>NC_090925.1:478691329-480010079 GCF_040938575.1 Ambystoma mexicanum | reverse complement strand
TGTATCTCCTTTGGTGATGGCTTCTGGGCAGTCTTTGCAGGTGCTGTGATGTATATGTCCACCGTACAGGGTGCCAGTTGTGTTTTGTGTGGGGGCTATGGTTGTCTATGTAATGGTGCAACCTGATTGCTGCAGGTTTTGTTATGTTTAGCCTCCCCCTCACAAGGGGTTTTCAGGGGCTTGGTCAGAGGTCGTTGAGTCTGATGTCCCTGGTTGGAGGGATGCTGGTGTTTCACTGCTGGTTGGGGTTGGGCAGTGTGGGTGGGGTGTGCGGAAAGGTTGCGGCTGGGTTGTGCGTAGTTGCAGGGGAGGGGGTTGGGTGCAATGGGTGAGAGTTTGGGGGGTGTTTGTTAAGTGGGGAGCTTCACTGTGAGTTGGAGTTTGGGAGTGTGGGAGGGGGTGGGCTGCTGCTTTGGGGATTGTTAGGGGAGTTAAGACGTAATGGGTTCATGTCTTTTCATGGTACGCTCTTGGTCTGGGAGTTTGTTTTTGGAGTTGGTGGACACTGTTGTACTGACAACAGTGCAGGCAACTTACGTGACCCACAGTGACTGTGTGAAATGGCAATCTGTGAGATCTTGAGTTGGAATGTGCAGGGACTTGTAGCGGTGGAGCGAAGTACCCCCACCCAAAGCTCCTCCCCCATGCTGCCTATATGTTATGAGCCAGAGTGTGAGACCAAATGGACAATGCAGGCTTATGCAGGCTTATGTCCTGGAATAAGGATGAGCATGTGAAGTCAGCAGGATGCCTGAAAGGAGTCATAAAGATATGGTTCTTCAGACGAGGATGTCTAGATGTGAAGGTTGATGAGAGAGTGGTTGATGAATTGCACAGAGGGGGGAGTGTAGAGGTGGAGCCAAATACCCCTACCCTAAACTTCTCCCCCATGCTGCCTATATGTTGGGAGCCAAAGTGTGAGACACGTGCAGTACCAGTGAAAATACCTATACCGAAAAGAATCTTGGAAGTAAAGTTCCCATTGAGGAAGGCATACATGCATTCACGACAATATGATGGCCATTTGAATGAAATCCCGGAGGAAGTGTGAAAACTGAGCAAAAGAGAAGATTGGTGACGTCATGAAAAGCAGAGCTGACAACCTAGAAATGAGACAAGAAGATGAAGACCCTAGACATTCTACAGGCTCTTAAGAGCAGGTGTCAAGGATGAGCAACATTTCGGGCTCAAGATGGAGATGCTCATGCTACAGAAATAAAGAAGAACATATGAAGTAATTTTACAATTGCACAGATGCAGTAACGCAAGTAGACAAAGTATTTTTAAAGGCTGGCTATGTAGTGAATAGATTGCGGCGATGCGCCAACATATATGCATAGGAATGTATGGACTGTGAACAATTCCACAACGCACATTAGCTGGATCCCGGAGCAGAAAGGCTTTTTTGTATGTCGAGGTTGGAAAGCAATTGAATTACAAAGGTGGATCGAAGAAAGTCTTGGCTGGCCTAGCACCAGGAAGTCAAGGCCACCATGAGCCTGAATGTTTGTGCAGTGGTTACAGAACATGTGAAAAGAACAAAACTCCTGTTTTAGTTGAGGAGCGAGAACATTGAAGACGTCAGAGGTTCATCATTTAACAGTATTGTAAATGCAAAAAGACTCTAAAACATGGTCTGCAGTCACATGGTTGGATGAAAATAAGACACTGAGATGAGCTATATCGAAACCAAGAGACAGAGTATGCCTATACTCCCTCTTATTCTCAGGTGCAGAGAACATTTCCAAGGCCAAGTGCAAAGCCTTAATTGACTGGCAGAAGGCAATAGTGATGATAGATGGCAGGCTAATTGGTAGTAGGCTATGGTCATGACCAGCCCACCAGCACCTGGATGCCAGCCTGCTTGGTGCTTGCGTGTGTGGAATATTACAGGGGTGTATGAGGCCAACAAATTATAGAGGGCCACATAGTAGAAGAGTCCTATAGTTTGTATAACCAGTGGGACGTTGTGTATTTGATGACATTCATAGAAACTTGCACTAGAGGAGGGCGTAGTTGCCCCACCTGATGTTAGGGACCCAATCACCTTCCCTGACAAGTATGGAATGTATACCAGATGTTCCCTGTAAATCTATCACTTTACCAAGTAGGTTTTTGTAGTTTGCCACGCAGGTTGACGTCAATGATGATGAGATTTTAGTATATAAGCTCAATTTTTTCATGAAATGCGTTGAGTGAGAAGATCGAGTGAGTGAGTTGATGTTCGTTGTAACTCACTGTTTTAGATAATTGATATTAAAACAGACGTACTTTGCCAACTTCCTGAGTCAGTTTGATTACTGAGGTTTGAGCATATTTGCATCTCCATCTATCTCAAAGTATTGTTACTGCATCTTAAAGGGCTTGTGTTGGACACACAAGTTCACGTGGTAGCAGAGAGAAGATGGTTAAAAATCCATCGACCTAGTAAGATGTGTGGTCCTGGAAATATCAGACGTCCTCCTCCATTTAGCTGGCTGAAAGTGAAGCTCCCTGTGGATAGTGGCCACTAGTTAAATAACACTTGCAAGTACAGGTGGGAGGGGTCCCTCGTTTTCAAGCGGAATCCCCTCCTGACTTCTTCAGGAAGCTGAGCATACCACCGGCTGAAGTGGCTGGTTGAGGAGGAGGCGATCCTGAGGGACGGAAGTCAAAAACGGGAATGGTGAGTAAGCTGAGGGAGGTGGCAAACTAAATGAGCACTGAGTGGGGAAGAGTGATAACAGGGAAAAAGTAACAGAGGGTTGGTTGGGTATTTTATTTTTGAGATTTAAGATGAAGAGCGTCATAGTTTAAGAGGAAGAGCATCATAGTTTAAGGTATATAGACGAGGAGCGATCTATATGATAAGCTTGGAATCCTACTTCAATGACGTCTAGTAGGAATTGTCCTAGAGTCCAAGCCAAAGTATCTAGGCTACGAACGCTCAAGGATCGGTACAGAGGACAATTCAAACTCCAATCGGAGTCATTATTAGGGGCTTTGAAATTTAATTATTTATTTATTAGTGACAGATGATGATTATTGAATAGGTAGATAGAAGTAAAATGTGATACAAAGGTTTGGAGCTGTCACGATTGGTGCACACTCATATTGTATACGTTTTCTTTTTGGGGAAAGCATTTATCTGTGTAAAATAATGGTAAGTAGTGACAGTTAATTGTGACTAGTCATGATGGAGGATATTACTCCACTTATACACTTGTGCAGATAGCTGCCAAAACACGCCCATGTTCAATGGGTTAAGGGTACGGCAGATAAAATGTTCATACCATGGCTGTAAGGGGGATCACTGTCCAAAGCAGTTTTACAACATATGATGGCATATTTGCACGCAGCTTACAGGAAAAAAGCTAGAAAAGAGGTTAGCTAGCTTAGAGCTTTGGAAGATGTACCAGCAGGAAAGGGAAGACCACCCTCATGAAGACTGGATGCTTAACTAGTGTAAAGAGGGGGGTGAAGAGCCTTCTGTTCCCCCTACCACACCTTAAATAAAGTGTGATAGTACGAAAGATGAAGGATTATATCCTTTAAGAGAGCTTAAGGCAGCGACAGGGTATAGCAACCCAACGTATAAATCGCCTGCATGTAGCAGCGACGAGAGCCCCGAAAAAGACTCCAGAAAGAGATGTGATCCCTAAAGTCCCACAGGACAAGGAGACAAGTGATCAACCATGTATGTCTCAAGATATAGAGATAGAAATAAAAAGAAAGATATTGCTCAAACCTGATGGAAAGAGCATCAAGGAATTAAGACAGGATAAAAAAGATAAAGATAAAGAAAGAGAGAAACGATTGAAAGAAGATGAGGCCAAAAGAAGGTGTGGACATAGGCGAGAACAGCTGTATCAAGATAAACAGTTGAAAAAAAAGGAAAGAGCAGTGGAGCAAAGGAAGTATGATATCAGGCAAAGAGCAATTGAAGAACGAGATAGGCTAGAAAAGAAAAGAGAAGGAGAGGAAGAACAGAAATGAAGAGATAAAAGAATGCAAAGATGCAGAGATGAAGAAGTGTGTTGGGAAAATGAGAGAAGAGAGGTGAAAAGAAAGGAAGAGGAAAGGGTTAGGGAGGAAGCAAAGAAACAAAGAGGGTTTGACGAGGAAATTTAACTCAAGAGAAGGCAATGGGCATGCGACAATGATCGCATAGAGAAATAATTAATAGAACCTAATCCAGTAGTAGCATGAGAGGACATAGAAGAATTCTTCCTGACACATGAACCAATGCCAGGACCGTCTAGAGCAGATCAGGAGGATAATTTTGATATAAGATGCATTGGAGAGAAAATCGATAAGGTTTATCATGAAATGAGGACCAAAGGTGAATAAAAAAATAAAGGAAAAAACAATCGATTTGAAGGTGCACAATCGAAAGGAAAAGAGGGAGGTTTGTTCAGCCTTGAGCATAGAGCCTTGTCATTGGACATATTGACTCTGAATAGAGATGAGATAGAGGGAATCCACACTAGTTGTGGACAAGATATGTCAGACGAAGACAGAGAAAACCTCAGTGGGGAGGAGGGAGCTAGTGCTTGTGGTCCTGAGGGGTGTTCTCTGACAGACAGGAAAGTGAGATGGTCAGATCTGGACCTGCCTAAATCAAGGACGCCAGAACCACTGATGCGGCTAGATTGACCTTAGGGACAATCCCATAGTGTGAGGGGGTACTCACCACCTTATGTGAGCAGGCTAAGGTCCTTACCGGGAACAACCATTGTCCCTGCTATGGACAGGCAGACGATAGGAGACAAGTACAATTTTGGGATCTCACAGTTCCCGTTGCTGGAAAAAGGAGGGGTCAGACCACAGTATATATCATAGCCCAAAATTGATAAGGATCATTTAAGGTGTAAACTCCTGAGTTTGACATATGGGTCTGGAAAATGGATCTATGAATTAGAGAAAATGGCAGGAGGAAATACTTTAGCTATAGGGGACATTAAAGGTCTTCTAGCAGCTATACTTGGGGAGAGAGCTGATCACATTTGGTCGAGAGCAGGGTATGAAGGTATCACTGCCCAGAACACATCTCATGACGGAGCGCCGTTTAATAATTGTATAGGGGTCTGGAAAGCGTTTCGAGTACAATATACTGATACGTCGAATATGGGTGCTATAATGGCACGTAAGATGCAGGAAGGGGAGGATCTGCTTATTTACATTCAGAATTTTCAAGAGCAATGAAGCTTGGAAATGCGTGAGCCGTGGGGGAAATCTATACCTGTATTCTATCATATAATATATCAAAGGCTACCAGACAAGGTGCAGAGACAGCTCAAGAAGCTGGTGGTTATGGAGGCAAAACCATGGCCTGAGATACAGCTGACCATTGTGCATCATTGCCGATTGTTGCAGGAGAAAACTCAAAAGTAAGAAGATGGTAGGAAGCTAAGTTAGTACAGAAAAAGCCATCTAAAATCTTACCCCCATCAATGGAGCTCTAATAAATGCAAGGTCCTTGATGGCACATGCGTTGGACATTGCAGACCTCATCACATCCAATGACCTAGACCAACTAGCCATTACCAAGACTTGGCTACACGCTGCCGCGGCTCCCTCTCTCTCTTTAGCAATCCCAGCTAACTATTACCAAACTAGACAGAGAATCAGCCAAAGGGGAGGAGTTGCTGTTATCTCCAAGAATCACCTTAACCTTAGATCCTTACCTAAACAACACTTCCCTTCAGCTGAACTTCTCTCCATGAAACTCGCCCTCCCCGCCAAAAGTATGGTAAATTCCTTTTGGTGTACAGACCCCCAGGCCCACTATCCACATTTGATGAGGACATCTCATTACTCTTGTCCACGATATCAAACCCAGCACTGAAATACTATTGCTGGGTGACTTCAACCTAGGCTTTCATGACACCACTGACACAGCTGCCTCGTTAGTAGCCAACTCTATCTCAGAACTTGGCTTCTCACACCGGAATACCATGCCTACACACAACAAACGTGGAATCCTTGATTGGATTGCGGACTTGAACTCCCAGACCTCGATACTCACCAACACACTGTGCATGGCCTGACAATCACATTGTCTCATTCAACCTCCAGGCCAGCACACCATCTAACCTCACCAGAACACTGGCACCACCCACTCTTTCCAGAAACACCAAAAATATCACATTAGAGAAATGACTACCCCAAATAAAGCCCATCCTGAATTTCACTTAAGCAACTGCTAACCCATCTTCTCTAGTTGAATTATATAAGTCAACTCTCAAACACGCCATTGACAAAATAGCACCACTGAAGATGTCCAAAGCCAAACCTCAGGCTCATCTCAATTCATGGTTCACCCCTAACCTGCATGGAAAAACCACCCCATAACTTCTAACAAAGACGCCGGTCAAAAAATTGCTAACAAATGCAAAATAGCCATCCTCCAAGCCAAAACGAAGACATACAACAACAGAATCTACAACGCTAAGTCTTGCTCTAGGGAACTCTTCAGCATACTTAGAGAGCTTGAATCTCCTATTCTACCCATTAAAACCTGCTCTCAAGACAAATCATGGTGCACTGAAATCCAAAATGCCCTCATCAACAAGATATTGATGCTCCAAACCAAAATAGAAACCAAAAAACTGACTATCTCCTCAGAACCCCTGCCCAACAAAACTCAGCCTGCCGTGTCAGTACCCTGTAGCCAATTCAAATTCACACCACTCTCGATCCCTGAGGTTGAAAAGGTAATCACCAGTCTCAAACCTTCCAAATGCAAAGGAAACATCTGCCCACCAAATATCATTCAAGAGGCAGCTAAAGACCTGACCCCATTTATAACTTCCTTCATAAAGAACTCCTTCAGGACTAGCACTGTCCCATCCAAGCTCAAGGATGCCTGGATACTCCAACTACTGAAAAAAAACAACCTCGACCAAAGTATACCCACTAACTACCGTCCCATCACAATGGTACCCTTACTGCTGAAAATTCCTGACCGGGCCACATATCTTCAGATCCAGACTCACTTAGAAAGTCATAACATGCTTGGACTATGACAATCAGGGTTCAGGACCAGACATGGTACAGAAACAGCCTTAACAGACCTTAAGACACAAATGGATGAGCAAATCAATTAAGGAAACCTATCCATTCTGCTATTACCAGACTTATCTGACGCTTCCGACATGGTCAACCATGATGTACTTTACACTCACTTGTCGGTCACTGCCCATTTCTCCCACAAAGCCATCTCTAGGATCCAATCATTCCTAAATCAGAGGACAATGAGGGTCCTTTCACCTAACTCATCTGCAGAGCCAGCTGAGGTGACCTGTGGAGTTCCTCAAGGCTCATGTGTATCATCAACGCTTTATAATATATTTACTAAGCACTTGTTTGACGACCTTGACCATTTGGGTGTCACCTACACTTATTATGCAGATGACACCCAAACACTCATTCCCATCACCAGGAACTATGACCTAGACTCTAAACTGTTGAACAAAATCTATCTGGTCATCCAGGCATGGATGGCCACACATGGCCTATGCCTCAATGATGACAAGGTGGAACTACTCCTCATTGGCTCCCAAATCAAACTCAATAAACTGGACAGCAACTTCAAAACTTTCAACATTGATGGTAATATCATAGAGGTTTCCAAAGAAGTAAAAACCTTGGGATTCTACCTGGACTTCTCCTTAACATTGAACAGACAGGTTAATGCAACTGCCTCAGCCACTGCTTACAAATGTAAATTAAAAAACTCCTGCAGACCTTTCTTGACATCTGCCAAATGCCTGACTGTGGCTAGAACCCTCATTCTCTCGAAACTTGATTATTGTAATGCACTCTATTTAGGAACTTCCAAAAAGAATCTAACTAAACTACAAACACTACAAAATAACACCCTCCGTTCGGCCCTCAACATTCCCAGATTGCACCACATGTTAGCCACCAGATGTACCCTCCAATGGCTGTCCATCAACAGCAGAATCTCTGGCAAAATACTAGGCTTCACACATAAATGCCTGGCTAACCTAACCCCCAAATACCTGACGTGTAAATTCTCAAAAAACACTTCTGCACGCCCCACTAGAGCGACCTAACAGAACTGTCTAAGAGTCCCAAGATTCAACCTCCTGAAATCAGGGGCAGCAGCTTCCCAGTATTAGCCCCTAAACTCTGGAACTCAATACCTACACACCTCTGAGATGTACCATCCTTCTTCTGTTTCAGAAAGAAGATAAAAAACTGTCTCCTCTCTCAAGATTAGACATAAAGTTTACCTAGGGATGTCACTATGTTCTCTCCTGTACATACCCGTACTTATACCTTCTACTCTACAGCCAAAAATACTTCACCTACCTGCACTGTATCATTGTACTTATTGCTGTTTATTATATTGGTTTGCTTCACTGCATATATATGTGTATTTTGGTCTACACCTTGCACCTTTTTGTGCATTGTGTATATATAATCCCATACTTGAATTGCCTGTACAGTTGTTAACGGCTTGAATGCTCCTGTAACCTATGTGCCCAGATACCTGATGGTTTGGTGTGCTTTATAAATGAATAAACAAAACTAAACTCAACTATAGAAGGGGCAATGTTAACTAGTGGAGAAGGGCCAGGATCATAGCAAGCAGCAGGTATGCCGCAGGTGAATAACCAACAGCAATTCGATTAAGGAGGGAATGGAATTATATCACAAGGTAGGGGAAATTTTCGCGGAAGCTTTCTGAATAATCAAGGGCATTTCCAGAGTAACCAAGGTGGGTTTCAGCCTATGCAGAATGATAATAAATGCATGCAGGGAGGGGAACTTAGAAGACTACCTCCTGTATGTTGGACATGTGGAATGACAGGGCACATAGCATGAACATGTGGGAGCCAAGGGTATGTGCAGAATGGGAAGTTCTCAAGAGGGGGGACCGTTTATCTGCCTGCATATAATTCACAAAATAGGGACGGGTTTCCCAAGATCAAACAGTGTATAAAGCACAAGCGCTGAAAATGCAACAGGCTTTGCAACCACAGCAAGTACCATTGAATCCGCCACAAGCACAGTCACAGCACGCACCTGTTGAGCCAATGATCACACCTTCATGTTTTCTAGACAGGTTTATTGGCATACTTCAAGACACATAGTAAAGACCCCCAACCTGTGCTTCAACTCTCTTCAACTGATACATTTTGAGGCATAACAAACAGACTAGGAGTTCCACATCAGAATGCTCTGACTTCATAAGCACAGCCTACAATATAACATTCTATATGATGTAATCCACAGCACTGTAGGTACTTAGACATTCACATAACACACCACCCTCCCTTATTAAAAATAAAAACATAACATTTTATAACAACATGTAAACTAAAACTTTGGGCATCCAAATTCCCATTTCAGTACATTTCTTTTGGTCAATATAACAGTAACCATCTACTTCTCATTATTTCAATTTTCCTACTCTGGACATATTCCACACTTGCCCACTCTCCAGTCTCACAGCATTTTCAAAAACTTGAATGACCCTCACCGGGTCCGAATACAATGGATCCCCCTTTTTGGGTATCACAGCTCTCCTTATCCTGACTAGTTCTCCCACCTCAACCATGGTACTTTTTCTCGGATGTTTCTCATTCACCCTTTTTACCCATTTGTCCTTTCGATCATTCATCCTTTTTCTTACATTATCCACAACAAAGTCAGTTTCCCTTGCTCTCCCTAGCCAGGCAGGCGATAACATTGTGTTGCCCTTGCGACCTCTCATAAGTTCGAAAGGGCTGGCACCCGTTTCAGCACACAGCGCCATTCGCAAAGCATATAATCGTTCCTTCACTGCCACCTTCTTATCACTGCCACACATTTGCTCCTCTGATGGCCTCCATTATGGACCTGTTTACCCTTTCAATCATATCATTTCCCTGTGGATAATACAGCGCCGACCTTTTGTGCTTTATTCCACACTTCACTAAATGGTCTTCAAATAATCTCCCAGCAAATTGCGGACCATTATCCGTAAGTATACTCCTGGGAAATCCTTCCCTCTCAAATACCCCAGACAAAAAATCCACAACATGCTGACATGTCACATTTCTCAGTATTTTGAACTCAGTCCATCTTGAGAATGTGTCCACTAAAGCTAGGATAAATCTTCCTCGCCCCATTCCCATATCTACAGGTCCCAAAATATCCATTGCGACATTTTGCCACACACCCTTAGGTGCTTGAACCTTCTTCATTGGCTGTGATACAGCCATCAAATTTTTGCCTGATTTGATACAATCGGCACACCCACCAACCATTCTCTCAATCTCTCGCTCCAAGCCGGGCCACCAGTAATCAGCTTTAATTATTTCCTTTGTTTTATACACACCTATATGTCCTTGATGTGCGATTTTTACCAACTTTTCTCTCAGGCAACGTGGAACAACCAATTTATCCCACCGATATACCAGTCCATCCTTCACAGACAATTCAAAACTTACCTCCCACAATGCTCTTTCCTCACCAGATAACAATCTTTTTTCTGGCCACTCCTCCCTAACGAAACTCACCACATGTTTCCACATCTCATCAGACTCTAATATTCGTGTCCATTCATCTTTTTGTATAATTTCTTCTACAGTTGCATAAACCATGTTTCCCATCTCCACAAATTCATCTCTCTCCTCTTCATCACCTCCCTCTGTCCTTACTCTGGACACATGATCAGCCTGTGCATTTTCTTTACCTGAAACAATTTCTATGACAAATTTGTGACATTGTAACCTAGTCACCCAGCAGGCAACTCTCCTCGACACTTTATCAAGGCCCTTCGTGTCAAATATGGCCTTCAGTGGTTTATGGTCAGTTCTCAACATAAATTCTTGTCCCCACACAAAGTGTTTGAGTTTTTCTATACCCCAATGACATGCTAGGACTTCTTTCTCCAAGACTGAATAGTTGAGTTCTGCCCCTTTCAACATGCGGGAAGCATGTAACACCACAACCTCATTGCCATTCCCTCCCAATTGTGACATTACCACCCCTATGCCAGTATCACTGGCATCCACAGCGAGAATGGTTCTCCTTCTAGTGTCATACATCCCCAATGGCTTTGCCATTTCAATTTTTCGTTTAATGTCATCAAACTCTCGTTCACATTCCTCACTCCACATAAATTTTGCTCCCTTCTTCAAAATGGCTCTCAATCGTGTTACACTATCAGCATAGTTCTCCACAAATCTATGGTAGAACTCAATCGTTCCCAGAAACGACCTCAATTCCGCCTTATTTTTGGGTGATTGCATTCTCATAATACTGTCCACAAGGTCCCTTTTCAGCCTCAAAGCTTCCTCTGAAATCTCATGACCTAGATATTCTACCACACGGGTTAGAAAAACACATTTTTCGCCTCTCAATGTTATGCCCCTCGCTTTAAAAATCTCCAAGACAGTATCAACTCTCTTTTTTAATTCCTCCTCACTATTTCCACAAATTAGGACATCATCCTGAAAGCACCATACTCCACCTATATCTTTCAACAATTTATCCATAACTTTCTGGAACACCGAGGATGCTGAGATTAGTCCAAATGGCATGCAGCGAAATTGGTAAATTCCCTCATACGTAATAAAGGCAGTCAGTTTTCACGACTCCACATCTAAATTAATCTGGTGGTATGCGCTCGCCATGTCTAATTTAGCAAAGAACCTTGCATTCCCTATGCGACTCAAGAGCTCTCCCATATTTGGAAGGGGATGTGGATCAGCTACCACACAACGATTAAGCTCTCTTAAATCCACGCAAACTCTCAGATCACCATTGGCTTTTTTCACTACAACAACTGGGGAAATCCATTCAACAGCTCTAGCAGGTTCAATTATTCCATCTTTTTCTAACTTGCTTAAATCCTCACGCACGGCAGTACGCATTGACAACGGCAAAGGCCTTAGTTTGGCCGAAACCGGTACACTTCCCTCTTTCACCACTATCTTATGTACCATACCCCTGAGACACCCTACTCCCTTTCCAAACACTTCAGGGTATTTAACAATGGCATCTTGACCCTTGTACACTCTTCCATCTGAAATGTCATTGTTGGCCACATTGAGGACTTGTTCCTTGCTGTTGGGGTCAAGTTTGATACCCAGCCCCCTCTGTTCTCTCCACCCAAGCAGAGTTTCACCCTTCTCCGTAACATACATTTTTCCATGAGCAATCCTACCCTTGAATTTAAATTGAGCTTTGCAGCATCCTAGAATCTCAATTTTACTTCCATTGTACCCCCCTGGATTTTTATCCGAGGGACTCAAATTCCCCACACACCCTCCAATTTACATTTTCATAAACCATCCTGGACATCAGGGTGATTTTTGAGCAAGAATCAGCCAACATCTTCACTTGGTGCCCATTTACCTCCACCCAAGCAGACGGGTGTTCACAATCATCATAACCTGAACAATGAACCATATTTACTGTAATTATCTCATTTTTGGACAAATCTCCTTCTTCTGACGACATTGCCTCATTTTCATCAATCAACATTACCCCCTTTCCACCAGCAATACGATAATTTTTGCAACAGTTTTCAAAGTGTCCCCATCTCTTACAAATGCTACAATTCGTTCGTCTACCTGGGCACATGGGAGAGGTGGATAAATGGCGTGAGCTACCACATCGGAAACACAACCTACCATCTCTCTTGGTACCCCCTTAGATACCACCCTGCACACCATCTTTTTGAGATCGTTTATTGCCTGAGTCACTCACACTCCCTTTGCTTTGACTGGAATTATATTGCTTAGGTGTTCTGACTCTATGTTTCTTTTTCTCCCTCACCCCGTCTTTCTTTTTATCACCCACTCTCAGAACTTCTGTGGGTTGGACAACTTTGGGTACATTGGCAGACAGTCTTGCGACACACTGCAAAGTATGTTCAATTCTTTTGGCTATACCAATCACTTCCTCTAAACTGGGATCATCTTTGAGCCACACATCTTCACGAATTTTGTCATTAGAGCAGTGCAGCATAAACTGGTCTCTTATGTGCTTGTCCAATCCACCACCAAACTTACAGTTTAAAGACAAATGTCTCAAAGCCGTAACATAATCTTCCACTGACTCTCCTTCATGTTGGTACCTCATACCAAAATGGTACCTTTCAAGAACAGTGCTTATTTTGGCTTCAAAGTGCTTATCTAGTTTAGCCAGTGCCACATCAAAATCAGTTGCTCCATCTTCCAGTTCCAATTCAGAAACATCAGGAAGGGTATCATAGATCCTCTGCCCTTAATACCCAAGGAAATGCATCAGCATGGCAACCTTGCGCTCCACAGACATGCCGTTCCCACATGAAGCTTTAACATAATGCAGGAATCCCTTTTTCCAGGGCGCCCACTTGATCCTAAGTGGCCCAGGTGTGGGCATAAATATCTGTGGGCCAGGTACTCCTGACAGAGCCATTTAGCAACTGGCTGTCAGAACAGGCTGTCAGGCGGTAATTGGAGGGTTATTCTACCTTATTCTGGTCCTTTCCTTTTTCACCCCACGCCTGTCTTTTCACAAATGTGTTGCCAATATGTGCATGCAGCCCCCTTGCCAACAGAAACGTTCTCCTTCTCTCCTCACCTGTTGACTTGGAGCGTATACCAGATTTAACCTGCAGTGTATACCACAGGCAGCTGCAATCCAACAACTAAACCACCTTCCCGTTAGGGCCCTGGGCGTGTTGCGACTTCCGGGACTCAAACAACTTCAATACTCCACGCGTAATGTCACGTGGCTCTAGCAGAGAAACTGTCTCCCAATTCCTATGGGCAGTCGCTGCGTGGGGCACGCGACTCGTCACGTGTTAATCAGAAGAGAAGGGGCGGGCCACTTGAAAGATCCTCCGTGGCTTCAATATGCTGCCGCGCCTGCCGCAGGGAGAGCTTACCTGCGCGTCGTAGCGGACGGAAGCTCCTCCCAGGCTCCAAATGCGGCTCGAATCGCTGCTTCTGCTCAAACGTACCTCGCCTGCAGACCGGAGCAGGCAAAGGCGGGGCTGAATCCCCTGCAGCACCCGTACGCCTTCCTTCTCAGCTGCAGCCCGCCTGCTCACCGGAGCAGTCAAAAGCGGGGCTCAGTCCTCCAGCATCCGCGGCTCGCCTGCACGCCGAGTACTTTACTTCTCAGCCGGACTTCTCTGCATTCCCAAGCAGCAGGCAAAATCCTCCCGATCCGCAGGAAAATCCGAAATCGCTCACCCAGGGCGGCAGTCTGCTCCTCCACACTCCGACAGAGTGGCACAACGGCAGACAACGGCGAAGGTAGGGGATGCCTTCCCTCCTCTCTTCAGCTGCTAGTTGGGGGTCTTGGGGATAGTAGTCAATGCTGGAGAGGCAATATTAGCATTGAATATCCCACCCTCGTCGCCAATGTTGAGCCAATGATAACACCTTCATGTTTTCTAGACAGGTTTATTGGCATACTTCAAGACACATAGTAAAGACCCCCAACCTGTGCTTCAGCTCCCTTCAACTGATAACTTTTGAGGCATAACAAACAGCCTAGGAGTTCTCACATCAGAATGCTCTGACTTCATAAGCACAGCCTACAACATAACATTCTATATGATGTAATCCACAGCACTGTAGGTACTTGGACATTCACATAACAGCACCCATGCAGATACAGAAGAGCAAAAACACAGGACAGTTATTGACTCCTAGGATAGGGGGTGTCACTATAGCACTATAGAGGGTGTGAATCCTTTTACGGGCACAGGAATAAGCATGTACCCACAATAGGACAGCTCACTGGGTGACTTGATGTGTTCAATACTATCAGTAACGCCAAATCCTCAAGAGGAACCAAGGGTTGACATCACGATAGGAGGCAAATCCTTTTCTTTTTTAGTAGACACGGGTGCAATTCGCTCATGTATATGGGAGGGAATATTGTTACTATCAATTAGTGCCATGAATACTCAAGGTTTCACAGAAGCTACAACTAGAGTTCCTTTTACTGAAAAATTGCCCGTCTCTATGGGAGAATGTGCTATGTCTGTCCCATTGTTATATTCAAAACAGACACCAATTAATATACTGGGCCTCATTCCGAGTATGGCGGTAAGGGATAGCGGCCACCGCTAACGAGAGCGGTGGCGGTAATCCCTTACCGCCATACTCCGAGTTCCCTTAGCGCCATGGTGCTTTTAACACCTGCTTTTAGCAGGCGTCAAATACCATGGCGCTAAGGGACCTTGATGTTAATTACGCCACCGTAATTTACGGTGGCGTAATTGACGCCTTCCCCACTCCCATTATGCCCTATGGGGCAAGAATGGGAATGGGGAAGGGTAAATGGGGATTGGGGAATTACCGCCCCGCCAACCTTGGAATGGGGCGGTAATTCCGCCAACCACCAAGGCGCTGCCGGTCCGGGTACGGCGTCAACCAAGGCGTTAATAGCGCCATTGGTTAGCGCCGTACTCGGAATGAGGCCCACTGAGTTGAGATCTTATGATGAAACTGAACATAACGATTTCTTTTTCTGATGAAGGCATAGTGTGTTCAACACCCGGAATACATTATTTAAATGTGAGCGAATTCATCATGGCATTTACAGGACAAATAGCCATACAAAAGGGTACCATTAGAACCAGAAGTATTTCATTATGGGGTACACATTTTGTTGACATGTCTGCCTGGTTTAGTAGGTAAGACCATGAGAATACCTGATGAATTTTTCTTTAGGCCTGAGATTCCCATTCACGAAGCAGAGGGACAGATTCTTCCCTTAGAGTTACATGCAGCCGTGGTGCGAGTAGTCTTGGCCATGATCATAGGATTTGATGATAACAGCAGATCATGGAGTTTAGAAATTGCTATTGGAGAGGGTTACAGATTAACTGACGTCACTGATGAGGACATAGTTAAGGATGACTCATCTGATGATGAAGTAGTGTTCGAAATGAGCATTACATATTGGGTTAGGGCAGAAAGACGCGAGGTCCCATAGAGAATGATGACAGTGCAACATCGTCCTGCATTTTCTGATGAAGAAATGGCAAAAGTGCCAGTCTCGTTATGGACTATGGCCTATTAAAGGAGGTCGGAGAGGTCAAGACTAAACTGTAGCCAGGAGCATTTTTACCTCAAGCAGTACTGTATCCCATGTCTCGAGAGGCAGACGAGGGCATTTTCAAGACGGCCTCATTACAACTCAGGCGTTAAGGGTTAACGCCGTCGTTAACCCTTAACGCCTGATTCCGATTTTAACGGCTGCTTTTAGCAGCCGTTAAAATCCATGGCGCTAATGGCGTAATTAGCGCCTTCCCCACTCCCATTATGCCCTATGGGGCAAAAATGGGAATGGGGAAGGGTAAAATGGGAAATGGGGATTTACCGCCCCACTCACCTTGGAATGGGGCGGTAAATCCGCCATCCACCATGGTGTAAACATAGTTTACACCATGGTGGTAAAGTTGGCGTACTTACAGCCTGGGTCGTAATGACCCACGATATCCGCCATGATGGATCAAGACATTTTAGTGACGTCAGAGTCACCATGCAATACTGCAGTGTATCCGGTCAAGAAATCAAAGGGGGGGTTGTGGCATTTAGTGCAAGACAAGCGTCCAATTAATCAGATTGTAGAGGCCGATTTTACTTTAGTTCCTAATCCGGCAACAATATTATGTAGTATCCCTGTTGAGGCACGATAGTGCACTGTGAGTTACTTGAAAAATTGAAAAATGCATTTTTCTCAATCCCGTTGCATAAAGATTCCCAAGATCTGACGTCATTTATGTTTCATCAGACTAAGTTAAAAGTACAAGATTGCCTCAAGGGTATTGTGAGTCTCCATCGATTTTCAATAGAGTCTTGCAGATGGACTTAAGCAATATTGATTTGTCAAGTGTCGTGCTGCAATACATAGATGATATTTTGGTCTGAAGCATGTCAGAGGAAGATTGCAGACGTGACTCAGTTCAGCTAATGATTATTTTAGCCAAGAAAGGATACAAAGTGGACAAAGAAAAATTGCAGTATTGCCAAGAAGAAGTGTTATATATAGGTTAGTTAATTTTGCTTGATGGAAAGATAGTCACACCTGTAACGGCTGAGGCCATTTTGAAACGGCAAAACCGCACACGATAAAGCACATGCAACAGTTTTTAGGACTATTCAATTATGTAAGAGCATGGGTATTTGATTATAGTACATACACAACATACATTGTTGAAGGCCCTGAATAAGCCTCAAGCGACTCATGAGACTATTGTATGGACTGAGGAAATCGAGGAAGGGTTTGATGAGTTAAAAAAGGCAATTTGTACAGCTCCAGTTTTAAGGATTCCTAGTTATTCTGAGGAATTATTTTTATTCTCGCACACAAATAGAAAAGTTATGACAGCAGTACTTACGCAGAGAACTACATTGGGGTACAAACCCATAGCATATTATAGTGGTATTTCTGACCCAGTAATGAGGGGTCACTTCCCTTGCGAACAATCTTTGGTAGCCGCCACATTCGTTATTGAGAAGTCTGCCAGCATAGTAATGGGGTATTCCATGACGTTGTTTGTTGAGCATGCATTATTTGCTGTTTTGGAAAAACCTAATGGTACACTGACATCTCAAAGAGCTTCTGCTCATAAGGTGGTCATATCGAATCCAGCGATTAAAATAGTAAGATGTAAAACTGTGAACCCTGCCACGTTTGTAGCTGAACCACTGGCAGAAGACGAGCATGCACATGATTGCTCGAATTATGAGGAATTCTATGATGAGATCCAAGGGTGAAAGAAAATGCTTTGGCAAATGGGGAGATTCTTTTTATTGATGGTTCTTCGAGGATTGATCAAACTGATGGGCAAAGACATTCAGGTGCTGCTGTAGTAAGGCACAGAGCTGATGGGGAATTTGAAGTAATAATATGTGTTATACTACCTTCTCACTTTTCAGCACAAGCTGCAGAATTAGTGGCGCTGATTGTCGTGCTCAAGAAAAACAGAGACCAACCATGTACAGTGACTCCACCTATGTGACATCAACAGTACAGGCAGGGCTAGCATGTTGGAAAAGGAGGGGCTATCTCCGAGTGGAAAGCACTCCAGTGCAAAACACTGCTTTTTTAGATAGACTTATTAAAGCACTACAACTCCCAGTAGCCATCGTGATAGTTAAATGTGCAGCGTGCACTGAAAGAGCAGACTTTATTTCACGCAGAAACCAAGCCACAGACGCAGAAGCAAAAAGAGCTTTATATTCACTAGACATAATGAGTTTTGATACGCCTGATGTGAATGAAAGAATAGTGGTGATGATGATTGTAAATGAAATCTTTAATAATTTATCAAAGTACACAATTGATGGAAGTTCAAGGTGCAACCCCACAGGATGAGAAAGACGTGTGGACATGGAGGGGGTGTTCTTTATCCCCTTCCGAGGCATTGTGGAGACAGGAAGGCATTGGTAAACCAGTGATGCCTCTAGCCTTTTTAAGGGTGGCGTTGGAACAGCTACACCACCTTGCGCATGTCACTAGGCAGAGCCTCACAGCAACTATTGCAGAGGACTGGTTTGTACCACATTTGTTAAAACACATTGCTTTTTATGCAGCAAATGGCATCATATGTCAAATGTTTACTGCTGGACACTGCTGCGATCAAACAGAGGAGTTATACCTCGACCAAATGGTCGTTTCCAGTATTTACATATTGACTATGTTCATATGCTGCAAGTTTGTAATGGTTATAGATATCTGATAGTGGTGGTGTGCCCCTTTTCTAGGTGGCTCGAAGCTGGTCCATGCACACACACAGATGCCACTTGCGCTGCAAAGTTTTTAGTTCGAGAATTATTTCCTAGATGGGGAATATGTGAGGTATTGAGATCAGATAATGGCCCACATTTTGTAAATGAATTATTTGAGCAAGTTAGCTTATTAATCAGTATAAAGCATACGTTTTCCTCTGCTTATCACCTGCAAGAAAACGGGATAAGTGAGAGTATCAACAGTCTGCTCAAGGAAAGGATAGCCAAGCTAAAGCTAACATGGAAAAAAGGATGGCTGCATTGCCTGCCTCTTGCATTATATGCACTGAGGAATCAACCAGGCTCTGACCATCACCTCACACCCCATGAACTAGTAACGGGGAGGCGAATGAAAACATCTCTTACTCCTCCATCGAGGATTACAAGTGATGCCCAGACAACAGCAGAATTGATAGAAGATGAGCTACATGCCTACTTAACATGTGTGACTACAAGTATTTCTATCATTTCAGACCAAGTCAAGCGGACGGGGTGCCGATCTCAGAACACAGATGAAGACCATACAGCAACCGGACCAAAGTAACTATTATTGCCAAAACTGTATCCCGGAGATCACGTTTTGATCAGGAACTTTACCCGCAAATGGCACCAGCCTGGATTTAATGGTCCTTTCATAGTAGAGGACGTAACATCATCTGCAGTAAAGGTCCTAGGGAGACACACTTGGTTGCACCTGCGTGACGTGAAAATCTATGCTGAAGAGACCACCACACCCCCACCTCTTTCAGAAGCAAGCCACAGAGAAGAAGTTCAGCATATGCAGACTAGATCAATGATGAGGAAGAAGGACACAGAGACTGTCCAGTAGACAGATAAGTACATTTGACTGTGGTTCACTCGAGGCACTCTTTGTAGCTGCTAAGCAAGGAGTGAAAAGCTATTGTTCTTGAGCCACAGGAGTTTGTTAACATTGGACTGAGACATATTGAAGTCTTGACGGAAAAAGAAATGCCAGGCCTAGAGTTCATCTTTGATGACTGGAAGAAGGAGCAGTTCCCCGATTCCGTTCTTACTGAGTTTCTCTTTGGAGGCGCCCATGGTGGTGTCTAATGGAAACATTAATTGTATCATTTTTGCTGTTTTCCTCTTCATTCTTCGTGCATATCCTACACTGGTTGGGAGATCGACCAACGTTCACCTTTTTCTGCAAGATCCTAAAAATGGTCCAATCGTGAGGAGACTACTTGCTGTCATAATTGAGCAAATCCTCCAGTTACCTGAGTATTGTACAGAAAGTACAGATGGTCCTGTCTGAAGAGGCGCTCACAAACTGCTTGGAATAGTCTTTTATTTCTTGATTGAAGAGCATCCTTATCTTGTTGGACGCCAAACCAATACTATTTTTGAGAGATCCCAGAAATCGACCTGCAATAAATTGGCTGATACATGAAATTCGCAAGCAGATTTGTTTATTGCCTGACACCTCTCTTTGAATGCATGGATGGGTCTATCGAGTGATGACATTCACAATTTACTTGCCTTGGTCTTCTATTATTTGCTGGAAGCTCATGCTCATTTGGTTTGGTGAAAAGACAACTCGTTTGTATTCATTTGGAATCGTATCCATCGTCCTGAAATCAGCCAGCTGCTTCTGGAGCCTGTGGAGCAGATCCAACAGTTGTCAGAATATTTCATGAGATTGCCTGATTAAAATTGTTTTTTCCTTCCTTAAAAGTAATCCCAGGCAATATGGGCAACATCGATAGTAATAATAATGCAGCAAACAATGAGAGAGTACCACAACGTGCCAAAGCTATTAATGTATAAAATGGACATACTGGTATATAATATTTACATGCATCATGTTCATTGTCATTCTTCTCTCTCTCACAATACACACTGTATATTATGTAGATACGAAGAGGGCAGCAGTTCCTGTATATCTTCCTTTGCAGCAGGAAGGTACAGATGTGGCAACTGTAAGGCAGCCAAGGCCTTATGTGATTGTTCCTACACCATTAGCACATGTAAAGACACTGATTCCACTGACACATGTCCCTATGATTCCCCCAGTGAGAAGGAATTATGCTGATATACTTCATGAGATGATTATAAAAGCTCATGCAGCATGAAAGATACCTACGAGAAGTACAAGGGAGGATGGACATGACTTGAATGATTATCTAGACAGCACAGCACATTTGGAGAACAACATGTGGTATCAACATATGAAAGGTAGGAAGGAAAACTCTGAGGAGGAATGCTATGTATTTGCACTCCTGCCTTGTAGTATGGGGAAGTCTAAGATATTCATAGCCATTGAAATAGATGTTCAGACAGCACACTGTCTATCTCACATTGCACTCTGCTGAGCAAGAGGTCAGGTCATGGGCCAAACAGCCTCTTTAATATGGGCAACAGAATGGACAGCTCCAGATGAAGATGATTATGTTCAAGACACAAAGACAAGAGCAAGAGCCCACACCAGAAACCATGTGATAAGATATGAACAGCCTGGTGTGAAAGGGGCTGGAATCAGATGGGAAGTGAATAGAAGGCTTGAGAGCCCAGGAAAATCTGCAGAAGAAATTTGACGATGAAAGAACAGCTGTCAAATGCAGATTTGGGGATCAGTACTTTCCCCAGATGGATGAGAGGAAGGAGTAACTATCTGCAGAGTGTGGGTAGAGATTGGTTGCTACAAACCAACCATTGATATTGTGTAGAATGGTTGCAACCTTTATGGCCGAGACTTGGTAAACTACTGTCGTGGGTCGAAGATAAAGGAGGGCCCCTACAGATCTGGATAGTGCAAAGCCATGTTTCAGAAATAATGGCACAAGAACAGTTGTAAGGAATCAGAATTGTGGTTGAATCTTTGACATGCCCGGAATGAAGGACGGGCCAGCAGTGATAATGGATCACTACTGGGCTGTGGATCCAGAGCTTACATGAAGCTGCTCAGAGATTGGGGAGGACTATGTTCTATAGTGAACATCCATGTTCCAGCATTGGTGATTCCTAAAAGTGACCTGAACATTGACAAATTTCCCAAAGCAGACGCTCATCTGAGGAAGAAGAGATCTGCTGAGCTGATAAATCGAATGAAGAGGGAGAACTATTTCTCAGCCAAGTCAATAGAAGCCTTTGATTCCATCCCATATGAACACAGATTGTTTAGTAAGGCTTCATCAATATTCACGATAATCTTCATGCCCAGGATTGGATGCAAACACTAAGTGGTTACAGATAACCAGATGGTAATTGTTGCAGACGATCAACACTACTATAAAGGGATTCAATGCTATCAAGGAGGAGCTGAGAGACAAACGACTGATGACCCTTCTGAACAGATACGTCCTGGACATGTTTATAGCTATGGACGGAGGTGTTTGTGTCAAAGTTGGAGAATCATGTTGCACATTCATACCTTCTCATGATAGCGAACATGGCACCTTGACAGAGGGCATAACAAAGTGGAAGATTTGCTGATGACAGTTGGTTTGGATTAATATTCTCATGGGTTCCACAATGGATGGCAGATATGTTCAAGTTCGTTGGTGCCCTGATAGTGATGGTATTGTTTGGATTTTGTGTGATCAGGATAATAATCTAACAATGCAAGAAGACTGCAAAGAAAGCTGTAGGAATGAAGATCATGATTGATGTAGAATCAGGATGGAAAACTAAACAGCTGACAGATGAAGAAATCAGAGACTACGTGAAGGCCAGCATTCATGCACCTGAGGGAACGAAGTTCCTGTACCTAAAGAACCACAATAAGTGGGAAATGGATCTACTGCGGTCCAAGTGGACTATGCAGGCTTATGTCCTGGAATAAGGATGAGCATGTGAAGTCAGCAGGATGCCTGGAAGGATTCATAAAGATATGGTTCCCAAAGAAGCATTTCGTCAGACGAGGATGTCTAGATGTGAAGATTGATGAGAGAGTGGTCGATGAATTGCCCAGAGGGGGGAGTGTAGAGGTGGAGCCAAGTACCCCCACCCTAAGCTTCTCCCCCATGCTGCCTATATGTTGGAAGCCAGAGTGTGAGACACGTGCAGTACCAGTGAAAATACCTATACCAAATAGAATCTTGGCAGTAAGGTTCCCATTGAGGAAGCCATACATGCATTCATGACAATATGATGGCCATTTGAATGAAATCTTAGAGGAAGTGTGAAAACTGAGCAAACCAGAAGATTGGTGACATCACGAAAAGCAGAGCTGATGCACCTAGAAAAGAGACAAGAAGCTGAAGACCATAGACATTCTATAGGCTCTTAAGATTAGGTGTCAAAGATGAGCAACATTTCGGGCTTGAGTTGGTGATGCTCATGCTACAGAAATAATGAAGAAGATATCAAGTCATTTTACAATTGTACAGATTCAATAACGCAAGTAGACAAAATATTCTTAAAGGCTGGCTATGTAGTGAATAGATTGCAGCAATGCGCCAACGTATATGCATTGGAAGGTATGGACTATGGATGATTCCACAACACATTTTAGTAGAGCTGGATCCCGTGAGCAGAAAGGCTTTTAGTATGTCGCAGTTGGAAAGCAATTGAATTACAAAGGGGGATCGAAGAAAGGCTTGGCTGGCCCAGAACCAGGAAGTCAAGGCCACCATGAACCTGAATGTTCGTGCAGTGATTACAGAACGTGTGAAAAGAACAAAACTTCTGTCTTAGGTGAGGAGCGACAACATTGCAGACATCAGAGGTTCATCATTTAATAGTATTTTAAATGCAGAAAGACTCTAAAACATGGTCTGCAGTCACGTGGTCGGATGAAAATAAGACACTGGGACAAGCTGTATCAAAACCAAGAGACAGAGTATGCCTATATTCCCTCTTATTCTCAGGCACAGAGAACATTTCCAAGGCCATGTTCAAAGCCTTAATTGACTGGCAGAAGGCAAGAGTGATGATAGATGGCAGGCTGATTGGTGGGAAGCAATGGTCATGACCAGCCCACCAGCACCTGGATGCCAGCCTGCGCGCTGCCAGGTAGGTTGACTTCAATGATGATGCATTTTTAGTATATAAGATACATTTTTTATGAAATGCGTTGAGTGAGAAGATCAAGGGAGTTTGTTGATGTTCGTTGTAACTCCCTGTTTTAGTTAATTGATATTAAAACAGATGTACTTTCCAACTTCGTGAGTCAGTTTGATTATTGATGTTTGAGTATATTCTGCATCGCAATCTATCTATCTCAAAATATTGTTACCTCGTCTGACTGAATAATCCTCAGAAAGACATAGGGCCATGAATTACTGTGAGAGACACGGGGCTAAAATTGTACTCCTGCAATAAAACCATATGAAGGGGACTAGTAACGATGTGGTGGCTAAGTCATGGGGGGACTCCCGGTATTCTTCTTCTTTTTCCTCAAATTCTCGTGGGGTTCTTATGCTGTTCCATAAATCTCTGTGATTTAAGCTGCTTGCCCAATATGCGTATCCTGAGGGCAGATTCGTTTTGGTCTCTGGGATTTTGATGGGTGGACAAGTAACGATTGGCAACATTTATGGGCCTAATGTCGATGACCCAGCTTTCTTTAGTCCCTGTTACTTAGGTGCACCCCACATATCCATATTGACCTCTTATGGGCTGGAAATTGTAATCTTACGGTAGATAATTTGAAGGATAAATCAGTATGAGGTTTAGGTTTTTTTGCCAGTGCAGCCCGGACGCTTAAGCATTGTATGTCGGAATTGGGTTTAGTGGATGGATGGCGTACACTCCAACCAGATGATATAGAATATTCCTACTACTCGTCAGTGCATGTTATGCAATCTAGGATTAATTATGTGCTGATAGGTGCAGCATTAATGTGTGTGTCATCCATCCTCGCATGCATTCTGACCACTCACCTGTTCAGTTGACGGTTGAGTTTTATTCGGGTTTGGTGGTGCGTCCTTTTTGGCGATTTAGGTCTTTGGCCATATAAGATGTAGTGTGGAGATGAGAGAATGGTTCACTACCTTCTTTGAGCATAATGTTGGCTCTGTTCCCAGCGTGGCTGTGCCCTGGGAATCCTTTAAGGTCTGTCTGCGGAAAAAGTGTTTGGGTTTTGAGTGTGGTGTGCTTAAGAGCATTAGACATCAGTTGGCTGAGTTGGAGGCTAAATTGCAGCAGTTAGAGCTACGCTTGGATGGTCCAAGGAGGGCAGAGATTCTCCCTTGGCTTAAGGTAGCGTTGGACGAATTCCAGGCTACGGCCGACAGGCTGGCTAAGTATTTTATGTCCTCTTCGCTTGCTCGTAAATAAGGTGAGAAGGTTTTTTTTTGCGATTCTTGCGCAAATTGATCCCAGTGTGCAGGTGGTGGGGGCATCGTTGGAAGCCAAAAAGGAGTTTGACTCAGTGGCCTGGAAAGGTGGGCCTTCCAGCATATTTTTCAGATTCTGATTTGTTGCTTTACGCAGGGGCCAGTGGTCGTATCGTATTATATGGGAGGAGAGCAAAGTCTTTTCTCTTTGGGTGAGGGACGCAGCAGGGGTGTCCGCTCTCACCGCTATATTGTTTGCAATTGCAATTGAGCCTCTTGCTAGCCGTATGCGAAAGTTCCATGTCCACAGGGTATTGGCCATAGGAGGGGCTCGGGAGATTGTTTCTGTATATGCAGATGACGTTATTTTGTATTTTAAGGATCCTTCGAGAAACTTATTTCTATTGACGAAGGAGGTTGAGAATTTTGGGGTAATCTTGTGTCTGAGAGTAAATTGGGCAAGTCATTTCTATTTCCCTTCAATGACCTGTGCCACCTGCCGATATCGGCCAGTATAGATAGAAGAAGTCATTGGTGCAGTGCCTTGGGATTCGGGTCAGTAGGAACCAGGCTTCTCTGCTGTGTGATAATCACCTTGTGTATCTTCACGTTTTGAGGGGTTAGATTTATAGGTGGTGCACCCTTCCTCTGTCAGCCCTGGGGCATAGTGCCATAGCCAAAATGATGATTGTGCCTAAATGATTGTACTACTTCTCTAATGTTCCAGTGTGGACGGGGATGAGGATTTTTAAAGATGTCTGGTCACCATTAAGTCAATTGACATGGTCCCCGAAGACGCCCTGGGTGAGCTAGGAGACCATGATGCAGCCTTATAGAAAAGGAGGGTTGGGGGCTCCCGATGTAGAGGTATACTATTTCGCTTCTCAGGTGCAAGTTACTGTTCTTTGGATGCCGGGAGCTATGTACTCCTCGCATGTACGAGTTGAAAGGTTGTCAGGTCAACCCTACTCCATCCAGGTGTGCCTGGTTCCACCTCAGGTTCAGGACAAGTGTTGCTTTGACCCAGTGGCATGCATGGTACATTCTTGGCATAGGTTGCTGGGTAGGTTGCGTATTGATTGCCAATATGCGCTGAGTCTCTCGGCCTGGCGTATAGCGACCCTGCAGCCTTTGTGTGACAAGACTATTGTTTCACAGTGGGAGGGGCTGGGTGTTTGATCTATGTGAGATTTCCATCTGGGAGTGACTTTTGTTACACAGCAGCAGTTTGTTGCTCGATTGAGACCGGGCTTTTCACAGTTGTTTCAGTTTACTCGTATTCATTAGGCCTTTCATGCTTGAACTCTGTTTTCTCCACTATAACCACCTACTACTCCACTTATACAATTTCACATTAGTGCGACAGCTGTTTGTGGTGTTGTGTCCCATAGTTATCGATTGGTGCAGCAGGAGGTGCCTATGTCAGGGTTAGTATGTCAGAGGAAGTGGGAAGAGGATCATGGGGCCGCAATGAGTGACAAGCAGTGGGCCCAGTTGTGTCGGACTACATGCACTTGCCCTGTTAGCACAAGGTTTAAAATGATCCAATTCAGTGTGCTGCATAGGGCACACCTTTCCGCAGCTCTGTACCAGGTATTCAACAGTACATGGGATGGGAAGTGTCCACGGTGCTCCGTGAGTGCTGCATCATTTATTCATATGCTCTGGTCTTGTTCAGTGATCTCTCCTTTCTGGATGGAGCCGGCCCAGAGGTGTTCGTCCATTTTGGGGTATGGTGTGCCATGTGACCTGCTGTGCTGCATGTTTGGATGGCTAGCAGGGCTGCCTAAAAGGAATAGGAAACTCATCATGCTGGGAATGAGACTGGCCTGGTGCTGTATTCTGATGAGGTGAACTAGCCCTGCTCTGCCTTCGTGTGAATCATAGTTGAAATCCATGACTTGGTGTTGCGATGTTGAGTGTGATTATTGTGCTATGGTTAGCCTCCCTTCTATACCTTGTGATTTATGGGGTTCATTCCGGTCTTACTTTCTTGCTCAGGCGAAAGAGATGTCGTTGGGCAATGAAGTGGAACCAAGTTAGTAAGCTGGATACCCTGCGGTTATATTGTAACAGGTTGCTTTGAAGGGATAGGAAGGGACTGCTAATCTTGTTCTTTTATTTCTGGGCTTGATTTCCTTCCTGCTATATGGTTTAATTGTATGTATGACTCTTTTGAATTGTGAGCAAATAATAGAATTACGTTATTGACGTTGGGAAAGTATGTTGCTGTAGTTAATGTACTCCTGGACCCAAGGACTGTCTTGATTTAACTGTTTTGTTTGATGTACTGAATTGGAAGTGAACCTTGCGGGCCTCCTGTGAATGCGCCTCTCTCCCGGACACCGTCTGCTTCTCTGCGCTGCTCATCTGTATGTAGATTGCAGAGCCGAAAACAAAGATTACATCTTTCCCTTCCCTCTCTACTTGTGAATGACAGCTGACTAATAGGATCATTCAAAAGACTAGAGCTTGTGCATTTGTTCTTGTCAGTGATCTTCATTAATCCTGGCCTCTTCGTCGTCCAAGTAGTTCTTACTTGGGATATATTGCAAATATATATGCGGGCATTAGGTAGTGTGGAATTGGAGGTTTTTTGTGGGTATGTCGGTGCGTCAAAGGGGTACCACGTTTTCCCCAAATCGTCACTACTCTCAATGGGTTCCTCCTTCACCGTGAGATCCTCCCACTGAGTACCGCCTCCAGAGGGACTATCGGGTAGCAGCCTCATCGCCCTGGCCCCATGTGAAGGGACTTCCCCATCAAAAGCAGTGATGATACATCAGAATTCTTCACAGACCTTTCTTGTTGCTTCTCGTTTTCCATCCATGGCATAATCACATGGAACATATATCTTCCACACACCATGAACCTCTGAACCATGGCCTTGAAACTTTACTCTACTGGATGTCGTATTTAAATGTCCATGTTTTACATCCATAGCCACGATTATGTGACCTTACAAGTAATCTGGTAACTCATGCAGAAGTATCTAGTATGTTGCAAATGTATGATCTCAATAAAATCAATAATCTGTACATTGGAATGCATTTGGTTCAAAATTTCTACTACAGTAAAATCACAGCAACATTTTTTTAATGAAAAAAAACTGTATTGATGAGGCGCCTGTGTCTGTTATTTGGAGTGAACTGCGAGCGAACTGACCTCTTTAACTGAAATCCTTCCATCCCAAGGCAACATTATTCCCCAAAGATATCCACAATGGTTCTCTCTTTCAGAGAAGTTTATGAAATTTACCTCCCATTGAAGGCAATTTTATTTTTTGGAGAACACCCCAGAAAGAAATCACTTTTACTATATGTTTCTTACGTTATGAGAATTCATTACCAAACTTCTCAGGCATGAACAATGTCATATCATAATTTATTTAACCTCCCTGTTTTTTTACATATGTATATACTGGGTTACACAGGCACATTACTGCACACGCTACTGCTATTATAGTTGAATAACATTTTTAATTCAATATATTTTCCATTCATTTCAACTCTGCCAGTTTTATCACTTTGATTACACATTCTACATTTCTCACATTTTATGGCTTCCATTAAGGAGAGTAATTTTGACATTTTTCCAAAAGCCAGTTGTGGTATACTTATATCACCACAATGATTATACTTCTCCATCTACTATTATGTGAATCTAGATTACAATATGCTTCTGTGTTCAAAATGTGCTAATAGCATCTCACAATTGCACTTAGTTGGGTATTTGAATTAATCACATCTGTTCACACATACTAGCTTATCAACCTCCTCCTTAACTCTTCAGACCAACAGATTATTTCTATCCTGCATTTCACTCTTGTATATGTTGTTTTAGAGGGTAAAGTGGATAACCCCTTTCTTCCTCAAATGTTCTGAAAATGACACCTTGTCATACAATGGCCACTGATTCTGAAAACATGGACTGATTGTAAATTCAGTTTCAGTCGTGTATGAAAGCTCTTGATTTGCAAAGTTGTATTATAATCAGTAGGTTTTATATGCAGACCTATAATAAGTGTATCATTCTGTTCCTTAATCCAAAAAAACATTAATTTTCTCTCTGATTGATACTATCTTGTCTGTTAATCCAATAATCAAAATCCTTAAACAATTCCTTGCTTCTGGTCAAAATTCAGAAACAATCATCTATTAACCTGTGCCAAAATGTTATATTAGTTTATAAAGATTTGTATTTGAGTAGATGCACTTCTTTTCTAAATTCCCCATGTAAAGGTTTGCTTCATCATGGCAAACACTCCTCCCCTCCTCACACCTCTACATTACAAGACATACTCTAACTTGTACAAAAATAATTTCTTTTCATAAGTGCTCTCTTGGATAATTCAATAATGAGATTTGTTCTTGCATCTTCCCTTTTTCTTTTTTCTTTTTAATTGTTTATGTTTTTTAAAAACAAAAAAGGTTTACAATTCAACCAATTATTCATTGGAAAAAAAAGATATAAGAGAAAAACAAACAAATACACATCATTTTAAAAGTGAGCTATTACATAAAAGTAAACCTGTCATCTCACAACATATCAGCACCATCTCCAAAATCCAATGTTCAATTAGTGCATCATATTAGCTATAGAAACAGCATCAAATATAAATCATCAAAAGCATTCAATGTGATAGGAAGGAGAAATGAAGGACGATTTAAAATTGATCTATGACACTATATTCCCATTAATGTTGCTGGCTACTTCCTACTCCCATCTCCAACAATGTATTGCATTGGATAAAATCGGAATTCAGATGACCCGCTAATGCAACATGTTCCCCCGGAAACAGACTAGACCATTCATTCACAAAAACATTATGAGGTCAAGTTCATCATCCAAAGATCTGATACCTGAATGCCAGTACACAATGAGGATCAGAATGTTTGAACACCTCCTCCTCTGAATATCATGATGTGCTTCCAGAATACCAAAACCAACCTAAAAACAAGCCACCAACCTGACCTCAGGACATTTTCTCTCCAAGATCAATCAGCCACCATAAGGGTGGCCCAAGTCTCCTTTCCATGGTTGCTGGAGATACTCTTCATACCCATCCAAGCAAGGCAAGGACCTCAGCAATGTTTCCTGAAGAATAATGATTGTGTGGTTCTTATGCTCATTACATAGCACAGGATTGTTAAAAAGGTGATTATGACCACACATATTCAAAGAGACAATTGACAAAGAGGAGAAACCAAAATCACTGTGAGTTGACGAGGAGGAAGACTTTGAGTGATCTCCCGTTGATATCTTATAAGGCACCCAGCTTCAGGGAGTTAAAGAATCCCGCCACTGCAATCCCTACTGATGGCAGGATGGGACTCACACGCCTTTTCCACAAACTCTCTATGTCTACCCAATTTCTTTTGTGCATCAATTTTTGAAAAAATCCTTTGCACGACCAGTGCTGGGCACTCCAAAAGTAAATGCCTTGCCGTTTCTACTTCCCCCATTATCATTACAAAATCAGCATGTGGATTCACTGCTACAAATCATTTTTATTTTTAACTGTACCTCTCTTGTCGACAGTAAGTTCCATCTGAAGCACAGTTGATCTAAAAAACAATCATATAAAAAAATAAAGTAGGGGGCCACTGTGCCTCTTTTTATGTCTTTGTGTGCCAGATGGGAAAGTGATGCACAATTACAATTATGGAACTGTTCAATGGTGATACACCAGTCTGCATTATATAGGGCAATTTTCTTGTTTTTTTAGGGTTGGCTATCAGGTCACTAAGAGCTCAGTCAGAATCCTTCACTATTAAAACAAACTGCTCTCTTTAGGACCTCATCACAAGTTGGGTGGTATTCCAGCGATAATTGCGCTGGGATACCGGCCAAAGCTATTTGCATTACCGCAGTTCAGTCCAGTGCAATTTGCGCCAGATCCTGAGTTGCAGGGGGGCAGTAAGTCCCCATTCCCCTTGGGTCCATTGGCACTGTGCTAATAGGGCCGAAAAACGGCCCTAAAATGGAGATTCTTCTACCTGCAGAAAAATGCTGGGAGTAAAACTCCCATTTTACGCCAGTCTCATGATTGGCCCAGCACTTAAATGTGGCGCTTATAGGGTTACTGCTGTATTTAAGCGCTAGCGCCCAACTCATGATGAGGCCCTAGTCTTTCCAGAAAAACAGAATAGCGAACCTCCCCTTGTTTCATATCCATACAGGTTTTTACAACACCACATGCAGAATCACTAAACGCAATACTTAATTTACGGAAAACGGACGGACGTGTCCACTGAACATGCTCATTCATTAATAGAAGGACAAGCTCAAAGCGAATCATTGAGTGGGTCTGCATTTAGAACACTCAGAACCGGTCTCCACAACATGGCCAAGCTCTATCCAATTCACTAAAACTCGCCTTGGATCCGCAGTTTCGAGCCGGAGGAGCCTGAGAAACTTGGAAAGAAAAACTGCAGCGTTTTCCAACACAATAACGTTGTATTTATGTTTGCGGTCGCTTCAAAAGCGACCGCAAACATAAATACAACGTTTTTAAAGCTGTGGTTTTATTTCTAAGTTTTCCGGGCTCCTCCAGCCCGGAAAACTTAGAAAAAAAACCGCAGCTAGTGCTTATTTTTTTTAAAAAAATAAATAGCACTTACCGAGATTCAGCTGCAGCATTCCTGCTCTGGTCTCCGGCCCCCGTCCTCCGCGTACAGCACTAATGAAGGGAAAGCCACCCAGCGGTAGCTTTTGTTTACTACAGCTGGTTGGCTTTTCCTTCATTAGTGCCGCAAAAGAAAAAGCCAGCACAGTAGGGCATCCATTTAACAAAATGGATGCGCCCAGGTGCTTGCTTTTGCGAATTTTGAGCTTGAATAGCTCAAAAGTTTACATAGGAAGTTTTAAAAAAGAGATTGCTAGTATTTTATTTTTATGTTGCCTATCTATTTTTTAAATAACATTTTTTACTAGACCATGCCTTTAACATTGGTCGAATGGCCCCTGCAGAAACCAGTTTAGAGCTTCTTTATGCTGCCTGAGGAGTGTGCCTAGGCCTCAAGATGTTGCAGTTAAAGGGCTGCAAAGACTTTACTGTCAACATCAATCAAGGTGATGGGACGGTAATTCTTAGGATTAGTCTTCTCGCCCCTTTTAAAAATAGGCGCAAAAAAGCTGTCCGCCAGGATTCTGGAAAATTCTTACCCAATATAATACACCTGAACAGAATAGTTAATACCGTGGCCCAAATGGAGGGTTCTTCCTTCAGTATTTTATTAGCTAATCCATTTTGGCCCATTGCATCTGAGTCCCTGCAAAGCGTAATTAGATTCTCAACCAGCTAATTTTTTACCATGATTGTAAAATCACTGTCAACATTATTGACTGTCATTATTCTGTCACTGGTAGGATTTCACGCCCCGAGGCATACAGTTCTACAAAATGTTTTACCCAGGCATGCTCGGGCATGACATTCAGCTTTTAAGTAGATACCATGCCGTCCTGGGCATTCACAGTTTCCCAGAAGGCTCCTGTATCTTTTTTGATGAATACATGAAACATAATCTCAGCATCCATCTTTGCTAATTTTATTTGATCATTTTTCCAAAAATTCATAATGGGCCTGTTTTACTTGTTTACACTGCATCAATTTCATTTTGCTGTGGCAGTTTGGTTCACGGATTTTATTTTTCGTATTGCCCTTTGTGTTTCCCTCTTCTTTTGAGCTAACCCTGCATCATATACACGCATATGGACTTTATTCTGCTCCTTAGTTGCTTACCCTTATTCCTCTGCACATTGCTGACCAGGTTTTCCAGTGCTTCAACAATATTGTCCACGTTGAAGGTGGACTTCTTCTATGGAAACGTCGTTGGTTTTAGGGTCTCCAAGAGATTACTGTTTAAATGCCTGATGATTGCGGGTGACCACATTATACTATTGTTTGCAAGGCTTACCCTCAGGTTTGTCAGGGCACCCTTCATTATATTGCAGTAGAGCTCATCAAAATCGGCACACACCAGAGAGTGATTGCTCCAGATGCTTTTAGTGATCTGCATTCTGTTTACAGGAATTAAACAGGTGTTTTTCCACAAAAATGTAATCTGAAATGTATTCACTACTACCAGGATGCAATGTCGATTGTCGTGGAAGGTCACCTTTCACATTCACTTTCAGCATGTGAAGTCCTACTGACGGTGAAAGACAGTCACCATTTCTTCCCCCTGAGCTTTAAACCCTTGAGCCACCATATCCGGGGTTACCTCCCATCGTCTTCCGCAGTGCCAACTTCTGTACAGGGTGCATTTAAATCCCCAGCCAATATAACATGACCCATGGGTACCTCGCACTGCGAGGATACAATATTTTCTGTTATGTATCTTAAAAAATACATCTAATTCACATATGCTCCTATGCCAATATATATTTAGCAGCAAAAATGAATTAGGGTCTCCGGCCTCTGAAACACTCAACTGCTATTGCCCCATAAGGGAGGTTGGCCACCTCAAAGGCATTTTGCCTAGACCAGAACAGATTGCTGTGATCTTGCCTCCTGCCAGACAACCTTGTTGCATCTTTCACATACTTTCACATCTTTCAGTACTTCTCTAATAACTTCTAAATATGATACTTGTAGAATATTAGCACTTAAGACCACTCCATCTACAGTTGCTCATCATTCTTTGTATCAGTGAAATACAATATTTAAGCCATTTATTTCAAAGAAGATAGAATCGTTTTACAAATAGTTGCAAAGCCACATCCACTTATGTAGAGATATGTTCAATCAAACAAATCATGTTTACTTCAGAGAGGTAGTCTATGAGGAAGATGTGTGCGGATGGGCCTTTAATCACCTTAACCCAACGAGGCCCACCTCTTCAGAAGTGAGTACATGGTTGCACATAAGTTTATTGTTCAAAGCTCTGGGAAGTGGTTAGATGGTGTTGCAGTAACACATTAGTCTCAATAATAGAACATCAGTTGGCATCTTATATACATTTTACAACAATTAAAACACTCCCAGATATTCTATTACAATACACCCCCCAAATATGATTGGAGAAGAACCTCCTCAAAGAAATCCCATCTGTTCCCAATTCTTCCATTTTCATTGACCAGTCTTATCTTGATAGTCATCTTCAGATCATATTCAGAACACACCTCTTCTTAGGATTCATCCGTAGTAGGCCATGAGGTCAGGACATGGTTAAACAATGCTATTGAAAACATAATTCATTGCTAGCAATAACTGGTGTAAGGCCTTTAATTTTAAGTGTGATTACACATGGTCTGCTTACATATTATATCAAATAGAGGAAGGCCTGAATAAACAGGATCTTCCTTGAACTACTGATTCTAAGCTCAACTACCCCAGACTCCTGGTATTTATGAAGATCTACTAATTTACACAACCACAACTCCAAAACATACAGCCTCTGATGACCTGTAAAAACAATTAAATGCCGGATACCCTGGCCTCCGGCCTAATTTTCATTACCACCAAACAAATCGCCAACCCCTTTCTAGTGACTTCAATACAATGAGCGAGATAACATCTGTCTCCTTGCGGGACTGTTAAATCATAAACTTTGTCCTGTTTGTACGCGGAATGTCCTTGCTACTTACAATTCATGTGCAGCAGCTAACCACAGAAATTAAAATGACTGATTTACACAATATTCTGCTGTCTGAAAACCTGAGAAAGTCAGTTTAAAGTCAAGATGCATTTTGCAAGAGAGTTCCAACTACAATGTTTTTTACAAAGCACCCTGTTGTGTAGATTGAGGTTATGTTGCATTTGCAGCTTTAGTATTGTATCTTTCTATGTGTGTGAAGATCTAATATGTATACATTCTAAACAACTGTAACATTAAAAGTGACATATCCCATCCATAATTAACTGCACTCGATACATACATGGATTTGCCACATTGCACCTAGTTCGCTACCATCCCCTGTCATCAATAAAGTGTGCACAACATGAATCCCGCATAATGATGGGGACCCTCCCTGACCACCCCAACAGATGCAGGCAAACATACTGAAATGATGGGATCCAATCTTGAGGTGGCTCAATCCCTTAAGAACATTTAGTTACAAAAAACGTTGCTAGTAGTGAGGACAGCAATGAGATCAATGCAACACGATTGAGGCCTGTCTGAACGTTTTGACAAACAGGTGCTATGATAGGTTCCAATGCCGAGACCTTAGAATGCGTAGTTTTACATGACTTGAAGAAAACTGAAGTTAATCATTAAATAGTGAATATAGCAGTGAGATTAATGCAACATGGTTGAGGACTCTTTAAGTGTTTTGCAAACAAGTGCTATGATAGGATGTAATGTTGAGATCTTCAAACACTTCGTTTTACATGACTTGAGGAAAGCAGAATTAAACCATTGATTCTGACAAGACCTACATGAAATCGCTACAATTGTCACAAACACAGATCTAATAAATGAACCAGCTTATAATGGTGGAGGAACAGTGATTCAACGTCGCACTCTATTTTTTCTTTACTCTTCATAGCACTTCTAATACATTCTTGATTAAGGCCATAGAAGAATACTAAAATAGAGTTCCAACAGAACTGAAGTGTAAAAACACATACAAGCTCTTGACACTTCACGTTTGATTTTGGAATCTCTTCATGATTTTAATACATTGTACACTGCCCCTTTGGAACACAATTAGGAGGCGGTGCAGATTTGTTTTACACAGTATTCTTTTTTAAATAAAGACAAAAGAAAGATACTTGCACAATTTGCATTGGCTTTTTGTTTATTGAACAAGCTGCAAAGTACATGTGAACTCACCAGCTAACACATGTTTCTGACAAAACTCCTTCCTCAAGGCATTGTTGGAATCTATCAAGACTAACATCTGTGAAAAAATACGCTGTTTATTTCAAATGATGCAATGATTACCTTATTGCATTGTCTTCATCAGTTAACTAACCTTGTATTCGGAGGGGGCAGGGGAGGGGGAGTTGTTATATTTGTTGTAAAATCAATAAAAAGAAGTTTTTAAAAAAGGTATACTTTTTGTAAGGGGGCCTCTTGGGTAGTACTGTTAGATTTCTATAGTGCCTTGAGACAGTTCTTTTCTCTGAAACACGTGTTGGCTGATGGGTTTTCTTGTAAAACTCAGCTAATTAAATACAGAATGGGGATAATTTTGTAAAAAGTGGTATTTGCTTGCAGGTAAACACCAAGGTTAGCACATAAATCATGTTGTGACCCGTGTAGGCCATTTTAAACTTTCACAATGTGAAGTGAAAACATTAAGAGCAATATCGGGCAAATTCGCCTATTCTCCGCCTTTTCACTCTCTAATTTGTGAATAAATACTGCCTGCAAACTACACTGGCAGGCAGCATCTGTTAATGGATTCATATGGAATCCACCTGATCTTTGAGAGGTGCTAAATTGAGGCAAATTCCAATGGATTGCATTCGTTTTATACCTGCATGAAAATGTCATGCAGGTGTAAAACGAAGTGCCCTGGCAAGAAAGAGTAGATCAGCACAGCAGAGCTCTTTGGTCTGTACCCCTCCTCCACCATCACTGCTGGAAAATGCGGCAGAACAGGAAACGAAGATGCAAAAGTATTACATCTTTCTTTTACGCCTCCGTTTCACGTACCATCCCATTTAAAATGAGGCTGAAATACATTTCCTTTCTGTTTTATTATGGACATTGATGCACCTGTATATTTAGAGTTGCCTGCACGCGCAATCAATACATACTTAGGAAGCACACTCCATTGAAAATGTAAAGGCAGTATCTTGGCATGACTGAAGGATTTCCCTAGTTCTTTTTATATAAGTTGATCAATTGTTTTTGTTTGTAAGCTTTGAAATTCATTGACCCTTGCAATTTTCTGCAGTTATGCTTAGATGAATAGTATATTTAAAAGAAGTGTTGAAATATGTAGCCAAAAAATGTTTCTTCTTGCCATTTATGGGCAGACTGGGCGCACCTGCTAGTCTAAAAATAGCTATCAACCTGCGTTGTGGGGCATACATGGCCGGGAACAGCCTGCATCCTTTGGTCGAGCTTCAGCAAGGGCTTAGGGTCATTGACGGTCATGTACGCACCACTGACAAGAGCATGATTGCTAGTCGCACCTGGGTCTCTTCCTGAGGTGGGAATAGTTTTATTTTTCTTCATGGGAGACGGGTTCCGCACATATTCTGCAAGCCCCATTTCCCATGAAATATAAAAAACATGATGGCCCCCACCATAGCAAATAGAAAAGGGATGTAGTCCCTTTCCTATTTTCATGGTTGGCACCAAAGACAGTAGAGAGTGTTGGGAAGTAGAGAGTGTTGGGACCGGAGCAGAAAGTGCCAGTCCAGCAGGTAAGTGGGGAGGGAGGGAGGTGGGGGAAGGGTGTGCAATTTCTTGGAGGGGCAGGTCGAAGGGTGGGGTCGTCAGGAGGCAACAGGGAGACTTTCCCTTTTGCTTTGCCCTAAATACAGATGACAGCAAGTAGGGAAGGGCCTTGGGTGGCTGGAAAACAGGGGTATTACACTTTGTGTACTCACACATGTTTCCAGTGCCTAATTGGCTGAGCATCCTTCCCTGGGTGTAAATATCCCTTTACATTGTGTGATTGTATCATTTGAACACTCGGTATTGCACTGTAACAGCGCCCACACACTTTCAACTTCAATCCTCATGGCCACATTCCAGTGATTGTCTTGTTGCTCCTGTTTCAATCCTTGTTCCTTTTGTTCTGTTACTTATACCACACACGTACACCCAAGGGCATCTTTGATCTAGAGCTAGTGCAACACACACAGCCACTGATACACTAGAATAGTAGCGTTTTCAACAGACGTCGAAATAACAGATGTTTCTCAGTATGCCTGGCCTGAGAGCAAGCAGTAGATCATTCCATAATCTACCGGCAGCAAAAGATAACACCCGTCCACCAATCCTACACAGGTGGTATTTGGGGATCACAACCAAACAGGCATTCTCAGAGCGAAGAGACCGCCCTGGATTCATGAATTCATGTGCCATTGTTGAGCACTGCCTAGAAAACCTCGAAGGTACTACATTAATTATAATAAAGTCTATTGTACCTGGAGGCCTTCATTGTATCTTTGTTAAAAACAAATCTTTGTCAATAAATAACACATCATTATCATTATGTAACATCCAGCCAGCCCATCTTCAGGCCGAAGCTTTACAGTATGGACCTGCAGTCTCATGAAAATGTCCAGCATGCTAATACATCATTTGTATAGAATACCTTTAGATGGCTTCTTGCACGGCTATTATTTTGCTTGGCTCTTCTGACATGTATGTGATGTGAGCAGAGAGGGAGAGTATTAGGTCTCATGGATTCCAGCATTGTGTCTTTGTTGGCTGAGGTAGGATGAGTATTGCAGAAGCTGCATACTGCCTTAATGTTTCCACACATCACACATCTCAGGCTGCGGTTTAAGTGCATCTTTTAGTGTCGGGGAAAGTGGACCCTAAGGATTTCTTTTTTGATCTTGGGGCCTTATCGAAGTACAGAGCAATGTTCGGATGAGATCGCTGCGACTAAACAAATGAAGGTCGTTTTCTTAGCATTTCACCCACACAGTATCATGAACCACTTTAGCAGGGATAAAACCAACAACACCGCTGGCATTTAGAATGGAGATTAGTCATAAATAATGTCTTTGACAGTTGCCATTATTCTGCTTGTCATAGATTATATTGTTAGCGTATCTAGCTAAACGCTTGCAATGTAGACGCCAGACACGTTTGCTGCAGATTGTTGTTTTTTTAAGTTCACGTTTTTCGCATGTAAAATACACAGTGCTTGATTTATAAACGTGTTTTTCAATGGTAAAACCCCATTGAAACCCGATTTGTAAAGTTGGCCGTATAAAATGCAACCGTGCTGTATAGGGTTGGAATCAAAATGTTTATAGCAAAAATGCATTGCTCTGGCCCAGAGATGCCCTAAATATTAAAGAAAAACAGTTCTGGTCCATCTTTGTAGTTGCATGCATTCACCTGGCGGTATCTGTGCTGTCAATTCATTGGTGCGCTCATTTCCACGACTCTTGAGTTCTTAAACCTTCACACAAGTTCAAAGGGTTTTATTGATATAGAGTGTGGTTGCATTTTTAAGACTCGAGCTTATTTTCCTAATGCATGGTCAAGGCCGACCGAATAAAGGTTTACCTTTAGTCAAAACTTAAATTGTTCATGCTCTAAATTTGATTACTTTAGCTCGTTTTGACAAGAGTTTATAATTATACTCATCCCATTGACCGCTGTTTTTCTTTTGTTCGGGGGTGACCCCCCCATACCTTTTTTTGTGCCACCTCCGTTCTCTTCCCCGTTATGCCTGTCTCCACTCGATGACCCGCTTTTCCCCATTAGCTACACAACTACAAACATGCGCTTTAATTTGCTGTAGAAGCTGTAACTTGATTGCAAAATGGCGAAGTGGAATAAGTAAAATGAATTTGAATATGCCTATCCCGTCTGTCCCTTTTCACTTGACCACATAGAGCTTCTTTTCTAGAAACTGTTGAATGAATCATAGGTACTGTTGCACCATTTACAAAACAGTTGTGCATAATATCATTTCTAAGGCTTTCAAAGTTATTTCTAGTACACAGTTTATTTTTGCATTGAACATACCATGGACAGATTTGTTTTTTCCATAAAACCTTCAGAGAAGCAGTCAAAGAACACACACTTCTATACTTCCTTCCACCGCTCCACTCTCCTCCACATCTTTCTTTCTACTGAGACTGTGCATGTCTGCTTCAAAGTGGCTAATGTAAGCCCATTATAATAGATCTTTACAACTACCCTCCTGTCTCCCTTTTTCCACCGCTGCGAAGAATAGCAACCTTCCTGGTGTTGCTACAACAATAATACCGGAATCCGATTGGTGGAAATCAGATCAAATCAGCTGGGACATACTCAGCGGGCTGGCGGAGCCGGCCGCTTCCAAAGGCTGATATCTAAGGCCTCAACAGCTCTCTGCTGCTCTCCGTCATACCAGGCCGGCGCCAACAGCACACTGTGATCCAGCCCAATGTCTCTTCTCCAAAGGTAATCCTAATGCTACTTTGCATATTAATGGCTTATACGAAGTTGTACCTGATCGCTTGTTCATCATACTGTACTGTTGTGCCATTATCCAAATCCCTGAATCGTCCCCCTTCCTAAAATCTGCCCTCCACATCATCCAACCTGCCCTGATGCCCTCTACCCTTCCTGCTATAGTTTTCCCAGAGCTACCCAAGCCTTGTAATACTAACTGCGACCCCGCTGCACCAGGACAATCATCTGGAGAGCACCTGCAATCCACATTATCTGCCTCTGTGTTAGTCGGCTCCCCCACTAACGATACTACAGAGTGTATCCAAGCATCCAACCCCAGGTCCACAGCAGTATAACACAACACACCTCCCGAAATGCAACCTGAAATTCGCTCAATACAATCCTGCCAGCGTGACCACTGCCCGTCCTTCCAACCCATCTTCTATGCTAGGCACTCTCCAATCAGCAGACATGCACATCACACTACTGCACCAGCCCCCACCCAAACTAGAAATGATAGGCTCTGTCTCAAAACTGACCATGTGATACCACATTGTCTACCTGAAACCCTACCTGTGAGAAAGTTAGGGTCTTGAACGTGCCGTCCTACTAACGGGCACTTCATTACACACAAGCACGCACTTTGCCATATGCACATAAACACCAAAGCAGAACCCCAAGCAGGTTGACTTTGACCTAAGGAGTGATCACGCAAAGCCTTCGCCCAACGACGACTCCTCCTGGGGAATCCCATCTGGGAATATCAGTACAAGCCAGAAGCCCACTGTGAATACGAGCCAAGCCTCCTCTGGCTCCCTGCCAACGCCAACCCAAAAGAGAACAAGGCACACATCAACCCATCTCTCCCTACCTCTCACCACTGCAACCAGAGCGCCTCCTCTCTGACGGCCCTAACTCAAGGGCTGACCTCTACTCAAACACCTTGACTAGAGCACAAAACACTGTCACCCCACTGGCTTCCCACATAGCTAAACCTGCAGGTCACCTTAACTCATGGTTCACCCCTAACCTCCAAGCCTAATGCTAAAAAAAACACCTGGCAGATGCCACCTGGAAAAAGGCACCAGCCACCTCACCCAAAGCTCTAGTCAGCAAAATTGCGAGAGAATATAAACAGGCTATCATTGCAGCTAAAGCAGCGGCCTACAACTCGAGAATCTCAAATGCCAAATCCAACTCCCAAGAAATCTTCACAATTCTCAGGGAGCTGGATACACCTTCAGCTCCTCCCAACACCCTCATCAAAGATGTGGTGTTCAATCATACAGGATGCCTTGTGGTTCAAAATCACCTCCTTACATTAGAAAACCGCTCTCAAACAATCGAACAATAAAGTCATTATCACTCCCCACCCTGTGCCACTCTCTTCGGACCACCACACACAGACTTTTGAATTTAGAGAAATTACGGAGCTGAAGTATCCCTTATCCTCAAAAGAATAAAGCATTAAAGATGTAAGGGGGATGTTTACCCATCCATGATCATCAAAGACTGCTCTGAAGCCCTAATACCAATCATCACAAGGTTCATCAGCGCATCCTTCCCATCAAATTTGGTCCCATTCAAACTAAAATAATTGTGGGACCTGACCCTACTTAAAAAACTAACACTAGACTCAGCAGTACCTATCAACTACCACCCAATTACCACAGTCCTTTTCCTCTTAAAGATACTGGATAGGGCAGCAGACAACTTCTCCCAAGAAGCTGCCACCTGGGTGGCTTCCCATCTGGAAAGAAGATAAATGAGAGTCTTTTCAGAGACAGCCTGTGTCCCCCCGCCTCCCATCCCCTGTGGTGTCCCCCAAGGTTCCTCTGTTTTATCAAACCCCCTCTTCAATCTCCTGGACTCCATCAACATCTCCTACACTAATTATGCAGATTAGACAAAGATCCTCCGCCCCCTGACTGGCAACTATGATAAAGACTACCTTACCCTCAACACATTCTACTCGACAATCCAGGCCTGGATGGCCACTAACCAACTGTGCCTTAATGACGACAATACAGAGTTACTTCTGGTAGGAACCACAGCAACACTTATGAAGCTTAACCCTTAATATACATCCTTCACCATTGACAGAATTCAGATTACTGCCTCATCCTCAGAAATCTGGATGCCACCCTCTCGTTCTCACAGCATGTGAACGCTATCGCCTCATCATCCGCCTACACAACTAAATGGATAAACGCCACCAGACAATTCTTGACACTGTCCAGCTCCCTCACTATTGCTCATGCAGTCATAGGTGCCGGGCTGGACTACAGTAATGCACTCTTTGCTGGTACATCCAAACAAAACATTAATAAAATGCAGATAATCCAGAACAATGCCCTACGTTCTGCACTCAACATCTCCAAAAGAGAGGACATCTCCACTGCTAGAAGTGAGACCCACTGGCTTCCTATCCAGGAAAGGATCATTTTCAAAATGCTAGCCATCACTCACAAATGATACAGCCCCAGCATACCCATCACAAAGAATTGTGAGAGCTGAAATCTTCAAACCAGAGATGTCGATGCACGGAAACTGTCCTGTGATACCCAAATTTAACAGAGTCAAAGCAGGAGGCTCCAGCTTCCCCACTCTACCAGTGAAGCACTGGAACTCCCTCCCACCTAACTGGTATGCCAAGGAATCATATTGGGCCCTGCGCAAAGCCCTCACAACTCTGTTGGTCACCTAACTTTGGGACTGGCAAAACCTGCCCCAGCAAGAACTAAGCATGTCAATGTGATCTCAACTAAGATATATGTAATATGTTATACCATATAATGTCTTAGCGCATCTAACTGGTCTCAAAACACCCCCCGGATGCCTCTGGGCTTAGGCGCTTTGCAAATGATTATAAATAAATGAATAAATAAATAATGTTGTGTTATGTTACGATATGAGCATTTGTACCACACACCTCTGCGATTTGCATGATGTTTAGGCACTATGGCATATCTGGAGGAGAGTCTGTGGGTTTTGTTAGTTGGGAGGGGAGGGAAAGACAAGATTGCAGTGCTTTGGGTTCAGGTTGCAGATTTGAAGTACCCAGAGCTCTGCAGGCTTGTAAGCTGTCTAGGTGCAACATGTAGCAGTCATCAAGGGTTACGTGTCCATTGGGGTGTTTGGTGCTTATAATGTGGGTGTTTGTTGGCCAGAGGCGAGTATGTCAGTTGTAGTTAGAGGTGGGTATGTGTAATGTTTGAAGATTGGGGAGAGGGCCCTTTGAAAAGTAGTTTGGAGTGGCTGGTTAGGTGAGAGACATTGAGGGTTAGTCAAAAGATGGGAAGTGTTCTTGGGGTTTCCATAGTTCTTTCAAGTATTGGCTTTGCTGTTGGGAACATTACAGTGAGAGGTGTTTTGCTTTAGTTGTTGATGCGTGAAGATGTCCTATGTTGAAGTTTAGATATTCGGTTAGGCATGGAAGGTGTTCTCTTAGGGTTTTGGCAGTTCCTTGATGTGATGTTTTTTGGTTATTATAGTTAACTGAGAGACATGCATTGTCGGATGGTTGGGGTCTGATTAATTAGGGTGTGTATGTTTGTGTAGGTTGAAATACTGAAAAGCATCTTTCCTGCTGATTGATGAATGTTGGTTACCATTTATGTTTATGAAGCATTGAAGATCCAGGTTTTTAGATTTTTTCTGAATTTCCAGTGGTCCTACAGGGTGCATATTTCCCTTGATAGCGTGTTCCAGTGTTGGGCCATTATAGTGGAAAAGGTAGTGCCTCTGCGCTTTTCTCTGCAAAATCTTGGTAATGGTATGCTGTTTCTTGAACTTAGGTCTCTGATTGGTTGCTAGAGTGAGATTTTGTTTTGAAGGAATTCGATTCCTTGAGGAATTCTGTTCCTTGACCTACAAGTTCTCTCTTCTGGAAAATGTATTATTCAACCAGATTACCCCCTATATGGAAGTAAATGAGATCTGCATGCCCATCCTATCCAGGTCCAGCAGCAGAGATTCCACTGAAATGGCCCTCAACAGCATCTCCAACATGATCTCAAATTATCATTGTTTGAAACGCAATTCAAATTTGGTCCCATTCAAACTAAAAGAATTCTTCTCTTGAAAACCTATGACATTGTAGACCAACCCTCTCTTCCCCATATCACTGACATTGCAATCCAAAACTCTGCTCATACCAGTTTTGCCTACTACTTTATCAACTGCACCTGATGTGTCTCTCGAACCTCATACATCTCCACTCCCACCCCTCTCCCAATGGGCGTCCCACAAGGCTATGAGTTTTGACCACTACCACTGTTCTTTAACCCCAAAACCACACTTTGGAAAGTTCATCTGCTCCTTTGGCTTCCTCTACCATCTTACCCCAAAACCTCGGTGTCCACTTTGATAGTGAAATAAAGGTTCACCACTTCATAACCTCCACCAAAATGGCTGCAGGCCTGTACCTAATGAACATTGGGAGAATCTGTCCCTACCTCGCCTTTGCAAAATCTTTAGTCCACACTACTGTTCTTAAAATAATTGATTACTGTTGCAGCCTCCTCCTTAGCCACCCCCCATTCCTTATACCCTCCAAACATTCTGAAGTTCGAAATTGAACTCTTTGCATTCTTTCCCACTAGTTACAGCCCACCTGCCCATTACCTTCACACTGGTTGCTTCAGAATGTTATGTTATGTTATGTTATGTTATTTTATGTTATTGGGCATTTGTATAGCGCCTTTTTATCATTGGTATGATCTCAAAGCGATGTGATTTGAAAGCCTTCAGGGACCATAGTCCAGGTCAGTGGAGAGAATAGGATAAAATATAGTGCATGTGTGCACTCAGCATGTGGGCAGCCAGTGTGGTTTAATTGGTGTGTAGTTGCATTCAAATGCTAGGCATAGTGCTATGGTTGTGTGAGATAAGTACAATGCATTCAGAGATGCCGAGTGACCTTGGCATCTGCATTTTGACATTGGCGGAGCTTGTATTTGAGATTATGTGTGCAGCTGGGCCGATTTTCCGTCGGGTATAGCTGCATTCTAAAGGCTGTTGAGGTGATCATGGGGGTGTAAAGGTATGGGTGCAGCTAAGCTGAATTGATCAAGGGGTATAGCTGCATTCTATTGTTTGTTTGTTGTTGTAGAGGAGAGAGAGAACATATTGGTATCTGTGAGTGCCTGTGTGGATTGGAGGGAGACTCCTGTTCCTGATGACCTTTCAGTGCATTCTTGGGTGTTCATATCTGATTTTAGAGGTTTAGAGCTTTATTTCTATGATACATTCTCTGTCTAGTGGGGAGTGTATTCTGGTTACCAGGCTTGAGCATGTCTCTTCCTGCTTGGCAGTGTCATCAGTGTTGAGTTGTCTGACTTCAAAACTTCTGGGCTGAACGATTGCAGATCTACGGTTGTCCCTGTGTCTCAATCCCTCTTCAAATTCCTATTCTTAGGTTTCAAATCTGTTGATGCCACCTGCCCCATAACTGGGTACTTTTATTTCAACCCACATCTATGCTCTAATGCCCTACTTAACCTCATAACCCTCTACTAACTATGTGCTGCCTCTTGGTCTGCTTCTTCATCCTTCTTGCCTTCTACAAGCGAAACCCCCTCGCAATATGAAGAACATAATTACCATTCTAGCATTTAGGCATGCCTTCAAACAGTACCACCTCAAACTTGAAGGAAAACCTGTGCATCTCATTATCCCTCCCCTTAACCTCCCTCATTTGCATACCCAGTTTCATATGCATGTACATAATTCTAAATGTATAGACAAATGAAATGAAATGAAATATTTCATTTATATTGCGCTCGTACACAAGTGGTTCAGAGCGCGACCAGGCAAAAAGGGAGGGGAACAAGGGAGAAAAAAAAGAGAACAGCGATCTTACTAGACCCAGAGAATTTAAGAAAGTGCAAGTGCATGGAAAAGGAAAAGGGGTGAAGTGCATGGAAGGGGAGGTGGAAAGCGCAGCACAGAGGAGAGAAACATAATAAATATTAAATAAAATAAATAAATAAATAAATAAATAAATAAATAAATGCGATAAAGCATGGTAGTGAAACCAGCAAGTGGCAGGTGAAAGTTAGTCACATAATAAGTGCTGAAGACAAGTGGAAGAGGGACTGTATGGGTACAGATACAGATCCCTAGTGCAGGGGGCGGCCTGTAAGCAGTGCAGGAGGGTGGCAGGGTGAGCAGGAACCTGGGCCCGAATGACAGAGGGTGGCCAGGTGTACGATGCCAAGAGAACAAACAGATCAACAGGGGCGAATGGGGGCAAAGGCAGAAGCAAAGAGGAAGGGCTTGAGGTGCTTCCGGAACCATAGATGGTTTTCCTCAAGTTTCAATGTTGCCGGGAGGCTGTTTCTAAGGGAGGCACCAGCCGAAGACAGCGATCTACCCCAGCATGTTTGTTGAAGGTATTTTGGACCCAGGCCCCATAAAGCCTTGTGGACAATGCAGGTTTTAAATTTAATCCTAGCATCCACTGGGAGCCAATGAAGGGATTTCAGGGCTGGAGATATACGATCCCAGGGCTTGAGGCCAAGGACAAGTCTTGCCATCCTGCTCTGGATTAGTTGTAAAGGCTGGAGAGTGGAGGTCGGTAGATTTAGAAAGAGGCTGTTACAGTAATCCAGACTTAAGAGAACCAGAGCTTGGGAGACAGTGATCTTTTGAGGGAAGGATAGGAAAGGCAAAAATACCTCTAAGGAGGTGCAATAAAAAGTTTGACTTTTTGGAGAAATCAGAGATGTGTGCAGAGAAGGAAAGTGTAGAGTCAAAGATAACCCTGAGGTTTTTAGCCAGGTGGGGGTAGGAGGAGGGCCAATGGAGGCCAGCTAGAGTGTGAGAGGAAAGGGTGGAGATGGAGTACCAATAAGCAGGATCTTGGTCTTGTTGGCATTTAGACATAGATCGTTGGTGGCACACCAAATTTGAATGGCGATTAGACAATTAGAGATGAGGGAAGGAGAGGAGGAGACTGAAGGGAGCCTGAAAAGGAATTGGGTGTCATCAGCATAGCACTGGAAAGTTGAGCAGGAGATGGAGATGCAGTAGGCGAGAGTTGCCAGGTATTGGTTGAAAAGCCAGGGCGAGAGGTTAGACCCCTGTAGGACACGACAAGTGCCTGATCAATGATACCCAGGTTGTCACAGAGATGATTGAGCAGGGTGGTATGTATGATTGACTGTATCAAATGCAGAGGAGATATCAAGTAGGATGAGGACAGAGGGAATGTTAGAATTGAGGTTGGGGAGTAGGTCTTCACGGATGTTCAGGAGAGCAGTTGCCGTGCTTCTGGCAGCTCTGAAGCTAGATTGGTGGTCATGGAGGGAGCCAACAGAGTCAGAATGATGATCAAGCTGAGGGATGGGCAGCTTTTCCAGGAGCTTACCCAAAGAGGGAGTAATGGAAATTGGGCGATAGTTTGCCGGACATGATGGATCAGCAATGGATGTCTCGAGGAGAGGATGCACTAGGGAGTGCTTAAGAGGGGAGGGGAAAGAGCCAGAGGCAAAGGAGAGGTTGCAGAATCGGCAAGGGCCGGAGAGCAAGAGTGTCAATGTGGTCCTTAATTGTTTTAGAGGAACAGGGATGGACCCATTTTGATGAGGCTTTAATAGATTGGACTTGTCTAGCTACCTGATCAGGGGAGAAAAGACGAAAGGAGGAGAAAGGTTAAGGGGGTAGCTGAGGGAGGGTCAGCAAGCCGAGAAGGAGAGGGAGGAGGAGGAGCGGTGGAGAGGGTGGACAGGATGTCCTGGGTTTTAGAGATAAAGTGAGAGGCAAGGGCATTGTAAAGAGCCTGGGAGGCGAGGGGGGGTAAAGTCTGCCGCAGGGTTGGCCAGCTCCTTCCTTGCAGATTTTGAAGAGTTCGGCCGAATTGCTAGATGCTGCAGAGACGCAGGATTGTATGTGGACTGTCTTTTTAGTGTGGACAGCGAGTCGGTATTGCCTTGGGAGCAGGTGGCAGGCCAGTTTGTGAGAGGATGAGCAAGAAGCCCTCCATTTCCTCTCTGCCGCCCTACACATCCGTTTAAGTGTAGCTGGGTCAGAGTCATACCAATAATTGCACTTGGCTTTGGACTTCAAGCGGATCCTCATGACAGAGGCAAAAGTATCCAGAATAGCAGAAATAGAGGAGTAGAGAAGAGAGGGGGCTATTTCAGGGTGCGAGTCAGCCTGGGTTGGAGGAGGGGGGAAAGGTTGCAGCGAAGGCCTCGACTGACAAACGCTTCATGGGCCGGATATCCGAGAAGATGGGTGGCAATCTAGGAGTGGCCTTGGCTTGCATAGGAAATGGATAGATGAGAGGAGAGGAAGCAGTGATTGCTCCAGGAGAGAGGAGTGGTAAGGGGGTAAAAAGGGGGAGGCCAAATGAGATCAAGACATCAAGTGTGTGCCCAGCAGAGTGAGTCGGGCTGGAAGGAAGGGTAGAGAGGGAGAGTGAATCACAGAGGTCGCAAAAGGGTGCAGATGAGGGACAGGTAGAATCAGATGGAGGTTGAGGTCACCAAGGAGGAGAAGTTGAGTGGTTGAGGACAAGAGGGAGGAGGAGAGGTCAGCCCATTCAGAGAGAAAAGAAGTGATTTGACCAGGGGGGCAATGGAGAATAGCAACAGTAAGAGAGTGGCTAGGAGAGAGATAGAGAGCCTGCAGACTAGATTTTCAAAAGAGCAGTAAGTTTGAGTGGGACTGAGAGAGGCAGGAATCCACTCAGGGAAGATCAGGACTACACCACCTACAGGCCGGTTTGATCTGGGGGCTGAAAGGATCTTGTAGCATTGGGGAGGAGAGTGTCAAAACTCATGACAGAGCTGGTCGTGAACCACGTCTCTGAGACCGAGGTCGAGTTCTTCTAGGAAGTGACAGAAATCAGAGGAGTGTTTCACAGCCAAGCAAGAGTTAAGAGTGGCGAGATGGAGAAGGTTGGCAGCCTTAAAGACCTTCTGGGGAGGGGTACAGATCAGAGGTACGCCCTGCGGAGGAGTGTAAGGAGCTTGAGATGGGGCAGAGGTGGAAAAGGAGGAGGGCAAGGTAGCCAGGGGAAGAGAGTGGGGACAGCTGGAGGTGGGAGGAAGTTGATGAGGCAAGGGAACCACCAATCAAAAAGGAGGGGATTAGCCTGAGGACCTTGTACCATGACAGTACCATTTAGATAGATGTTAACGAAGACTCTGGAGGAGTCAAAGAGATCCATGCAGGCTTCCCAATGGGTGCCGCCATTACTGGGAGAGGAGGAGACAGGACAGAGCATGGAGATCATATGAGGGGTCCAGAGATCTGGTGAGGGAACGAAAAAGAGGATGTCAGTGAGGGTTTGTCTGGCAGAGGCGCTGGAATGGGTGTCAGCGATGGGAGACCTGGGTTGGATGCCAAGATATCCTTTTTGAATTTCTTCTTACCAGACTTTTTATTTTTATTTATTTTATTTAATTATTGATAGTGCGCCAAATCGTCCGCAGGCCTCACGGCGCACATGGAGCAAAACAAGAGAGACAGTCAGAATCGAGTAGAGAAATCAGAGAAGAGCAGAACTAAGGAGCAGTGAAGAGGAAGGTCTTCAGATTCTTTTTAAAGTCGACCAAAGCAATGGAGGACTTAAGATAAAGAGGGAGAGAATTCCACAAAACTGGAGCGATGACATCAAAATTTGTTTTTTCAAATTTGGCAATATGAAAGCGAGGCTGGCAGAGCCTGGCCTGTTCTATTGACCTGAGCAAACGTCCTGGGACATATCGTTGAATACGTTCTGCGAGATAGCTGGGTGCCGTGGCGTTCAGGCATTTGAACGCAAGTGTGAGTATCTTGAAGGAGATCCTGTGCCTGATGGGAAGCCAGTGCAGTTTTTCTGCACTTTGGTGATGGAATGCTGCCTCGCCAAGCCCAGCACAGCTTTAACCGCACCATTTTGGGTGATCTGAAGGGCAGCCATGTAGGCCGAGGATATACCTGCCAAAAGACTGTTGCAATAGTCAAGCCTTGAGTTGATAAGGGCCGAAGCAAGGAGAGACATATTGTTGACAGATAGGAAAGGGCGCAGTGAGCACAGTGAGCAGACTTGCTTATTAACCCAGCCACATCTGGCAGGAGTTTTGGCCACATGAGAGCGCATGGAGAGTTCAGCATCAATAGTGACACCAAGAGTCTTTACACTTTGAATAACTGGGATGGACACATTGTCGATCAGAAATGAGTCATAATCCACCGAAAGATTATTTAGCATGTGACTGGAGGCAGCTATGAGGATCTTGGTTTAGTCAGCGTTCAAGGCCATGGAATTCTGAATCATCCAAAAACGAATGACAGAGTAGATAGCAGGAATATCCTTTGAATCAGCAGAATAAGAACCAGAGAGTTCGAGGATGACCGGGGTGTCATCTGCATAATTAGTATACAGGACACCCAGGTCATCAAGCAACAGAAGGAGGGGAAGGATATAAATGTTGAGAAGAGTAGGAGATAGAGAAGATCCCTGAGGGACGCCCCATGTCAGCAAGGATGAAGTTGACGAGGAGTTGTGAATAACAACACAAGCGTTGCGGGGGCCCAAGAAGGAAACTAACCATTGCGTAGTTAGCTTGGTGTAGCCAACAAGGGATTGCAGCCTAGATGCCAAAACCTTGTGGTTGACTAAATCGAACACGGCGGAAAGATCTAACAACATCAGGAGCGCTGGGTGGCCGCGATCGATAATAGATTTTAAATCGTGCATGGCTGTTTCTGTGCCATAATTGGCAAGGTCCCAACGTGGAGTTGTCCTCTATGAATTTTCAAAGCTGAAGGTAGGCAACACGGTCCATAACGTTCAGTAAAAAAAGGACGTTGGTTCTCGGCCGATAGTGCTTAGGCAGGAACAGATCAATATTTGCTTTCTTGAGCAAAGGCGTGATCCAGGCTTCAGTCAGGTTAGTAGGTAAACAACCCTCAATAATGCACTGATTAATCAGTTTGGTCACTCATGGACCAATGTTCTCAAGACACTGCACCAATAACCTTGAGGGGCAAGACTCACCCTTACATGAGGTTGGCCTCATGTCGAGAATGATCTTCGTCAACTCAGATACAGTACAAGGGGTGAAAGAGAAAGAGGGCTTTTGGTGGATGCATTGTCAACTGGGCCCAACAGGGATGGAGGGGGAGGCAGTGACAATGGGTTAGATCGAAGCTGCTCAGAACCGAGCATGATGGCTGCGGAGAGCTGAGCTGTTCAGCCATGGCGGTAGGCATAGAGACTGATGCTCGTGGTGAATGGACTAATGTTCTGTGGTGAAACACTGGCCTCCAGATGAGAGGCGATCTTTGCCGAGAAAGTGTTGTGAATGGTTTGATACCAAGTAGTGTCTTGCGGTATCTGCGCAGCAATCTGCGTGTTAGAATTGAAATCCCAAAGGATCAAGAAAAGCTCCTCGGAGCTAGATTTTGCTTGAACAATGTGATTATTATAATAGGCAGATTTTAAGTCTGCATAACAGCAGTTCTAAACTTTTTTACTGCACATTTGTATTCGGCTAACAGAGCTAGAGATGGTTGTTTCAATCCAGGCACGCTCTGCAGCATGCCTGCGGTGCTTGAGGGTGAGAATGTCATCATTAAACCACTGCTTTGAGAGCATTTCGGGTTTAATAAACCTAGTGTTCATGGGGGCAAGGTCCTCGATGATTGAGTCAAATGTGGTTTTCATATGCACTGAGATGTCAGAGGAACTTTCAAAGTTCAACATATTGCCTAATCTGTGTGCGAGCTCTCGAGTCTTGCAGGAGTGAGCTTTTTAAATGATCTAGTCATGATAGAAAGTCTGGGTGTGATGTCGACTCTTAGAGACGCAGCAGGCAACATAATATTGAAAGTGAGCAGGAGGTGATCAGACCAGGGACATAAAGTGCTGATTGGACAAGAATCAAAGGCGTTGTGCAGCAAGACCCAGTCGAGGGTATGAACCCCTATATGAGTGGACTCAGTAATTTGCTGAGTGTAGCCTATGAAAGAGAGGGAATGGAAGAAAAGTTGATAGAGAAACAGCTGGAATAAATAGGAGAAACAGATAACGCCATGGGCAGATAGAGAGAGGAAGCAGTAGAAGAAATATACAAGATCAGAGGTATGGAGAAGTCACTGGGCTAGTAGGTTACATATTGAGGGCCGAAGTAAGGCGAAAAAACACAGCCAATTTTGATTTGCAGAAACACACCAAATATGATTCCCAGAACACACCCAAATTTGACTTTCCCAAACAGACCCACATTCTACTTTCCCAAACACACCCAAATTTGACCTTCCCAAACACACTCAAATTTGAATTTAAGGCATTTGCTAAGGCACCAATAGGTAAAAGAAATGAGGTAGGATTAAAGGTGAGTACTTAGACGTGAGCATGAAGGGAAGACCAGTTCTAAACAAGAAGGTCCAGGAAGTGAAATCAAAAGGGTAGGCAGAAGGAGGGAAACTAACCAATAGAGAGGGAAGTAAGAGAATCTTCGAAGTCCAGTTTCTTAGCTGAGGGAGCTGGCAGCCCCAGGGAGGGTCAGGCTGTTGTAGTAGTGTCATGTAGCATCCCGGTGAGCAGACAGGGAAGCTCACAGGGGCATTAGAAGTGGGCCTTGGAGACGGTGGGCTGGCTAAAGCATGCCGGTCCCTCGTTGATGCTCAAGGCAAACTCCCCCAGCAATCACTGCCCTGGATGGAGGAAGATGGCAGTAACAACACTGCCAAACAGGAAGAAAAGCCCCGGGAGTACATGTTGGAAGCACTGCATGGTGAAAAGTTATGCAGGCATAGGAAAACAAAAACACAGCTTTCAAGGGTGCAAGGCAGCAGAAACACATTTGCAAAAGCTGTTCAGAAGCGCGATGTTGAAGCGCTATTTTATAGGCAAAAAACCCCAAATTGTTAAAATTTGCCAAGTTATTATTTTTCCAAAAAATACCCACAAGTTCTTATGAAGGTGCAGGGGTGTTGGGGGCGGGTCAGAGCCCCCACGCGGTCCCGTAAGCCCCTTCACCCAAGGACTCACACGGGCACCAGTCCTTCCAGTTCGGGCTTCCCGGTCGCTCTACCGCGGCCGGGAACGCCCCCTTTATTTATACAAACTGCGGCGGCGTGATACGTCACGCCGCCGCATGCGCCCGTCATCGGGCGGCGCCACACTCCTCCTTTTCCGGGAGGAACAACAGAACGCAATAACATTAACTTTATTAACCAGAAAATCACACATCTACTTTAAACGCTACTGCACACCCAAAGAAAAAACCCCTTTAATGTCATCCACCCAGATCTGCTCACCCCAGTTCACTAGCCATTTGTCCCACGACATATTCGCTGAGGTAGGCAGGTTTCCCTCGCCCAGCCCTCTGGGGGTACCTCCTGCCTACCTCCGGCACGTGACGTCCTTCCACCGCCTCTCCCCGGACGGGGGATTCAGGCGCCGCTTCATAGAGGCCTCCGTCCGCCGGCGTGTCTGGTGGATCCGGTTCAGGTGGGGTGTCAGTTCGTGGATCACCCAGCTTCTTGAAGAAGCTCACGTTTCGGGTGACAGCTGATCGTCCATCCGAGGCCGTCACCATGGACCCCTTCACCGCCACTACATCCAGGGGCTCCGGTTCATAGGGGAGTGATAGCTTCCCGTGGGGGTGTCGATTACGGATGAGGACCTCATCCCCTAGTTCAAGTCTCTGAGGGCGGAGACCCCGGCGCAGGTTTTCTTGTTCAATTCGGACTCGCCTTTGAGCCTCTACCCGCTCATTATCGATGACCCCCGGTTCTTTCTCCCCAACTTCCGGCAGCAGCCCCCGGGGGCATCTCTTGAATAACACCTCTGCCGGAGCCACTCCCGTGGCTGCATGTGGGGTGGTGCGGTACACCCGAAGGAACTGATAGAGGGCCCGTTGTAAAGATTGGCCCTGCCCTTGAGCAATCCGGAAGGTTTTGTTTAGGGTCCGCATCAGTCTCTCTGCATCCCCGTTCGCTCGAGGCCACAGGGGGGATATCTTCCGGTGTTGTATTCCGCAGCTCTCCAGCAGCTCGGAAAATCGCTCACTTTGGAAGGGCGATCCATTGTCGGAGCATAGGGTGTGGGGAAAACCATGGGCCGCAAACATTTTCTCCATCGCTACCACCACATGCTCAAAGGCCACTGAGTCAACGAACTCCACTTCGGGGTATCTCGAGGATTCATCGACTAGCACCAGGAAATGGGTACCCACTGATGTTGAGCCAAAGTCGGCGTGGACGATCTCCCACGGCCTCGTGCCTCGGGGCATGGCCTCAATGGCGGGTTCACGTTGCAGAGGGGAGGCCGCCTGACACCATACGCAGGCCGCCACAAAGTCATCCACCCTTTTCTCTAACTCTGGAAACCAGACCTTTGAGCGGAGCCGCGCCTTGGTCTTGGCGGCGCCCTGATGTCCATGGTGGGCGAGATGGATCACCTCCGCCACCTTTGCCTGTGGGACAACAATCCTGTCACCCCGGAGCAGCAGCCCAGAGTCCGAGAACGACAGCTCCTCCTTTACCTTCCACAGCTGCTCCAATACTGTTTTGGCTTCTTGCGTGCGTCCGGCCCCTGCTTCGAGGATGGACTTCCACGACCCACTGTGCATTGAGTCTTTTAGAATTCGAAAGCACTCGTCCTCAGCTGCCGCAGCCTCCAACTCCTCTAGGGACATCGCGTTTGGTGTTGCCGCTTCCACCACCATGCGAACATGACTGTCCGCTTCCTCTCCGCAGGTGTCATATCCCTCTCCCCCGCACACTCCCGGGTGACGAGATAGATAGTCCGCGGCATTATTGGCCCTGGGCCTGTACACCAGGGTAACAGAATATTCCAGGAGGGCGAGCATCCACCTCTCGATTCTCGCCGGTGGTTTCGAAGAGGAGCCCACCAGGATCGGAAGCAGTGGTTTGTGGTCAGTAACCACCGTCACCGGGCGTCCCAGGACGTAGAGCCGGAAGTGCCTGCAGCCCCACAGCACCGCCAAGGCCTCCCGCTCGATCTGGGAGTACCTCTGTTCAGTCTCAGTGAGGGCCTTGCTAGCATATGCTATAGGTCGAACACTCCCGTTGCGGTCCACCTGCGTCAGCACTGCTCCCAACCCGAAGGGACTTGCATCGACCACGATTTCAGATTCTAGTGCAGGGTCGAAGAATGCCATCGTGTCCTCCGCTGTGAGGGCACCCTTAATGTCCTCGAAAGCGGCTTGTTCAAGGGGGCCCCACTGCCATGGTGATTCTTTCTTGGTCAGCGCCCGGAGTGGCTCAGATCTCGACGCCAAGTTCTGGATGAACCGCCCACAGTAAGTTACCATCCCCAGGAAACTCCTCACGTCGGTCACCGACTCGGGGGCTTTCGCCGCCTTGATGTCCTGGACCTTTTTCGGGTCTGGCGACACCCCCCCCTCCTTGAAGATGAATCCGAAAAACTCGATGGAGGAGCGCATGAATTCACATTTTTCCCGGTGAAGGGTGAGGCCCAGAGATTGGAGTCGTTCTAAGGTCTTTCCCAGCCTCCTCATGTGATCCACTTCAGTTTTGGCGAACACCAGGATGTCGTCGCTAATGTTAAGGACGCCCTCCAGATCTGCTAGGGCGCCCCTAATGATATTTTGGAACATTTCAGCGGCAGACGACACCCCGAAGCTCAGCCGCTTGTATCGATACAGACCCCGGTGGGTGGTGAAAGTCGTTATGTACCGGGAGTCAGGATGAAGGACGACCTGGTGATAGCCAGCTCGGAGGTCCAGCTTGGAGAAAAATCGAGCCCCTTGAACATCCGCAATGATGTCATCAATCGTCGGTGTAAGATGCCGCTCCCTTCTGATCGCTTTGTTCGGGAGCCTCATGTCCACGCATATGCGCACTGAGTCAGGTTGCTTGGGCTTTCTGGCCACCACGATCGGGGACACCCAAGGGGTTGGGCCTTCCACTTTCTCGATGATATCCAGGCTCACCAGATTGTCCAGCTCCTTATCCACCAGCCCCCTTAAGTGAAAGGGTACTCGCCGGTGTTTCAGTGCGATGGGTTGCACCGACTCATCGATGTGTAGTCGAATGGGTTCCCCCGTCATCTTTCCGATGCCGCTGAAGAGGGCAGCGTACTTGTCCAGGAGGTCATGTATATCCTCAAGGTGGACGGAGTAGGCGAAGCTCACGATCCCTAATGCCTCTGCAGCTGCACAGCTGAGCAAGGTATTACTGCTCACCGGGGTCACGTAGAATCGAGCCTTAATGTGTGAGCCATCATGTTCCACGTCAGCCACGAAGGCACCGTCCAGCGGTATCGGTTCCTGGCCCCCAAATGCAAATATGCGGGCTCTCGGTGTGGCCAGACCCGGGAGGGGTTTGAGAGAGTCAAAATGTCCTCTGGCCATCACATTGACGGAAGCACCAGTGTCCACGAGCACCGGGACTGGGGAGTGGTTGATCTCCACTACACATCTTGGCTGTCTCCTGCTTTTCCTTTTGAGCGTTTCTACGCTGGAGACAAAAAAAACGTTCTCTTCATCTTCCTCCTCAGCTCCTTCTGCCTGGGGCTCGACCTCACCCTGCTCCACCTGGGCTACACTGGGCGGTTGGTTCTGGCGCGGAGTCCACAACCGTGCCTGACCCCTCGGCACCATCACTGGCATGGCCGCACGACATACCCGTGAGAAGTGATCGGCCAGCCCACACCTCCCGCAGGTTTTTCCGACCGCAGGGCACTCTGTCATGTGGGGGAGGTCATACCCGCACTTCTGGCACGACTCCCCACTCCTTCCTGCCCTGTCTCGGGGTCCTCCACCTGGGCGTCTCACACCTCGGCCACCTCGCCACACCACACACACTTCCTCAGGCCTGCCCGACCGAGACCCTGCTTCCATCTTGCTGGCTCGGGCCTCCGCTACCTCATGGCATCTGCCCAGCTCCAGTATGCGGGGCAGCGTGATGCCTGGCTCTCTCAGGACCTGCCTCCTGAGCTTGCCAGAGGAGCATGCCTGGATCAGCATCGTGCGCATCATGTCGTCTGCGTCTCCCCATGCACATCCGAGGGAGAGGCGGCGTAAGCGACCGTAGAAAGTGTCCAGTGTTTCCTCTTCCTTCTGCTTAGCCGAAAGCATAACGAACCTCTCATAGTCCACGTTCGCAAGGGGGAGGAAATGCGCGAGGAGCGCCGCCTTGGCCGCATCGTAGGAGTTATTGATGGGAGTAAGTGATTCAAATATTTCCTGGACTGCCGGTCCGGCCGAGTATAGCATGGTGGCAATCCGGCTGTCGTCATCTGTCACCTGAGCAGCCCTGAAATACATGTCGAGGCGACTCACCCATCTTCTCCATCGGGGCCCCATGCTCGAGGGTGGGCCCGATGCATCGACCTCAGGAATGGGCTGCAGGGCGGCATGGGCCGCAGGTGCGCGTGCTTGGGCCATAATGGGAAGCCCCGGTTGTCCAGGCAGCAGTCCTGCAGAGGCCTGGATCACCGGTGGAAGGACAGCCTGTTGTTGAGCAGCAGCCTGGCCACGATCGCGGGGACGTGACGCAGCTGCACCACCACTGTCCGAATCATCAGAGTCACCCATGGGTTTGAGCGCACAGGCACCCCCTACCTACTGTCCTGAGGGCCGCAACTCAAACTTCTTCCTCTCCAGGCACCCAACTTGAGGGAGGTTTCTAGGCAGGGCACCAATGGAGGCACAACATGCAGCCAAACCTGATGATGAAGGAGCCAGCGAAGAAACCACAGCGCTTTGATGATGAAGGAGACAAAGAGAAAGCAGTGAATTCCCCTTGTCAAAGTCCATATAGGCCTGGGGGTTCCAAAAATTGAGCCTAGGCACTGGATGGGCCTATACAGGCCCTGTGATGTTGGTCCTTCTCCTGGCTTTCACACGACGTAAGAGTCCCAAAATTGTGTAAAAATGCACAAAACCAGCATGGGCATGCAGGTCATAACTCCCACTTCCAATTTTTCCAAAAATTAGGCCCGTGATGTACTCACGCTCCAAACCGGAGCCTTGCGAAGTTTCACGGCCTACAAGACAAAATGGCCGCCGGCCGCGTGTGCGTCCCGCGACCCGGCATGAAGCGAAGCGATGCTTCGTTCCGCTTCCATTCAAAAATTCGGAATAAACAATTTCACCGCCAGGCCCGGGTCTCCCTCATCACTCGTCGCCACTGTTGGGGGCGGGTCAGAGCCCCCACGCGGTCCCGTAAGCCCCTTCACCCAAGGACTCACACGGGCACCAGTCCTTCCAGTTCGGGCTTCCCGGTCGCTCTACCGCGGCCGGGAACGCCCCCTTTATTTATACAAACTGCGGCGGCGTGATACGTCACGCCGCCGCATGCGCCCGTCATCGGGCGGCGCCACAAGGGGTGCAGGAACAACTGCACCTACCTCGACCAGGGGGGTTTAAAACCGCACTGCTGCATAAACAAGCTACGGGGTTGAAAGGCAGGAGAAGAAGATAGTTGCAGGAAAGTGTCCTTTACTCTGTGTGCTCATTGAGGTCTTTCAAGCAGAATGCTGCATCCTGACAATGCATCTTGATACCAGGGTACTGTTTAAGGTGTAGGGATTTTGAAGTATAGTGGTTTGTTTTCATATGAAAGGAACCCCTACAGTCTCTCACCATTCATTTTTCTTTTTTATTCAGGATTTGTTCAGACGTGTAAAATGAGATCGCACACACCCAACCTGCTTTCCATTTTTACTTTTCAAGTTTGTTATATTTCTATGAATTGCTATCTGCATCTGATTAGCAATCTAATCTGAATTTAATCTCGCAGCTAAACTTGTATTCACAAAAGCACATTTATTAAACCATAGGGTCACACATCATGAAACAAATTAAAGATACAGCCTTACAACTCTAATGTGTCACTGGACAGTGAACCATCAATCATTTACACTCATACTTAATGTCACACCTTAGTCCCAAAACAAGCTAGCATGGGACACTTATACAGAAAAACATCAAACATTAAAGTAAATCTTTTGTCTAAATTCTTCAACACACTTATCATAAGGGACTTTCAATGTACAACACACAGCATGCCTTCACTGTGATCATCTTGTGATATCGTCTCTTTAACTCTGCCTGTGTGCTGAGCTAAATAGCGACATATATGTGACATTTTCTGAATTGTTGTAGGCCATTAAGGCTGAATCATGATATCGCCAGTAGCCGCTAGGAATACATCCGTAATCTTCAGCCACAAAGCTCTCGTGATCTCCATACGCAGTCCAATGAAGGCCAGCTGTGTTTGTGAAATCTCTGTCTCTGATTGACCTAAACTGTCTTTTAATTTTCATAATATTCGAAGGTGAAAGCCGGCGCGTATTTCTCCAATCCAAATGCAGGACCCCTTTTGCCTTAAAAAAAGTCTCTTTCAGTTCAAAGGGCAGTACAATGTGCCACAAACACAGCAACGAGCAGTCCGTTTTATTTTGATAAAAGCTTAGTCGGAAAATCAGCTTGGATTCTCTGGGAGCAATTGGAGGTCCCTTTTTCCATTAGAAAATGTTTTCTTCCAGTTCAAAATGCAGTACGAAAATGTACCTGAAACAACTAAAATGTAGAATGCCCGCCGCCAACTTTTTCCTGTGCCCTGTTTACCCAATCAACATGGCTGTGTTTTACCCGCCATGCAACATCATTTAACATGTAATATTGTCTGGCGGGTTCTTCAATTCGAGCACAATAACTCTTGATTCAAATTAAAGCATACATATATACATGTATCCTTACTTCCTTTCCTCAGAAACACACTGTAATAACCTTTGTTTAATTGAGTTCATTATTCCTCGTGTAACAAGGCTTTTCTGCACAACAAGTTTCAAACACTCTTGCCTCTGCCCAGTACATTTAAAAGCAGTACATATTTCGTTTTCCAACTGAAACATTGTGATACCAGTCTTGTTCATTGCACGTTTTAAAATGTATTTCTTATTTTCTTACAAGGTAACCCTTTTAGATAAGCCATTCTCGAGGTTCTGAGTTTTAGCAATGGAGCACACTGATTTTTACAGTATTTCAGAAAATGTATTCTTTAAAGCATTTACTCCGCACAGCATAACACATTTATTAAAATCAAACATACATTTCTTCTTATTATTATTATTATTATTATTATTATTATTATTATTATTATTATTATTATTATTATTATTATTTATTTACATATCAGAATGTCGATATTACCAAAGGGCTGCATGTTTATGTAACACAGCCCCCTTAGATCATTCACTCCCATTATGGTACTCCTTTCATCTTTTTCCCTTGTTAGCTTGACAAAGGAAAGGGGGGAAGCAGAATGGGGACTTTGTATCCACCTCTCAAGGTGCTCCAAAGCCTTTCTTCTTCTATTCTGGCCACACAGAGGTTGGGAAAATCATCATGCAACAGGAGCCAAGAGCCAGCACGAGAGTGCAGTACCAGGAACACAAATGTCGTGTGTTTTAACTGCAGCGTTGAGTGTTTAGAGTGGGGAAAACCCTGGTCCTTTACTAGGTTAGTACGTGGGGAGCGTGGCCGGTGAACCACATCTTCTCAATTGGTGTTCGGAGCATGGCTGCCTATATAGCTCCACCACTGACTACAAGGGAATCCAGGGTAATATGCGAGAGTCCAGGACCCACCAGAGCAGGAAAATGAAAAATACCAGTGGCAAGGAACAGCTGAGTGGAGGAGTGATGATCCTCTTACATCATACAATGAGAACAGGAAGCGGTTTGGCATCTACATGTTAAGTATGGCCACTTGGAGAGAGCTTGATGCCATGCTTCCTTTCTTTCCCAGATGACCGGATGACATAGTGAGTTTGTGGAAGGGGAAAGCTCACCCTAAAAAAGCACTGATTTCAAGAATACTGGGCTGAAGGTGAAGTAGCAACAAGAGATGACTGTAAGTAATACTGGGTTTAATGGACAGACTGTTAATATATAAAACATGGCGTGGCCGATGACATACAACTGATGAATTACAAAGTGACTGGCAATTGCAGCACAATATTAAAGAAATCACATCTTCCAGGTTTTGGCTAACAGAATGGCTAAGTGAAACATTATATAATCAGGAAGTTGCAATTGGCTATTTTGCCACTGTTCTGAGGGTTGGCTCATTCAACATCATTGATTTATTTAAACAGTGTGGCCCAGAGAGGTGTGGGTGTGAAAAACTAGACAGATATAGAAGAAGTGTTACTTATAGCTTTCTGTCCATCTCTTTCATGTCTAAATGTATCTTTAAAGAAAGACAACTGTTCTTACATTTCTATATTACCGCGTCCATGTAGTTATGGTTAAATTGGTGTTTCCATAGGAAGAGCATTTTTTGTGTGGCTTATAACTTCGCTCCCTCTGGACGAATCCTCACCAAACTTTGCAAAAAAAGTATATGGCCCACTCTGAATTTTTTAGCAAAGTTTGGAGAGGTTTGGTCCAGGGGGGGCAAAGTTATAGGGGGGGTCCCAAAACTTTTGTTTTTTCCCATAGACATAATGGGAAAGAACTTTGCGCACGCCTACAGCCCAAACCGCTGGACGGATTTACACCCAATTTGCGGCAGGAGCGCGAGCTTGGTCCCGAAAGCGTGCTTTTGCAAATTTGGTGTAAATCCGTCCAGTAGTTTTTTTTTAAATGACCAAAATGTAAGGCAAAAAAATTAGTGATATCTCTGTTCGCTCCGTGGACGGACTTCCCGGTTCGCTTTGCGGTCAGTGCCCTGATTGGCTGAGCGGCTTGCGTGATGTCCGCGGACATGCAACGTGTTCACTGATTGGACGGCGTGGTGCGTGAAGCGTGTCAGATTTTCTGTGGCGCCCGCCATCTTGCATTCGCGGACGACCGCGGACAGCGCAGTGAAACTTGGATTAAAAATTGTATTCAGTGGAGTGTGTTGGTGTGTAAGAGTGTTTGGGGAGGGTGGGGGAGTATGAGATAGATTCAATGTTCTGTTTTTTTTATGTGCTAGACACTTTTGTTGTGTTCGATTTGTCTGCGGACAACACGGCTGTTCTGAAATGTTCATAAATAAACAGAATGGATTCGGTGTCAAGTTGAAAGTGTTCTAAGAAGACTCGTGGGGTTCTGGAATGTTCGCAGGGGGTGTCCTGAAGACGCTGTCTGTATTGTTCGTTGTCAAGCTGAAAGTGTTCTAGGAACACTCGCGGTGTCCTAAAATGTTCGTACATAAAGAAAATGGGGGTGTTCAGAGGACGTTGTCCGTATTGTTTGCTGGCAAGTTGAATGTGTTCTATGAACACTTGCGGTGTCCTGAAATGTTCGAAAAATAAACAAAATGGGGGTGTTCTAAGGACGTTCTCCGTATTGTGTGCCTGCTTGGCTGTATCCAATGAGGGAATGGCACAGAGAATGAAGTGGAAATGGTAGAAGGGCTGTCTAAGAGTTACACGGTCCGCGGACAGGGCGTGCTACATCTGGGGTTTTCCAGCAAATCCAGCATGGAAAGAAGACTGTAGGGATCAGCCAATCAGATTTTGAGGTTGTGGATTTGTGTTCAAAGAGACTGTGTGTAGTGAAGATGGCAGAAGTGGAGAAAGTCAAGGTGTTGGTGCTTGGAGATATGTTTGTGCATGGTTTACAACAGTATGCTGAATGCAGGCATGTTGCAAAGAATGTTGATGTTAAAGGAGTGGAGGTGGTGTGGAGCACTCTGCCTTATTGCAATGTACAGGGAATTGTACAAGTTTGTGAAGATATGGGCAGGATGAACTGTCCCCATGTGGTAGTTTTGCACTATGGTGCTTTCCATTTGGGCTATGTCAGTGCCCCTACTTTGTTGGCAGATTTGGAACACTTGGTTCAAGCAGTAATGAACATCCTTCCAAATGCCAAAGTAATTTTTTCTGGATTAGTACCTAGGGCAATATGGGACAAATGTCATTGATGACATCACTGATGACATCACATGGCTGGCTCTCCCTTTTTTTCCTTTACTGACATATCTAAGCCACATAGTTTTCTTCAGTAACAGCCAGGAAGTAAAAGTTGAAAAGGTACTATATTTGTAGACTTAGGGTCAAGTCATATCATATGAAACATATATATATAGCCAAAGACACAGGCTTGAAAGAGAGCAATCCTTTCTGTGCATGAAGATAATCATTAGAGTTATCAGCACTTTCTCATAGTTTTATTTTTATTACTATACCTTCCCTGTATATGCTCATATTTGTATATATTGTACTCACACTCCTTTCCTTAGGGTTCATTGACATCATTTGATACACATACATATGGTAAGTAGCAGCTTTGAAACAGAGCAATCATTTCTCTGCATAAAGATAATCAGTTAGGTTATGAACTCTTTCTGCTACTACTTCTGCTTTTTTGCTTACTTCTCTGTCCCTGTATATACTCATATTTGTATGTGTTGTTGTCTCTTTGTGTTTTGTCTGTAATAATGTAATTATGTATTAAGTGGGTTGTATTAGCTACTTATTACATGTTTCACAGTACGCAAAACTCTAATAAGAAAGCAGTTATCATTTCATTATTCTACATGTCAAGATTATGAATATTGCACCTTTATCATGTATACTGCACACACTGCCTAAGTTTCTTGCTTAGTATACTGGATAGAACTTCATAATAGAATGCTATTTATATCAATGCATTGCTTAATGCACTAATTAGCTCATGATATTTATTCAAATGATCCTTGACACTTTTTGGTCAACATTATAAGAATCCCTCCTACAGAGCTTTCATGAAAAGTAAATGCATATGTGATGTCATCAGTGATGTCATCAATGACATTTGTGATGTCATCTTTGATGTCCTGGGTGTTAGTGTTAGCACTGCAAGGTGGCGCGAGTTATGGTTGCTTATCTTACCATAACTGCCGAATTTCAGGGGTTTTTCGGTTTTACTTTGAACCATAATGTCCCTTTAACAAAGTTGTTTTACTGAATATATATATATATACTACCCTGTTTCATTGTGGTCACTAAGTGGTAAGCCTAATTATAAGCCAAGCGTTTGCATGCAAGTGCAGCTATGGTGGAGATTGCTTGTTAGGAGTGATTACACAGTTAGTGGAGTTGTATGATCATTTACACACCATTGAATGTTCATGACCATGCTAATTATAATTATAATACCCATGGCCATTTCAAACCACTCCTTCCATACCCACCAAAATCCCATCCACCTGAGATCTCGGAGAGCTAGCTCTATCAATCACTAACATTACACATTGACCTGCAAGTGCCATTTCTAAGAAGGCTATAGAGAATTAATAGCATAGTTAAAGCTGTATATGCACTACGTTTGTAATAATAAAAACAAGTGTGCCTTCTGCCACTTGATTTATATATTTTTGTTACATTGAAGTCCTGTTAAAAACCTTCATGCACACATCGAATAGTTGTGGCTGCTGTATAGGTATTACATGGGCATTTACCAGACAATGCTATCATATTTCCAGGTATTCCCACCATTTTCCAGCTGTTGCCATCGTCTGACCAGGCAGTACTATTATGGCAGCCCCTGGATAATGTTGATGTGCTAATGCTTATCTATACATGCGAGGAGTTGGCGAAGAGTGGAATAGAAAATAATGGAATGGTAATGAAACTCCTTTTTTCATTATCAACAGCTGATTATTGATTGACACCAGGTTCCTCCTACGAATCACAAGTCTCTCTCTAGCAAGACCCAACGTGTTGATTGAGGGCAGACTGTAGATCAAAGATTGAACACCTTCCAATGATATTCTATTGATATGCATCCACAGAAAAATCCATGCAGAAGCCCACACCACCATTCAGTCAAACAATTTCCACTTTAGTTCTTTCATATCTTAAATGCAATTGACCTTGCTATGAAAAACAGTGGGTTTGTTACAGACAATATGCATAGTAACAGAACTATCAACAGCATTGTGTGCTGTGCATTGGACAGTATGGTATTTGAATGGATTGGAAACACCGGGATTTGATATTAATGTTAATGTTATCTGTGTAGAACATAAGGTATAACACACTGAGAAAGCATCTTGTTTCATGTTTACATTACTGATGTATAATGAATGCCCCCGACGGGTGCCTCGGACTGCTTTCCACTCTAAGCAAATGAGGGGGCCCCTGACCAGCATGCTGGGCCATACATCTTCAGCCAGGCCTGTATGGAGTCAAAATACACTTTTTCTGTAGGGATTTGTCAGAGGAATAGGCTTTATAAAGTTTGGAGGAGTGGAGCCTCCCTGATTCAATCCTTGTTTGGAAGTGTCTTCCTCGTTTTTGGTGGGTTAAAATGCTGTTTCTGATACTACAGATTGGAATTGGGGATTGAGTGCAAAATTCAGCATCCTCAGCCATTCCACCAGTGGCACAGAATGTGGCTTCGTTTTCTCCCATTAGCCTCTCTGATTGGAGGGAATGCTGTTCTAGCCAACAGGCTCAAAGCTCTGGCCAATAAATACCTCCGAATTTCTCAAAACATCCAAACACCCTTAATGGCTAAAATGGCCCATTTATTCTGGTTGGCTGGACTACCTTCATTCTCTTATTGGGTGGAATAAGCCACCCAACTGGCTAAAATAGCAGGCTTTCTATAAAGTCATTATGCATGAAACATTTGTACCCCAGAAGGACTTTCAGTCAATCAGATGTCTGGAACAGCGAGTGAGAATACACAATCCTCGGCCACTGTCCCTGCCACCTGAGCCCTTCCCCGGGTGGCACTTTTTTTTAAATTTCAAAGCGAGTAGGCAACAGGCATTGCTTTCCGGTGCCGGAGCTCTTCCCGTCTGTCTCTTTTGCATATAGTAGCGGCCATCTTTTGTTTTCATTTTTTATTTTTCATCCAGAGATCGGCTGTGCAAGCAGGGCGGATCTCCTGATGAAAAATTGTGAAAGTCATTTGCACCCTGGATAAACCCCGTAGTGTGAATGTCTTTCATGCCCTGTTAGTCTGTCGGACATGCCTTTAATGGCCCACAGCCCAGCTGAGGGCCTCACTTCACTCGGGCCTGCCTTAGCTCGGGCTGGCGGGCCATTAAAGGCCATGTGTGCCCTCCTCACGGGGCATGATAACCATATTCTGTCCTTCTCACTGGCTGAAATGTTGACACACAGCAGTAATACACAGCAGAGTTTTAAAAGATTACTCTCTGCTGCTTTGACAATTCCAGATACAAATCTGTCGATTTTACTTAGAATCCTGAAATTGTGATTACCCATATTCCTCGACAGAGGAACAATGATGAGCTGCAGAGGTCAAGTGAATATTTCAAGATGAATGAATATTGTTTAAATTGCAGCGACTGGTGATCAAATTAACCCAATCAATGAATCTGCTGGCAAGACAATTTTTAAGACCAGCTGGGGGCTGATCTTATTTACTCTATCTGAAACTGCTAACTTTCAGCAAACCCTGGGTTTCCTTTTAGTCTCCCCCCTTCATTACCACATTTGAGCAAGTTGGGGTGAGGCATTTTACGTATATGATGCTTTACAAATCACCAATTAAAATTAAATAACAATACCTAGGATTTCTGTGATAGGGATTCCTGTTGGAAATGCATTTTCACTGGCAGTAATATTATCATCAACAGAACTGATGTTTCTGTCATGCGCTATTTGGCCTTTCTGCAACTAGTAATGCTTTACCACTGGCAGTGGGTTCCATTTACCACCTTATGGTAAGCATCACCACCCATACTGGAATGAGGCATTGGTCAAGATGACAAGGTTGATGTGGAAAAACCTATTCCTCCCATTGCTGATTCGTTATCTCCCCATGGGATGCGGGAAAGGCCGCTTCTGACACATTCAGTATGTGATGGTAGAAAAAAAATGTTACTATTTTTTGCTTTTCATTTGGTGCATATAGTTAATACAAAGCTTTTGCACATTTAATCAGTTACAGAATACACTTCAAATATCATTCATTCAACAATAAAAACAATAAAAAAAATACTAGTTCAAATTAGACTTATGCTACTGACTCTCATCAATAAAATTACCAAATATAATTTAAGCATTAAGAATTAATAGTAGTGGGAGAAATGACATGTAAAGCTTCTTTCCACACATATTATGCCGGTGCAGAGGCTACAATAGTTTCAGCTCCATATATGATACTCCAAAATTGTTCACCTTCAATAGATCTGATATCAGAAACAAGCCCATTATATTCTCTGATAAAACAGTCAACATGATGGGGACATGAGGTAAGTAAGTGTCGGGCAGTGTCAAGCTCCATTTCACTAAGACAGCAGATCCTCTATTTGCGTGCCAATTTAATCCATCGCCCAGTATGTTCCCTGAATGGAAGAATATTAAAACGCAAGTATGTAATAAATCTATGAATATTATACATGCACAATACAGTTCAATAATTTGACAGGTGGTTGTGGCAAAAGCTCAGAGTGCTGTAGATTTCATAGATTACCTTGTTGTTTTGAACAGGAAATGTTAGATACAAAATCAAAATCACCAACTTTCTTCTTTAAAACATTACATAAATTAGGCATTAAAATTAATTCATAGAGCTTTACATCAATCTTGGAGAAGTGATTAATAGCCATAGCTGTTAATTGGGTTAAAAATTGATTGGTACTAGTCTGTTGATAAAATCTTGCGAAGTAACTAAAAATGTTGTTCACACTGGGGGCGGACCTGTAAATATCCAAGAAAAGTTTTATATGTTGAGAAAGCCACAGGGAGCGGATAGAGGGAACACCAAGCTCACAAGGTAATGCCTCCACCGGGACTGAGGAGGGAACTCTGAGAAAAAAAGCGCAGAATTTTACTCTCAAATATTTCTACCCACCTTTGCATGGGCTCATGGGGAACTGCCAGACCATAAATGATCCCCAGTAGAATACTAGTACGGTAAATGGAGACAAGTCCCTCAATATTATATACGCCGCTGTTGATAAAGCATCTTCGAACCAACAATTGTTTCCATATTTGTGTCTTCAGAATATCACCATAGTAATTCTGAGTCGGTTTATTAGTGATCGGGGCACCAAAGTAGATATAGCTATCAACAATCTCAAGGTCAGTGCCATTTAGGGTCCAAACAAATTTCTTCTCTTTTTTTAAACGTTTGCCAAATACCATAATTTTGGTTTTAGAACTATTAATTAAGAGAATTGTCTTCAGCATATATTGCTAATGAATTTAAGGTCTGTGTAATCCAGTTGTTTTTTTTTCAAGTAATATGGTATCATCTGCATACCCCAACCAAGGAACCGGTACTTGGTTGATGAGGGGAGGGAAATTATGTATAGATTCAATGGTCAAGCCCATATCGCAAACATAGCAATTATAAAGCAATGGGGCAAGAGCACATCTTTGTTTAAGGCCAATATTTGTCATTATATTATCCATGAGTTCACATGACTGGTTCAATCGCACCACTTCTGATATATTGGAATAAAGAGAAATCAAAAAATACAGCAGAGTGGGGTCAATTACCCAGTTGCCCAATTTGGACCAAAACCGAGGACCTGAGGCAGTATCAAAGGTTTTGGTAAAATCCACAAAACAAATATATAGGTTGCATTCAGTAGCACTAAGATACAGTGATAAAATAGCATGTAGTGCACTTATATTGTGATATGTACTATGGCCCTTACAAAACCAGTTTGGAACAGAGTGAGTAAATTACATGAAATGAAAGGTTGCTGCAGTATGATAGCATGAGCCTTAATCCCTTCTCATTTTATCCCATCAAGTCTCAAATAGGAAACATGCTCTCATGGTGCTCATGCCTAACATCTATATTGAAAGTGGTACCATTTCTGCCCTGTCACCTACCCGATGCCTAACCATAGTCTATCTTTTTCCTCCTCTGGCTGCTGCCTCTGCACGGGCCTGCTCTCCTGACTATTGTCTTTCCCACTGCCTCACTCTCTTGCCTGCTCTCTTTCCTTCTGCCCCGCTATCTTGATTGCTCTATGTTGTCTCTATTTCTCCACACTCTCTTTCCCTCTGTCTGTCGAGATGACAGCCCACTGTCCTACTCGATGATCATGACTTTGGCTTGCTGTTTCTGTCACCCCTTATCTTGCTGTCTCCCAGATAGGATGAAGGCTGTGATAATACCATGTTGTCAGAGGGTCCTCTAGCATTGTCATTTCTGGATCAAGCGTAATAACTGCTCTAAATTCTTTCCCCTTAACTTGACTTTTTCATCACTCCTCTCGTTTGCATGTTCTGTCTTCCGTATTCCTTCTTTCTGTAACCCCCTTTATTTTGGTCCCTTTCTCTCCCTCCCTCGCTCTCTCGACCCCTCGCTATTTCTCCCTTTCTACATTTCTCTAATAATAGCTTCCACCTCTCTCTCTCTTTTCCACTATTTTTAATCTTTTCTCTGTCACTTCTTTTTCCTCCTGAGACAATTTCTTTCAATTGTCTTCCCGTGCTACTTAGACAAAAACCCACATCAAATTTAAGGAATGCTAGTGTTACAAAGTGGTATTAAGAGATCTTCAGTTAAGATTTTGGAAGAGAATTTCATAATTCAAGATTGGAAGTCAAAACACTTGCATGCTTAAAACTGACATTAAAAAAAATGTATGTAACTAATTGGGTGAGGAGTGAGTTAGACTGATATTGACTTTTGTTCAAACTGAGAGAAAAATGAAGCAATATTTATCATAGTCCAAGTCAGCGCTTGACTGTCAACCAAAAGTGGTCCTTGAGATGTTTCTTAAAGTGGCCCCATATTCCATTGTGCAAGTAAAAGTAGCGAACAAGCCCAGCCCCTTTACTTAGGGTTGGGGGTGGGCGGAGTGACTCTTCACAGAGGAACATTTTGGAAAATGGATCCAAACAGGGAATTTTAAGGCAGATGTGTCTCTATATTGGTATTAAAAGTAGTTAAACGTGACAACACACAACATTATACTTATTAAGATTGAGAAATAACATTTTGGAAGCTTTAACACAAATTCTTTGCTTCAAAGCGGTCAGAGGAGGAGAAATAGAAAGAAAGTGGAAGAGGAGCAGAAAACCAGGGTACCCATTGCATAGAGGCCCGCTGGGAAATCTCCAGAGTGCACTGTATGCCAGACCACCACTGGCGCCTGGACTGGCAGCCTGTAAACACAGTAGACTCGAGTGAAGTTTTGACTATTTTATTTCAATTATTTATTTATTTACGTTATTTTATTTTTTTATTGTATTTTATTGAGCATGTCAAGGCTTTTGTGTCCAATTTAGTAAATGTTTACAAAGACCACTTCGTTTCACAAGGCTAATAATTGAAGATCCATTAGTTCTTCTGAGGGAAATGCCAACTTCAACTTCAAGACCTTTTTATAACAGCCATTGCTAGCGGTAGAGCCTTTACGTTATTTTTTTAAAAAAAAGGGAGATTGGGTGTGAACCACAAGTATTCTTCCACTTTGTCTGTGCCGGGTCCACACAGACACTGTCAGTGACATCTAAGGGATTGCCAGAATTTGAGGCACGTGGCAAATTGCCACACAAACCTAAATGGACAGCACTAATGCGTGAGACCACCGAATCATCGTTTTGAGTATGAATGCAGCACATCTGCATTGTTGATGCATACAATCCAACATTCGATGTGTTGCCCTCTCACTATTGAACATCTATTCAGTTATGAAAAAAACATATTAGTTTTATAAGGAAAACCACACATTTAAAAAAAAAAAACTATCAACATGTGATGTCCATTTGTGTAAGTGATACACCAGACATTTTTTCGTAGTGGTGCTGTATGGTGACTAGGCATTTCCTGTGTAAAACCGGCAAATATATACTGGCCATGGGTGTATACTTGTCTGCCCTGGGGCAGCTCTAGAAAGTGAAATTGCCCTTTGTTTCAGTTGCTATATATTCCTATTGTGTTTATTTCTGTTTGATCTTCTGTTTAATGAAACATTGCAAGGCATTTCAGTCGGCAATCCATTCTCAACTTTTCTGGAAGTACCTCTCGGTCCTGCAGAGTTTATCTTAATTGAACTTTCAACACTCGTGTCTTCTTCGCATAAACATCTGCTCAGAGAAATGAACTCGGAGGCGGCACTTTTTAATACTCCAACTCTCTGAGTCAAAAGAGCATACGCATTACAAATGGTTGCCTGCAAGAGTCCGCATTGCGAAACTAATGGGGCTGTTCTGTGAATACAGGCGTGCCTTCACATTATGAATTGGCCGCCCAGTTCCTTGGAATGGCAACACCGCGGCCCAGAGTACACGCTGTTCATCAGGCCCTGTCTGAGAGCGTGATGATGCGTTCTGCACTGCATTAAGTGGCATTAAACTCTCAACCGCACTTTCAGACCAATAAAACAGCGACTAGCTCGTGCGCTCAGACCTGCAAGGGTTGACGAATGGTTTGCATACTCATTTCTTTATTTTAGAGTTCTGTAAGGAACTTCGTGCATGCAATGGTGCTTCCGAGCAGTGAGTGAGTGGCGGTAGAGGATAGTGAGGTGAGGTGTGGGTGGGTTAGAGGGGTGGAAAGTGCAAATGCACATACCGAGATCTTTCACAGCAAATTCACAGAAGTGTTTTATAATGGTGCAATCCCATTGAAAAATGCTCAGAGGATCAGGCCCTTAGTGTTGACTTGTAAGGTACCCTCAGTGAACACGTGGTTCCTAAAGAGTAGAAGGGAGGAAAGTATAGAGCTGGGCGCAAAACAGATGAGATATGATCATTCTCAGCCTTGGGACATTGCCCGTTAAGTGCTAAGGTGATATGGAAAAGGAGAAGTACAAGAAACATGCAAGCACATGGGAGAAGGTATGCAACCAATTAAATGGACAGTAGGTCATCCAGTAAACACATGTTTGAAAATGGCTCAAGTGCATGTGCATTAAGTGGTTTCTAACGTTTTTAAAACGTTCAACTTAGTTTCTTGTTTAATTCCTAAATATTATCAGCATTCTGCAGAACCTCAGGACAGTGATCACCAGTCCTTGGAAGGCTTAATAAACACGAGTGCCTCGAGCCTTTCCCTAGAAAGAGGACCATGGTCTTCACTCTGGAGCGTGATAGGTGGGCCATTCCACCTCTCAGCTCCCGCAGTGTCCAAAGCTTGCCTGCACACTTCCTTTTCCTAATGGAAGTGATAGAGACTTGGCTGAAGAATGTGGATTCCAAGTGCAAGTAAGGAAGTCACTCTTGATTTTATGTTTGAAATATTCTAGACCCCACCCCAAGTATATTCAGTGAATGATATAAAGTGACTTGAACCTGATGCACATGTCCGCCGGGAGCCAATGGAGGGATTTCAGAGCTGTGGTGATGCAACCAATAAGCCCCAGACCCATAATCATCCTGACAGCCTTATCCAAGTTAAATGTGGTGATGAGGCATTTAGAGCAGCCTGTGTAGAGGCTAATGCAACAGGCCAACAAGAAGAGCACCTCAGTTATTGACACTTCCGCTTTGTGGGCTAGATTGAGGTTACGTTTGGGCATTAGCAATTTGTAGGGTAACATTTGGTGAGTTCTTGTAATTGCAGATCGAACGTGAGAAGACAATCAAAAAAGTTACCAAGGTATTACACTGAAGTGACAATGGGTGGAAAGACTCCCCAAAGTAGTAGCATGGCAGGATAAAAGGTGTGAAAGAGGGACCTTTGTAAATTGTCTCTGTTTTTGAAGTATTCCATATAGAGGCAACTGTCTTTCATTTAGTCATGACTGTGCGAAAGCCAAGGTGAGATGTTTATGGGATCTGACTTTGCACGTCTACTGGCAATCAGCAGGTGGCCTGCATAGGGTTGGAAGGAGAAGGACAAGGGTGCATTGAGTTCTGCTAAGTGTGTAAGTAGTAAAAATCAAAGGTAAGAGAACTGATCTCTGAGGGATGCTCCAGTTTAAGCACTTGCCTTGTCGAGAAAAGGTTCTGAGTTTACATGTAGTTCTTTGTTTTTAAAGAAGGACTTGTTATTCTTAAGCATACAGCCATCAATTCCAAAGGATTCTTTTGGACAGTTTATTAGTGTAGTGTGGTTAACATTGTCAAAAGCATCTGACAGATCTAGTACGTTGAAGATGGCTGAAGAATTATTGGATGGAATTCATCTCTCATATTATTATGGGATTATTATGGTTTATAATTATATAAATCGAAGAGCTGACTCAATGTTTCCAGTAGGTCTGCAACCGGACTGATGATCATATAGCAAGATGATCTGGTGTCTCACTGTATTCAACCCATTGCTGTGTAGCTATTTTTTCAAGAATTCTTTGTAAAAGTGCTGTTTTTGCATAGGCCAGCAATTGGCAAGACTGTCCTAATCATGAATAGTTTTTGGTCAGACGAAAGGGAATGCAGGTCATTTTCTAAGAGGCAAAGACTAGGCTGGTTTAAAGGCACCATTTACCAAGGAAGCAAATAAGGGTGCCAAAGAGGCCGTGTTGCATTTTATAGTGGTGCATGGGCAGGGGAAGTCTTGCTCAAAAGAAGACTCCGGTTTTAGCAATGTCTTCATGACATCTGGCAGAGGCATCAAGGTAGCTTTAGCTTTGGATTCCAATAGTGTAGAAGAGGATTTCAGGTGCATAACAATGTTAGCTTATTTTGTCTTAATCGTGCCTTTGAATAAGGTAGACAGGTTGTCTGCACATTCTTGTGAGGATGTGGGAACTGTCAGCATTTCAGAGTTCTGGAGTTCTTTTTGGATCTGAAATACGTCCATGCACTTTCTGGTGGTTTTGAAAATACAGTCATGAAGGAAAACTTATTTCATTTGTGGTTTCATAGTAGCCTCACAGAAATGTCAGAGAACCAAAACCAAAAATTTTGTTTACAGGTGTTTTTTTCCTTGTTGATAACGGGCACCATATTATCCAGGGTTTTGGTGAGCTCCACAGACTGGCGAGTAGATCATCAGGAGAACCTTTAAAACATAGGGGGTGTTTAAGGGTGCAAACATTCAGACAAACGGGTAGTAGAGACTTGGGTCACTGGTTTAACAATAACACATTATTTGGCTGAGTTAGGAGTGGGGCACAGGGATTGTATGCTCTAGACAGTTTTGCTAGATGTAAATGATGGCCAAACAAAGGAAGATGAGTGACTTGGATGTTGGAGAGAAACACAGGCTTGTAGTTGGCCTAGCATCCAGGATACGACCACCCAAGTGTATTGATGACAAAGGTCAAGTATTGAGGGCTAAGGAAATACAGTAGTTCACAAAGAGGACATTTTTGTTTTCAGAGGACTCAGACTGAACTGATTCATTAGCCACCTCTATAATGGGATCTGGCAGTTTACCATTGGAATTGTTTAGGGCCTCGCCCTTTCTGCTCCTGCAGGACTAATTACACTAGTAGTCCCCCCATTATTAAGTGCAGACTTCTGATGAATAATTACACTTAAGGGCGAGGGCTGCAATTGAGCTGCATTGATTTTTATGCTATCATGGACTGTTTCCACATGATTTGAACAGGATTTTCACCGCAAATTGAATTGTGACCATAACAGATTGTATATCTACGAATGGCTCAACGCCTCCATGCATCTCTTCAGAGCCATCCATTGAGTACGAGTGTAGAAGGAGGTTTGGCAAAACTGACCGTCTGTTAGAATCCTTTACCACATCACCAGGCCCACCCCTCCCAGTTGTCATTGGTTCAATGGTGGCCATGCTGTGTGGTACTGATATATCTGACACTGCAGCACTATTCTGCTGTAGAGAATAAAAAGTGAGTTATTATCAATGTCCTCCAAGTTGGAACTTTCCACTTTCCAATGTCACATACCCCGTGTTAGGAGGGGGAATACTTTCAATTATGGTTACAGCAGAATCTACTAGCCGACCACCCTCTGTAGTTGATGATGCTGCCTCAGCGTGAACCAAGGTGGTGTTTTTCCCCTTAGGGTTTTGCCTCTCTTGTGCTCCAGCCCCTTCACAGCTTAAGCTTGTTGACTATTTGTTTCACCCGGAAATCCTTTCCCTTTACGACGATTATACCTGCTGGGTTTAGCTTTTACTTTGCTGGGCATTTTACAGTAATGTTCAATCAGTCACCACTTGCAGGAGTGATATAAAATATGTTTTACCTCGCCCTGATCTGTCGAGCTGCAAACTGCAAGACTGCCACATAGAGCCACTTCTAGCTGCACGCGCTGCAGCGCTGGATTCCGTTCATACAACGCTCTCATGCAGTGGTGAATGCTGTGCAGCATGATTCCAAGGCTGAATCTAGCTGCAAAAGGGACACATTCACTTTCCCTCAGGTTGCTCGAGATCCAGATACCCAAGTATGTCATTTTGGAGGGACAAAAGTTGAAGCCATATCATATCTTATTACTATTTCAGGACTTTGTAGGGACTGTCAAGGCCTCCATGGTGTACCACCTGATTTTATAGCCAAAGACCTCATTGAAATCATTGATCTTCTTCATCAATACTAGCAACAAAACCTCTATGTTTTGCAACTGTAGCAGTAGATCATCAGAATACGGTTCAAAAGCTGGTATAAAAACAGTGCACTGTCTTGCCCCATGTCTGAGATGGAAGACCCTGGAGCCTTTCCCGTTTGCAATGCCTGAGGCAGTTGGGCAGGTGTATACCAGATGAAACCATCTCATGAAATCTTGGCCGAAACCCATTTCTTCTAGTGTCTTCAACAGGAATGTCCATTCAGTGGAGGTGGCGGCTTTCCCACATCTAATGAATGTGATGGCTGTGAGAGTAAGTATTAACCTTTGCATATTTACAACTGCATATCAGCCTTCCACAAATCCTGTGTGATGTAAATCCTGTGCTATGAGACTTGGCAAGGCCTGCTACAGTCTTTTCAGTGTGACCTTTACCGAAATCGTATAGTCCATGTTACTGAGGTGTTGCGTTATATTGCGATGACACTTAACCTTGGGAGTCCCCCCACAATTAAAAACATTGTTATACAAATAAATCATGCAAGTTGGTTGGGAAAAACACAAATCACAATACTTTACATTATGCAGATTTCACTTCAAGAAATAATCCAAATGGTCAATGAAAAAATGCAGTTTACATATGTAGTGCTGTGCAATTTTGATTTTCCTGCAAACATAAAAGGCTAGCCACTTGTTTTATAGATTGATACAAATGCATATGGCAATTATGATTTCACCCACACTTTTGGTTTAAAATAAACACATGGTGATTTAGTGTTTTGTTTTCAGACCCCCTTCCATGAAAGGTCTGTGTTGGGGAAGTTGGACAGTAAAAAATTGGGATGATCTGTGAATTTTGGATTTCAGACCCCCCCGCACTTACACGCCTATGTTGGGGAAGCTGGACAGAAACAATTGAGATGATTTGGGAATTTTGGATTTCAGACCCATTCCACTTAAAGGCCTGTTGTGGAAGTTGGACCCCTAGGATTACCCAATTAAATAACAGCCTATAGTTTTCAGTGCAAACTGGTAATGAGCTTTGTTAATCTCGAATGGTAACAAAATTCCCCCTGTGGTGTTCTGCTAATGGGAATTAATTAAATTAATATTTTTAGTTAAATAGGCTAAGGATCTACACAGTTTTGTCGACCTGCCCAGTATGAGAGGGAAGGATTTAAGACAAGCAGATTCTCCCACCCTTTGTTTCAATTGGCCCTATTCTACTCACAATGAAAGCCTCTGTTTAACGTTCAGGAAAGCCAGCTGCATTTCAGGACCCTCTTAGAGAACAGGGCACGGGTCTGGTCACTCCACTCTCAAGAATGGCCCCCAGCTCTTCACCATAGGACAATGACCGCATTTAGGCCTTTTAAGGAGCAGACAAATGGCAATTCCCAATTTGTAATTCCCTTTTGTTAACATGTCAACTTTTGGCAAAAATGTAGTTATGTGTTTTAAATGTTGTGATTTACTAGTAACTGCCATAATATATATTGATATATATTCTGCTTCAGTTAATCATTGGGGAATTTAGGAAAACAACAGCCAGGTCTTTTTTACAAAAAGTATAATAGTTGGGAACATGTAATTTGCTCCCCACATTCCTCATTTTACCCTCCACCAGCATGCCATTTCTCAAATTCAGGACATGTTCAGTGCTCTGCACCTTTGACCCTTGGATCTGGGCCAGCCCTTGATCAACAGAGGCAAGTGGCCATCTTGACATGTGGACCCATTTTGTTCAACTCCCTCAGGAATTGCACATAGTTTACATTGGCCATTTGGTTTGAGTATCCGCAGTACCAGATTGTTGACTGTACTGTGGATCAGACAATTTATCCCACAGGATTCTAAGTTCTTAAAAATCTCTGTGAGTGATTCCATGGGTGCGAGAGGTAACTGGTATTGTTTCACAAATACTGGAGCCATATCGGAGTCTGTGGGAATGGTGGTTGAATGAATGGATTTGCGTCCACAGTCATATGAGTGCACTGAAAGATATCTTGGAATTCCAAGAAGACCTGCTTCAGCTTTTGTCTTTGCTGCTCGGTCTCACAAACATCAGTAAGACTGATTCTTTCTTAGATCATCTGCTTGAAGCCTGGAAAGACCGTGGTCTTAGCAATTTCAGCGGTATCCTGGAGATGGGTGGAGAGGTCTCTTTTGATGGTGTTGACCTGGCCTGAAGGCTCCAGGGATTTGAGGTAGTGGTCTTTGATTCTGAATACTACCTCCTCCCTCCTGATGCCACAGGTCACCTCTTCTACCTCATAGGGGAAGGAAGAGTACACCATGGACCTCCCCCCATGCCCAGCAGAATCTTTTGTGGAAGAATACCGTTGCTGATGTTCAAACAGTCATTTGGAATTGTTGTCATAATTTCAATACCTAAATCAGTACAATAATATTGGGCATCAACCACCATTGCAATAAAGATCACTGTGCCCAAAGTGATACTTCGAAGGTCAGTTATCCACCAATATTCAAATGATGTCATGTTCAAGGTCTACCATTGGTGTTGGATTTAAATACAAACTTTGTTGTAGGAGCTGGGTATTTAAATTTATATAGGTTTCCTGATGTTTGAGGTTCTGTCCTCGCTTAATTTTGAGGGAAATAGTAAATATTTGCACCTGTCCTGGGATGGTAACCTCTTCTTGCACCTGCACTTCAACTGCATAAGGTGGACATTGAGCTGACAGGAATGCTTATTTGGTGTTGTCAAAGCCCATGGGGTTGCCCCACAGTTGGGACCAGGTTTTATTATTAATTGAGTCCAAATTGATTGTGAATCGGTTGAGAATGTCACTCCACAAATAAAAGGAGGATGGGACATCTCTCAAAACCCAACAATTATGCTCCATACTTTTGTTATCAATGGGCATTTTTCGCATACACCTGCTAGGCAGGAGATGTTTGGAGTTTGTAGTTTGGAGTTTCCATACCGACTTCTCATTTGTCAATCAATTTAAATGTGGAAATGGTCTGATCTTTTAGAAGTTTTCTGAAAAGTTCTTCATTGATGAAGCTCCTTCAACTCTCAGGCATATTGTGGTGAGCACCAGATCTTCCCCCTCATTTAACTTAATGGGGAAACAACTGTTTGCCCTTTTTCAGAATGTCCATCAGACTTTGCGCAGGTTTTTCCTTGTCAAGTTTTACGGGACTCTAGGTTTCTTTAGAGTTAGGACTGGTGTAAAACTTTAGGGTGTTCAATTCCAGTGTGGATTGCCACTTAAAACCGTGTGTAAGATTGATTTTCAAGAATGGAGAAGGGCTCCCATCACCTGTTTGGTTTCTTACAGAGATGACAGTGATGTTCTTTGACTTAGTCATTATTGAAATGGAATTCTACTATCCCAGAAAGACGATAAATGAAATGTCAGAAACCATTCAAGCTTACATAATTGGTACTTATTTGTTAGGCCAGTTAGTCTAGCTCCAGAGGACCTTGTTTATAAAGTCAATCAAAGGTGATAGCCTCCTCAGGAGATTGTTCCCCAGTAAACAAGGTGTGCCATCTAGAGTCACGAATATCACTTGATGTTTCAGTCGATGTCGCTCAATTTTTATTTCCAGATCCACAGTCCCTTCGACGGGTGTGTGGTGAATTTGGTAGCTCTCCACCCATCCTGAGTTTAGTTGGTCAAAGGACATTTTGGATAGGTGGGAGGCTTGAGATCGACCAGAGCTGACAATTCACACTGACCCTGCACCCTTACCGGTGCTTAGAATCAGCCTTCTTTCTCCTCCAGGGTGCAAAGAAAGTGTACTTTATTTGCCAGCCCGGCGGTTATTTTTCTGATACTAAAATCTGATACTGTGTGATCTTGGGTGATTTTCTGTGTCGCAGATTGGGAATCTGTAAAGAAAATGTTTACAACTACAGTTGGACAGATTTGGGGAATCCCCTTTATTCTCTGATTCCTTGCTGTCCCCCTTTTCGTGGAGGCAGTTCTCAGAAACTGATTAGGGAAAGGACCCCTCCATTTCTACCTTGTCTGGCTCACATTTTGGGGGTTGAATAGTTTCTTGTTTTGGGTTGGTGCCCATACTTACCCTGTCACACTCAGGGTCTTTTGGGACCCATATTCTTTGGGAGGCATCCCCCCATTCCTGAAAGAGATGTGCTTACCTGAGTCCTCCAGGGACTCTCCTCTCTCTGAGCAGATGATCTTAAGCTTGTCCACAAAGTGTGTTCTTCTTTACCTCTCCTACTTACCCTTTGCTCTTTGGGTTCTAACAATTCGAGGTTAGAAGAGTCACTTTCGGCTCCGAGGTTTTTATGTGTTCTGTCTAGGAAAGAAAGGAAACTTCCTCTAGGGCTTGGCATCTCCCCTCCACCCAGGCCCCCTCCTCAGGAACCTGTGGTTTGTCAGATGTTTCATCCTGTCATATTCCTACTGGGGCAACTGCCCTGGGTGTTGGGTAATTCTGGTAAGCAGGGTTAGTTTGAGGGTTGGACTGAGCACTCAGCCTATGCCCCAGGTTGTTGGTCAGTTGCTGGAGCTGTTGCTCCTCCTGCAAGACCTTTTCCGGGTTGTAGGGAGGTCTCAAGTCATACCTCTGCTGCTCCCAAAAAGCGTATCTGTCCCTTCACCCAGAGTAACTCAGGTACTGGAAACTTACCCCATAATTTTCCATCGCAAATCTCCCTTCTCTCGGGTTCAGGGATCTATTGTCCTGCAATTGGGGAGAGAGAGGAGGAATATTTTGGTTCGAGGGATATCCAGGGAAAACGTTTGGACTAAGAAGTGGAGTGATACTTTTCTCCTGAGGGAAGTTTGGAGGGAAGTTTCCCGGGCAATACTTATCCGATTGGTTCCCACACGCTGGTCTGGAAGGCGTAGTCAGAGAGCTTGCTTTTTAAGTCTGACACTAAGGCATGTTTAGTGTCAAGCATCCTGCTCTGAGCTACCAACCAAAGTTTTGTTTGCTGCACCTCATGCTGATGTGATTAATTCACCCTTTGTGAGCATTTTATGTTGCATGCATATTCGGGGACCTTTTCCTTCACAGAATAATCTCTTTGTTTTGCTCATACCTACAATTTGCGGCCACTAATAGTTCAGCTTTGTCTCACATGCTCTACTAGCTCACTCCTTTCTTCTCCGATTCTGGTCAGTTCCTAAATACCTGTCCCTCTCTGTATCCACTTTATAACTGAATGCATCTTGGTCTTTGACATGTTGTACATTCCTTTGTTTCAGAATATTTACATTCTGCCACATTTCCTCAATCTCCTTTTGTGAGTCCATCTCTTTAATGATGAACTGACTATTTTCCCTTTCCAATTCCCAAATGTGTTGTTTGAGGGACATATCGTCATCTAACAACCCTCTGTTATTACTAGTCTGGTCATTCAATTGGGATGGCAGACGACTTAGAATGTCTGCACCATCAGTGCATGCATTATGCAGTGTAGCAATCTTTATCTCTCTCTCTGCACTGGCTTGCTGTTGGGTTTTCAGCTCATCCTCCAGTTGATCAATTAGCCTTTCGTGTTGGAACTCAAAATGTTTGCTCTGCTGCCCTTTATCTACAAGCTTTGAAAGTTATTTCTGAGCCTTTTTCCAGGCCTCATTCTGCTTAATCACATCGGCCTCACTACTTTGCACTCGCTCTTCCACTAACTGCAAGCATAAGTATATATAAGGTGTGAGCTGAGCCATTGATTCTGTTCTTCACAATCCTTTTGGGTCATATAACATGCCTCTAATGCTTTGTGCAATATTCCACCTTCACCCCAAATGTCAGTGCTCGAATGAATAGCTTAGATAGGAGGTGAATCCTGGCATCACACACTTCTATGGTAGTCATTTTAAAATGGCTTTTTGCAACATGGGCAAAATCACCCTGCTCCTGCTTGATTTCTACACACAATGCCAAATCAAAAATCAATTCTTACTCAATCTCCTTTTTGCCTTAGCACTCTGCACAGTTGTATTTTTCTACACATATACACATCCCTGGAACTCATGGTTCAAGCGTTACAGTAGCCTTTTAACAATGGACGGAAACCTTATATCTACCACAATGCAGTTACTCCAAAACGAGAATCAAGAATTCTCGCAACCAGGATTGGGCAGTTACCCGTCTTTTTATCCCCAAATCCAGCCTTTCTCCAAGGTTTGGTTTAGGAGTCAGGAGCATACATATAGCAATTCCCATTTGCAATCCCCTTTTGTTTTCATGGCAACCTTTGGCAAAAATCTAGTTATATAACAAAAATGTTGTTCTTTACTAGTAACTGACATAATTACACAGCCACGGTAGTGGCTGTGTAGTTATGGTTAAGTTGCTAATCCCATAAGAAGAGCACTTTTTGGGTGGCTTATAACTTTGCTCCCCCTGGACGAATCCACACCAAACTTTGCAAAGAAAGTATATGTCTCACATTATGGTTAAGTTGCACTACTAAAAACCTATGAAATTCAGTGAAAAAACTTTGTTAAAGGGACATTATGGTTCCAAGTAAAACTGAAAAACCCCTGAAATTCGCCAGTTATGGTAAGCTAAGCAACCATAACTCACGCCCCCACTGTGCACTGCTAAGACTAACACCCAGGACATCAAAGATGACATCACAAATGTCATTGATGACATCACTGATGACATCACATGCCTGGTTCACTCTTTTTTCCTTTACTGATATATCTAGGCCAGTAACAGTCAGGAAATAAAAATTCACTATACTATAGTACAAAGTACTATATTTGTAGACTTATACTTCAAATATGTTCTTACAGTAATTCAGATAGGGTCCAGTCCCGTATTGAAGGGTTACCGGTATGGGACCGGCACCCTTCATTACGGGATGCCCTATTACGAGGTTCCCTTTGCAGGACTCGGTAAGGACGGCTGGTAAAACCAGGCGTCCTTAGCGGGTCACGCGAGAGGACCAGGGAGCTAATAACGGGCCTGTTATTAACGGGCCCATTATTAGCTCCCTCACCATTCCCATTGAGCCCTATGGGGGCTCAAATGGGAATGGGGATGGGTTTTTCCAATGAGGACTTACCGGGTCCTTCATGGTTGGAATAGCCCGGTAAATCCTCATTGGAGGAACCCGGTACTGGAGCCCGGTATGGAGGCAGCCATGCCGTTATCAAGGGCATGGCTGCCTCCATACTCGTAATGAGGTCCACAGTGTTCTTTACTGATCAGGGTTCACGTTGCTTTTGCGCTGAACGTCCATGGCTGTTTCTTTCAGTCATTAATAAAATACACTTTTAATTATCTGATGTTCATTTTGCTGCTGAAAAGTGGGTCTGAATTGTCACAGTGCACCACCTTTTGATGGATGGCAGTTTCAGTGAAAATGCTGCATTTATTTATCAACCAGTAATGTGATGTACATTTCCAATCTGCACTTGGATTACATTTTTCTTTTAGCTTTCTCTGGATTTCAACTGTAGAAAGACACCCACATGCTGCCTAAAGAGGCCTCTTTTCAGCATGCAGGTTTCTGAATGTTGGCAGGTAATTACCCGACTGGGCCCTTCAGTTCTGTGGGTTTGGGGTCTTTGATTACACCACACAGAGGCATATCAACCTATACCTGTCTGACAGTGTTATTCCCTTTCTTCAGCAAAAGAACACCAGGAGTAGGTCATCAGCGTATAACCAAATTGTCTGCTCAATTACACCATATTTCATCCCTTTAATTCATCCCTCTTCTCTTATCCAGAATGCAAGTGGTTTAATAGATAGCACAAAACGCAGTGGAAAGAGTGAGCTTTTCGGTCCGTTTCACATCCATGATAGAATACCTGGGAGAATATCCCATTAATGATGACTGAGGCCATTGAGCTGTTGTAGAGACTGACCGATCTCATGAAGTCTTCACCAAATCCCATATATTCCAGCATCTTAATGTCTCCATTAAGTGCAGTGGAAAGTTTTCTCGGCATTGAACAAATGTGCTGCCCTCTGTGAAGGTGAGTATCAACTTTCAGAGCTACATATGAGCCTTTGTAGGTTCCCCTACAGTCTTTTTTGCATTACTTTTAACAAAATCTTACTGTCAGTGTCAATGAGATTTATCCACCTACAGGTGTCTGGTAACACATCATCCTTCCCTTTCTACATCAGCATTGAAATGTTTGCATGTGGAAATGATGCAGGTAACTCTCCTGCATCCAACAAAGCCAACGGAGGATTGTAATTATCTCAACCTCTTGGGAGGATGAACAGGACCCATGTCAGAAGCGGTCGTGGTTCTGGTGCAGTTTGACATGTGGTTCCAACTACGCAGGTCTTGACATGTGGTTCCAACTACGCTGCCACCCCTTTGTCTAATGCTCGGGGGGCAGCTGAATGCTGTAGCAGCTGTGAACGCGGAGGATTCTTTGGCCCCTCGCTGCACTGGTTAGCCTCATGTGAGGCTAAGGATTGGGGCTGCTGCCTCCTTACACCAGTGCTAATCGGCCAGTCTCGGGACAGGTTTGCTATCCTAGGCTTTGGGCTGGTGGTGATAAGGAGCAGTTGCTGAGTAGAGGTTGGTTATCAGTATGATTCGAGTCTACCAAAAATAAGTTTGGGCGGCCATTGAGATACTGTGCCCCATTTGGCCCTCTTTATGCCATTAATAGGGAGTATTTTACAGTCTGAGTTGTCAGACTAATCATACCACAATGCCTTATACTAGGTTGCATGCTCGGAAAGTATCTACCCCTTCTGTGAAAGCGAGTGATTTCAAATCTGCTAAATTATCTCCTCAGTTGGTAACTAGCCCTGGGTCTGAGGTTTTTCCCTTGTCGGACATTCACTGTATGCCTGGGTATGAAACCTCAATGAATAGCAGACTGTCATTGGTTCCTGCAAGGAGCTCAAGTAGAAGACAGTGGGCCTCATAATGACCCTGGCGGTGACGGTATGAACAGTGCTGGCACCGGCACCGTTCATACCATCCCGCCGCATTACGAGTTCTGCTCGTGGGTTCCTAACAGCCTGCCAGGTCTTACCTATTACGAGGTTCCCTTTGAGGGACTCGGTAAGGATGGCTGGTAAAACCAGGCGTCCTTAGCGGGTCACGCGAGAGGACCAGGGAGCTAATAACGGGCCTGTTATTAATGGGCCCATTATTAGCTCCCTCCCCATTCCCATTGAGCCCTATGGGGGCTCAAATGGGAATGGGGATGGGTTTTTCCAATGAGGATTTACCGGGTCCTCCATGGTTGGAATAGCCCGGTAAATCCTCATTGGAGGAACCCGGTACTGGAGCCCGGTATGGAGGCAGCCATGCCGTTATCAAGGGCATGGCTGCCTCCATACTCGTAATGAGGTCCACAGTGTTCTTTACTGATCAGGGTTCACGTTGCTTTTGCACTGAAAGTACATGGCTGTTTCTTTCAGTCATTAATAAAATACACTTTTAATTATCTGCTGTTCATTTTGCTGCTGAAAAGTGGGTCTGAATTGTCACAGTGCACCACCTTTTGATGGATGGCAGTTTCAGTGAAAATGCTGCATTTATTTATCAGCCAGTAATGTGATGTACATTTCCAATCTGCACTTGGATTACATTTTTCTTTTAGCTTTCTCTGGATTTCAACTGTAGAAAGACACCCACATGCTGCCTAAAGAGGCCTCTTTTCAGCATGCAGGTTTCTGAATGTTGGCAGGTAATTACCCGACTGGGCCCTTCAGTTCTGTGGGTTTGGGGTCTTTGATTACACCACACAGAGGCATACCAACCTATACCTGTCTGACAGTGTTATTCCCTTTCTTCAGCAAAAGAACACCAGCAGTAGGTCATCAGCGTATAACCAAATTGTCTGCTCAATTACACCATATTTCATCCCTTTAATTCATCCCCTCTTCTCTTATCCAGAATGCAAGTGGTTTAATAGATAGCACAAAACGCAGTGGAAAGAGTGAGCTTTTCTGTCCGTTTCACATCCATGATAGAATACCTGGGAGAATATCCCATTAATGATGACTGAGGCCATTGAGCTGTTGTAGAGACTGACCGATCTCATGAAGTCTTCACCAAATCCCATATATTCCAGCATCTTAATGTCTCCATTAAGTGCAGTGGAAAGTTTTCTCGGCATTGAACAAATGTGCTGCCCTCTGTGAAAGTGAGTATCAACTTTCAGAGCTACATATGAGCCTTTGTAGGTTCGCCTCCAGTCTTTTCTGCATTACTTTTAACAAAATCTTACTGTCAGTGTCAATGAGATTTATCCACCTACAGGTGTCTGGTAACACATCATCCTTCCCTTTCTACATCAGCATTGAAATGTTTGCATGTGGAAATGATGCCGGTAACTCTCCTGCATCCAACAAAGCCAACGGAGGATTGTAATTATCTCAACCTCTAGGGAGGATGAACAGGACCCATGTGATTCAAGATTCAAACTTAAAGGGGTGTATTATGCACAGTAGACATTTCGTATTAACAAATGTCAACAGGCCTGCTCAGAAGGAATCGAGCAAATCTCTAAGAAGTACAGCTTCCCACTCTCTGCAAGCAAGAATGGGGTCCGGATGTGTTAGAAGGCAGGATATCAGAATTTTGCAAAGAACACAAATTAAGGATTGGACTACAGACAGTATTGTGGACTGCGTCATTGTAGGCTGCGGACAGAGCAATCTCCTGGCCTTTGTGAGTCGTTGTAACATTTTTCAGAACTGTCCTGTCAATTACACTGTTAGAATTATACGGGATGGCATAGGTTCTTAATGGTTGTTCAAAATGATTTACATGATTGTGTTTTCTCTAAAGATTGTTTAGTAGTATGTTTGATAGCGCCTATGTGCCTCTGGGTTAATTTGTAGGCTAAATACAAATCAAATTAAATCAAGCAAGGAGCATCACTCTGAGCCATCCAAATACACTCTGGCACGATCTTGTGAAACTTTGGGGCAGTCCGTCCCGGCCTGGGCACATTCCTCTGTTGAGAAAATTTAACACTTTCTTCAGCTCTTTGATGGAGTGTTCCTTCCCAAGTTCCTATGTCCTGCGTTCATTTTGTTAGTGACGCATCGCAGAATAATGGCTCCAAGTCCTTCGCATTTACTGCTGCATCAGCAGTCTAGCACTTCTCACAGAAGGTGCTGAATTTCTGACAGATAACATCAGGATCATGTGTCACCTCAACACATCGCCTCTGAATATCACTGATTGCCCTCTCTTTGTCCAGTACCGACAGTCAATGAGCCAGCATTTGGCTATATATCTCTCCTTCCTCATTGGAAGTACTCCTGATTCTGAACATTGCTTATTTAGTGTTAACAGAGTATACAATTAATTGCTTCGTGCCTATTAGTTCTCTACACTTTTATTCATTCTTGCAACTTGCCTTGCTTTGCCTTGACTATTTCAAGTCGATGTATCTGTTTGAAGTAATTGTGTATCACAGGTATTGATTGCTTTGCCTTTTCTGGAGAATCCTATGAAAATGCCCTGCAAGCAGCATTTGAAAGACTCCCAGAACATGATCTCTCTTTCTCACTGTTTTATACATTTTCATAAACTTTTCTGGTCTCTTTAAACATGTGTCCCTTTACCTTATCGTATTCTAGCAGTGAAATGTTCATCTGCCATGTAGACAATCTACTGAATGTGTAGTTAGGACCTATTAATGAAAGGACCAGGACGTGATTCAATATATAGATATTTCCTTTTTCATTGGTAGGACAAATCTGATTGACTCTTCCAGAGGTAAGCACAAGGTCTATTTTGCAAGTGCAAATCAGAGTTGAATCTGTACTCCCTCCCTGGCTGTGGTGTTTTCTAGCCTTCAGATGGCCATACGTTTGAACTCTCTTAGTAAACCTTTCAAGGTCCTGTGGCTCCTCCAATCGCCCCACATTGAGTCACTCCACTGCTCTTATCTAAGATCGTGTTCAATACTTTGTTGTTGTTGCCTCCTAGCAAAATGTAATCTCCAGAGGTATCATATAGGTGCAGTGCCCACCTGATGAAGTAATGATTATTAATCAAGGGGGCATGTACACTGCCTTGTGTTAAGATTGCCTCTTGAATTGTCATCTGTACTGTGACTACCCTCTCTTCCTTTCCTTTCTTGATTGAGACTATTGTGAAAAACAGTTGCCTGCACAGTAGGATCAATACACCCCTAGATTTGGAGTTATATGTCTAGGCAAATTCTTTACTGACTCAACCTCTGCCTACTTTTAGGGACTCGTACTTGTGGTGGGTTTCCTTCACCGGGGCCACCTAATCCCCTAGCTTCTTCAAATATTCCAGGACGTTTTTTCTTTTAAATCAAGCTATTTAGCCTACTAACATTCCATGATACAAACCTTAAAGTACCTTTAGTATGTGCCCTTCCCACCGTGTGTGTGGACTGAATAGGCATTCTCGATGAATCAAGAGTACTGAAAGTACTCTGCACTGCCTCTCAAACCTCTACGCTGCTCGTGTCCATCACTGCAGGGTGCAGTCTAAGGTCTGAAACTTGTCAGGAAGACATCTCTATGTCCTTTCTCACTTGCATTTAAGGAGTGTATGACCTTATCACATCCCTATTTACTCTGAATATCCCATCTATATCCTCACCCCTTAGATGCACCCCATATTAGGCCGACTACTTCTGCAGGCCCTCTGTTTGATTAAATTGCCATGAAACCCCAGTGTCACAACAAACCGATCTTCAAACCCTGCCCAGGTATTCATAAAATGTGATTTCAAATCCCCTTCTCTTCACAGCTATTCCAGGATCCCTTGTTATCAGCTGCAACAATGGTCAGATAGTACCCTCACTGGCTCGAGTACAGATTGTGTCCCAACTTTGCTAATAATATTTCTTCCTTCATTCTTTCTATGTGCCGTATACGTCATCTTCCAGGCTGCAATGTATAGCAAAGGTTATTTAATGAGATGTGAGGGACGCCCGATGTAGTAAAGTCCCAGTCACTTGCGGAGATCCTCCACACTTGGCTACTTTCTATTGTTACTCCCTTGGCCATGCTTCTGATCATGAGATGTAGTCCCTGCTAAGCAAATAATCCGCTGCTCAGCCTCTCCAGAGCACACAGCACATCTGTGCGTCCCCAGGCTCTAATTCATTGTTCCACGCCTCTCCCCTGCCACATGAGGGACCTCTCCCTGCACTCAGATGGCTATTCAATGGCCCAAGTGTGGCAGCGCAATCTTGCTGCAGCAAAAAATCTTCATATTCAAACCAATACATGGTCTTTGTACTTCAAAAATAGTCATTCAGGCTCATTATGAATCTACTGGTCCAGAAATGAGATTCTGGGTCCAACGGTAACTAGCACCTTTCTGGATTCGGCCTTTAAAAACTCCTTGACAGCACGGAGTGCGCGCAGAGTTTTGTGCAGAGTTTCAGTCTGCTGCAGTGCTTGAGGCGAGAGGAGCTGCAGCTACACACCGAGTTTCCTGCTTTGTCTCTTGTTTTCCGTGGAACTGGACTGTGACTTTAAGGAAAGCCAGCCCAACCTTCTTTTAAAAACTCCTTGACAGCTCAGAGCTTCAGTCTGCAGCAGTCCGCGGCAGGGAGCCTGGAGGCAGGTAAGACTCTATTAACTCATGGATAGGAGTCCTCAGACCTGATTAAAAGCAAAACAAGCTTCAACTGTGTGTGGACCAATTGTTAAAATGAAAGACCTGAAAGGCACTGGAGTGCGTGGTAGCCCCCTATGTGATGTTTCAATGTCGGCGAACAAAGCATGTGGGCGAGATGCGGGGAGGAAGAGCGAGCGATCATGTTGTGAATGTGTGGTTTCTCCAGCCCGTGTCACTCCTGCGCTCAAACTCGATCAACCCCCCCTCTCAGCCCCCTCTGCCCCTTTCGCTACTCAATCCACACACACCACTGGAAAGTAACAACGGTCTTGAAGACCCCTCACACTTGGCTACCCGCTGTCTCCCTGAATCCTTAACAGTACATACAGGAGAAAGGTCTGCGGAGGAAAGTCCATCTGTTCCGAGTTCCGACACCGATCCGGCTACGATCACGACACAGGTAGCCCTAGAGGAAACAAACACTGTGCCCAAAGTAGTCTCCAGTACAGAGACATTACCAACATCAAATCAGACGCAGCACGCTACGACAAGTGAAGAAAATGAGCCCAGCTGCAATGAAGGTAAGGAGCACACTGCGATTGCCAGCGAAATGAGCTCAGTACAGGTGCTCTGTGGCCTGGCTTTGGCCAGTGAAATGGATCTCACTGGTAAAACGGATCTAAAATCACTGTTTTTGCCAATTGCGGCCAAAGACAAGAACAATAGACTTGGGCAGTGCGCAGCAGTCGGAACTATAAAAACTCTGGCGATTGATGTACAACCATCAGAATCAGAAGACGGGAGAAATGAAGCAGGCGAAGACCTGTTCTATTCCCCATTCAATGTAACGGATGCAGAGCTGCTTTATTTGGAATCACCACAAACTTCAATTAAACCCAAAACTTTCAACCTCCATACTCACCAACTGGAACCAAGCTGCAGTAACTGTGTAGAAGTCGCATGCTTAACCAGTACAACACAACCGCTGTGACTAACGCTGCCTTTTGACGACAGTCGACAATCAAATATGGAATTGAATCAGCAGGTGAGACTGAAAGAAAATAAATTGGAAAGTGAGCGAAAGGTCACAATACAACAAATTGCGAAGGAGCGTCTGAGTTATAGTGGCATCGGTTTAGCAGGATGGGAGGCAAGACTCACTTTGAGATTGAAAGCCAACTTTGACAATACCAAAGCGAAGTTATCAGATAGCTACTCCAGTAAAAAGAAAGAAGACTACACCGGCAGCAGAAACCCGGTACTTACAGAGCCAGTTACCGATTTAGAATCAGGTCCTGCAAATTTCCCATGCAAAGCGCATCGTCAGTTGAGCAAAGAGTGCCCAGTGGAAAGCCGCTTGAGAGGGCAAAGGCAGGTGCATGATCACCAACAGACTTTTGAATTTGGTGACAGACTCGCGACTTCCCTTAGTGAATCACTCGGTCAAGGTAAAAAAATGCAGAATAAAAGGGAAGGAGGGGCACAAAACTGCTCCACTCCAACAAACCTAGGTACAAGAGAAACCATGGAGCCCTGGCAAAAGAATCAACAGACACATCTAGTTTGTGATTGTTTGGACTCTAAAATACCATGCAGGGAAAAATCATCAAGTGCATCAGAAAAAGAAAATGAAATAAAATCAAATCTATCTGTTGCTGTGTCTATTCAGATCCATAATAACTTATTAGCTGCCACCTCTTTGGCGCTAATTCCTTTCATAAAATTGTACGACAACATGAATGAAGCCACACAAAACAATGCAGCAACATTGGGCAATCTGGTTGAAAAACTCTCGAAAATGGAAATTTTAGTCCAAACACAACAACAACAAAAACATATCCAACACATTGAGATGTAAGATGGCTTTAAAAAGCTGTATGAGTTCATTGAAAAGCAGACAAATGAAGGAAAAAAGCAAATGGATGACCTACTAGACTTCATGAAAAAGTCCCTCTCAAACCTAAGCTTGGTAAAATCAATCTCGGCTAAAAAAGAAGAAGTACTCAATTTTACCACTAGTCCTAGCGGCTCAGATCCAAAAGGTGAGGAAACATCAACAGGAAATGCTTTATTAGCTCCAATTCCTCTCCCGGTAGACTCTATTGTGAGTACTCGAACTGTTCCCACCAGAAGGGAGGCAAGTACCCCATCCTTACCTGCAGTGGTGATGGAAAAGCGTCTCGGTGACGCACATGAGAAAAGCAAAGGGACAGTGAAGACGCAAGCTTCGGTGTTTCCGCTGGCTGTTCCGAGTTGTTCAACCTCCAAGGCCTCGTTTTGGATCTTCCATGGAACAACGAAAAATATTCAACCAGGGAAAACCCCTGAATTAAACCAGGCTGTAGGATGTGGAGCAGCTTCAACAAACATTTCAACAACAAAAAAAAGAAAAGAAAAAAAATCTGACAGTCAGTAGCCAAACATCTAACTCAAGGACATTTATTAGGAATTTAACAACTTCCCCCCAAACCAAAGTTATTTGTATGAGAAAAAAATGTGGGGAAAACGATCAACATTCTGCCAAATTCAAATGACACTGAAGCGGCAAATGTGGATAACTTGGAAAAGGAAAAGATAATAGATATGAAATAGGCTTAGAAGAACAATCTGTCAGAAAGTTACGAAAGATTGTAAAAATAAATCCAAAAAAACGGATAAGAATTGATTCAGACATAAGTAGCGCGTCACTCTCAGACGGTATTGAAGAACTGTGCAACCTGTCCACATACTCCAATGATACTGGTGAAGAAGTAAATCAAGATGAAACTTATATATCTTCAGCTGAGAGTTTGAGCATCTTAGAAGCTCCCCCTCAGAAGCACCAGGATAGGCAGAAAGGCACCAAGAAGTATTTGAGAACTTCCTTTAAAAAAACGGGAGGCAACAGAATAACACTGCCAGAGGCAGCAGTCACAAAAATGGCAGACAGGTTTTTGACCGTAAACCGTCGCACAAAAGAAAAATTGGTGACGGTATTGAATCCAAAACACACGTCAGCACAAAACCAAACAATAGGAACAGAAATGTCAAAATCTCTTAAAGGAAAACGTACATGTGCCTCAGGAAAAATAAAAATAACAATGTGCTCGATGATGACTCTAAGGTAAATTTGAACCGAGGAAATGTAATGCGCCTATTAAACTCAGTGCCGACATTGAGGATTATTAAGTCAGAAGACATACGAATCATCGAATACATATCTGAAGACCGGGTTGATTGTGTTTTATTACACATCAACTCACAAGCAGTCAGGAAGACAATATTGACTGCTAAAGATGAATTATTATGTCTTGGCTTTGAGATTTCCGAACAACTGGAAATGATAACATCATCGGCCCCAGGCTCTGAGGAAAGGAGTGAGTCAGAAATAACCTCAACTCAACGTCGAGCACAGATCCAGACCCGCTTGACCATCAATTCAACATCTGCAACAAACAAAAGGCTTTCATTGCAAGCTAGAAGAAGAAACTAACTAGACATCGCCGGACAAGATGCCGACGTCACCCTCATTTCCTGGAATAACAGGGGTTTCAGTCATTTATACAACGACTTCCCAGTGGACCTGCAGTAAACTTGGCTGCGCCAACCGCCATTAAAAGATGGTTATCAAATATTGATTAATCCTGCCGATAAAAACATAACAGGACGTCCATTCTCTGGCCTCCTAACTTTGATAAAAATAGGAACAAACTGGGAAGTGACGGAAACAACCAATCCAAATGGTCATGTTCAAGCGACTCTCCTTGAAAGAATTAGTGGAGAAAAAGACAAAGCCCAAAAGCTATTGCTACTCAACGTCTACTGGAATCCAAGAAAGATTTCAGTCAGTAAATTCATCTCCTCCATAACAACGTTAAATGATAAGAACCAGTCGCTCCATCAAGATCTGTGGATCGTTTTGTGCGGGGACTTAAATCTAGCATGGTTCAACGAAAAAAAACAATTAATTGAAGCAAGTCGACTAGATGAACGAAAGGACTGCTCTAGACGAACAAGATGGAACGATGCAATGGAAGCGTGAGATTGTACAATGGTCAATGGAAACATGAATAGGGATATTCCCCCACAAGTCACTTGGCGAAACATGGGGCTTGAGAAGACTCTAGACTACACCTGGATGTCAAATAATGTGACGAATAAAATTCACAATTTGGCGACAATTCTGACGAACAACAGTGATCACTCACTATTGATACTGTCTTCGCAACCAAGTTGTAAGCCATTGGCAGGCTCGGCCTGTACACAACTGGAAGTGAATTCTGGGCACAACAGACTTAGGATAAAAACAAAGCAGATCTGGAAACTCACGTCAGCTTTTCAATCAGAAACAAATGAAAGTCTGGATCCAATTAACTATACCGCACTTCTGCCGTACATAAATCTGCCCAACAAAAGGCAATACCAAGAACATAACCATTTGCTCATGTGGAATAATACCTTGAGAAATGAAAAACTGAAATTAAGAAAAGATCTACAAGAGTTGAGATCAGGAAGCAACAGAAATGTAGCTATCATGATAAAACAACGAAAACAAGCTTATCGTAATTGGTTAAAAGCGTTCGAGTCACAGCGTGATCAAGAACGTGGTGACGAAATGCTAGCACTAATTAAAACAAACAACACCAGAGATATCTGGAACATTCTGAACCAAGGTCATATAAAGCATGCAAGTACGATGGCAAATGGCGTATCTGAAGCCAATTGGGTGAGACACTTAGAACAAGTGTTCACATCATAATCAAGAGCGTCGAAAGTAGCAAACGACATAGTCGAAATTGCCTGGGACATAATAGAGACTGAAGATGACATAGTAAGTGCAATATCAAAGTTAAAAAGCTCAAGAGCAGCCGGTCCTGACGGCATCACAAATGTGATGTTAAAACAACACAAACTAGAATGGTCAGTTTTCATTTCGGAGCTGTTTAGGGAGATTGCAAAAACTAGGAAAATTCCATCTTCCTGGACTGAAGCAATAATTGTACCAATCCATAAGAAGGGCGACAGAGAAGATCCTGTTAATTACCTCCCAATTGCTTTATTGGACACTATTGGGAAGGTATTTGCTACTTTCCTACAACAGAAAATAACAGCATGTGCTCGGAAGACTGAAATTGAGGACGAAAAACAAACCAGCTTCACAAAAGGAGTGGGCACGGAAAACAATCTTGCCGTAGTAAACATCTTGAAGCTTGAAGCCATGCGGAAGAAGAAAAATCTGCACCTAGCCTTCATTGACATGCAACAAACGTTCGACACCATAAACCGAGAGAATCTTTGGGAAAAACTAAAGAAATGGAAATGTCCGTTCTCACTGTTAAATCCAACAAAAGCCTTACATGAAACAACTTCGATAAGAATAAGGCTAAACGAAAACGGTGATCTCTCAGAAACGATCGCAACAAACAAAGGAGTGAAGCAAGGTTGCCCGTTGGCCACGGTTTTATATAAATTGTATATTGCCGATGTTTCAAAAGCTCTAGCCAGTACACATTGCTTCTCCCCAAAAGTAAATGGGCACCACATAAGATGTCTGATCTACGCTGATGATCTGGTGTTGGTCGACAGAACGCCAATTGGCCTACAGAGACTCCTAAGTGCATTGGAAGGGTACATGGCATATAACGACCTTGCGATCAACATGAAAAAGACAAAATCATGAGGTTTGGTCACACAGAGGGGTCGAGAAACAAGAATTTCAAGTGGAATATCAACAATGTTCCGATTGACGAAGTCAACAAGATTCGATACCTAGGAATCTCAATTAATACATCAATCAGAGAAGGGAGCTGGGTGATGAGCTCGACAAGCGAATACGAACTCTTGCACTACAAGGAGCAAGAATTCAAACGTTATATGGAAAATTCACGCTTATCCCAGTTCGTTCTTTCTACCTACACAAAGTCATACTGGCAATCACATTCGGTGAAGAGGCAGGTTGGAATATCGACCTGAAAATCTGGACAAAATTTGAATGAATTTGTTGGCGTTGCGTGCTAAAACTGACCAAATACTTATCAATGACAATAATTCGTCATGAACTAGCTGTGGAGCCTTTGTACGGTATAGTAATTTGGAAATCCATGGCATTGCTAAGAAAGATGGAAAGCAAGACGGTGGAACCCGCATATAAACTCTTTGTTTCACAGGGAAACACAAATCAGGACAATCTCTTGACAGAATGGTCTAGAAAAATAAAAGTTTATATGCGCTCAGCAAACATCACAATGGAGATGCTACTGAAATGGCCCCAAATTGCAAGGAAAAAATGGAGGCAGTGGCTATGGATACAAAATCTGGATAAATACCATGAGCTAGCAACTGCCATGGATCTGGGGCCGACAATGAACAAATTGGACCAGCTACCAAAGTATCTGCATCAATTTCCTTCTCGATATCACAGAGATCGTTTTTTCCGCCTACGAACCAATATCTGTAAATCGAGGCAAATGTTGTTTGTGAGACATATTTAAAATACTATATATGACTCTTGTAGGTTCTGTGGGCTCCATTCAGAAATAGTGAAGCACTTACTAATGGAGTGTCAACAACTTAAGGAATCTAGATCCTTATTCATGGGCAAGTTTGCACCAATAACTGGAAATCCAGATGACTTATGGGTGCAGCTCCTAAGTGGAAAATCAGTACACTTAATTTGCGCATCTATGAACATGTTGGACAGTGTGTTACCTGTATCGGGGAATATGATCTGTAAATAGAGTGGAGGTTGTTTTTGGTTTTCCCTTTTTTGCCTTCCTTGCTTCTCCTTTCTTTCCTGGAACGATGATGATTTGAATAAGGCTTTTTTAGTAAATTGTAATAAAAGTTTGTAAGAAACTAAAAAAATACAAATAAAAAAAATAATAATATTTGAAGTAAAACTTGGATATCGGGTGGTTGGAGACAGTATGGTAGTCCCCCGGAATCCCACCAGAATTACTGGCAGGATACCGGGGGACTTGTAATGAGCCCCATTGTCTCCTGGGGGCAGGGAGGTCATGTATCGCTTCTCCTGTTACCATTGTTGCGGGTCAGTTTGACACCTTGTTCACATTGATCTCACCTGAATCCCTTTTCGGCCATAGAAGTGCCTCATGGAGGTCTTCAGTGCTTCGTACACCCTCTGACAAATACGACCTAAATATTGAAGCATTCTTGAGCAACACGTTGATGTTTAAGTCACTGGCAAGAGCTTTAGCCCCCCCAAGGCCTTTTCCACCATATCCACGGAGAAGCCAGGAAGATGATGATAGGGATGCACTTTTGGTAAGTCATTATCTTTTATTTGTCCATTTTCAAAATCTTTTTCTTTACACTGACGTAGGTTCAAGGTATTGTGATGTGACATGTCTTCTCTCACTGGGCGTTCCCAGCTCTGTAGGCAGAGTACAAACCCTGGGTGTTAATGATCACATTTTTAGAGTTCTCTGATAGAATCTATATGAGAAAATCATTTACATCCCTCTCCTCTGATTCCTCTGATTCTTCGACTTCCACCCAGTGAAGATTAAGGCATCTGCTCTTCATGTGTTACTTTTGAAGACAGTTCTCCCATTGTTGTATTCATATCTCCAACATCCTGTGCTACTTTCAGGATCGGGGCATAGATGTCTTCAGAGTAGGGGATATATTGTTCTATATATCGGTTAGGTTTTGCATGATTAGCTTTCTTCAGGGGGGGTTCTCTGCAGAGTCAAGTGTCTTTTGACCATTTACTACGCTCATTATATCTCTGGTCCAGCTGTTGTCTGGGGAAAGCGGGAGCTTTCAGCTCATGCTGCTGATCTGTCGGCTGACATGCTGGAATCTCCATTAAGTTGATCCTCAGTGTCTCAGGTTTCAAGACGGTACCAAAGAAGCCCCTCCTTTCATATGACTCCCCCTCCCATGATCCCTTGTCTTGCCATGATATGTGCCAATACATATAAATAATGCAAATTGATAACCAATTGTCTATGTTAAAACTGCACATGCTTATCATGTAATGTTTGTGATATATGATATGGCATTTATAAGTGTTTCAAGGCGCGATGAGGCAAGGGAGGGGGAACAAAGGGAGGACAGACAACGATCCTACTAGGCCAGGTATCATTCAGATTGTGCAAGGGAAGGGTGGAAGGGACAGTGCAATTCATGGGAACAGATAGTAACAATAAGTAACAGTAACGGCCAGCAAGTGGCAAGTGCATGGGCAAGTTCTGACATCAGGTGTCAAGTGCTGGTAGGGGGACTGAAGGGATACAGAGACAGTCCCCAGTGCAGTGTGTGTGTGACTGGTGGGGGGGACCTGGGCCCAAGATCAGAGGGTGTCCAGGTAACCAGCGCAGTTTCGGTTGCAGCACTATGGTTAGAAGGGGAGAGGAGGAGAAAAAGCAGAAGCAAAGAGAAAGGTTTTGAGGTGCATCCGTAAACATTGTTTGGCAGTGCCATCCAATCCTGCTCTCTCATTATCTGATACTACACCGACCTTACACCTCATTCGCCATTCAAACAAACTTATACTCTGGAATATTCCCAGTCAGACACGTGTACTTGTATACAGACTATATTGTCTACACAATTTTATTTATTGATAAATGAAAATGAATACATAATACAATTACATGCAACAAACCCCATGGATTATTAATAGAGGTTAAAAAATATATTCATTCATATTATTCTCAGACAAAGAAAAAAAGATGCACTCACACTGACAATGTGTGGGTTAAAGATGAAGACCACACATGGTCTGTATCTCAAGATTAAGCAAGAGAGTAGGAGGACTGGATAGGTCTGGAGTCCTGCTTCCAAAATACATTTCTGTGTTATTATTGCCACTTATTTAAAATGTACTCTACTTAACTGTGAGTAGATTATTGGGTGGGTGGTCGGGGGCACCTACTGCTAACCACAATATATAATTTTAAATTTTGAATTGTGTTACAGCGTGCCTAGTGAAAATATGTATTATAGTTCAAATGATTTTTCATGAATAGCATCAAAATGGTTTGCTTATCATTTTATCAACAGAATGTTTTTTACGTGTGCTCGGTGAATAGTTCACAGCGTGAGCACTTGCCTCTGTCATGGAGCAAACCTGGACTTGGCAAGTTTGATTCCAGGCAGAGCTGACTAAGTGATAAATTCACCAAAATCCCCAGCGAGTCCTACGGAGTCCAAAGATGGGGACTAACACCGCCATACCATCACTCAGAATCCTGTGATCAGTCCACGGGACTGAGTGGCGATAAGGGTAACCGATTTTTGGGATAATTCAGCAGATTTACTGCCGAATTACCACCATTTCGGAGTAAGGGTGAGAGAGTTTTAGTACAATTAAAACATGTTCTTTTTTAATAGTTGCTTTTCAAAACAATCACAGCCCCTCCACGATCAACATGTCTATTTTGTCTGGTTGTACCGCTGTCTTCAATGGCTGTGGTGGCTCTAGCAAACACGCTTGACTATACGACTCTCACCCACATAGAAACTGACAGAGAAACTCAGTGAGACAGACAGATAAATAGAGCAAAGACAGCGAGAGAGAGTGAGAGAGAGCGAGAGAGAGAGAGCCTCTAGTTTTCGTGAAAAGGTCAGACTGAATTGATGAAATATAGATAAAGCCTTACGGCGATATATTCATAGTTAATGGAGAGAGAGTGAGCTAGATCGGCATTTGATAGGCCAGGTATAGCTAGTACCTGCTTTATTTTATGACCCACATGGATAACTTCCTGCTTAAGCTCTTGCCTCTGGATTGGAGAAGTCCACCTTTTCATCTAGACCGAGCTGGCTTGAAGTGAGTAATAGTAAGAGCTATTAGAAGCTGGGCAGTGACACCATGATGCGTCTAGCCGGCCTACCAAGGGCTTCTATGCACATGGAGAAGGAACTACAAGTCATCTCCTCTGCCATTTCCATGGTGGACATTATTTTTGGTTGTTTTGTGTTAACTGGCTAGGGTGCTGTTCCTCAAGTTTAAAACAATATTATAACCCTAGATTATATAACATGTAGCAAATAGCTATAGTGCCGACATGGGTGGGCTTTACTGGGAGTTAATGGGACAGAGACATTGTGAAACGCCCCTGCTTCACTCAATTATTTTATTTGTCCTCTGGGCCGTTACTGCCCAAGAGAGAACCCCACCCCCCTCCCCCCCAAAATTCCCCTACCCCCTTACGTGCTGGTAGTATTATTCATTTAACACATGGCAACAATGCAGGTCTTAAATCAATAATCACTAATATTAAGCTTATTCCAAACATTCGGACTTCTGCAGCAATTTAACAGCTGACAGTAAATGCACTGTTTTAGTTTGCTTTGTGACAAAGCAATGATCACCAAATAGACCTGTACGTGGTCATTACAACATGGCATAAATCCAATTCTTCCATGTTTTTATTCAAGGCACTGGAATTATATTGTGAAAAGGAACACTCGCACAGCCTATAAAACTGTATTATTATAGCAGTTAGAATTGGGGAGAGATCTGTCAAGAACCTATACACAAAAACGTAATATTCTTCTATTCCTAAATCTGCTGAATACAATACATTCACAACGGCAGGACTGCATTTAATGAAGTGCAGGAGACGTGAAGATGTTTATATTCACAACAGGCCGTCTAAACTCCGCATGAAGTTAAGCGTCAGAGGCGCAAGCGACTGCAACGTGAAAGGGGTCTGCAAGAGTCTCACGGAGGAAGAGTAAAACATAAGGACAGTCACGCTCTAGACAGGTGATAATTAACCTCCGATCAAATTGCAGAGAAGCCGATAGACTGGGCGAGATGAATCTGTTATTCTTTCAGACTGGTGCAGATGCCCTTTTGCTGGCAGACATGGTTGTTCATTCGCCTTAAAAAGGAAAGCAACAGGTTCCTCTCCACTTTTAAACAAACGTCCTTGAATCCGAAAGGAAAAATGGCATTGCTCCGCAGTTCTAAATTTTGACAATAATTAAGGGTTTGCAACGAAACCATAATTCTGTTTTGAAAAAAAAAATACCTGTGGGCCATGCAGAAAACCAACAGAAGGTGAACGTGTCCTCGGTTTAGTCTCTAGGTTCAGCAAAATAAGTCAGAGAGAAGTAATGATATACGGCGAAAACGTTGCAGTAATATCCTCCCAGTCCACGAAGAAAAATGGAGGTCATACTTGGGCCATCGCTACGACGCTTGCATGTGCTAATGTGAAGACGCAGATTTAAACCCACAGAGCGGACATTACAAGTCCACCCACAGAGGTCAATATTGAGTGCTTAGTTGAATGGAAATTATACAAGCATCAATCTTTTTTTACAGTTGCGACACGTACCCATGTTTAGCGGGCATGCTTAACGTATGAAATGGGATGCAGTTCCTGTTCCGGACCATGACCAAAACGCAGGTGGGTCCATATTACAGAAACCTCGCACTTCATTTGCAGCAGTGCACGCATTTCCTTGGCCCTTTCACTGCCCGCACCTGGTGACATCCTACAGTCAATAGGGCATATACCTTGTATGTGCACACCCTACGGCAGTGTAAGGGCTGTTGCAAACACGTGTTACTTCAATTGTTACTCACACTGGGGCAATTGTAGGCCTAAAGCAAACACTGTTGCAAACTTGAACTTTAGCTGCCCAAAGTTTCTGCAATACTTGCCACTGTCAAAACTGAACAAAAAAGATCAGCCAATTCGTGTCAGATGGCCCAGTGTTGCCGCATAGTCTTTGCTATTTTGGTTTACAGTTACACAATGTTTTATGCAGCAACATACATACCATGTCGTTTCACACAAACATGTACAGACAGGACAAGTGGGGCATGCTTTGCAAGGAGTGTCTAATTAAGGTGTACATGACTTTGGTGTTGCAAGTGGCACACAAAACAGAGGCACTGGGCATTTTCCAGAATTCCATCCCAGTACCATTATTTCCCCACTGTTAAAGAAACGTAAACCAATCTAAAGATTGCAAATGCATGAGGAGGCATATCGTCTCCAACGTAATCTAAACATCTTAATCTTAACTTTAAAACTATGTATTCAGTATTCAGGGTGCACACTAAAGAACTGCTACAGAGAGGAAAGAGAAGAGAAATGGCACATAGAAGCGAGTATTTGGTTGGCCTGGAAAGTTGCATTATTACTGGCATGCCTTGGCTGCATCACAGATAGTTTTATTTCATAACCATCTCATTCATCATAGTTTGTTCCCTGCGTCATAGTCCTTCTTCACAGTCTTTGGCCATAGGCCTTCTCCTTTGCATTGCCATTTCTCATTCATCACATTCCTTTGTCATAACCCGTGTCCTTCATTATAGTCCATCTTAGACCTTCACCTTTCTCATAGTCCTTTGTTTTAATCCTTCTCCATATTGTATATTCCTTTGCCATGGTCACTTTCCTTTTCCTGGGACGTCTTCTTCATCAAAGTCCAACAGGGATTGATATTCTTTCTTTCCTTCCATTCAGAATTCTTTCTTCTAACCCTTACTTTATCTGACTTCTTCTCTGCCACCAACATCATAGTTCTTCTTCCTTATGGTAATTATATTCCATCATAGACATTCATCATAGTCTTTGGACACTGTACTTATAATTTTTCCTCTCCTTTCTCATTGCTCATAGTTCTTCAACATAGTCTGTTGCCAAAGTCATTTGCTTCATTTTAGCCCTTAACCGTTTTCATAATCCTTTGCGACACTCCTTCTCTTTCTTTCTAGTCTTGCATCCTAGATCTTATACTTCTTTAACCTTCCGTTGTCCTACTATTACTTCATCCTTGTAGTGCTTTGTGACAGTCCTCATCCTAGTTCTTCATATTTTTCATAGTCCCACATAGTTAATCATTATGATCCTTTGTTTTGGACCTTCCTATTCATCAAGGGCCTTCATCTTTGGCCTTTCCCTTAGTTATACTCATTTATAATACTTTTCCTTCCTCATAATATTTAATTATAGTCTTTCCTCATAGCCGTTCTCATTGGTATGGTATTGTTTATTTATGAAGCACCTATACACAGACAAGTGTTTCAAAGCGCTCAAGGAGGGTGGGAACATGAGGAAAAAAAACAGCGGTCACTCAGAGCCCATGAAATTCTGAGACGATAATAGTCTGCACAGGCAGAGTAAGTGCGTACAATATATATAACAGTTGAGATACTGCACATAGGCCTGACAGCGATTCTGCAGTTTTACCAGTGCAATTCAGTGGTGAAGACAAGGGAGGACAGACAGAGGATCTTCAGGCATGGTGCGTACGGATCGAGCAAGTGCACAGATGGTCACAGGGAGGGGAGAGGTCCAAGTGCACCCAGTCAGTGGAGACTGTGGTTTGTGCAGAGAGAGCCACTCTCTTTGGTTATTTCTCAAGTGCAGTGAGTTTGGGTGGGGTGTAAGGCCCTGAAGCAAGTGCGAAAGAGGACTGGTGGGGGTGCCCAGGACCTGTGAGACTCTGAGGTACATCAGGGGGACAGTCAGCAAGCTGCAATGAAGAGGAGGGATAGAGGGAATGAGCAGAGAGCTATGTTAGCAGGGTAGAGGGAGAGCGAAGGAGGAGGAGAAGAGGAAGGTCTTGAGGAGTTTCCGGAACTTAAGAAGATCAGGCTCAAGCCAGAGGGAGGCAGGGAGGATATTCCAGAGGGAGGCACCTTCTAAGGATAAGGATCTCCCTCCAAATCTCTGCTTGGAGAACCGGCTCACTCGCAGAAGGTTGGAGGTAGAAGAGCAGAGGGTTCATGAGGGACAGTATTTAGGTAGGTAATGTTGCAGGTCGGTAGGTCCCAGGCCCCAGAATGCCTTGTGGCAATGCAGAGGGTCTTGAACTTGATCCTTGCAGCCACAGGGAGCCGGTGAAGGAATTTCAGTGCCAGGGAGATGTAGTCCCTGGGCTTGAGGCCAAGGATAAGCCTTGCGGTTCTGTTCTGGATGAGTTGTAGAGGGTGCAGGGTAGAATAAGGGAAGTTGAGGTAGAAGCTGTTGCAATAGTCCAGCCTAGGGAGAACCAGGGCTCTGGAGACAGTGAGCCACTGAGGGAAAGTGAGAAAAGGTAGAGTACCTCTGAAGAGGTGTATCTGATAGTTAGATTTTTTAAAGATGTCCGAAATGTGAGAGGAGAAGGAGAGAGTGGAGTCAAAAATGATCCCAAGGTTTCTTGCCTCAGAGGTGGGTGCGGGCGCAGGGCCAAGGGAGGCCGGCCAGAGTGAAAGTGGGAAAGCGGGAGCAGGGATCCCATTGCAAACGATCTCAGTCTTACTGGCGTTGAGGCAGAGGTTGTTTGCAGCACACCATGACTGAATAGCGGACAGTCAGATATGTGTGAGGAGGAGGAGGTGGCTGAGGGTAGCCTGAAATATAGTTTTGTATCATCCGCATAACACTGGAAGTTAGAGGTGAAAGTGGCAATCACACGTGCCAGGGCAGCCATGTAGAAAATGAAGAACCAGGGGGATAGGTTATATCCCTGGGGGACGCCACAGGTTGAGAGAGCTATATTCGAGAGAAAGGCTCTGAGTTCCACCTCGGATGGGCGGTCAGAGAGAAAGGAGGTTAACCACACCAGAGCCTGAACTGCTATTCTCAGGGTGTCATGATATAATATGATATCATGTCATATGATAGTTTATTTATATATGGAGACGTGGAGACATGCGATCAGGATGTTGTGGTTAACCGTGTCAGAGGCAGAAGAGGGATCACGGAGAATGAGTACAGAGAGAGTGTTAGTGTCAAGATTTGAGAGCAGGTCTTCACGGTTGTTCAGAAGAACAGTTTCCATGCCTCTAGATGCTCTAAAGCCAGAATGATGGTCAAGGAAGCAACCAATAGATTCAGTGTGGAGGGCCAGCTGAGAGATAGTCAACTTCTCCAGGAGTTTGCCCAGGAAAAGAGTACCTGGAAGCTGTGGAATCGTTATAGGTTGGGCGTCCATTGACAGTGCCATCACGTTCTTCCAACACAGTGTGGCGATGGTCTAGTTGTTCTTTAAGCAGCGCTTGCTGGGAGGTTCTTAGTCCACCTCCTCCTAGCAATCCTTGCGTTGCAACCATAGAGTTTTGTACTGTCAGTTTCAATGAGGAATGAACGCTCAGTTCTTTCTTCTTTCTTCTATTCCTTTTGTCTAGTCTCCCTCGTGACTCCCTGCCTCTTCGACTTTCTTCTAGCCATCATTTCTATGTGCTACCTGCCACAGTCGGATTTGCCAACTCATTAGCGGGCGTGTACCCTTCTGAACAACGCTCTGCTTTTTTATGAGCCGCTGCGTTCTTTTATACCGCAGCAGCAACTGGCTTCCATTAAGGAAGCACTGCCTCTCACCTGATTACCGACACAGAACTCCTTCATCACTTTCAGCTGATTCTGGTACCTATCTGGTAGAGTTCTCAGTTCCGGATACATTCCGTGACTTCACCCAAATCTCAACCCCTAAAAAGGGCAGAAAATGACTGTAATAAAAACACAGGATACCACGGTGCGGTTTGTTCAGCCTTTGGCTTTTTCCCCATGTTTTGCCTGCTTCGGTAAGGGAGCCACAGCGCTACAGCTCACAGGTGGCCACTGTGGCTTCCTAACGAGGCAGGACACCATCACAAAAAGAAGAAAAGAATCTCCAATTGCGACAGAACAAGGATTTCTACAGGTCTGATTTCAGCCAATCAAGTGAGGAGACGGAGGAGGGCAGTAGGTCTGAAGGATTGAACTGGTGTGTTATGATGATGAGCACATCAAGGTCCATGAATTGAAGGAGGTTGCAGATATCAGGCAAGTGTTTGACAGCTGAGCGAGTGTTGAGCATGGCAATGTGGAGCAACTTGCCATCTTTGAGGGTCTTCTGTGGGGGGGCGCAGGGGGTGATGGTCTCCCCCGGGGGTGGAAGGCGGGCCAGAGGGATAGCGGAGGATGGCAGAGGAGCCAAGGCCGACAAGGTTCCCAGAATCGTGTGGCAAGGTACGGATGCCAATGCAGAGGGGGAAGGCACAGTGGGCAAGGGAGCTTGTGCAGAGGTGGAGGAAAGAACAGTACGCAATGGAGCATGCGTGGAGGTGGAGGAAGGCACAGTAGGCAAGGGAGCCCTTGCAGAGGAGGAGGGTGACACAGTAGGCAAGGGAGCTTGTGCAGAGGTGGAGGAAGGCACAGTAGGCAAGGGAGCCAGTGGTCAGGAGGAGGGTGGCACAGATGCTAGAGGAGCATGGCCAGAGCGAGAGGTGAGGTTAGAAAGGCGAGGAGCCAGTCAAAGAGAAAAAGGCTGGGTTGAGGACCCTAAACTATGATGGTTCCATTGAAGTAGACATTGATGATGAATCTGGAAAGAGGTCAACGAGAATCTCCCAACAAGTGCCACCATTAATGGCAGAAGAGGCAATAGGACAGAGAAAGATGACCATGTAGCGACTCCAGAGGTCAGGTGAGTTAACGAAAAAGAGAATGTCTGTGAGAGTCTCTTTGGCAAAAGCCCTGACATAGGTGTCTGCAATAGGAAGGCCTGGGATGGAGCCCAGCGTGTGCTTCTTAAGTTTCCCATGGCCAGATTTAGTGATAGCAGAAGGATAGTAGATAGCGAAGCAGTTAGAGCAGATAGGAGAGATAGAAAGAGACATAGTTAGCTAGAGTGGTACTCACTCACCAATCTGAAGTTCTGAGGTACAAGGAGGAGGGGGGTAGGGTGGGTGGGTTTCACAACGGCAGAGAGGGAGACAGATGGCAGTGCACACAGCTAATGAGACACAAGCAGCCACTGGGCACATATTACTATAGACATTATAGTCCTTCATCCTGATCTTTCTCTTTCATCATGATTCTTAATCCTAGTAGGCCTTCATCAAATTGGTTCATCCTACACCTTCTCCCTCATTTTAGTCCTTCATCATTGCCCTTCTTCTTTGTCATAGACTTTTGTCCCCTTCCCTTGTTCTCATCCCGATTCATCTTATCCTTCATCCTAGTCCTGTATTCTAGTCCTTCTACATTGTCCTACTCCCCCATCTCCTTCATCATAGACTTTCTCCTTCACCCTAGTCTTTTTGCTTCATCCTATTCATTCAGAGATATTCTAGTCTGTTGTCGGACTGTCCTTTTCCCAGACCCTGCTCCTTTGACCTAGTCCTTGCATTCATTGTTTGCCCTTCTTTTTCATTCTAGTAATTTGTCCTGTATGAAAGTCCTTCCCCTTCATCCAGGTACTTTGTTCTTCATTCTAGTGCTTCTGCTTCAATGTAGACCTTTGACCTAATCCTTCACCTTCATCCTAGCCTCTTTCCTTTGTGCTAATCCTTTGCCCTTCCATCCCTCATCATAATCCTCCTTCCTTGCTGTTCTTTGTGCTGAATCCTAGTGTTTCAACATGCATTGTCATGTTTGTACATTCATCCTATGTAACGCTCACCTGATTCCCGTAGAGGCGCCGGTCTTGACTGGGCGTATACCGTATCTTCAAAGGTGGTGTGCAACACACGGCTGGCTCTTTGGGCTGGACCTCTGTGCACTGTATATCTGACTTGAAGGGTAAGATGTCTGCAGATAGAAAATATGGGATTAAGGAACTGGGTTATTGAATGTCTCTCTCTTCTTCCCTTTCTCTTCTCCTGTAGAACCCCAAAGGTTAACGCTCTTACCTTAGGTAAGTGAACGCCGTGCTCTCCATCTGCCTCGGGGCAGGGTGCTGTAACCAGTTTCTTCACTGGATAAGGGGAGCAGGCCTCTTGACTTCAGAGGACTGCTGTCCGTCGTTTACTGCACGAACGGTAAGTTTCGAGTAACTCTAATGGCTTTAAAGTCTTTAGTAATGATGTTTCTTGTTTTGCAGGGTTCCGGCGATGGCGGATGACGGGCTGAAGTGAGTTGAAGATGGAGCCCGTGTGATGAATAGAAGCGCCTGGAAGCACGTAAGTAAGCGCTTGTTGCCTGCTTCACGATGCGCTCTAACTGTCTTTTTATTTTGCAGGTACAAGTTCGGAGCGGCTGCAGGGTGCCGGAATACCCACTGGGTTAGATGTGGAAAGGAGTAATGGCACGTGAGTATTACAGTTCCCCAATGTCTTTAAACGCACCTTGTTTTGTCTTTCAGATGCGGGATGCAGCGCCGAAGGCCTCCGGAGCGTGCGAAGAGTTGGTAAGCTTTTGTCTTTCAGATGCCGGAATGCAGTGTGAAGACCTCCGGAGCGCACGAAGAGTAGGTAAGCCTTTGTCTTTCAGATGCCGGAATGCACCGCGAGGCGTTGGTGACAGCCGATGGACCAGGTAAGTGAAGAGCTGTCACTGAAGACCGTAATGCTAACCTGTTCTTTCTTGTCTTTATAGGTGTTGCTGAAGACTGGATTCAGGATGGTAAGCCTTTTTCCTTAGGCCCAGGATCAGATGCAGAAGACACGATGAGCGTTCTGCTGCAGAGGATGCAGAATAACGCAAAGCAAGATTCATCCATCGGGTGTGGTTTAAATAGCCTCCTGTAGTGCTTAGGTGTCTCCTTCCACAGCCACGCCTAGGTAAGAAAAGAGTTCCTGCTTTCCAGAAGAGTTCCAGTGTTCTGAATCTAGGGAGTGGCTCCTGCCCCACCCAACAGGAAAAGTAGTTCCAAACAGAAGAGGATCAGAGGCTCAACTGGCAGGCAAGTAAGCAGCATGGTCTGCTGCAGGTAAGTCCACCCAAGCATTATGAGCCCGGCGCTTCCAGCGCTGGGACTGGGCATATTTATGAGCCTGGTGCCACTGGCGCCAGGACTGGGTCCAAAACGTCCCAATTGGGACTGGTTGGCACTCGGGACCTGGGTTATGGATCTGCTTCCAAGGGAGTTGGGAAAACCCTGACCTTTTGGAAGCAGAGATCATGACAGTACCCCCCCTCAAGGCCCCTCCCAAACCGGGCTCCTCCGGGGGTTTTGGCTTGTCAGGAAATGTTCGGTGAAATCTTTTGATTAGGCGAGGAGCGTGGACATATTCAGCAGGTTCCCAGGATCTCTATTGGGGGCCGTAGCCTTTCCAGTCAATTAGGTAAAATAGTTTAGATTTGGAGATCTTGGAGTCCAGAATGCTTTTGACTTCAAACTCGAGTTCTCCATCAACTAGGATAGGTTTTGGAGATTTAGTTAGTCGGGTTTGAGGTTGCACGGGTTTTAATAGAGAGACGTGGAAGACCGGATGTATCTTCATGTGCGGGGGCAAGTCCAACTTGACCGCTACTGGGTTTACTATGGTAGTGATGGAATAGGGACCAAGGTATCTTGGGTTGAATGTGCGTGGCCCTTTTAGAGGTAGATATTTGGTGGATAACCAGACTTGATCCCCTACTTGATATTGAGGGGCTTCCTTCCGATGTTGATCTGCTCCTTTCTTGTATTGTTCTTTAGCCCTTTGAAGGTGAGAAACAGCTTCCTTAAAGGCTTGGGTGATTGTAGAATGCAGGTAGTCTACTGCTGGTGTTTCAAGATCTTGGAGGGGATCCAACTCCGAGGTTCGAGGGTGACTGCCGTACAAAAGAAAAAACGGGGTTTTCCCAGTTCCCGAATGGACAGAGTTATTGTAGGCATATTCGGCTATCCAAAGGATGTCTTTCCAAGTTTTTTCAGTTTGTTGCAGCATGCAGCGTAAATACTGTTCCAGAGTTTGATTGGTCCTCTCGGTTTGTCCGTCGGTCTGAGGGTGGTGACTGGTCGATAGTCTCACATCAATTTGCGCCGACCGACAGCAACTTCGCCAAAAATGCAAAATAAATTGACTACCTCGATCCGAAATTAGAACCGAAGGAAAACCGTGCAGTCGGACGATGTTTTTGAGAAATTCTCGGGCCAGAGTTGCTGCTGTTGGCAAGCCTTTGAGCGGAATGAAATGCGCCATCTTGGAGAATAAGTCCACGATTACTAGAATCGTATTGTATCCGGAGCATGGAGGTAGATCGGTGATGTAGTCCATAGAAAGCGTATGCCAAGGGCGAGGTGGGATGTCAATAGGGCGTAAGAGGCCTGCTGGTCTTTCCTTTTGACTCTTATTTTGGGCGCATACTCCACAGGACATTATAAAGTCTCTGATATCTTTTTTCCAAGACGGCCACCAGAAGTAGCGCTTGATCTTTTCTGAGGTCTTGGCCATACCGGGATGTCCTTCCATTAAAGAATCGTGATAACAAGCGATTACTTTTTTCTGTAAATCTGTGCTGGGTATGTATAATCGTTCTTGGAAATACAATAAGTTGTCCTTAACTGCAAAGTCCTTTCCCTGCAGATGCCAATTCTGTATGTCTGCTGGAGTTACAAGTTGCCTGGCTTTGTCCTTAACTTCCTCTATGGATTCTGTGGCGATTACACCCAGAATTCTTTGTTCGGGAATGATTGGTACAGGTTTAGGGTTGATCAAGTGTTCTTCCACTCCCATCCGGGAAAGGGCATCAGCTTTACCGTTCTTTGTACCAGGTCGATAGGTAATTATGAAGTCAAACTCGGCAAAGAATAATGCCCAACGGAATTGTCTAGAGGATTGGGCTTTTGCGGTTTTCAAATATTGCAGGTTTCGGTGATCCGTAATTACAGTAACGGTGTGTCGGGCCCCCAGCAGATAATGCCGCCAAGCTTTAAAGGCAGACTTGATAGCCAGAATTTCCTTGTCAGTAATCGTGTAATTGATTTCAGGAGGCGAGAATTTGCGGGACCAAAATGCCACGGGATGCAACTGATTGTTTACCGGGTCCTTTTGTGATAGAACTGCCCCCATGGCAAGGCTTGAAGCATCAGTTTCCACGATGTAGGGGAGTTCGGGGCGAGGGTGTTTTAAGATTGGTGCAGAGATAAATTTAGTCTTCAAATCCTGGAAAGCTTGTTCCGCCTCGGTAGACCATTCAAAACGTTTGTTTTTCTTTAACAAGGCAGTGATGGGCTGGACTATTCGAGAGAATTCGGGGATAAACCTGCGGTAAAAGTTAGCGAAGCCTAACATGCTTTGCACACCTTTTACGGAGGATGGTGATGGCCATTTGAGAACTGCATCGACCTTCTTTGAATCCATACGCACTCCGCCAGGTGATAATATGAATCCCAAGAATTCAACTTCAGTCACGTTGAAAACACATTTTTCCAACTTAGCGAAAAGTTTGTGTTGACGCAATCTTTCGAGGACCATTTTCATGTGTTTCCGATGTTCAGATTCCGATGAAGAATAAACGAGGATGTCGTCAATGTAAACAACAACACACACATCTATGAGCTCTCTGAGGACATCGTTCATAAAATATTGAAAGGCGGCCGGGGCATTGCAAAGTCCGAAGGGCATGACCTGATATTCAAATAGCCCATACTTGGTGCGGAAGGCCGTCTTCCATTCATCGCCCTCTTTTACTCGTACCAAGTGGTAAGCTCCTCTAAGATCCAGCTTTGTATATATGCATGCTTTTCTGACTTGGTCCAGGAGTTCAGGGATCAAAGGTAACGGATATCTATTCTTAACGGTGATCTGGTTCAGGGAGCGATAATCTATACAAGTTCTAAGGTCTCCTTCCTTTTTTGGAACGAAGAACAAAGCTGAAGAAGCAGGGGACTTGGAAGGACGAATAAACCCATTTGCCAGGTATTGATCCAGGTATTGTCGAAGGTGAAGGTTCTCAGGCTCGGTGAGGGCATAAATTCTACTACAAGGAGGAGTAGATCCAGGTATCAGGTCTATCTGGCAGTCATAAGACCTATGAGGAGGTAGAGAGTTAGCCTGATCCTTCCGGAAAACATCTTGGTATTCTAGGTATTCGGGAGGTAACTGGGGAGTCTCTGAAGAAATTGCTGCCAGTGCAACACCAGGTGGAGGGTGACAAGTAGAGACACATTCTGGAAACTGGACCGTTCTTGCTCGCCAATCGGTCAGAGGATTGTGTTTCTCTAACCAAGGTATTCCTAGAATAATCTGAAACTGAGGGGCCTTGATCACATCGAACACGATCTTCTCATGGTGTCCATCATGACTTACTAGCGTCACCTCTTGAGTGGTATGCGTTACTGGCCCGGAGGCTATCTCCGTACCATCCACCGTAGTAATGACGTCCTTTACAGCCTTGGGACAAAGAGTTAGATTCATCCTCAAAACCATTTCATGATCCACATAATTGCCGATGGCACCGCTGTCGACGTAAGCTTCAATTGCATGTAATCGATCCGGATTATCAGGGCTAATGAGGAGCATAGGTATCACGAAATGCGAGGTCACGGAACTGGTTTTCACGCTCGGCAAGAGGACCTCTATTCTTGTCGGGCGAGGTCGTTTCCCTGCTCAGAGTTTGTAACTTTGGTAACTGCAGCTCCTACTGCCTTCTTGGCAGGTTTCACCGGACAGTCTCGAAGAAAGTGCCCTGAGTTTCTGCAATAGAGGCATAATTGCAACTGTTTTCTCCTTTCCCGCTCCTTTTGTGTTAGAGGACCTTTCAGACCCCCTATTTGCATGGGTTCCCCGGAGTCTACTCCTTTGGAAGGAGTTGGCGGTTTGGAAAATACTCGAGCATCAAACTTGGAACGATCGGCCTTCCTGTTCTGCAGTCTGTGATCTATTTGAACGACTAAGTCTATATAGTCCGAACAATCTTGTGGGGGATTCACTACTTGGGCTAACACATCTTTGAGCTCTCCACGTAGACCTCTATAAAACAGCGTAATCCTTTTGTCCTCAGGCCATTGAGTTTCCACTATCAGTCTGTTGAAAGACGCAATATAAGCCAAAAGGTCTTGATTACCTTGTCGCAACGAAAGAAGCTCATTGTCCAAGGCCTGCCCCTGTGAATGTCTTGCGAACAGTTTTTCCATACTGAGCTGAAAAGCTTGAAAATCATGGAGGACCGGATCATCTTGATTTACTAGAGGGATCGACCAGTCTGCCGCATTGCCACTAAGGTACGAAAGCACGAAAGCTACTTTAGCTTGATCAGTTGGAAAGGCTGCTGGCCGGCATAGGAAATGCAACCGGCACTGATTGATAAATACTGAAAACCTCTTTGGGTCACCAGAAAATCATTCGGGCGGAGCCAGAGGTACATTCCCAGGTAGGTTGATCTGCACTGGATTCATAGAGGATGTAGAAGGAAGATTTCCCCCAGATGCGGGTAACGGGGTCTGTCCGGCTTGTGACTGTAGCAATTGTCTAGCAAGATCATCTGTTCGCTCCTTGGAAATAATCAGTTCCCTTCTTAGAGCGTTCGTTTCCTGACGGGCTGCATGCACTTCTGCCCTTAGTTCCCCAAGTAACTGGGCTAGCTGGTCGGTATCCGAGGTTTCCATAGCGCCTGGACGGGAGTTTTGTGGTAGGCGTTGCGTTCTGTAACGCTCACCTGATTCCCGTAGAGGCGCCGGTCTTGACTGGGCGTATACCGTATCTTCAAAGGTGATGTGCAACACACGGCTGGCTCTTTGGGCTGGACCTCTGTGCACTGTATGTCTGACTTGAAGGGTAAGATGTCTGCAGATAGAAAATATGGGATTAAGGAACTGGGTTATTGAATGTCTCTCTCTTCTTCCCTTTCTCTTCTCCTGTAGAACCCCAAAGGTTAACGCTCTTACCTTAGGTAAGTGAACGCCGTGCTCTCCATCTGCCTCGGGGCAGGGTGCTGTAACCAGTTTCTTCACTGGATAAGGGGAGCAGGCCTCTTGACTTCAGAGGACTGCTGTCCGTCGTTTACTGCACGAACGGTAAGTTTCGAGTAACTCTAATGGCTTTAAAGTCTTTAGTAATGATGTTTCTTGTTTTGCAGGGTTCCGGCGATGGCGGATGACGGGCTGAAGTGAGTTGAAGATGGAGCCCGTGTGATGAATAGAAGCGCCTGGAAGCACGTAAGTAAGCGCTTGTTGCCTGCTTCACGATGCGCTCTAACTGTCTTTTTATTTTGCAGGTACAAGTTCGGAGCGGCTGCAGGGTGCCGGAATACCCACTGGGTTAGATGTGGAAAGGAGTAATGGCACGTGAGTATTACAGTTCCCCAATGTCTTTAAACGCACCTTGTTTTGTCTTTCAGATGCGGGATGCAGCGCCGAAGGCCTCCGGAGCGTGCGAAGAGTTGGTAAGCTTTTGTCTTTCAGATGCCGGAATGCAGTGTGAAGACCTCCGGAGCGCACGAAGAGTAGGTAAGCCTTTGTCTTTCAGATGCCGGAATGCACCGCGAGGCGTTGGTGACAGCCGATGGACCAGGTAAGTGAAGAGCTGTCACTGAAGACCGTAATGCTAACCTGTTCTTTCTTGTCTTTATAGGTGTTGCTGAAGACTGGATTCAGGATGGTAAGCCTTTTTCCTTAGGCCCAGGATCAGATGCAGAAGACACGATGAGCGTTCTGCTGCAGAGGATGCAGAATAACGCAAAGCAAGATTCATCCATCGGGTGTGGTTTAAATAGCCTCCTGTAGTGCTTAGGTGTCTCCTTCCACAGCCACGCCTAGGTAAGAAAAGAGTTCCTGCTTTCCAGAAGAGTTCCAGTGTTCTGAATCTAGGGAGTGGCTCCTGCCCCACCCAACAGGAAAAGTAGTTCCAAACAGAAGAGGATCAGAGGCTCAACTGGCAGGCAAGTAAGCAGCATGGTCTGCTGCAGGTAAGTCCACCCAAGCATTATGAGCCCGGCACTTCCAGCGCTGGGACTGGGCATATTTATGAGCCTGGTGCCACTGGCGCCAGGACTGGGTCCAAAACGTCCCAATTGGGACTGGTTGGCACTCGGGACCTGGGTTATGGATCTGCTTCCAAGGGAGTTGGGAAAACCCTGACCTTTTGGAAGCAGAGATCATGACAGTACCCCCCCTCAAGGCCCCTCCCAAACCGGGCTCCTCCGGGGGTTTTGGCTTGTCAGGAAATGTTCGGTGAAATCTTTTGATTAGGCGAGGAGCGTGGACATATTCAGCAGGTTCCCAGGATCTCTATTGGGGGCCGTAGCCTTTCCAGTCAATTAGGTAAAATAGTTTAGATTTGGAGATCTTGGAGTCCAGAATGCTTTTGACTTCAAACTCGAGTTCTCCATCAACTAGGATAGGTTTTGGAGATTTAGTTAGTCGGGTTTGAGGTTGCACGGGTTTTAATAGAGAGACGTGGAAGACCGGATGTATCTTCATGTGCGGGGGCAAGTCCAACTTGACCGCTACTGGGTTTACTATGGTAGTGATGGAATAGGGACCAAGGTATCTTGGGTTGAATGTGCGTGGCCCTTTTAGAGGTAGATATTTGGTGGATAACCAGACTTGATCCCCTACTTGATATTGAGGGGCTTCCTTCCGATGTTGATCTGCTCCTTTCTTGTATTGTTCTTTAGCCCTTTGAAGGTGAGAAACAGCTTCCTTAAAGGCTTGGGTGATTGTAGAATGCAGGTAGTCTACTGCTGGTGTTTCAAGATCTTGGAGGGGATCCAACTCCGAGGTTCGAGGGTGACTGCCGTACAAAAGAAAAAACGGGGTTTTCCCAGTTCCCGAATGGACAGAGTTATTGTAGGCATATTCGGCTATCCAAAGGATGTCTTTCCAAGTTTTTTCAGTTTGTTGCAGCATGCAGCGTAAATACTGTTCCAGAGTTTGATTGGTCCTCTCGGTTTGTCCGTCGGTCTGAGGGTGGTGACTGGTCGATAGTCTCACATCAATTTGAGCCGACCGACAGCAACTTCGCCAAAAATGCAAAATAAATTGACTACCTCGATCCGAAATTAGAACCGAAGGAAAACCGTGCAGTCGGACGATGTTTTTGAGAAATTCTCGGGCCAGAGTTGCTGCTGTTGGCAAGCCTTTGAGCGGAATGAAATGCGCCATCTTGGAGAATAAGTCCACGATTACTAGAATCGTATTGTATCCGGAGCATGGAGGTAGATCGGTGATGTAGTCCATAGAAAGCGTATGCCAAGGGCGAGGTGGGATGTCAATAGGGCGTAAGAGGCCTGCTGGTCTTTCCTTTTGACTCTTATTTTGGGCGCATACTCCACAGGACATTATAAAGTCTCTGATATCTTTTTTCCAAGACGGCCACCAGAAGTAGCGCTTGATCTTTTCTGAGGTCTTGGCCATACCGGGATGTCCTTCCATTAAAGAATCGTGATAACAAGCGATTACTTTTTTCTGTAAATCTGTGCTGGGTATGTATAATCGTTCTTGGAAATACAATAAGTTGTCCTTAACTGCAAAGTCCTTTCCCTGCAGATGCCAATTCTGTATGTCTGCTGGAGTTACAAGTTGCCTGGCTTTGTCCTTAACTTCCTCTATGGATTCTGTGGCGATTACACCCAGAATTCTTTGTTCGGGAATGATTGGTACAGGTTTAGGGTTGATCAAGTGTTCTTCCACTCCCATCCGGGAAAGGGCATCAGCTTTACCGTTCTTTGTACCAGGTCGATAGGTAATTATGAAGTCAAACTCGGCAAAGAATAATGCCCAACGGAATTGTCTAGAGGATTGGGCTTTTGCGGTTTTCAAATATTGCAGGTTTCGGTGATCCGTAATTACAGTAACGGTGTGTCGGGCCCCCAGCAGATAATGCCGCCAAGCTTTAAAGGCAGACTTGATAGCCAGAATTTCCTTGTCAGTAATCGTGTAATTGATTTCAGGAGGCGAGAATTTGCGGGACCAAAATGCCACGGGATGCAACTGATTGTTTACCGGGTCCTTTTGTGATAGAACTGCCCCCATGGCAAGGCTTGAAGCATCAGTTTCCACGATGTAGGGGAGTTCGGGGCGAGGGTGTTTTAAGATTGGTGCAGAGATAAATTTAGTCTTCAAATCCTGGAAAGCTTGTTCCGCCTCGGTAGACCATTCAAAACGTTTGTTTTTCTTTAACAAGGCAGTGATGGGCTGGACTATTCGAGAGAATTCGGGGATAAACCTGCGGTAAAAGTTAGCGAAGCCTAACATGCTTTGCACACCTTTTACGGAGGATGGTGATGGCCATTTGAGAACTGCATCGACCTTCTTTGAATCCATACGCACTCCGCCAGGTGATAATATGAATCCCAAGAATTCAACTTCAGTCACGTTGAAAACACATTTTTCCAACTTAGCGAAAAGTTTGTGTTGACGCAATCTTTCGAGGACCATTTTCATGTGTTTCCGATGTTCAGATTCCGATGAAGAATAAACGAGGATGTCGTCAATGTAAACAACAACACACACATCTATGAGCTCTCTGAGGACATCGTTCATAAAATATTGAAAGGCGGCCGGGGCATTGCAAAGTCCGAAGGGCATGACCTGATATTCAAATAGCCCATACTTGGTGCGGAAGGCCGTCTTCCATTCATCGCCCTCTTTTACTCGTACCAAGTGGTAAGCTCCTCTAAGATCCAGCTTTGTATATATGCATGCTTTTCTGACTTGGTCCAGGAGTTCAGGGATCAAAGGTAACGGATATCTATTCTTAACGGTGATCTGGTTCAGGGAGCGATAATCTATACAAGTTCTAAGGTCTCCTTCCTTTTTTGGAACGAAGAACAAAGCTGAAGAAGCAGGGGACTTGGAAGGACGAATAAACCCATTTGCCAGGTATTGATCCAGGTATTGTCGAAGGTGAAGGTTCTCAGGCTCGGTGAGGGCATAAATTCTACTACAAGGAGGAGTAGATCCAGGTATCAGGTCTATCTGGCAGTCATAAGACCTATGAGGAGGTAGAGAGTTAGCCTGATCCTTCCGGAAAACATCTTGGTATTCTAGGTATTCGGGAGGTAACTGGGGAGTCTCTGAAGAAATTGCTGCCAGTGCAACACCAGGTGGAGGGTGACAAGTAGAGACACATTCTGGAAACTGGACCGTTCTTGCTCGCCAATCGGTCAGAGGATTGTGTTTCTCTAACCAAGGTATTCCTAGAATAATCTGAAACTGAGGGGCCTTGATCACATCGAACACGATCTTCTCATGGTGTCCATCATGACTTACTAGCGTCACCTCTTGAGTGGTATGCGTTACTGGCCCGGAGGCTATCTCCGTACCATCCACCGTAGTAATGACGTCCTTTACAGCCTTGGGACAAAGAGTTAGATTCATCCTCAAAACCATTTCATGATCCACATAATTGCCGATGGCACCGCTGTCGACGTAAGCTTCAATTGCATGTAATCGATCCGGATTATCAGGGCTAATGAGGAGCATAGGTATCACGAAATGCGAGGTCACGGAACTGGTTTTCACGCTCGGCAAGAGGACCTCTATTCTTGTCGGGTGAGGTCGTTTCCCTGCTCAGAGTTTGTAACTTTGGTAACTGCAGCTCCTACTGCCTTCTTGGCAGGTTTCACCGGACAGTCTCGAAGAAAGTGCCCTGAGTTTCTGCAATAGAGGCATAATTGCAACTGTTTTCTCCTTTCCCGCTCCTTTTGTGTTAGAGGACCTTTCAGACCCCCTATTTGCATGGGTTCCCCGGAGTCTACTCCTTTGGAAGGAGTTGGCGGTTTGGAAAATACTCGAGCATCAAACTTGGAACGATCGGCCTTCCTGTTCTGCAGTCTGTGATCTATTTGAACGACTAAGTCTATATAGTCCGAACAATCTTGTGGGGGATTCACTACTTGGGCTAACACATCTTTGAGCTCTCCACGTAGACCTCTATAAAACAGCGTAATCCTTTTGTCCTCAGGCCATTGAGTTTCCACTATCAGTCTGTTGAAAGACGCAATATAAGCCAAAAGGTCTTGATTACCTTGTCGCAACGAAAGAAGCTCATTGTCCAAGGCCTGCCCCTGTGAATGTCTTGCGAACAGTTTTTCCATACTGAGCTGAAAAGCTTGAAAATCATGGAGGACCGGATCATCTTGATTTACTAGAGGGATCGACCAGTCTGCCGCATTGCCACTAAGGTACGAAAGCACGAAAGCTACTTTAGCTTGATCAGTTGGAAAGGCTGCTGGCCGGCATAGGAAATGCAACCGGCACTGATTGATAAATACTGAAAACCTCTTTGGGTCACCAGAAAATCATTCAGGCGGAGCCAGAGGTACATTCCCAGGTAGGTTGATCTGCACTGGATTCATAGAGGATGTAGAAGGAAGATTTCCCCCAGATGCGGGTAACGGGGTCTGTCCGGCTTGTGACTGTAGCAATTGTCTAGCAAGATCATCTGTTCGCTCCTTGGAAATAATCAGTTCCCTTCTTAGAGCGTTCGTTTCCTGACGGGCTGCATGCACTTCTGCCCTTAGTTCCCCAAGTAACTGGGCTAGCTGGTCGGTATCCGAGGTTTCCATAGCGCCTGGACGGGAGTTTTGTGGTAGGCGTTGCGTTCTGTAACGCTCACCTGATTCCCGTAGAGGCGCCGGTCTTGACTGGGCGTATACCGTATCTTCAAAGGTGATGTGCAACACACGGCTGGCTCTTTGGGCTGGACCTCTGTGCACTGTATGTCTGACTTGAAGGGTAAGATGTCTGCAGATAGAAAATATGGGATTAAGGAACTGGGTTATTGAATGTCTCTCTCTTCTTCCCTTTCTCTTCTCCTGTAGAACCCCAAAGGTTAACGCTCTTACCTTAGGTAAGTGAACGCCGTGCTCTCCATCTGCCTCGGGCAGGGTGCTGTAACCAGTTTCTTCACTGGATAAGGGGAGCAGGCCTCTTGACTTCAGAGGACTGCTGTCCGTCGTTTACTGCACGAACGGTAAGTTTCGAGTAACTCTAATGTCTTTAAAGTCTTTAGTAATGATGTCTCTTGTTTTGCAGGGTTCCGGCGATGGCGGATGACGGGCTGAAGTGAGTTGAAGATGGAGCCCGTGTGATGAATAGAAGCGCCTGGAAGCACGTAAGTAAGCGCTTGTTGCCTGCTTCACGATGCGCTCTAACTGTCTTTTTATTTTGCAGGTACAAGTTCGGAGCGGCTGCAGGGTGCCGGAATACCCACTGGGTTAGATGTGGAAAGGAGTAATGGCACGTGAGTATTAAAGTTCCCCAATGTCTTTAAACGCACCTTGTTTTGTCTTTCAGATGCGGGATGCAGCGCCGAAGGCCTCCGGAGCGTGCGAAGAGTTGGTAAGCTTTTGTCTTTCAGATGCCGGAATGCAGTGTGAAGACCTCCGGAGCGCACGAAGAGTAGGTAAGCCTTTGTCTTTCAGATGCCGGAATGCACCGCGAGGCGTTGGTGACAGCCGATGGACCAGGTAAGTGAAGAGCTGTCACTGAAGACCGTAATGCTAACCTGTTCTTTCTTGTCTTTATAGGTGTTGCTGAAGACTGGATTCAGGATGGTAAGCCTTTTTCCTTAGGCCCAGGATCAGATGCAGAAGACACGATGAGCGTTCTGCTGCAGAGGATGCAGAATAACGCAAAGCAAGATTCATCCATCGGGTGTGGTTTAAATAGCCTCCTGTAGTGCTTAGGTGTCTCCTTCCACAGCCACGCCTAGGTAAGAAAAGAGTTCCTGCTTTCCAGAAGAGTTCCAGTGTTCTGAATCTAGGGAGTGGCTCCTGCCCCACCCAACAGGAAAAGTAGTTCCAAACAGAAGAGGATCAGAGGCTCAACTGGCAGGCAAGTAAGCAGCATGGTCTGCTGCAGGTAAGTCCACCCAAGCATTATGAGCCCGGCGCTTCCAGCGCTGGGACTGGGCATATTTATGAGCCTGGTGCCACTGGCGCCAGGACTGGGTCCAAAACGTCCCAATTGGGACTGGTTGGCACTCGGGACCTGGGTTATGGATCTGCTTCCAAGGGAGTTGGGAAAACCCTGACCTTTTGGAAGCAGAGATCATGACAGTACCCCCCCTCAAGGCCCCTCCCAAACCGGGCTCCTCCGGGGGTTTTGGCTTGTCAGGAAATGTTCGGTGAAATCTTTTGATTAGGCGAGGAGCGTGGACATATTCAGCAGGTTCCCAGGATCTCTATTGGGGGCCGTAGCCTTTCCAGTCAATTAGGTAAAATAGTTTAGATTTGGAGATCTTGGAGTCCAGAATGCTTTTGACTTCAAACTCGAGTTCTCCATCAACTAGGATAGGTTTTGGAGATTTAGTTAGTCGGGTTTGAGGTTGCACGGGTTTTAATAGAGAGACGTGGAAGACCGGATGTATCTTCATGTGCGGGGGCAAGTCCAACTTGACCGCTACTGGGTTTACTATGGTAGTGATGGAATAGGGACCAAGGTATCTTGGGTTGAATGTGCGTGGCCCTTTTAGAGGTAGATATTTGGTGGATAACCAGACTTGATCCCCTACTTGATATTGAGGGGCTTCCTTCCGATGTTGATCTGCTCCTTTCTTGTATTGTTCTTTAGCCCTTTGAAGGTGAGAAACAGCTTCCTTAAAGGCTTGGGTGATTGTAGAATGCAGGTAGTCTACTGCTGGTGTTTCAAGATCTTGGAGGGGATCCAACTCCGAGGTTCGAGGGTGACTGCCGTACAAAAGAAAAAACGGGGTTTTCCCAGTTCCCGAATGGACAGAGTTATTGTAGGCATATTCGGCTATCCAAAGGATGTCTTTCCAAGTTTTTTCAGTTTGTTGCAGCATGCAGCGTAAATACTGTTCCAGAGTTTGATTGGTCCTCTCGGTTTGTCCGTCGGTCTGAGGGTGGTGACTGGTCGATAGTCTCACATCAATTTGAGCCGACCGACAGCAACTTCGCCAAAAATGCAAAATAAATTGACTACCTCGATCCGAAATTAGAACCGAAGGAAAACCGTGCAGTCGGACGATGTTTTTGAGAAATTCTCGGGCCAGAGTTGCTGCTGTTGGCAAGCCTTTGAGCGGAATGAAATGCGCCATCTTGGAGAATAAGTCCACGATTACTAGAATCGTATTGTATCCGGAGCATGGAGGTAGATCGGTGATGTAGTCCATAGAAAGCGTATGCCAAGGGCGAGGTGGGATGTCAATAGGGCGTAAGAGGCCTGCTGGTCTTTCCTTTTGACTCTTATTTTGGGCGCATACTCCACAGGACATTATAAAGTCTCTGATATCTTTTTTCCAAGACGGCCACCAGAAGTAGCGCTTGATCTTTTCTGAGGTCTTGGCCATACCGGGATGTCCTTCCATTAAAGAATCGTGATAACAAGCGATTACTTTTTTCTGTAAATCTGTGCTGGGTATGTATAATCGTTCTTGGAAATACAATAAGTTGTCCTTAACTGCAAAGTCCTTTCCCTGCAGATGCCAATTCTGTATGTCTGCTGGAGTTACAAGTTGCCTGGCTTTGTCCTTAACTTCCTCTATGGATTCTGTGGCGATTACACCCAGAATTCTTTGTTCGGGAATGATTGGTACAGGTTTAGGGTTGATCAAGTGTTCTTCCACTCCCATCCGGGAAAGGGCATCAGCTTTACCGTTCTTTGTACCAGGTCGATAGGTAATTATGAAGTCAAACTCGGCAAAGAATAATGCCCAACGGAATTGTCTAGAGGATTGGGCTTTTGCGGTTTTCAAATATTGCAGGTTTCGGTGATCCGTAATTACAGTAACGGTGTGTCGGGCCCCCAGCAGATAATGCCGCCAAGCTTTAAAGGCAGACTTGATAGCCAGAATTTCCTTGTCAGTAATCGTGTAATTGATTTCAGGAGGCGAGAATTTGCGGGACCAAAATGCCACGGGATGCAACTGATTGTTTACCGGGTCCTTTTGTGATAGAACTGCCCCCATGGCAAGGCTTGAAGCATCAGTTTCCACGATGTAGGGGAGTTCGGGGCGAGGGTGTTTTAAGATTGGTGCAGAGATAAATTTAGTCTTCAAATCCTGGAAAGCTTGTTCCGCCTCGGTAGACCATTCAAAACGTTTGTTTTTCTTTAACAAGGCAGTGATGGGCTGGACTATTCGAGAGAATTCGGGGATAAACCTGCGGTAAAAGTTAGCGAAGCCTAACATGCTTTGCACACCTTTTACGGAGGATGGTGATGGCCATTTGAGAACTGCATCGACCTTCTTTGAATCCATACGCACTCCGCCAGGTGATAATATGAATCCCAAGAATTCAACTTCAGTCACGTTGAAAACACATTTTTCCAACTTAGCGAAAAGTTTGTGTTGACGCAATCTTTCGAGGACCATTTTCATGTGTTTCCGATGTTCAGATTCCGATGAAGAATAAACGAGGATGTCGTCAATGTAAACAACAACACACACATCTATGAGCTCTCTGAGGACATCGTTCATAAAATATTGAAAGGCGGCCGGGGCATTGCAAAGTCCGAAGGGCATGACCTGATATTCAAATAGCCCATACTTGGTGCGGAAGGCCGTCTTCCATTCATCGCCCTCTTTTACTCGTACCAAGTGGTAAGCTCCTCTAAGATCCAGCTTTGTATATATGCATGCTTTTCTGACTTGGTCCAGGAGTTCAGGGATCAAAGGTAACGGATATCTATTCTTAACGGTGATCTGGTTCAGGGAGCGATAATCTATACAAGTTCTAAGGTCTCCTTCCTTTTTTGGAACGAAGAACAAAGCTGAAGAAGCAGGGGACTTGGAAGGACGAATAAACCCATTTGCCAGGTATTGATCCAGGTATTGTCGAAGGTGAAGGTTCTCAGGCTCGGTGAGGGCATAAATTCTACTACAAGGAGGAGTAGATCCAGGTATCAGGTCTATCTGGCAGTCATAAGACCTATGAGGAGGTAGAGAGTTAGCCTGATCCTTCCGGAAAACATCTTGGTATTCTAGGTATTCGGGAGGTAACTGGGGAGTCTCTGAAGAAATTGCTGCCAGTGCAACACCAGGTGGAGGGTGACAAGTAGAGACACATTCTGGAAACTGGACCGTTCTTGCTCGCCAATCGGTCAGAGGATTGTGTTTCTCTAACCAAGGTATTCCTAGAATAATCTGAAACTGAGGGGCCTTGATCACATCGAACACGATCTTCTCATGGTGTCCATCATGACTTACTAGCGTCACCTCTTGAGTGGTATGCGTTACTGGCCCGGAGGCTATCTCCGTACCATCCACCGTAGTAATGACGTCCTTTACAGCCTTGGGACAAAGAGTTAGATTCATCCTCAAAACCATTTCATGATCCACATAATTGCCGATGGCACCGCTGTCGACGTAAGCTTCAATTGCATGTAATCGATCCGGATTATCAGGGCTAATGAGGAGCATAGGTATCACGAAATGCGAGGTCACGGAACTGGTTTTCACGCTCGGCAAGAGGACCTCTATTCTTGTCGGGCGAGGTCGTTTCCCTGCTCAGAGTTTGTAACTTTGGTAACTGCAGCTCCTACTGCCTTCTTGGCAGGTTTCACCGGACAGTCTCGAAGAAAGTGCCCTGAGTTTCTGCAATAGAGGCATAATTGCAACTGTTTTCTCCTTTCCCGCTCCTTTTGTGTTAGAGGACCTTTCAGACCCCCTATTTGCATGGGTTCCCCGGAGTCTACTCCTTTGGAAGGAGTTGGCGGTTTGGAAAATACTCGAGCATCAAACTTGGAACGATCGGCCTTCCTGTTCTGCAGTCTGTGATCTATTTGAACGACTAAGTCTATATAGTCCGAACAATCTTGTGGGGGATTCACTACTTGGGCTAACACATCTTTGAGCTCTCCACGTAGACCTCTATAAAACAGCGTAATCCTTTTGTCCTCAGGCCATTGAGTTTCCACTATCAGTCTGTTGAAAGACGCAATATAAGCCAAAAGGTCTTGATTACCTTGTCGCAACGAAAGAAGCTCATTGTCCAAGGCCTGCCCCTGTGAATGTCTTGCGAACAGTTTTTCCATACTGAGCTGAAAAGCTTGAAAATCATGGAGGACCGGATCATCTTGATTTACTAGAGGGATCGACCAGTCTGCCGCATTGCCACTAAGGTACGAAAGCACGAAAGCTACTTTAGCTTGATCAGTTGGAAAGGCTGCTGGCCGGCATAGGAAATGCAACCGGCACTGATTGATAAATACTGAAAACCTCTTTGGGTCACCAGAAAATCATTCGGGCGGAGCCAGAGGTACATTCCCAGGTAGGTTGATCTGCACTGGATTCATAGAGGATGTAGAAGGAAGATTTCCCCCAGATGCGGGTAACGGGGTCTGTCCGGCTTGTGACTGTAGCAATTGTCTAGCAAGATCATCTGTTCGCTCCTTGGAAATAATCAGTTCCCTTCTTAGAGCGTTCGTTTCCTGACGGGCTGCATGCACTTCTGCCCTTAGTTCCCCAAGTAACTGGGCTAGCTGGTCGGTATCCGAGGTTTCCATAGCGCCTGGACGGGAGTTTTGTGGTAGGCGTTGCGTTCTGTAACGCTCACCTGATTCCCGTAGAGGCGCCGGTCTTGACTGGGCGTATACCGTATCTTCAAAGGTGATGTGCAACACACGGCTGGCTCTTTGGGCTGGACCTCTGTGCACTGTATGTCTGACTTGAAGGGTAAGATGTCTGCAGATAGAAAATATGGGATTAAGGAACTGGGTTATTGAATGTCTCTCTCTTCTTCCCTTTCTCTTCTCCTGTAGAACCCCAAAGGTTAACGCTCTTACCTTAGGTAAGTGAACGCCGTGCTCTCCATCTGCCTCGGGCAGGGTGCTGTAACCAGTTTCTTCACTGGATAAGGGGAGCAGGCCTCTTGACTTCAGAGGACTGCTGTCCGTCGTTTACTGCACGAACGGTAAGTTTCGAGTAACTCTAATGTCTTTAAAGTCTTTAGTAATGATGTCTCTTGTTTTGCAGGGTTCCGGCGATGGCGGATGACGGGCTGAAGTGAGTTGAAGATGGAGCCCGTGTGATGAATAGAAGCGCCTGGAAGCACGTAAGTAAGCGCTTGTTGCCTGCTTCACGATGCGCTCTAACTGTCTTTTTATTTTGCAGGTACAAGTTCGGAGCGGCTGCAGGGTGCCGGAATACCCACTGGGTTAGATGTGGAAAGGAGTAATGGCACGTGAGTATTAAAGTTCCCCAATGTCTTTAAATGCACCTTGTTTTGTCTTTCAGATGCGGGATGCAGCGCCGAAGGCCTCCGGAGCGTGTGAAGAGTTGGTAAGCTTTTGTCTTTCAGATGCCGGAATGCAGTGTGAAGACCTCCGGAGCGCACGAAGAGTAGGTAAGCCTTTGTCTTTCAGATGCCGGAATGCACCGCGAGGCGTTGGTGACAGCCGATGGACCAGGTAAGTGAAGAGCTGTCACTGAAGACCGTAATGCTAACCTGTTCTTTCTTGTCTTTATAGGTGTTGCTGAAGACTGGATTCAGGATGGTAAGCCTTTTTCCTTAGGCCCAGGATCAGATGCAGAAGACACGATGAGCGTTCTGCTGCAGAGGATGCAGAATAACGCAAAGCAAGATTCATCCATCGGGTGTGGTTTAAATAGCCTCCTGTAGTGCTTAGGTGTCTCCTTCCACAGCCACGCCTAGGTAAGAAAAGAGTTCCTGCTTTCCAGAAGAGTTCCAGTGTTCTGAATCTAGGGAGTGGCTCCTGCCCCACCCAACAGGAAAAGTAGTTCCAAACAGAAGAGGATCAGAGGCTCAACTGGCAGGCAAGTAAGCAGCATGGTCTGCTGCAGGTAAGTCCACCCAAGCATTATGAGCCCGGCGCTTCCAGCGCTGGGACTGGGCATATTTATGAGCCTGGTGCCACTGGCGCCAGGACTGGGTCCAAAAGGTCGCAATTGGGATTGGTTGGCACTCGGAACCTGGGTTATGGATCTGCTTCCAAGGGAGTTGGGAAAACCCTGACCTTTTGGAAGCAGAGATCATGACATCCTTTTCCTTCATACTGCATCCTAGTCGTTCACCCTAGTGTTTTCCTTCATCCTAGTCCTTATCCTTCAACCTTGTCCTTTTAATTCATCCTTGTCCCCCACCCCTGCTAGTTGTCCCACTCCTTATGCTTCATCCTAGTCTTTTGTACTTGTCCATTTTCTTTGTCTTAGTCCTTGTCCTTCTCCGTAACCCTAGTCTTTCGCTTTAGCCAGAATACTTTATCACAGTCCATTGTCCTAGTCCTAGACCTCCGTCAGATTCATATGACTTAGTCCTTCTCTCTAATCATATTCTTTCATCCTAGTCCTTTTCCTTCGTCATAAATCTTTGTTCTAGTCCTTCTTCTTTGTGAGTTATAAATAGCATGTTTATATGAGTGTTTATGCCCTCATTGAATGGGCATTGCTGGTAAACTGGATTTCGGGCACAGTAAAGCACAATGTTCTCAATTGGCTGCAAATTATAGTTATGAAGCAGCAGATGCATGGTATCATATGTACCATGTGTGTTTGTATTCTATTTCAGTGTGGCACAGTCCTCCTTGTTGTCCCTGTATTAAACATATTTTTAGTGATTACACCCTTCTGTTGGATATCGTTCATTGGCGTGGGTAATTAGAACTTGAAGGTGTGTTTTAACATTATTGATAATGCCATTCTGGATGGTAGAGAAATCAAAAGTTTCCTTAAAGGTTGTTTTGAGGCTGCTGATTTAAAATGTTAGAAGTATTAAATCAGCCAACAGAGGCTTAAAGCTTATTTAATAATAGTGATGTAATGACCAGCGTGCATGTTTCTTTAATACATTCCTGCTTATACATTTAAAATGCAATGGACAATTAAAAAAAGCTAAAACTAAAGTATGTTAGCAAAGATTATAGCATTCACAGACATTAATTTCAATGTTCGTTCAAAGATTCCTCTAAATTATTAGTATTATTTAACCTAACTGAACCTCGATCCTATCATGGTCACACACTATACAGTACTGTAGTCTACATTAGGTTTTTAAATGCTTGAAAGTTTATAATAAATTCAAAATGAACTGCAAGGTCCTCTTTAAAGGGATTATTCATTACTCAAAGTGATATTTTGATGGGATTAGCATTGCCCAGTGCACTATCATAATTTCGATTCATTGTTGAACTTTGGGAATTTTTAGTCCATGCATTTGCACAAGTGCACAATTTCTGTAAAGAAGCCCACAATGGCAACTGAAATCCCTTGTAGAAGGGTTTAAAAAAAATCAACTTATCAAGACATGTGATTTCTGTAACATTAATAAATGACGGAAGTAGGTTTTATGCAACATTACCCCATGAACACCGTGGATTTTGGACACATCTGATGTTCACTTGTACCAAAGGATAGATGTGCCCTATACACAAAATGCATTTGTACAAATAAGGGGTTGTTTCAGGTCATGTTAAGGTGTATTCCGTGTACAACAATGAGATACACGTTAAGTCGCGCTGAAAGCAAAGTCCTGCACCTGCACCTAGTTGAAACAGGTGCAGGGGATGCATATTGAATGGCAGGGCCACTTGCATTTATATCCCTGTAAGAGGGATAGAAATGCTTTATCTAATTTTTTCAACCTTCACATTTCTGTGCTTTTAAGGGACATGCTTTCCCAGCACCCATGTGAGTGCCGGGTGCCTGAAATTCATTATTGTCTGGAGAACACTCCCAACACTAAAAGATGCAATAGGGTGAGACAGTGCAGGTTTTGTGCTGCTGTTCAGGCCCACAGAAATGCGCAGGTCAGCTTTGACAACACAACTATCCCACACTCAAACATGCGCAAATAAAAAAAAATGACATATTCCCCGCATTTCTTTATTTGCACTTGAGTATATGGTCCTGCATGTTCAGAAGAAAATGTAGGCTGGAATTTGTGATACATTAATTTAAACCAGTTAGAAAAGGTAAAGAAAAATAAACAGCATAGAGTGATGTTCTATGAATGCAGGAAAATAAACACGGTTTGTGAAACGGCACTACAATGAAGCCACATACGAACATTGTTGAGATAGAGCTGACTATTTCTTTGTTTGGTCGACTAGGTGTCACTTGCAACACGTATAAGCCCGAACTATTGCATTAGGGTACAGATAGGGAGTATGAAGAGGCACGCAATCTTAAGCTTACAATTAAGAGGGAAGAGAATGCAGAGTGATTTATATTTATATGGGATAGTGTCATTTCAGTGTCAACAATGTTTTTCTTGTATGAATGTGTTACTTTGAGGAATCCACAACACGATCATAACTGGAACTCCAAGGAGAAGGGTAGGCCTGCAGGACCACATACCCTTGCAAAAACTCCATCCCAAACCATCAATGTGTCACTTTCTCGCTCATTAGCTACTGTGCCTTGAGAATATCACATATTTGCAATGGATCTAGATTGGCATATGTTAACTGAACACTTGACTGCTGCAGTTTTTATTTGTCTTGTAGGTTGTTGTTACAGATACCACCAGGGTTGCAAGCACCATTAAAATGTTCTGGGGGCGGGGGGATATCTCAAGATGTACATTTAGGAATGCGGTATTGCAAAGGTTTAGCAGTAGTACTTACAAAAACAGTGGCTGTTGCAAAGTAATGCAGCTTTATACCTTGACAGTATGGATGCATTAAAAGCTTGAAGGATTGATTCAGTGAGAACTGCCTTTGACATAGGAAATGTGAGTTCTTGAGAGATTCTTGGTATAGCTTCTAATTCACCAGAGACAGAGACACTGGTTCCCTGCAGAAAAGATGGGTTCTGGAGATTTAAATATTGATAAAGAACCTAACAACACACTAGTCAACCAAACATAGTCAGAGGCAGGTTCAGTGTCTTTGCAAAGGGTTCTATGCGATTTTATTGAATCACAGCTCCCAAATCCCGCACATCTTGAATCATGCTCACTGAATCCTTCACTACAGGTCCCACCCGCCAAATCCATTTTGGTTGACCCCTGCAGCTCACTAATGGGGGTCTCACCCCATATGCTCATCTGCCCACTCCCCATGTATGTGTACTAAGTGGGGTGCTCTGCCCCCATTCCCTCCACCCCAAGACCTAAGCTGCCTGATGCCCCACATAAGCCATGGTGACCCCACTCTCTGCCACACACCACATGCCAAATTGCTCCTCTCCCCCATCCCAAACCTAATGTTCTCCTTACCTCAAAGCCCTCATCACACCACACTCCACTTCCTTGCTCTGCATGGTGAACTCTGGCTATAGAATGTAGAAAATACTTTTGTTAATCCTGTGTTCACTATTCAGGCCCATCAGCAGGCTGTGGATTCAGGGACCCCTATTTGGCAAATCCATATATGCCAACTATTAATAGATCTCTGTAAAGGACCTTACCTTACAGGTATCATCGGTCAACCTAAAGATGCATCCCTGCCCTATGTGCTGGGATATTAATAACACACAATTACAATGTTGTTCAGAAATTAGAATGGGATATAGGATCAGTCACGTGTAGACAGCCTGGTTTCTGGTGATTAGTTCAGTTTAGTCTAGTTTAATATTTATAATGTGCAAAATACCCATAGGCCTCAAAGCGCACATATTACAGGAAAACAAAACATATGTTATATCAAAGCAGTGAAAAATGACAAAGAACAACAGCCCTTGCCAGTGTCTTTATTGAAGAAATCCCTTTTTAATTTCTTGGAAATGTCCCAGTTTGGTACGTTTCTTCAGTTGAATTGGGATGGTATTCCAGAACGAAGGTGCCCAGACTTCAAAGCAAGAGCCACCATATCTATTCAATACAAATCGTGGTTGTGCAAGAAGTAAGTCATTGTTGGATCTTTAAATACTCCTCTGCTGGGCATCCTTAATGTGTTTTAAGAGATAGAAAGGAGAATCTCCAGAGCAACACTTCGATAATGCCTTATGCTTTATTATTTGCCATACCGGTAACCAATACGTTTACGACAGGCCTCAGTAACATGGTCCTGCTTTCTTAGACCACATACTGCTCAGACTGCCCCATTTTGAATGGCCTGAAGCTTCTTGATATTGGCTTGTCAGATGCCAATCAGCCGGCTATTACAATAGTCCAATTTAGCATTTATAGTAGCTAATGCTAAAAGTGCTCTATCTTTCTCACATAAGTACAGGAGAATTTGTGAAAGAAGGTTCGTCGTGAAGAGCAGACTGAACGAAGACCTGATATGTGTTTGTTACCTGATAGCTGGGAGTCCAAATAGACGCCAATAGTCTTAACATTTTGGTCCACTTTCACTAGGCATCCTGCAATAGGAAATGACTATAGGCCAAGTCCAACATTTTCAATCTATATCCTGAACCTAGAATAATTAGCTTTGTTTTTCCGTTATTCAGGGCAAGAGCATTTTAAGCCATCCAACATTGAATGGCTGCATAAATCCTGTTAATTTCCTCAGAGTCTTGACAATGGGTACCGGATAGCTGAAACAAAAGCTGCCTATCATCAGCATAATTTGTATTGGACATACCTAGCCCATCCAATAAGTCACAAAGTGACATAGTATATATTTATATAAATATATATATAAAATGAGCGAGGATTTAAGCAAGAGCCCTGTGGAACACCACTTGTAAGAAGGATTGGCACATAACTAGAACCATCTTTTGCAGCCCTGGAGTGTTGTGGACCTAGAAAAGATTTGATCCATGCCACTGCTTCATCTACCAAGATTTTTCAACCTGTCCACCAGCAAGCCATGATCCTCGAGATAAAATGCGACATACAGATTCAGGAGCATTAATAAGGGAACCTATCCTTATATTTCCGATATTGGATTTCAAATCCATTAATACAGAGTCTGTTCCATGTTTCTTTTGCAAACTGTACTCTCTACAGCCCAGTAAACAGTATTCCTCAATTAAATAATACAGTTGAGTGTATGCAACCCTATCCAATATTTTCAATCGGAAAAAGGACACTTGTTATATGTCTAAAAGTAGCTAGCACAGCAGGATCCAGGCTTTCTTTTTTAAGATGAGGCAGAATCCATGATTCTTTGAGACAATCGGGTACTTTAGATTCCAAGAGAGAAGAATTAATGATGTTAGTAATCCCTGGTAGAAGCTAGTTCATAGGGCTTTTTAATAGTTTAGCAAGACAAGCATCACCCTGACAAAAAGTGGGTTTCATATTTTAGATTATTTCAGCTACCTCTGACAGAGTCACTTGCTTAAAATAAAAGGACAATGATCCTAAGTTAGGCCCATCTTGCGCAGTCTCAGGCACAACCCCGAAACACCAAAGATTTTTCCAGCATCGGTTGCTGTACTCTAATTGCATTTTGATGATAAGATGTTTTCAGGGCATATTCATCTTGCACAGATTGACACCAATCTTGATTTATTTCGGAATCATACTTGCAGGACGTTTTCCCCTCCAAATCTTCTTGAAGCCTGAATTTGCACTGAGTATTTTACTCATTTGGCCTTTATAATAGCATTTATATAGTCCTTCATGACTTCCCTGTAGGATGTATTTGTCATAGTAGAGGGATTTGTCTTCCATAAATGCTCACACGTGCGTTTCTGTCTTCTGGACTAAATCGTGATTTTAATAACGTGCTGTTATTTTTAGGTATTATACTCAGAAATGGTTCCAAATGCTCAAAAGCATTGTTTAGCATCAATTGGAATTGGTAATTCAAAATATCGCAATCCATGTCTGAGGGGAGATTTTCTAATTGGGGCAGAACAAGTGCTATCAAGTGTACAAGGGGTAGCATTCCTGGTATTCCTCACCCATATAGGTTTCCTAGCAGATAGATTCATACACTGAGAAAGAGTTGGAATCGAAATACAGAAGGACAGTAAGTAATGATCAGACACAGACATTCTGTTGAGGTTACTGCAAACACATCAAGATTCCTAGACCGGATCCAGTCAAGGGCATTGCCCTCCACATGGGTTGGACCCTTAGTATGTTTAGTAAAGTCAACGGCTTCAAGTGCATTCATGAGGGAGAGGTCCTCCACGTCCCCTGTTTTGTATGCCCAAAGGTTAAATTCCCTAAGTAAAAGCACTTTAAAAGATCATTTAATTCTCCATTTAGGACAGATGTTAATTCTTCCTTTAAATTAATCATTCTAGTTGGAGCTCTATAAAGAATAAAGATACTCCCAGATGTAGTCGCACCAATGTTTCGTTTGACAAATAGCATTTTGCTATGATATCATATGAAATGATATGATAAGGCATTTATAACGCACCTATACACAAGTGTTTCAAGGCGCGATGATCAATCTTGGCGTCTTTAACTTACGAATAATAAAGTCCTTTTTAGAAATGATTGCAACTCTTCCACCCGAGATCCAACACAATCTGTTCTAATAATACTGTATCTTTCAGGCGTAGCAAGAGTTGCTGCATGTGAGAAAGAGTCCTTCAGCTAAGTTTCCGAAACAGCCAGCAAATCAATGTCATATTCCAACATAAAATCAGCTAAGTTTCCGAAACAGCCAGCAAATCAATGTCATATTCCAACATAAAATCAGCATTTTCAATACACAGCAAACCAATGATCGTGTGTTTAGCAATGCAGCTTTTAGTATAGGTGAATCTGGTATTATTTGACTATCGCTTGACAAAACATTCTTTTTGGACACTATTTCTACTGATACATAAATATGCATCAGCAATTCAAGTATCAGATTATCTTTTAAGGAAAGAGAAGTAATTACATTACTATGTAATTGTGATGTTAATATAGTTCAACTGGTGGAGACAGAGATGTCTAAAGATGTTATTGAGGGCATTACAGATATTTGGATTTCCTGATTAACCCTCACAGTCTCTGCAGACTCTATTGTAGGCATTATTTGATTAAAAAGACCCTTGTCATTTTCTATACCTACTTCCTTGCAATCTGCTGCTACATCAATACTATGTATTTAATGTTTTTCACATGTTTTAGAATTCATGGCCATGTATTTAGCAATTCTATAGGTGCATTTTAAACAGTCATTTTCGGATAGTTTGTTATCACTATAGTTATGATTTCAGTGTCCCCAGATTACAATAAGGTTCTCCTCCATTGGCCATAGTAGCACAGTCGTCGGAAAGAAAACAGCAATTGATTTAAGTATAAAAACGGACTGAAAAATATATTAAGAGGATACCTGCTTACTCAGGTCACAAAATGCAAGAGTATGTGCCTCCATCCTATTCCTAGCGCGAACCGGTGCAAAACGGTCACACGCCCCTGCACCCACACGCCCGGATATGAAATGAAATGCACATGGCGCAAATGGCAACTCTAGTTCCTACTATGCATCAGTGTCCTAGAAAGAAAGCAAATCAACTTTCATTCATTCCTGTTTGTTTAAAATGCCCACTACAAAATCTAAAATCACACACATGTAATATTTAAACCTTAACACATAAAATAAAGCAATTTAAAGAATTATGCTGCAAGCTACATTTATACGGCTGGGCAAGTTAACCACTCACATTAGATATTTGTATTTAGTCTACAGAACACCAGTTCAAAGATGAGCAAGACCAAATAAGCTCTTCATCAGTCTGAGGTCTATAAATTCAGTACCATTATAATGGCTAATTACACGCTACATAAAAACAATATTTTTAATCTAGTGGCAGCAAAACTGTCAAGCAGTAGAGACTACTGGAATTAGTACATAGTTCATAGGCACAGTGCCTCCCGTCTCTCAGGCTTGATGGTCCAGCAAACACTGATGGCCACTCCAGCACCCAACAGAGCTACCATAAGATCACAACAGCAACAAGCAACGTTTACGGCCATGTTCATCACTAAGCAGTGTGACGGTTTAAGGGATCTTGTCACTTTTCCCCATAGGGGAGCCCTTCCCTGTGAGGCTAGGGAGGTGAGCTCTCTATGCAACATTCCCCTAGGAGTGGTGTTAAGTGGGACCTCACAGGAAGAGACTCCCCTCTTGCGGATAGGGATTCCCGTTCCATAAAATACCTCCCTAATCTTCTTTCCATTCAGACCCTGAGGCCTTTATTGTCACAAAAAGTCCAACTGGAAAGAACTACTGTGTGCTATTTAAGATCTCTTCTTTTAGTGAGTCAGGTCCTTAAACCACTCAGAAAAGGAAGATTAAAGGAGACATGAAGAATAGCAATAGCTTGCAACCCAATAGTACTGAGAAGAAGAAGAGTAAAGTAGCAATAACAACGACTCCTTCAATTGGGATAGCCTGTGCTATGAAGAATTGGCCCGAAGGAGTCATAAAGAATACCTCTTGAAAAGAAAGGACTCTGACCCTTACAGCACCAGGACCGCAAATCCAAAGGCTCCGCAGAGCTGCAGAACAAGACGAGAAGCTTCAAAGAGAACAACATGTGGTGTACATTTTATGTGTGGTACTATTATATATGTAATCATCAAGGTGTTCTTGAAGGTTGGGGACAAACCATTCTTCCTGTAAGTCAGCTGCAATGTAATACTTAGATATGTGTGCAGGGTGTGCAACTGCTCGAGGGCAACTGTCAGCAGTTGCTGGGGCATGACTGCTTTTCCTGAAATATTCAATCTCTAAATTAAATCTGTGGGGGATAAAGAACACCATATCTTGATCCATAATTTATTCTGTTGCTGGGAAACGTGTGTCTTTAATTCGATAATATGAGTCACTGGTATTGCATTCTAAGGAATTGCTAGTTCTACTTGCTGTAATATTACCTCAGGGGATACTCTGGGATTTGCCATTTCCAGATATGCTGCTTCTTTCGCTGCTAAATCTGCTGCATCATTTCCACAAACAATTGTGTCATTACGCTTGGCGTGGGCTGCATACTTTACTACTGAGACTGCTGTGGACAGTGGTAGTGCATCAATTAACCTAGAACATAAGGCAGTGTGTTGCAAAGGTGTGCCAAATGATTTTTCGGACCCTCAGCTCTGCCATATGGAGAGGCCTAAATGTACTGTTGGTGTGACATAAGCTGAATCTGTGTAAATGCCAGTGAAGCAGCATTTGGATCAGTTATCAGTGCTATGAATTCTTCTGCTTGAGCTGAGTAGTGTGGGGCAGTCATACCCTAGATCATACTTCAAATTTATCTTCCTGAAGTCTCACTTTTGCTGCCCCTGTGCCTGACTCCCGTGCTCTGATTAATCGTCTACAACCCGTCAATGAAGGGGACTTCACCTTCTTCGAGTGAATCTTACCTAACATGGGTAGTGTCATTGAAGTGTCTTTGTATGCAGAGCAATCATGCACTACGTCATTTGGCTGTACTAGCTCTGCAATGAATGTTGCTGGATTGACAGTGTGACATCTCACTATGTGAATGGAAGGGTTGGACAAAAATACCTCATATATTGATGCTCTTTGTGTGGGATGGGTGGATTTTGATTTCTCTAGTATGGCAAAATCCATGTGTTCCATGTATAACGTGACAGGGCATCCCATTTTGAGAGCCTGTTCACATGGACATGACTATATCTAAGAGATAACTGTAATAAAACAATGGCTTGTGTCACATTGATCACTTGACCATTACAATGTAAGAACAGGAAGAATTGTTTTTTGTAATCTGTTGTTGCTATAATAGGTGCATTACTGATTGCATTTGTCAGTTCCTGAAAGGGTTGGCCAATCTCCTCTATCCAGACAAGAGGCACCTTAACTTTTTGCACTTCTTTTAACCCCTGTAGTAGAGGATTGGGGTAGGTGGAGTAATCAAATAGGTACATAATCCTAGGAATTGCTGCATCTGCTTGACCATGGTTGGCTGTGTGGTGTGGTGTACAGCTGGTTCCCTATCTAGTGCTACCCTCTTCATCACTGCTTTTATTATCTGCCCTAAGTATTCAACTTCGAGCTAGGCAGTATTGCAATTGCTCTTTATTGGCCTTGTATCCCTTATCTGCCAATAAAGTCAAAAGTGCAACCGAGACATTTCTACACTGTTCTTCTGTGGTGCTACACACTAGGAGGCTGTCTAAACACTGAATTGCTGTGCTCTGTACCTGTAGGTTTACTAAGTCTATTTGTAGTGCTCTGTTGAAAATGCTTGGGAAATCACAATACCCCTTAGCATCTGAGTGTGTTGGAATCTCTGTCCTCTGTAAGTGAACGTTGTGGGATACTGCAAGTCGGGGTGAAATGGCATGGAGAACAATGTATTCTTAAGGTCTATTAATGTGAAATGAGTCACTATGGTGGGGATATTGCAAAGGACGTTGGCGGGAATGGGGACCAGTGAGAACTCTGCTTCTACAATATTATTCAATGGCTGTAAATCCTGAACCATCCCCCTTGACAATTCTTGTCTTTTTACACTGGGTACACAGACGTGGTGCATGGGGACTCTGACGGCACTATGACACAGTGCTGCCATAATGCTAAAATGGTAGAACAAATCCCTTCATCTGCTTCTTTGGTCATGGGGTACAGTCTGACCGGGACAACATTGGCCCTGGTTCCAGTTTGATGCAAACTGCCCCTATCCCTTATAAGAGACATAAATAATGGGGGCTACTGGTCCATAACTATCTGGGCACCAATTTCTAAATATTTCCTCAGATGTGGTGACAGTGTTTTAGCAAGGAGTACTGTGTGGGTTACTTCTCTCTGTTCGATAATTATCTGACAAGGTATAACATTTTGAAACACCATCCCTCCTGTGTCATCAGTGTCTTCAAACAATTAATCATCAGAAACCTCTCGCAACTGCTGTGCTGGGTCAATACAGTCTCTATACCATTCAATGTCATTCTCTTCTGTGCCAGACAGTATTACTTTGTCTGCCTTAGTGATCACTGCATCTAAATCTAATGTGATAATGGTGCCTGGTGCTACCTCCTGGGGGATGGCTGGTCTAAATAGAAATTCTGAGGGTATGCACAATGTCTTGTTCTTAATCCCGGGTACCCTTTCTAACAGAACTGTTATCCCATAGAAGAACAAATCTGGGTGGAGTGAAACGCCATGCTGGGTGCTGTGGCCACAAAGTGCTTGTATTACCACAGTAGCTCAGCATGGTATGTGCCAGAGGTACAACACACCATGCCCTCCTCAGTGAATGAAATGGTCATGTTCATCTTGCTTATGATGTCCTTGCCCAGGAGGTTAAATGGGGTATCTTATGAATACAATAAAGGTGCTGACAATTCTTGTGAACTTATGGTGATGAGTAAATCTTCAGTGAAAGGAACTGATACAGAAGCTCCACAGAATGCTGGCATGTCCATTATTTCACTGGACAAAGTAAACTTCCCTTCCCTAATGTGGGACTTGGTAGCTCCTGTGTCAACCATAAAAGAAAATATTTGATCCCCTATCCTCATTCCCACTCAGCGTTCCTCTTCCGGGGCTGAAGTTACTGATAGGACTGGGCATGTCAGATCCCTCTGTGGACTGTCCTATTGTGGGTAAACCTCCATGCCTGGGAGTGTGAAAGGATTACCTCCTAACACACTCACCCCTGTGTAATGTGTTACTGTGCCCTGTGTAGGATTTTATTATCAAAGGGCTGAGCAGTTGCCTGCTGCATTTGCATCTGAGGGAAATTTGGTGCTGTTTATTGAATCAACTGTGTTTGGCTGAATGGGACCTGGTGCAGGTGGGGTAATGGGGGATGCATCTGGGACAGTGGGTGGTAAGAGATGGAAGGGTATGGCCAGTCTACTTCCGCATTCTTCTGCAAAAATGTTCTAGCTCCCAAAAGTCCAACCTAGGTCTCATTCTTCCCCATCCACACCCACCTCTTTCGAAACTGCCCATTCTCCTCTGGAAACTTCCCATCTCTCCTCTGCCATCTCTCATCTGCCATCTCCTGGCGCTTCTGCCATCCCTGCAGGGTACTCTGTCCCTGCAACTCTTCCATGGTGTTAGTAATCATGGTTCCTTCCATGTTGAATTTAGCTAGCCTTTTCTGTGCTAGTTTTCTTTCTGCGCTTCTGTGTTTGCTCTACTCTCTCCTACTTGTGTTGCCTCACTCTACAGTCGTGTACTATGTGTGCCAACCACCTTATTCAAATCGGCTTGTACTTCTGGGAGAAGACCCTTGAGCAACATGATAAAAGACTGCTATATTCATGTCTCATCCCCCTCCAGTCTCTAACCACCACATTGCCTTTATTTGCTGAATCTAGTGTGCAAGGTCCTCATCTGACTTCATTGTGTGGGTCAAGATAGAGTTTATATCTTATGTGTCTGGGTATCTGTTCTCAAAGCTTTCCATAAGTGTGCTCGACAGTTGTTAAATGGTGCATCATTGTGGGTGTTGCTGCTCAATTTTACTCTTTTATACCCTGCTTTTCTCCATATGTCAGCCGCTTGTTCCCCTAGCAGGGTGTCGAACAAGTTCTTCATGTCCCCTACTGCTAACTCGAGGGTATAAATCCACTTGCCTGCTCCCGCTGTGAGAGAGGACAAGGTGCACATTAAGGTATCCCTATCCAAGCACAGCCATGGTACATACTTGCTTGCCCTGGTCCCTTGTGTAGCAAGGGGAATTGCGTTCCCTGTTACTATGGGAGGCTTGTCTACTACCCATATTTAGGGCAATTTGCCCAAGCTGCGGCCTGAGCCGGTGGCTCCATGGTGTTATGTCCTCCTGATCATCTACCCCACAATCATTGTCATCATCCTCTTCTTGATCTTGAGTGTATACTGAGTCATAGTCTACACTATTGTGGCATTCATTCCTAGCTTGTAAACCTTCCACGCCCCAACCCCCGACTTTGGGGGAATCCTCATTTGTACCGTAAGATCTTTGCTAACTTTACTGTCTATCTTAAAGAGAATCTGTCCCATCATCCATTTGTCTGTGCCTATTGCCCTTCGCTTGTCGCTGTGCTACTTTCACTAGCTTCTCTTCCGTCTTCTGCAATGCAGCCTCTAATTCTATGCAAGCCTTATTTTCTATTTCCATAATTAATCAGTCTCGGTTGGGGTCCCCTGATGTTTCCTTTTTGTGAGTTGGGGGTGAAAGCAGTGTATTGGTGGACCCTGTGAAGGGCTGTAACGGAAATGATTCATAAGGGGGTAGGGCAGTGGTCTCTGCATGTACTTGATTGGTTCCCTCTTTACTGTCAGGGGTATTCTCTTTCTCCCCAAACATTTTCCATAATTCAACTATGCTCTGTCTATTTTTCAACTTTGTCCCTTTATGAGTTGATCATGCATGCCCTCCTCATGCCAAGGTTTAAACAAGTTGCCCACAGTTCCCTGAACCCACTCTTAGTGGTACTTCAGGATTTTCTCTTTATATTGCAGAAGTGTTTAACACACGTGCTCCAACTGAGTACCCATAATGAGCTGAGGTTCCAACCTCACTCATAAGAACAAAACTCCACAGATGCCGGACGTGCGGCACCTTATTGCAAAGACTGACAACTCAACAATAAACAAATTACTTACACAAATATAAAAACACCTGACCTAAAACACTGTCACTTACACACAAACACAATGGCCCATGAACTCCCTACCCACAAACACCTTTATATACACAATGTGCTAACAATACCTAAGAATCACTACCTTTAAATACACGCAGGCTACTGACACCTGCAAGAAAAAAACATATTTATATACAGAATGATATATGTCCTTCCTCTGCCTCCTTGCCTCGAAGCAAAGGAAGTCAACCCTCCTAAAACTTCCCTTCTAGAGCTGAGGGATATCCTGTCCTTTCTCAAAGGACCATTACTTTGTATAAAGGCGCTGCCTTTCCGCATTTAAGAGGAGCTTCCCCACATTCATTCTTCACTTTTACTACTCTATACAATGTCATCTTTCCCTGCCACGGGGGTGCTTCACCTCAACACTAGTAAAAAACAAATGCAAAACTACACAACATGATCTTGCCTCATCTTTGAGGAGCGTCCCCTTGTATCATAATAGCAATTTGCATGCAATAACAAAAGATATCAACAACAATGTGTTTCAAGTCGAAAGTGCACTCACGTTATATGTGTTCTACGAGTTCCCCTAATGCCTCACCCCTGCCCGACTGATTGTACAGCCGAGTCCGGCAGCCCTCACTTCCGCGACCAGACAAACATTCACAGTAACACAGTGCCTGCTCATCGCTCTATTTGTGTGCGCAGAAACTGCTCTCGGGAGGCAGGGATTTGCAGCCTTGGGCCGTGCGGCCAGTGGGCCCTCAGCATATTTGGGAGGCACTGGAGATTATGTCGGGGTCACCAAAAATGTATGGTAGATCCTTAAATCAATCAGAAAAATCAATCTAACGAATCAATAATGGAGCGTACGATTTGCAAGAAGAACAGCTTTAATAAATGCACAATATGGCCGGGAGGTTCAGTCAGAACTGAAAACTGAAAACAGTCTCAACCAATCCACATTGAGTTGCAGTATTTAAAGAAAAAACACAACATGTGAATACATTACCAATATCAAGTATATGTTAATCCCACATTCCCTATTGGCTCGCACCTATATAAAAACCTAAGCACAATATGCATTAGCACTCTCCATTGGTTAGCAGATCACCCATGACCATCCAAAGTGTAGCCCCCCTACAAATTACCTAATTGTTCAGTCAGCAGAATATATTCCATCTTGATTGGCTAAGCCTAAAAATGTAACATTTACTAAAATGGCATACCCTCATTGGTTAAAACTATTTAATTTTTGTGGAAAATATGTTTTTATTGACATTTTGTATTTTTGTATTTAATTTAACTTCTGACGTGCAGTCCTGCTGACATGACCCAATCATGTGGTGAGAGTGAACAGTGAAGTCAGTAAATTAGACACAGCCATATCCTCTCCCATGAGCTCAACCAATTTAATAAGCCAGGCATTTTGCAGGCCTTGTGACAATTTACTATCCAACACTTTTCACAACTCCCATTTTGAAACATGTTGCTATCCCTGACACACATCATTCTGGCTATTTCTTGGGAACCAGGTGTCTTCTTCAAAAACGTAACTGAGGCTCCACTCTTTTTCAATTAATGTCTCGTATATATTCATACTACCACACCATTCTGTTGCAGACCCAGTTCTCCCAACACTTCCTAGGGGGCAGTATAACTATGATCTAGTTTGACCCTTTTGCAATGTCTCCACTCCAGGCTTGGTTGACACCAAAACATTTCATTCACAACTATTGTACTTATGTATCATCAAGAACAAACTGTTATTCTACATTTCATTCAAAGCTCCTGTGAACAGCCCTGCAACAATTACTAATATGTGTGCTGCACATCACCCTTTCGCCAAGGACCTTGGCATGCTGAAAACTCGCTGGGAGAAGCAGGAAGAAAGTTTAGTTAAATGGAAGGCCAGAGGCTCAGATTTGTGGGCTAGTGTTCTGAATGGCAGAAATCTAAAACTCTGATGGGTCCTAGTTGAAAATGGCAGGACTCTGGCTAAAGTGGCAAGAGGCTCTTATGATAATGGAAAACAGTAATAATATCTTAGCTTCTCATCATTCCACCACATAATCGGTAGCCTAGGTCTCTCTAGAATGCAGCAAACCTATATCCAATACGAAAATATTCTTAAATGCTGTGACAAATGACAGAAACACTAACACCAAAAAATAACCAAAACTTCAAGCTCATAGAAGTTCCTCAGTTTGTACTTCCCTACATGTTTGGGGCATTGAACCTGAATCCCAACAGTGCCTGCGAGAAAGAAGCTAATCCACGACCCCAGGAAGAACCAGTGATGTGCACCCACCGAGTCTGAGGTAACAGGAGTGGCACAAGACCCTCAAGCGATCAGGGGAGCTGTGACAGCCTTAACAGAGTTTAAGAGGCATACAGGAGGAATCTCCCTTGCCCCAGAAATTGTGAAGGCCATGACAGAAGTAAAAATCAAGAGTGGTACAGTGGCAATCTTCCTCGTCACAGTGATTGTGAAAATACTATGAAAGCTCAAGAGTGGTACAAAAAGAATCACACTCATCACAGTGATTTTAAGAAAAAACAAAAAGTGTTACAGGAGTCATCTCCCTTGTTACAGGAATTACAAAAGACCTAAGAAAAGTCCAGAGTACTATAGGAGTAACCCAAGAGACATGCTGAGAGCACATACAAGGGAAAACCAGCCCGTGACCCAAGGAAGAACCTGTGGCACACACACGCCGAGTCAGAGTTAACGGTAGTGACGGGAGACCCAGGAAGGGTCCATGGAGTTATGAAAGCTCTAGAGTGTTATTGGAGTGATCTCCCTCATCACAGTAATTGTGAAAACCATGCAAGACGCCAAGAGTGTTACGGGAGTGATCTCCTTCATCACAGTAATTCTGAAAACCATAAGAAGGGCGAACAGTGTTACAAGAGTGATGTCCCTAATCACAGTAATTGTGAAAGTCATAACAGGAGTAAAAGGCAAGAGGCGTATGGGAGGGATATCCCCTGTCCCAGAAATTGTGAAGGTCATAAGAGGAGTAAAAAGCAAGAGTGGTACAGGAACAATCATCCTTGTCCCAGTAATTGTGAAAATACTAGGAAAGCTCAAGAGTGGAGCTGCAGGAATCCCCCTTGTTGCAGTGATTGTAAAGATTATAAGAAAAGCCAAGAGTGGTACATGAGTAATCTCCCTCATTACAGTAATTACAAAAGACCTAAGAAAAGTCCAGAGTACTATGGGAGCAATTTCCCTAATTACATTAATTAGAAAAAATATAAGAAAACCCAAGAGAACCATGGGAGTGATCACCCTTGTCGCAGTGAGTTGGGAAAACCCCAAGAAAAGCCAAGAGTAATACAGGAGTAACCTCCCTTGTCCTAATAGTGGGAGCATCAGTTGATGGATGCTTGATAAAGAACAACAATCCAGGAGAGAGAGAATATATGAACAACACTTAAGAAAGAAATGTTTTGGACATTGAGAAACAATAATCCTTGAACAACTAGGGAAAGACCAAATAAGTCCCTAGTTGAGGACTTGCATGGGCTAATCAGAGACTATAAGAGTCTTCCGGCAAGGAGAAGGGAATCATTCTCCTGAGCCCCTTTTTGTTTTCTGAATCCTTTTTGATTAGTGGTTGGGTCCGAAGTAGGTTCGTTTTTGGACAGAGGACAGAGGTTTTGCTTTGGACAAACCACACTGATGACGAGCACCCGAGATCTGTTAGGTAGGGCAAACCCTTTTAGCAAAGGAAAAGTAGCTATTTTTCTCATTGTTTCAATAAAAGCATTTTGTAAAATGACACCCCTTTGTCTGATTCCTTCTTCTGACTTACCACAGCAGCCTTTCTCACCAAAACCAGCTAAACTGGGAAGACAGGAGGTTAGGCCAGACCTAAGAGGAACCTATTCAGCACCTATAAATCTGAAAGGCTTATTCTGGAGTCAATGGAAAACCACAGAAACAATATCCAATGATCAACTGACACTCCTTCAATCGACCTGGCACACCATAGAATTATGGGCACAGATGCTTTCTAATTCATTTAGCTCTATCTCTAAACAGTACACTGACATTTTGGACCTCTTCTCTAAGCACCCAACTATCTACATTTCATCAATGAAACATTGCTCTCTGATGACCAGTCACAAGTAGCCTACGAGAGTATCCTACCTGGTTACAAGATCAAATGCCCAAAATGGATTAATAGACAGGGTGGGGGAATATTTTATTTATCTATTGAATATTTGTAAGGCACCTTTACAACAAAGAGGGTTTTCAGGATCCTGAAGGCAAAAGAGGAGGGGACCAGGGAAAACAGCGAATAGCAGTAAACAACAACAACAGCCCTACTAGGACTTTTGACAGATCGTGCAAGTGCAATAAAGAGAAGTGCAAGAAGGGTAGGGTTGACCCTGGGGCAATGAAGTGCTAAGAAAGGTACCAGGGGGTAAGTGCAAGGGGGTGCTGGAGGGGACGGCCACTGACTTAGTGCTAGGATGGGGGTGGGCGAGACTCATCAGGGTGCTAATAGGTAGGGGGAATAGTGCAATGCTGTAGGGGACTGATGGTATGGACTGGGCAGGGATGGCCTGGTATCCTGTAGGGTTCATAGAGGACCAGGCCGCCAGTCACAGTGGCAAAGGAGGAGTCAGCAAGGGAGGGAAAGAGGGAAAGAGGGTGAGAAAAGCAGGGTCTTGAGACGTTTCCGAACGTAAGGAAGTCAGACTCAAGTCTGAGAGAGGCAGGCAGGCTATTCCAGAGGGAGGTACCTGCCGAAGTGAGAGATCTAGCCCCCACTCTCTGCTTGGAGAAGCTTCTAACATGCAGAGAGTTTGAGCTACAGGACCAGAGGACTCTTGCAGGGAGGTACTTAGGATGGGAGAGAGTTGGAGATAGCAGGGTCCCAGGCCCCTGAAGGCCTTTTGGATGTTACAGAGGGTCTTGAAAGTTATCCTTGCAGCCACCAGGAGCCAGGGTCTTCAATATGACCATTGCAGCCACCGGGAGTCAGCCAAGAGATTTTAGGGCTGGAAAGATGCAGTCCCTGGGCTTGAGGCCAAGTATAAGTCGTGCAGTCCTATTCTGGATTGGTTGAAGGGGGCAGACAGAGGAGAGAGGAGAGAGGCAGATTGAGGAAGAGGCTGTTACAGAGGCTGTTACAGTAGAACAGCCTGGAGAAGACCAGGCTCTAGAGACATGACATTTCTGGGGGAAGGTGAGAAAAGGGAGAATGCCTCTAATGAGATGAAGCTGAAAGTGGGCCTTCTTGGCGAGGTCTATGCTGTGAGGAGAGAAGGAGATAGAGGAGTCAAAGGTGACACCAATGATTTTGGCCTCACAAGATGGTGAGGGGAGAGGACCCAATGAGGAGAGCCAGAGAGTGGAGTGAAGCAGGGGCTTGGGATCCCTATGAGGAGGATCACAGTCTTACTGGCCTTAAGACAGAGATCTATAGCCGTGCACCATGCCTCAATAGCAGTCAGACAGTCGGGAATGAGAGAGGGAGCAATGGGGTGGATGGACGCTTGAAGGAGAGCTGTGTGTTATCAGCATAACACTGGAAATAAGTAGAGAAGGAGGAGATCCAGTGGGCAAGAGGGGCAAGGTAGATGTTGAAGAGCCACAGGGATAGGATAGAGCCCTGAGGAATGCCTCAGGTAGAGAGTGAGGTGGAGGAGAGGAAAGGGCCCAGCTGCATCTGGGAAGAACAATTAGGTTTTTGGCCTTACAAGAAAAAAGGAAGGAGGTCAGCCAGTCCAGTGCCCGGCCCATGATGCTAAGGGTATCGCAGAGTCATTTTATTAGGATGGAGTGTTGACCATGCCAAAGGCAGAGGAAAGATCAAGAAGAATAAAAATGACAGTGTAGATGGAATCAAGGTTAGAGAGCAGATCTTCACAAGTGTTCAGAGGAGCATTTTCCATGCCTCCGGAAGATATAACGCCATGTTGGTGGTCATGGAGACAGTCAACAAGTTAAGTGTGGTGGGTCAATTGGGGGAACACCAATTTCTCCAAGAGTTTGTCCAGGTAAGGGTTCGTGGAGATGGGGCTATATTTGGCAGGGCATGAGGGGTCTGCAGATGACTTTTTCAGAAGAGGGTGCACAAAGGAGTGCTTGAGGGGTAGAGGAAATGAGCCAGTGGCAAAGGAGTGGTTACAGAAATCTGCTAGGGCAGGAGAGGGAGAGGATATGTTGCCCTTGAGAGTCCTGGAGGAACAGGTGTTAACCTGTTTGGAAGGGAGTTTCATGGAGCAGTCATTAGAGATCTAATCTGGTGGTATTAGGCAGAAGGTTTAGTTTAGTTTATTTATTTGTAAAGAGCGCCTAACCCTGAGGTAACTGGTCACATGAGCTTGAGACATAGTTACAAAACATTCAGATGCGACATGCAGATAGAGTACATTGGCAAGCCGACTGTGTTACAGATTAGACAGCATACATACTAGTACACAGATATTCCAACATAATCTCAATGCCTGCCACTGACTATATCCCAGTCTGTGAATTGCTCACCCTTCTCTGCTCCAGTTCTCACAAATCTCCTCTCAGCTTCTCCCCCTCACATAGATGACTGTTTTACAGCCAACATTTTCCAGGCACTCTCACTTGTGCAGCTGCCAACATATTTATGGATCTGCAAGTTCTAACTTTACTCAGAGATTTTAATATCTGGCTTGAGAAGACAATACTGCCACAAAATCCCTTGCAGCAAAACATACCATACACTTAGCCACTCACACTTGAGATGGCATTTTCTAAAATGGCAATGCTGCTAATATTTGCTCCAGCATATGTTCCCTAGTAGACCACTTACCTATATCATTTAGACAGTTCACAGAGGCACCCACTTTCACAGAACCATTCAAAAGGCAGTAGACCATAAACCTGAGCATGCAATGACATATAACTCAACAATTTACTGGAACAACTTGAAGCAATGAAGTTGATCTTTTCTACGAATCAATGAACAACTACACTAGAGGAGACACTCTGCGACATTCGTAACTGGATTATTTCTGCCTTGGACAGCATTGCTCTTTAGAAACCCTTTAAACACTCAGAAAAGAATAAATATGTTAAATGATTTGTGCACACTCTAGACCACATGATTCAAAGTGCTAAATGAAAAGAAAACCCCATCTGACCCTAACTCCAAGAGGAGCTTCCCTACCATAATCAAAAATACTAGTGTCACTGTCAGGATTTCCAAAGGTAAAGGTTCACAGTTCGATGTCAGAATGCAAGCTCTGTCCCTCACACATTATATTAAACTAAATTAAAAAGGAGTTCTTCCTAGTATAGAGGAATGACTCCCTTCCCCTTGACTAAAAGTCAGTTTTGAGTTTTGCTGGTTTCTAAAAGTTCAATCTGAAGTGTTGGGAGAAATGCCTCCCTTCCCCAGCCTTTATCAGATTTCTCATACAGTTCTTCAACTGTTGGGGGACTGTCTCCCATACCAATTGACCTTTCTCCAGTTTCTTGGCTTGGATGTTCCCCTAAACAGTGGCAGGTCTTCGACCCCAGTTGGCAGCCCTGGTTTCCTTTTTCCAGGCATTGCAATGAAGAAGAGAGGCCTGGATGCTCCTCCAAGCTGCAGTGGGTCCCTGATCCTGGTTGGCAGTCCTGGCTTCCTTCTACCAGGCACTGTGATTAATAAGAATGATCTGGATACTTTTCCAAGCCACAGTGGGTCCCTGACCATGGTTGGTAGTCTTGGTCTCCTTCTACCAGGCACTGTGTCGAAGGGAAGGAGTTGGGGTGCTTTTCCAAACTCTGGTGGGTTGACCCTGGTTGTTAGACCTGATTCCTTTTTTCTCTCAGGCATCTTAGTCCCAAACACAGACTTGGTTTACTCACCTGCGAAGTGCTGCATTCATATATATTACTTTCACAGTTCTCTTTATAATCTCTTGATCTCACATGTAGACTTGATTCACTCTCCTGCCAAGTTCTGTATTTATATATATTATTCTCACAGTTCTATTTATAGTTTCTTTCTCACACATGCAGACCTGTTTTTAGGATTCCTTTTCACCTCTAGTAACTCCCACCCATAGGCTCAGCCACCCAAATAGATTTAGGGTCTTGGCTGCAGCCCTCTTGTTAGTCGCAGGCTTCCCCGGTCTTTCTCTGCTTTGCGGGTACTCTGGGCCTCTTCTTGGCATGCCGCAGCGGCTCTGCTGCTTCTGACCCTGTTCATCATCTTTCCCCAAGTCGGACCGAGGGGTCCTGCAGGGCTGCGCTGCTAGTGTCTTCGCATGTGAGCCTCTCGTTTTGATCAGTGTGTCCGATGGAGACAGCCATTCCAGCACCTCCACGCCTAGCTCTGTCCTTGCTGTTTGCCTCACGAACAGGGTACCTCTTGTGGTTCCTAGTCAGAGGACCTGACTCTCTTGTCGGTATCCAGCAGGCCTGTGACTGAACACTAGGCTGCTCAGACAGGTTAATTTGTGTGTTCCCTCTGCGCCTCTTCCTCATTACAGTTTCTTGACTCAGATATTCATGATAGTCATCCCTATTCTTCCTCATCTCAGTTATATCTACTTCTACCATTCTATAAAAATATATAGGATAGAGGGGTAGGGATGGAAAGAGTGAGAGTGCTGGAGTGGTCGGGGTCTTAGGCGGATACTGGGTTCTCCCACAGTAGTCGTCACTGGTCCCTTAGGGGGTTCCCACTCCCATGAGATCCACCCACTGAGTACCACCCCAGGGGGTGTATTCGGTTAGCAGCCTCATCTCCCTGGCCTCATGGAAATGGGCTCCCCCTACTGAAGCAGTGACGACATCCTGGGTTTCATCAAACTACCATCAGTTATGTTCCTACAGGACCAATGTCATCAAAACCCAGAAGATTTGCAGATGCTGATGCTCGAAAATCACCAATAATGGAAGATCCACTGCCAGTAGACCCTCTTGCTGGAGCCCATCTGTTCATGCCAGCCCTGAGCTTGGGCCATGATGATTGCATGGCTGGTGGCCCCCTTAGGCTTTGTCTTTTCTGCTCCTGCCTTCCCACGACTGGCGGCACACTGGGCATCTGTTTCTTCCACTATGGCCTTCCTGTTTCAGGGTTGATGTTTAGATGATGGCTGCGGGAGATCACTGAGGGGGGCCTGGCCTTTTTCCTCTTTGCTGCGCTCCATCTCCAATGGCAGTCTGGAGCTGGGTAGCTAAGGGGTCCCAGCATTCTGTTGCCCCACCTTCCATGCAGAGTGGGTGGTAGGCTGCTTGGTGGTAGTTGATGGCCTCAACAATCTGTAGCCAAGTGGCTGGTCAGAAGAGGTGAGGAGCCCGATGTCTGGAACATTGTGGTATTCAAGGCTATTCCATCTCGCCTTGTGCATCTGAGAGGAGCGTACTTTGTGCACTGTTCCTATCCATGCATTCTGCATTTTGAGATTCTATGACTTTTAGACACTTAGACATTTAGATTTTGCTTCCCTGCCATGCTGTATTTTGGAAGTTGGGGAATGGTATGGCTTTAATTTTTGGCTTGCAACGTGCAGATTTGCTGGACTTGTATTGCTCCAGTTAATCTGGAACATTATTGCATGTTCTTCCTGTATTGGTTTTCTTTGGTATTGTTCTGTCTTTCATTGTTTTTCTGCTGTCTATTGCTCATCATGTCTTTAATTGTACCAACTCATTAAGCATTGCAAAGTAGTTAGGAGTAAGCGCTATAGAAATAATATAAAACAAACAAATAAACATTACTCCCTACATATAGAATCAGCACAACACATACAAAACATGTTTAAGATCGTCCAACAATTCCAAAATCTAATAGTTTGCAATACAAACCCTGATTCCGAGCTCATGATAAAAATGAGTCTGGATATAGGACATTTTCCCCTCCAGTTCCCAGCACCACCAATCTGAAGCGGCTGGAAGTATCGCAGGCGAGATGTTGTGCTTTCCAGCAGCAAAAGCTGCTAAAGCTCTCATTGTGCGGGACACATGTGCTCCAGTGGTATATCGAGTATTTCTTAAAAGACTGCCACTTTCCTAATTTAAAGAGCAGTTGGACACAAACTTAATAAAACATCAAGGAATTATTCTATAAAACACTGCCATCAAAGAAATTAAAAATATTCCTAGCAAATAAAAAAATCGATTGCAGCTGAAGCTAATTAATTTCAGTTTACCCTTTGTAAAACGGAAAATGGCATTTAGGAAATTGGCATAGGGATCGATACCCACATCAACAGCACTCTTACATAAGACTACATGCATGCATTGTAATTTCACAGGAATTCCTAACTCAACACCCCACCATTTGAATGGTTCAATACAGTCGCAGACACCAGGAGAACTACACGAGCCCCTTTTCGGGTTACCGGGCGACCACGAGACACGCTCCTAAACACCACTGTCCACAGCCAGGCGTCTGCAAGCCACACCAGAAGAATTTTCTGATGGGAGACGATGGCTTCTCCCACAAAAGCCATAATACAACGTTTCGGTCCCCAAATGCCCAAACAGGGCGCTTTTTCTCCTGAATCCTGTGCAGTGCCCAACCCCAGATCTGCAAGCACTCAGGGGCTACTTAACCGACAAGTGCAGTACCTTACGTCCAACCCATGTGAACGGAGCGACCTAAACTCAAGGGGTACCACAAATTTCGGGTCCAGAAGAAGTCATGCCACTCCTCTTTTGCAAAAACATCGAGAAAAGACAGCGGAAAACCATTGAGTATCTGTTCTGCCAAAAGCTAACCCATTGCGTTAGCAAGTCCACCAAGAATGGGTCCCATGACCACTCATGAACACTTGATAATGAATGGGACACTTGATCTGTACAGAATATAACTAGGACGTTCTAGCCTCTGTTTATCCTTTAGAACACTGACTCAAATAACTACATGTGAGGAATTTAAACCCAAGTTCTAACCTCTGCCTAATCCCAAGAGGAGAGACCCACAGAATCTATGCATATTCACACCCTTTAGACAGTAGGCTACATTGAAAGCTCTCAGCACATTACATTTTGTCAATTGTTTGTGTCTTTCACACACCTTTAGTGGTGCACTTGTTAATGACTTTCTGTACTTGAAAACTAGTTGTGTTTTTGCATATGAATAACTGTGTTACCATTGTATAGGTGACTTAAACACAGGTAAATTAAGGTTCGCACTGCATTAATTTGCGTTATACGTTTCGACACTTCATGTCTAGTTGTGTTTTTGATACACCATGTTAGCCCAGAATGAAATGGGCACGAAAACAAACAACTAAATGTATATAAAAATTAGACCAGTAACACTGAAAATATTGTACAATATGGTCAAAAAATGAATATATGAAAAAAATAAGAATGACACGGATATGTGGGTGATTTATAGACCCCCCTCTCTGAAGAACCCTCTCTTTAGACTACTGAAAAGAATTGGACATTAATTGTCACGCGTGGTTATAAAAATAATGCACACAGAAGTGCATATACATTAGCATGTTGGGACATTCGTCGTTACATATCAATACAGGGATTGACCCGTCATGTGCCTCTTGGTCTCTTTCCGTGCAAAAATGTATTGCAGAGAAGAACATTGCCTCATGACAATCCCCAAGGCATTCCCTTTTGTCTTATTATTTCCTTCAGCAAATTATTTAATACCGTAAAGTATTACTATACAAGCACCAATATGCTGATACATTATGTGATTGTGAACAATTTTCTCAAGTCTGTTGAAAAAAGTTAATAATTAAATTTGATTAAAAATTGACAAAAAGAACCAATAAGAATAACCTGGGAATTATTAACGTGAACATTTGTGTTGCTTCAGACTCTAAGTAAAACACATAATTTTCTGATAAGATGCAGGTGCAGTATGAGAAGTGAAAAGTCTGGTGTAGGCCTTTTACAACTCCTTTTTACAATTATTGTACCACACTGCGGCTTTAATAATAGCTTTCAAAATAGTCCTAATGGGTAAATCATGCTCATCCTGTACAGAAAGGGATGACGATAAATAGCACCGGGCTGCTTTGCATAACATTAAAGAGCATTTTGGGAACATAGGAATGACAACAGATTTGTATATTTCACATAAATATCTGTGATAGTGAGTTAAGCTGGAACCCTTATGATCGCCTAATGAACACTTTGCTTGGTGCTTATTTCATGTAACCCCAGCACTCTACCTTAAAAGTAAAAAGTAAAATGTATGCAAACCATGAGACTAATTTGGACAATATATTTGGTGTTGAGGTTGGTCTGTCCTGCTTAAGTAGCTAATGTTCTTTCACAGTTTGTATGTACATGGCTTCCTGCTTATTCTTGGCGAGTGGGAGGGGTGGGGTGGAATATTTGAGGGGGACTAAAGGTCATAATGCATATTTTGTGGAGGTCAGGACACCACTGAAATCCAGATAGTTGAACCAATGAATACCTCTCTAATCCTATCTACAGTAAAACAAGAAATGTGCTTGGGTTGATTTCAGACCCCCAGCTGGCATGACAGAAACATAAAAGAATTAATTCCTAATGGAGACGGCTGAGGTAGAAAGTACTAAAGGACATTTGGATAGATATCCCCAACATTGTGGAAAAACTTAGGCTTGAGCTGGAAGCCATATTTGTAAGGGCATTACCACTGCCAGAACGATACTTGGGGTGGATGAAAGGTCCTCCAAGGACACCAGAAACACAAAAGTCATAGTAAATGGCCCACAATCGGAGTTCTAGGGAATAGGTGCCACTGCAGGCTCCTTAGGAGATCCTTAAGACCATCCCACCATACATCCCATGTGATGGTGCTACAGCGGAGCGTTGACACTTTTCATATGTGTAATTGTGTGGTTGTGTGGAATGATCAATGTATTTAAATTACATTTGTTTTGCACATGGCATATGTGTAACCATTGTGTTCATCAGTGCAGAGGTTGAAGTTGGTAGATAGGGAGTCACATGTTGGTGGGAGGGGTACCACGAATTGTATATAGTTGCAGCTTTGACAAGTGAAACATGTTTGGTCCGCCCCATCCTTGGAGCCAAATATGCCTTCACAGAAGTGTTGTCTTGTTTCCCTTGCTCTATGGATCTTTATTTCACAATGAGTATCTCTGCCAGATAATCCCTGTCCACACTGGCCCTGTTTCACAGAGATTTGCACTTAGAAAATGAGAAATGACTGAGAGAATCTTGCATTTACATCAGTTACATTACACGCCGTTTAGTGATGCCCTTGAGAATATGTCTGTGTCACATTTGCATAAACGCATCTCAAAGATTGTTCCAGGCATCTTTAGAGTTGCTCCAATTTTAGGCTCTTAAGCTATAACAAGGCCAGGAAGGCAAGTACAGTGGGCATCACTCATGCTGGAATATCTGTCCAACATTGTTATTCTGGCTACGTATACAGGTGTACTGTGCAATTACATGTCCGTTGCATGTTTCACACAGCACAGAAACCTAAAACACATACACATGCATATACAGATATGTAGCCACAATATGTGTGATCTTCACTATGTCACACACTAAAATGGTGACACGTTTTGCTGGCAAAAACACGTGACATAGGGGCCATCATCGTCACAAGCTAATTGTTGGGGGCTTGCCTTTAGGAATAGTACTCAAGTGAGACAATGTTCTTGTCTTGTTATTGGGATGTCACAAAGAGGATCACTACATGTGCATGTGTGCAAGTAAGTTCGCCCAATGCATATGTGAACTAGGTGATTCTGGGCAAAGGGGAAACACGCTGTCTTCTTTAGCCTCATGATACTTTCAGGGAGTCATGCATGGCAGTGATGTATGATAAGCATTGACGTTACTTGATGAATTCACCACATGGTATGCGTGCAGGTGATATCTTTCTTGATACTACTACATGTGCACCTGTGAGTGTGGGTATCACTTGCTAAAAGCTGGGGTTTGTATGTGCCATTAGTTGACATAACAGTTGCTGGGTTCCCTGTTCAAATGCTGTCTGCTACTCAGGTTGTGTCTGGTTGTGCAATTGGCATTTTGGATGGGTTATGTTACACAACTTCGCATATGAGTTCATGTGTAGCATTGAGAGAAACCTTAATGGAATTATTCAATCTGGCATCCTTGTGGTCTGTTGCATTGCTTCCATTTCATCATTGGATTATAAATCATTACCGTAGGTCCTTCTGTACCACTTGGCAAAATGATAGAGCAGTAGCATAAAGAATAAAACATCATCATCATCATCATCGTTTATGCATAAATAAAACATAATAATGCAACAACTTTGCGCAACTTAGAAGGCAATATGGCTCTTGACATTCCACTGGTAATGGTAAAGTTAAGACAACACCTTTAAAGTGCTTTGAAACCATGGTGGAACTTTAGAAAGGACCCATAAAACCACCAGGCATGAGCAGAGCAATACGTCTACAGTATATCAAGCTTTCCATGGAAATAATGAGGATAAAATAAGGCACGTTGGTTACATTTGTTGTTTCTTTTATTATTGAGGCCACAAAATATTCAGGATAAAAAAAAGAGAGATTACGAGTCTCCGGACCAACATCTTTACTGATGTTTCTGATCTCATTCGTTAATTGTCCAAAACGTTTGAAAATAACTGCGAATGCTGACAAGACTTTTATTGCGCCACAAAGGTTCTGTAATTCTGCGTGTAGAGTTTGCAGTTTTTTTTTTAATTCAACAGACCTCACGGTTTGTAATCTAACTGTAATGTAAGGCTTTGTTGCGCAATTCTCTGGCACCGCTCAAGCAAGGATATTTTGAAATCAATGCTTCAATATGACTAGGGAGTAAGTCACAACTCATGGCTTGCAATGTGATGTACGCGCAATCACACAATTCAGTTGACAACATGATCTTCTGCTTCTGCCTGAATTGCGAAGCCATGGATCACCAAAGCCATTTCAACTATTTATTTCACTTCAGGAACCTCAGCCACTGGATTCCGATTCCGCCACAACGAATGGAGGCGGATAATGGCAGAAATGAATTGGTCAAGTAAAATGCTTTAACCCCACAAATTGTTTGTAACATTACTCCAGCGCTCTAACTAGCTGAAGACATTATAGACTAAACATCTAATCATCTGAGAGCATGTCTTTGGAAAATGCATATCAGCATACCTTGATGAAAGTAAAATAAATCTTGGAACTTTAATATCTCCCTTTCTAGACCTAAATAGGCCCCATTGGAAAACTGTTTTATTGTTTCTCATTAAATTAGAATTGTGCTGATGTGCCACTATCCTGCGTTTCTTCTTATTATTAATGGAAATAAAAAGAATTGGTGCGTATTCAGCACAACCGCAGTGAAAGCCTTAAGAAAAAAACCAGGAAGGGATGCATTTAATTTCTATTAACTGCATCCCCATTTATTAAATATAATATTAATTTTCTTTAAGTTATATTTGCATTTAGAGAGGACATTCTTTCTTATGACAATTAGGAAAAGTGTATTTGTATTTTTATTAGAGGGTGTGTTATCTAAATAAATGTGAACTGGCTAAATTATATCATTCCTTTAATGTATATTTAAGTATACAGAGAAAAAAAAACTTTGTTAAAGGGACGTTATGGTTACAAGTAAAAACGAAAAACCCCAGATATTTGCCAGTTATGGTAAGCCTAGCAACCATAACTCGCACCACCACAGTGCACTGCTAAGACTAACACCCAGGACATCAAAGATGACATCACAAATGTCATTCATCCCATCTCTGGTCACATCACATATCTGGGCCACTTGTTTTTGTTGACTGACATATGCAGGCCAGGCGGTTTTGTTTACTGACAGTCAGAACATGAACTTTGAAAAAGTGCTATATATGTAGATATTAACCTTCTTGTATACTCTGAAAGTACTTTCCTTATGGTTTGTCTCAGCTCATGGTGCACATATATTGACAAATAAGCAGGCTTCAGACACACAACTCATTTGTATGCATGATGATTAACTTTAATATTATTGACATTTTCTAGTGATGTTTCTTTTCTGCTTACTTTATCTTCCCTGTATGCGCCTCTGATTTGTATAAATTGTGGATCTTCATATGTATTGTTTGTACTAACACAATTATGTAGTACGTCTTGAATTATTCTATTTATTTCATGTTTAACATTGCTAAATCAAACATACTGTACTTCTACGGTGCATGTTGCAGCCATTACCTATGTGTATGTATGATTAGGTTCCTGTACTAACAACAACACTCCAATATAATATTTTGTTTAGATGAGTACATTCTTGGGGGGAAATCCGCCGAAAAGTCATGCTCATACTGCCGGCAGGGAAATCCGCCGACGGTATGAGCGTAAAATTTCCCCATTGAGACCAATGGGGAATGTGGCATTCCCGAATGGGCTCAATGGGGAATGGGGAATACCATTACCGCCGAACTCGTGATCTGGCGCTATTAGCGCCGTGGGGTTCGGCGGTAGGGCAGATAGCGCTGGCGCTAATATCGCCGGCGTTACCGCCCAAATCGTGATGAGGCCCAAAGTACTTCATGATAGGTCTCCTAATCACCCCTGACATCTTCCTACCAACATTGTAAACACACAATTCATTTTATATGTGGTGTCATCAGTGATGTGATCAATGACATTTGTGATATCATCTGTGATGTCCTGGGTGTTAGTGTTAGCAGTGCACTGTCGTGGCATGAGTTGTGGTTGCTTAACTTACCATAACTGGGTAATTTCTGTTCATTTTTGGTTTTACTTATAACCATAATGTCCTTTTGACAACGTTTTTTCACTGAATTTCATAGATTTTTATTAGTGCAACTTAACCATAACGTTGCTTTAACAAGATTTTTCACTGAATTTTATGGGTTTTTACCAGTGCACCCTAATTTGCTACAACTTCCTAATAGCATACTTACTCCCAATATAGCAGCATTTTCAGTAGATCTAGAAAGTTTGAACTTAAAACTGTGCCATTCCCCACCTCCTACCAACATTTTTAACACTACTATGAACTTTCTGCAACTTTTTTCACTGTATTTTGTTCGGCGATGTTCGTAAACGTCTGATGTCAGCGCAAACTTTCTGGACAGTGTCACATGAACATGCAAACGCGTGCGGGATGATGACGTGTTTGTGAACGCGTTCGCGTTTCTTGAACCGATCCGTGCTTCAATAACAGTTCAAAACTGCATTGTCAGCCAATCTAGGAAGTTGCAACTTAAAAGTTTACCCTTCCACAGTTCTAGACCAATTCTTACTCATTTTAAATCTGCAATCCAGGAGAAAGCACCTGCTGAGAAGAGTATTGACACACCTGCTATTTAACTTCAACAATGGCATCAGCCATGGTCATCCCTTCTCCCCAAGAGCCACCACCACCAACACAAACACCATCACCAGCTGGAGGGCCTGGACAAGGGAAAAGGCACAATGATGTAGAGGAGAATCAAGAGGACCAGGAAGATAAGATAGAAGAAATGCCTACCTCCAGCACCCAGACAGAATCATGGGTGTCGCAGTTCTTTAAGACCGTATGAGGGGTATCAAAGTGTCAGGCTACCCTTGTTGAATGCATTGAATGTGGAATCATACTCATTCACGGACAACATGGGCAGTACTCTTTTGGTACCACCTCCATGCACCGCCACACACGCTCACACCACTCAGGTACTCTGAGAAAGGCTGTTCCTTTCTCAGAAAGTAGTAAGCTGTCTTCCTCTACCTCATCTTCCACAATCGCTACTGCCACCACACAGGCTACTCTTGTGGGGCAGAAAATTCCACCAGCTACCTTGCAAGCATAAAAGAGGCTGTTGATCCATATCTTTCTAAGACTACAGTGCTCTGTATATACTGCAAAACACCAGTCTGCAGACACCACTCCGCAGGGAGAGCAGTTTCAAAGTAGTTTCGAGGCTGTAATCAAGGAGCATGAGAAACACTGCCGCTACCTTAGATTTAACATCTTCCCCTGTACACCTGCACCACCATATATGTGGTTCCTCATTTCCCTCCCCCACCTTACTTCCTGGCTTCTACTGCAAAAACAAATACAAATAAAAATAAAAAATAAAAAACACCAAACAAAAATGTTGCTTTAGGAACCACCTTTCACAATAAAAAAATAGAACTAGAAATAAGCTTATAGACTCCATCTACTTTACATTTTCCAGTAAAGTAGTTAGACTCAATAAGATTCTCCAACATTCCCTTTAGCTTTTGGTTCTATGCTAATGGAAATAATGGACAACTATATACTAGAGAAAAATAAAAAAGCACATGAACAATTTTTGGTCCCAAATAATTTTCGCTAGCATAGAATAAGGATCAGAATTAATGAACCTTCATGACTATCCGTGGTCTCTGTGGTCCCCATTCCAGGCCATGCATCATTACAAGACCTGGATTGCACGTGCACACCATCAAACAGAACAGCCTTTCTACCCTTTTTACTGTTATGTTTGTAACACTCGCTCATTGCCTGCTTTCAAACAGTCACACATCTATCCATCAATCACTTCCAAAAACTCTACATATAATCCTATCAACCTATTACATGTCCACACAACAACTGCCACTTAACAATGTTCTAGAAATCTTTTGCATCTGCATTTCCCTTGTTTGTCCCAATATATGTTCAACTGCTGCTATAAATGCACACATGCATTGTGCAGTAAGAGAAGCGTATTAATTGAAAGGGAAGTAGGGATTGCCAAGTGTTGATCGGAGCCCAGAAGGAAAGTGCCTAAGGATGCCAGGGTGAGAGGCCACTGGCTAACTGCTGGGAAAGAGAAGTCCCATTGGTGGGGTACACAGCCGCCAGGCGGTAGACCTTCAAGGGTAGTGCTTCAGAGGGGAGAGTTGTACTGATTTTGACTAGATATAGGGCCTGCAACCTGTGAGGTTCATGAGGGACCAGGCCATCAGACTCAGTGGCAGTGGTATGAGTTAGCAGGGACAAGATTAAGTGAAACAGGGAGAGAAAAGCACAGTTTTCAGATGTTTCTGTAACTTAATGTAACTTAAGGAAGACCAGCTCAAGTCTGAGAGAAGCAAGAAGGCTGTTCCAAAGAGAGGCACCGACGGAAGAGAGAGACACACCTCCCACTCTCTGTTTTGAAAAGCGTTTGACAAGCATAACATTTTATTTAGAGGAGCAGCGGGCTCTAGCAGGGGAGTATTTAGAGAGACAAAGATGGAGATAGCATAAGTTGGGGATTTCATAGTCACAGGCTCCAGAAAGCCTTGTCAATGATATAGAGGATCTTGATGTTCATCCTTGCAGCCACCAGGAGCCAATGTACACATTTTAGGGCTGCAGCGTTACAATCCCTGGACTTCAGACCAAGGATAAGTCTTGCAGCCCTATTCTGGATCAGTTGAAGGGGGCCTAGACAATAAAGGAGGAAGTCGAGGAAAAGGCTGTTGCAGTAGTCCAGCCCACAGAAGACCAGATCTCCAGAGACGTTGAGCATCTAGGGGGTAAGGAACGGTAGAATGCCTGTAAGGCTTTGAAGCTGAAAGTGGGTCTTCTTTACAAGCTCCAAGGTGTAAGGAATAAAGAAGAGAGAGCACTTAAATATGGCCCCAATGTTTATGACACCACAGGATGGTGAGAGTTGAGGGCCCAATGATGGCAGCCAAAGGATAGGAGAAAAACAGGACACAGGTGTAACAATAAGAAGGATCTCAGTCTTACTGCCATTGAGGCAGAGATTGATAGCCACACACAATGGGCCTCATTACGACCCAGGCGGTAATCGTCCGTCATTACCGCCATGGCGTAATGAGCATTTACGCCGTGGGCCGATGGCGTAAAGAGCGCCACATTACGACCCATCGCGCACGAGCATTACGCCATGGCGGTAATGCAATTAACGCCATGGCGGAAAAGGCCCCTACCGGCATCGTAAAGTGAGCAAGGTGCACTTCCGCCACCGTAAGTAGCGGCCACCGTAAGTAGCGGCCACCGTAATTTGCGGCGGCCGTAAAAAGCAGAACCGGAAATAGCGTCATTGCGCCGGAACGGGAAACAGCCTATCGGCCATCTTTAAAAACACAATCCATTGCCATCCTACCGAACAACACCAGACCCAACCCTGACACCTGTCCCAACCTATCACCCACCCATCCAAGTACCCGAAAATGCCTAAATCTGTGAAAAAGGCATGTGACCGCCAGCGCCAGGAGAGATTCAGCCGGGAGGAACTCTGCATGCTTGCGGAGACCCTGCAAGACAACGCAGGTGTCGTTTTCTCCCCGGAAATGACCAGGACAGCGATAGGGAAGAAGAAGGCCTTCTGGGCCCTGGTGGCTGAGCGCGTCAGCGCGGTGGGGACCGTACCCCGCACCCCACAGCAGTGCAGGAAGCGCTGGGGTGACCTACGCATACGGGTCAGAGCCGTCATCTCTGCAAACCGCAACCTTGCCCTGGGTACCGGTGGAGGGTCGGAATCCCCCCTAAAACTCCAACCGTGGGAGGAGATCTGTGCAACCACGATTGGCATGGAATCCATTGAAGGCGTCGGAGGGATGGAAAGGGGAGCTCCGACATCAGGCGAAGAAGGTAGGTGCCTCAAACAAGACATGCCATAGTCACTGCAGTCCAATCATGTGTAGCACAAGGTTGCCCTAGAGTGTAAATGCAACACATATCAACACTGCCCATAGCCACATGCAAGCACCACCCTGTATACACTGCTGGCACCCGCATACCTGCATCCACATTCCACACTAAAAGGAGACAACCTGCATGGCACTGCCTGAAATCTGCCTCATCTACTGACCAGAATAATGTCAATCATTGTCATTCCAAAGTCCGCAGACCCATCAATAACGCCCTCCCTCCTTTGCTTCACCACAGGCACAGATTCACACCCAGAGGACCAGGACACCTCTGCGCCGAAGAGAGCCAAGAAGGCCATCAATAACGTCCCTGCACCCTCAACCTCAGCTGCAGTGAGGCAGACCCCACTACAAGCAGGTCCCACTGCAAGCATACCGGACGTCCCACCGGCAAGCACCCCTGTAGGCAGCAGGCCAGCAGCAGCTGCTCCACCTCCACCGACATTGCCTGCCACAGAAGGCACGGGGTCAGCGGCCAGCAGCAACATCGGTGAGACAGCTGCAACAGCTGCATGTTCAGACTCAGACATGGAGCACGAGGTCAGAAGCCCCACTGACCTACTACATTCCCCCTGTTTCTCAGACGCCAGCCCCCATGAGGATCACACACAGGGGCACACACAGGTAGAGGAGTGGCCTTCCACCCCATGCCCTGTCCACACTCCACAGGAGGGGAGCAGCCCCTCCATCACTCCACCAGCACTGGCCATGGGCCATCAGGGCCAGCAGTCCCTCGAGGACATCACAGAACGGCAGCATCAACTGTCCACGATGCTGAATGAGCATGCCGCAGAATGTGTGGGGGCTAGGTCTACCATTGAACAGGCCACGGAGACCCTAAGGGCCGAAGTAGCACAGAGCACTGCCACCCTGAGGGATGCCATGCAGGCCATGTCCAGGGACATCTGTGCTGAACTTGCCGGCTTGCGTCGTGCGCTCACTGAGCTCACCCACACCCTACAGGACGTGCATGCACAGGGGCAGCCAGGGACATCCTCCACTGCCAGTTCTGCACAGAGCAGCCCCGTGCGACGTTCCGGACGTAACCTGCGCTCTACAGCCAGGGGTGCCCCGGGGGCCGGGAGAGGGGGCTTGTAACAGCCTGTGGCCACTGTCACAGGCATCTGTTGACACCTAGAGGGGGTGTGTTGGGGTGTGCAGGGGGGAGGTGGGAGGGGGTGTGTTGGGGTGTGCAGGGGGGAGGTGGGAGGGGGTGTGTTGGGGTGTGCAGGGGGGAGGTGGGAGGGGGTGTGTTGGGGTGTGCAGGGGGGAGGTGGGAGGGGGTGTGTTGGGGTGTGCAGGGGGGAGGTGGGAGGGGGTGTGACACGACATTTCATAGTTTCAATACACTTTTTTCTTTCAAAAAAAGTAATGTGTGGACATTTTCATTGCGTATGTGTGCTTTATTGGTGTACAGTCCACAGTGTGCATGTCCCAGAGACACACAGTGCCCCAAGTGCAGTCTCCATGTGATAAACACCAGCCGTGTGTGCTAGAAGCAGTGGTCGATGATACTTTGGCGCATTGCACGCCCCTCCTGTGCATCGCCTCCTCCATGGGGTGCCGCCCCATCTGCACCCTCCTCATCCTCATCGTCAGGTGGTTGCAGTTCTGCGTCAGGGGGCAAGGGCACATTCCGTCTGACGCACATATTGTGTAGCATGACACATGCCATGACGATCTTTGCCACCTTCTCATGGCCATACAGGAGTGCCCCACCAGACCTGCTGAGGCTTCGGAACCGTGCCTTCAATAGGCCGAATGTCTGCTCTATGACCACACGAGTACGTGTATGTGCACGGTTGAAGTCCTCCTCGTGCTGGTTCTGCGGGTTCCGGACTGGTGTAAGGAGCCACCTCTTCAGGGGATAGCCTGCATCACCTGTATGTAGGCGAGAATGTATGTGTCAGTCATGTCGTCTGATCAGGAACATGATGTTCCACCATGGCTCGCATCCAACTGTTACTTTGGCTCACTTCTACATGCACTGATTGATTCACACAATGCAACCAGTATATGCTCATGGCTCCCATGGCCTGTTTTGCATGCCATCACCCAATGTATGCAGAGGGGTTGTGTGCATTGTGAGTGCCCATCCTCTGTCTCCGTTCTCTGTGTTACTCACAGCCAGGTGGAGTATGCATCATCCCCCCTCCCTTTCAGCCAGGTGGAGTATCCATCACCCCCCCCCTCTCTGCCAGGTGGAGTATGCATCATCCTCCCCCCCTTTCTGCCAGGTGGAGTATGCATCATCCCACCCCCTTTCTGCCAGGTGGAGTATGCATCATCCCCCCCCCCTTTCTGCCAGGTGGAGTATGCATCGGTACGTCATTCACCTGCCCACTTCCATGACATTGGACTCACCGAGTAGCCAGGATCTTGGCCCTGCATGTCGCTCCATGTAGCGTGGTATTGTGGAGTTCCTCAGGACCATAGAATCATGGGTTGATCCGGGGAATCGGGCACAACAATGTGTGATGATCTTGTTGGAGTCACAGACCATTTGCACGTTGATTGAGTGGAACTGTTTCCGGTTGCGGTACGGTACCTCCATGGCACGTGGAACCACCAATTCCACATGGGTGCAGTCGATGGCACCAATGCAACCGGGTATGCCGGCTAGTGCATGGAAACCCACTTTGGTGTTTGCAATCTCCTGGGCAGTCCGTGGTAATGAGATGTGGTCGTCTGTGGGCTTGAGGAGGGCATCGAGCACTTGGATGAGTGTTCGTGAGAATAATGGTTGTGAAATGCCATGCAGGTGCCCCACTGTGTGCTGGTAGGTGCCTGTGGCCAGGAAGTGGAGTACAGACACTACCTTCAGTAGGGGGGGGGATGGCGGTTGGACTTTCTATCATGCTGACGATGTCGTTGTGTGTCATGTCTACGATGGCGGTGATGGTGTCCCGGTCCAAACGGTACAGGGTGTGGTTCTGCTCAGCAGTGAGGTTGAATGGATTGGCTCTGATGCGTGGGATTGGGGGCTGCCTGCGTGGTGGCGCTGGCTGTGCTGGTGGGGCTTGCTGGGCCTGCCTTGCCCTCCTTCTCCTCCTGCGTCTCCTCTGTGCTGCCTGTTGTTGTTGTTGCTGTTGTAGCACATGCATTGCTATCAGGTCCTCCAGCCCCAACATTGCTAGTCGTATTGGCATCATTGTGGAGTGTGACTGGGTGTGGGAAGGGGTGGGGTGTGCTCTTTTTGTACTTCCCTGAGTCTGTATTGCCTTCACCTGTGCTGTTTCTGTGCACCTGTGGCAGCTGCATTCACTTAACATGGCCCTTTACGGTTGTTTCGCGATGGCGTTATTTGCACCATGGCGGTAAGGTACTTAACGGGCTGGGTGATGGCGTTAGGTGCATGTCCGCTTGGGTCGGCATTTGCGTACCTTTCCGCCATGGCGCTAAGTACGGTGTGGGCGGTCGCGTGCGTGCACCCTTAGCGCAGTTAGCGGCAGCGTTAACTACGATGCCGCTAATGGCATCATAGTTAACGGTCACGGGTCATGATCGGACCTGGCGGAAAACGATGCCGGTAACCATTTACCGCCATCGTTTTTCACTTAGCGCCAGGGTCGTAATGAGGCCCAATGTCTGGATGGCAGTCAGACAATCAGGGATAAAAAACAAAGAGGAGAAATTAGTAGAGGAAAGTATCGAGGGAAGCTGTGTGTCTTTAACATAACACTGGCAATTAAAAAAGAATAGGGACATCAGGTGAGTCAGAGGGACTAGATACATATTGAGTAGCCACAATTATAGGATAGAACCCTGGGATACGCTGCAGGTAGAGAGTGAGGTGGTGCAGTAGAAATGGCCCAGTTGCAGCTGGCAAGGGCAGTTAGTGACAGAAACAGATCAGCCAGTCCAGTGCCCATTCCATGATGCTAAAGGTGACATGTAACCAGTTAATGAGGATAGAATGGTTGACTGTGTGAAAGGCGGAGGAGACATCAGGGAGCACTATCCTTAATTGTCCTACTATCATAAATAGCATATACACTTCAAAAAATGATCCCACTATATTACAAATACTGTATACTCCCCCTTTAGCACTTATAAAAACTATACACATATTCCTATACTGTATGTGGCCACTGGCCACAACCACCAGAATAGAATTAAACCATATAACAAGTATGTACAATACATCTTCAAATGAAAGACTCACCAAGAACCCCCATCCCATAATCCCAATAGCGTCCGCGGACAAGAACATTTATGGCAGACACAGCAGCACCTGCATAGCTTTATGTCACCTATAAAAATAGCTCTATATCAACTTTTTTTCCACACCCCTACCCTTTCAAGGCCTTCCTTCGTCCACAAAATAACCCCAAATAGTTTTTCCAGAATTCTTTTCCTCACTGCGCTATCCATGGACAAAGGTGATGATCAGCTATCCAATATGGCAACCATTTCTAAAATTACGACGCATATTTTCAAACATGCGCCTCTCTGGCACCTTTGATGATCGATCGTCAAACAACGTTATAAACTCTCAAAAAGCACTTGTTCTATAAATTGAGCAATTTAACCAAAGATATTATTACCACTTATTATATAAACATTTCTCATAAACAAATATCACCATTTCTTATTTAACAGAAATGGCAAACACACTTCAGTGGCTAGAAAACTTTCACAAAATGAGTGAAGAGAAAATTTCAAATTGTAAACAATAAATCTTTCAATAAAAAAAAACATTATAATTCATGGAGAGTTCATTGAAATAATAATGTCTTCTTTTCTTATAGTACTTAGCTTAGATAAAGAAACTACACCAGAGATTAATTATATAGAATCCCAACAATCGAAACTACAATCCCAAACCCCATCTGTACAGAATAAAATAATGATCTTGTCTTTAAAATTGAATAAACTCAGCAATAACTTTAAAGAACTATTACATTATGTTAAGAAATAATTTTATTACAAAATATTCAGTACCAATCTCCTACTTATACCTGTTCCCCTTGCACCCAGCACTCACCCCAATCAAATTCACAAAACATAAATCAAACACGGTTTGAAGAAACTTCTCTCCCTCCCAGATGACAAAAATTCCAAACCCTCCCATTTATTTTTCACATTCTGTTACCCCATCCATTTCATAATTATATTTGTTTTCTACTATAAATATCTTGAATATTATTGTGTAATAAATTCTTATTTCTTTTTTAAAACCCCAATCAATAGTCCGCAAAACATCTCGACGATTGGAGGGTCCGTGTCCGTAATGGGGCGTCTGTGGACATTACACTCTGTCCGTGCAGGTCCGGTCTCGTATGACGCATTTTAATTTAGTCCACAGACAACGTGCCCATTTCAAACCATCCCCACACATACCCCCAGCATCTCCCATCTGCTGATTCCAGGACACATACAGCTGCCATGGAGGCTCCACAGACATCATAATGTCACTGCGCTCATGAGGCATGCCAATGTGTCCACGGACAGTCACTGTGACTGCGGATGGTTTGAAACTGCATTTTTGGCCAATCTAGAATGTTTCAAGTTGAAATTGAACCCTTCCAGAGCTCCTAGACCTATCCTTAGTTGATCTCTAAACCTTTCTTTTAAGGTATATTTCTAACTCTGTAGTGTGTGGACAGTCGTGACGTCCCGGATGGTTCCTCTGAAGGGACTCACCCATTACTTTTACTCATTCTCAATCTAGCAGACCCGGAGAAAGCATCTATTCATAGCTACTTCCAGTAGACCTCCATGAGTAAAAGAATGGCATCTGTCATGACCATTCAAAGTGAAGATAACGGTTGCCCCTTAACTAACCTTACGCTCACGTGTTGCCCTATTAACAAGTTGCAAATAAACTTGACATTTTATGTCAATGCCATTGCTCTATGTTGATTAAACTGTTCCTTAAATCATAGTCCAACAGTCCATGTTAAATTACCCAGTGTCTTTTTTATTGCTTCATAAAGGCAGTGTGCATCCTAAGGTGTCTGTCTTCAGGGCAAGACACTTTAAGCACATTAAACATGTTAAAAAATAGTATGAATACACATGATGAATGCATGTGGTAAGTCAAAATAAAATAAATAAATGCATACCCAGAGTTAAAAGATCAGGGCAAACACATAAAAAACATATTTCAGTCCAAATCTCATACACAATGCCTAAATCCATGATAGTCTGGTAAATCACAAAAAGCAACCCAATTACCTGACTGCTTTCTGAATTAGTATCTGTGAAAATGAACAAAACCAGGAAACATATTCATGATATATTACTAATGCCAATTCCATTAATGTGTAGATTCAATATCCATGTGCTGAAATGGAATGGTTAGAATCTGTTAACTGGGTAAATCCAGTAACACTGGAAGTAGATGAGGCAACACTTGTCTAAATCTGTATAAACAGAAAAATACATACACAAAATAGATAATAAGAACTTACCAGTGTATGAATGCTTAGGTTAGCAGTCCCTCAGTCCATGGATGCTTACCTTCAAAGTGTAGACCTGAGATTAAAACATCTCAGCCTTGCGCGCATGTTCCTAGTGTGTCCTAAGCTCTTACCTGTCTCTAATGATGTCACCGGCGATGTGATGTCATGCGTGAGCGCACGCATGATGTCACGAGCATCACGCATCCCGCGTGACATGTAAACACAGGTCATATGGGCATAACCATGAGTGTGTGGAACTTACAAGTAAGTAAATGTTTATTACCCTTAATACATTGATCAGAGCAACCAAACAAAGGTAGGCATTGAAAAAGAGTTATATGGTAACAAAAACCTTCATACATTAATGTCCTTATAAAGAGTATGATGCCAGGAATGTAGCTGCTGTAGTGAGTAACAAAACATTACAATATTTATCAGCCGTATGGTGTCAAAATGCATAAATAAATAATTTCAAAGTTCAAAACAAAGAGAAAAGCAATGTGTTAAAAAAGCAGATACAATTTTCACAGGATGGGTACTTTCGCATGCATGCATTGTAGTAACTGTGGGTTTGTAATTAAGGGCAATACTGGTCAGTAATTAAACATGATATTTCTCAAATTAGTTTCCAAGTGGTAGAGGTGATCGCCAAGCGTGATACACATAAGGATCTGGCCAGAAGACTAGATCAAAGGGAAACCTTCTGGATTGAGCGACTTGATGCAGTGACCCCTGGGGGTATCAATAATGAGATTAACTACATGTGTTTCATCTGATGGACTCACAAGGACAATAAGGGAAACTCATAATGCATTCTCATTATAATTGGGACATTACTATGTACCTCTCCCTTAGGAGTTCACATTAACCTGACATCACGTACAGGCAATGACTGCTCAGCTTGGCTACATGTAACAAATTATGTACCTTGTTCCTTGGGCACTAACTGCATTGGTTGTTACATCAGCACCACATGCACACCAATATGAATAAAGGACACTTGTGATTTGTAAATATGTACCTAAGCATACCGTTGACCCACAAACTATAAGTTCATCTTGCACTGCTGATTAAGGTATGTGGACACTGTATCCCCTGTAATTAGGCTCAGTTTGTATAACAGCCAATGTGATCATGTTATCTGCTTTTTGATGGTACACACAATGCCTTAATAAGTAGACTGATTTCTATCATATACCATCAAGGATTTCTGCTTCTATTATGTTGGATTTGCAAACAAAATAATATACAATGGGCTTCATCACAAGTTTGGTGGTATCCCAGCTGGAATACCACCCGACTGTAATAGCGTTTGTGCCCACCGGTCCGTCAGTATTACGGCCGGATCACGGCTTGGGCATTAATGGTAAATCCCTATTCAACACTGGGTCCATTGAATCAAATGGGGCATTTTCGGCGCGCTAATACAGCCAGTGGTAATACCGCAAAAAATAGGGCGCTAAATCGGATTTTCACCTCCAGAAAAAGCTGGAGGTAAAACATCCCATTTAGCTCCCAACTCGTGATAGGGCCAGCCCTTAAATGTGATGGTAATACTGATACAACCGCATTTAAGGGCTACAGTCCAACTCGTGATGAGGCCCAATATGTTTGCTTGTTGTCTACTATTTCAGAATGGATGGGATGTTTTGGAAGGCTAAACTATGCCATTAAAATTCAATAGGAAAGCAAAGGCACATCTGGTTGACTTGGAAAAGTCAATTTTGTAAATGGGGAGATTAGAATCAACTTTAAGAATGTGTGTTAAATCCCAAGTTATTTTGAGAAGCAACTTGAATGTAGAGATTGGACTCGTTAATGGACTTACTAATGGAGCAATGGAAAGAGGAGGTGGTTTCTGCCTTATTCACATAGAACATCAATAGAGTTAATTCTGGTGCAGTTTGACCACATTAAAAAAACTCAGTTGGTAGGGACAGCCTGCGCATTGTTTGCACTTTTTAAAAATGTGCATGTCCAAAGCACTTAGTTTCTGCTGTGCTCTACCCATGATATCACAGTGTACAAATCTCAAGGCTTAAGTTTGTATCCTGCACTGGAGGATGCTGGGCCCACTGTTGTTAAGGAAGACATTCCTTATATGATTTTCTCTTGTCTAAGAGGTTTGGAAGGAATATATTTAAAAGTGTTGGAGTAATCTGAATGTGTTATGCTGCACAGATGGGTACACTACCAGATCCTGTGAGGGATTGTTTTAAAAGAAATAGGACATATGCTGTTACTGAAAGACAAAGGGAGGAAATTATCCCTTCTAAAAGCAAATGTTGGTGGAGAAACAGAACAGTAGTATTTCCTTTCATGAATCCACCAAATTGGCTTTCAGTAACACAACAGGAGTTGAATGCTATTGCAATTCAACATTGACTTTGCTGCTTCAGATGACAACGTTAATGGAAAGTGTAAACACTCTTGCAGACAATACACTCTGTGGTGAATTAACAACTCTCCAAAGACTGTTTAAGGCTGCTCCAGGGAAAGTGCATTGTGCATTTTCAATTTGTCATGTGTTTGCAGCTTCAGCTGCAAGCAAATGTTCATACATTTCTGTAAACTCTCAACAAGATACACATGACTTTCTTATGCCAATCTTTGAGGTTTTACGAAAATGAACACATTCCTGTTGATCTTTTTTGTATTTCAGTGGTTAGATGTTTGCTCTGGTTGTTATCAAATTGTGAACTGTGAACCCTTTTAGTGGTGTGTGTACCTTTCAGTATCAGACCGAGATAGTGGGCATCATTACAACCCTGCCGGTCCGGTAACAACGGTGCCAGTATGCTTACCGGCACCATTGTTACTGGACCAGCAGAGTACAAGTTTGTGGGCCAGGTGCCTTTACGCCCACCAGGTCTGACCTGGCAGGCAGAAAGGCACCCGCTCGCAGACTTTGAGTAATGGTGAGTAATGGCCCTTGCGTACCCCGCGGAATCGCGTACCCCGCTCGCACAAGCCAAATCACGTGGAAAAGCCCTTGCGTGCTGCCATCAGCCACGAACACCCCCTGCAGGCAGCCCACACCACAAGGGACCCCCAACACCCCTGACCATACCCCACAGGCAGCCCACACCACAAGGGACCCCCCAAGACCCATGACCATGCCCCACAGGCAGCCCACACCACAAGGGACCGCCCAACATCCGTGACCATGCCCTGCAGGTAGCCCATCATCCGTGACCATACCCCAAAGGCAAACCACACCACAGGGGACCCCCTAACACCCGTGACCATGCCCCGCAGGCAGCACACACCACATGGGACCGCCCAACACCCGTGACCATGCCCTGCCAGCAGCCCATCAACAGTGACCATACCCGCAGGCAGTCCATCACCCGTGACCATGCCCTCCAGGCAGCCCATCACCCATGACCATACCCCGCAGGTAGCCCACACCACAGAGGATCCCCAACACCTGTGACCATGCCCTGCAGGCAGCCCACACCACAGGGGACCCTCCAACACCCATGACCATGCCCCACAGGCAGCTCATACCCCACCAGTGACGGCAACCTGCAGGCAGGCCCCACCTCATGTCCCCCCACAGCCACCAGTGACGGCAACCTGCAGGCATGCCCCGCCTCATGTCCCCCCATCCCCACCAGTGACGGCAACCTGCAGGCTGGCCCTGACTCATGTCTCCCCACCAGTGTTGGCAACTTGCAGGCAGGCCCTGACACAGGCTCCCCCCAACACATCGTCACAACATGCATCATGTATGAAATGTCCACAGAAATTACCCCTCACAGTGCAATTCAACACCCATCCATTGGTCATACTACCCAGTACATGCCCCATGCCATGTGAATCACAATACATCACATACATGTCTGCACACACATCACCAACATTGATGAACAGCTGGCACACGTAACGTAGCAAGTGAAGAGTGACACATGCACCAAACCATTGAGAGCAGACACAACTTTCATTAGAAGCAATAAAAATGTATTAAAAATTAAAATGCGCATGAACTGAAAGACAACCATGAAAAAGAAAATATGAATGTAATGCAAACTAAACTGAAATCCAAAAATAGATATGTGGGGATGAAAAATGCCAAAATGATAAAAGTGGTCAATGTCCTTTGAATGTCCTCAGAAAAAAAAAGAAACCCTTACTCCATGGTGAAATTAATACAAAACAAGATAGCAGATGAGTCAAACTATGTACAACATCCAAGGGTCCATGATCCCAAAAACCAGAAATAAACCCTACATAACCCTAAAACAAACTAGGTACAATCTGGAGCAAAGTCCATGGACTCCAAATAATAAAATAAAGGAAACCTAACACTACATAGCTATATACAAGGGCAGCGGGCTAGTCCTACGACTCACCGATGTTACCACGAGTCTGGCCGAGGGCATCACCAAACTCCACGTCAATATCCCGGAGGTGGGACTCTGCTCTAACCTCGAGGTCTTGCAGGGACTCCATCAAGCTCCTCTCAAAATCCCTATGAGTCTCCTCGGGGAACTCTGCCTGCCTCTCTGCCGGCCGACGCAGGGAGTTTTTCGCCCTCGCCATGGTGAGCCGTGCCACCTGTGCCCGCTGCTGCTCTGTATCTATCTGATGGCCCATCCGCTGTCACATTCAAGACATCCTCGTTCCAGGGTCCTCCTGCCCGATGGCCTATGCCTGCCCCCGTGATGTTGTTGGCCCCGAGTCCTGATGCCTCCTATGTTGAGCCCGCTGCTGCCAATGAGCCCTGTGCCTGCACCACCAGGACTGCGTCTGGGATGATAATAACCCCCGGGGTAGTCGTACACATGCACTGCTGGAAGGTGCTTGCACAACCACTATTGCCAGTGGTCCTGTTGCTGGGGTGACCAGCTCTGCTGAACCTCTGACTACTGGGGCAGGGATGTGATCATCACCAGACTGGCTGCGGTGGCTGGGACAGGTCCACAGGGGGCCCTGGTGGCATCTGGGCCGGATGACAGCAGGGAAGACGACTGGCACATAGTGGAGAAAGAGGAGGAAGGGGTCATAACAGTGCCCAGGACATCTAGAAAACCCGCAACAATGAGTCGTGTTAGCCAGTTCAGGAGGGCTCAGACAGAATGACGGCAGTGCACAATGCGACAACGGCTAGCACAGGCTCAACCCTGTGATGGATTGCATGGTCCGCAGCTAGAGGAAGGTCAGTTGATGTGGACTCACCCTCTACCTGCAGAACGGCCCGGACTGAGGCATGTCTGCAGGTGCACACTGGTGCAGTCGCAGGATCAGGGACAGGAGTAGGCACAGGCCCCTCTGCAGTGACCTGCGCTGCCTCCTGCCCCTGGACTGCAACATTTGCTCTCTGCCATCATCCCCTCCAGGCCCCATGTGCTGTTCTGATGCGGACTCCTCCTCATCATCGACCACCAACCTGGATGACTCCGAGCCGTCTGCCGCATCGGATTGCCCCTGTGGGGGCTCACCCGTCCCACCCACTGCCAAGTAGCCCACGTCCAACTTTGCCTTCTTGGGCCTCCCCTCAGCAGCTGCAGCTGTTCTTGCGGACACGGTACCAGTCTCCTCACTCCCAGAAGATGTTGTAACCTGGGAGGATGACTGGGTCTTGCGTCTCTGCCTGGTGGAGGCATCCCCGCTGCAGTGCTCCACAGCACCGTCTCCGCCCTCTTCCTCCATCGCCGCTGTGGATAGGGAGACATTGAACACAAACATCACTGTACCAAAAAAAGTCTGCAAATGCACATGCGTGGCACTGTCAAATGTCATTACCATCATCACCCTCCATTACACACGGGTCAGCGCAAGCAACACACATGCACAAACAAGCATGGTACATGCAATAGACATTTGCATCCATGTGCAAGGCACTGCGGGAACATCAGAAGATGGGCTGAACCGCACATGCATCATGGTACATGCGTATCACATGCACACACATCACCGGACAGTCATGCATCAGGCCATGTAGACCACCCGTCACAGTGCACTTGTGGACAGCTGGGCCACATCAGTCGATCACACATCGAGATGCTCATGTGTCATGTATCCATGGTGTCGGACAGTCACACACTCACTACTCAGACATGTGCAAATGTACACCATGCATATCCATGAAGGTGACATAAGCATGCATGTCTCATACCCCTCGCATGGCCAAGTCCAGACACAGGCTTGCAAACATGTTTGCGGCGTCACATGCTGGTGCAGATCATGCATTGCAACACAGACACCATTGATGTGGAACACGATTGACTGAACTCACATGCAGCACTGTCATGGATATGCACACAGGTATCCGTACATGTGGCATGCTAGACATGAGGCCAAGGTGCACACTCCTGCCACAACTCAACATGCACTACACTGGACAAGAACACATGGACACTTGCCACTCGACTCTGGACGGAGCTGCAACTCTAGGACCTGGGTGTGCAGCGCTGGGCGGATGCACTCTTGGACCCTCATCTCATTGTTGCTCAACCGGCACCGGCGCCCCACTCCATCACCAGCGGTGATGAGGCACCAGGCCTTGCTGAGGATCCTGGACCTGAAGTCTTCCCGACACTTCAGGACATGTTTAAAGTCACAGGGTGCCACCCCCTCAGTATTGATGGCACCCACAATGTCCGCCCAGATCCTACTCCGTCCTTCCTTGTCGAGTTGCGATGGTCCAGGGTAGAGGGCATCATAATACCCCAGGACTTGCTCCACCAGGATGCCAACTTCATTGGGAGTGAAGATGGCAGCCCTCTGCCTCTCTGCCAGGGGGTTGCCACTTGCCCCAGTTGTTGCTTGGTCTGACTTGGCAACCCCGAAGCAGGTGTGGGTGAGCAACTGGGTCCTGCGCTGGGCTGTGGAGCAATGGAACAGCAGTCAGGAGTCTTCTGTGTCAGCAGAGGTGGTCTCAGCAACAGGATTCCTGGCAATGGCTTCTGTGCAGGCACCAAATTACAGGGCACGTAGGCAGCAGGCACAGAGTGGGCTGGCTGTAGCAGATGGCTCGTAGGAGGCAGCTCGGGGCATTGTGGGCAGATAAATGGCCTTGTGGGCAGGAGCTTGGGTCTTCTGTGTGTTTTTGCGTGGCCAGCTGGATGAAGAGTGACTCCGCACATGCGGCAACAGTGCATTAGTGTGGAATCAGAGGAAAGGCCCATAGTGCATAAGCACGTAGGTGATTTATTTCCCTTCAGTACGGGTTAAAGGTCCGTGTAGGAATCCAGTGCGCTGTATGTGCTTTTTGTGAGGATCAACACGTGAGATTCTGCTCTTTTGTAGGTTCACACATGATAAATTCACTACCGTTGCAGTGCTTACTTCTTGTTTACTGCAGCAGTGCTTACTTCATGTTTTGGCGGGGGAGTTCCTGATGCGCACACCACATTTTTTCATCATTTTTCAAGGCAGACAGTGAGTCACACACATATTTTTCCCACTCTGGTTGCCCCTGTGTGTCGCGTACCCCATTTTTAAGGTCATAGTAGCCTGTGTGTTCCACGAGTACGCAGTTTTTGTGTTTCTGGGTAACACAGCATACTATAGGATGTTAATTCCACGCACGTGGGCTACCGAGGGGTCGCGCACATGTTTATTTTTGTTTTTGGGTGGCCTCAGTGTTGTGTGACCCATCATTGTTTCCCCAGGGGTCGCAGACAGCCTTGCAGGAGTACAGGGGTACGTTTTCCATCTAGTACCCTGCCCCCTTCACCCCAATTGCCCAGGACAATTGTTTTCTGCAACTCCCATTCGCACAAGTACATCAGTGCCATGGCTGGGAGGCCACGAAGTGGTAAGGGAGGCAAAGCTGGGTGACCTCCCAGAGTGTCCGCGGTAGGGGACATGGCCAGGGTGGCTGCAGTGGGAGAAGTGGGCAGGGTGGCCCACAAGGGCAGTGTGTCCAGGCCCATTCAGGGACAGCTATGCCCCCCCCAGCGGGTCAGGATGATGCAGCTGACACCACTCCAGCTCAGGGCCTGCTAGCCCGGCCCGGATTGGTCACGGAACAGGCACAGGATGACTCACAGGCCGACTTCCGTGTCACAAAGTCCAAGCCACGTGTGGAAGTGAAAGTTGCTGTCACCAGGCCACGTGGATCTGGGGCAGCAACGTCATCTGCTGCCCTGACAAGCCAGGGTGTGGAAGCTACAGGGGCAGCTGCAGCTGACACCACCCCGGCTCTGAGTCACCCAGCCAGGACAGTGTTGGTCCTGGCCCCTCACACCAAGGCAGTTGTGGCTCTGGGTCCTTGCGACAGCAGCCAGCAGCCAATGCCTACAGTCAGACCTCGGGTCGTCATGCCATTGCCTGCTTCCAGTGGCCAGACCACCTGTGCTTCAGCCCCTACTGACCGGAGTGACGGAAGCCACTCAGGGTCTGCACCACCTCTCAAGAGGAAGAAGCGTGCTCTTGCGGAACAGGCTGCGACCCCAGACACGGCTTGGGCCTCCGGCACATCAAGGAAGAAGAATTTCATTGAAGTGGAACTGGACGCACTTGTGGGCTATGTGTCGGCACATGTCTGCGACATGCTGGTGATGCCAGGGTGTAATACTACGCCTGCGTAGGGCCCACTGGCAGTGCAGATAGCCTGTGAAGATCTTCACTGAAGACTCGCCCTCTGTCGTCACATCACTGATGTCTCTGTGAGGTCACCTTGCAAGCTGATCCTCTTCAGGGGCATCCTTCCTTGCCTCTCTATCCCGCAGCAGCTCACTGTTTCCATGGGACTGGTGATTCCCATAGCAGCCTACTGCAACGGCCTGTTCCCAATGTTCTGTGAATATGCACTCTTCCCTCTGTAACTCTGCCAGACCTGTACTGTGTGGAACATCCTTTGGCCTTGATGCAGGGCCTGTCACTCAGACTGTGCTGATAGCACATGCTCACAGTGGCCATGAGTGTTCATTCATGGACCATGTGCATTCCAAGCAAGCACCTATGGGTCCAGGGCAAGACCCTCCTCCAACTCCATCTCCCAGTATTTACTCCTTCTCATGGTATTTCATCATCCCTTTCCTGCTCACTCAGGGTAAATTGATCATCATGACCATTTGTTTGGGGTTCTTATATGTATTGAGTGGATGCCTCCCTCTGGTACAGCCTCCCTGCCTCTATGCAACTGGTGTTGTGGGTTCTCCAGGTCTGGGGGCACTTCTGATGCTTCCTCATGTGTTGTGCTTTCTGTCCTCCTCTCCCCTGCTGTAGTCCCAGATTACTGAGAGAATGCAATCAACACCTGTCCACACTGTCTAATACAACAGGGTACTCTGAGTGACCATTTTGACCCATGCACTGCCTCCAAGGCATCCCCCGCCCTTGGGTTTGGGTATCCCTACAACACACTGCCAACACTTTGCACATGATGACTGCACTTGCCCTTACACTGCCATCATAACATGACATTGAAATTACTGGTTTTGTCTTTTTATTGACAGTTGAGGCCCTACACATGTACAGCACTGCACCCGCAAACTTCTGAGCCCTGTTTCACCCTTCAACATGCCTATTCACTTGAGTGATGTCAAAGTGACCTAGCATTAATGTAGTGATCTGCCTCCCGTCACTGTATTTCAACACCCTATGTTGTTGCATCCTGTGACACATGTGTGTTTTGTCGTACTGATTTCCATGTACTGCATGATGACATGCATTTTACATGGATCACAGACAGTGGTGATTCACTCCCATCTGGGGCTGCTTGACAGTTCTGCCATGGCTATGCTACGTGCCATCTGTGTTCTGGCATGTGTCATGTTTGTTGAAGGTCCATGCCAGTCACAGGCTTGTGTGTGATGCAGGTGCTATGCACCATGCAGCACATGTGTTGTTTTGCCATTTTGCACTCATCCGTGTCTGCTTTCAGGGTCCCCTTCAACTTCATTGGCACTGCGTGCATGTCTGAGTTTGTGTCATGTGTGACATGTCTGATTCATGTGTTGGATTTCAACATTGTAATACCTAGTGTGTAGCCTATGCTGTTACCATGTGTGGTCATGTCTTTTTTTTATTTTGTGCAGATGATGAGGCACTCGAAGCAGTGGAGGAGGAGGAGATGGCGCAGGGGGAGGAGTATTCAGAGCCCCAACCAGTCACCAGTGGAGGACGTGGGGTGGTAGCGCATGGGAATCCATTGGTGCTACAGATCATCCTGTCCATGGGTGTCTCTGAGTACACCTCTGAGGATCTCTATGCCTCTGGTGCAGAATTGGATATTGAACCATATGTCCCGTCACAGCTGAGTGATTCTGGCATGGATGCTGTTCTGTCGAATAGACTTGCACTGGGGGTGGACCCCGCAAAGGCTCATTCAGTGTTGGAATATCCGCCTGTGGCGGTTACGGATACAGGGTCACACTCCACACTATTCGCTACCGTTCCTGGGGCAGCAGATTAAAGGAGGAATGCATTCCTGCAGCCACAGGCAGCGGCAGCACAGCAAGGACCACATCACCTTAGGCCCGACAGGTGTGGTGCCATGCGCCGAGAGGTAAAACTGTGTGGGAGAATTCCATGTATGCCATTGCACAGCAACAGGGGGCATCATGTGAGATGATGGCTCAGGCCATGGAAAGGGTGGCCACTTCCATTCCCCCCCTGAAAGGCAAGTGGAGCTCCAGCAGCAGTCAACGCGGTCCATGTGCCGCTCACACAGGCAGGACATGTTGTCCGCCAACAGGGACTGATGGGCTAAACTGGGGGCTCTGCGCACACCCATGGCTGCAGAGGCACAGGCCCAAAGGGATGCCCTGAGGGAAGACAGCACCTCCCTCAGAGCTACTCTGGGTGCACTTGAGATGGCCAAGGGTAGACGGGTGGAACAGCAGATGGAGCAGCTGACACACAACATCTTGTCTGAGCTCTAGGCAACCCATGAGGAGATCCATGCGTCATGTGATGGCTTGCAGGCGGACGTCCGTGCAACATGTGAGGCCTTGCAGGCAGAACTCTGTGCTACATGTGAGGTGCTGCATGGGTAACTCTCGACCATCATCCTGCACAATTAAACCTTTCAGACCTGCATGCTTGCTGCCATGGAGGAGCATGTCAGAGCTATGTGTGGTCAGCCTCCCGTACCATGCACACCTCCAGAGGGTGACGACAGCGATAGTAGTTCTCCCACTGTAGACTATACGTGCAGGCCATGAGCCGATGGAAGATTATTTTTCATCAACATCCACCCAGGTGGGTGTTGAGGTGCACCCTGCACCTCCTCCCTCCTTGTTGGTCCCCCCATTGCCCCTGATCAACCATGGGCATTTTTTTGTCTTCATTCTTTTTCTATTGTGCATTCATGTAACAGTGCGTTGCTTTGCGTGGCATCCGAAGGCATCCACTGTGTGTTCCGGCTGGGCCCATACAGGCTTGTCTTGTGTTTGAGGCATGGGGTCCAGACACATATGCCAATCCTGCTTCCGCTTTCCATGGGCTTGCAAGGAGGGCACTGTGTGACAGTAACTTACACGGAGGCATTGGGCTTCCATCAGTTGTGCGGCCAGTCTGAAGTCCAAACTGTGTATACACCCATAGTGGGGATTCATGATGGTTTCTCCAGTGCATGGTTGACATGTATTTTCATTTGAATATTGCTAATTCTTCATATTTACATGGCGCATCTTCATGTATTACCTTGCCTGTCTCCATTGTTGATGCACTTCGTGCTGTATGCGGTACCCTGACACATTTAGCTAGCTTCAACACACTCAAGATGGGAGGGGTCCATGTGGTGGCTCTGTCACATTGAGACACTTGTGCTAATGTGATTGATCAATGTCTGTCGTTGCCACTGTTGGGTCCTGTGTTCATGATTTGTAATGCTGTTAAGTATATATTGATGTGTATGGTTTGATTTTTATGTGTCAGAGGGAATTGTCTCTGGCCTGTTTCCATTTGTGACTGTGCACTTTGTGACAGTTGTGTCATGTGTTGTGCATTTATTTTGTTGCTTTCACATTTCATGCCATGGCATGGTGTGTCAGGTGGGTGACATGGGGTTTGGGAGGGTTTAGGTAACATACCAGTATTTGGATATGCTGTTTTGCGAAGGGGGTAGTGGATTATTGGATTATGCACCATGAATGTGTGCCTTTTGGTCACACAGGATTGGGTTTGTTTAAGTAGCTAGGGATGCACACAATGTAGCACTTCCAAGGACACATTCTCAGGGTAGTAAGGTTGTGACAGCTGACTGTCCCTTTGTCATCATCGATTGTCACCTGGTATGTCCCAGGCCTGTGTGCATTCCGTAGGGGTGGGATTTTAGGTGAAAGATGTAGCCACAAGCTGGGTATGGGCTGCCTCGCCACGTGGCCTTTCCCCTCCGATGCGCAGTGCACTACTGGGATGCATATAGTAGCTGTCCACCAGAGCGGTCAAGGGAGCGGAAACGTGACTTGAGCACTCTGAATGTGCACTCCACTATGGCCCTGGTTGCAATATGGGCTGCGTTGTATCTTACCTGGGGTGGCGTGGTGGGGTTCTGTATTGGCATCATCATGTAGGTGCTCAGAGGGTAGGCACTGTCCCCTGGGGAGGTGATAATGGTTGTCATTAATTGGGTTTGTCTATTTGTCTGTGTGTGACATGCATGCATGTGCACAGCCATTTGTACTCACCAATGAGCCATGTGTCGCCATGCCTCCCAGCTTCCAGGTCCCGGTTTAGGGGTGACATTCTGAATTTGAAACTATCATGGGTGGACCCTGGATAGTTGGCGTAGACAGAGGTGATGATTCCGTTGGCATCGCATACGACCTGCACGTTGATGGAATGCCAGTGCTTGCGGTTGCGATAGATGTGCTCAGTGGCCCTAGGTGGTAGTAGGGCCACATGGGTGCAATCAATGGCAACAACCACTTTGGGGAAATGTGCCACTCTGTACAAGTCCTGGACCATGGCCTGCCTTTCTGTGGGTGTTCTGGGCATGTATACGTGCCTGCGGACGGAGAGGCGTGCAGTCATGATTACCAACACCTGGTGTAGGCAGCATGACTGCGTGGGCTGTGAGATGCCACCAACTATGCAAGTTGTCTGCTGAAATTACCCAGTGGCCAAAATATGCAGGAGGCTCAGTGCTTGGGAGCACAGGGTGGGTGATGTGAGGTCATCCTCACACTCAGTGACCAAGTTCAGGATGATATGAGGTGGAAACCTATACCTGCCATAGACTTGGTCATCAGGCATCCCAAAAAAGCTGGTTCTGGGTAAGAAATGCAGGGCCTGGCTATCCTCCTCCTCCTGCGGTGTGCCACGATCACTGCTGCGAGGAATGGCACATTCATTATAGCTGTATACGTGAGTTTGTTGTTTGCGTGCACTTTTATGCTGCGTGGGAGTGCTTATGCCATCTTTTGCCTGACGTACAGGTTTCCGGCATTGCGTGTCTTTTGGCGCTCGTGGGTTTGCCCAGTTCGATTCCATGAATACGTGTTGTTAGCGAGTGTGTGGGCGTTGCAAGGATTCTGCAGTGGTACTTCCCCCATAACGCCCACATTTTTGCGTGTTGTTCCCCATTCTGCGCGTTCCCCCCCTTTTTAGGTGTGTGCTCTGGACAGTGTGTGCCTTCCCTGGGCGTCTCACGGAGAGCGTTCCTGATGGCGCAATGACGTGTAGTACCCACGCGGATTCGGCGCAGGTCGCAGGTGAGCCATGCGCAATGTGTTCATTGTATAGGGAATCGGGCGCTTGCGCACATTTCGCACGCGTGCGCTGCGATTTTCACGCTGCGCTTTATTTCATGAATTACCCTGTCAATTTCTATGGATCTCACATTCAATACATCTGACTGGTGGCAAGGGATCTGAGCAAAGAGCAGCAGTTAAACCTGGACAAAGACATACGTCAAATTGTTACCCATAGGGAAGAGCCTCTCCAAACTAAAAACTTTATTATTTTGTTAAAAGATGGAGAATGTATTAAGAAAACTTAAAAACCTTTGTATAGCCTAGTCCCATTCATTTTCCTATACAGAATAAGTGCTTTGATTCAATGCCCACAGCACAAAAAACACTGAATGGATTTGCACAGGAGAAACAAATTGGGCACAAAGCATTGCAGATGTGCCTTTTGTTTGGGCTTAAATCCATCCAGGACTTCTCTTAATTTTCAACAGAGAAGGGGTTGTCCCATGCTCCCTAAAAACGTTTAAATATCTCCCATAGTGCTTTGTAGCAGAGAGGCTGTTCAGAAAGCCACGATTCTTTTGTTAAATGTTAGCGATTCCTGCTGTCATCTTGAGGGAAGTCAAAAAATTGCTCAAAAATTATATCTGGAGGCAGAAGGTGTTTATTCATATCAGACTACAGGTGGGGAGGGGGAAGAGATTACAGATGCAGTTGGGGATTTAGGGAGAGGCCCATTGGGGGAAGCATAGTTCCGTCTTATTGGGGAAAAACAAAGTGCATCAAACAAATCGGAGAGTGAAAGGGGGTAATGGTTAAGGGACAGAGAGAAAAGACACAAGGAAGAGGAATGGATAGACCAAGAAAAAGCATTTTTTATTAATGCTGAAATCAGCAGATGTTGCATTACTGCAGGAATCAGCACACTCTGCATTAGCGTGGCAATGATTACAGGGAATGTTTTCTACAGCAGTAAAGGACAGCGTCAAAGTGGTGATCCTTTATTGCAGGAATAGAAAAAGGGGAAGAAAGGGGGCAAACCAATAGCCTATGGATCTCTGGGGCTTGGCCACAGTCTCTAAAACTTGCACAGAGTTGGGATTTGAGCTATTGGGGAGGAGATATGAGTCTTTTTTAATAATTGCAGTGGACTTTGACAAAGGACGATGGCCATGGCTGTGCTTCAGTTGGTAGGCTACGGCCATTGTTCATGACTGAAGACCATGGCCAGTTGTCTTCTGTCTTTTTAAATCTTTTCTAGTATGCTCTAAAGAAAATGTAGCTTAAAGTTCAGTGAAATACCTTGAAATTAAGAGGGTGTGGGAAGTGATCATCAGCTTAACTTGGCATCTTCCCTGTTGCAAAGCCAATGAGCACTTACATGATATCACAGAAGGGATTCACAATGAGGAACACAATTACATCATAGGGAACATCAATTGAGGGACGCTAATCTCAGCTGGTCACCCCTTCCCACACCCCTGAATTTCGAATTTATTGTTGTGATAAATCACATCACTTTGACTCCCTCTTAATTGAAAAGTTTACACATCATCTTTATATTCAGTTTGTCACTTAAGTAGAGAATGTTTTTAAATGAATGTAAAAATATATTCAGGGAAATATCTTTGATGTTCATTAACTTCGAAAATGTTAACTACACCCAAACCACAGGATGGATTTACACCAAAGTTCGTGAGGCATGGTGGTCAGGTCACAGTGGCAAGTCGGTAAATAGTGCAAATAGTGACATTTCCTAATGGTCTGCATACTCCTTTCCTGGTTTATTGGCTGAGGACACTTCTCAACTACTTCAAATCGTCTGTGCTAGTCAACAAAGTATATGTCATGGCCACTGGGCATGGACCACTAATTCCATCATATAAAGGGTCCAAGTGGACCCAGTCCTGGCACCTTTGGTGCCAGGCGCATGAGAAAGTGTGCTCTGCACACTTTATTTCTGGTGCTTCTGTTATTTCCTCCCCTGCAGGGCCCCCACGTGCATCCAGGTCGGGCAAAGCCATAGGAAAACATTGGGCTGCACGTGCAGCATCCTCTGGGAGTGGCAAGGTGGGGCCACAAGGCGGAGCCAAGAGTGTGTGACTGGAACCAGGCTATTTAAGCATGCCCCACCCGCATGCAAGCGCTTCGCGTTAGGCTGCTTATAGCAGTGTAACGCTCACTGCTGCCTGAAACGCCATTACCTGATTTCAGCAATACCATCGCTTGAAGCGCAGCTTACCTGCCTCCAGCAACCTCATCTCCAGCGTGCATCTTACCTGATTCCAGCAATACCATCGTCTGAGCGCATCTTACCTGATTCCAGCAATACCATCGCCCGAGCGCATCTTACCTGATTCCAGCAATACCATTGCCTAAGCGCATGCTACCTGACTCCTGCAATTCCATCACCTGCAGCGCATCTTACCTGATTCTAGCAGTCATTGCAGTTGAAGCGCATCCTCACCTGTTCCGGGCATCTAAGCTACGTGGGAGCTCTTCTCATCCAGCATCCTCGCGAATCCACCCACCGAGCAACCACCGGCAGGCCTTCGGATAACCGCTCCTTGTCAGACGTCGTCAGGCCATCCCTGCAGGAGAAAAGGACAAACAAGGTTAGAAGGCGACATTGGTTCATGAATATGGCATACTTGATATCAACTATGCCATATTCATGAACCAATGTCGCCTTCCCTTTTTATGCTGTCCTGGGGCCTTTCCTAATGATAGAGCAAGAGTCGCCTTTGTACTGTCATACTTGGGAGGCAGCGCAGTGGACTGGTCGATACCATTAGTAAACCAGGGTGATGCTCTACACCACAACTTTGTAAAATTCCAAAGGGAATTGGAGAAATTGTTTGCTACACACCCCCAAGGACAAGCCTGGGATAACAAACTGTTGTCCCTCAGACATGGAAACCATGATCTGCTGACTTATATTGCTATCTTTAATTGTCTCATAGCACAGACAAATTGGCCTGAAGAGAAGAGGACCACACTGTTTATCGGGGATTGCGTGGTGAACTAAGGGATGTTCTAACCCAAGTGGTCAATCCTCTGGATGCTGTGTGGAGTACATCAATCTGTCGGTACAGATGAACCACAGGTTGCAGGACCGAAAAATTGATCGCACAAGAACTGAAGCCAGGTCGGTCTATATGCGACACTGGGACAATCCAATCAAAGCCCACGAACGAACCAAGCCTATGCATATCAGGGGACTACGGGCTCCTATCTCCAAGGCGGAGAGAGAGAAGAGGAGACAACTACAACTCTGTTTATACTGCAGAAGAGCAGGTCATTTCCTCCGGGAATGCCCGGTAAAACCCCCCAAGAGAATAGTAGGTGAAACGAATAATGGCAATGAAGAGAAAGAACAAAACCTGGAAATCCCCAACGCCTGACAAGCATAAGGGTCCACTTGTCGAACGAAAAGAAGGAATCTGTACAGACCTCACATCTGTTCATCCCGGTACTCTTGGTCAACACCCATCAAAGGTACATGCCTTGGAGGCATATATTGATAGTGGAGCAGTGGGAAATTATATTGATCAAGATCTGGCTGCAATAATAGGCCTTCCCCTCCAGCAAAAGCTACAATTGGAATACATCACAGCAGTGGATGGTTCTCAGTTGTCATCCGGCCCAGTGACGCAACATACCGACAAAGTCATGCTGATGTGTCAAGATGGTCATTGGGAAGACATCTCTTTCGATATTATTGGGGCCCCTCATTTCCAGATGATCTTAGGAATGCCATGGCTGGAAACCCATAACCCCAGGATTGACTGGCGAACACGAGTGCTGACCTTTCCTCAAGAATGCACCAATAGCTGCTACCACAAAAGCGTGAAGAGCCAAGAACTCAAGGTAAAATCTATCCTGGGGCTCTCTGGTACCCTACCCCCTGAATATCAAGATAACCTGGATGTGTTCCAAAAGGAGAAAGCAAAAACCCTGCCTCCACATGGAACTTATGACTGCCAGATCGATCTGGTGTCCAGAGCACAAATCCCCTGCAGTCGAATTTACGCTCTAACAGAGCAAGAAAACCAGCATCTGAAGTCTTACCTGGATCAGTACCCAGCTAACGGATTCATCCACCCATCTAAGTCTACTGCCTCCTCGGCTCTCTTTTTCATGCCAAATAAAGAGGGAGACCTAAGAACTTGTACATATTATAGGGCACTAAACCAAGTCACAGTAAAGAACAGATATCCTCTGCCACTCATCCCGGAGCTGCTAGACCAGGTAAAGAATGCACAAATCTACACTAAACTGGACCTATGAGGTGCTTATCACCTTGTGAGAGTTAAAAAGGGAGACAAGTGGAAGACGGCATTCCGAACCAAATATGGATTTTTCGAATATCAGGTCATGCCCTTTGGGTTATAATGCACCGGCGGCGTTCCAATTCTTTGTGAACGATGTGCTTCATGAATTGTTGGACGTTTGCATACTCGTTTACATTGATGACATTCTTATCTACTCAACCTCCAAGGAGGATCATGTTGGCCATGTAAGGGCAGTTCTGGAGAAGCTTTGTCAGTACCGGTTGTTTGCCAAATTAGAAAAATGCTTCTTCCATGTCACGGAACTTGAATTTTTGGGCTTCATGCTTACCCCACGAGGACTTCACATGAACATGCACAAGGTGGATGCTATCCTTCAGTGGCCATCCCCAACATCCACAAAAGGAGTGCAAAGGGTGCTCCGATTTGCCAATTTTTACCGACGGTTTATTCCAAGGTTTTTTGCAAATAGTTAATCCAATCACCTCCCTACTGAGAAAAAAATAAGAAATTATTTTGGTCCCCCGAAGCAGAAATCGCCTTCCAGGAATTGAAACTTGCCTTCACAACAGCACCAGTTCTTCAGCATCGCTGACCTGACCTGCCATATGTGGTCGAAACAGATTCTTCCAGAATAGTCATCGGAGCAATATTATCACAAAAGGACCCACACATGGGGCAATTACACCCCATAGCATTTTGGTCCCGTAAGTTTTCCGTGCCAGAATTAAACTATGCAATCACCGAAAAGGAACTACTAGCAATCAAAGGAGCCTTCAAAATCTGGAGACACTACCTCCTAGGGGTAAGATATACATTCACAGTTATCACAGATCACGTAATCTGCAATATTTGAAAACTGCCAAGGCACAATCTTTGCACCAGCTTCGCTGGGCTCTCTTCTTTGCTGAATTCGATTTTGTCATTACTTAGAAACCTGGAATACGTAATGGGAAAGCAGATACCCTGTCACGCATGGGTGAGGACAAAGAATCTTTCACAACATCTGAGCCAGTGGACATTATTCCTGAAGAACGGATCCAAAACCAGATCACCGCAACCGCCTGTTGGGAGGACTTAAAGACCGATCTCCAATCTTGGATGAACCAAACAGCTCAACAGGAGTGGTTGAATAAGGGAGACGAATGCTCCATCAAAGACAATCTACCCTATTTTCAAGGAAGACTATATATTCAGGACAAGAAAAGGCAAAACCAAATAATAGCAAACTACCACAAATCATTAGTGGAAGGACATCCAGGGATTGCCAAGACTCAGGCCAAAATTCAAAAGACTTATTGGTGGCCAACCGGAGAGAAAATGTTGCCCAATTCATTGCGACTTGTGGTGTCTGTGCGCAACACAAATCCCAGAAGTTAAGTCCCGCAGGGCTACTGCATCCATTGACTGTACCGCCAGCACCATGGCATACATTGTCTATGGACTTTATTACTGATCTTCCTCCCTGCGACGGGTTTAACATGATCCTGGTCATTGTAGACGTATTCTCCAAAATGGTGCATTTTATTCCATTGAAAGGCCTTCCCACTGCTTCCGCCATTGCCACTGTATTTTTGGAACAAATTGTCAAGTTACAAGGTTTCCAGTCCGTATTGATTTCAGATCGCGGAACACAATTTGTCTCCGCTCTCTGGAGGAGATGCTGTAAAATAGCTGAAATTGACCCTTGGTTATCCACGAGTCATCACCCCCAAACCGATGGTCAAACGGAACGGACCAATCAGACCCTGGAGCAATACCTGAGATGTATGTTGCAACAAACAGGAGTCATGGAAAAGTATCCTCTGGTTAACTGAATTTGCCTACAATAACTCTATCCACACTAGCACTGGACAAACCCCATTCTACACCATGCATGGTCGGCATCCTCGAATGTCCTCCTTTGATCCACTTGACGAACTGGAAATGTCAGCAATTACCACATTGCACAAGACCATTACTTGAACCCTTAAAGAGGCAGTAGAAAACCTGACCAGAGCCAAAGAACAACATAAAAAGTTTGCAGACTGACATTGAAGAGAGGCCCTGCATTACCAAGTTGGAGATAAGGTATGGTTGGCATCCAAGAACCTTCCATTGAAAAGACCACGAGCCTTCCATCCCAGGTACCTGGGATCTTATCCCATCAAAGCTGCCATGAAATTGGATTTACCATCCAATATGCGGATCCATCTGGTATTCCATGTTTCTCTCCTGAAACCAATGAAACCAGATACTCGGATTACTATGGTATCATAGAAGGAGAACCAGAATACGAAGTCAAAGCCATTCTGGATTCCAAGATTGTGTGATCTGAACTGTACTACCTGAGCGACTGGGAGGGTTATTGACCTCAAGACCACACATGGGAACCTGTTGACTTCGTCCATGCCCCACGGCCAATCAGACAATTCCATCATAACAATCCCTCCAAACCAGGACCTGGGGGAAGAGCGCCCGTGAGAGGGGCCTTGAGAGGGAGTGCTATCATGGCCACTGGGCAAGTAAGGACCACTAGGTCCATCATATAAAGGGACCAAGTGGACCCAGTCCTGGCGCCTTTGGCACCAGACTCATGAGAAAGTGTGCTCTGCACACTTTATTTCTGGTGCTCGTGTTATTTCCTCCCCTGCAGAGCCCCCACGTGCCTCCAGGTTGGGTGTGGCCATAGGGAAACATCGGGCTGCACATGGAGCATCCTCTGGGAGTGGCAAGGTGGGGCCACAACCCGGAGCCAAGGGGAGTGGCTGGTACCAGGCTATTTAAGACTGCCCCGCCTGCATGCAAGCGCTTCGCATTAGTCTGCTTATAGTAGCATAAAGCCCCCCGCCTGAAATGCTCTTACCTGATTTCAGCAATACCATCGCTTGAAGCGCAGTTTACCTGACTCCAGCAACCTCATCTCCAGCGTGCACCTTACCTGATTCCAGCAATACCATCACCTGAGCGCATCTTACCTGATTCCAGCAATACTATCGCCCGAGCGCATCTTACCTGATTCCAGCAATACCATCACCTATGCACATCCTACCTGACTCCCGCAATCCCATCCCCTGCAGGACATCTTACCTGATTCTAGCAGTCATCGCAGTCGGAGCTCATCCTCACCTGTTCCGGGTGTCTAAGCTATGCGGGAGCTCTTCTCGTCCAGCATCCTCGCGAATCCATCCATCCAGCAACTGCCGGCAGGCCTTCGGATAGCCGCTCCTCGTCAGACGTAGCCAGGCCATCCCTGCAGAAGAAAAGGACATAAAAGGTTAGAAACATCATAAAGACTTTACGCTAAGGTCGCACGCTTGACCTTAGAACCAAACGTACCTTCCACTTGAGACTTCGTAAACTCCTCTGGCCCATATTTGGACTCGCTTCCAATACCGCGACTCTGCTGGACCCTTCACCACCTATTGGGGAGAAAGAAAGACATTACTAGGGTTATGGACAATAATCACAGAGCTAAGACATTGCAAAAGGATATGGACAATAATCATTGTTGAGAAGCACTTACCTTAGAAGTGGAGCAGTCATAGCCGGTCTGGGCTACCACACACATGGACCAGTGAAGGAACTAGGTCCACATTAAAGTGTGCCTGCAGATGAGAAGCAGGAGGGACAGCTCATCCCATAAATTAACAGGTAAGACTATATGGGTAAACGCATGCTCACCTCATTCTGGGAAGAAGGGTTCGAGGGAAATCACAGTCCGCCCACAGCATTCTCATGGCCTCTCGTATTCTCTCAGGGGCAGTGCCAGCAACAAGCGCAGCCCACACAACAGGAGCTGAGAAATAAACCTGATCCAAGGGAGCCAAGTCCAGGGAGGGCTCCAACCGTGCCCCAACGTCCCAGCAGAGACCAGGTGAGCGTAACAGTATAAGGAGAAATGTCAACATATTTTGACATTGACACTGTGTTTGCCCATGGCCATTCAGCTATCACTGCTGAGAGTTTTATAAAGAGAACTTTACACACATTTTCCTTTAAAAGGAACCTTAGAATGGATGAGTGGAGAACCAAATATGGTGGATTATGACTTTAAATGTGCTAAATACAATAGTTTTAAAAGTAAAATACAGTCAAAGGGTGCAATGGGGGCTCATAATGGGGTGGAATATATGTTTTTAAAATGGGAAAAATATTTATCATTGCTCGCAGTATCCATGACCACACACCACTGTATCCAGAATAATGTTCATATCTGGGTGTATTTTTGTACAGAAAAAGGGAAACAATTAAGGCAGGTTTTACTGGGTGGTTAGCAATTTTGGTGGTAGTTCTGTAAAGAGGTTAGTGGCCCCATGCCTACTTTAGCCTGGCCCTGGTGAGGAAGTAGTGTAGTCAGTGCCAGAGGCAGGTGTGTATTGGGTACAGTGGTGGTTCTGTAAACAGGCTAATTGGTCTTGCCATCATTAATGCCAATGTAAAGTGGCTAGATGGCCCCTTAACCTGGCACTGATGGTGCAGTGGTTGTAGTGTTACAAAAACGAAAGTGTTTTTGGCCATCATCAGGTAAAAGAGTTTGTTTGCATTGTAGGCCTGCTAGGGCTAGGATAAACTGGTTTTGTGCCTGGTAAATGTCCTCTATGGTTAGTCACAGGCCAGGGATAGGACTTTTTACACTGGGCTATATAGGTTGTGTTACTTTACATTGATGTTGTAGTAGTTGTAGATCTGTAGGTTTGGATTGTAGAAGAAATTAAACTTTGGCCTCAATCTTGTGTAAAGTTACTTTGGTAAAGATTTAATAACACCACTGCAGGGCGAACAAAGAAACAGACACTACACAATACCCAAAACAATCCTGAGGAGGTGCTACCCCACACTGACTGTACAATAGCTTAAATGGCTTTTCTAACACATTGTAATTTAACCAGTGCAGGATTTTGTGAGATCATTAGGGAGGATTTTACTATTTCGAATGAGTAAAAATTGATCTATATGAGGTTGTGCACAAGCATTTGTCTTCAAAGGCCACGATTACTGACTTCAAGAGATACCAGCAGTGATATGCATTCACTTTTCAATGAAACTCAAAAATCTCTTATCACTTGTCATTTGAAGAAGTTTCACTTGATACATAAATATCCTCCAAGAAAATCAATGACACAGCAAGCAAGGTACATTAATTGTGTGCTGTGGCTGTCATTAGCAAGCATGTTAGAAAAAACCTGCTTGATTGACCAAGTCTAATGCTCCAATTTGAACCAAAGTATAAATTATTCAAAATTGACCCCCTCAAACTATTCCAGCAGGTGCATTAAATGTGAGTTCCAGTTCTTGTAAATTAGTATATGTTTCTCTTTTTTATTCAAATTCACCTACAATTGCATTTCAATCTACATTCTTTTAAACCTTCATTAGATACAGCTGCATTTCCCCCCCACAGAAATCCCACCTTTGAAGCTGTTGACCACTTGCCTTACGCTTCTAAGCCCTTTGATTTATCAGTTTGAAAAGACCCATATCCTTCTCAAGGATATCGTCTGAGGTCTTCATGAGGAACAACCTTTCATTAACTTTCAAAGTGTTAACAGTCTGTTTCTCCAAACATTTTAAATCACATTTAATTAACATTTTATGCCACACATTCTTAACACGATAGCAGACACCATCAGAACCATGAATTATGGAAGCTCCAAGTGAGCATTAGAACTGGTCAGCCAGAACCATGGGGACCACCAAGCGAAAGCATTCTCCCTGTGTGAAATAATCACTAAATGATTTTGAATTTGAGAGATAATGTTGGGGAGATATGTTGTCAAAATATTGAATAAATGTACAGCATTCAGAATCCACAAGAACACACACACCTCATCAGGATAGTTTCTAACACCCTTTGGTTCTGCAGTACAATAGTGCATATATTTACCTGCTCATGAGTGATCCATAAAATAGAAATTGAACTTTTTCCAACAGCAGAGGGATCTTAACTTATGATTACACTTAACACCTAATCCAGGTATTATGTATACAAGCCTTTGTTGAACTTTTCCCAATCAGACCCTCTATTTCTTCTTGGTTGATATGGCAACTTATGGGAGTGTATGATATGCAGAGCATACCCCATGTTAGAACTCACAGGTAGCCTACTACATACTGGGCTCCCACAGATAAAATATGTCTCATGATAATTAGCATAACCAGAGTTAACAAAGGAGAATCCTTTATCAAAGGGAAAGCTACACTCTTAATCACTGCACTGGTGCTGGTAGACAGAGAATATCTGGACTAACTATTGTCCATGAAAAGACAACAACAATCAATGTATCGGACAACACCTATAGCAGGACATGCCATGGACATTTCAGCAGTTTCCTTCCAAAGCTGATCTGGAGTAGTAAAAGTCAGAAGAACTGACACACTAATATGTGAATAATGACCAGATTAGGGTCTAGGACTATTGAACCTAGAGATCAAGCTCACATCACTGCAGGCGTCTTCACAGTTATCAAGCACTGGATTTACAGGAAATCCTGAGGCTAGGTTGTGTGGGAAATAGACACAGAGGCAGCATTCTGATTTGTGAAATGAAGGCATATTGTCATAGAGCATGCAGGAAAGTACTCTTACTTTACATCCCAAAATGACACATAGTGTTGACAGATTCAGCAGTAAAGAAAAATGACATCACTCGAAAGCATCTGTGATTCAATTTTGACACACACAGTCAAGTGACAGCCTAGTTTAGCCAAAATGTTGTTGCTGATGAGAGCCTGGTACAGTTCAGATTTTGATCAGCTTTCTCAAGTTCACAAAGAGCTTGTATGTGAAATATAGAGCTAGAACTAAAAAGGATAACAGTGCAAATAGAAAACAATAGGTGCCATGAGGATGTGTACAATTAAGAACAGAGTGGTCAAAAATGTCATCATGCATAGTTAGCAATGCCCTTTACAAGCACACAAGGACCAGCATGCTAATTATGAACAGACATAGCCCAGTAGCAAAATTGTAGAAATGGATACAAAAAAGTCTTGAGCAAATGATATCTTTGTGATATGCAAAATAATCAAGGGTATATCATTTTTATTCAAAGAGCTGTCCATCCACTGTTCTGTGGACAGAGATTGCATTTCCCTTGAGTAGTCGAATCAGGAACTCGGAAAGTAGAAGCAGGGTTCGGATGCTCTCCCCCTGCGTTTGAGTTACTATTGACTGATGTTAAGACTGCACCACCACCTGAGGGCATCTGCAGAGCTTCCATTTGAGCAACAGTTTTATAGTGCTATACAGAGGTGTATTGGGATGTAGATGATCTAGCTGACACACGCCTTCCGGTATCTCTCAATGTACGGGAATGTTATAGTGTTTTTTCTGATTCTACTGCTTCCGATGCAGTCTGAATCCTTCTTCAGTTGGAAGCACTGATACACATCTCTGGGCCTAAGGGACTAACAGGGCACTTCAGCAGGTTCTAGCAGTGCGTCCTTCACCTGTGACTCAAGAGAATTGACAGCCAACACAATGGACTTACAATAGTTCATAAAAGAGTCATCTTCCAAGTACATTTTCAAATATTGTGCTGTCAAATGTGTGGATATAGCCATGTGCATAGAGTGCCTGGCCAATATCTATTTTGGTGACAGCCCATGATTTTTACTCAGGGTATTTCTCATAGAGGGGTAGTGCTTTGGGCTGTCGGAGACCTGTCTCGTTACACTTTTTTAACAGTCGATTTGCGGTGTCACAATTTTGGCATCCTACTGATCCACAAGATTGTGGATGATGTGCACAGTGAACATGCTGAGAGACCTTTAGGGCATTAAAGATATCTCTCATCACCTGCACAGTGAAGTGTATACCCATGTCACTTTCAATAACTGCAGTACGATCACATTGAAGTATAAACTTACTGAGAAGTCTCTTGGCGACAGTGACTTATTCAGCCCTTCAGCATGCCCCGAACCCCCGAACAAATTGTCTACCAAACAAAACTCACTGAGACATGTGGGATGATGCATGGAATCTATCTGGATATAAAGAAAACGGCCTATCAGTGACCGATTGACAGAAAGAAAAGTTGACAGAAGTTTCAAGCCAGGCAAACAGGACAGTTACTACACTAATTCTGTGCTACAGTGGGCAAGTATGGTGCAAACGAGTCCGGATTCCCCACAGATATCACGGTGCCTTTTCCGGAATGCACCAATCTATTGAGATAATGGAGAAGCACTTGGGGCACTGCGAAGTGGATAGCAGAAAAATGCCAAAGACTGCCTGGGTATATCTTACAATTCATCTTGGACTACAACTCCTTTTGAGATTCTGGTATTAGGTCCTAAAGTACAGCCAGACTATAAAGAAAGAGTTGCAATTATTGCTCTTTCCGCTAAGGTACAGGCAAGGACATTGTTAGGAGCCAGTTGACCTTCTGTGGCCTAATTTCACAATGAATTGTCAGCTACAGCATTGTCGCTTGCAAATTCTTAGTAGGACACATCGTGATTGTTGCTCTTCACAATGGCCAGTTAATTGGTTTAATAAGAGCTTCAAACAGGGCTGATACATAGATACCATTTACGATAAGAGTACCTGCTGATGTCAAGTAATCGTTTTGCTTCTACAATATGCCAAAGTCACGAACCATGCCACTTGTACAGCATGAATCAGTAAATTGTGGCAGAAATCCGTTTAGAAAGTACACATCCGCAGGTTAGAGCAATCTATTGAGCAACTTGAGCCGATGGACATTTGGCAACTGATGTCTCCAGAAACTCATATGAAGTACAAACTGCATACTCCAATGAAATTCAGTCCAGATTATTATGTTAAAAAAGAGCCATCAAAAACAGAATCTTCTCAGGGTTTTGCAGTCTTACATAGTTCAAATCAATTCTGGGGGTAACAGGGTTTTCGGTGAACAATAAGCAATCATGGGTTCTTCACCTAAGGGACTCAGGAGCAAAGAGGTAGGGTTCAGAATAGAATGGTGATTGATGATTACATGACAGAAAGAGCTAAGAATCTGTTCCTATTTAGTTAAATGTGAATTCAACATGTGCTGGGTCTTTCCTTTCAGAAGTAATGGTAGAACAGCAAGTCACACTGCTACAGTTACTGGGTTACCCTGAATAAAGATGCCAGCTTTCTCTACTAACTATGCAGTTGTCCGCACAGCACGCAATCGGAATGGTAAACAAGGAGAAGGAGAATATTGTTGATAAACTAATAAGGGAGGAAACAATAGAAAGTCATAAACATACTGAATTTAGATGAACCACAATTAGAACTACAGCAAGTCAAGATCTCATATTTAACCCTGCGAAAATAGTGTCAGAATGTTCACATACCCCTGTAGTAAACAAGTGCAGTATTTCAGAAGTACAGGATAATCAATACTGTCTTGCAAGATGCACAGAAAAGAATACAGAGCACACAGCTAGTACAGTAAAATGTTAGGCAGTAGCAGGGATACAAGTTAAAGTAGCTGCGGGATTGGGAACAAAAGCATCAGAACTACTCCCTAAACAGTGCAGAGATCTTTTACAAATTGATACGTTCATTTCCCATGCTTTTGTGACAGGCAACAAAATAGGAATATTACAGGTACTTTTTGGAGGTACAATTCCTTGCTAATGACTCACTAACAGTTTTTATACCCTCTTCCTCTGGGGTAGTGGTGGATGCAGGAAAGAGAGTTGGCTGGGTGTAAAATAATGCACACTGGTTCCACATTTAGAGCCTGCTTCATGGAACACTTGTGTATAGGCACGTTATAAATACCATATCATATCATATCAATGGGGTTCAGAAATGGCGCAATGTCCGCACGGTGAGAAGGATCCTGCGTGAGCTGTGGCGCAGAAAAATAATTGTGTGCCATGCGTTTTCATGGATCGCAAGATGCATTACTAGCTGGCGCGCAAGTAACAATAAGCTGTGGGAGGAACTCCACAACACACCCCCATGCACACCAAAAAGCAAGCTAAAGGACTAACATGGCGCAAACCTTCGCGCCACCCCAGACCGAGCATCCAGTACCCCTGTGAGAAGGCGTGCCTCACCCTGCAAGCCCAGGCTGCACCCTAGCGAAATCGGGTGCCTCACCTCACAAGCCCAGGCTGCACCCCAGCAATGTCACACACCTCACCTCGCAAACCCAAGCCGCAGCCCAGAGAAAACGCGTGCCCTCCCTCAGAAGTCCAGGCTGCACCCCAGCAAAATCATGCGCCTCAAATCGCTAGCCCAGTCTGCACCCCTGCAAAATCACATTCCCTCCCTCACAATGCCAGGCTGCACCCCAGCGATAAGGCGGGCCCCCCTCATAAATGTAGGCTACACCCCTTAGCAAAATGAGAGTCCCCCCTACACCCTCAGCACCCACCCTGTCCATTTACCCCCTTACTGCACATCAAACAATGCACATCAAACAATGTAGGCCAGACACCACCCTCCAGGCCACCTCACTTGTGACACCCCCACAGGCAGCCCCCTCCAGACTGGACACCATCCCCAGTCCCCTCACCTGTGACACCCACCACAGGCATCCCCCTCCAGACTGGACAACACCCATAGGCATCCCCCTCCAGACTGGACATCCCCCATAGGCAGCCCCCTCCAGACTGAAAACCACCTCCAGAATCCCTCACCTGTGACACCCCCCACAGGCAGCCCCCTCAAGAATGAACACCACCCCGAGACCCACTCACCTGTGACACCCCCCACAGGCAGCCCCTTCCAGACTGGAAACCACCCCAGCACCCTCACCTGTGACACCCCCCACAGGCAGCCCCTTCCAGACTGAACACCCCCACAGACAGCCCTCTCCAGACTGCACACCACCTACAGGCATCCCCTTCCAGACTGGACACCACACCCAGACCCCCTCACCTGTGACAGCCCCCACAGGCAGCCCCCCCCCCAGACTGGACACCACCGCCAGCCCCCCTCACCTGTGAAACCTCCCACAGGCAAGCCCCTCCAGACTGGACACCACCCACAGGCAGCCCCCTCCAGACTGGACACAGCCCTACTCACCTGTGACACCCCCCAGGCAGACCCCTGACAGTCTCACACAATACTGGTGCAATACATGTCTGCAGCTCACCTGAACTTCCATGGTCTGACAGCACCTTGAAGTGCAACACCAACATGTAGTCAGCAAATGCAACCGACTGGAATCGCCAGAGGTACATCCATGAGTGGAGCATCTGCTCAAACACTGTTCAAGCCCTCAATCAGTCCCTACCATATACATATGACAAGTGACTGCAAAAACATGTGCATGTTGCCCATGGCACATTGCCAAGGCATCAAAGCACAGTGACAGAATGTGTGACCACAACAGAAGCAAACCTACCAAACGTTGCTGCAAGATCCACAAACAATGGCCAGGTGTGTCACAGCCTGAGCATCAGTGACCTGGGTGTCAAAATACCTGTCAGGGAACAATCAAATGACAGGGACAAGCATAGGTGATGGTAGGGCAGTCAGTGAGAGCATGACTCACAGAGACTAGAGAATTGTGCTGCCACTCAGGAAGAGCAAATATGACCCACTACTGCATTACAGTGATAGAGGTTGAGCAACACATGAGAAAAGGCATTGTGTGACTACACATGCTGGTGAAGGTGCCTGCATGACATGGGTTTTACACAGCAATGACAAACTAATGAGCTATGAACGTGACCATGGAACACTCCCACAGTGAGCCCACTTCCCTCCACCTCAAGCACACTGATGAAAAACACACAGTGAGTCTGCACAGGTAAATGCTAATGAAACCACACAGTCTAGACCTAGTTGCCTGATGGACCCACCCCCACGTGTCAGGCACATGTGCATCCTGTCATATACAACCATCCCAGAAATAACAACACACATGTATGCACGCCACAAGACACATGACTAGTAATGGTGAGAACTGCTGAAAATAGAAGTGTCAAAGAGGCCAACACACAAATGAACTTGTTGAAGCATGGAATGCAACAAACAGAACAATGTATTTGACAAAAATATTTTTTCAAATGAACTGGGAATTAAGTGCAATTTTGTCCAGGAGAAATATGTAATAAAACAAATAACTTATGCCTAAGCAACTATATACAATACAAATGGGGAGGGAATGTCTTCAAAGTCTGGGGGAAATTATAAAAAAAGGAAACCCACACCTAAAGAACCATGTACACATGCAGCAGGCTAGTCCAACTCCTCCTCTCCAATCTCACTGAGCCTTTCCACAAGGGCTGAGTCCAGTGCCACGTCCTCACCCCTCATGCAGGCCTCTGTTCTTGATGGAGGGTTTGCAGGGTATGCACCATTTGTGTCTCTATTACTTTGGCCCCCCCTGCAAGTGGCCCCCAGGATGGCAGCCCCCCCCCCTCACCTGTCACAGCGCAATCTCAGCCCTGGCCATCACAACCCTCACATTCCCGATGTTAAGGGACTTCAATTCAGTACTCCAACTAAGTCAGTGCCTAGTCTGGGATGCCCAAGGGAGGCCCTTATTTATATATTTTTATGACTAGTTCATAAATCTGGATGATAAACCCTTGTATAACGCCCCTCTCTTTGAATCCCCCTGACCACTCTGAGCCAAGAATTAGGTTTGTTTTGCAAAATAAAAGATTTATTTGAAAATTAAACTATATATATATATATATATATATATATATATATATATATATATATATATATATATATATGTATCACATCACGCTTTTATAATAAATTAATATTTGATCGCACACTTCGGAATATGACAGTGATCAACAATGGATAATATCACACTAGCACACTTTTGTAATCACTTAGGAGTTGGTATAGAAAGGATAAGGTAGCTGAGAATGCTTTTATGGTTTCAAGGGAAAAACAATGATGGAAAGAATGCAGCACAGAAATAAACTGATATGGTTTCAACAAGAGATAATCTAATCACGTTTCCCCTTGTGGCAATTCACTCCCCCCCTATGCAGTATAAAGAGATGGAAGGAGAACACACAATATTCAGGGATACAATCAAAATGCAATTCAATGTTCAATTCCCCCCAGCAAGCCTTGAACAACCGGTATGCTTTTAAACACAGGCAAACATACTTTTCATGGGATTTGCAATGGAATGAAAATATGCTCAAATGATTTTAATTCCTTATAGGAGATTCAGGGTAGGTGATAGCTACTTAAGATTGGTTCAGGTCAACACTACCAATTATTCAGGAATGGTTATCAGATTGAAACGAATCTCAGCAATGCAAAGCAAAAGACAGCTATTTTTGCAGGTGAAGAAGTTTGAGCTAGTTTTCAATTCGTGGCACATTTTCCGAGTGCGTCAAGCATGATTACGGCAAAACTATAAGAAGTAGAAAGTCTGGGTTCGTTGGAAAGCTTTAAAATGAAAGTTAAATCTCATTCCTAGCACATGCGGTTCCAAAGATACAGACAATTTTGTGGAGGTAGATTTTCAGAAATGAAATAATGATTCAGAATGGCACTTGACACTTTCACTGGTTTGAAATCACAGAATGGACACACGATTTCTATGCAGTTCTAGGCAGGTTGAATTGGATGGGATAAGCTTATTTTAAACTAATAGATGACTATGCACAGTTCTGGCTGGGTACTCAAACTATAAATTTGAAATAGGCCGTCAAGATCTGGTCAAGTTCGCTGCGGTTCTCTGACCACAGGATGGTCTCTGGCACTGGTTCTGGTAACAGGGATCTGGTCTGGGTCTGGTCTGCGGTTCTGGATCTCTGGTTCTGATCTCGGCACTGCACGGTGGTCTGGATACAGCTCTGCTTTCTGGGTTCTGGCACAGGGTTCTAGCCAGAATCAAACAGCTCGCCCGGCTGTTGAATAGTTTGGTTAGGTGGCTGGATTCTGAGGCCTGCTGAGAAGGATTCAGCTTTTGGACTAGGCCTCTCTGCTGCAAGTTCTGAAGTATGGATTCTAAGTTCTGTTTCTGGAGTCTTCTGGATATTGTCTGGTGCGACAAAATGCTTCGCAAGAAATCAGTTTGTAGTGGAAACTGAATGTCCCTACCTGGATTTCAGTGGGTCCTTTTATGTCTTTAGAAAGTGGGTGGGAAGGCTGACTTTCTATGCCCAACCCTCTGAGGATCCTGATAGGTGAGAGAATCTACCGTCCTCTGATTGGGGAAGAAATGAAGTGTCATCATGATGAGGTAGGTTTATGGGTCAGAGGATCCTACCCTTGTCAGTTTGCACACAAATCTATTTTTGATCCAAATACATATTTATCTATGTACAATTTTTCTAATATTATATGTCCAGTTAACATATTTTCTGTAGCACCAAACCATCCGATCCCTGTCTTTGTAAGATGTCGTGTCCACTTCTGACAGAATTCTGCCCTTTTCATCAAGAACACAACCTCTAAACCTTTCCAGAATTTACACACATGCGCACAAGGAATATGGGCATCAGATGATAAAGTGTCAGATTTTTAACATACAGATATTTGGAGTAATATTTTATTTTCCGCTACTACCCCCCAGAACATACCACAGAGTCCTAACACCTCTTAAAATGTGCACAGAAAAATCACAAGAATAAATGATATTATTATATACTTTTGACAATTTCGTACTATGAATTATCCATCTTATTAAAATTATGCCCTGGCCCAGATGGGTGTGGTTTAGGTTCCAAAGCACATGGGGGGATTTCTGTCTGTCCCCGCTTCCAGCTCAGGTGGCTCCCAGAAGCACTGCTCCTCCCAGTTTCTTCCAAGAGGAAGCCATTTACGACCCCCCTAATTTAAATTTGCCTGAGCCAAGGAAGGTTCATTGTTCTGTTTCCTTTGCAGTCCCAGGTGCCCCTCCTCTGATTCAATCAGAGAGGTGTGATCTCCTTTTGGTTGTGCAGCAGAAGGGGGGCTAGACCTAGGAATGCAGTTGCTGGGCAAGTTTCCACTCCTGTCGGGGGTAGTTGTCAGGCAGAATTCAATCTCCTTAAGCCAGGCTTCAGCTAAATGTCACTTTTGTTCCCAGTTTTTCTTCATTCAAATCAAACTTACAATTTTTACACATGCAGTTAGAACGCTGATTCTAAGTTCAAAACTGTGACATTTAAACAGTTGCAATCTATGTGACACTCAAAAGTAGGTCACTCATTTATTTTAAACATTTCAATTTTAGTGGTTTTAAATCCCATTTCACTGAAGCTGCTGACATCCACAGCTCAGCCAGTTTTGTTATAAACATTGTTTTAGGCTCTTTATCTTTGCAGATTTTGTATGCACACAAGACTACATTCTGCCAAATGTCTGCTGGTGTTCAGTGAGATTGTTTAATATCTTGCAATGTTTGGAATAGGCATTTTGAGCTTGCATTTCAGAGAAACAAAGGTGATTTCAAAGCGCTTTTTCAGCTAACAGGCACTGCTGTTTATACTTTGGCACCACGTTTCACTCATGGCGCTTCTGGCCCATCACGCTCGCACTGGTGGGTGGCAGGTTCGGCGACCATCTTGGTGTGCGCAAACTGTGTGGTTGTCCTGGATTCTGGCGCAAGTGTGGGCTTTTCGGCCATCTTGGATTTTCTAAGCCCACAGCACCAATGTTGTAGCATAATAGTTCAAACCTGGGTCAAGACACCCGACACCGAGCCCGCTGCTTCTCTGCCCTGATTTTCTCTCCAAATCCTCTGAACACGGAAGACATCCTGTCCCTCAGGTCCACTTGTGCTTCCTGCCTCACAACGAGCACCTGGCTTCTTTGGATGATCTGTCCTGAAAAAGATATCCTCCTCCTTGTTGCCACCTGCTGCCACAGTGTGTACACCCTCTGAGCTGATGATGCTACCCGCGGAAGATCGTCACATGCACCTCTGCCCCTCCATAGCCGGTGACCCTGTTGGTGCCTCGGTAGGCATGGTGACCACCTTTGCTGATTTGCCTTGCACTCCCAACTCGGGCAGGGATGTTGGCTCCACCAGACTGAGCAATCTGTGTCGGACTGGTGCACAGGAGGCCCTGCAGGTATCTGTGCCAGAAGGATCCCTGGAGGATGACTGGCGCACAGAGGAGGCGGTTGCAGCAGTGTACATCCCATGGAGCCAACACAGAACAGGCATGTTGCAAGCCATCCGATAAGGCGGGATAGCTCACTGTGATGATGTGCAAGCAGACTTCGAGTATCCTGCACATCACCACAAATGATGGCTGTCCGCCTCACCAAACTGGCCTGCAGGGGTAGCACATAATCCGGGATGGCAACACCAGATGGTAAGGGGGTGTCGGCCTGGCCCACTTTGTGGTGGGTCTGGGTGGAGGCATCCAGCAAGCGCATACTGCTGCATCCAATGGCCCAGAGACTAGATTTTGCACATGCACCTCCATGGTGGCCTGCACATCCTCATGCCCCTGGGACAGGACTGCAGTAGGCAAGCCTACCTCAACACCCACACCTGACCCCATGAGCTGGGCTGTAACTGCCACCTCCTCCCCTGCCACCAACCTGGATGACTCCAGGGCATCTTCCGCCATTGATTTCTCCTGTGTGGCATCACCTGTCCCTATCGCTGTTGAGTAGGCCACTCTCACCTTCACATTCTTGAACCTATCCCCAGCATCCATTCCTGATGTCACTGGCACTGCCACAGTCACATTGTTCCCTGAAGATGTGCTTTCATGGGTTATGGCTAGGCCCTTCGCCTCTGCCTGGTGGAGGCATTCTTGTTGCCATGCTCCACAGCAGCACTCGTTCTGCCCTCTTCATCAGATGCAACTGTGGAAATGGAGACACAGAACATAAATCAGTGTACTGCACCAATTTGTGCATGGCAACACCAACATTCACATTAACATGACTAGTCAAGTGAACAACCATCAACCTTCACACCCACACACATGGACATGCAATCCACCTGCCAGGGCATCACTCCACACAATCACATCAGGCTACTTGCCACTGTCACTACCAATCAATTATGTATGCTCCACACACATGCATCATTTGCACATGCACATGTCAACATGCCACAGCAACAAGTACATACACATGTCATGCACACACATCAACTGAGAGGCCCCAAGCAGTGTGATGACCAATCACATGAGAGTTCTGTGAACTGTAATGCCTCGACTTGATTAAGCCAGATATCCAAATGCATGTGTTGCATCCAGGCGTCAGTGATTCCCAGTCACATATTCCCATTTTCAGCACATACACATGAACATGATACGGGCAACAGTATTCAAATGTTACACTTGTCACCCTGGCACATCTCAGACACAAGTACCATTTCATGTGCATGTTCTGAAAGGCTGCACTACAACACACAATGCAAGTGATAGCTCATTCAAAATACATAACACCTGAATGCACACATGGCAAGCAATGTCTGGGGCATGCACGCAGACATCTGTCTCAGAGGCATACTTGCTGCAAGCCTAGGGGGTTCACTGCACAGTAGAGCATTGCACCACATGGCTACTCACCAGTCGACTCCAGACGTTCACCTAACTCACAGACCAGGGTGTGCAGCACCGGGTAGAACTTCTCCAGGACCCAAATGTTGTTAGATGACATCCAGGACTTGTGCACACGGTGCACCTCCATGGTGGCACAAGCCTGGATGTAGCGCAGGGCCTGGCTGTGGGTCCTGGATTTCAGGTCCTCCCAGTGCTGGTGCAAAGTCTTGAAGATGCGGGATGCCTCCCTCTCCATGTTGATGAAATCCATTATCCCGTCCCAGATCTGCTGACGTAATTCCTTGCCACGTTCCATCACAGGGTTGAAAAGGGCATCATAATGCTCCAGGACCTTCTCCGCCAGGATGTCAACTTCCCTGGCACTGAAGTTGACAGTCCTCTGCCTCGCTCTCGTGGGGTTGCCGCTCTGGTCTGATGATCATGGTGCAGATATGGCAACCACTGAGGCAAGTGTTAGTGGGCAAGGCAGTCCTGGAGCTGGGCTTTGGAGCAGTGGTGGTGGTATGGCATGGTGGAAGTCTGATGAAGCAGCTGAGCATGGACACGTAAAATCCGAGGACAGGCCCTCACCACGTAACTTATGTGACATGGGCTGCAGCCAGGCGTTGAGCACGCCATAATCAGGGATACCTTAGTACATTCAGAGGTACATGTAGAAGCAACTCCTAACGTGCGTGTCGAAGGAGAGGATAAGGATGAGTGGAGTACTGTGGATTTTGGGGTTCCACAAATTCCGTTAACTTCAGCGACTGTATTAACTTCTTATTTTAGTGGTGCATTTGCCTCCGCACATATGGGCATCTACGTTTGTTTTTTGCAAGGCTAATGGTTAGTTGTGTATGCATTTTTCCAACTCTGGGTGCCTCTATTCTGGCCATTTGGTAGCTTTCCATACGCATTTATTTTGTTACTGTGTATCACGTACCTCCTTTTTCTTTTTCTGGAAGCTATCCTGATCTCACATATGCATTTTATTCTTTTTTTGGGGTGCCTGTGCGCTACGCATACCGTATCTTTGACACCAGGGGCGCTTTTGAGCCTTGCTGGACCACTGAAGTACGTCTTCCATCACATACACTACCCCCTCACTCTAATTTCCCAGGACAATTGCTTGGTGCGCCTTCCATTTTTCACATACACCTGGAACATGAGTGGAAAGGCCCCAAGAGGGAAAGGGGGTAGAGGTGGCCGGGGTCTGGGATGTCCTCAGGATGCTGCTGTCCCAGTCCCAAGGGTCCAGGGTCATGCAGCCGAAGCAGTTGTCCCAGCCCAAGGGGTTTAGGGACCTCCTGCAGAAGCAGCTGTCCCAACCCCAAGGCTGCAGGGACGCACAGCAGATGCAGCTGTCCCAGCCCAGAAGAGTAAGGGACGTGCAGCAGAAGCAGCAGTCCCAGGACAGAAGGGTAAGTGATGTGGAGCGGAAGCAGCTGTCCCACCCCGGAAGGGTAAGGGACGTGCAGCAGAAGCAGCTGCCTTTGCCCAGAAGGGTAAGGTTTGTGCAGCAGAAGCAGCTGTCCCAGCCCGAAAGGATAAGGGACATGAAGCGGAAGCAGCTGCCCCATCCACAGGGGGTAATGCCATGCCCTAGACCAGTAGTGGTCCAGATTCCGAAGCCCAGCGTGGTCCCAGCCACACAGGGCAACACCAACACCATGTGGCAAGAAGGAAAACCCTGCATAACAGGAACAGGCTCAACCCCATGGTACGGCACAGGACACTGGCAAAATGAGGAAAAACTCCAGATCCTCATGGACTAAATGCCCATGCACCACTATAACATGTGCCATTGCCATCAACTGGGGTGCACACATACACCTGATCATTGTATGGTGCATTGGCAGCATGCCACAGATGAGATCAATGCCTTAGGGTTTGAGAAGCACACTGCTGCACAGGTACTGAAGTGCTGAAATGACCACACCTGTCGCACCAAGTCCAAGCTGGGTGCCAACCTCACCTCTGGTCTGGCAACTGGAGGGGGGTCACCAGAGGAGGAGGAGCTGAGCAAGCATGACGAGACTATGAGCCAATTAATTCTAATGAAGGAGGTGCAAGGTGTGGGAGGCATGGAAAATTGCGAGGGTGCATCCAGTGATTGACCAACAGTGTGCATCCTGAGTATATGTAGTGAAGCATCACCAAGATGTATGATTGTGGTGCACATCTGGTTGCATTCGAAAGACTGCCCCTGGTGAACCATGTCGTGGTGTACTGACTCCTGTCCAGTGTACACAACAGTGGATGCAACCCATGTGTTGTACATCAGTTGAACATGGCTGTGTGACAGTACTCATCCCCCACTAGCATACCCATGCAACATCTGCAACATGATACCACAACGTGCCCTCTTGTTACCAATGATATCTGTGACTCTGCTCTGCTAGACATGTGCTTGTGTCTGAAAAACAAGTTACACTTCATGCCCTGCAAGGTATAGATTCTCTTTTCACACATGTACGTAAGTGCTTCCATGCTACATAGAACATCGAAGATGACAACTGACTTGCCTTATGGTGTGCCCGGCGTGAGTGCGTCTATGTCTAGACTGTGCACAACCCCGCTAACACTATTTCAATGACTCCTGAGTCAAATCTTTGTGAGGGCTGACCACTTTTACCCTCTAACACTCAGCACACACTCCATGGGTACATGCCCCTCTCCCACTTGTGGGTCACTATACTTTGTTCCTATCTACAACTCCATTGACTTACTCTCTCCACTTCACAGACCTTGGCTAGGTGGTACTCCTACAGCCATATATCATCTGGGACTGTTACCTTTTTCCCGCACTTAGATGATGTTCCGATTGAGTACAGCCCCTGTGCAAGGTTAACACTGGTGTGGCATATGATAGATGGGGACTTGGATGTGGATGTGTGTGTCTGCCTGTTGCCATGTCATGTAATTGCACATCACAGAGCCACATGACCATGCCCATTTCACTGGTATTAGTCAACAGTTAGCTGTGCCATGTTCCATAGTGTGCTTATTAATGACCCTGTCTATTGGCAATGTGCCCACTGGCAGCATGCCGTGATCAGATAGCTTCTTGTACATAGTGTGTGGATGCTGTTTCTCTTATGGTGACATACCCTACATTTCATTGCATGACAGCAATGTGATACACACACTACTATAGACACATTGCACATGACTCCACATGTCTTTTTCTGTCCATATGCAGATGAGGAGGCACCAGATGCAGAGGAGGAGGAAGAAGAGGAGGGAGAAGAGTCTGTGGCACTTCAGACCACCAGAGGAGGACGTGGCATGGCCGGATGTGAGAACCCACTGGTGCTACAGACCAACCTGAGCCTTGCTGCAGACAATTCTGGACGAGCAGTCGTCAATACTGGCAGAGGTGAGTACACCAATGGGTGTAGCAGTTGGGGTCAGGTGCCTTCACAAAGCCAGTCAGTAGTGTCACGCCCATCTGTGGTGGTTATGGCTGCAAGGCCACACTCCCATGTATTGGTTTCTGGTCCTGGGGCAGATGTGCAAGGGAGGGCCGCAGTCCTGCAGCCAGAGACAGTGGCATCACAGCAAGGGCCATGGGGGACATGCACAGGCTGTTTCAAAAGAGGTAGCAGGCACTTATCTCCAGAAAGAACATGGCATGATAACCTGTTCTGAGATGAGAGGTTGCAGCACAAGCTTTTTGCTCACTGTACCTTTCGCAGATGGGAAATATCCATTTGCATATCAGTCTTTGTCCCGCCCACATGGGCAGTCCGGCACTGAAATGATATGGCAATTCCTCTCTGAACAAGAGTACCAACAACAAACCCCAAACACGTGTTTCAGCTTTGTTGGGCCTCATCAGTGATGTGAAGCTGCGCCTCTCTGAGCACAGTGAGCAGGGAGTCCACGTCTGGTTGCCCCAGGTAACTCAGGGTGACCAACCCCAAGTTCCTTGCAAAATATTTAAAAAAAGGTAGCAGGCGCTCCTCTCTATAAAGAACATGGCATGATAACCTGTTCTGAGATGAGCGTTTGCAGCACACACTTTTTTCTCACTGTACCTTTCACAGATGGGAAATAAACCATTGTCATGATTCCTGCCCCTCATGTCCCCAGCCCTCCAAGATGTCAGGCTGGAGCCAGGCCACGATCACCTACATGGCCCTCAAGGGCCTCTCCATCCCTCCAAAGACCCACTTGGAGTCAGACTTGGCGCTTGTGGCACCAGACTCACTCACTCCCATAGGATAACATTGGGGATTGGACTTGTAGTGCATTGATGGGGAGAAGATGGATGCCCCCACATATTTCGGTTCCCAGAACTGCATGTGCAGTCTAGTCTTTTGGGTGTGGTTCAGCCCAGAGACACCTGGGATACCCAGAGACTACTTAAGCTACGCCCAGGCTGAGAAACATGCTTTGTGTTTTCTGCACCTGCAGCGTGACACTCGCCGTGTTCGGATCGGTCTCCAGTTGGCCTGCATCTTTCTTCTGCGCTCAGCTCCTGCAAGAACAAGAACACTGTTAGGAACAGCCTTACCTTGCGGCGCTTCTGCCCATCATTCATCGCTCCTTCTGTTCTGCGGGAATCTTCGGCAGTGTCAGTCCCATCCCGGCACGCCGCTTCCTAAGGAAAAGGGAAAAGAACAGAAAAAAGGCATTAGTAAGCATTCAGCAAATCGTTGCTTATTTTTTAAAGACTGTACGAGCTTTAAATGCTTACCTGAATCCCAGCCGCTCTAGGGGAACTCTGTCTCCGGAACTTCTCATCCATCTGCAAGAGGGAAAAGACACTCCAGGTTAGTGTGGAAACATCTAGAGGCGCCGCATACCGCGCTTACTCACCGCATTTCTTCTTCAAAAACATTGCAGCACCTAAAAGACACAGAAAAATAACTCAGTTCAATACAAATACGAAAGGGTCGCATCATGCATCGCGCTCTCACTCACCTTCAGTGATACTCATCTCAGCAGCACGTCGCCATCCCCGGACGCCGGCCATCATCTAAGGAAGGAAAGGAGCGAAGTTAGAGAACTGTTCAAAAGACTCATTATACTTACCTGTCGGACTCTTGCCAGTGAAGTAACTAGGCAGCAACAAGCCCGCAACAATCAACGCACCCCTGCGCTGAAAGCAGGACAGAGAGCACACTTTCCAAGAAAACAAGGCCCAGTCTCCAGTTGAGTAGACTCCAGGGAAGGGTTTGAGGTCGTAAGAGGTCAGAACAGGCTGAGTGACGTCCCTGTGGATACCAGGTGAACGTTAAAGAACACAAAGCCTCACATCAAAATCACCTAGGCGTCATGGAAATGTCAGAAACTGACCAGTTAGCCCACATGTTGGGGCAGTTACGTTCCGAAGTACATGCAGCCAGGCAGGAGACCAACACCCAGAGGAGAGCTGATAGTAGCCAAAGAACGCACTGATGATTTAAGCCGGCAACTTCTCCAGTCACAAGCAGGGCATGCACCATTGCCGGGAAGCGTGCCCTCGATGCCAGCACCATCAGCCAATCCCGTTCAGATAATCCTTCCTGGGGCAGTTCCCTTGGCCCCGCCCAAACGATTTATGGGGGATCCCAAGAGGTTTGCAACGTTCATGAACAAGTGCCGCCTGCACTTCCTTTGTAAACCAGGGGCCTTTCCGAATGACCAATCACGGGTCACTTTTGTGCTATCCTATCTGAGTGGTAGTGCCGCGGACTGGTCTGTACCCTTTGTGGCCCAAGACGATCCTTTGCTGCATGACTTCAGGGGCTTTCAGCAGGAGATGGAAAAGCTGTTCACCCGTCGTACTGATGGGCAGGCATTAGACAACGAACTTCTGTCCCTACGCCAAGGGAATCAAGACCTATTAACATACATAGCCATGTTCAATAGACGTGTAGTTGAATCACAATGGCCAGTGGAAAAGAGAGCCACGTTATTTCATCAGGGGTTGCGCGGGGAGCGCAAAGATGTTCTCGCACAAGTAGTGAACCCCCCAAAAGACTGCTCAGAATTCATTGACCTTGTTGTTCAACTGGATCACAGGTTGCAGGACCGAAGAGCAGATCGAACCAGAGCAGACCCTCGCCCTATGTATGTGCGTTCAAAGGACAATATTGCCTGCACAGCGGAAGGTTCAGGAGAACCAATGCAAATCAGGGGGGGTCAGATCTCCCTTGACTAAAGCGGAAAGGGATAAAAGGAGACAGCAGCAGTTATGTCTGTACTGTGGAAGGTCAGGTCATTTCCTTAAAGAGTGCCCTGTGAAGCCACCGAGGAGGACGGTAGGAGCCACAGACAAGGAAGATACCATCAAGAAATTGGAAAACTCCCCTGCCCGGCAAGTGTAGGGGTCCACTTGTCGAGCGAAGAAAGTGAACTACAGACCTCCCATTTTGCACTATCTGTGGTCTTGATCAATCACCACCAACCATCTCGGATGCACGCAGTAAGAGCGTACATTGACAGCATAGCCCTTGGGAATTACATCAACCAGGATCTTGCGGCAAAGATGGGGCTTCCGTTACACCCTAAATCAACCACTGACACTGTTACCACTGTCGACGGCACGGAAATAGCTTCTGGTCCAGTATCCCAATGCACTGCAGCTTTAACCCTTCTGTGCCAGGATGGACACCAAGAATCTATCGTTTTTTACCTCCTTAAGGAACCACAGTTCCGGTTGATTTTGGGAATGCCATGGTTGGTAGCTCACAATCCTCGAATCGATTGGCGAGCAAAAGAATTGGCCTTTCCCGAGACTTGCGCCCACACATGTTATCGCCAAGAGAAACAACCAATAGACACAAGAACCTCCATGCTTGCGACTTTGGCAATCGGCACCCTACCAAGTGAATACCAGGACTTTCAAGATGTCTTTCAGAAAGAACAGGCTAATACCCTGCCACCGCATAGACCATCCGATTGCCAAATCGGCCTGATACCCGTCGCACAAATCCCTTGTGGGTGAATTTACGTACTCACGGAACCAGAAAACCAGCACCTGAAGGCCTATCTTGACCAATAACTGGCCAACGGGTTCATCCGTCCCTCGAAGTATCCAGCAGCCAGTCCTCTATTCTTTGTGTCGAAAAAGGAGGGGGACTTGAGAACGTGCATCGACTATCGCGCACTGAACCAGATTACCGTAAAAAAACGCTACCCCCTGCCACTGATCCCTGAATTGTTTGATCAAGTCAAAGATGCCCAAATCTACACAAAACTAGACCTGAGGGGGGCATATCACCTTGTTCGCGTAAAACAGGGGGACAAATGGAAAACCACTTTTTGCACCAAATACGGCTTGTACGAATATCAAGTAATGCCCTTTGGCCTTTGCAACGCACCTACAGCATTTCAATACTTCATGAACGATGTCCTAGGGGAATTGATTGATGTCTGTGCTCTAGTGTACATCAACGATATTCTAGTATATTCTGCATCAAAGCAGGACCACGATAAACACGTCCGATCCGTATTGGAGAAACTCTGTCAACACCAGCTCTACGCCAAGCTCGAAAAGTGCTCTTTCCACGTCTCAGAGGTGGAATTCCTGGGCTTTATTCTCAGCCCGAATGGAATTCGAATGGATGTACACAAGGTAGATGCTATCCTGAAATGGCCACCCCCAAATTCATTAAAGGGGGTTCAAAGTATGCTGGGTTTTGCAAAAAGTTCTACCGCTGGTTCAGCCCAGGATTTTCGCAAATCGTGCATTCCATCACGTCATTGCTAAGGAAAAGCAACAAAATGTTCCAGAGGACAACAGAAGCCAAGGAAGCTTTCCAGGAACTCAAAGCAAGATTCACATCTGCCCCAATCTTACGCCACCCTCGCCCTGATCTCCCATACCTAGTGGAAACGGACGCCTCCAGCATGGCTATGGGAGCCGTCCTCTCACAAAAGGATCCGGAAATGGGACAGTTACACCTGTTGCCTTCTGGTTGCGTAAAGTCACACCCCCTGAACTCAATTACTCTAACACAGACAAAGAACTCCTGGCCATTAAGTCAGCCTTTAAGGCATGGTGGCACTACCTCTTGGACGCCAGACACACAATCACCGTAATAACTGACCACCGGAACCTCCAGTACCTAAAAACGGCAAAGGCCCAATCCTCACGACAACTACGTTGGGCTCTTTTTTTTGCTGAATATGTCTACGTGATTACATTTCGACCAGGGGTGAAAAACGGGAAGGCCAATGCCCTTTCCCGTATGGGGGTGGAAGAGCAAGGGTATCAGACCCCTGACCCAATAGCAATCATCCCGAGTGACAAGCTCCTAGGAATCACAGCAACCATAACTCAGAAAGAATTACATGATGAAATCCAAAACCTGATGAGTCCGGAGCAATTACAAGTGTGGAGTGCACAAGGAGAACATTACATGATAAAAGATCAGTTGCCCTACTTCAGGAATCGTTTATTCTTACCAAACCAAGAACTACAAGAACAAGTCATGTCCGGTTATCATGATTCCTTGATCAAGGGCCACCCTGAAATCGTTAAAACCCTAGCCAAGGTAAAACAAAATTATTGGTGGCCCATGTGGCGTAAAGACATTATCCAATTCATCCTATCTTGTGCAGTGTGTGCTCAAAACAAGTCATCCAAGCAGAAACCGGCTGGGCTATTACAACCATTGGAAATCCCACCAGCACCCTTGGCACACGTTGTCCCTCGATTTTATTACTGACTTACCACCCAGTCAAGGGTTTAACATTATTCTTGTGGTCGTGGACCTATTTTCAAAAATGGCACATTTGATTCCTCTTAAGGGGCTCCCAAATGCTTCCACTCTGGCAAAGGTATTTCTTGAAGGCATTGTATGGCTCCATGGGTTTCCTTCAGTTTTGGTCTCAGACCGAGGTACACAATTCGTATCTAACTTCTAGAGAATATGCTGCTCTATGGCCCAGATCGACATCCGGCTATCCACCAGTCACCAGCCCCAAACGGATGGTCAAACTGAGAGGACAAATCAGACGCTCGAGCAGTATCTGCGTTGCATGTTACACCAAGATGAAGGAAGCTGGTTCGACCTATTATGGATAGCTGAATATGCTTCTAATAATTCCCTACACACCAGCACTGGGCAGACACCCTTTTATAGCATGTATGGCAGGCACCCATGTACTTCTGAGTTGGACTTCCTACAACCCTGGAAATGCCAGCAGTCAAAACCTTGCACACAACCATTTCTCAAGCCTTTAAAAGGGTAGCTGAACACCCACTTCAAACTAAGAATCGCCAAAAGAAGTTTGCTGATCAACACCGAGCAAAGGCCCCCAACTACCAAGTGGGAGACAAAGTCTGGCTGGCGTCTAAACACGTGTCCATTAAAGGAACCCAAACTTTCCGTCCAAGATACCTGGGTCCATTCACCGTCACCTCTGTGATAAATCCTGTGGCAGTCAAACTAGCTTTGCCGTCAAACATGCAGATTCGTCCTGTGTTCCACGTGTCTCTCCTTAAACCCGTTCATCCTGGGACCCGGGTAGCAACGCCACCGCAGCCAGTAGTAGTCGCTGGGGAGCTAGAATTCGAAGTCAAGAACATCGTGGATTCAAAGTACGTCAGATCCAAATTATACTACCTAGTAGACTGGAAGGGGTATGGTCCACAAGACAGGACATGGGAGTCTTGTGAGTACATCCATGCACCTCGTTTGCTTAGATGATTTCATCAAAACCATCCAAACAAACCAGGACCAGACAGAAGAGCCACCTTGAGAGGGACCTTGGTGGGAGTGCTATCATGATTCCTGCCCCTCATGTCCCCAGCCATCCAAGATGTCAGGCTGGAGCCAGGGCCACGATCACCTACATGGCCCTCAAGGGCCTCTCCATCCCTCCAAAGACCCACTTGGACTCAGACTTGGCGCTTGTGGCACCAGACTCACTCACTCCTATAGGATAACATTGGGGATTGGACTTGTAGTGCATTGATGGGGACAAGATGGATGCCCCAAAATATTTCGGTTCCCAGAACTGCATGTGCAGTCTAGTCTTTTGGGTGTGGTTCAGCCCAGAGACACCTGGGATACCCAGAGACTATTTAAGCCACGCCCAGGCTGAGAAACATGCTTTGTGTTTTCTGCACCTGCAGCGTGACACTCGCCGTGTTCGGATCAGTCTCCAGTAGGCCTGCATCTTTCTTCTGCGCTCAGCTCCTGCAAGAACAAGAACACCGTTAGGAACAGCCTTACCTTGCGGCGCTTCTGCCCATCATTCATCGCTCCTTATGTTCTGCGGGCATCTTCGGTGGTGTCATTCCCATCCCGGCACGCCACTTCCTAAGGAAAAGGGAAAAGAACAGAAAAAAGGCATTAGTAAGCATTCAGCAAATCTTTGCTTATTTTTTAACGACTGTACGAGCTTCAAACGCAAACCTGAATCCCAGCCGCTCTAGGGGAACTCTGTCTCTGGAACTTCTCATCCATCTGCAAGAGGGAAAAGACACTCCAGGTTAGCGTGGAAACATCTAGAGGCGCCGCATACCGCTGTTACTCACCGCATTTCTTCTTCAAAAACGTTGCGGCACCTAAAAGACACAGAAAAATAACTCAGTTCAATACAAATACGAAAGGGTTGCATCGTGTATTGCTCTCTCACTCACCTTCAGTGCTACTCATTTCAGCAGTACGTCACCATCCCCGGACGCCGGCCATCATCTAAGGAAGGAAAGGAGCGAAGTTAGAGAACTGTTCAAAAGACTCATTATACTTACCTGTCGGACTCTTGACAGTGAAGTAACTAGGCAGCTACGAGCCCTCATCAATCAACGCGCCCCTGCGCTGAAAGCAGGACGGAGAGCACACTTTCCAAGAAAACAAAGCCCAGTCTCCACTCGAGTAGACTCCAGGGAAGGGTTCGAGGTCGTAAGAGGTCAGAACAGGCTGAGTGACGTCCCGTGGATACCATGTGAGCGTTACAACCATTTGCATTTCAGTCTGTGTCCAGCCCACATGGGCAGTCCAGCACAGAAATGCTATGGCAATTCCTCTCTGAACAAGAGTAAGAACAGCAACCCCATACATGTGTTTCAGCCTTGTTGGGCCTCATCAGTGAGGTGAAGCTGTGCCTCTCTGAGCATAGTGAGCAGGGAGTCCACATCTGGTTGTCCCCAGGTAACTCAGGGTGACCAACCCCAAGTTCCTTGCAAATATTTCAAAAAAGGTAGCAGGCGCTCCTCTCCAGAAAGAATATGGCATGCTAACCTGTTCTGAAATGAGAGATTGCAGCACACACTTTTTGCTCACTGTACCTTTCACAGATGGGAAATATCCATTTGCATATCAGTCTTTGTCCTGCCCACATGGGCAGTCCAGCACCGAAATGCTATGGCAATTTCTCTCTGAACAAGAGTACCAACTGCAACCCCATAAACATGTTTCCACCTTGTTGGTCCTCATCAGTGAGGTGAAGCTGTGCCTCTCTGAGCATAGTGAGCAGGGAGTCCACGTCTGGTTGCCCCCAGGTAACTCAGGGTAACCAACCCCAAGTTCCTTGCAAATATTTCAAAAAAGGTAGCAGGGGCTTATCTCCAGAAAGAACATGGCATGATAACCTGTTCTGAGATGGGAGTTTGAAGCACACGCATTTTGCTCACTGTACTTTTCACAGATGGGAAATGTCCATTTGCATATCAGTCTTTGTCCCGCCCACATGGGAAGTCCAGCACCGAAATGCTATGGCAATTCCTCTCTGAACAAGAGTACCAACAGCAACCCCATACACGTGTTTCAGCCTTGTTGGGCCTCATCAGTGAGGTGACGCTGTGCCTCTCTGAGCACAGTGAGCAGGGAGTCCACATCTGGTTGCCCCCAGGTAACTCAGGGTGACCAACCCCAAGTTCCTTGCAAATATTTCATAAAAGGTAGCAGGCGCTCCTCTCCAGAAAGAACATGCCATGATAACCTGTCCTGAGATGAGAGTTTGCAGCACAAGCTTTTTGCTCACTTTACCTTTCACAGATGAGAAATATTCATTTGCATATCAGTCTTTGTCCCGCCCACATGGGCAGTCCAGCACTGAAATGCTATGGCAATTCCTCTCTGGACAAGAGTACCAACAGCAACCCCATACACGTGTTTCAGCCTTGTTGGGCCTCATCAGTGAGGTGAAGCTGTGCCTCTCTGAGCACAGTGAGCTGGGAGTCCACGTCTGGTTGCCCCCAGGTAACTCAGGGTGAACAATCCCGAGTTCCTTGCAAATATGTCAAAAAAGGTAGCAGGTGCTCCTCTCCAGAAAGAACATGGCATGATAACCTGTTCTGAGATGAAAGTTTGCAGCACACACGTTTTGCTCACTGTACCTTTCACAGATGGGAAACATCTATTTGCATATCAGTCTTTGTCCCGCCCACATGGGCAGTCCAGCACCGAAATGCTATGACAATTCCTCTCTGAACAAGAGTACCAACAGCAACCCCATACACATGTTTCAGCCTTGATTTGCCTCATCAGTGAGGTGAAGCTGTGCCTCTCTGAGCACAGTGAGCAGGGAGTCCAACGTCTGGTTGCCCCTAGGTAACTCAGGGTGACCAACCCCAAGTTCCTTGAAAATATTTAAAAAAAGGTAGCAGGCACTCCTCTCCTCTCCATGTGCAGGCTGGGCAGACAGTGTGGAGGCAGCAGATCTTGCCTTCCACACACCAACAGGGTGCTGTCTATGAAATTTTGGCTGAGGGCATGGATAGGATGGCCAGTTCCATGATCCCCCCCAAGCAGCACAGCTGGAGCAACAGCTGCAGGTCATGTGGTCCACATGCCGCTCCCACAGGCTGTGCATGGAGGCCAACATCAGGGGCCTATGACAGATCTGAGGTCTCTGCAGACATCCCTGCTTGCAGAGAGTCGGGCACACAGGGAAGCCCAGAGGAGTGAGTTTTTGGGCCACAGAGCTGCAATCCGTGAGGAAGAGGCAGCCACCAGAAGACTGTTCTGCCAAGAGATTCTATCAGTGAGGCAGACTATTGTGATTAAACTCTGTGCAAGCTGTGAAGTTGTGCATGGTGACCTCCAAGCCCTCAGTCTGCTGGTGCATTCATCAGTGCCACACATGGCCGCTGCCAATGAGAACCAGGCCAGGGCACTGTGTGGTGATCCACCAGCACCACTTCCACCTTCTGATTCAACACAGGAAGGTGGTGCCAGCAGAGACAAACCTCCCGGTCCACCATAGCTATGCGGTCCGTGAGCCCATGGAGGTGAATTTTGTTTTCATTTGTTTTTTTAACTTCCACCCATGTGTAGTTGACATGCACACTGCACCTCCCCCCTTCCTGGGTGGACTCCCGGCCCATGATGGACATTTTTGATTTATTTTAAAAGATTGTGATACTTTAGTTGACCCCAGGTCTGGATGTTGGCATCTTATATTTGAGTTGCCCTTTCCAGGTTTTATTTTTATTATTTTACTTATTTTTTCCTTGAGTTGTGCTGTTAACCTCTCAAGACCATGACGTTTGCAGTGGTGAACATGCAGGCATGCATAGTGAGGTCAACTTGTATGTTTGCATGGTGGTGCACAAGATGTCATGTGCAGGTAACTATGGGTTCAGTGTTTCCTCGCACATGTGTGCTGTGTGAATGGTACTTCACTATGCTTGCTGTATTGTCTTCTCCCATGTTGTTTTAGCAATCCATGATCTGTCGGTGACTGCTGTCCCGGGGGAGACACCCTGCACGCTTTGACGTCCATACTCCCCATGCCCTCCACCAGGCACTGTCCCTCCTGTACCTAATTTGGAGACACAGTTATGGGTGAAGATGGTGAAGGATCCAGACCATGCCGACACAGTCAGCGGGTAAGCATGAGCACTGTCTTGCATGTTGAGCATGAGCCATTGGTCACCATGTTTGTTGCATGTGTAACTTAACTTATATGTGCTTTGCATGCTACCATGCCTGTATGGTTATTTAAGTGGCACTCATGTCACTGTGCTACCTACCCTGGTCAATTCATCTATGTCTGCACCCACTGTGGTGTAGTGCATGTCATTGTCCATCTCCAATCCAGGCAGTGTACTCCTTGATGTGGCATTTCCTTGGTCTTCCCTCTCAGTGTCAGTCTCTCTCCCCCTCTATATGTTGTGGTACGCTGCACTCATGGCCAGATCACAATCTATGTCCTGTCACCCTCTTGCACCCTGTGGTACTTTTGCAGTGGGTGCTCTATGTATATTTTCTATATCAATTCATGTGTTGTCATGGATGTGCATGTTCTTTCTCTTGTTACTGTGCATGTCATTGCATTTAAGGGAAGTGTCTCCCGATGGTGTGCATCATATGCAAGGCAAGTGGGTACCCTTTGCAGGAAAGAAAAGGGCATTTGCAGATGCTTGTGTGGTATGTGCATTGTGTGTGATCTCTTGGGATTGACTTGTCTGTGGGGCACCAGTACTTCTTCATGGGTGCATCTTTCACATGGTGTGGTTCTGGAGAAAGATCTGGGCATGGTGTTTCGATGGATTGGTCGGGCCACTGGTTTCAAATTCAAAATTGTGGGAGTTCAAACTGTGTGGGCCTTTCTTGGGTGTTTGGGACTAGGTCACATGGCCAGCTTTTTTGTGGCCATGCACTTTTTATTTGCATCCTACATTTAGCATGCATTTATCCTTGCTTGCTGTATCACATTGCTTTGTGTCGTCTGCTTATGTTTTCCATGGAAGTTGCCTTGGTGGCCAGCCTTCCATTCTGTACTCGGCCTCTGTGAATTGATACCTCAACCATGATCCTGCCAGGACTGCAAGAGGTGAGTATTTGTGTACTTGCATTCTTGTGCTTTGCATTACGGCTGAACTCTGCAAAATGTGCATGGAACTTGCCAACCCATCTTTAGTATCTTCTGCTCCTACTCCTTCCCAGTCCCTTTTTAATGCTCTTGCCTATCACTTCTTTAAAAAAACATGGACATACTGAACATCCTTGTCATACACTCTTCCAACATAACCCTCCCTCCTCTGCCCCCCCACCCACTCACCCTCCTCCGTCTTCCTTCCATCCTCATAAAAAGTCTCCATGATACACTCGGTATCTCGGAGCAGGCACTGGACTGGCTTAGCTCATTCCTAACCGACCATTCCTCCAAAACCATTATTGGCCCTTTCCCCTCCCCTATTACCACCTCCACCTGTGGCGTACACAAGGGCTCCATTATTTTGCTCTGCCTCTTTAACGTATACATTTCCCTGCTGGAACGCATCATTGCCTCATTCTCCCACAAATTCTATTTCTATGCTGATGACACACAACTCTTCTTCAAACTTCCTACTGACGCACTTGCACCTTCGTTCATCCTTGACTGTATCTCCACCATCCAGCCCTGTTGCACTGCAAATGTTCTCTGTGTCTATGCCAACAAAACCAAGAGTCTCCCTATTTGATCCCCTGTACCCTACTTCTTCCTTCACAACCAGGTATCTTGGAGTACCCTTTCCTTCATCCCTCATATTCAGGACTTTGTCAATAAGTCCACTTTCAGCTCTTCCTTCTCACAAGCTTGTCGGTCTGGAAATAGCCGTGCCAGTATATCCGTACCGGCACCCTTTTCTGGACCGGTGTAGTCTGAGTTGCGATGCCGGTAACACCGGTTTCGCAAGGGACCCACCGCGTCTGGCAACACACATGCCGGTATCTCTGGAGACACGCAGCAGCCATGCCATTGATACCGGCATGGCGTAAGGGAGTTCACATTCTGAGTAACAACGTGAAATACCGGCATTGCAGACCCGGGGTTAAGTGGATACTGGTGGGTAGAAACATGCCACAGGTACTCAAAATCAGCACAGGTGGACCCATTGGCCTGTTCCACAGCACAAAAGGACCACTCACATACACCACACCCCATCCAGAACCACAAAAGCTAGCATTAGCAGGAGCAGTACTGGAGCTGGAGGACATGCCTGCAGAGCTACTGATTGAAGAGGCTCTGCAAATCCCCAATGTAGAGCAGGCTGTACCCACAGGCAGCCACCAATCCCTTGCCTAAGGGCCACCCCATTCAACCTCAACCCTGCTCAGATCCACACCCTGTACCGGCTAGACAAGAACACCATTACCACCATAGTGGACCTCATATATGATGATCTGGTGTGCCTCCTTAATATCCGGACAGACATCCCACACTTGCTGAAGCTAGTGTCTGTGCTACAATTTCTTGCCACAGGCACATACCAGCACAAAGTGGGCCAGCTGCATGGTATCTCCCAACCATGTTTCTCCTGTGTGCTCGTCCAGGTGCTCGATGCACTCTTGTTCCATGTACAGGACCACTTCAGTTTACCACGGACAGCTGAGGAGGAGAATGCCACAAAAATAGCCTTCCATTCACTTGCAGGCATGCCTAATGTAATTGGAGCGGTGGACAGGCATTCTGTGGAGGTAGTGTACCACAACAGGAAGCTGTACCATTCCCTCAATGTACAGATGGTATGTGATGCCCGCTACCTCATCACACATTGCTGTGCAAGATTCCCTGGCTCTACACATGACTCCATGTTGCCGAGGAACTCCACATTGCCCCGGTACATGGCACGACATGCTGGACATCATACCTGGCTGCTGGGTGAATCTAACTTCAAGGCCATGTGGAGTGTTGAATTGGGGGCGGAGGGCAGTGAAGAGCATAGCATACCTGGCTGCTGGGTGGGTCTAACTACAAGGCCATGTGGAGAGTTCAAAAAATGGCCAAGTGTGAGACCCATAACCAGTGGATGTGCACACTGCATGCATCACTCCATCATAACTCCTACTGCAAATCCCTGATACAATTACCAAATCCCTGTGAAATTGTCCAGAGGCAGGATAGGTCATAGAAAGGCAACGGTAGATGAGGAATTAGAGCAAGGAACATCATTACCCACAATTGTATCAATAATAAACCTCCCACATTCAAGGGGAAATGGCCCTACTCAGCGTGGTGAGGGCATGAAATGTGCAAGTGTGTAGGTTCAACCGAAGGTGCAACACAGTAGTACCATGCCAGAGTGCAAGGCCTTGACAGCCGTGTCTCCATGTATGTAAAATATATAGTGCATACATAACTACATCTATGTGGTTCAGCAATGAACCAAAACCACATGTACCAGAATGCACCACACCATAGTGACAATGATAGGGCAATACGCAGTCAATGAAATACACAACACATGATGCTCAGCCAGAGAATCCAGAAGTGTGGAGGCACACACATTTGACAGGTGCACTGCCTGTTAGTACCCGTGTCATGTCTTCTATATGTAACACCTTTCAATGGAATGCTCCTAGACAAAAACCTCTGAATTGGGAATATGCTTCACTACCACTAATATATGATTTCAAGGTGGCGTTGTCACGGGATGCACCTTTTCACACCACAAAACCACCCCCCCCCATAGCAAATATAAAACCCTTTACCCTACACACACATATTCCATCAATATGTCCTTTGTCACATGGGTCACAATTTCAAAGCATGTCTATATAAAGGATTTGTAATAAAGACTGCACACCGGTACTACCACTACATCACAAATGCAAACCATTGAAATGCTAAAAGTACTGTTGACCAGGATATGTAGTTGATTTTCATATGTGAGACATCAATGACATTTACATCCATTTGTGTCAGTTGCTGGGAAAATTGTTAGAGGTAATCTTGTCTGTGAATGGTCCATGTGAATGCAACTGCACAAGACACACCGCACACGCATCCTGAAAATAATCCCTTCTGGTACACAGAAAATAACTGATGTCATCTAAACTCTATTCTGCCTGTGCATGTAAGTCTTCTGAATGTAACACTGTACAGCCTGTGCCAACATGAAATGACCAGTAAATTGACAGTACCCTTTCTGTTGATCCCTTGCAGGTGATGATGGGTATCCCCCAATGCCATGGCTAATGACCCCCATCAGGCAGCCCCACAACAGGCACGAACAGGCGTACAACTGTGCCCATGCAGCCTTTTGGCCTGTTAAAGGCCAGATCGGGGGGAGCCCTCATGTACAGCCCTGAGAAGGTAGTAAAAGGTGTGTTGGCATGTGCCATGTGCCCCTGCCCCCTGACATGGACATGCTACCACCAGATGCTGATGACGAGACTGAGGAGGAGGAGGAATATGGCCAGCACCACAACGGCAAAGATGGACGTGCCACACGTGCAGTCCTTATACAGCACTACTTTTGAGCACCTGCTACACACACAGCACTGGACATTGAGCACACTGGGCACTGGAACTGTACATGAATAAATACACTCACACTGAAAGACCAATGTCCACTCATGTTTTTGTTATGAACACCAAAATATTGTGAGAAAAATGACTATTTACATTTGTGATTTCCCTTGACTACCTCTACAATTCCCCCAAATATCCCTCCGCACAACCCCTTCCCAACTATCCCTCCCCACACACCCTCCCCAACAATCCCTCCCCACAACCCCAGCCCAACTATCCCTCCCCACAACCCCTCTACAACTATCCCTCCCCACACCCCCCCAACAATGCCTCACCTCACACAAGTCTGTGCCCTATTTTTGTCCATGTTTATGTGGAGGGGTGCACCCTTCTGCAGGAACGGGTCAGCCGCAGCGACACGCGTCTTGGCCTGCATTGTTGTGAACTCGTGGGAGTGTTGCTTGATGATGGTGCCAGTGTCAAGGGTATGTGCCCTTGTTTTCCACAATTTGTCATGTCACGCGGGAGACTGGGGTCTGCCGCTCCCATTTCCTCCTGGCGAGTCTACCCGCGCGTTCGCGTCTGGGGACTCGCCGGGAGGGGAGCAACGGATTACAGGGCCGGCGGCCTTCGGCGCATGCGCGGAGGTCCTCTCTCTCGGTTCCGCGCATGCGCCGTGGGGGCTTGCCTTCCAAGCCTCGTTCTGGGTTCGCCGGCGCCCGGAAACGGAACGGTTTGCGTTCCAGGCCTCTCGGGCGCCGGCGGCCCATAAAAGAGGCCGCTAGTCAAAGCTGCCCGCGTCTCAACGCGGTTTGCTTCGCTTTCCTCGTTGTTCCTGCCCAGCCTTACCTGTGGCCTGTCCTGGGCCTACCTGCCTCCAGCCTTACCTGTGGCCTGTCCTGGGCCTATCTGCCTCCAGCCTTACCAGTGGCCTGTCCTGGGCCTACCTGCCTCCAGCCTTACCTGTGGCCTGTCCTGGGCCTACCTGCCTCCAGCCTTACCTGTGGCCTGTCCTGGGCCTACCTGCCTCCAGCCTTACCTGTGGCCTGTCCTGGGCCTACCTGCCTCCAGCCTTACCTGTGGCCTGTCCTGGGCCTACCTGCCTCCAGCCTTACCTGTGGCCTGTCCTGGGCCTACCTGCTTGCCTCCAGCCTTACCTGTGGCCTGTCCTGGGCCTGCCTGCCTCCAGCCTTACCTGTGGCCTGTCCTGGGCCTGCCTGCCTCCGGCCTTACCTGTGGCCTGTCCTGGGCCTGCCTGCCTCCAGTCCTTACCTGTGGCCTGCCCTGGGCCAGCCTGACTCCAGTTCTTATCCGGGTCCTGTCCTGGGCCTGCCTGCCTTCAATCCTCACCTGGGTTCGGTCCTGGGCCAGCCAGCCTCCAGCTACTACCTAGGTTTTGCCCTGGGTCAGTCTTCCCTCAGCCCATTCCGGAGTTCTGTCCTGAGTCATCATTGTGTAGAGGGGACTTATCCCACACTAGCCTGCATTCCCCCTGTTCCATCTTGGGCACGTTCCTACAGTTCTCTAATTGGCCAGACAACTAGTTCCAACTGTCCTCACTCTTTCCTGTCTTGCCTGACTCCGAATCTCATCCTGTGTACCATTGGAACTATCTGCACCAGCCAAGCTCCTTTGCCTACTACGAATACCTTTCTGCTACACTGGTCTATCTATCAACTGTCGCTGCACTGAGGTTCTTGGAAGATTCATGGTCTGGACAACAAGCTCTACCTGGACTATGGTTCCCTCCATCTGAGCCTACATCCTCTTGTCACGCTTACCTGGGAGAGTGCCTTTGTGACATTGGGGGTTGGTCCATCCTTCACCCAGTTCCTCATTTGGGTGGTGGAGAGGCTGATTCCTCGTGCCGCTATCTCATCAGTTCCTGGACTCCAGACTGGCGACCTCTGCGAGACCAACCACCAAGACTACAGGTACGCGGTCCTCTCGGGCCAATCAGCTTGACAGATTGAGACGCCTTCCTCCTGATTCAGAGATGGATGAATCGCAGGACATGAGGAACGAGTTGCTAGCGCTCAGGGCCGAGATGACCGCCCTGCGTCAGGAGAATCAAACATTACGACAAATGATAACGCAAGGAGCACCTAGTACCTCTCAAGGAGAGGGATCATTGGCTCATACAACACCCATCAAATTCGACGGAGACCCTAGACGGGTGGCGGAGTTTTGTAACCACTGCAGAATACACTTTCTCTTCAGGTCTACCTACTTCAACACTGATAGGGCCAAGATTGGTTACATCTTGGGGAACCTAACTGGGAACGCATTAGCTTGGGCAACTCCGTTTGTGGTTACGAACAGTCCTATTTTGAATGACTTTGCTGCCTTTGAAAAGGCCTTTCTTGAGGTATTTCAGACGCCGAACCTGGCCTCCGTTGCACAGAATCAATTGATGGACTACAAACAGGGAAGCAATGACGTCATCACCTACATCAGCCGTTTCCGACTTTTGGCTACTGACTCCCAGTGGCCCGAAATTACACAGAAGACACTGTTTCGTCGAGGCCTGAGAGAGGAGTACAAGGATGAGTTACTTCACATCCCTGAACCAGAGAGCCTTCAACTCTTGATCGATCAAGTACTCCGTATTGACCAAAGGCTAGCCGAACGAAAGGCTGAGAGACGTCGGCTTGACAGAAGCGGTCCCCGGACAACCAACACACCTGCTGGTTCGTTTGGGTCGACCGAGTCCGGACCTGAGCCCATGCAAGTAGGAGCCATGAGGGGACCTTTGACGGAAGAAGAGAAGAAACGAAGGAGGTCTTTGCGTTTGTGTCTTTACTGTGGAGCAGCTGGACATTATTTGGGTACGTGTCCTTTGCGTCCGCAGAAGAAGAAGTCGGGAAACTAGGAGACCTGTCGTATACAGGAAGGGCAACGACAGGTCCCATTCCTTCCTCAGACCCTTCTGTTATTTGTTCTATACGTCTGCCCATGCAACCAGCGGTACTACAGACCCTGAAGGTCCGAATTAAACTACCAGACAAGAACCTGGAAGTATCCGGTCTACTGGACTGTGGGGCTTCCGGCAATTACATCGACGAAACGTTCGTCACCAGACATAAGATACCACTCGTTTCCAGACACACGCCTCTGTCGGTGGAGCTTATTGATGGTACTCCCTTGTCTTCTGGACCCGTTAGTCAGTTCACAGTTGGACTGGCCCTTCTGATTGCTGATCATTACGAGGAACTAGCCTTTGATGTTATCAAGTCACCGAACTACAAGATGGTTTTGGGATTACCTTGGTTGCAACACCACAATCCTTTGATAGACTGGAGAACCCAGACCTTGACCTTTTCATCCGAACGGTGTGCTCAAGAATGCAAGCTACCCGTTCCCACCAGGACCGTCTCGACTTCTCTAATAACGGACAGCAATGGGGTTCATCTATGTTCCACGTCTCTGGTCCCACAGGAATATTCCGAATTCAAACATGTGTTTTCTGAACCTGGCAACATACCCCTTCCTCCACACCGTTCTTTTGATTGCTCCATTGACCTGCTACCGGACCACGTTATTCCCCATGGGAAACTATATGCTTTGACACGTGACGAGAAGCTAGTTCTTCAGGAGTATTTGTCGGAGAGTCTAGAAAAGGGGTACATTGTGCCATCGAAATCGCCTGCAGGATTCCCCCTGTTTTTTGTAAAGAAAAAAGAAGGTACATTGAGACCCTGTGTCGACTACCGGCAGTTGAATGACATAACAGCCAAGGACCGGTATCCTTTACCCTTAATTCGCAGCATCCTTGAAACCCTGCATACTGCGCGAATCTTCTCCAAATTGGACCTCCGCGGAGCTTATCATTTGGTGCGCATCAGGAGTGGGGACGAGTGGAAGACAGCTTTCAAGACATCTTTTGGGCATTTTGAATACAGGGTTATGCCTTTCGGCCTATGTAATGCTCCCGCTGTTTTTCAACGATTCATGGACTACATCTTTGGTGACCTGTTAGGGTTATCCGTTTGGGTTTATCTGGACGACATATTGATATTCTCTAAATCCTTAGACGAGCATGTGGAACATGTTCGTGAGGTCCTTCATCGGCTGTCCGTCAATAACCTGTTCGCCAAAGCGGAGAAATGTAGCTTTCACCAACCCAGCATTGAATTCTTGGGATTTGTTATCAATCAAGAAGGCATTGGGATGGATCCCAAGAAGGTGCGAGCCATACAAGAATGGAGACATCCACACGATATCAAGGCTCTCCAACGCTTCCTGGGATTCGCAAACTTTTACAGGCGCTTTATCCCACAGTTCTCACAGATCTCGGCGCCCCTCACCAGGCTAACCAGCAGCAAGATCACGTTCGAATGGGATCTCGTGGCTTCCCGGGCTTTCGACGTATTGAAGTCGGCCTTTATGGCTGCCCCGATCCTGCGCCATCCCCAGGAAGAGTTGCCTTACATAGTGGAGGCCGATGCTTCCAGCTTTGCTGTAGGGGCAGTCCTTCTTCAGAAAGATCCTATCACGTTGGTAGAACATCCAGTAGCCTATTATTCTCGCAAGTTGAGTCCCAGCGAACGAAACTACGCGGTGATTGAAAGGGAACTGTTAGCCATCAAGACCGCATTCGAGGAATGGAGACATTTTCTCCTCGGAGCACGCTTTTCTGTGGAGGTGCGGACAGACCATCGCAATCTGCAATATCTTCGCTCTCTGCAATGTCGGACTCCTCGTCAAGCCCGGTGGGCCTTCTTCTTCTCTCCGTTTGAGTTCCATGTTACTTATATCCCGGGAACCTCCAATACGAAAGCGGATGCGCTTTCCAGGTCCCTGGAAAACGTAGATGGGACGCCCTGTCCAGAACAGCCACTGATTTCTCCTCGCCATTTTCTGCTGGCCTTGTCCTCTCACCTTAAGTCCATCGCGGAAGCCACTCGGTCGGATCCAGAAAGAACGTCCCTTCTTAGTCGGCAACTAGTATCAGAACGAGACGGACTGTTGTTTTTTCAAAGAAGACTCTACATACCCAGAGGAGCCATTAGAAGGGGCATTCTACACGGATTCCATGATTCACCCATAGGAGGACATCGCGGGGTCAGAGCCACTCGAGAGTTGATATCCCGACAGTTCTGGTGGCCTGGTTGGGCGACCGAGGTCCAGAAGTACATTGACAGCTGTCCAATATGTGCCCAGTGCAAGGTTCCCAGAAGACGACCATTGGGTTTGTTAATGCCCACCGAAGTGGCTCCCTATCCATGGCATACCATCGCCACCGATTTCATTGTGGATTTGCCTCCATCTGAAGGGTACACCTGTATAATGGTGGTTGTGGACAGCTTCACCAAACTGGCCCATTTCATCCCATTCCGGAAAATCCCTACAGCTACTCAAATGGCTTCAGCGTTTCTGCACGACATCTACCGGTTGCACGGCCTACCGGAGAAAATCATATCGGATAGAGGTACCCAGTTTCTTTCATCATTTTGGAGACAGGTGTGTGGTCATCTGGGAATACATAGAGCTCTAAGCTCAGGCTATCACCCACAGACAAATGGGCTAACCGAAAGGACCAATCAGACTTTGGAGGGGTACCTCCGCTGTTTTGCCAATGCCACACAGTCTAATTGGAAAGGTGGGCTAGATCTGGCCGAAGTATCCTACAACAACACTGTTCATGCCTCCATTGGAGTCAGCCCATTCTTCTGTTCCACTGGTCTACATCCTCGGTTAATGCCTTTTCAACCAGTTCCGTCTAGTACTGTTCCCTCTGCTGATGGTCTGGTCTTACACATCCGGGAACAGCAAGAACTTGCACACAAGATCTTAAGTGAAGCCAAGGATCGGATGAAGAGACAGGCAGACAGGAAGAGGAGTGCAGAACCTAATTTCCAGGAGGGCGACAAGGTGTGGTTGTCCTCAAAGAACCTGCCTCTCCGCAATCTGCCCGTCAAACTGGCCCCTCGATATTTGGGACCCTTTGTTATCACCAAACGGTTGTCCTCTGTAGCCTTCCGTCTTCACCTACCCTCTTCCTGGCGTGTACATCCCGTTTTTCACGTGTCCCTGTTAAAACCCTATGTGGTCGATGATTATGGCCGCACCTCTCCTCGTCCGGCCTCTGTTTTGGTACAGGGGGGCCCTGAGTTTGAGGTACACGAGATCTGTGATGCCCGGTACCGTAGAGGGGTGCTCCACTATTTGGTTGACTGGAAGGGGTACCCGGCCTGTGATCGTACCTGGGAACCGCGCCAGCACGTGCATGCTCCCCGGCTGATACGTGAGTTCTACGTACGGTTTCCCTGGAAGCCTGGGGCCCCGGGTCTTCCTGGGAGGGGGCATAGTGTCATGTCACGCGGGAGACTGGGGTCTGCCGCTCCCATTTCCTCCTGGCGAGTCTACCCGCGCGTTCGCGTCTGGGGACTCGCCGGGAGGGGAGCAACGGATTACAGGGCCGGCGGCCTTCGGCGCATGCGCGGAGGTCCTCTCTCTCGGTTCCGCGCATGCGCCGTGGGGGCTTGCCTTCCAAGCCTCGTTCTGGGTTCGCCGGCGCCCGGAAACGGAACGGTTTGCGTTCCAGGCCTCTCGGGCGCCGGCGGCCCATAAAAGAGGCCGCTAGTCAAAGCTGCCCGCGTCTCAACGCGGTTTGCTTCGCTTTCCTCGTTGTTCCTGCCCAGCCTTACCTGTGGCCTGTCCTGGGCCTACCTGCCTCCAGCCTTACCTGTGGCCTGTCCTGGGCCTATCTGCCTCCAGCCTTACCAGTGGCCTGTCCTGGGCCTACCTGCCTCCAGCCTTACCTGTGGCCTGTCCTGGGCCTACCTGCCTCCAGCCTTACCTGTGGCCTGTCCTGGGCCTACCTGCCTCCAGCCTTACCTGTGGCCTGTCCTGGGCCTACCTGCCTCCAGCCTTACCTGTGGCCTGTCCTGGGCCTACCTGCCTCCAGCCTTACCTGTGGCCTGTCCTGGGCCTACCTGCTTGCCTCCAGCCTTACCTGTGGCCTGTCCTGGGCCTGCCTGCCTCCAGCCTTACCTGTGGCCTGTCCTGGGCCTGCCTGCCTCCGGCCTTACCTGTGGCCTGTCCTGGGCCTGCCTGCCTCCAGTCCTTACCTGTGGCCTGCCCTGGGCCAGCCTGACTCCAGTTCTTATCCGGGTCCTGTCCTGGGCCTGCCTGCCTTCAATCCTCACCTGGGTTCGGTCCTGGGCCAGCCAGCCTCCAGCTACTACCTAGGTTTTGCCCTGGGTCAGTCTTCCCTCAGCCCATTCCGGAGTTCTGTCCTGAGTCATCATTGTGTAGAGGGGACTTATCCCACACTAGCCTGCATTCCCCCTGTTCCATCTTGGGCACGTTCCTACAGTTCTCTAATTGGCCAGACAACTAGTTCCAACTGTCCTCACTCTTTCCTGTCTTGCCTGACTCCGAATCTCATCCTGTGTACCATTGGAACTATCTGCACCAGCCAAGCTCCTTTGCCTACTACGAATACCTTTCTGCTACACTGGTCTATCTATCAACTGTCGCTGCACTGAGGTTCTTGGAAGATTCATGGTCTGGACAACAAGCTCTACCTGGACTATGGTTCCCTCCATCTGAGCCTACATCCTCTTGTCACGCTTACCTGGGAGAGTGCCTTTGTGACATTGGGGGTTGGTCCATCCTTCACCCAGTTCCTCATTTGGGTGGTGGAGAGGCTGATTCCTCGTGCCGCTATCTCATCAGTTCCTGGACTCCAGACTGGCGACCTCTGCGAGACCAACCACCAAGACTACAGGTACGCGGTCCTCTCGGGCCAATCAGCTTGACACAATTGTATGCACTACCATGGCGATGGACTCAACCAGGGTTGAGATTGACCCATTCCCCTCCCTCACCCGCCGTGCCAGATGGTAGATGCCCCGTAGTGGCTTCCGCATGAGCCGGGCCTCCTCCAGGTATTGTTACAACATTGTGTGCATTGATGTTTGAAGTGCCTCCATCCTGGACAGGCGTCCCTCGATGTGACATACATTTTGTAGGGGTGGTGGTTGTCTGAGTTGGGGGCTTATTGGGCCCACAGGACTGAATACCTCAGCATCGGGATAGCTGTGGGCACTGGATATATTATCAGGCCCACCGTCTTCCCCAATGTCGGCGGGTGGTCTGTCTTGCATGAGGGGTGCAGGTGGCTCCTGTCTGGAGGTGCCTGTGGGACAAGTGGCTACTGTCGGGGGGGAGGGGCGCCTGTTTGACAGGTGGCTCCTGTTCGGGTGGTGGCTGGGTGGATGCTGTAGTAGCACGCTCCCCTCTGCTGCTGGATGCACTGGATCCCTGGGTGAAGGTGGTGGTAGGCTTCCGCGATGTTGGCGGCTGTTCTGCCTCATTGCCAGATGATGTGCCTGTGTGGGTCAGAAAGGCAGGGCATCAGTGATGAGTGTGTATTCATCACACAGACACGAGTACTAATGATTTCAGATGCATGTGCATTGGACATGGACAAGGACATGCTGATGGCCATTGCATGGTGCTGATATGCATGTGTCGGGGAATGATGTGTGGGTGCATGTGCAGTGTGCGTAAATGACGTGTGCAGTGCCTGTTGCTTGGGGTACTGGTGTATTCCAATTTGGGTGTTATGGGTGTATGACATGGGGTTGTCTGATTGTCACACGGATGTGTTGCACATGTGTCTGCTCCCTATGGCATTAGCTGCATTGAAATAGATTCTGCGGGATGGGACATGGTGGGTGGGACAAGTGGGCCACATGTATCATTGATGTGTGCATCTTGTCATCTTCTGGTGATAGGGGTATGTGACACTGACGTGACTTTGGGCATGTGGTAGAACAGCGTTGACGACAGCAGTTGTGAAGTGTCAGAGGGATTTGTGTCTGAGTGCCTGAAGAAGCAACTTGGGGCAATACAGGGGACTTGTGTAATGTGTGAGTGGTGTATGGGTGTGTGTTGCAGGCAGGTATGATGTGGATGTGTGCAATGAGGTTGACAGTGGGTGGACTGCCAGCAGGGCTATACTGGCCTCAGGTACAACATACTTCACCTATTGGCCTACTCATTGGCATTAGGGCTACAAGGTGTGTGATGTGACAATGGGCTTATGGGGACTCACCAGCCTCATTGAATGTTACATTTCCGACCTCCACATCTCCGACTCCCTCAATCGCCTGCAGGTGCATTATACTGTTGCAGGTTTCCTCCCAAGCCTGCAGTTTTATTGGAGATGGTGGTCCCCCTGCTGTGGCCGTGCCCTGGGTTCACTGTGCGGCAAGGAGGTTCCAAACATGGAGATGTAGATCGTCCCACCTCTTTTTGCAGTCCCTAACTGTTCTGGTGGTTGTCCCCACTGCCGACACCTTCCGGGCCTTCTTCCTGATTTGCATTACGCCATAGGTCATTGCAGAAGACTTCTGCAGAGTTCTCGACCAGCGTGTCCGCCAACATGTTCAGTTCTGATTCACTTAATCTTGGCTTGCGCCTCCATGAAACAGATTGTCTTGATGTCATGTCTGTGTATGTTCTTCAGTCCTCAGAATGTGCCTCTGACCCCTGTGCACTGAGGATTGCAATGGATTGTGATTTTATAATGGTTGCCGGTACATTTCCTGTTCCGGCGATCACGTTATTTCCGGTCACGGTAATACCAGTACCGGTAACACTGGTGGTGGTAGGTCTGTGTGCGCGAAGCAGGAATCGGAGTCAGCGTCAGCGAGGATGCCGATATGGGGGATTTGCGGGCCTTTTGATGGTATTACCGGCATACTAGTGCTAACATTTCCGGCGTGCCGGTATGTGCGTGCATGCTGACTCGGAATCAACCGTTGATTCCGCCAGCAATGCAACACGGACTCGGTAGCACCAGCATGCCGGCAATTCCAATCATTTACCGGCAAGCTTATAATGAGGCCCACTGTAGCCTTTCACACCTTCCCCCAGAGACTCAATGTTACCCATGCTCTGGTTCTCTCCACGCTAAACTACTGCAGCAGCCTCCTCGTTAATCTTCCTTTGCCCTCTCTGAAACCCCTCCAGTTTACCCAGAATAGTGCAGAAATATTTATCCTTGGCCTCGGGCCCAGGCACCACATCTCTCCTGCTCTACAAAGCCTTCACTGGATCACAGTCCCTCCAGAGATTAAATTCAAATTCATCTGTATCATCCACAAGCATATTTGGAGCAGGGGACCACTCTATCTGTAATGATCCCTGGTCAAATACTCCCCTTCTAGACTCCTGGCTTCCTCTGGCACCAACTCCTTGTGTCTGAAGCGGTTTGCTAAATAGAGAGCTGGTGATTGATCAGTTTCCTCGGTGGTCTGCATTATGTGTAATAGCCTCCCTCTTCTTCTGCGTCTTGAGCAGGACCTCCTTAAGTTCCCAAAAAGCCTCAAGACCTTTGTCTTCTCCTCTTCCTTCTCCTCCTCTCTTCCCTGCTAATCGTACAGTAGCATGACTGATGTGCAGGTAGGTGTGGACTGGGAACCAAAAGAGTCCCTGAAAATAATGTTCAATAATGTTCAAAGAGGCCAATTTTACACACATTCTGCAAGCCCAGCCCCTTTCTTTCTTATGAGAAAATGTGGAAATAAAACACAAAAGCGGTCCGGGGTGCAGATACCTACATTTAGGCCAGTCCACCCCTTGTGCAGGGCCCTTATATATCCTCGGAGCCCTGACCCCCCACATCTCTCATCCAAGCCACTGTCAATATACTGCATTTGCTCAGGCTCAGCCTCACTATGGGAGGTTGGACTTAAGTTTTTCATTACTTTTCTTAGCACTTCACCCCATGCACTTCTCCATGTGCACTTCAGCACCTTACCAAGGCATGGTATGTTCGTCTCCACTCCCAGTTATTCTCATGATTTGTTGTGCTATTAATTCAATTATGTATCTCTGTTGTTATTCATTGTGTAACTTCTCCTGTCCCCACCCTGTTGCACTGTGGGAGCTTTGAAACAGTTTTGATAATTGTATAAGCCCCTAACAAGTGACCAATACATAAATGAATAAATAAATGTGCTCCAATACGTGTATTCAGTGCACTGTCCCAATACTACACAGATAATTGCATGCCTTGTCATGTCATTGGTAGTCTTCCAGGGGTGTGCCTGCTTTTTTGTGTGCTCAATTATCTGCATATTTATTTGATTAATTTCTTTGATTTATTTCCATTTGTAGAGGGCACCAAACCAGGAGGTATATGGGCGCTTGTTACAGTACATAGGTGAAACCGTCAACAGTCATATTGCAGGATATGGTTGAGTAGGCATAATCCAATATAACAATGACAGAGATGATGAAGCTTGATGGAGTGAAGCTACAGGACTTGTGTAAGAGCCAGGTTTTCAATTTTTGGTGGATGGAGTATAGCGAATGGTCAGATCTGAGTGACGAGGGGTAAGGCATTCCATTGTTTAGCTGCCACTACTGGGAAGCTGCGGCCACCTGCATTAGATCGTTTGAATTTAGGCGTGGTGAGGAGGTGGGATGTGATGGCTTGGGTGGGTCTTCCAGAGTGGGGTTTGGTAAATGTGTTGGTACGGTATTTCGGGGCTGTGTTAGCGATGCACTTGTGTGTAAGGGTCTTAAATTTGATGCGGGTTATGACAGGTAGCCAATGGGCAGTGCGTCTAGCGTCACAGATATTTATTTTTGGGGGATATTCCGTGCTGCTCTTAAGGCATTGTTCTGAATGTTTGGGAGTTTTTCAGTGTTGTGATATGTGATGTCTTCTCATTTTCATGCAGCATGTTCACTGATGAATGTGTTGTGCATGTGCCAACGTCTAGTGAATTGGCATATGTGACATGCACATTTGCTGCATGTCATTGAGGGGGACAGGCAGTGTAGGGGATGTTGTTGTTTGTCAGTGTGTGTTTTTTATGGGTTTGATTTGCATGTAGGGTGCAGGGAAGGATGGCTATTTCATGGGATGAAATTCGACTAGTGACTGAATGCCATGGGCACAGATAAGATGAGCTTTTATCTTGATCGGTATGGAATGGCTAGTTTAGTTACTGCATGTCTGGATGTGTTAATTCTGGTGGGTTGCACTCTTTATCACAATTGTCTATTACCTCTTGTTAATAGTGTTTTGGGATGGGGTTTATTGTGGTCATGTTGAGATGCTGAGTAACTTGTGGGTCCATACTGCACTACTTTTCTAGACCCCACAATAGGGACTTGTTTGTGTGCATCATAATATGATGTGATATGGCATTTATAAAACGCCTATACACAAGTGTTTCAAGGCGCGACGTGGCAAGGGAGGGGAACAGAGGGAGGACAGACAACGACCCTACTAGGCCAGGTGTCATTCAGATCGCGCAAGTGAATGGGAAGGGGGCAGGGAACAGTGCAGTACATGGGAATAGATAAACACTAAGTAAGTAACGGCCAGCATATGGCAAGAACAAGGGTAAGTGCAGACGTCAGGTGTCAAGGACTGGTAGGGGGGACTGTAGGGATACAGAAACAGTCCCCAAGTGCCAGGGTTGCCGGAAGGGCAGTGCAAGTGTTTCACGCTGGGAGGGAGGGCGGGGGCTGGGCCCGAGATCAGAGGGTGTCCAGGTAGTCAGTGCAGTCCCCGTAACAGCCAACAGGTCAGCAGAAGAGAGGAGGAGAAAAAGCAGAAGCAAAGAGAAAGGTTTTGAGGTGCTTCTGGAACCGGAGATGGTTCTCCTCAAGTTTAAGGGAGGCAGGGAGGCTGTTCCAGAGGGAGGCACCAGCCGAAGAAAGAGATCTACCACCAACTCCCTACTTGGAGAAGTGACTGACCTTGAGGTAGTTGGAGGCGGATGAGCGGATAGCTTGATAAAGAAGATATTTAGGAAGAGAGAGTTGAGGGTATTGAGGCCCCAAGCCCCAGAAGGCCTTGTGGACGATGCAGAGGGTTTTGAACTTAATCCTAGCAGCCACTGGGAGCCAGTGCAGAAATTTCCGTCCTGGAGAGATACGATCCCTGGCTTGAGGCCAAGGACAAGTCTTGCAGTCCTGTTCTGGATAAGTTGCAGAGGGCGGAGAGTTGAAGCAGGCAGATTTAGGAAGATGCTGTTGCAATAGTCCAGCCTAGAGCAAACCAGAGCTCCGGAGACAGTGAGCTTGTGGGGGAAGGAGAGGAAATTGCACATTGTATGACATGTGTGCAGCTAATTGAAATTGTGCTTGTTGTATTTTATGTCCACGTAAATTGCTGAGGCCATGTATGGCTTGTAGCTCAGACATGATGTTTCAGGATTTATTGATGACAGCTATGTTAGTTAGTCAGATTCACCAGAGCACCAGGGGACCACTACAGTGGGGATAGTGCACTGTATAAATATCCTTTAACTTTGCACAGGGGATGTTTTGGTGCCAAAAAGGTGATTCAATTAAATGGTTGGCATGGTGGTAGTTGTGTCATCCCTCTTCAATGTGTTTCTTTGTTCAACACAAAAAGAAATATCTTTTTAGCTCTAAGGGATGCACACAAATGTGTACTTCCACCATCTGCATGGTCTGACCATCATAAAATAACAACGTCCATCAACTCTTGCCCTCCCGCGGATAAACCCTGTACTGCGCCACCTACACACACGCGTAACAAGAAGGATATCACAACTGAGAAACTACTTCCTCCTTCCACTACTAAACTCGGTCTCCACTACTTGTCCTGACCCTACAGTCCTGGTAGCCACCTACAATCGAGCCATGCTAAAAACCTTGGATTCGATTGCCCCACTTAAACAGCGCAATGAAAAACCACGCAATCACCTGAATTCCTGGTTCTCCCCTCACTCACGAGAACTTTGTAAAGGTAAACGTAAAGCTGAGTCTCTTTGGAGACACTCAACTACGCCAGCAAATACAATCAACCTCCTTTCCATCACCCTCTCCTACAAAGAAGCCATACTAGCTGCCAAAAAAGAAGTCTATAACAACAGGATCATACAAGCTCAATCCAAAACGAAGGAACTCTTTAAAATTCTTAAGGAATTAGAGTCACCAGCTGCCCCACTGGACACGTGCACCCCTGACACTGAATGGTGCGCTAACATTCAAGTAGCTCTCCTAAACAAGATCACTACACTCCAAACTAAAATCAACACCAAAAACAATCATCTCCTCGACTCTACAAGTAGCACCCATTCCTACAACATCCCATCCCCTAATCATTCATTCAAACCTTTTAGCTTCTCTCCTCTCACCATCAGGGAAGTGGAAAATATCATCAAGAAGCTAAAGCCATCCAACTGTCAAGGTGACACCTGCCCAGCACAAATTGTAAAGTGAGCTGCGCCCGAGCTTGCTCCCTTCATCACTTCCTTCATCAACTCCTCCTTTAAATCAGGCATAGTATCAAATAACCTTAAGGATGCCTGGGTAATCCCCTTAATCAAAAAGCCTAACTTAGCACCTAGCAACCCCACCAACTATAGGCCTATCACCACAGTACCTTACCTCCTAAAAAACCTGGACCGTGCCGCATATATCCAAATTCAAGATTATCTTGATAAAAACAACCTATTAGGATTTAGGCAATCCGGTTTCCGGCCGAGACACGGCACAGAGACAGCCCTAATAGATCTAAAAACGCAAATTGAGGATCTGAAAGACAAGAGCAAACAAGCGCTGCTACTCCTTTTAGACCTATCTGCCGCCTTCGATCTGGTGGACCATCAAATCCTCTGCCAGCATCTCAAAACGGCCACCCACTTCTCCGAGGCAGCTACCTCCTGGATCAGCTCATTCCTTGCCAATAGATCCATGAGAGTCTTCTCACCTCTTGCCGCTGCTGACCCAGCGCATGTCCCCTGCGGAGTCCCACAAGGCTTGTGTGTATCACCCCTGCTCTATAATGTTTTTACTAAACCACTCTTTGATATTCTTGACCATCTTGGTGTCACCTACACAAATTTTGCGGATGACACCCAGATACTCATCCCTATCACTGGTGATTACGTAACTGACGTTAAAGCTCTAAATGCAGTCTACACCGTTATCCAGGTGTGGATGACCCACCACGGTCTCTGCCTAAACGATGAGTTACTCATCCTAGGATCTCAGTCCAAACTTTCAAAACTTGTCAGCAAATATGACTCCTTCAACATTGATGGTAACATCATCAAGGTCACTAATGTCACTAAAACCCTCGGACTTTACCTAGATTCCACCCTCTCTCTCACCAGACAAACCAACGCAGTAGTCTATGCATCTGCATGTATGTGCAAACTAATCACTGCTTGCTGTCCCTTCTTAACTGTGGACAACTGCTTAATCCTTGCTAGAACCCTCATCCTATCCAAAATCGACTACTGTAATGCGCTCTACTTGGGAACGAGTCAAAGAAACATTGACAGACTTCAGGTAACTCAGAATAACGCCATCAGGGCTGCTCTCAACATACCCAGGCGCGCACACATCACATCCACTAGACGCAACATACGTTGGCTTCCCATTTCACGGCGTATCGCTCTCAAAACACTTGTTCTAAGCCACAAAGCGCAGAAAAATGCAGCACCAGCCTATTTGACAGCACGCTTCACTCAACACACAGCCTCCAGACCTCTAAGATCTGCACAAGCACACACACTCATCATCCCTAGCTTCAAGCTACAGACTGCCAGAGGTTCAAGCTTCCCAGACCTGGCAGCAAAGCTCTGGAATTCCCTACCCAATGATCTCAGGAATGTCCCCTCTCCTCAATCCTTCAAAAACAGAGTAAAACAATGGCTCCATGAGCAAGATGAAGCTTCGGCTACCCTTTGGTAACATCTATTGCATGCTGTGCGCCCACAATCACCTCTGTATATATTGAGACTACTGACTACCTTGTAAATGTATGTATATATCCTTGCTCTATTTATATATATTATGTAATATGTAACTGCCTTCTGTAACTTTCACTGTAACCTTTCCAAACATGCGCCCTGATGCCCGTGGCAGGCTGCGCAATATAAATAAAATAAATACAAATACAAATTCAATTTCTCAGGGTGGTTTTGTGGGCACACTGGATTGGCCCATTGTCATCCACGAATGGCACCTGGGATTTGGCGTGATTGTATGCACTCCATAGGGGAGGGATTTTAGGTGAAATAAGATTGCGCAAGCTGGGGACGTGTAGCCTCTCCACTTGTCCTTTGCCCAGACATATGCCAGTGGTGTGCCTGTGGGTGTGGATGGGGTGCAGCACCATGTCCACTAGGACACCACGCCATGTTGCAATATTGTGCAGGACACATACTGCCACAATGATCCTGCAGAATACGAGTGTTGCATATATTAACACATCACCAGAGTGGTCAAGGGAGCAGAAACGGGACTTGAGCACTCCGAATATGCACTCCACTATGCCCCGAGTTGCAATATGGGCAGTGTTGTACCTTACATGTGCAGGTGCGTTGGGGTGGCGTATGGGCTTCATCATGTATATGATCAGAGGGTAGGCATTGTCCCCTGAATAGGTGAGAATAGTTGTCATTGTCGTTTGTTGACAGTGTCTATTGGTCTGTGTGCAACATACATGCATGTCCATTCATACTCAACAATGAGCCATATGTTGCCATGCTTCCCAGATTCCAGGGCACACTGTAGCGGGGACATCCTGAAGATGTAACTATCATGGGTGCTGCCAGGATAGTTGGCGTACACTTCAGTAATGATGCCCTTGGCATCACACACAACCTGAACATTGATGGAGTGCCAATGTTTCCGGTTGCGGTAGATGTGCTCTGTTGCTTGAGGTGGACGTAGAGCAACATGTGCACAATCAATGGCACCTAGCACTTTTGGGAAGTGCACCACCCCATAAAAATCCTGGACCACTGCTTGCCTTTGTGTCAGTGTTCTGGACATATAGATATGCCGGCGGGCAGAAGGACGTGCAGCTATGATTGCCAACACCTTGTGTACGCAGCGTGACAGCGTGTCCCAGGAGATGCCACCTACTATGGCGCTGGTACGGTGGAATGAGCCAGTGACCAAAAAATGAAGAACAGTGAGCACCTTTTGCAAGGGACTCAGTGCTTGGGAGTACATGGTGGGTGATGTGAGGTCATCTCTCCACTCTGTGACCAGGTCTAAGATGATATGGGGGGAAACCTATACCTGCAATAGACCTGGATGTCAGGCATCCCAAAAAGGCTAGTCCTTGGGTGGAAGATCCAGCCCCTGGCCATCCTCCTGCTCCTGCAGTGTACCAGGATGACTGCTGCAACAAATGGTGCATTCATCGTAGCTGTATATGTGCATTTTTTGATCCTGCATGCTTTTTATGCATTTGTTAGTGTGCACGTTGACGTTTACGCCTGCTATCGTGTGACATAGCTGTTCAATTCCATGAGTATGTTTGTTTTGCGTGCATATGGGCGGTGAGATTGTTTGATGGTGCAACGCCCCTCGTAACACCCACATTTTTGATTGTTCTTCCTCTTTCCACATGTTCCGCCCCCTTTTTAGGTGGCTGTACAGGCTGGACGGGGCCTTCCCTTGAGGTCTTGCGCAACGCGTTCATCGGCTCGCAGTGACATGGTGGACTGGTGCGGATTCCTCACGAGTCCCGGGTAAACCCGGTGCATTGTATTTTGTAAATCGACGAACAGGGACTTGCGCGCAAAATCACACGCAAGTCCTGTTTTTTCAGCACTGATTATTCGATGAATCAGGCCCTTAAAATGTGTCCCGCTTCATGTGCATGCATAGACAATAATAAGCAAAAGAACGTGCGCCAACAGTCCCTTTTGCAATGATGGAATGTCATTCTGTAGCTCTTTTTTTAAATTTGAAGAGTCTTGCAACCAAAAATTATATTTCTCCATGCCACCGGGGGACAATAGATAGTACAACCCATTTCCTGCAGTAAATGCAATACTAATAAATGCATTGTCATAAAAGGGCTCAAAGAAATGCATGATTCCCAAAGTGACAGACTGGTTTATGTGCTGTATGTACTACTTCATCTGAACAAGGGTCATGTGGAAACTCAGACGTTCTCAAAGTCTAGCAAGATGCTCCAATATCAGCAAGCCTGGAAACATTATTTCTGCTAACAGCACAATGCACAGATGAACCTGTTTGAGAGCCGGTGGACAGACAGACAACAAACTATTGCACATGGTTACTTATTGGCATCGGTACAGTATTCTCTGACATTGGCTCTCTACATGTACCTTTCTCCTGGCTTTAACACCTTATGAGATTTCCAGGAGGGGTGCAGGTCTGACCAACTGGTTTTAATTGTGTACAGACCTTTTATATTTATATTTTTGCACACATCCAAGAATAGTTCATACAAGAGTAATGTCTCCCTAGAGTGAGGATTTAGCCCTCAAAACTCTCTGCATGGTGTCCAGTGCTTCTACTAGGACTAACAACCAGCTGTTCCTTGACAATTTCAGAACCATACCCTGCATAAAAAGCAGCTCTTTCTCCACTTAGCAAAAAATCTCACCGACCCATGGGGTCTCCCCTTAGTGAGATACCTTTGAAGAAAATGCATCTTACCTTCTTCAGCCAACTACAAGCACCGATGTGCATTCATTGTTCAATTAAAGCACACACTTTCTTACCACTAGTCATTTGGCGAAGTTTCATCTGATACAAAAAACATTCTGCTGACAAAGCAAGCAAGGTTTCATAAACATGTGTGGAGGCTGAGGTTAGTGTACCAGGCTGGAGATGTTGAATATAAGGTTCAGTTCTTTTAAATCAGTATATGTATTTCCATTTCATTAAAATAGACTTACAATTGAATTTCAATGTACATTATTTCAAGCATTCCTTACATACACCTGCATATTTTCTGCACAGGATGAATTGTCTATATTCCAGAATATCTGTCGAGAAAAGAACAATTAATTAAATATTGACTAAGTTATGGAGAACATGACACACATTACTTTTCTACCCCCATAGATAGCACATTGCATGTACTATATTTTAATACAGCACTTTATAAGAAGAACATTGGTGTTATGTGTACGTGTGTACTCATTTCTAATTCTAGGGTTAAGAGGAAAACAATCCAAGCAGTATTTTTAACAACTCACATTGTATTTAGAAAAGGAATTTGTTAGTATGAATGAGAGGCAAATCACTGTACATTAATACAATTGGTAGATACCAACAGGGGTATTATGAGCAATAATGTTAACACAGGGAACACTGCATGAAATTAGATATAATTTGGTTTGTTGCAAAACGAGTGTTTTCTTTATAATGTTGCGCTTTGAAGGTAAAAGTATAGAAATGATTGCCTATGATACAATACTGCAGTATATTTAACAAGTTAAAGTACTTGTACCTGCCAGTACACAATGTGAACACTGGAGGTAGTCGTTTATTATGTTCAGTTTGATCTGCAGTGCAGATATATTTTTGCATTGATAGTTTAGTTAGTATGGCAGGTTCTTTTAATGTAGCTTGCTGGAAACAGAATTCACTAGCAGCAATAGTATTGCTAGTAATAAAACCTTGCAGTGAAGTCAACATTGTACAGTAGTTAGACCCAGGTTGGTGTAAGCGGAGAACAATGAGCACTGCAGGTATACATTCAGTATGAATAGTTCATGGAACAGGTACTCTTTTAAATGTAAGTTACTGAAAATAGTTTGCCATACGTTTAATATTGTAGTTTTAAAGATGAAATTAGGCAAAGTATGGAAATTAATTGAATTGAATTGCTCTGGGTGGGAACTGAAGCAGGGCACAGGTGGAAGAATACAAATTCATGCTTAATCCTTAAAGTTATGAGGTATGAGGGTCAAAGGAACTGTAACAGAAAAGGTAGGTTGTAAATATTGTGCCAAAGTCAGAGAGAGTCTGGATTGACCGAAGCCCTGGAGTTAGTGAATTCCAAAGAGTTGGTCCAGCAACCGAGAATCTTCTCTCACCTCTAGAAAAGAACCTAGAGAGCGGGGCGATCACAAGATTTTGACTGATGGAATACTGCAAGAAGGGGAACAGCAGCGCATATTTCTAGGGAGATAGGCCAGGCACAGCTCATGTAGACATTTAAATAATGTACTGAGTTTTTTTTTTTTTATGACTCAAATTATGAATTGGCAGCCAGTGTAGAGCTCAATGGTAGTTTGAGATCTGACTAAACAAAGGCAGTCTGAAAATACGCCTGATTTCTGCATACTGAGTTCTCTGCTAATAGTGACTTTTATTTGCAGGAAGGACTATTTAAAGATCATTAGCATAATCCAGTTTGGAATTTGTAAGAGTCCCAACTATCCCTGCATGTTCTTTTTCGGGAATAAAAGGTAGAATCATTTTTAAGAGATGTAGTGTGCAAAATACATATTTCATCTGTCCCACTAATGTGAGCTTGCAGGCCCAGATTGGTCTGCCAAATGACACCTAATTTCTTGACCTTGTCAATATAGGACAGGGAAGGGTAACAAAAACAGTAACAAATGACAGGGAGGTTTAGGAAGATTCAATGAACCTTAATGAAGGTTTTTTGAACCAATAAGCATTATTTCTGTTTTTGCAGGATTTATTGTAAGTCTATATGGAGGCATCCATTTCTGAATCTCGGACATACATCTAGCAAGAGTATTCCAGCTCTCAATAGGGTGAGTAATACTAACAAACAATAGAATTGGACTTAGCCTTGCACCTCACAAATGAAGATATTATATGGAGTAGTTAATCCATTATTATTTTGCACACAAGCGTGATGACAACCAGATGCCCTCCTAAGCAATTAATGACAACTTAAAAGTATTTCCACTACCCTGAAACAATTGAACCTACATGGGTTAACTATAATCCAAACAGTACATCCTTTCTAAGCAATCAGATAGTTACAAAACACATATGTCAAACTGCTTCCATCGAAGTGCATACGGGCTATTGTGGCACAGTACAATATTTAACACGGGATCTTAAAGTGAATGTTGAACTCTGGAGTATATTTTATGCACACGATTGTGCATTGTAGATTAGTGTGTTGCCAGAATATTTACACAACGAAAGGTGCTTTTGGTAGCTGATTGTCTTGCTCTTATTTTGTTTTTGTTCAGAGGGTGAGGGCTTACAAACCACCCCGAGCATGTCCTCCTTTTTCATCCTCAGAGAGTGAGGGCACAAAGGGCCCAAGAGGAATCTCTTATGTGTGTGCTCATTGGGTGAGGGCCCATAAATCCCCTACTCATTTGTTCTTATTCATATTCTCATAGGGCTGGGCTCCAGAATTCCCATAGTGTTCTCTCTTATGCATGTCACAGTGGAGGGCCACCACCTGTTGGTCAGGGTCTGAGTCTTACCTCTGTATATAATCTCCTGTAATTACCTATGTATTTAGGAGTTTCATGGAAAATCAGTAAACTGGTGGTCCATCGGCCCACTTATGCTCTGAATGATGTTCAAAATGCCCAACTGATGCACCATCATAGCTCAGCATTCACATATTATGAGATGTACTCCTAAGTGTTGCTGAGTTCTAACCCATTGGACAAGTTGCGGGAATCGGATAGACACAGGCATTCTGAGGTATTCTTCGCCAATAACGTATTGTTCACTGTAGTGAGGAAGTAGGTGTAGGAAGGAAAGGAGGTAGGTATTTAGCACTCTCCTGGGTAGCTTGAAGGGTAGTGGTGTTTTAGCAGTCCAGAGCATTGGCCTGCTGAGAATAAGAAACAAGCTGTAGTATCATCGATACTACGCAATACAGTTCGAGATTACAGGGTGCTGGTGGGAAGGCGAAGCAAGCACGAGCGGAGATCTGCCGAAGCACGTCATAGTGCGAGGACGGCGGAGCAATGAGAGCGAGCGGTTTGAAATACCAACGGCACACGCGATCAGCCGGTGGAGCCTGAAATACGGAACTACACATCTTTCCCTATATGTTTATAAAATACAATAAATATATATTAGTTTAACTTACCCTGCACGCGTATCGTTACTACAGTGGCGACGAGGATTCGGGCTCCACCGCCTCCTTCTCCTGCGTGTCCAGTTCGTGAAGAACATCTCATCAGGAACCGGGCCGCTCCGCTCAATTCCCCGAGCGTGGCAGTGGCCCAGCGATGGTGATGTCCGCTCCGTTCCTGTGAACGCAGCGGCAGAATGGAAAAAAAAATCCACCGCCTGCCGGGCCCACATCAATGAAGTAAGTGCCATTGCTGTTTTTATTAGAAACAGTCCGAGAGCAAACCCCGCCCACACTGCCAGCAGACAGCCTAGTATACGGGCATTGCATACCGTATGTCATGTTATAGATGGGCACTATTTAGTACCTAACAGTGAAAGAAAAAAAAAAAAAAAAAATTTGAAAATACAAGCAAAACTATGGATAATACATTGTGACAAGAAACACTTCAGTTGAAAGGCGCATGTGCACTGGATTTCTATCTACCACAAAAGCACACCACCAATTGTGTGTGATATAATAGATACAAAGCGAAGTGTTAGGAAATTGTCCAAAATGGCATTCAGTGGTGTTCCGCCTCCCATGTTTTTTCTGACGGATGTAGGGGAACCCTCAATACCGTGGAAAAGATGGATCAAAGCCTTTGAACACTATGCAGGAGTTGTGTGTGGTCCTAATTGTAGCATAGAGAAAAGAAAGTCTCTTCTGCTGCATTGTTTAGGACCGGCTGGGCAAGAAAAATTTGAAGATTTACCAGAATTATCGCCTGAAGAGAGTGCAGATTTAAACGACTATGAATGTTCCGTGAAGAAAATGGGCAAACACTATGAAAAGAAATTAAGCACTATCCTAGAACGGTACAAATTTGGAAAGAAAATTCAAGAGGAAGGTGAAAGTGTGGAACAGTACATAACAAATTTAAGAAAATTGGCCAGAACATGTAAATTCAATGCACAGTTAGATGAGAGACTACGAGACCAATTCATGTTAGAATGCAGAAGTAGCAAAGTAAGGGAAAAATTATGGGCTGAAGATGACCCACCTCTTGACACAGTTCTGAGGATAGCCAAAGAAGTTGAACATACGGAAAAGTGTGTTCAGGAACTTGAGAACAGAATGCAGTCTGTAGAGATTAAACAAGAAATTCCAAAGAGTAATAACACGATGAACACAAATAAAAACAATGAATCAATAGCCCAAGTGATGGAGACAACTGGCAGCAGAGACAAACCAGGAAGACCTCGCAAAGCATGAAAACAGGAGAAGCAGAGTTGGACCCAGAATAAATGAGAAGAGAAGAAGTCCACGCAGACAAGGAGGAAATCCACGAAGGAGAGTTGACGGAAGATGTTTCAGATGTGACAGTACTGAACATTGGGCTGATAATCCTGAATGCCCAGCTTTAAAAATTATATGTGGCAAATGCAAGGGCAAGGGACACTATGCCAGATGTTGCAAAGCATCAAATACTTCCATGAATTGGATTGGCAGTGATAATGACAGTAATAATGATGATGATGAATGTGTTTTTGCTATATCGGATGAAGAACAAGAGGAAGAAATGGAAAGCCCTAAAGCCATGGTGTGTATAGATGGGGTGAATATGAACATGATGGTGGATTCTGGTGCCAAATATACGTTAATACCACAAGAGATGTGGGACAGAAAGAAACATGAATATTTACATGAACCCGACATCCGACCCAGAGCCTATGGTGGTATTAAAATAGATATCATTGGATGGTTTTGGGGTTCACTGAAGTTTAAGAACAGGAAAGCGAATGGAAAAAATTACATTACAAAATCTGGGAGAGTTCCTTTATTAAGCTGGACTCATCAGAGCAAACTCAAAGTGAAATTGGATGCCAATGCTGCTGAGTCAGTGATGAATATTGGAAATGATGAAACAAAGGAACATTTAACACACGAGAAAATGGCGGAAATAATGAAGAAAGTTTTCAAGAATGAAATTGGCTGTTTACGTGGATATTCACATAAAATTAGGATGAGACCAGGTTGTGTTCCGGTTGCGCAGAAATTACGGAATGTTCCTCTTTCTATGAGAGAAGAAGTCAAGAAGGAAATAAAGAATTTAGTTGACCAAGGGGTCATAGAAAGCATTGACGCCAGTGAATGGGTGTCCCCGTTAGTTGTTTTAAGAAAGAAATCTGGTAAATTGAGAATTTGTGTCGACATGCGTGAGCTGAATAGATGCGTAATTCCAGACAGACACCCACTTCCAAATATTCATGAAATAGTTTCCACGATTGGTCCATCGAAGCATTTCTCCACTCTTGATTTAACTTCGGCATACCATCAGGTGAATCTACATAAAGAATCCAGATGCATGACAGCGTTTATTACGCCAGACGGTCTATATCAGTATAAGAGACTACCGTTTGGGCTTATATCAGCTGCGTCTGTCTTCCAGAAGGTCATGTATAAACTGTTTGAAGGAGACCAAGGTGTTATATGTTTTCAGGATGATATTTTGATACATGCTAGCGACCAGGAGACACATGACGAGAGATTACGACAAGTATTTAAGAAACTGTGTGAAGCTGGAATGACTCTTAGTAAGGAGAAATGCAAACTAAATTGTGGTGTAATTGAGTATTTAGGACATACTATATCAGCAGACGGAGTAAGACCCAAGAAACAACTGCTAGAAGCAATAGAAAGCATGCCAAGGCCTATATCCAAAGAGGAAGTACGCACATTCATCGGCATGGCCGAATACTATTCAAAATTCATGCGTGATTTTGCTACACATACTGTCCCTCTACGCGAGTTATTGAAGAAGAAAACATTTGCATGGGATGACGAATGTGAAGAAGAATTTCAATGGATAAAACATGAATTGAATAAAGCACCATCATTGAGGAATTTCAAGAGTGGAAAGAAGACCATTATCACGACGGATGCCAGTAATGCAGGCCTTGGTGCGGTAGTCACACAAGAAAGTGATGGTAAAGAGAGGTTGATAGCTTTTGCTTCCAGATTACTGAAGGGAGCTGAAAAAACTTATGCAGCCATTGAAAAGGAGATGTTGGCCATTAAATGGGCAGCAGAGAAGTTTCGGAACTTCATTTGGGGTACAGAGGTGGAGTTTCGCACAGACCACAAACCATTAGTCCATGTCATAATGAATAAAGGTTTGGACAATGTCTCTAATCGTATGAAACGATGGGTCGTACTTCTACAAGAGTACAATTGCGTAGTGAAGTATGTACCAGGCACGAAAAATCGTGCTGCCGATTGTCTCTCAAGGCTCACAAATGTCTCGGAAGTAGATGATGTTGAAGATATGGAATCTGAAGTTGTGTTAAATATTGAAGAACTAGCTATATCGGAAAAGGAATGGAATGAAGCAGAAGAGATGGATGAGACATTCATGAAGTTGAAACGCATCATTATGAGGGGTAAATCATTGACCAAAGCCAAATATGAAGAAAGTGGGCTTTTGGAATATTGGAAAGTTGCGAATGAGCTTAAGGTGGAAAATAACAGAATTATGAGGAGTGACAGAATTATTCCACCTGCAAGCTTACGCCGGAAGATCATTGAGTTAGGTCATGAGGGCCACCAAGGAATTGTAAAGACGAAGAGAAGAATACGAGATGAATTCTGGTGGCCAGGATAAGACCTACAGGCTGAAAGAGTCATACGTGACTGTATCCTTTGCAAAGAGAGTGATAGAGGGTGTGTGAGTGAAAATTACCCCATGGTAATTACTGAACTTCCAGGTAACATTTGGGAAGACCTAGGTATGGACATAATAGGTCCAATTTATAGTGAGGGAAAACAACAATATTGTATAGTAATTATTGATCTTTTGACTAGATGGGTCGAAGTCATGATTAAACCATGCATGACTGCAAAAATAGTAGTTGATTTCTTAAGAGAAGTTTGTGGAAGAGAGGGCTTACCAAAAAGTATACTAACAGATAATGGAGTTCAATTCCGTTCGAAAGAAATGCAAATATTTTGTAGGGAAAACTCCATTGTACACAAGAGAAGCGCCATATATCACCCACAGATTAACGGAGTAGTTGAACGTTTTAACAGGGTGCTTAAAGATGCTGTGAGATGGGCTTGGGCAAATGGTATGAAATGGGAAGAAGCTGTTAAACAAAAGATTAATGCTCACCGTTTCACGACACACTGTACTACTGGTTTGTCACCGTTTGAGATGAGTAGGGGTAGGAAAGCTAGTACTAAATTAACACCATCTTGGTTAAAAAGAATGACTGTGATAAGGAAGGATTTCGGAGATGCATGCCAGAACATCAGAGATATGCAATTGAGAAACAAAAAGACTCATGATATGTCTGTAAAAAAAAAAAAAAGGGGGAAAGGACCACCATTGATGGTTGGGGGACTAGTGACAATCAAACTTTCGCCTGTGTTGAGAAATGGTCCATGTAAATGGTCAAAGCCAGTTGGGGTTGTTGAAGTGTTTAAACATGCGGTGAGGGTAGAAGATGGAAGAGTCTGGAATATGGAGAGAGTGTGTTTGTGGGATTCTCCTGTGAGTGATGCACCAATGCATGGTAGTCAAGGGAAGTCAAGGGAGAGAATGAATACTAATGGTAACAATGATGTTGAGGAATGTCAGAGGAAAGCAACACAAGGGATAGACCCATCAATGATTTCCTTGCCAAAACCTAAAACAGATATCTTGCGCACGTCAAGAAGAGGAAGAGTCATTCATCATCCCGGCAGATTGAAAGACTTTGTGTGTGAACAATGAGCTCAACACAAATTGAGGAGAGACATACTGTTTGTGTTGTTAAATATCTAAGAAGGGAAGATGTGTAGTATCATCGATACTACGCAATACAGTTCGAGATTACAGGGTGCTGGTGGGAAGGCGAAGCAAGCACGAGCGGAGATCTGCCGAAGCACGTCATAGTGCGAGGACGGCGGAGCAATGAGAGCGAGCGGTTTGAAATACCAACGGCACACGCGATCAGCCGGTGGAGCCTGAAATACGGAACTACACATCTTTCCCTATATGTTTATAAAATACAATAAATATATATTAGTTTAACTTACCCTGCACGCGTATCGTTACTACACAAGCTGGGGGAGATAATTCAGGGGTGTTTGTATTATTATTATGTAACTTAATTTGGTCTATCTTGACCCTCATAAGCCATAATGTAATTATATAACGGTGCACAGACTTTTTATAACGTGTTCTAGGGTGTGATTTAATTAAATAAAGTACTGCCACAAAGATGCGTTCACTATCTGAATGGTCCCTGCCAGCCCCTTCTTGCTAGCTGGAGGTGCATGCCTTTGCCTATCTACATTTACAGTGTGGCTCACTATAGTAGCAGAGGTAGACTCAGTGACATTGTATATGCACCTCTCCTGTTCACATTACAGTTAGACCCACTGCTAACTCCTTCCTAGGGAGCCAACGAGAAATGTACAAAGATCTTATGCCGTCATCTATCCGTCTCCGCCGTGTATGTAGAGCAGGCCCAGGGGAATCTTGAAACTCCACCTGGCCTGGATAAACAGTACCCTGGAAGGTGGCATTTAACAATTTCTCCAGACCTGGGAGTTGGAGCAAGAGTGCTTGCTACCTGCCAGCTCTGTGCCGGGAGAGCCCAACACCACTTCTTTGTCTTCTGCTGTCAGTTTCAATCAATTGTGTAATGAAAGGGAACCGTGCCCTGCCATCTGGTGATACATGGGAGTCACCTGTAAAACTCAAGCCATTGCCATGAGCAGAGAGAGGTGGTGTAATCTCTGCCTCAGTCCTCCTTGGCAGTGGGCAGCCATCCGGGAGGATTCATGCCTGGCAGAGGGAGGCAACGCCCACTTTCTGCCAAGATTTAAGTCATGCCAAGAAGGTGTTATAACTGGCCCTGATTTTATAAACTAGAGGGTAACTCCCTACTCTGCCTGGGACTGGGAAGAGAAACAAGTAGTCAAACAAGAAAGTTTGCTGCAGCAGGAAAAAGTACAGACTCTAACAGTGAGGAAATTCACTGTGCGCTGTCTCAATGTACAATGGCTTGAGAAAGAATCACTTCTAATTGGGTGTATCTATTTACTACCCCCTGTAGTGTCCTTGCGATAAAAATAACACAATTTATTTCATTAAAGAAACTGTGTTATTTTTATCACACATAAGTTGAGTGTCCAATATAGAGTGTTCTTACATTGTTCCATTCGACAAATCGCCATGAGGGCGCAATAGCATGTGTTACTCAATAACAGACTAAGATGGCTTCCCGCTAAGCAGAGGGCCAGTGCAAGGACATTACAAGAGGTAGTATATAGATACACCCAATTAGAAGTGATCCTTTCTCAAGCCATTGCACATTGAGACAGCACACAGTAAATTTCCTCACTGTTAGAATGTGTACTTTTTCCTGCTGGGGCATACTTTCTTGTTTGACTACTTATAACTGGCGCTGGCCATGGGACAGTGGTACTTTTTTCTTTGTTCAAGCCGTGAAACGTTTGCAGAGTACCACACCCAGCACTTCCTGCAATCTGCCGTGTGAACACTATGAAAGCACAGTCTACAAAACATAGTGTTATAGAGGTGATGAAGTCGGCCTGCGTGAACTTTTACAAAAGTGATCTGTGGGTACCTAAAAATCTGTGAGAGATTTGCGGGTAGGCTTGTGGTTGCCCCACTGATTTCCCTTCCCATCTGAATCTGCCAAAATCTCATTTGAGAGCCATGAATCTTCAGGGAAATGAAGCAGAAATTGGGGAAGGATTATTGGAAAAAACAATACACAAAGTAACGTCAAAGGCTGCAGAACGGAAGATGAAGTTAAAAGAAAAGAGGCTGGGGTTGAAATGAGGCTCTGTGGTGGGTTAGCAACAGGAAATGGTGTCCTTGCATCTATGATAGGCCAACAGATCAAACTCTGCAGTTTGATATCGAAGTCGGTCGGGGTTGTCCATCTACAGGCATCGAGGGCCGGAAACATGTCGGATTTTCAGGATAACCATCATTCACATTCATGAGGTAGATATGCATACAGTGATTCTAGGTGTATGCACAGGTTTTCCCATTAATGGGGGATATCCTGAAAAGCCACCAGGATTCTGGCCCTTGAGGCCTGGAGTTGGGCAACCCTGAAGTAGGATAATACACCAATGCAGTTATCCTTTTGTAACCTTCAGGTCCAAGGTTGTATGTTAATAAGAACTCAGCCTTTCATCCTTCTGAAGATGAGACAAATAGGACAGCTTAAGTGTGTAACTGTAAGACTTCATGTCAGAGTACCAGTAAGTCATGTGACAAGCATGCCTTGATTGAGGTTGATACATTGAGTAATATTGAGGTTTATAACATTACAATGCATAAAAGACATGGACGTCTGAAAGGCCCATAGGGCTGGGCAGAGTTAATCATGGGTGCTTGAAATGTCATCATGAGGACCACTGAGGTTAATTACTATGTAATGTGAGGCTCCATGGCTGAAAGTCAATAACCTCGGAAAGCCCAGTTGGCATGAGACAGAGTCAGTCTCATATAAACATTCATGATACATGCTTTCATCCTGTTGGGATTGTTGGAATGAATGCCATTTCGTCGATTGGGATTGAAATGCTATGATCCTAGGGAATAACACACAGTCATTTTAAAGAATTGTTTTTCTTCCAGCTATCAAAAACACTGACTTTGGTTTCTATATTAAAGTAAGAGCAACGTGCAGGCTACTAGATAATTAGACAACACTTAACTGAAGCCTCTCACCTGAATATTTTACTAATTTGACAAACCCTGTGATCCTCAAATACAGTGAAAATCAGGTGATTCAGGGTTTAGCCGATCTTATTCACCCAGGCTTACTGACAGTCATCCTACTGCATTGGCTTTGATCGTGCCTAATGCGGCGCTTTCAGAATTGTCGATTGTCGGTTTGTATGGTTCTGGCTATTGTGCCTGTGTTGTGGCGGAGGCCTTCGGTACTTAGTCTGCCCCTCTGGTATTCTAGAAACCCATGTCCCCGTCAGTGACTCAGCCCACTGCAGATATGTTGCCTATGCTTACCATGCTATCAGTTGCTGTGACTAAAAGGATTGATGTTTTTGTTAGATAAGAGGATGGTCGTGGGGTTTGCAGTATGCCCATATTTCTGTCATCGAAAACTTAAACTCTGAAAGCTTAAAAACAGATTAACGTTGTGGAAAATAAAAGGTTAATTAATCATCTGATTTGACTTTTCATGAAAACCTGAAACATACAGAGGATTACTTTGGAAACAGGAAGATAACGAGCATTTGAGAGTCAGCATTCCGTCTTCTTCATCCGTTTAGTGGTGCCCAACCTTTTAGCGCGAGTCTGGGTGCTGTCCCATGGTAGAGGTAGTCACTGATTGCTCGAGTCTGGGTGCTGTCCCATGGTAAAGGTAGTCACTGATTGCTCTCACACTGGCAGCAGCTCTCAGGCCTCCTTTTTGAAAAAGGGCAGAGGTTTAGTCCCCCCACCCACCCCATGGTCGGGGCTGCAGAATCAGTATCTGCTTGGTTGGCAATGGCCTAACTTGGCAAGCAGGCCCAGATCCCAACCTTTCTCCTGCAAGCTTGCTTTCTGCCACTTTACTCGGTCCCACGTGGCATGGGGGGGGCATTGGCAGATCTCTGCTCCCCCACTGAAATCCTTTTTCTCAGGGCATGCATGTTAACCACTGCATTGGTGCCCCAAAGTATGGATTGCATTATGAGCATGCACTCTCACTGATCTGCATGGGCTGTCAGTGAATGTCTAATACAAGCAATATATTCACTTTCACAAACATTCTTAGAGGTTAGCCCATTTTAATCTTTCTTACAGTTACTGTTGCTGTCATCATTCCTTTGACACATTGTAAAATGATGGGTCCCCATTGGGCCGTCTCTAATAAAGAAAAACCTGTTTGGGTGTTAGTGAATTTTTGTCCCACAAAAAGTGATCCAGGCCAATAGTAACTGGGAGGATGGTAATATGCAGAGGTTCCGGTTGCGCTGCATGTGGGCAATTGGAGTGGGTGTTTGCACTTAAGCACACACTTTGAATATGCCGATGGATTGTTCTAAATGCATGTAATTGGCGTGGCAATGAAATCAAAGGTACACCTATTAAACAGCTGGAGCATCGTGATTCTCCAGAAATTGCAGAGCATGTTGGCAAATCGGCGACTAAAACAGTTCTCCAAAGTATCTCCAGCAGATTCATACCACTTACAGGTAACATTTTTAAACAAGAATTTTCACTTTTCACTTTGCATTGGTAAGTTTTATTTCCACTGCTGATTTGAACTTTTTTTGTAGAATTGGATCATGGACCCCTTTGAGGGCGCATCAAGCTGACACAATTTGCGAGTTCCTCAATTGCACAGGATCATGGATTTCTTTGTGACCTGTGCATATTCATTCCTGAGAGAGGTACAGCCTGAAGAAGCAGCCATTGCTGTTCTGGAAGCTCACCAAATGAATAAAGCCAGCCTAATGAAGTTCATCACACAAGAATCTTTTTAAGATCCCTTACTGTCTGTTGTGATTTTTTTTAAACAAACGTAGTTTTAGTTTGATTAACATCGTACTTATGTTCGTGAATGTGTATCGGCTCCATCATTGTGCTTTCATAGAGGGGGTGACATGGGAAATCATAAAAATACAACAACAAATAACGGTTATATTAGCCTTCTGACAATACTACCGTGCAAGCGCATAACAAGGTGATAAGTGGCAGGGGGTGGGGGTAGAGAGAGAAGTGCAGGAGTGGGGTACCCCCATGGGTGGTCAGACGAAGGCGGCAAGTGCCAGTGGACATAGGGAGGAGGAAGAGTGCAGTGGACAGGGAGTACTAAGTTGGGCTAGTCCGGGAAGGGGAGCCTGAGGGCAAGTGCTGGCAAAGGATGCTGGGGGGACTGGTGGTGGGGGGTGGTCTGGCCCCTGTATGACTCTGAAGGGACCGGGTCCCAGTCGCAGAAGCAGATGGAGAGTTTAACATGGGAGAGGAGAGGGAAGGAAGAGGAGAAAAAGAAGGTCTTGAGAAGTTTCTAGAACTTAAGAAGATCCGGCTCAAGTCTGAGGGGTGGGGGGTTGTTCCAGAGGGAGGCACCAGCGAGGAAAGGGAACCACCTCCCACTCTCTGCTTGGAGAAATGTTTGACTTGCAGATAGTTGGAGCCAAAAGACCGGAGGTCTCTGGCCGGTGGGTATTTCAGGAGGGGAAGCTGGATGTAGAGAGGTCCCAGGTACCAGCCAGCCTTGTGGATGATGCAAAGGGTCTTGAATTTGATCCTTGCAATCGCTGTGAGCTAGAGGAGAGATTTTAGGGCTGGAGAGATGCAGTCCCTGGGCTTGATGCCAAGGATAAGTCTCACAGTCCTATTCTGGATTAGTTGGAGGGGACAAAGGGAGGAAAGAGGCAGGTAGAGGAAGAGGCTATTGCAGTGATCAAGCCTAGAATGAGCCAGTGCTCTGGAGACATTGAGCTTCTGGGGGAAGGTGAGGAAAGGTAGAATTATTATTATTATTATTATTATTACTATTATTATTATTGTATTTATTGAACGCGGACTTAGCTTTGAGAAGCAACAGAGCACTTAATACAGGTATACAACTATACAGATACGTAATGGAGCGCTTTTCAGAGGTAGCAACAGAACAGATGCACGTTTGGGGGCTGTCACCGAGGGGGTTCAGAGGAGAGGGTACAGCTGTACCAGGTGGCAGGGTGGAGAGGGGCGGGGGGCATCTAGCGAGTTAAGTGGTGCGAGGGGCGACGTGATGGCCTAACTGCTGAGGAGGAGAGCTTCCTTGAAGAGGTGTGTCTTGAGTTATTTTCTGAATTGTAGGACGTGGGGGCAAGTCTGATGCTGACGGGGAGCCTTATAGCTTCTATTATAAGGACTATGGTTCCTATAAACTATAACAAATGAATAAAAAAAACGGTGTATTTTTGATTTGTTTCTAATAAGATATTTAAAAATAAGTTCCAACTTGAGAAACAGTGTTTTTGCTCTGGTTCATCTGCTGAACCAGTTCCCGGCCTATGCAGATTTCCCATGTGCCCCCTAAAGGACCGGTACCAGACATTGGTTTTATACGGGTTAATACGTGGGTTTTGCTGCACCACTTGAATGCCCATGTTGGCACCCTCACTTCCCTTACACTGGGAATATAGTGTAGGTTGTATGCCCCAAAATGGCACCTTCATGTGTCCCTCTGCTAGTACCATCTTAAAGCAGCACCTAGAATTGTTTTTGTGTACCACCGAACCTAGGCCTAAATGTGTGCTGCATTGGTGTGAGAGAGAACCTTCTGTGAAAAGCAGCATAGAGCACTCTGAATGCTGTTCACAAAACATCTGTCGTAAGAACCCTCACCGCCTTTACAGCTTAAACACCAGTCGTCAACGAGTGATACACAACAAGTAAAAAAACAGCATGCGAGGCAGATGTTTCACCAAATGTCACTGAACTATTATTGTCTTAGCCCAAATGTCTGTGAACATTTTATGAGAGAATTTGTTTCTGCCACACTTGACTGCACATTTTCTATTAAATGATGTCTTAAATCAGCATTTCCTCAAATTGCAGAGCAGCTAATGATGAAATATATCAAGGGTTGTAATACTTGTGATTTGCATAAAAATTAAAGTTTATTCCTCGGATATGGCCTGAAAGGGCTTTTACCAAGGCAATGACTGAATAATGCCCTCGGTGTTCGGATCTCACTTCATCTAATTATAAGCCCACACCCCCACAATGGCAAAGGGTTCATCACGGAGATAATCAAATAACAGCCACTCACAATAAAACAGGCGCTCAATGTAGAACTGCTGGAGCAGCAATTTGATTAAGGCAGCTCATCAAGAATTGAATAAAAGTTTTCATATTGTAGCCACAGGTTTGGGAAATGGAATGCATTTTTGTCAAATTATACAGAAGCGGCAGAAATTAGCATTGGGAAGGCCGGCTTATGCGCTGTGAGCAGCTGCGTGCCTCAAGGATCTAATCAGCATAATTTCCTTCTCTTTAAATAATATAGGCCTATAAGTAATAGATTTGTAGTGTATAGAGTGCTTCATCATCTGTCTATCTGCAGGAGGTCTAGGGAGTCTTCCTGTATTGCTGTGTGAAGGCATTTCTTCTCATGTCTTCTCCGGATGTTGTATACTATAACACTCACTGGAAGGGGCATATTTGCATTTTGGTCATTTTGCTTATTTAGCTAATACTGCGCAAAAACAAAGCATTGATGATAAGCCTATTCATAATTGGCACCCTGGGTGGGGTAGCCAAGCCAATCAGGTGGCTTGGACCTCGGGCCGACACTACCAGTGAAAGCCTGCATTCTATGCCTCCTGACGGCCAGCTCCCCCACCTGCCATCTTCCCCGCATTGACCCTGAGTTTTTTTTTTATCCCACACTCCAAATTCATGTACCTGTTAACTGTTAGCTGCGGCGGAAAGTCCCGCAGCCACAGCTGCTGCTGATCCCATCTCTTCTCTGGTCGCCATGGAAATGGAAGAGGGGTTCCATATGGAGCTCCGCCCTCCAATTCCATGATGGCCATGTTGGTACAGTATTTTCTCTCTCGGAACGGGACACCGTGAGGCGTCCCCTTCATGGAATGAAAATACTTTTCTTTTGTTTAAAAAAACATTAGCACCCACGTAGCATGCTGCACGGGTGCTAATGGCGATCTGCTCCTCGTTGCTGGGCCCACCTTGTGCATTTTTATTGTATTTAATTATTTTATGTTTTATATCATGAAACATGTATTCAGAATATTGAAGAGGACTAAGTGTCAACAGATTGGTTTGGGAGTGGAGTGAGTGGGACTGGTCGTTAAAAACAAGCAATTAAACAAATTGCAGTCCAGAATATTAGCAGAGCTATATTAATGTCTGATTACTGGGAAAACATGTGCTTTCAGGAATATGAGCACTAGTATGTTTGGGAGGAAGTCACACAAATACTAGGAACCCACCTGGAGGACACCTGCATCTAATTGAACAAGTCCCATGGACAGAGGGTCGTGAAAAGAAGAAAAGGAATACAAATACCTGGATTTAGTTTAAGATTATTGTTAGTCATCCAGTCATTTACCAAAGGAGGCAGTTTCCAAGGGTCGTATATGTGTTCATGTTGGTGGTTTAATTTTGAAATTGTGTGTGTGTCGTCTGCATAATTGTAGCCAGCAAGTCAATGCCATTTGATGAGTCTTGGGAGTGGGACCATGTTTATGTTTAATAGCAGATGTGATCTTGATCCTTGCAATATGCCACAGACTATGTTGTAGGAGTTAAACTAAAATGGGATAGCCAAGAGGTGTCTGTTCTGTCCTGATGCAGCAATGTCCAACTTCTTCTAGCCTGATTTTAATGATGTGTGGCTAACAGTGAGAAATGCTGCAATGATATGGAGGAGGTGATGTGGACAACAGTGTTAACTGTGAGATTATCCCAGACAGACAGACGTGTGTATTCCATTACTTTCATTGCACTAAAACATACTTGTGCATGACCTAAGATGTGTCCAGAATTTTAAGGTAGACAGCGCTTTCCAGGTTTCTAACTGGGTGTGGAAAATCAGAAATCGGTCAGTAGTTTGTGCAGTCATCTGTTGTTGTAAATGAGGGATTTAATAAGGAGTTAATGGGTTCATTGTAGAAATAATTTGGGATTCTGTTGCTAAGGATGTCTTTATATATTTCCTTTGGTAGAGGGTCCTTTTGGGGGCATGCCTATTTGCTCTCTAGTACCAGAGAAATCCACTTCAGAAATGAGTTTAAAATGATTGAGCATTGAGATTGTTGGTGGTGTTGTGTTGGGAAAAATATCCGCACTCCTGTTGTTTTGTGCATTATCTTTGACTTTTTAACGTTTTTATACGTGCGTCTGAAAGTGTTCTAGGGGTAATTGCATATTCTTTGGCAGGGTGTTGTGGTGTTGATGCAGGACGTTGGGTGTCTCATCTCCTTGATAAATATAAGCATCCCTTTATGTGCGCTGCTTGCTCATCTGTTACACTTTGTGTAATGTAGTTTGTGTTATAAAATGTATTTTTTGTAGTGCTGAGTCTGTCTCTGGTATGCCGTTTTGCCATGCTGATTTCAGTCTTTCATGCATGCCACTTCTACTTTAATTTTTATTTTTCAGGGTTCGAAATTGGGGAGGTGAACCGCCTTGCTTCTTTTTTCTCCTGATGGAGTGAATTGTTTCATTAGGTGTGAGAATGTCAAGGGCGTTGCTAGTGATGCATATCTGCTAGTTCCTCAGGGGGCTGATGATCAAACGGTAAAACAATGAGCTTCAGGTCATACATTAGAGTCACAAGTTCCTCCTGTAAGATAACTTTCCAGATTTTCCTGGTGAAGGTTTCTAGTTCTTTTGGAGTGGAGGGGGGGGGGGAGTATTTGTTCATTGATCACAAAAGGTACCATGAGGTGGTCACTAGGCCGAATGTGAAGGAGGTGCTGTTGTCATTAGGGCTCCTTTGCAGAACGCTTGGTGAATGACTTCATGTCTGAGTTGGTTGCATGCTTAAGGGGAAGGTTGGCCATGTAAAAGGACAGTGATTTTCTTCTTTGAACCAACTAGTAGAGTCTCCAGGTATAAGCAAGTGCTCATGTTCCACCATGAACTGAGGTTGGCGATTGAGTCTGAGATACTTTCTGCAAAGGTGAAATTGTGAGCGTGAGGTTTGTGAATAAGAATAAAGGATACATTTGCCTGGTGGTGGAAATCTAGCTGGACATCTGTAGCTGGCGCCACAACAATCCTGGTATTATCCATAATCCATATGTGGCACTGCTATTTCTGCTCCTCCTTTCCTTCTTGATTGGCTTGGAGGGCTGTAGAAATTAGTTTGGATGGTTGTTTGCACTATTACATTGTAATTGGCTCATAAACAAGTTTCTGTGAGGAACACTATTTCAGGGATTCCTTCTCTGAGGATCCAGTGGATCTCTGCTCTGTGCTTGGGTTTATAAAACACATTCATGACGTTGCAGTGTATCTTGTTCTCTGCTGCTAAGCCCAATTCCAATGTGCCAGTCATTGTGAGTTAGACTCACTATCTTAGTCATAATTAATACATGTGTCTGTGTCTTTCTCTGAGTATGGAGCTATGGTTACCTCTTTCTCTGGGACGGGTTCATCATTGAAAAGTTGTAGATGACAAAATGTTGGCTCGGTGTGTCTACCTGACTTCTGGTTCTCTGAGGTATCCTGCATTCTTGACACAGGGATGTGTCAGTCCTTAATGACAAAGGACGCGATTCATGGAGCATTTTGTACTGCCGACACAAACCGGGATTCATGGGACTGCGCACAGTGTATTTCTGCAGAGTCTTTGCAAAATCAGTGCAAAGTCATTTTTGCAATTCGAATTGACTTTGCAGTGCTAAAATGCACTCTGCACAGTTCCATGAATCGGGGTTTGTGTCGGCAGTGCAAAGTCACTTTTCAGCAGTGCAAAAAATGCCGTGAATCAGGTCCAAAGTGTTTGTCTGTTTGAAGAGTTTCTCGTGTTCTGTGATCCTTATAAACTGTGTAGTGGTACTTTCCCTACCACTGCCTGCAGGTGGTGAGTGTTTCTCTTGGGGGCATGCTTTGGTTAGTGGGTGGGTCTCTCCCCATTTCCTGCTATCTCCGATCATGATGTGTTTTCTTAGCCAGCTATACCTTGCTATTGGCTCTGCTGAAATTTGTGTACGTTTTTAAATTGAGAGGTATTGCAAGATAGACTTGATGGTTCTCAAAAATGTTGTTTCAAGTCATGAGGTGCTCCTGGGGATCTCATCCTAGTCTCAAAGGGCATATGGGGGTGCAATGGCACATTGAGGTGCCCTTTCCCACCCGCTTTTCACATTCAGGCAAAGGGGGTGTTGCTGCTCATTTCAATGTACTTTCTAAATTCACAAATGGATGCACTTTAAAAGGCACAGAAATGAGACACATTCCCCTGTGCCTGTTTGTTCAGGTGCAGGAGGAGACCCAAAGCACTAACACGGTGATTTATGACCGTAGTATGCATTTTTCTTTAGGTGTGACAGAAGTGGTTTAAACAGCTGCTGGTACATTTTCATTTCTATCCCAAACAGGGATCCAAATACTTTGAATTGTTTGTTTACATTTCACAATGGCATGCCCTGTGCGCGCGTCTCGCACATTGGTGTCAGGAGCGCATTTCAGACACTTATGTGTACAGGAGAGGGGGAGAGGGGTCGACCAGAGCATCTTCTGTGCTGCCGCACAACCACCAAGAAATGCGTAGATCACCTTCGTGAATAAGGTGCATTTCTTAAAGTGACACATCTCTTTATGAGAATCTGGCTCATCGACTCTTTGGTCATGAAGTTGGATATTATGGGATATTCTCATGTAATGGCACAAGTAAAAATCGCACAGAGGATGCACTATTTTGCAAAGGTTACTTTATTCACAAAGATGACCAGCACATCTCCTTAAATTGGCTGTCAGTAAGGCAATGTATTGCATTCCAAGCACTACACAGGGCACATAGGACCATCTGTGAAAGCTGCCCAGTATTTATGGTTCCATATGTATGTGGACTACTCGCAGTGAACCAAAGATTAACTAGTAATACCAAGTTTCCGGCTGTCAGGAGAAGGAAGCAGATAGTTTTGTCCTTGCACGCCACAGCTTTGGACACCCTCCTGTTAAACTTACAAAAGGCAAAGTAAGATGCACCTTTCAAGATAAGCCTATTGGGCAGCTTTCCTGAACTGATTCAGACAATTATCCATTACCAAGCATGTTTGTGTCTTTAGAATCCAGCAGGCCTCCTCAGCGGCGATTGTGTCCTCTACAAATAGAATCTCATACCATACATCTAAAGCAATTACTTGTGAGGGAGAATTAAATTAAATCTGAATGGTAATACAAAATATGGTGACATTTAACAGGTATATTTATGAGTCCCTAAAGAATGTCCATCTGCCACAAGCTACACCGCAACCATTTCTAGCCTTCTTTAAAAGCAAATTGTCTGTCCAATTCCTGAAAATTTTACGACACATTCTATTTCAATGTCCTACACTCTCTAAGCTTCATTAATGTCATTCCAATCACATTGTCTAACCTCAAGCCTGCAGAATCAAAGTATTAAACTGTCCAGTTGATCCCATTGGAGTAGAATTGTTTAAGCACTCCTTAAACACTCTGACCACTCGTGCTGGAGTATTTCTAAATCCTCTTGACATCAGGGCTTACATTTGTCTCCTTTCAAACATTCTATAATTATTAGCTCTTCCTAAATAAAAACATATCAACCCAGCACTTTTAAGGCCCTGCAATTGGCGGCCATTATATCACCATCATAGATAATTTCCCTGCATCATTAGATAGGGGTGAATGAGTAGTCTTGATACCACATAACATCAATAGTGCATTTGACATTGGACACTATGTAATAACCATCTGCAACAACTGATAGGGGTTTTCAGCTCTGCCGTTTCCTGAACAGCAGCCAGCAAATTAGAATAAGATCCTCCATATCTTCCTCAAGAAACATCTACCCGCATTCACCAATGGCTCTTCCTGTCCCCATCACCCTTGTTTTTAGATTTGCATTCACAGTGCGTTCTAACTAATAAGACACATCACTTCCATTTCCAGATGTACCCAAAGGACACTTAGATACACCTTTGGCTGGAGTCAGTCTAAGAATTGAAGCAACACAACTGAAAGCTTAAACCACATTAATTTCTTTTGGAAGGAAAGCCACCTGTGCTAGAGGGTCCAAAATTAATATCCCAGTGCTTTGCAACACACACATTATTGCCATTAGCCAGATTATCAAAACCTTTTGGGAGAAAGTGAGGTTATGCTCCAGCTCATCCCCTCACTTGCACCAAAAAAAGGGGCAGCCCAATTCACAAAAAGCATCTGAATTCAGATGCCCATTGTGAATTCGGCATTGGGGAAAGTCTTTGTGAATTGGGTGAATCCTGAATCCACTCATTCACAAACTTTGTTTCCACCTTTGCGCATTTGTGTTATTTTAAAGTGCATCCCAAATTCAAAAATGGTATGTGCTTTAAAATGCTCAGAAACTAGGGTCTTCGCCTGCACCTATTCAGAACAGACACAGAGGGAGGAGCAAATCATGGCAGGGTAATTTAAGGCTGTCATCATTTATTTTGAAGTGTGACAGCCATGGCTTAAACTGCATCTGTCACGATCATTTCACTGAGATGGGCCTTTTAACAGCCCATCTCAGTGAAATGTGCTCCCAGCAACCATGTGGTTGCTGAGAGAATGTCAGTCATTAGTGTCGGGAAAATATGCAGGGGGGCTGGACAGTGCATCTGTCCGCTATTGTCCAGCCCCACCTTAAATGCTCAGGTGACCTGAGAATATGGTGACCTGAGCATTTCAGTAATTGGCGTGAATGGAAGGATCACGTTCAATGTACTCTTTTCAGTTGCATTCATATTTTAGAATCTAGACCCATGTCTTTTGAATTGCTCTCTGAATACATCCCAAACATGTGGATCATATTTAAAATTCTGTGCATAATGTTGCACTTCAAGCTCCCGTTACCCCACTGGTAAAAATTGTTACATGTAAGACATGTAGCCTTATCCTTGGAGCAAAACTCTCTCGAGTGCATACATGGTCCTATTCTAATGACTGCAACATTGCCTAAATGACTCTATTCATAAAAGAACCTCAGAAGCTGAAACAAATGCAGGCAACAATAGGCTGCTTGATCTTGCGAAAATCTGACCACAAAATGTCCAACCTAAAATCTATCCCTGATCCCTTTCAAACAAAGAATCTGATGTATAGTAATGGGTGAAATCCATCAAGCATTCATTAATCAGACTGTGCAACAGCCCTACCTACCTCCAAACTATGGCACCTTATTTGCTGAAGCATCGAATATCGTCTGGTCCAAATAATTGTTTCATCTAAATACAGCCATGATATGATATGATAGTTTATTTATAATGCGCTTAATACCCAGAGGTTTCTAAGCGTGGACCCGGAGATCAAACCTGTGTTGCTCCATGTCATCTCTAAGTCTAGCAAGTTGCCCCTGAGCTATCCTCCTGAGGCTAAATCCTCCCATCTAAAGCATCATGGGAAATCGATCAGGATTCAGGGCCCTTTATGTGGGTCTCTATGGATGCAAGCTTTAGATCTCTTTCAAGCGTTTGCACCTCAAATAAAATAGTGACAGTAAACATTGCAATCTAAATATTCCAATTATGATTGCCTCCACCACTCTCTGTTGAGGGTCCAGGCCCCTGAATGAAAGGACTTGCCATTTTATATCAACTTGTTGGTGTGCCATTTACTATGGTAGAATTTCTGGACCCCAGAATCCCATCTCTTCACAGTCTTCCTGGTGGAAAATCACCCGGAATGGAATCAAGGAGTTATGTGACAATTGAGAAAACACCTAAAATACGTTGCTAAATTAGGGAAATCTATCACAAAAAACTCATGACTGGCTTGATGAAGTGAACATAAATCTCTTCAATGGGCACATAGAAACTAGTAACTACACACTAAGGCCCTCATGTGTTTGGTGGTAATGGCAAAGAGAGGTGTTATTCGATATTCTAGTTTACCAACCACGTTATTATGAGTGTTACATCGGAAAGAAGCACACGTGAAGACCCAAAAGCTCTCCAAGCTGTATTTGGGAAATAGCATGCAGAAGATACAACGGAGGTTGTGAGTCAGTTTGCAGCAGAGCCAGCAGAGTCTTTTCAGTTTGTTTTTTTGTGTGGGAGGTGCCTATATCTACAGCGACACACCGCGATGAGGTGAATGGAACTGGTGAGACGAGGTTGTGAGCCAGTTTGCAGCAGAGCCAGCAGAGTCTTTTCACTTTATTTTTTCGTGTGGGAGGTGCCGATATCTACAGAGACAAACCGCAGAGTGGTGAGCGGAGCTGGTGAGCCGAGGTTGTGAGCCAGTCTGCAGCAGTCTGCTGCAGACACAGAGCCGGAGCCGCATGGACCCAGACGTAAGACCGTCTAAACAATTGCTGGATCCACTACGACTAATGCCCCAAGGCCGGAAGGAGCGGACTAAGGCAGCAACAGGGTCTACTCAAAGACCCTCAGGCAGAGACGCGGACCAGCAGCTGAACCAGGAAAGTGTCGGCCCCACCCTAGATCGAGAAGGCGATACGAAAGAAGTGCAAGTAGTGCAAGTAAATGGACATGCAGAAGGAACAACACCACGACACATACCTGAGCTGTCTCCAATGCATCCAATGCATCTAGCGTCTCCAGTGGCGCCAACGGTGGATTCAGCGGGCCGGGAGGGGTGTTTGAGTCTGGTGAGTGGAAACCCGGCAGACCCAGCTGAATCGGACGAAAGCGACCATGTCCAGGAGGCGAGACATGGCATGGAGGTGAGGCTGTGCCCTTCTTCCCCCGCCCTCGCAGCAGGTCTGGGTCTGCCGGCCGCCATTGAGGCGAGTAGGGTCCGGGCGAGAGCGGTCGGAGGACGGCTCCTGCGGGACTCTAAGCGGTGGCTCAGCGCCAAGGAGGGGTGAGAGGGAGGAGGTGAAGCGGAATTGAAGAGAGGAGGAGGGACATCACCGCATCAGACAGGTAGAGGCACTACCGGCCTCAATACGGCAGATGCAGAGAGGTGCCCGGACGTCCTGGAGCAAAATGAAGAGGGGTACCAGGGGGATGAAACCCTGGAAAACCCAACAACCCGAGATGCCAAGGTACAAGAAAACAATGTAGAAAACGGACCGACAAAAGTAGCGAACAATATACCGGATCAAGTGGAAATCACGCAAAATAAAATGAACATCAAAGCAATGATCCATAGAAGCAACACAGAGCGGCATGACAATTTGACAGGTCGGGCCAAACCGGCAGTAACGGGGAAAAGAACAGAAAAAAATGTCGAGAACATCATTGTCGTAACTTGACTCGTTGTGAAGAATATATGGGCCTCTGTCCCCAAGTTCCACACGGAGAGAAGAAAAATCACTCCCCATGTGAGCCTTGAGGCCACAGGTGGTTGTTTTTGTTTCACAGGAACAGATGCCGCCGAGGACCCCAGAGCTGTGGAATGAATTAGGTATTAGTACAAACAAACACAGTACTGTCAACAATGTAACTGTTATTGAAATAGGGCTTACCCAAGGGTTATATTCTAACTGCCAGTAACTCTGAGGCTGTGGTGCAGGGAAGCGTTGGTAATCCTTCAAAGCCAAGACGCCAGAAACTCAGTGCTGGCTACCACCTGAGGATTCTTGGAAGTATTCTGAAAACTGTGGTAACGTAGCAGTTCGAGGAACTCTGGAGAGCGTAGAATACTTGACAAAGCAGATAAGGGTAATCCAATCAATCTGTGAAACGTGAGCTAAAGTCAAAAGGTCCGTAAATTCAAGCAGAAACCAAACGCCAAATCCAAGGAACAAGAAAACCCAGTCCATAATCCGTAAGCTTGAGATCTGTAACCAAATTATTCCAACGTGAATCAAAAACGCCAAACAGTGTCACGAAACAACTGTGAAGCGACGAGTGATTCAAAGTGCGTCACTTTTATACCTGCCGACTCCTGATCACGTGAGCGGAGCTCAGGGCACGTGACCGAGAGTTCGGCCCGGAACCTGGAAGTAGTTGTCGTCGATTACTCTTGCTCCAGCCCTCTCGCAATCTCCATGGCAGTTGCCAGCAGAAACTAGGGAACAAATAGTATCGCCCTCTGACAGAGCCTGGAAGTTGGTGACGCTTCCCTCGCACCACAGGTAGCATGATCATGTGAAGGGCTGACTGTGACTTGGAGATTCTCGCTGTGTTATGTGTCAGAGAATCACTGCCGGTATGAGTGTTCTGTAAGGCGGTGTGCCTGGTGTGCCTGACCTTCCTACTGCGCATGACAATCATAGATATAAATGATAGTGATACAGAGACAGAAAGTGAAAAGGATGGAGTGAGTGAAGATGCAAAGAAGGAAATGGTCGCGGAATGATCCAAGACTACACCCAAAGGGAAAAAAAGAAATAAAACAAAAACTGAGGCCAAATCAAGAAAACAAGGGGCGAAAAACCTGTTGAAAGTGAGAGCAACAAACAAACTCCATGAGATGGAGCAGAAATCAAAGAAGGCCAAATCAAAAGGAAGTGAGGGTCTAAAGGTGACCAAAAGACGGGGACTCACGTCAAAAGGGTTGCCAAACCCGCTACTATCATGCCCCTTAAAGGCTTTCTTTACTCAACAACATAAAAGAAAGCTAAATATAGAGACGGAAGTATCAGATGTCGAGATGCTGGAAGTGGCACAAGAAACCCTGCCAGCAACAAAGCAGAGAAAAACAGACATGGCCCTCATATTAAAAGCCAAACCAGCCAAAGAAGAGGTCAGACCACAAGTTAAACCTAACATTGGTAGTAAGGAGGCAAGCAAAAAACAAGACGAGACAAAGCTGCCGGGGGAACAGAGTATCAACCAAGATGGCAATAGGAGTAAGTCCCGAGTCAAAAGAGTCAAAAAACACAGTGAGCAGATAAAACAAATAAAGAAATGGGTTTTACCAAACTCAGCCGAAAGAGAAGGAAGGGTAGGCAGAGACACGCCGGACCCAGTGCAGGCAGAGCAAACAACAATAGGGGCGCAAAGGCAGGCCCAAGTACAGACAGAAACCGAACATCGTCTTGCCTGGACCAAGCCCCACTTGAATATGGGCCAGAAAATAATGACACCTGCAAAAAAAATGTAAGGGGAAATAGGTAACCAGGACATCTGGGTCCTTAACAGTTACAGAACGAGGACAAAGTACATCCATGGATCGCTCGTTAATGGAATCACCAGGGATCTCTAGGAGACCAGAAAAAATGCAATTATCATCGAAGAACAGACATCTAAGGAATATCTCAGCATCAATGAAAAAAAAATCTTCAAACAAGAAATCGGACATGTTAGCGATCGTGTCTGCGATGACTATTGCATTAGCGCCTTTCTGTAAACTTTACAAAACTATCAAAGAGGAGATTCAAGATAACACCGCAGTCCTGACAAATATGATAACGAAATTGCAAAAAAATTGGGAAAGTAAAATTGAATCCTTAGAAAGAAAGATCGAAATCATGGAAATAATGAACAGAAAATTAACGTTAAGTAAAAAACATTCCAAATTCCACGGATAAACTACGAGATATGGGAAGTGCGTCAGCTAAAACCCCAGCCTCACCAAAACAGCGTAAGGATAAGGAAAAACACACGCCGATACCTTCATCAGAGAGCAGAGAATCAATCAACTACCAAATCAAAAAATGGACTTGCTAAAGATAACCCTGCTGGAAGGGGAAAACACTAACCCGAACGAAAAATAAAAGGCAAAATCCAAACCAACTGAAATATCAAACAATATAACCGGGCCTCAAACTAAGAAACAACAGGAGAGGGTTAGGCAATGGCCAGCAGAGAGTAATACAATAAGATTGCCTAGATCAGCGGAGGAATTCATGACAAATTCTGACTTAATGAATATATCACAACATCTGGAAAATAAAGCGACTGAGACAAAGGTGGGGGATGAAAAGAGAAGGATAAGAATATTAGGCACAAGTCAAAAGAAAGGATTAGGTCCCGAAAGAAAACCAAGAGAAAGAAGACCAGCATTGCCAGAAAGATCGAAGTAGCTCGACAACGTGTAAGAAAATTGACTCCCAACATAAAACCAAACGGTATCGAAGTGAGGAGTCGGATAAGGAGAAAATAATAGTAAACAGAATCAGACGGAGCCCACGGAAGTATAGATCACCAAGAAGGGAGGATGATGAGCAAAACCAAAAATAAGAAGAGATACGCTTATTCAAGCTCGAACAATTAGAAATAAAAGATATTAAATATTAATATTAATATTAAATCGACCGTCAGTACTGCAGCTAACAAAGAAAATGAAAACATTAAGAAAAATCAGAACAGAAGACATCAAACTGGTGGAACCTTATCATAGTGAGAAGAAGGCCAAAGCAAATCTTCTTGTAAAATCGGCTGGAATTAAATACATCGACCAGTTTGCATTTGAAGAAATAGAACAAATGGGCTTTTGACTGCCAGAAATAAAAAGGAATAGGGGAAGGAACGAACAGGAGAGAGAAAAGAAAGATGGGAGAAACTACTCACAGCATTATCAATCCCAAACGGAGGAGTTATACCTTCGGAACCGCTGGAGGAATCACCAGGCAGAAGAAGATAATCGGCTGGAAAACCACCATTTACGAAGAGAAGGAAAAGGACAAAGTGATAAAACTTCGAGGGATGTACAGGAAAAAACTAGATAACTGACATATTCAAACAGGCGATACATCGGACAAGATCACGGCACAGCAAAAAGCAGAAGAGAGGAATACAAAGAGCAGACGACTCCAAGTTCTACAGGTACAAAGGCACTTGACCCAAAGAACAAAATAAAGGAGAGTTACTCAGTGACATCGATAGGAACACCACAACCAAATGGCCCATGGCAGTGGTTAAAAACAACTTGGAACAAGAAAAGCGGTAAATAGCAACGATCAGGGTCAGCCTTCGTCCAGCCCAACGAAACAACAAGAAGAGCGGAGCAGCCCGAAAAAGGAAAAATATAGCCTGGGATCCTGGAACGCGAGAGGCCATGTACATTTAACAACAGCTGTTGACGTGGACTTAGGCATTTATGATATAGTATGTCTGCATGAGACATGGTTGGTGGAACAACCCACGCTGGATGGGTTTATGGTGGAAATATCACCAGCAGTTAAGGGCCTTTTAGGCAGGCCGTCGTCAGGATTGCTAACGACGATTTAAACGGGCATGGGTCTAACAGAACCTAGAAAATGGAAAGAAGCATATGAAATGCTAGTTACTGTGACAACATGGACACAATGTAGTACAAAGAATGGAAACAAGCCATTAAACCATCTAGCTATAATAAATTGCTACTGGAATCCGCAACGCATGTCAACCAAAATCTTCTGCTCCAAAATGGGAGAAACGATAGACCAGCTGTATGAAGATTTCGACAAAATTGAAATCATTAAATGGGTAGACTTCAATGCCAAATGCAATGAAGCATAAGGGGAGAAGTTCGGGGATGGCCAGCGGACAGTAGGAAATGAAGCAACAGTTGAGCGAGGAAAAGCATGGAATGAGGTCATTAGACAGAGAAGTATCCATAACATTGCCTCGCAGTTCCCAGAGCAAAATAACATCCCTACTTGGGAACGAATGAATGCAAAAGCCACTTTAGACTATATTTTCATCAGCAAAGGTCTAATACCAAGCATTGAGAGCTTTAAGGTTCAAAGAACAACACACAGTGACCATAATCTACTGGCCTGTACATGGCAAGGAAGAAGACCGGAAAAACAGAAGTATCAGGTGATCACAGAAGTAAATATCCAACAAACACGGCTCCGCTTAACGGAAGCGAACGTTCGGAAATCAAAGCCTCTTGGGATCAGAGAGATGCAATCAATCTGTTAAAGAAGGACGTGGAAAGGCCAAATTATATGCCATTACTACTGGCATATCAAACTTCAGTGTCAGGAAAAAACAAAAAATTAGATCACTGCAAGCATGCATACGATAAAGCAGTGTTTGAAAAAAAGAAAAGTGGGGTGGAGATTGAGAAGAATAGCCAAGAAAACAAACGCCAAAGACGATTGGGAGAACTGGCAGTCAGAAATGAAAATCTATAAGAACTGGCGGAAGCAACGTAGAGAAGCACAATAGCAAAATGATTCTGAATTGATGATGAGAAAAATATGGACAAAAAAATCGAGTGAATTTTGGGCGCTTATAAAAAACATGAATAACACGTCTACTGCGACGCCTATCAATGCAGTATCGGAAGCCAAGTGGGTAAGATATCTAACAACAGAATTTGATGGCCCACATTCAGCTACACTGGGGACGGAGCAGGCATCAAATTTAACCTGGGTTGACGTAGCTAACCCAGAGGATATAGAGAGGACAATTAGGAAGCTGAAAACATCCAGAGCTCCAGCTGTAGATGGACCGACGAAGGTGGATCTTAAACAGTCCCCTAAAGAACGGTCAGAAGTGATCAGTAAGATCTTTGCTGAATGTGGCAAAAGAAAATTGATTCCAGAAACGTGGCAGAAAGCAGTCATCGTTCCGTGTATAAAAAAGGAAGTAGGGAAGCCCCCGAAAGCTATAGGCCTATAGCGTTACTCGACATCATAGGTAAAATCTACGCAACACACGTGCTTGAACATTTCAGGTCTTGTGAAAAAAATGGCCCATCTAAAGATATCTTGCAAACAGGATTTCAGAAAAATGGCAGTACAGCAGTTAACATCATGATAATAAACATCTTAAAAGCTAAGGTGAAGGAAGGAGCCCCGAAGGTGTATTTGGCCTTCATGGACCTCTCGAAAGCGTTTGACAAGATTGACCGAAACAAATTGTGGGCAAAACTACAAGGCTGGAACTGTCCTACTTCAGTGCTTGAACCAATAAAAGTGCTCCACTCTCAAACCAAGATAAAAGTTAAGTTAAACCATCAAGGCACTCTATCGGAAGAGATCACTGTGAATAGAGGTGTCAAACAGGGATGCCCTTTGGCCCCGGCCCTATTTATTTCATTCCTAGGTGACTATCAGCATACAGAAGCTAAAATCAGGGCCTTCCCTCCAAGAATAGGAAAAACATGCATCCCAAGACTTTTGTACGCAGATGATGTAATTTTAATAGACCAGACGAAAATTAGGCTGCAGAGAAAATTAACAAATCTGGCGAGATACATTAGCGATAACCACCTTGACATAAACAAATGAAAACTAAAATACTGGTCATAGAGAAAGCACCGAGAAAACCAACTAAACAGCAAAACTGGTTTCTGGACAACACTAAAATCGAAATGGTAAAGAACATCAAATACCTAGGAGTTCAAATGGATAGCTCAGGAACGGAAAAGAGCATGCAAGATCTGCTGTGGGATAAAGTGAAACGGCTAACCTCACAAACCAGAGCAGTCGATAATAAGTACGGAAAATTTTCACTAATCCCAGCGATAAACTTCTATAAGTCAAAGGTTGTTCTGTCGCTAATGTACGGAATGGAAGCATCCCTGAACATCCCACGATCGCTCTGGAACAAACTGGAGGGCCACGTTTGGAAAGCAGTGTTAGGCTTACCAAAGTCGACCGCAATGCCGGCCATTAGACGGGAATTGGGTTTGGTGTCACTAGCCTCCATTGTGGACCAAAGCGCTATGAGACTCTATAGAAAAATCATCATGGCAGATACATTACACACATATAACATCATCTTGAAAGAAATTGAAATGGGAAAATGCGTAGCTCTAAAAAAATGGGTAGGAAACTGAAAAGAGATGCTGACTGTAATAGCTTGTAATGAAAAGGATCTGAAGGAAAACCCAGATAGAGTGAAACAAAAAATGGAGGGGATGGATTGGATCCACACGATTGAGAAAGCAGCTGGCAACAAACTCTTAACACATCTTCCTCCGGCCTTCAACAAGCTAAAAAGTCTGCAAAACTACTGTGCCAAATTCCCAGATAAAGGAAAGAGAAACTTGTTTATGAAAGCCAGATCAAACGTGCTGCTAACACACGAAATCATGAACATTTGGGTACCGGCGGTTGAATACGGTTGTCGCCTATGCAAGAATTTGGCCTTGATAGAAACTCTGAAACATCTGGTGTTACAATGTCCCAAAACTGAGCAAAACAGAAGTGCATACCTCCTACCGCTGATAACTAACCCCTGGATGATACAGGAAGACGATCTGTGGAACAAATTAATCTCAGGAGAAAAGACGAGATGGACGGTGGCCATGGTCAAATTAATAGAACTAGCATTCCGGCTGATCAGTCAGTCATCGACTACAAATATTCCCCAGTTGAACAGCGAGCCCCCTAACGAACTAATAGATTATGGTGAAGGGGTTAATCTGGACATACACGGAAATTCAAAATGACCAGACAGCAGTCGGGAGAGAAATGAGAAGAGAAGTGAAGTGAAGTGACCAATTCAGTTTGAAACCTTGATAAAATTTAGGTTTTCCTGAGTAAAATTTCAAGTAAATAAAAAAATAAAAAAATTCTGCATGCCGTATTCATTTAAAAACAATAAGCTGTTTTGTGCTTGGCTATCAGGTAAGTAAACCTTCTAAATAACTCCAAAGATACTTACAACGTTGGATCCATTTAAGGGTGAATGTAATGAATAGCAGGTGAGCCAAAATAGAGCACAGGTGCATCTCACCAGCTGCACCTAAATAAAAAAAGGTTCATAGATATTTTAACACACCATAGTTCACCAAGTAGCACAGACATATGCATGAGCTAAGCCTTCTCCTTGAGGGACAGAAGCCGCCGGAGCTCCTGCAACAGGGAGGACTAGTCCCACCAAGTAGAAGGAGGCAAGGAGGTAGAGCCTAGCTGCTACCAGCATCAGATCATCAACATGGAGGATACGACCAAGGAATACCACCAGAAATATAGCGCAGTTGAATCAAGCAGATATATATAGAGAGCCACTGGCAGATTCTCAGCCATATCCCCTTCCGCAAGAACCATCTTAATTAATCCCCCATTTCTCTGCCACCTAATTCATACTCACACTGCATTGGTGTTTTGCAGGGAATGCTGCACCCCATACTTTAATGTCGAGGTGCAGGTCCTAGATGAACTTCTGCAACACGACCATATTGCCCAACACAGCATTCAGAATGCTATCAATGCCACCAAAATGAAGCTCTAAAACACTTTACACTTCCCATATGCAATAGGCACCCTGCGGTACACACATGAAGCATTGTCCCACCCCAGGCAAGGTAGCAAATGTTTAGAAACCATAGGCAGCAACAGACCATGGAAATCAAAATAGCGTGTGCTGCTGACCTGACAATCCCCTACTCCTGTGCTTTCCTTGCTTCCATTCTGGATCAACACACTGAACAGAACTGCACTGGGCCAGCCTTCATGCAGCCCTATATAGAATAAATGATAATAGCTTAAGGTATTTAAGAAAATCCTATCCATAGTGGAAGACTAAAACATTATTCAACCACAAAGCTGCAGTCATGTGATTGTCAGTCCCCCACTTTCACCACCCTCCACACTATCTTCTCTGTTCTCTCTGCATATGCAAGTGCCCACTTCTTCTGTAAGACATATGTGTGCACCACTTCCCCCATGCTATTTGTATGTACTGAAGGTAACTCAGGGTTTACCCTGTTCACCCGATGATGTCCCAGTTGGATAGCATCAGAGGCATTATAAATATTGTTAGATACACATGTTAGGACCAGCACAATCATTGAGAGCTTATTTGGTCTGTTTAGGCACACATAAATTGTCTCCATCAAACTGGGCCTACCTACAACCGCAAAAAGTTGTGGAAAATAACAATTAACTGCAGGATGGTACCAAACCTATGCATAAGGTGCTGCGTGCTGATTCAAAAACAAGATGTCATTCTGGCACACAGTAATATTGATGGGGAGACCGGACATATGCAGCAATTGAAGTAGATATTCACACAGGAAATGATAACCAATTACTTCTAAGGACATGAATGCCAATGCAAAACCCATACACCATAACGTAGTACATAAACAAGTTAGAGAGTTTGAACAGAATGAAACAAAATTAAAACAGGGACATGATTAGATGGATCAAATATTTGAGTAACATTTTCTTTACCCTCTGTAATACACACACCCCAATACCACCTACAACAGTTCTTATATATTTGTTTATTATTAATACACTTTCAGCCGAATGGCTTTGTACATACAGCATTAAACACGTGACAATACAAACATTTAAACATTGGTAACATATACGATGGTTCCAACAATACAACTGTTCTTCTAGGGAATGATACACCAGTAAAAATACATGCTATTAAAACCAGTAATACATGATAATAATATCTATGTTTAAAACCTTTAAACCATAAAGGCAATATCTAAATACTCACAGTCACGTGTGTAGTATAATGCAACCAGATTTTCAGTATCATGACATTCCATGAATTACAATAGTAGGGTGGAGCTCAGCTAGTTAAGCTTTTAAGAATGTGAACACATTTCCAATACGATTTAACCAGATAATACATAATATTATGATCACATCCAGTAAAAAATATTGTCCATACGGCAGAATAGTTCTGCCCTTCATGTCCGCACTTTACAACCCACAAATTGATCGACCCCTTTCCCCTCTTCTTAGCAGTATTACATGTTCCCAAATAACTAAACTTATAGAGCTTTCTCAATCCCATTGGACACTGAGGTGAGGGATGGGGACTGGTGGGTACTTTTTGGCCTGTTTAGTTTAGTTTAGTTTAGTTTATTATTTGTATGGTGCGCCATACCCTGGAGTATCAGGGCGCAAACAGACAAGGATATGCTCAACTTACAGATACATAGAAATCAGATGAAGGTACAGAGATGCGCTGAGCTTGGTTACAGATATGCACGGCTAATTGCAAGTACAAGGAAACGGCAGGACGTGTAGACATAGACATCAGCAATATTATAGTAAGCAGATATGAACAGGGAGAGATCAAGGACAGGGGAGCAAGGAGCATGCTCCTGCATGGTCCTGTTCACATAATATATAGTTATATACAGTTATGTACAATGTGACAAGTGGAATAGTTAGCTGTCATTGGCTCTCAGCCACCTAGTGAGGTTTTGTCTAAATTTTGCGAAAGGCTGAGGTTCTCTGACGTCATGGGGGAGGGAGTTCCATAACTGCGCAGCCTTGACCGGGAAGCTATTTCCTCCTATAGTGGCAAGTTTGAAACGTGGAACTTGGAGGCAGTTTGCGTTGGCTATTCTGGTAGGTCTGGAAGAAGTCCTTTTGCGTAATCTATCCATGAGGTAAGGTGGAGCTTTGTTATTGATACATTTGTGGGTGAGGGAAGCGATTTTGAGATGAAATGTGACTAGATATGCCACATGAGCAAGGTTAAGGTTTGTTAGAGACACTCATTTGTAACGGGTGGTCATCAGAGAGAGAGTGATAGAGAGAGAGACAGAGAGAGAGAGAGAAATGTAATCGGTATCCGTCAGGGGAAATTTCTCAGGGTCCTCAATGTGTTGATAAAACTTACCAATTATTGGATCCCCTTTTGGAGCCATAATCAAATCAGCATCTGGGGTCTCCTTACTCCATTGCGCGGTTGAGAGTTCATTGTGAGCATATGTCAGGGACTTAGTGATAGCAGTGACCTGGATTTCCCCCAAAAGGGACTCGATCTCAAGTAGATCCCCTTGGATGGCTCCGGTTTTGGCCAGCTGATCATCTAGGTCATTTCCAGTTTTGTCTGGTCCCTCTAATTTAGAATGACCCTTAATCTTTTTTCCAGTAGATGGTCATCCCATTCGAGGTGACCAGATGATCAATATTTTGTATTAACTTTCCGTGTTTTAGTGGTTTATTATGAGCACATAGCATGCCTCTGGTTTTCCAATTACCCCGGTGCTCCACAAACCCGTTCCGTACATAATCTGAATCAGTGATTATGACCAGTTTGTGGAGTTGGTGTTGGACAGCAGTGAGGATGGCTTGATGCACAGCCATCAGCTCTGCCACTTGACTACTTCGGGGACCGATCTTGTACGCAGCAGAGGGTCCTGGGGCATCATTCACCCATGCAGTCCCCACACCGGCCACAAGTTCCTGTTCCCCTTTGTTGTCAACATGGTAGGAGCACCCATCCACATAGACAGTGGGCATTCCCTCACACTTGTCTTCTTCGTAGACCTTGTGTGGTGAATTAAGGTATGCCTCCATGTTGTCCTTGATTTTAAGACTTTTGTCCTCCAGACAGTTTTCTCTGGCACAATCATGCAAGTCAGCCAGACCTCGCGCAAGGGGACTCTTCTTGTTTTGGCCATATCTGACCTCCACAGGAAAGCCTTGCATTGACAGAATCCAGGAAGTAATTCGGGAATTACTCACATTTCCGGCCCGGATTCTGTCACTTTGAAGATATTGCAGAGGCTGGTATGGAGTCTCCACTATGATGTGTTCCCCTGGATAAACGGGCGGTAATTCTTCAATGCCCACACCGTTGCCAGGAGTGCCTTCTCAAAATCGTTGAATTTTTCCTCCACAGTGGATAAAGTTTTATTCACATAGGAGATAACTTTATTGACCTTGTCATGCTATTGAGATAATACTGCAGTCAAGCATGTATTTGAGAACCCTGTTTCCAAGAAGAACTCCTTGTTTTTGACAGGGTAAGCTAGGCAAGGCGCTTGTGAGAGGCTTCTTTTGAGTTGTCTTACTGCCTCCGCTTGTTCTGGACCACACTCCCACTTGACCCCCCCCCTTCAACAGATGGATCAGGGGTCTCGTGATCTCTGTGTAATCCTCAATGAACTTTCTGCTGTAATTAGTCAGTCCAAGGAGGCTCCTTAGTTCCCGCAGAGTTGTAGGGTCGTTTATTTTCTGGAGTGTTTATACTTTCTTTTCCTGGGAACAGAGACCCTCAGGAGTTATCTCATGCCCCAAGAAATTGACACGGGTCCTGCACCACTGTGCATTTTGGAAAGAGAGTTTTGCTCCGGCAGCCCTCAACTGTGTCAAAACAAAACGGATCTCTGCTATGTGTTCCTCCACAGTAGAGCTTTTGATTAGCACATCATCTACGTAGGCCAGGTTACCTCTTTCACTTAAGTCGGGCATGGCCTTATGCAGAAAGATGTTAAATTCATTGCCGGAGTTGATGTATCCGAAGGGAGTCCGGGTCCAAGTGTACTGCTGCGCCCAAAGGTAAAGGCCAGCTTCTAGTGGTCCTCCTACTAACAGGCACAGTCCAGTACCCATTGGTCAGGTCAATGGCAGTGTATACCTTTGATCCCTGGATCTGGGCCAGCCCTTGGTCAATGTAGGGAAGAGGACATCGGGAAGTGTGGACCCGTTTGTTGAGCTCCCTTAGGTCAGCACAGAGTCTCCACTGGACGTTTGGTTTCAAAATCCCCAGCACCGGATTATTATAAAACATCTTTTTATTGAGGTAGTGGCAGGTACACAACTCGTTCCAACAACATAACAAGAAAAAATTATATAGTGGCATTTTTCATTTTCACAGGTGATACATATTCACATGGGGTCTTCATTGTCCGAAGGCAGTTCACATAAGTATGTCCTGAACGGGCCCCAGATATCTTTCGGTCGGCTCATTCTCGGCTGAGTCAGTGCATATTGTTCCTCGTTCTCATTCACATACGTCAATTCTTGTAAAAAGGTGTTCATGCTCGGAGGTGTAGGGCTTTTCCAAGCCTGGAGGATGCATTTTTTAGCAACTGCGCAAGAAACATGAAAGAGTCCTCTAGTTCACTCCGAGCACTTCCCAATATCACCAAACAGGTATTTTTGTGGAGACAGGAATTGGAATATTTGTGTGAGTTCCGCCAATAACTCAGCCACCCCCCCCCCAGAACCGCTGCAGCTCAGGGAAGTCCCAATACATGTGAAAAGACCCTGCTGTTGGGTGTTCAGACGGATTTCTGAACTCTGTCCTGGCGGCGCAGAAGTTCAGAAGGCCAACCTAATTACTTGGAACAGGGTAACCTCTGGACAAGCCAGACCGATCAGGGTAGCGATCGCAGCGGTCAAGACTAGGTCTCAAGAGGGGTGAGGGTGACTGAAAGCCCGCAATGAGCACACAAGGCAAGGACACTTACAAATTACTCCAAACAGGTGTTATATTAAAAATATATATACATTTATTCCAAGGCCTTTGCAACAATGACCGTAGCGAGAAATCACAATAAAACTCTAGTAAACCAACACATACCAAACCAATACAATATATATACAAATACAAATGAGTCTAAAGCGTTAGATGCACGAAATGTGTAGTCCACCTAGAAGGGGAGGAAAACAGGCAGTGCGAAATAATGATTAGACCCAGTCCGCCTTCAGAGGCACCTAACTAAAAGGAAGTCCAAGCCCTACGAAGAGTGGAGCCTTGTACTCAAAAGTACCTGCACAAGCTGGTGCCAACGGGCAACAAGCGGAGTCTCTTCGAGGGAATCAGGCAGTTTAGTTTGGTGCACAAATGAAGAAGAACAGAGTTCCGCGACTCAAGCGCAGCCTCCACTGTAGGCAGATGCAGAGCGCGAGTATGGAAAGGGGTGCTGTTTGACACAGCGGGGAAAAGCTATGGGCTCCTGCAGGAGGGCGACCAGTTCCTACCTATGCTACTCACCGGTCCCCAATGCAAGCAGACCCAGGCTTCTCCGCGTCAGTTTCAGTGCTGGCAGGTTCAGGGGAGCAGGGGACGTCTCGTCGTCGTGTAGATTCTGCAGCAGCAGAGTTGAGTATCTCAGCCAAATGTACATTACTCACTTCAGACCTGGGAATGCCAAGTGTACGAATCGTGTGAGAGTGACAAGGACTCGAAATACAACACAACCTGGCGGCGGTTACAGAGCAAGACTCCTGTGTAGGCTGGTCAGTCTGCTGGATGGCCCAGAGACACTTCCGAAGGCTTACGTGCAGGAGATGGTGAAGATGCCGAGAATAGCTGTCCCCGGTATTCCAAGGGTCGAAATACCAGTACAGGCCTTCAGGTTCGATCAGAGGTAAAAAGGGTTTCACAAGGCGACAGTAGTGCAGAGGAGCAGTCCTTCAGCGGGTCACCAGCGATTCCTCGGTTCAGCCTCGTGGTTGCAGGATACTTGGCTCCTGTATTCTTTTGTTCATGAGAACTCAGGAGATCGACATGGTAGTGGCATTTCCAGCCCCCTCTTATCCACGGTTCCCTTCGTGCCAAAACGGAGGGGACCCAATGGGAGATCCGCTCATCAAACACTCACACCATACGTGGACCTATCACGGACCACGGTGGTCCCAGGCATTCACACCACACTAGACTCTCTGGCACCCAGGATGTGTATTGGGACCAGACATCCCAGCCCACATCCTGGAGGCACACACAAGGCCTGTAGAAGCCCGCGAAAGCATCTGTGCTTCGCGGGAAAGTACATGCCCAAATAAGGAAGGCCCCGGGTCGGATCGACCTGGGGAAGGTGAAGGGGGCAAGACGGTCAGCGGACAGGACAAAGGAGCCTCGTGGTCTGGCCATTTTGGGAGCCAGGCCAGCATTTTGGGCTAAGCGCGAAAAACGCGCTTAAAAGGCCAAAAGGAGCTCAAAAACACAAGAAACGATTGGTGCCACCATTCCCGTCCGTGATTCACTTGCACCAAGCAGTTACAATCCAAAAAGAGTATCTAGGGCCTGTAGAAGGCTAGAGACCCAAGAGAGCAGTAACTTAGCTTACAGTGCCCTCTTGTGTCATGTTGCACGAAAGCTGCAACATGATAAAGAAACTACGGAAAACAGCGTTTCCCGGTACTGACTGTCATAAGGGCATGTCAGTTTCCCCGTAAGAATGGAGCGAAAGCCCAGAGGAGTGCGGCAGAAGGCTGTGCTTCTCTGGCAAAGTCTAGATCATGATGAAAACAACAGCAAAAAGTTTAGGGGTTGCCACATGGAAGGAAAATTACCCACAATTAAGAAATCTTTCCTAACACTCGCCCCTCCCAGACTATGGACAGGGGGAACTAATCCGCCCCTGGATTAGTCTCTTGTTCAGGTCGGTTAAACATTCTGGACAACCCATCAGCATTGCTATGTTGGACACCTGGCCTATGCTCAATAGTGAAGTCGAAGCCTTGTAGACTTATGGACCACCTAAGCAACATTGGATTCTCTCCCTTCATGTTCATTAGCCACTTTAAGGGCTTATGGTCAGTTTGCACAGTGAAGTGGGTCCCATAGAAGTATGGCCTCAGCTTCTGTAGGGCCCACACAACAGAGAAACATTCTTTCTCCACTGTGGACCATCTGAGCTCTCTGTCCTTAAGCTGGCGACTAATAAAACCAATAGGGTGTTCCTTACCCTTCTCATCTACTTGCGATAGTACAGCTCCTATCCCAGTGTCAGAGGCGTCCGTCTGCACAATAAAAGGTCTTTGATAATCAGGGGCCCTGAGGACAGGGGCCTGGCACAAGGAGTCTTTTAAGCCATTGAAGGCCTTCTCACACTCGTCGGTCCAAGTTAACTTCTTGGGTTTCTTCGGAGTGGTGAGGGCAGTCAGAGGGGCAGCTATGGTGCCATAGTCTGCCACGAAGTTGCGGTAATACCCCGTGAGTCCTAAGAAGGCTCTCACTTGGGTCTGTGTAGTGGGGGTAGGCCTGTCTTGTACTGCTTGTACTTTACTGGGAAGAGGCTGTATCCTCCCTCCACCTACTTCATGTCCAAGGTAAACCACTGAGCCTTGTCCAATCTGGCATTTACTAGCCTTTATGGTCAAGTGTACTTTCTGAAGAGCCTGGAGCACAATTCCAAGGTGTTTCACATGGTATTCCCAGGTGGCACTGAAAACTGCTATATCGTCCAGATATGCAAGACAGAATTCGTCCAACCCATTCAACACATGATTCACAAGCCTCTGGAAAGTGGCAGGTGCATTCTTCAACCCGAACGGCATTACCCTGAATTGGTAAAGGCCACGTGGAGTAGAAAACGCTGTATTCTCCCTGGCATGTTCTGCTAAAGCTATTTGCCAATAGCCAGCAGTGAGGTCAAACGTGCTGAGATACTTGGAGGCACCCAAAGTATCCACCAGCTCATCTGTTCGAAGCAAGAGGTGTTCATCTGTCTTGGTGACAGCATTCAGAGCCCTGTAATCCACGCAGAACCTCAATTCAGAAGTGCCTTCCTTTAGAACCAAAACCACATGGCTGGACCAAGGACTACTAGAGGGTTCAATCACCCCAAGGTCTAACATCTTGTTGACCTCGGTCTTAATATAAGACCGTACTTTGTCTGACATCCTGTATCCCCTACTTTTGGTATTTGGTAGGTACACTGTCTCCTGTGTCTATGTTATGTTTGCACCAAGGTGTCAAACCAGGCGACTGTGAAAACAGGGGGGAAAACTGCCTAAGCAAACTTTTCACCTCAGCCTGCTGATCAGAAGTCAGGTGAGGGGCCACTCGGACACCCTCAAAGGAGCTATCTGAAGGACCGCTTTGGAACAGGTCAGGGAGAGGTTCAGACTCCTCTTCCTCAATGTCTGAAGCCACCAGCAGTGCTGCGATTTCGACTCTTGGGACGAAAGCCTTCAGCCTATTTACGTGAAACACTTTTGGAGCCTGTCCAGGCCTTCCAAGGACCACTAAATAGTTAACCTCACCCAGGGGCTCCACCACTGTGTAAGGGCCTGACCATTTGTCCTGTAAAGCTCGAGACCTTATGGGATTCATGATCAGGACTTGCTGACCAGGTGTAAAGTTAATGAGGGAAGCTTTCTGGTCGTACCAATGTTTCACCAGCGCTTGTCCTGCCTTCAATTTATCACTAGCCAAGCCCATCAGAAGTACCATCCGTTTTCTGAGCCCCAGCACATAATCTACTACGTTGGTAGTAACAGGGGGAGTGGGCATCTCCCATCCCTCTTTGACTATGGCTAAGGGTCCCCGTACAGGATGACCGAACAGAAGTTCGAAGGGGCTGAAGCCAACACCCTCCTGTGGTACCTCTCGGTAGGCAAACAGTAAGCATGGTAATAGAAGATCCCATTTTCTTCTCTGAGGTTCTTCCAGAGCCCCAATCATGCTCTTTAACGTTCTGTTGAAACGTTCCACCAGACCATTGGTCTGGGGGTGGTATGCAGAAGAGAACTTGTAGGTGACCCCACATTCTTTCCACATAGCCTTCATATACTTCGACATAAAGTTGCTGCCACGATCCGACACAACTTCTTTAGGGAAGCCAACCCTAGTAAATATGTCAAGTAACGCTTTTGCAACTGACTTGGCAGTTACAGTTTTCAAGGGGATGGCCTCAGGATATCTGGTTGCATGGTCGACCAGCACCAGGATAAACCTATTGCCTGAGGATGTTGGCGGGTCAAGGGGACCAACGATGTCGATCCCTACCCTTTCTAATGGTATTCCCACAACTGGGAGTGGTACCAATGGAGCTTGGATTGTCGAGCCATCCTTACCAGATAACTGGCAGGAGGCACAACTCCTGCAGTGACTTTCTAATTGCACCCCCATCTTGGGCCAGTAGAAGTGCATGGATAACCTTTGCTTGGTCCTCTTAATACCAAGGTGACCAGCAAGGGGCACTTCATGCGCCAACTGCAGGAGGAAGGGTCTTACAGCAAGGGGAACCACCAACCTCCTATGGTCTCCTTCTGTAGACTCTGTGGGCTCACTATACAGGAGTCCACCTTCCCAATAAATCTGATGCGTCCAAGGAGGTTCACCCTCAAGCTGGGAGCAGGCCTGTGTCCTTAGGCCTTCCAGAGATGGGCACTCACGTTGGCCTTTACTGAATTCTTCCCTGTCAGGACCACCTTCTACTAACAAGTGGCAAGTCTTTTAGTTCAGGATGGTCGTTAGGGTCAAATACTTCAGGCATCGCCACCTCCTCGTCAGGCCCGGGCGATTGAACAACTTCCTCCACCGCAGTGGTAGGCAAGCTCGGGGGAATGTTCTCTTTCCCTCGTCTTGACTTGTTTACTCCTTTCGCCTTGGGTTTCCCCTTCGGCTGGGGCGTGTACTGGTCTTGGCCAATGCGGCCCGTGCTTGAGACCGTGTGTAGGGTCCGTCGGCAGTGTCTCCTACGAGCCCTAAAGCTCTGAGATCATTGCCTAACAAGACCTTTCCTGGGACGTTTCTCTGAATGCTCACTGGAATCCTGACTGCTGTACCATTTAAAGTAAGATTTACAGGTATTACTGGGAACATGCGGAGTGGGCCGTCAGCCAATTTAGTGGGCATCAGAGTAGCTCTGGCAACTTCCTCTGAGTCTACCAAGGTAGAATCCACTACAGTTCGACTGCACCCACTATCCCTAAGAGCTGGAGTATCTACTCCATTTATCAGCGCACTGTCTTTAAAGTAGTGCTTGGTATTATCTGGAATCCTAGCATAAGCCTCTGCAACTTTAGGCTCCCAGGAACCCAGGGAAACTAAAACTACCTCAGCTTCTATCCCGCTGGGGAATGAGTCTGAGGAGAAGGATGCTCCTGTAATCTCTTCTTCCTCGTAGGAGGAGAAGGCCAGATTAGCGGAGGTGACCCCAAAAGGTTTAACCTTACACCGGGGATCCCCCTTCACGTGGTCAGTTGCTCCATAAGCAAAACAAGATCCATTGGGTCTGTTTACATAGGGATGCTTATTTTAACCAGAGTTAAGTTTCGGAGGCTGACCTCCACTACCCTGTGAGTTCTCTTGTGTCTTACCCTTATTTTTCTTTTTGTGGCCCTTTTGAGAAGAAGATTTATCAGATTCTCCACCCTCCTTATCTTTGGACTTTTTCCCTTCCTCCTGCTTACCAGGATGAGTTTTGTCCTTATGGGACACTCGATGTGACACCCATAAGTCTGCTGCAATGGCCAGCTTCTTAGGATCTATCTCCTTCGAATCGGCCAAATGCTGCTTAAGCTCCGGGGAAGAAGATGCAAAAATGTGTTCCAGCATGCCTTCAAAGGTAGAAACCTTATAACCTTCGACCCAGCCAGTCAAGTTTTTTAAGGATTCGGTTACATAAGATACCCAAGTACCACCTTCTTTTTTCTTGTACTCTCGGAATCGTTTTAAATATTGGGCAGGAGTCTTTCCAAACTTTAAAATGAGAGTTTGCTTTAACATTGCCATTTCCATAATGGCACTACAGCCAGAATGGGGCAGTCTGCTGAGTAACCAGGCAATCTTATCAGCATTGTCAACTTCACATGCATACTCAAACGTATTCAGCCAGTCCATAATGTCATTCCTTTCCTCGTACACACTGAGCAGATCTTTTGGAAACTGTGGATGAGAGGAGGCCCCAGACCCATGTCCAGGACCCTTGGACCCATTTGCAACCTGAAGCTTGGCCAGTTCCAACTGGTGATCCCTGTCTTTCTGTTTTTCTGCCTGTTCGATTTTTAGCTTGACCCTATTGAACTCAAGCTCTTCCTGTAGTTTGGCCATATTGAACTCAAGCTCCTTCTGCCTAAACAGCAGCTCTTGCTTCTTGAATTCAAGCATGGCCTCCCCATCGACACTGGCAGAGGAAACATTAGACATCACATCCTCCCTGTCCTTGTGATCGCGGTGGATCAGTGCAGCGGCAGAACCGTCGGTTCTACCAGTGAGAGCAGCCCCACCTCCTTCCGCACTGTCCTCAGAAGTTATAGCGTCAAGCTGCGCTTCTTGCCACGCCACGATTCTTTGGATCATATCCAATTTGGTGCCTTCAGAGGAAACACCTCTTTTTCAATGTTTCGGATTTGGAAGCATTTAAAGTTAACAAGGTATTTGTTTCCATACTGTTAGATAGGACTATGGCCTTTTTAAAGTCATACTACGACAATTCACTACGTGTCCTGGTAGGATTAACTCGAAATGCCTTAGTTCGTGCGCAACACTGGATACCTTCAGTCGTATCCCACCGCTGTACACCAATTTGTTAAGACGGATTTCTGAACTCTGTCCTGGCGGCGCAGAAGTTCAGAAGGCCAACCTAATTACTTGGAACAGGGTAACCTCTGGACAAGCCAGACCAATCAGGGTAGCGATTGCGGCGGTCAAGACTAGGTCTCAAGAGGGGTGAGGGTGACTGAAAGCCCGCAATGAGCACACAAGGCAAGGACACTTACAAATTACTCCAAACAGTTGTTATATTAAAAATACATACACATTTATTCCAAGGCCTTTGCAACAATGACCGTAGCGAGAAATCACAATAAAACTCTAGTAAACCAACACATACCAAACCAATACAATATATATACAAATACAAACAAGTCTAAAGCGTTAGATGCACGAAATGTGTAGTCCACCTAGAAGGGGAGGAAAACAGGCAGTGCGAAATAATGATTAGACCCAGTCCGCCTTCAGAGGCACCTAACTAAAAGGAAGTCCAAGCCCTATGAAGAGTGGAGCCTTGTGCTCAAAAGTACCTGCACACGCTGGTGCCAACGGGCAAAAAGGGGAGTCTCTTCGAGGGAATCAGGAAGTTCAGTTTGGTGCACAAATGAAGAAGAACAGAGTTCTGCGACTCAAGCGCAGCCTCCACTGTGGGCAGAAGCAGAGAGCGAGTACGGAAAGGCGTGCTGTTTGACACAGCGGGGAAAAGCTATGGGCTCCTGCAGGAGGGCGACCAGTTCCTAGCTATGCTACTCACCGGTCCCCGATGCAAGCAGACCCAAGCTTCTCCGCGTCAGTTTCAGTGCTGGCAGGTTCAGGGGAGCAGGGGACGTCTCGTCGTCGTGTAGATTCTGCAGCAGCAGAGTTGAGTTAAAGATGTCCCAAAGGAAGTGAACCTGCACAGTTTGTTACCACAGCAGGGCAACGGAGCGGCCGTGTGTATCTCAGCCAAATGTACACTACTCACTTCAGACCTGGGAATGCCAAGTGTATGAATCGTGTGAGAGTGACAAGGACTCGAAATACAACACAACCTGGCGGCGGTTACAGAGCAAGACTCCTGTGTAGGCTGGTCAGTCTGCTGGATGGCCCAGAGACACTTCCGAAGGCTAACATGCAGGAGATGGTGAAGATGCCGAGAATAGCTGTCCCCGCTATTCCAAGGGTCGAAGTACCAGTACAGGCCTTCTGGTTCGTTCAGAGGTAAAAAGGGTTTCACAAGGCGACAGTAGTGCAGAGGAGCAGTCCTTCAGCGGGTCACCAGCGATTCCTCGGTTCAGCCTCGTGGTTGCAGGATACTTGGCTCCTGTATTCCTTTGTTCGTGAGAACTCAGGAGATCGACATGGTAGTGGCGTTTCCAGCCCCCTCTTATCCACGGTTCCCTTTGCGCCAAAACGGAGGGGACCCAATGGGAGATCCGCTCATCAAACACTCACACCATACGTGGACCTATCACGGACCACGGTGGTCCCAGGCATTCACACCACACTAGACTCTCTGGCACCCAGGATGTGTATTGGGACCAGAAATCCCAGCCCACATCCTGGAGGCACGCACAAGGCCTGTAGAAGCCCGTGAAAGCATCTATGTTTTCGCAGGAAAGTACATGCCCAAATAAGGAAGGCCCCGGGTCGGCTCGACCTGGGGAAGGTGAAGGGGGCAAGACGGTCAGCGGACAGGACAAAGGAGCCTCGTGGTCTGGCCATTTTGGGAGCCAGGCCACCATTTTGGGCTAAGCGCGAGAAACGCCAAAGGGAGCTCGAGACACAAGAAACAATCGCTGCCACCATTCCCGTCCGTGATTCACTTGCACCGATCATTTACAATCCAAAAAGAGTATCTAGGGCCTGTAGAAGGCTAGAGACCCAAGAGAGCAGTAACGAAAGCTGCAACATGATAAAGAAACTACGGAAAACAGAGTTTCCCGGTACTGACTGTCTTAAGGGCATGTCAGTTTCCCCGTAAGAATGGAGCAAAAGCCCAGAGGAGTGCAGCAGAAGGCTGCACTTCTCTGGCAAAGTCTAGATCCTGGTGAAAACAACAGCAAAAAGTTTAGGGGTTGCCACATGGAAGGAAAATTACCCACAATTAAGAAATCTTTCCTAACATTGGGCGCCGCACTTGGGGCATTCGCTCGAGGAGTCTGGTACGAACCTCGCTACTGTGGCCGGTGTATAGTGGAGTCTGTTAAGAATTTTAAATTGTATCTGGCGCAGTCCTGCATTGAGCGAAACCCTTTTAGTGAGTGTACAATACTTTACCCATTTCTCACCAGGAATGGCTACCTGCAAATCTGTTTCCCATTTTGTTTTCACATTGTTGGTCGTGGGAGTGTTGGCCTGCACCGATGCATATAATTTGGAGACTCCCAGACCCCCCTGAGTTGTGATCAATTGTAAACAAGGGTGTGAAAGTGGCTGATCAGGAAATAGGGGCCATCTAGCCTGGAATGCTGATCTCATTCGGTAATATTGGAGTGTTCGAAGTGGTCCTCTCCCCAGTGCCCTTAAAATATCTGTTAAGTTAACAAATTTCCCCTCTATGAACATGTCCCCCACCACCATTTCCCCATTGGGGTCCCATGCTTCCTGCATGTCCGTGTTGAAAGTGGGAGGAATGCCGGGAAAGTTCCACAAGGGAATCTGTGGGTTATAGGGCCTTTCAATTTTAAGTCTCCGACAAAGCCCGGACAGTGCAGCTCACCGGATCGTATTCACACACGTCTCTATGTCATGGGGCGCAGATAATTGATCTCGCATCCGAGGGTGCAACTGTGTGTGTCTCCACCCATGCATGCGGTGCTTCTTCTGCCGTCTCATACCAATATCTGGGCAACTAAATAATAAAGTTCAAAGTCCGGGGCTCCTATGCCTCCGGAACTGTATGGTTCCACCATTTTCTCCCATCCCATTCTAGCAGTCTTCCCGTTCCAGAGAAATGTAGTCACCATTGATCGCAGCCTGGAGAAGAATTCCCTGCCTGGCCATATCGGGATATTCACAAACAGGTACAGTAGTTTCGGAAGGACGGTCATTTTTAGCACTGCTATCCTGCCATGTAGTGAGATAGGGAGGTGCCTCCATATCGCAAGCTTCGCATTAATTGACTGTAGCGCCCCTTCGTGGTTATCGGAAAATAAAGATTGTCTGCTCCTGGAGACCAGAACGCCTAGATATCATATATATCCCTCCGTCCATTAAAGGCTCTCCGTCTTTTCTGGGGATTTAGTACAAGGGGTGAGTGGGAAGATTTCCGACTTAGAACTATTTACAGTGTAACCAGAGTAATCAGCAAATTTGTGTATATCTGCCATTATAGGCGCAAGGTTTTTGTCGGGTTCACGGATATATAACAGCGTGTCGTCCGCATAAAGCGAAATCAGCTGATTGGAGCCCTTCATGACTATGCCTTTATCTTTATGGCGCAATCTGACTGCAGCAGCCATGGGCTCTATTGTAAGAGCAAATAGGATTGGCGAGAACGGGCATCCTGTCTTGTGTCCCTCCCCAGTTCGAACATGTCAGACATGGTTCTGTTAGTATATACTCTCGCCCCCGGCTTTGTGTAGAGTAGGCGGACATATCTGATAAAATTGGGTCCCACCCCGAACGCCTCCAGCACCGAGAAGAGGTACTCCCATGAGACCGAATCAAATGCTTTCTCGGCGTCGAGGGACACCGCGACCGCCTGCCTGCCCGGGTCAATTTGTGCCATGATCCCAAACAGCCTGCGGAGGTTTAACGCAGTAGACCTTTTGGGAATAAACCCATTTTGGTCCGGGTGGACCAGTGCTGGAACCATGGGTAACATACGATTGGCCATGACCTTGGCAAAAATGTTTGCGTCAGTATTTATGAGCGAGAGGGGCCTGTAAGAGGACATATCCTGGGGTGGGCGTCTGGGTTTAAGAAGCACCGTAACAATAGCTTCCCTCATTGTAGGGGGCAATTTGTGCTGTTCGAGGGCCTCCTCCCAGGTTCTGAGTAGAATAGGGGCCAGCTCCTCATGGAACTCCTTATAAAATTCGGCCCCCAGTCCATCAGAACCCGGAGCTTTACCCGACGTGAGATCCTTAATGGCTTCAGTGATCTCTTCTATTGTGACAGGTAGCTCCAAAGCTAATCTATTTTCGTCTGGGAGCGTCGGGAGACCCAGTGAGGCCAGGTAATCTTTTGTCTCAGTGGGGGTTTTCTGGTCTCTATTCGTATAAAGTGTTTTGTAGTATTCAACAAATTCATCGTTAATACCTTTATCGCTTGTGACCATTACAGTTGGAGCTGTTTGAATAGCGGCTATTGGGGCGTTATTTGTTTAATTTCGAAGCAGGTTGGCCAGCATTTTCCCCGTCTTATTCCCCTCCCCATAGCGACATGCCCGCATGGGGGCCGCAATGTATCGTACCTCTCTCGTTGCTAAATTGTCAAAGGTCCTAAGAAGTCTATGAATTCCAGCAAGGGTGTCCCTATCATGGGTGCGGCTGTATACCTCCTCCAGCTCTTTCAGTTCCCTTTCCACCACTTCGAGGTCCCGTCTCACCCCCTTCAAGAGTCCCGTTGATTTGGACATAAGGATCCCTCTATCCCAAACCTTAAAGGTTTCCCAGACCGTGGATATCCGGTCTACCGTCCCCAGATTGTCTACAAAGAAGTTGGTTATCTGTTCATGTAGTGACTCGGCCAAGTTTGCATCTCCCAACAGTCCCCCCGCATTCTCCACCTTCTGGCCTGTCTGGGAACATCTTGTAAAACGAGGCTCAGTAAGACCGGAGAGTGATCGGACAGCATGCGGGGAAGGATCGTGCAGTGTCGCAGCGTATTCGAGATGTCAGAGGATATGAACCAGTAGTCTATACGCGATACACTGTCATGCACTGTTGAGTAATATGTATATTGTCTATTATCCGGGTGCAGCACCCGCCAAGCATCTATCAGTGACAACTGTGGGAGGAGTTGGTTCAGGGTTGTCGCTGTTTTCGTTGGAGCCCTCACTACGCTTGCTGACCTATCCAACATGGGGTCGAGTGCAACATTAAAATCGCCGCCCCATATAATGATTGCTGCGTCATGTTTGTTAAGAGTGTCAAATATTTTCAGATAGAAATTCGGGTCATCTATGTTAGGGCCATAGGTATTAACCAGGGTTACTCGTCTGCCAGCCATTTCCCCCCACACCAACACATATCTTCCCATTGGATCGGCCTCGTGCCCCTCAGTACGGAATCCCAGCGCAGGATGTATGAGTGTTATGACCCCCCTGGATTGTGAAGAATATTCTGTATAATAACGTAGCTTGCCCCATTTAGCCATTATGTTTTGGTTAACCGCTCCCTGGGCGTGTGTCTCCTGGAGCATTAGGATTTGAGGACCGTGTCTGGTGACATAATTTCCTACCTTTCTGGCTTTCATCGGGTTGTTTAGCCCTCAGACATTCCAAGACAATAAAGTTATCTTCACCCCGTCACCCATTTCGCCATATATAGAATCCATGCCGTGCAATTGCTTCCACCATGTCTTGTGTTTATCTGCTGTGGCCGCATCATGCACCCGCCAGAGCTGATTTCAACCAACCGGAACTGAAATTAAACCAATCTAAATCCCAAGTCCCAAACATGCCCTGGCAGCAATAACAGTCTGTAACTTCCAGACTTCCCCAACCCCACCCTACACCCACATCATCCACCCCAACTTGACGATGTACCCTTAAACTTTTTTGGAACTTTCCTGTGGGTGCCACGTTGTCGTCACAAGGCCACCAGAGCGGGCTCATGTCCCGCTTCGAAGGTTACTCAGAGCCCCCCAGTGGGAGCAGAATCCCTTTAAACATCGACAAAGCAGCTGCATAGGATAAGTGCGCAACCAGGTTCAATCAACAGCGCCCCGGTCTCCCCCTCCCGGAGGTGATCTTCTGTTCTGGTCCGGTCCACGGCCTCTAGGTGGTAGGGGTATAGTTGCTTCCACATACGCCATAGCGGCGGACGGAGTCTCAAAAAAGTGTGCTCTTCTTCCATACTGGATTCGCATTTTGGCCGGGAATATCAGCGCATACGGGACCTGACGTGCCCTCAGTAGCCGTTTGACCGGCTCATGTGATCTCCTGCTGGCCTGTACTCCCACTGCAAAGTCCGGATAGACATGTATGCGGTTCTCCTCATATTGTAGTGTCCCAATTTCTCTGGCCTTCCTGAGTATTGTATCTCTGTCTCTGTAATTCAACAGTCTGGCGATGATAGTACGCGGCGGGGATCCAGGATTCGGCGCGGGGGCCAGAGTGCGATGTGCTCGCTCAACCAGGAATTAGCTTGAAAAGGATTCTGTTCCAAAAAGAGTCTTAAGTAGGTTTTCCACTTGCTGTTCCATAGCACCTTTCCCGAACTTTTCAGAAACCCCCACAATCCGAATATTGTTCCTTCGGGATCTGGATTCTAGGTCTTCGCATTTACTTTGCAGCGCGTTCAGGCCTGCCTTAAGCTGCGCTATGTCGCGATCGTGTCGCGCAATAGTGTCTTCGCTTGTACCAATTCTGTCTTCAGCCTCGGTGATTCTAAGGCTCTCTTTATCAACTCTGGTTTTCAGTGCTCCTATAGTATTGACAATGTTATCTAGTTTCACATTCAGGGATAGGAAGCCGCTCTGCACTATCGTGGTAAGGCAATCAGCCCTGTCGCCGCCGTCCACGCCAGGCTCCGCCGTTGACGCTGTCGACAGATCCGGCTCGTGGCCAGCTGCCTGGCTACTGGTGTATGAATCCATCGGGCCTTTCTTTTTCCCAGTCGCCCCTTCAGCCGCCTTTTCCTGTTTCCTAGTGTTGCCCATGTTTGCCACACCTGCCGTATCCCACCACAGCCCGACGGGGGCAGTGGAACCTGTGTGACTTTACTGCGGAGGCAGGCCGCCTGTGCCGCGTAGGATATTGTTTGTCAAGCGGGCTCGCTCAGGCTCGGGTATCGCAAGAATAGTGTTTCATGGAGCCATCAACGTCCAGGTATCAGCGGTAGCTTGCTAATTCGACCTCTCACGCGTGGAAAAGAGCTGCACCTCAGCCGCCGAATGGCGCCCAACTCTCCGTCTCGCCAACCTGCAGGGAATGTAGCACGCGTGGCGTGCCATGGCTACAGGCCAGAAAATGTAGTTGTTTCCTCGGTCACGGCTCAGGTCGGGAGGACAGGATATCACGCTGTTCCACGATGACCCACTTCCAAGCACCCGCCGAACCACGGCAGGGAGCTCCAGCTCTCGCCCAACAGGATGGTCTCAATAACTGCGAAGGCAGGGTCCCACCGGGCACACAGGGTCAAAACCTCGCTTCCGGTCCGGAGCAGGGCCCACGAGCCAGCAACACTTGTCCACACAGCCACGCGCACGGGGCACAGGGGGGGTCACTCCAGTCGCTCCGCAGTGGCCACGGGGCCAACTCCGCGACTGCGGCACAGGAGCCCCAACTCTCTATGTCTCTCTGGCCAGAGCGTCAGCGGCGCAGGGCGCAGACCAGCCGGATGTCCTCCGCGGCCAACTCCCGGGTGTTCTCCCACTCACCACGCCAAAGCCGATATCTCCGTGAGTTTTAGACCGTCGCTCTCAGGATTTTTGTCGGGTGTGGACTGGGTCAAGGTGCACCCTCTGCTCGACTCCACTATCCGCTGGGGGCTCTGAAACAGGATTCAAATATAGTTTGTATTTCTGTCGGGCCGGAGCTCTCACATCAGGCGGCCATCTGGGTCGTGCGCAACAGCGCCCCCCCCAGCACCGGATTATTGAAGGTGCTGTGGACTGGACGAATTATCCCACAGCACTCAAGGTTCTTAATTATTTCAGTAAGGGACTCCATTGATGTGAGAGGCAAGAGATATTGATTCACAAACACTGGAGTCATGCCAGGGTCCGTGGGAATTGTTTTTGTGTGGATGTCAGTGCGACCACAGTCATATGAGTCCAAGCAAAGAGATCATGAAAATCTAAGAAAACTTGTTTCAATTTTTGCTTTTGCTCCAGAGTCTCACAGGCATCAGCTAGGTGGACACTCTCTTCAACCATCTTCTGGAAGTCCGGAAAGACTTCTGGTTTGGCTATCTCAGCGTCTCCTCCAGCTGGGTGGAGAAGTCCCTGGTCATAGTACTGACTTGGACTGATGGCTTCAGGTGGGGAAGGCAGTCCTGGTGGACTTGAAACATCACCTCATCCCACCTTAAGTCACAGGTCACATCTTCCTTACCATGAGGGCAGGAAGAGTACACCAGGAAATTCCCCACATGCCGGGTAAAGATACTGTCTGGTGTTGTGTCATTGTCGCAATCACTGTTAAAACAGTCATTGGGGATTGGTCCTATCAGTTTGTTACCTAAATCTATGGAAAAATGTTGGTCATCAACCGCCATTGCAATAATGGTGCCTGCGCCTTGAGTGATACTCTTTAGGTCGCTGTTATCCACCTCTATTGGAATGGTGTTGTGTTCTGTATTGACTAGTGCGTCCGGTTTAACCCCAACCCTTGCTGTTGAAAATGGGCATTGAGGTGAGCATAGGCATCAGGATTTTTCAGTTTCTGTCCTCTTTTGATTTTTTACTTTAAGTGGGAATAGTCAGGTCCGTTCTGGGATGGTGACTTCCTTTCCAATCTGAATTTCAACTGCATATGGCAGCAGTTGAGCTGACCGAAATGCTTTCTAAGGTCATCCAAGTCCATGTGATTACCCGCTAATCGGGACCAGGCTTTGAAGTTTATTAAGTCCAAACTAATGGCAAAGCGATTGAGGATGTCACTGCCTAAATAAAATGCAGCAGGGACATCTCTCACGACCCAACAATTATGGACTATGCTCTTGTTACCTATGGAAATTTTTAGCATGCACTTGCTAGGCAGGAGATGTTTGAATTTGGGTGTTTCCAGGTCCATTTCCCATTTGTCTAATAGTTCAAATGTGGGAATGGCTGGATCTTTTGGGAGTTTACGGAACATGGCTTCGCTGATAAATCTCTTACCGTTGTTCACGCACACTCAGGCGAGAACAGAGTCCTTCCCCTCATTTAACTGAATAGTGATCAACAACTGTTCTCCAATTTTCTGAATGTCAGCCAAGCTTTGAGCTGGTTTCTCATCATTTTGGAATATAGGAGTGAGATTTTCTGATTGTGAATTTGTATAGAATTTCAGAGTATTCCCTTCCAGTGTGGAATGCCACTTGAGACTAGAAGGAAGGCTGATTTTCAGAAATAGAGAGGACTTCCCATCACCAGTTTGTTGTCCTACTACAATTACTGTCACGTCAGGGATTTGGTTATTTTGGAAATGGAATTCAATTTGGTTAGGTTTTTGTTCAACCATGTGACATGTGCCAACTAAACTAACATGGTTGACACTCTGTTTTAATTTTATTGGTTGGTTATTCTGGGTCCAGAGTACCTTGTTTACACAATCTATGAGGGGAAACAATCTACGCAGGATGTCATTCCCTAGTAAACATGGTGTGCCCTCTGGAGTCACAACTATGACCGGGTGCTTCACCTTGTGTCACCCAATTTTAATGTCCAACTCCGCAGTCCCCTCGACAGGAATTTCATTCCCATCGAGGTTCTGAAGTTGTCCAGGTAGAGGGGTGAGAGGGATTTGGTATTTCTCCCCCCTTCCCAAATTCAGCTGATCAAAGGCCCTTTTTGACAGAAGGGTGGCTTGGGATCCAATGTCCACTAGTGCCAAAAATGTACATTGCCCCTGTATTTGAACTGGGCCATAAAATCTTCCCTCCTTCTCCTCAAGGGGCCAATTTGTGGGTTAATGTCTTTGCTTTGGAATCTGATAGAGGGGTGATTTGGGCAGGATTTTGTTTGGGATCCTGGGAACCTGTAAGAAAAAGGTGACAGTTGGAGATGGGGGGAGTTTTGGACTCCCCTAGTTTTGATTCTGGACTGCCCCTGCAACCCCTTTTTGGAGGCAGTTACCAGAATTGGTTTGAACAAGGTGATTTTCTTGCTGGTCATTCTGGGGTTCATTGTTGGGCGGTTTTTAAGTCGGTCCCCACATCTACCCAGTCTTGATCAGGATCTCTTGGGACCCATTTTTCTTTGGAAGGAGTTCCCCCATCCCTGAAGGAGAAGATCCTTTTCCCAGAATCCCCTGAGGACCCCTCTCCTTCAAATTGGAAGATTCAAACCTCCTCCACAAAATGGGCCTTTTTAGGTTCTTTATTTATCCTACCCGCCCTCTGTTCCCTAGGTTGCAGATTTTTGGAGGCAGGAGATTATTGTTCCGGTTCCTGATTTTCCAGGGGCTTTTCACAAGTGGGGAAGGACGCTTCCTCTAAGGCTTAACACCCCCCTTCACTCTGTGCCTCCTCCCTGGGAACCAGTGGGTTATTGGGGTTCTCTCCCCGTCATTGCTCAGGAGCACAAGACCCGTGATTTGAGTAGTTCTGAGTCGCCATGCTCATCTGAGGGTTCTGTTGAGCCTTCAGCATGCAACCCAGATCCTGTGTCAAGTTCTGGACCTGGTGCTCAAGTTGGGACACCCACTCCGGCTGGTACAGGGTCCTCTGGCCTACCCTTGGTTGATCACGGGAAGGGTAACTGTCCCTCCTTCCATAATACCCTTGGTTGGGAAAGTTTTGGTACCCCTCCACCCTTGGCCTCCCCTCTCCCAGATTGGTCTGTCTGGGCACAGGAAAGTGGGGAAAAAAAGAAGGGTTGTTTTGGGGGTTGGTGTTCGGCGGGTACCGGGGAAAGAAATTCATCACAGCATTTGGGGGATTATTGCCCTCCTGGGGAAAGTGAAGAGGGAAGTTTCCTGGGTTATCCAATGCCTGGTTGGATCCCTCATCCCATTGGGCTGGAGGAGTCCACACATAGCCCAGGATGGGTCTGTTGCCCTTGTAACAGGGGCTGATGTAGTCAGGGGAGTTAGGGGTCCCATTTGTGGGGTTACCTCCTTGACTCCCTGTTTGGGATTGGCACGAGGGCCTTCTGGGTCTTTGGTTAGTGGGATTTTGCGCAGGAATGGTTTTAGGCCCCCCATCTCCAGATCTAAAATGGGGGCAACCTTCACCTCTACCAACTTAGCAGCAGGGGTGTTGGTTGTATTTGGGCTTTTATTGGCACTTTTATTTTCTACTGGCTTCTGCACTTTGTAGATGTGAGTTACTTGTTCAATGACCCAGTCTAGTGATCTTTTCTCATGAAAGTCCCACAGCAGCTGGGTCATAATGTATTTAGGGAGGGCATGAAAGAAGGTATTAATAAATTCCCTACTGTCTGTGCGCACCCTCCTGGTGGTCTGCGCAAAGGTACGTTTCAGCTCTTGGACAAATTCTTGTGGGGCCTGGTCTTCCCCACATTACAGATTGTAGGCCGCCTTGTAGGCCTCTTGAGGGTTTCTGTGTATTGAGAAGAGCTGTAAGATGGCCGCCCTATAGGTGGACCATCTTGAATGGTTCTGATCCTCCAGCCCCGCAAAGAAGCTGGAGTATTCAGGTGAAAATGTCCACTTGACATACTGAATGCAGCTTTGGCTGTCCTTCAGGTGGAAAGTCTCCATCATTTGCTGAAACAATTCGAGGTGCTCCCAAACTGAATATTTGGCATTTTTATGCTAGGGCGTTATGATGCTCCTAATAGCCTTGATTTGCTTCAGGGGATCTTCCAATAGGGCTCTCTTAATTTTGTTGGCCTTTTTAGTTCTGGTCACCCTGGTCCACTCATGACTCAAAGGCACTGCTACCAGAGGTGGCTGTCTGATCTTCTAGGCTCTCCCTGATTCTGCGAGCTTGGGAAGGGCTGGCAGAATGTGAGGGCCTAGTCTCTTGAAATCTGTGGCGCACAGAAGAGTCTTCTGACTCTCCCTTGCTTCCAGGATTGGCTGAGTACCTCCTCCCACTGTCCTAGCTGGGAAGTGGTTTTTAAAATGCTCTTTGTGGGCCTAGTCCCATGGAATTCCCCACCAAATTTGACTGACTGATCTCTTGGTAGGTGATATTTTTGAGGATCCAGTTCTCTGATTCTCCCCTCACTGGAGTCTCCCTGATCAGAGAGTGTGGCCTGAATATTTGGGAACCTGTACATGGATGCCCGCCCATCCATTTCTGGGAGGTGCTGATCTGTCAGTCCCATATCTCCCATTGTATTGAAGTCTACTATCCCTGTGGCCCTTGGTTCATATGAGCCAGTGGACATGAGGGTGGCAGAGTCAATGAAACTGAAGGTATTGAAGTCCCTGATGCCAGGGGTCCTGAGGTTATACTCAGGGGTTTCTCTTTCCCATCTTACCTCATCTCTTTCAGCCCCTACTCCCTGGTGACATGCCAAAATCTGACCCTTTTGTTCCTCTATTAAGGAATTACAGGTCTCCATGATTTGTTCTTGCATGGCTGTTTGTGGAGCCTGTCATTCTTTTCACAGAGAGCCGTATTGTCTCTCTATGCTTCCTGCCTGCATTGGGAGTATTGGGCCAATTTTTGCTGCAGGAGACTTACCTCCTGAGGTTGGTCCTTATTAGTCTGATTGTTCTTTGCCAAAGCATCCTCCACCCGCCTAGTGTGCTGTAACAGCTTTTCATAATCAGTTTTGATTTCCCCAAAATCCTGAAGGGCCAGCTTTCTTTCCTCCAACTTTGTTTTTAAATGGCTGACTTCCTGGCCTAAGGCATCCCTCTCCTGACTTAGAGTGGCTCTCTGCTCAGCCAGGTCATCCCTCTGTTTTGTAAAGGTACCAGCTTTCTGGCGCTCCTCATCAAACTCTGCTTGGGATTCTAGGTCTTTAATAATTAATGTATTATTTTCCTCTTTTAATTTAATTGCTGCTCCAGCTTTTGTTGACTCTGTTGTAGAGAATCCAACCTTTCTTGACACTCTTTTTGCAGTGTCTGTACCTGGACAACTTGCTTTGCATTTTTTTGCAGTAAGAGAGCCAGATCTGCTTGGAGCTTGGTGGCATATTGCCTAGGCTCTGTTTCAGATTCTTGGCTACTCTGGAGCCTTTGCTCTGCAGAGTGCAGATTAGTCTAGATTCTCTGCAGTGCTTCCCCTTACCTCTTTGTGAAATCTACATGGTCTGCATACTTTTCCTGTATGGCTCCTATGTGGAGGTACAGGTAGGCCACTATTTCGGCAATTTTGCATTGCTCCTCTTTTATTTTAGGATTTTAGGGGTCATAGACAATTTACTAAGTGCTTGATGTAATGGCCCCTTGTCCTGCCAGGTATCAAGATTGATTTCAGTGATTTGCTGTTTTATTCCCTGCAGCCATACCTGTTCGTCCTGTTCTGGCCATTCACCCCTGACAAACAATTTATGCAGTGGGTGTTCCCTAGCAATATTAATTTCCACTGGGGTCGCCATTCCAGAAATATTAATTTCCTTTTGACTTTCTCAGGGTTCTTTTACTTTTGCAAACAGGCCCAATTCCTTTGAGTATTTCTTTTGAGGGGTGCTTGTACAGTGTATCACAGTATGGTAACCCAACAAGGTGTATGTACCCCGTTGGCTAGCACGCTGTGTTAGACTGACACGAGTGGTGTGTCAAATTCAGGATCCCTCAGACGATCCCTCAAGCTGTAAGTGATTTCAATCTGGCATACAATGAAGTCACGCCCAGCGTGTAGTGCACAATTGGAATCCTTATTTATTTGTATCTATAAGTTCAATATTCTGAACGATATACCACTCGTATTTCACCCTTCACCTGAGACACCCCTCTCCCCGGTCACACTGAACCAGGAATCAGGCTAGTTTTCAAAGTTAAATATTTATTTATGTATTTAAAATTTAAATCACAAAATATTTTAATAGGTAACAACAAACACCAATGGGGTGACAGAACACTGAATAATACTTTTAATATACTAGGGATCAAGTAATGAGCAGAAAAACAAATGCAACACAGAAAATAATACTTTTGAATTGGTGTAGAACAGATAGCACTATGGTTAGAGGTTCCCCCTGCAACACCCGTCAACCCCCCAATAGACAATGTAATGAAATGGGAGGAGAGAGCAGGTATTGACGAATAGCACAAATCAAACAGAATATCAGTCCCACCTTACCCCTTCAAACAGAAGAGAAAAAACGGAATTGACTTTTCAGCTGTCAGCATGGCTTTGAAATTGTCTTTGGAATTGACTGAGCAAAAATACCAAATGTGGTCAAAAATACTTAATTTGTTATAAATTCCCATGAGAGCTGCTTTGAACAGTTGCAAACAATCACAAGCAATGATTTAGTCAGAAGAACTCTTTTGAAATCTCAAAGTCCAAGTGGGAAATACATTAAAGCTATTTCACACGTGTAAAATGTCTCAGAATGTAAAATCGAGGCAAACTTTTCCTTACGCGATATTCACTAGAACGGGAGAATCGCACTGTTTTGCCATTTGGGTTCTTCGGCTAGCTAAGGATGTTAGGTACAAGTAGGAGTTGTAATTTTGTTTCTGTCATAAAAACTGAGGGAGTTATAGAGGTGTTAGTAAAGGTTTTTTGTTGTAAATTAGGCGCGAGAATGGAAAACAGAAATGTACTTTGAAAATGAAAGATGGGTTGAGTACAACATATTATGACTATGAAAAAGCGAATGCCACAGATGGATCTTACAGTCATGTGATCAGCGTAACCCGCCTGTTTTGGATACTCTACTTCTTCAGATGAGAAAAGAGTCAGCGCAAATATAGTTCTAGCACCACTATGGTTCTGAATTAAAAATGGGATGGGTTTGAGATTGGGATAAGACAATGAAAATATACTGTGGGTCACAGTGCTTCAATACTCCCAGAATAAGTTATTAAATTGGACCGTCAGTTCTGGTCATGGATTGGATCTGGTCTAGGAAGAAAAGCACATCAGGCACGGGATCGGATCAGCTAGGCCGGTCACCGGATTTGCACAGGATCTGTCCTTCGTATTTGTGGATATTTGTTTGTTTGTTTGTTTGTTTATTTGATAATGCGCACCAAGCCCTTGGGCAGCTGGGCGCAGCAATACAAGAATTCTTGAAGCTTAGTTACAGTGGCTGTCACAATTTGGTACATACATGTAATTACAGTGTGGAATACAATACATGATACAGTATAGTCAATTGTTATAATGTGGATACAGTAAGTGAAGTAGGGTAGTCATTTGCTACTCATGGAGCATTGGGGGGTGTACCGGATAAAAGAGCCTATGGTTACAACTATGAATAAGAAGATAAGTGATTCACTGGCGCTTTGACAGTAGTTGTCAGAGAGTGAAGAAGTTATAGGTCGTTGGAACGAAGCCATTTGAGAGCATTGATTCTGAATCTGGCGTACGGTAAGTGGCGTCTAAGGTCAATAGGGAGTGTGTTCCATGCTTGGGCAGCTTAAACTGGGAAGCTAGTCCCTCCAGCCGTGGTAAGTTTGAATCTGGGAGAGTCAAGCAGGAAGGTATTGGCAAATCTCAGTGGTCGGGAGGTGAGTTTCCTGGTGATTTTCTCCGATAGGTAGGGAGGTGCTAGAGTGTTGAGACATTTAGAGGTGAGGGATATAGTTTTGAGGAGGATTCTGTCTTTTATTTTGAGCCAATGGGCCTCTTTCCTGAATTTAGAGATGTGCTCTCTGTGAGGGATGTTCAAAGCTGCTCTTAGAGCGTTATTTTGCAATCTTTGGAGTTTGTCAGTGACATACTTGTTGGCTCCTGAGTACAGGGCGTTGCAGTAGTCTAGTCTGGACATGATAAGAGCATTAGCCAGGGTAATGCAACTGGCGTTGGACAGGAATGGTCTGGCAGCTCGGATTAATTTACAGGTGTAGGCAGTGGTGGAGGCGAGAGAGTTAACTTTCTTTTTTAGGTTAAGAGAGGATTCTAGGTAGAATCCTAGAGTTTTTACATCCGGCATAACCTTAATGATATTATTGTCAATGTTAAAAGATGTGTAGTTTGGGGTTAGTTTTTTTAAGTTGGAGTCAGATCCGAGGAGTAGGATCTCGGTTTTATCGTCATTCAGGCAGACGCCATGGGTTGCCATCCATGCCTGAATGAGGATGTATATTTTATCCACCAGAGCCAGGTCCTCTTCATAGTTGCCCGAAAGGGGTATGAGGATCTGGGTGTCATCTGCATAATTAGTGTAGGTGAAACCCAGTCTGTCCAACTTGTCAAATAGTGGCTTGGTGAAGTTGTTATACATAGTGGGTGAAACACAGGATCCCTGTGGGACTCCACATGTTATTTGGACGGGATCGGCACAAGTGGAGGTAGAGAAAACTCTCATAGTCCGGTTGGCTAAGAAGGATTGAACCCAGCAATGGCTTCTCCTGTGAAGTTGGCAGCAAGTCTTAGGTGGCTGCAAAAAAACTGCGTGGTCCACCAAGTCAAAGGCTGCTGACAAGTCCAGTATTCGTAGCAGGGTGGTTTTGCCATTGTCCTTTAGCTCCTCAATTTTAGTCTTAAGGTCTAGCAGGGCTGTTTCATTGCCATTGAGAGGGCGGAATCCTGATTGTCGTGAGCCTAGCAGATGATTTGTTTCTAGGTTGTCTTGAATTTGTAGATAAGCTACTCTATCAATAATTTTGAGTAAGAAGGCTACAGTGGTAATGGGTCTATAGTTGGTAGGTATTGAAGGGTCGAGGGTTTGTTTTTTCAGTAGGGGGAGGATCCAGGATTCTTTCAGGTTGGTAGGTACCGTGTTTGATTTAAAGGAGGAATTGATTAACTTTGAGATAAAAGGGGCTAAGTCGCTGGCCGCATCCTTTATTGGAACTGGGTAGCTGTCACCCTTACAGTTGGAGGGTTTCAAGGAGAGAATGACCTTTTCGGTATCAATGATTGAGATTGTTTTAAAACTAAATGGTGGAATAGTATTGTGCTCAGAGGGCAGTGGTAACAGTTGATCAGCGATAGGCAGGGAGTCTTTTTATTTTGTTATTTTGAGTTGGAGGGAGGTGATTTTATTTGATAGGGCGTTCTGTATATTAGTACACCACATCTTATCCTTTAGGACAGTGTCAGCTGGTTGTATTGGGATTCCATTTCACGGAGAATAGAGAAGAGTTCCTTTGTATTTGATTGGGCCTTAGTGATTCTGTCATCAAATATGTTTTTTTTTGTGTTGATAATTTCTTTCTTATAGTGTTTAGATAGTTGGGCTAATTTAACTTTATTGTTGTCGGTGGGCGAGTTGCGCCAGGTAGCTTGTAATTTTATTTTCTGTTTCCCTAGTTCATTGAGTTGGGGAGTGAACCAGGCATTCAGGTGCGCTTCCTGCTTACTTTTACGCAGTTTAGTGGGGGCAATGGTGTCTAGTGCCTTGGTCATGGCATGGTGGACGGTGTCCACTAGGGTGTCTGGATCAGTCTTATTCTCCAGGCCGTTAATGGCGGGGAGGAGGAGTGGGATGAGTTTTTCAGCAGAGATATCATTTTTACTTCTGGTAGATAGGGGGGTATCATGCTGATAGTTTTAGGGGTGAGGAGATCAAGTGAGGTGGTGAAATTGATTAAATAGTGGTCTGTTCAGGGTTGAGGGACAATGTTGGTAATGGTAATGTTACAATTAAGTTCAGATACCCAGTCGAGGGTTCTGCCCTTAATATGGGTAGGTGAAAGGATTTTTTGGGAAAGCCCGTGGTCATTGAGTAAGGCTGTTATTGAGTGGGCATGCTTGTTGTCTGGGTCATTAAAGCCGATGTTAAAGTCGCCCATCAGTAGGGTTTGGGAATGATTTTGCGTATTGTTCGCTATGAGGCTGGTGAGGTCCTCTTCGAAGGTTCCTAATGGTCCTGGAGGCCTATAAATCATGTCGATGGTCAATGTGCGGTTATTGGAAAGCTGCAATTTGGCTGTGAGTATTTCACAAGATGAGCAGGGAGGTGATTTGGCCAGTCTGATAGGTAGGGTATTTTTAGAGATAATGGCTAGGCCACCACCTTTAGTTTTAGCTCTATCTACTCTGAGTATATGGTAACTGTCAGGTACAGCTAACATCAGAGTAGGACCTGCTGCCTTATGAAGCCAAGTCTCTGTTAGGGCGAGTAGGTCCAAACTGCCATTGCTTAGAATGTCAGAAATTTCAGGGGCATGGGCTACCATGGATCTGGCATTGATGAGAGACCCCGTTAGTGTCAAGGAGCTTTTAGGGGTAGGGTTCTGTTTGGGTTTAATTAAGTGTTTGCCTTGATTTAGGTGCTTCTTTGTGTAAGATTGGGTGGGCACCGGGTTTAGGATCTCTTTTTTAGTTGCTTGTGCACACTTGGCTAAGTAGTGTGGGGTGGGAGGGAATCCAGTAGTAGTGTTATTTCTTTTAGGTTCGTAGATGCGAGGTAGTCTTGCTCGAAGTCTAATGTTTCTGTCCGAGGGTGGGTTTGTCTTTGAGGTGGCGGAGGCCATGGTGGTGAGGAGCGCAATCGTAAGTATGAGGGTCTGAGTGTTTGGGTTTTTACTCATGGTGTTAGGTACACCTAGGTTCAGGATCCTCTGTAGTGGCAAGGAATGACCTGTGCAGATAGATGCAATGGAGGTAGGGTTCACCTAGATTCAGAAATCGCACTAAAAGACTAAAATGGCATGTGCACATAGATACAATTAAGCAGTAAGGGTTCACCTAAATGCAAAATGTGCATTAAGGCTAGAATGGCATGTACAAACAGATGCAATTAAGCAGTAAGGGTTCACCTAAATTCAAAATTCGCAATAAGGCTAGAATGGCATGTGCAAACAGATGCAATTAAGCAGTAAGGGTTCACCTAAATTCAATAAATCACACTGGGCTAAAAATGGCATGTACAAATTGAGCAGTAAGGGTCCACCTAAATGCAAAATTCGCAATAAAGGTTAAAATGGCATGTGCTAAAATGGCATGTGCAAACAGATGCAATTTAGCAATAGGGATTCACCTAGCTTTACAGCGTTGTTGAAGGGCTAGGATACAGTATGCGGACAGCAGGTGCCATTTATCACGAGGGCTCACCTAGAGTCAGGTTCAGAATAAGGGCGACTTTGGCAAGTCAGTGTAAATTGTCAATGCGGTAAACCGTGAGGAGGCATAGTGTTTCATGACAATACATTTTTCTTTTCCTTGTAGACACTCAGAGGAGGGTGATACTAACGGCATGTGAACAGTGTACAAGTTACTTTTGCAGTTCGGTGTCGTGTAGCTAAAGGTAGCTACAGATTTTGTAGCAATAGGTATTTCAGAGAGGCGGCACTTCGAACTTTAAGTTGGACAGAGTTGATGTTTGGAACAAGGTATAACTAGATATCACGGGCGTTAGGGAGCGTGTTTATTGCGCTTACCATATCAACAAAGAAGTCACAGCTCATTAGGCGGGCGAAGAGAGGATCAGTGAGCAGGGGTTCCGGCCTAGCCTCTAGCCATTCTCTGGACAGGCTCAGGACAGGTCCTGCTCCTTTGTGTGTGGTACTTCGTGGGCTGGTCGGGCGTTCGCCTTCCGGCGACCGATTGGCTGCTATGCAGGAGTGTGGGCCAATGGGTTGCAAAGCAAGGATCAGGAGGCAGGGACAAGTCAGGCAGCTACAAGGCAAAGCTACACTGCCTCGTGTGTGGCAATGGTAGCATGAAGTATGTGCTCAGCTTGATCACTTGGGGCAGTTTCTGGCCACCAAAATGATCTAGCATGCATTACTACTGCATGTACATAATTGTAGGGCGACGTTCTGACTTTTTCAAAAATATCGCTGACTCGGGCGCAAGGTATGGCATAAATGCCACAAAGCCTACCTTGCGCTGGAACTGGAATCCCCATCTCGATTCCGAAGCGGGCCACTGCTCCTGCAGTGAAGGATCTCCTGCTCCTTGGGAGGGGGTCAGGTGGTGTGTAACGGCTCGGCCAGGACCTACTCCTTTGTGAGTGGTCCTTTCAATCAGCTGGATAGCGAGTTCCTCAGGCAAGCCTAGTGGTGGCAAGCTGTAGAATTTCAGGATACTGGTTCAAAAGCCCTTCTCACACCACAGCGCTCCACTGGGCTGCAAGAATAAGTTTGACGATTTAGGCCTTAGAGAAAGTCAATAGTTCTCTACTGCTTGCAAGAGGCTTGGCATCTGGATCTGGTAGGATGTTACAGCTGGAGGTAGAATGCTGGATCAGAGTGCTTCGCCGGATCAGGAAAGTGAGTGGATCTGTGAGTCCCTATGTGTTGTCAGCTGTCTCTATTTATCCTTTAATATGACATCACAAAATGGGTGTATTGGCCGGCATAGCTAAGCTTGCCCATGTGAGCTGGGATTGGATCAAAACTTCATCTCCGCCTTGCATTTGAGTGATTGGATCAAGGCCGGATGATGTCACATTTTATGGTTTGCTTTACAGTTCTCAGAGACCTCCCTTTAGCTACTGGTGTCAAAATCGAAATTTACACTAAATACACATTTCTACATTGATCACTTTTACACAAATCACAAACAAAGATGCCATATTTTATGTAGTAGCTGTTCATCAAAATCTCGCAGATGTAAGATCTTGTTTCAACTTTCTACAGAATTTTGTCCTTTTTGCTATGGACACAATTTCCTAACTTTATGCACATTTCTATAAATGTGTGCGTTTAACATAGGGGTGTGTGTGTAAATTTCACAATTCTAGGATACATACGTTTCACATAAAACCACATATATTGCCATTCCTGTCCAGAACATGCTACACGGTTCTGCTGCTTCTTAAAACGTGCAGCCAAAAATTAGACTAACAGATATGTCCTTGGTATATTTTTCAACATTTTGAATCACAAGTTATGAATCTTTAAAAATTGTTCTTTGTTCAAGCTTAACAGCAAATGGTACGCCCCTTTTTCTCTCCCTTTAGTCCAGGAGTTTAGATCACTTTAAAGTTTCATCAGTAACTCATCTGACAGCCGTCATTCAGGAAGCTCAGGATACTGGACCCAGATTCCGACAGGGGCTGTCAGTTTACAGACAATCCAGTTTGTCTGATGAAATGTTCTGCTCTTCACCTTAGGACTTTGTATGTTCGCTTCATTAGATTACATATATTTTAGCGCCAAGCAAGGTTTTGGATCTTGAGAAGTGTTGTGTTATAGGCATTTTGGAGTTTTTAGCAACATAGCAAATGTCATTTATAGGCACATTTTAGGAGTTTAATTTGTGAAGTGTTGCTTCTCTCTCTGCACTCTGTTTGCTGGTCATGGAGACCACTGGCATATTGTGTGTAGGGTGTGCTCTATTCCACCACACATGCACCATGGGTGGCAGGTTGTGCATCCCTCTCTTTGTGTGCTGAAGCACACGTTTTTTGCAGGTTTTTGTAGGTTTTTGGCACACACAAGAGTTTTGCCGCCATTGTTGCAGTTCCTTGCACCATACTATCAGAGTGATGCCGCATAGCACAGCAGAGTGGGTCAATACATCCCACAGAGCCAAAGGAAGGGGCAAATGAAAAAAAATATATATATTAATTTTCTTTGCTGGGGTTGTTCTGGGGTGTGGGGGGTCACTAGATCACCAGGGATTTTATTATATGGGGTCAGATTGCCATTGTAATCTGCCAGTCTGCCACTAGGAAGGGGTTGTACAGCATTCATTCATATCTATTTGCGGCACTTTTTGCCGAAAATGTTTTGCCCAAAAAATTATTGAAAAATATTGGGGGCATATAAAGGGTAGGGTGGGGTGGTGTATATGGAAAAATAATAGGGGAGAGGGGATTTGTGGGGCCCCCAAATAAAACAAAACATTCAATTATTTTTATGGGTAATCTGTAATCTGTCAATCTATCCCTAGGAAGTGGCAAATGTGTTTTTACTGGGGGATGGGGTCACTAGACCACCAAGGATGACTTGTATGAAAGGGGGTTGGCCCTCTACCTCTCCTGCCCCAAATGGATGAGGCATGTAATTTAGCCATCCCTAAGGGCAGATTGCTATCCAGATCTATCAATCTGCCTCTATGAAGGGTCAAGTGTGTTTTAACTCGGTCAGTGATGGTCATTAGACCACCTGGAAAGACTTGTATGAAAGGGGTGGGGGTGATAGGAGCATGATAGTTTGGATTTGTTTTTGCTGGGCTGACCACAGATAATGAATGTATTTTGTTTTGTTTACAGTTGTGGCAGGCTGAAGATTTTGCTGGTGTATGTAAGTAGTACAAAATGTCCTTTTGGTTTATATGTTATAGTTGGGGGCGGATTGCTAGTGTGGTTGGTGGGACTGTGGCTGAAGTGTCAGCGGAGTGGGTGGGAACGGGTGGTGCAGAGCTAATTCCCAGGGAGCCCCGACAGGGTCCCCATCACTTCCCAGAAGGAAAAGCTGTAACGCAGCCCAGCCTGAGCTCCAAGCTGTGTTTTGGGATGGTCGACCCACATGGGAGCCAATCCTGGAGGTCTGGCTGGGCTGCGTAACAGCTTTCTCCTCTGGGAAGGGATGCAGACCCTGCCGCGGCACCCTGCGACTGTCACTGGACATAGGGATGGTCGACCCACATGGGAAACAAGTGCCCCAAGTTCGAGGAAATCACGTCCGACCATCCAGGAAATCTGCCTGGGCTGCATTACAGAATTTCACTTGGAGAAGGAAGGGGGACTCTGCCGAATCTCCCTAGGACTGCTGCTGCACTTGGGGATGGTTGACCCAAATGGGAGACAGCCGCCCAAGGCCGGGGACATCACCCGACCATCCTGGAGCTATGGCTATTGTGCATTAGAGCTTTTTCCCCTGGGTAGTGATGTGGACTGTGCCAGGGCTCCCTGGGACCAGCACTGGACTTGGGGACGATCAATCCACATGGGAGACAGGCGCCCATGGCCGGGGATATCACCCTCGACCATCGCAGAGCTCTAGCTGCACTGCATTAGAGCTTTTCCCTCCGGGTAGGCATGGGGACCCTACTGGGGCTCCCTGGGACTGCTGCTGGGCTTGCACATGTTTGACCCACCTGGGGGGAGACAGGTGCCCATTGCCGGGGACATCACCCGCGCCCTCCTGGAGCTATGGCTGTGCTGCATTAGATCTTTTTCATCCAGGTATGGATGGGGACCCTCCTGTGACTCCCTGGGACCAGCGCTGGACTTGGGGATGATCAATAGACACGAGAGACAGGCACCCATGGCTGGTGACATCACCGCCAACTGTTGTGGAGATCTATCTGCGCTGTGTTAGTGCTTTTTCCTCCAAGTAGGCCTTGGGACCCAGCCGGGGCTCACCCACACATGTGAGGTACCATTTTTGTCCGGACACTTGTGTGAATGTGCAAAGGTATGACATTTGTTGTTGCCGGTGTGTTTTGGTTGTTTCCTGGTGGCAAATGTCTGAAAGGTGTGTTTTCCCCCTAAATTCTGGACATTGCCGGGCCTTGAGGGTAATAAATTCTGTGATTCACGAAAGCCAGACCTCTTTAGATTCCCACAGGTGTCTTCTTTTCAGAAATGCATAGGGTTCCCTGTTTTCCTTAGTTGCTACGACACCCTAGGGCGAAATCTGTGGTTTGTCCACAAGACCAAAAACCATAACAATGTTGTCTTCCCAGGCCCTTTGATATTCCAGTGGGTTAGCCTTTTCCATTTGTGCTCAGATCCAACACATGTGAGGTGCCATTTTTATCAGGACCCTTGTGGGAATGTGGGAATGTGGGAAGGTAGGATATTTGTTGTTTTCTCTTGGTTTCAATAACATTTTCATACATTTGCTATTGCACTTTGTTACACAACCCCTTCTTTCCCCAAATGTAACTGACATTTAGTCACTTCTTTAGGGACTCTACACTTTTATAACCTGAACAAGTCACCTATCCTTCAAAATGTCTGCCTGTGCTCTTTGAAATAATGTATGCTTGGTATTCTTCACCAAATTAGTTTTCCTTATTTTCAAATGCTTATTACATCTGTTTAGGCCATCAGAATAAGAATCCTGTGTATCGTAGCTCAGTCTTTGGTTTGTGGTTTTGCTTGTTTTGTGAAATATTTTTTAAAAATTGTGATTCCTAACTAGAAGAGTCAGGGGAATGTATCGGTGCATTGCTTTTCTCAATATTCACAGAAGCCATTACCTTGCAAGTCCAAACATGTCCAGCACAGACCTTTTTTTCAGTCATTTTTCAAATTTTGTCCAAAATTATGTGCATTTCACATACATAGTTTTTACCTGACCTGGCAGATGACCCCTTCCTAAACTTGGGATTGTGTCTACTTTTCAGAAATATATGCTTTTCTGTCATCCCATTCAGCTTTGATACCCTGTAATTCCATTCCGTCGAAGCATGTTCTATTAAAAAAAAAGGGAAAAATCACCTACCTCTCACAGAACTGATGGTAACCTTATAAAAAATATGTTTTTTTGTTTCCACTTAACCTGTCTTGAAAGCTTGAAAAATGGCAAATTCAGAACAGCAAACCATGTGTCCCTAGCTTTTACAAGGAACAAACCTAAGGCTTCTTTGTACCTCATTTTATTGGCATGTTCTGACACAGTCACACATATATCCATCTTTAGTTAAAAAAAGACTCTACTGATAGCCATATCTGCTTATAAAACATCCACACACCAACTGTCACTTAAACAACTTCTACAAATCTTTTCCATATGCATTTCCCTTGCTTGTACGCACTGCTGCTATAAATGCACATATGCATTGTGCAGTAAAAGAAGTGCATGAATGGAAGGACGAGTAAGGATTACCAAATGCTCATAGAAGCCCAGAAGGAAAGTACCAATAAATGCCAAAGTGGGAGGCCACTAACTACTTGCTGGGGCAAAGGAGTCCCAAGCTGTGGTACACAGTGACTAGGCGGTACACCCGCAAGGGCAGTGCTGAATGGTGGAGGGTGTACTGGTGTCGACTAGATATAGGGTGTGGAACCTGTGAGGTTTATGAGGGACAAAGCCATAAGTGTCAGTGTTAGTGGTGTGCGTTAGCATGAAGGGATTCAGTAAAACAGGAACACAAAAGCACAGTTTGGGATGTTTTAGGAAGTCCAGCTAAAGTATAAAAGGATCAGGAAGTCTGTTCTAAAGAGAGGCACCGGCCCGCCGACAGAGACATGCGCCCCGCTCTCTGTTTCAAAAGGCATTTAACAAGCAGAGTATACAGCAGTGGAGCACTGCAGCAGTGCAATGTTAAGGGTAACACATTTGGACATATAGGGCCTCATTACGACCCAGGCGGTAAGTTACCGCCTGGGCCGTGACTTTACCACCATGGCGTGAACTACGTTTACGCCATGGTGGTTGGCGGATTTACCGCCCCATTCCAACCTTGGCGGGGCGGTAAATCCCCATTTTCCCATTTTCCCTTCCCCATTCCCATTTTGCCCCATAGGGCATAATGGGAGTGGGGAAGGCGTTAATTACGCCACCGTAAATTACGGTGGCGTAATTAACATCAAGGTCCCTTAGCGCCATGGATTTTAACACCTGCTAAAAGCAGGTGTTAAAACCTCCATGGCGCTAAGGGACCTCGTACTCAGGCGGTAAGGGTCGGCGCTGTTTACGCTGCCGTAAACCCCTTACCGCCTGGGTCGTAATGAGGCCCATAGTCCTTGAAATTCGCAGGACCCAATGTACACATTTTCGGCTGCAGTGATATTGTAGATTAGCCAAAGGGGCTATAGACAACAAATGGGGAGGTTAATGAAGAGGCTGTTGCAGTAGTCCAGCCTATACATTACCAGGCCTCTGCAGACGTTGAGCTTCTGTGGGAAGGTAAGGAATGGTACAATGCTGTAAGGTGGTGTGGAAGGATACATGACATAACAAAACTCCTATCTGGAGTAGTACATTACTTTACTTTCAAAGAAGGCAAACGTGTAAAATGTTCTATTTTATAGTGAATCTGTCATCTGTATAGTTTGCATTGAATAAGCTAACTCAGATTAATCAACAAACTATTCCCTATTAAATAACATTTCCCCAGTAATTCATTAATGTACCCTTTAATATTGCAGTGCAAATGTCCCAGATGGCAGATTCTGTTTGTTTTTCGGTGCAAATTTAAATGTGCGTGCAAAATTAATGGGTTGTCTTTTCCATTCAAAAGGGCATTGTGTGCTGCAGGAAGCAAAATGGATACATGTAGGCCCTCGCTGGGTGTTGGGAGAGAGAAATGCCAGAATTCTAGAAGGGAGATGGGGCGACAGGCAACGTCAGAAAAAAGGCAGGATAAGTAAAGATTGACATGACTATGGTATAGTCATCATTTTGCGGAGAGAAGAGATGAAGTGCAGCCAACAGCTGTGCTGTGCATGGAGGGCATAGCTAAGCTGTACAGAGACAGCAAGATACCAGGCATCAATCTGAAGGGTCAAAGCGAGGTTGCTGGCTTTTCACTGTACTGGCAAAAGCTGCGACATTTGCAACTTTCCGTTTGCAAATAAGCCGATCCAGAGAGGGGCTCCTTCAGCACAGAAATTCTACACATTAGGAGTAAGTATGGTGAAACTTCGAGGAGCAAATGAGAGCATGTGTGTTTCCCGTCAGTTAGGCAGTCAGGTTAAATGGTTAGTTTTAACAAAGTTGTTGTTTGTTTTTCTTTCGCATGTGTAATGGTGAATCTCTGAAGTGTGATGAAGGGAAGGTGTATTATATCTTTTCTCTTAGATAAGTACACTCTGTAACCGATTTTCAAGCTCTTGGTAAGACTATCCAGAATTTCACCTGAAGTGTCTGCTGTTGTGGTTTCACTCAATGAGCAGAAGGATTTCATATGGTGTGTGATGTCTTATTCACCACACTAGCTAGATGTGGAGTTGGGGAACAACTGGTTAGTTATATGAAGGTGATATATGCACCCCCATTTGCAAGGGTGCTTGTGAACGGCTTGCTGTCAGAACCTTTCAACCTGTCAAGAGGAAACCAGCACGGATGTCCGCTGTCCCCTTTGTTGTTTGCGATAGCAATAAAACCAATGGAAGACTTCATCAGAGCATGGCACAGGAGAAGGGGAATTCAGTTATTTGGCCCACCAGAATTAATATCAATATATACTGATGATATATTATTATATATCAGGGATCCGCAGGTTAATCTGGACCCGATCATGGAACAATTGTGCACTTTGGACAATTTATAGGTTTTCATATAAACAATACCACATATGAGGTGTTCCCCTTGAGCAATGCTACAGTGAAACCCCAAGGAAAGTACCACTGTTGTTATCTTTAGGAATAATGACTTGCTGTATAGAGGTAATTATCTGGTGCAGGAAATTCAACTGGCAGGTAAATTAGACAAGTGCAAACATATACCAATATCACTACCAGCTACACTGGCAATGATTAAGATGTCAATTTTTATAAAAGATGCTATATATCTTTGTAAATATACCCATATGGCCCAGCAGGGCGTTCTTTGACAAGATTCACAGCCTGATGTCCCAATTTCGAAATTACAAGACCGTATCACAATGTGGGCTTGGCAGGGCTGTATTTTAGATTGTATTGGGTGGCGGCACAGGCACAGTTTGCATCATATTGGTTCAGGGTGGGTGAGGCTCCACCTCAAGGTAAACTTGAACATAGCTGTGGAAAAAGCTGGCATGAGGGCACTGGGAGGGATGGGAGGGAACTAAAAGGATAACTGATACTTTGACCCAGTACAATCGACACTCATAGCTTGGTGGCAAATGTTTAACACACGAAAGGAGGTAACCCTGGTGCACGCACCAGAAGTGTGGACCAGAAGTGTAAGGCTGTTTGGCTATGATCGCTGAACAAACTCCTTCATGTGCGAGAGGAAGCATGGGTCATAGACGAGAGTAGTAACATTGCTGATTAAATCACATGTGCTGACGTGCGGCCCGGGCCCACACACCCACGCCAAGAATGCCTACTTGATCCATGGTGCTCGCGCATCAGAAGTGTGGACCACAAGTGTAAGGCTGTTTGGCTGTGCTAGCTGAACAAACTCCTTCATGTGCGAGAGGAAGCACGTGTCATAGACGAGAGTCATAGCGTTGCTGATTAAGTAAATACTTTAGCATATATTATATGCTGTTTGCATAGTTTCAATCGTGCTACCTTGGACTTTCATTGGACTTTCTTTCTTATTTTGCTCTCTCTGCTCTGCAGATCCACTGTGCTGACGTGCGCCTCGGGCCTGCCCAACCACGCCAAGAACACCTAGCGTGCACACCAGAATTGTGGACCACAAGCGTAAGGCTGTTTGGCTGTTCGGGTGTGGGGCCGGGTACTGTTCTGAATCTCTGTGGTTAATGCAATTTAAGTGAATAGTATAGTAGATTACTGATTATTTGAACCAGTGGCTCACCCATTTTCAGGTTTTTGTTGGGTATTTACACATTTCCTTTACGCCACATTGTGTAATATCTGCTATGCGATTCTGATTATAATTGGAATATATTATACTTTCACAAGTATCTGCTGACAAGAATTAAAAATGAAAAAAATAAAAATTCCAATAATGAGGAAAGATATAGGGGCAGACTTTTTGGTGCTGTTAATACATGGCGAGCTAGCTGTGCGCGCACTGCAGCTCTCCCTCTGCCACTACCCTGTGATGAAGAGGAGAAGTTTTTGCAGTGCACCAAGGATTTGTTCGACCATTTTGAAAGTAACAGACGATTCAAATCTTAATTCTGTGGACAGTGAGGATGCCTCTCAGTCACTGCACATGGATGAACAACCGAAAGAAATGTCTAAGGAGTTTGCTAACTGTAGCCCTCCTGTTAATGCATTATTGCAGGGGGGTGTTACCAAACTTAATGAAACGTTTATAGATACAGCCCAGATTTTTCAATCTACAGACTTCGAATGACTAGGTCTCTCCATTAATACTGATCTACCGAATGATGAGGTCAATGGGAATTCGAAGGGACCTGATATTTCAACCTTACTGGGTATATTTAATAGACTCATATTACATGAATTACAGAAACAGACTGAGGTGCTGGATAAGATCTGCATGGATTTTGTTCAGTTGCCCACTAGATTAAGTGAGTTAATGCAAGGACTGGCTAACAATTTAAACTTGGACAAATATTCCTATACTGTTGAAAAGAAGTTGGAGGCTGTGGTATTACAACCAACGTCCTCGAACCACAATATAGTAGTAGATTCACAGTCAATCAAAAACACTGTAGGTCACAAAATTAAAGATAGGATCTGTGTTGATGAGGTCACTGAAGCAAATCCGAATAAAGGCAATAACGATGAGGAGTCTGAAGAACTTGTAAACTTTAAAGTTAAACTATCCAAAGAACAAGAAAAAGAAATAATGAAATTAAAGAAATTGAATAGTGCTAAAAATCTGAATAAGTCCCCTGAGAAATTTCTAAGAGATTCTAATTTACAAAACTCAATTGAGGAAGCGAGAGAAGAAATGGAGATTGTGAATCTTCATCTAAGCGCATCAACAATAGATACTGCCAAGAAGTCTATCCTTTTAAGAACATCCAATAAAAATGATCAGGCTGCTCAAAGTGAATACTATGAGGCTGCTGAAACTACGACTGAAGTGATGAAAAAGAAAAAAAGATTCTTGTGATATTTAAACACAACTTAAAACATTAAAACACAGTTTGGATGATATATTTGACATTTTTTAAAATCCGGTAGGAACATCTAGGCAGACTACACCTACTTTAAGATTCGAGAGCAGTGGGGAGGCAGAAGTCATAAAAAGCAGAACATTGGAGGTAGTTACTGATATTAATGCAAGGTAATTGGCAACACCTACTCTGGATCCAATTGTACAGAAAGTAAGTGTTCCGACCCAATCAGTGAATACCGGTTTGGGCCATAAAGAGTGGAGACAAAGGAGTAATAAACATCTTACATACTTTAATTCTCTCATGATACCAAACCTTCTATTGACCTTACTACACAAAATCTTATGGAGACAAGTAGTAATATTGAATACCGGACAGGACAACTTACCCTTTAATGAAGAAGGAATGTCAAGAATTGTGCAAAAAATATTGGCTGAGAGACTACCTCCTAGAGAAAAAGTGCAGGTAATATTAGATTATAAAAAACAAGATATTCCAGACTATAGAGATACTGAAGTGAATTCACAGGTCTATGTAGGTAACATGAAAATTGAACAGCCAAGTCTAATTCTATCATCATTGTTTAATGAGGGGGGTCGTGCATCACTGAATCGGCCCTACATTTTGTCTCTGTTTTCTGCTATTCCTGCATTGGCTTTGATTAGTTCTGCAGATATAGCCTTAGTTGACTTTATACACAAGCAGAGGTATGACTTTGTTCTATTGGTCATTCCATATCCTTTGATGAGAAGTCTGTTGATGAAAGAGGAGGAAGCAATGCAGTGTAGAGGTTTTGACCTCTTCCCATATACAGTGACACCATTTGAGGGAAAAGCGAATGATGTTGGTAAGAATACATTTGAATGGTCAGACAATGACTCCTGATAAACAAGATTGGAGATGGTTAGCTCTCTCTTTAAGAGATTCAATCAATCGCCTAAAGGAATTGGGGAAACCCCTCTAGCACTCATGGCAGATTTAACTTACTAAATTGGAACTCTTGGGCCATTTGCATCTGGTAGGTCAAACTAAATCGACCGATGAATTGACATCCTATGATTTTATTTTACTACAGGAAAGCTTTTATGGGACGACTTCCACATAGCAAAACTATGTGCAACAGGGGGTACAAAGGGGTGACCCACTAGGGACTAATAACTGCAAATAAACAAGCATTTCAGGCTGCGAAAAAGGATGAACGGACCATTGTGATGTCAATGCTTACTGTGACTTTCAGTGTAAAGACCTCTGATGGCTGTTTTCCTCTCCTCATTACCAACGTTTATTGGAACCCTTTGAAGTATTCAGATTGCCACCTGGAAAAGGAATTTAATAATCTGGGGAAGAAGAATGACCTCTGAATGCTAATAAAAGTCGTTTAGTCATTATGGCAGGAGATTTAAATGTGGATTGTAATGTAGATTGTACAATAGGTGACACTGTAATTGCTAATATGGCTATAAATACCACAAAGGTTGGGAATCCCAAGTTGAGAGGTGTTTTATGGCTTAATTTCGCAGAAATTAGGGGACTAGAATTGATTGAGAACAATTGTCCCACTTGGAATGCCAGGGGCTGTAGCTCTATAATTGACTACATAATTGTGTCGGTGAGTTAAACAAACATAGATCAAATTTAGTTACACCTGCAAGTGATCATAGGATGTTATCTATTGATTTTTCTATAACTAATCAAAGAGGGATTGCCTCCTATTATTCTGAGGGAGTTCTGACTAATATTAAAAAGGTAATAGAATATGATGGACATACAATAAAACTGTTAGGTTTACCTCAACATTGGTTCAAGATTATGATAGAACATCTTTAGAACAGCGTTTTCAGAGATGCTCTGTTAACAACTTTAATATATATATAAATGATGTCATTCAAACCATCAAGGGCAACACTATGATGTGTAGGAACAGGAAATGAAATCATGAACACAGTTTTGATATGGAGGTGCATAACCACAAATTAGCCATGCGTAAAGAGGTACATGTACTTTAAAAAAGTGGGAATTATGACTCTCATACACTGAATCTGATTAAAAAAGTAAAACAGAATTACAAGAACTGGTTAATATGCCATAGGGGTAAAAGGTCTCATTTGGATAGTGAAAAAATGCTGAAATCACTGAAGGGTTACAACATCTCAAATTTTTGGAATTTAAACAATAATCTGGAATATATTCAGAAAGATATGTTTCTTAACCCAATCAGCGAAAGGGTATGGTTGGAACATTTCTCTAACATGTGTAAATGTAGTGCTGAGTTTTTCTCTAGAGAAAATATGAATGGTATTGAATGGACGCTTGATAATTCAATTTCAACTATATCTAGATTAATCAGGCAAACTAAGGATTCTGGTGCACCCGGTCCTAATAATTTATCTAACAAAATACTAAAAATCAATATTGAGTACTGGGCTAATATACTGTTCACTCTATAGAGAGATATCTTGGACACTAAAACTGTACCTCAATCATGGAGACTATCCATTGTACTTGCAGTTTTTTTTAAAATAAGGGCCTAGATCCTGTCCTAGAAGTTATAGACCTATAGCTATTGCAGACCCAGATTAAAAAATCTTCGCATCTTTGGTATTAGATGATATCAAAAAGTCTATTATTCTTAATGATATATTAGATCTTAAACAAATTGGATTCAAGAAAAACACTGGTACCGACTGTGGGGGACTAGTACTAAGATGTCTGCAGACAAAGACTCTATTGATAGGTGCAAATCCAATTTGTATTACTTCAAGGACCTCAGCAATGCATTTGACATGGTGAACCGTCCAACCCTATGGTCTAAGTTGAGAGATCCGGGTATGGATATAATTATCGAACCATACTCAGAGACAATATTAAATTTGTTTAGACTCAGAGGGATTACTGTTATCGGAGATTAATATCTCCAACGGGCTGAGACAAGGATGCATGTTAGCCCCTACACTGTTTAACTTGCATGTGAGTGGGGCTAATAGAGCACTGGCAAATAAGGGTCTTGTTGCACCCAAACTGGGTGATGTGCGTATTGGATGGATTGCCTACGCTGACGATTTTTTGTTATTAGATTGTACTAAAGTTGGTTTACAATGATTGATTGGTAAATTTTACGAAATTTGATACGGAATGACATCTAAAAATCAATCCTATAAAAACTATTATTTTACATTTGGGTAAACCTAACAGAAGCCACCTTGCCTATATATGGCACTGTGAAGGTAAACAGATAAAATGCCATAGTGCCTTTAAATATTTGGGATACTACTTTTCAGGAACAGGTTTGTCAATATTGATCAAAAATCAATTGAAACTAAAAGCGGAAACAGCTTTGCGACAAATGTGCATTATAGAGAATACATTTGGCACATTTTCTATGGAGCCACTAAGAAAATATTATATTATGAAAGTGCTACCAAGGCTATCACATGGTATGGAATTTTATGCATTTGAATTTATCGGTTTTCTAAAAACACTGGAGGGTATTATATGGAGAGGGACTTTGTTCTTTCTCCCTAAATGTGTCCCATTTGAAGCTATCAGATATGAACTAGGCCTTCAATCTTTGAAATTGTTTAAACTCTGGAAAAGTGCACTGTTATGGATCAAATGTCTAATTAATAGAGATCTGGATTTATATGTAATAGCGGGTGCGAAAAATGGATTTCAGGAATAAATTTGAGGTTGAAGATGTTCTTCAAAATGTGGGGGTGAATATTGACACGTTACTTTCCAATCCTGCAAAATTAAAGAAAATTCTGAAAGGTTCTGATTGGCAATTTAATATAACAACTGTTTCACAGTCTAAAATCTACAGCCAGGTTTACTCCTTTTGGACATGTTTTCCTATAATGGAGGGATATTTACTAAAGTATCCTAGTAGAAACATACGTAATGATTATAAGAGGTTTAGAATGAATGTGATACAGGCCAATTATGTACTTAACATTCGGACTAAGCTTTCTGAGACATGGAAATGGTGTATATTCTGCAAAAATGATATAATATATGAAACTTTGGAGCATATTTTACTTGTTTGTCCTGCTCTTATGACTCAAAGAATGTTATACTTTGAACAATTTGTTACTTCTAATTGTTTTGTTTGAGGAATTGTGGTATCCAATGCGGCATGGAAATTCAACGGTGTTAAGGATTCGTGTTATTGCATTTCTGAAAAACATTTGCGATTTGTAATGATGAACTGATGCTTTGTTGGTTAGATTTTCCAATATACTTCAACTTCTTTATTATCAATGTGAACAAAAGAAGTTATAATTAACTGGTACGTAATTAGGCATAATCTAAGTTTGACGTGCTGTTAATTGATTTTTACTCTCTTGTTTTAGGTAAAGTAAAGGGTTTCTTAATCACTATATATGTTTAATGAGGTATTAATGATGTTGTGTAAAATTGCTATGTATATAAGCAATGTAACATTAATAATGTTTGTTTGTATAATGTTTTATTGTACTGTTTACAACTTTGTAAAGGTTTAAAATAAGCCAATGCAATACTAGCTGCACAACTGACACCAATGTTGAAATGGGCGGGCCAGGATCCTCTTCCAGGATGGGGGAAAATAGAACAAACAGCGACAGACATACCACTAAAAGTGCTACAATTCCTAAAAACCAAGCGCCCGAGAAAAGGGGGGCACCCTACTGGAGGCCACAAAGACGACCCTACATAACTGGGATAGAGCACTCCGATGCAGAAAGGTCAGACCGGGTCCGGGTCGGCTATCCCCCTTAGTACATAACACAGAGTTCTCACCCGGTCTCCATAAAACATTCTGGGTAGGATGGAATGAGGCAGCCACACGGTCTTTGTAAGACATGTACCAGGACGGGGCCCCATTATCATTAGAAGATTGCAAACAAAGATTTGGTATTAGCAAAAAACACAGATTCAAATATATGCAGCTGCGCCATTGGATCTCACATCCAGCGGTTAAAAAGGCAGGACTAAGACCTCCAGTGGGCCTTGAATTAACAATACAAGAGGGGATACCCACAAAGGGGATAACCAGACTATATAAACTCGTCAACAGGGCGCAAGTAGAGGATACCCTCCAATACATGAAGGACTAGGAGCGGGACACAGGGGAAGAGATCACGCAGGAAGAAAGGAGTCAAATTTGTTGTAGGGCACATAAGCTATCCAAATCCACAGCAATCAAAGAATCTGCATACAAACTCTTTTATCGCTGGTACATGCCCCCGAACAGGCTACACAAAATGAACCCCACGTATCCCCCAGAATGTTGGTGACAGTGTGGGGAAAGAAGAGACATGTTTCACATGTGGTGGTCATGTCCAAAGATGAAAGTGTATTGGAAAGAAATCCTGGGCCACATCAGAGACATAACAGGCACTGACCTACCATGGTTGCCAAAAGTAATTCTGCTAGATGCAGTAGCAGAAGGGAAATATGCGGCCTCTGGGAACAGAGCTGCCCTCATAACCCACCTTTTGACAGCCGCAAGAATGACGGTGGCCCAACGGTGGAAGACAGTGGAGGGTCCCACAGCACCGTGGTGGTGGGTTAAAGTGTGGGGAGTCATGGCAATGGAAAACATCTGTGCCACAAAGGCAGGGAGCTATTTGAAATTCTTGGCTATATGGGAACCCCTCCAGGACTATGTGGGAGAAAGAAAGGCTCACTATTTCAAACCACGGATCCTCAGAAACATTCACATCAGATAAGAGATAGATGGGATTACAGCAGATAACTCGGCTCACAGACGGATCTGGTTACGAACCAAGAGAGGTTTTGTTTTTTGGTAAAAATAACAAGAGGGTGGGGGAAGTGGTGAGGGTGTCATAAAGAAAATACGACAAGGGTAAGTTCAAGAAGACAATCACTGGAAATAATACAAAGGCATAAAGATAAGGAATAAGGGTGTTACGAAGGTAGTAATGTTCATAATGCAAGTTGTAAGCAATGCCCAGTTATTGTTTCGATAAAAATGAAAATAAAGTTGGTTAAAAAAAATAATAATTAAAAAAAGTAAAAATAAAACCTGTACTATAAATGTGCTCCATTGTGGAAATTTCCTGATATCGAACCCACATGGGATGTGGAGATCAGACAACATTGGGAGAGAATGGGATACTCCATGCTTGGACATCTGTTCCCAGAGGTTCAATTTCTGACAATGCACATACGGAAGAGGGAGCACAAAGGATCAGCTATATCGTATATATCGAACGCATATGGCTGTCATAGAATTGTGGCTACCATTTAAAGAATGCTGGTGGATAGACCTCTAGAAGTAACTCCTAACAGGTGGGAAAGATGGGCTGTGGACTTGAACATGGAAATCACAGATGAACAATGGCATACGATGTGTTATCAATGAATACTTGATTTAAACTCTAACAGTCATGACACTCAATAGACTACACTATACGCCAGTGAAACTAAGAAAGATGTACCCAAAACATACACGTTCATGCCCGCGCTGACCAGATGAGAAGGCGGAATACTTGCACATGATCTTGGACTGCATCAGGTTACAGAGCTTTTTGGATCTGGTTTGTGAAACCCTAAGTGCCATAGTAGAAAACCCTGAAGGAGGGATACCCATGGGCTGTTTATTTGGAATGTGGCTAGATGTACTGGAAACACATAAGTGGATGTTTTTAAATATGGGATGTATGTTTGCCACAAGAAATATTTTAAGGAAATGGAAGTTCCAAGATGTACCTAAAAAGGATGACTCGTTGAAAGACCTTATATGGGCCAATGGCTTTTAAGAACTGTTTATTACCATGATGTTGATGCCGTCTAGGCCAATGGATATCTTGGCAGACCTAACAGTAGTTCTTACTGTAACAGTGTTGCTCAATATTGTGTGCCAAGTCTAAATACAGTGTTAAAAAGAACAATCCAACATGCTCTGTAGAGCCCATGATTACAGCATTTGTTTGACGTTGTATTGTGAAAGTAAGCAGAATCAAAAATTATTGAATGCATATTGTAAGAATCAGGGATAAGAATAACAATGATTTGAGAAGAAAATCATCAGTGGAAGATGCTGTTTTTTGAAATTAATATTAAGTACGAAGGAAGATATTCATGATTATGATTAATCTTGGAATACATTTTGGAGATGATTATAAAAGAATTAAATCTTGAAATTGGGACAAGAATGTTATGCACTGTTCAAGATTTTTGTAAGAAATGATAATGTTGTTAGGCCTTTGAAGAGGTTCACTAGACTATACTAGGAAACAGGTGGGGAGTCTAAGCAAAACAAGTTTTGGCCAATCTTTATTAATATCAACTACATTCTGTCATTGAAATAGAATGGAATGTTGTGGTTGCCCTTTATCTGTATTAGATACATTGTTATTTAAATAGATTGGAATGTCCAGGTAAATAAATTATCAAATATGTTTTGACATACAATTGGCACAATTGGGTGCAATGATTTTTTGTTTTAAGAGTTTATGTGAGTACCTCCTCTACAGGCATGCACTTTATTTACCCAGCACAGCCTTTAATTGGAAACGTTTAATCTCAATAAAGTGAATGCAAATTTGAAATAAGATATGTTCATACCTGGCGAGCATTTTTCTATGTAGGAAGTCTGTGTGTATGTTTCTTTGAGGGAAGTGTTAGCTATTTGTCCTGTGCAGGAACATCTCTGTTTTACTGGACATGCCATATGCGTGGGAGCCTGTGAGGGTACTGTAGCAGTTCCTATAAAGTCCTACTCCATCCCTGGTTATTATCGTATTCCCTGAAGGGAGACTAGTCCCCTTTCTTCTCCTTACACAAGAAGGGCTTCATGGGGTCTCTTGCTTTGTTTCTCTCTCCTGTATATAGATCTCTGCCACTCCCCATTAACCCCCGTTTCAACCGAGAAGATACATCTATTTCTCATCCAGTCTTGCATCCAATAGTGGTGTCGCTTGCCAGAACCACCCATCCTGATAGGTGTTCCACTCCTGGGGTCCACTTTTGAGGCCGGGTAGGGGGGTTCCATACACCTTGGGCCATTTCCTTAATAGTCTTCCCTTATTTCCTCAGTCCCATCACACTTTAATGATCTTGCCAACATTTTACACATTCTCACTGTGGAGAAACACCTTATTCACATCCCAAGGAGGTTCCTGTCAGTACTGCCTGCAGCAGGTCTACACCATTCTATTAGAGAGGTGTGGTCCTACATGTGGGTCTGGATTTCTTTCTCATCATTTCGCTTGCAACTCTGGGAAGTCATTCATAACAGCGAAGTAAGTGCGTTTGCACATAACTTGTTTGAATTGGATTGCTTTAACCAAGTTTCATATTCAGAGTCTATTTTGTTATATGTAAGGTGCATATGGTTTGGTGTATGGGTAGTGTTTTTAATTTGGATTCACTGTGGTTTGCTTGTAGCCCATGTGTACTGTACTAGTCAACTACGCATTTTACCCTATGCATTCTTGCTCACTACCAGGTCCAGATTCATTTTAAAAAGAGGGCAAATTCATGTTGCAAATGCTCAAAAGTCCTTTTGCATTTGCGAAATACCATTGCACTCTGATTTTATTAATAGTCCATCCCTTGACTGTTTCATGTTCAGGACACCTTCTCCAGCTCACTGTTGTTGGTTGTCTTCTTGTGCCTGACATCTTTCTCAAGGCCTCAAAAATATAATGACAAATAGAAGGAACGACAAGTTGTTTGTTCTAACTCAAGCCTGAGGATGAAAAAGGAAAAGGCAAATGTTAGGAAAATTTCCATTTATGTGTAATTTTCCCTCCAGTTGTGAACCAACAACTTTTTGATGTTGTCTTACCATCCAAGCCTGACTTTGGCCAGTGCAGCACAGCCTTCTGCTCTGGGTTTTCACTCACTTTGTTATGGGGAAACTGACATGCCCTTAAATACAGTCAGCACTGGGAGACTTTGTTTCCCTTAGATTTTCACTTTGTTGCAAGTTCTTTGCAACATTTTACCAGTGCACAAAGTACTTTAAAGTACAGTGCGCTTGGGTTTTCCTTTCGTTTATAAGGCCCTGGACACCCTCAAAGGATTTTTCGGTAGAAGAACAAATGTGCATTGGACAGAGATGATGGCAGCTATTATTTTTAATATTTTTCTTACCCTTTCTTTGGGTCCATATCCCTGTTTATTCTGTCCTTTAGCAATCTTGTCCCTTTGCCTTCCCCAGGTCGATCAGACCCGGGACAGTCCTTATTTGGTCATGGATTCTCCGCAAAACGCCAAGCTTTTGCAGGCTTCTGCATGCCTTGTGTTACAAATGCTGGGTGACAGTCTGGTGTTCTGGGAATTACTGGGACCCCCGTGGTCCGTGACTGGTCCACATCTGGCATGGCTGTATGTGATCAGGTCGCTAATTGAGTCCTTTTTGTTTTGGCGCAAATGAGATTCTTGATAAGAGAAGGGCCCAAACACCCTTTACCAGGTGCTATTTGTATTATTCTTCAGTTTTATTTCACCAAATGTTCCATTTGACCGAATTTGGCCAGTAGCATTTGATCGAATAAAACCGAACAATTAGGCTATTACATACCGAAGATGTGGAGTGGGAGTTGCAGGGGTGTCCCCAGCTCCCTACGTTCAGTATGTATTAGCCTTGAAGGGGTTGCAGGTGTGTCCCCCGCTTCCTTAATATTGGAGTCGGGGGACCAAAAAAATAAAGAAGAAAAGGGACCCTGTAGTGTCCGATTTGACCCGCGTTAGAGGGATAGATCGGACGCTGCAGGGCTGAAGTGGACCACGCGGCAAGTAGAGATAAGTAGGGCATGGGGATGGAGGGTGGGTTTTGGTGTGAGCGCATTTGATCATATGAGAAGTGTTTGCATACAGGCTGTTTTTTTTCAAACATTTTGCTGCTCAATTCTAACGATCAAACACCCCCAAACCTACCAGGTCGATCTCTTGAGTTCTCACTGAACCTAGGAAAGGATAGACGCATCCTGAAACTAAGAAGCTGAGTCTAGGAACCTCTGGTGACCCGCTAGAAGGTTTGGCACCCTCGGACTACTGTTTTCCTGCAGGATCCCTCTGCCTCTGATCGAACTTGGAAGGTCTGCAAAGGCGCTTCGACCCATTTCAATAGTGAGGCCAACAATTCACGGCCCTTCCACTTTAACCTGCAAGCGGGCCTGCTCGGAAGTGTTCCTGGGCCAACCAACTGACCAGCTTGTGCAGGACATTTGCTCTGGAACCGCTGCTGTCTTGAGTTGACTCTTGGGCACTGGGTACAAGGCACTCTCCAGCCGAGTTGCGTACACCTAGGCACCCTAGGTCTGGAATTAGGAGAGTATGCCTGAATATGAGTGCACACGATCACCTTGTCACCCAGCCATGGTAACAAACCTTGAGGGTGCACTGCTGCTGTGCCCCACTTTGCCCTGAGACAAGTTGCATAGAAATCGAGCTGATCCCTTCACCAGGAGAGGAGAAATCGTCACTGTCCTGCTACGGAATCATCCCTGGAACTCAGTTGCTGAAAGCGGCAGAGCCGCACAATTGCAGCATTTGAACCTGCAACCGAAGTGGACTCAGCTGCTGAAGTTTGGTCCGGACTACGCCTTGGGTCGGTGAGTAGTTGCAACCCTGGCGCATCCATCCATTTTTACGCACAAGTGTCCCCTGAGGGCCACTCACATTTATCGAGGTAGCATGTGCTACCGAGCTATTGCCAACTCTTGGATTCTGTTCTGCCCTCTTGGGGAGAAACTCCTCGAATAGTGGGAACTTATACTTCACTGCCTCACCCACCTTCCTGAGTCGCTGCAGCCTCTGCAAGAAACCCTGTTTTTCACTCAAGCACACAATTGCTTGTGTCCGCACCGAAAGTACTTTTGAGCACTAGGCTCTACTCTTCTTAGGGACTAGACTGCCTCTTAGTTAGGGTCGTGCTTACTTTCAATTCTGTGCCAAAGGAACTTAAATAAATGGAAACCTGCAATACCTGTATAAAGTTGTCTTAGTGCTGGTTGGTTGTGACATCGCTACCCACTTTCAATTAGAAAATGACATCAATGCTGTAGCACTAATCACTGTGTTCTTTGGCAGGCCTGACCGTTATATGCCCGCCAGCCCCAGCCATGTTAGACCCAAGCAAATCACTGGCATTGGTGGGTGCTCAAGGCTGTCACAAGTCAATCTCAGCAGGGAACACAGAGATTTACAGTATTAGCACCCAGACCCACCCGGAGTACTTATACCAGGCTTTGTAGCTCTCCAAATATGAAAAAAGTTATCTGAGGAATGAATAAGCATCAATGATGGATGGGGGCTTATTCTAAGGAAAAACACTTGTGGGCCGAGTGGTCACTTTGGATCAATAAGTGTCGTTTTGGCGGAAAGGGAGGTAGCAGCTCTGAGGTGCAGGAAGATGGGAGGTGAGCATGAGCAGAGGCATCAGGGGGTCGAGGAGTCACAGGGTCGGGGAAGCCTCACTCCAGGGTCACAATGACCTGTTATGAGTTACCACATTTTTGTTGTAATGTCACAATGTTGCTATTTGGGTCTGCACATAACAGATTTCCAGCTTCCTTTAGAGCACTTAACTAAATCTGTTAATAGCTTTTCAGATTCCTTTCTCCTGAACTAATAGTTCTTCTGGAGATATTTATAGTAGAGTGAAAATATGTTTATTTGGTGCACTGCTGAACGTAACTATAGGAGAGCATTATTATATCTGCATATTACGACTTAATTTAAACCACAAACATAAATGGCGACCAAGGACACTTAATTAATGTGCTTAAAAATTAGTTTGCACCAAGTATATGGGTCTATCTTTTTCACTCAGACACAGACAACATTAATTGTACATACCAACAGCTGGAACAACCTCTTTCATCAGAAAGTTTAAAATATCTAACAAGGGTCATTTTACTTTTTTCATTTATTTTTATTTAAACATGTTACGGTTTATTACAAACCTTTCTTGATACATTCCCTCCCTCCAAGCCAAAACAAAAATAAGATAAGTTCTTACATCATCCTTCGAACATCTAAAACTTCAAATGAATAACAACCATATCCTAAACCATCATAAACAGAAATAAATACATCCTCATATCTCATTTCAACTCTAAAACCTCGATTAAAAAACGTTCTGATTGCCAGTACCACTGAGACTCGTTCACCCAACAAAGACCCCTCCCACCATTCTTCTTTTGTTAAGGTCCTATACTCTGACAAAACATCACTTAAGAACTTCCTCCTCATCCCCTCTTAGGCACCACAATCCAACAGGAGATGTTTAGTTGTTTGAACCTGGGCCCTACAGTCCCTACACGAGGGTGAGTTGACCATCTCATCCCTTCTATTCCATAGTTTCTTTTGTCAGAAGAATATTTAACCTCAGTCTCAAGAAAACATTCCTATGTCTATTGGAAGGGAATTTTACCAAGTACTTTGGCATTTGGTTAATGGCCCTTTGCTCCCTCTTAAAGCTAATAGAGACTTTGTATGCAGATCTCACATCCATGGTCTCTATCCACTCGAACCTTCTGAACTGGATTTTGCCTTATCCGTGAAGTTCATCAACATCTCCTTGTTTAAACACAGATCCTCCAAGTCCTCTCTACACTTCAGTTTCCAGTAGTCAACAGTTAGGTCCCTTATGGTCCCCTCGTCGTTTTTATCACTCTTCAATATGTCCAGGACCGGTACACTCATTCTCCACCATAGTTTTCCTATACAGACATAGGGACTTCCACTTAACCATAGAATTAAGGGACTGCAGTCCCAATTCGAATCTAATTATCGCCACAGGCAAACTATTTGGCAGACCCAGCACTCGCCTCCAAAAAATCTATTCAAACAAATTCCAAAAAGTCAGTGGAATCCTCAGCGCTGTTTCTGCTCCATAAAGTAAAATAGGAGCCACCTTTTCTTTAAAAAAAGGTTAGGCTAGGGACCAGCCAAATTGCCTTAATATTACTTTTGTCTGCATCACCAATCTAATGCACGTACACTTTAGCTCTTCAGTCTATATCTTCTCCTTTGCATTGTTATTAATTAAGATGCCCAGATACGTTATGGACTCTACACGCTCAATCTTCTGCGTGCCCATGTACCATGCCAACTTGGTGTTAGCCTTCTCTCTGGCACTGGTAAAAGCCATGATTTTTGTTTTATCTGTATTTATTCGTAACTCATTGCTCTTAAAGTACATGTTTAAGTGAGCAAGTCTCCTTTGGAGGCCTGTAGGTCTACGATCTATTACCACCAAATCATCCGCATACATGACCCAAGGGACTGTACATTGAGACATTCAGGCTTTTATATATTTCTCCAGCCTTTTGTCCAACCCCTTTACGGGTTAACCATTCCATGAATGTGTAACAGGTCTAGGGTCTCTGCCAGGTCAACTCTAATTTATTCATTTGTATGTGCATAGATCAGTTCCGTTGATACAGGTAATCCATTTACATGCAGGTCAACAGAAGGACAAGGTCTCAATTCACGACCCTAACAAGTGGCCTGCAGGCAAGTTATACATTAGCTGTACAGAGGTCATGCCAACCAGATTCTGATCGGAATGGCTTTGTCCACCATTTTGATGTTCAGGGTGACTTTTGAACAGCAAGAGAACCTAAAATGGGGGTTTGATTCAAGATGGCAACTTACATCATTTTCTAAGGTCAAGACCGTGCCGTAGAGAGTTATTCGCGTAGAGTTTTATGCGACTTGGCGTAGGCCAATATACATACAATCGTTTACACTAGGAGGCATAATTTAATATCCAGTTTGACAAACCCTCCTTTTGGCCTATGCCAAGTACTAAGACTACTTCTGATCTCCTTGCAAGTAACTCCATACGTTATCGTCCATACACCCTGAATCGCTGTCAGAGATATCTATGGCCATCAGGTCGTTCACTAAAATCTCTTTTAACACATACTCCTTGGAAGTTTTATCCGGGGCATATACTTTGTGTCCTATCGTACCTATCGCCTGAGCACAACATCTCCCTAGCATCGAACATATACTAGGCAGACATTGGATACAACAACAAAGGAATAGCAGAACTCCCAAAATGATCAACAAGACTGAAAGTACCTTCCAGCCCCAAGATCGCAAGAAATCCCAAAACCAAGCCCTAAGATTCCAATTCCCCTCGGGAACATGCACTTCTGAGATAAGGACGTGCAGATTCTGAATTGCTTTGAAAATGGTTGGGGAGGAGTCTGGTACAAAAACACAGCAAGCGGACCCCACTAATTTACATACTCCACCACGTTCAGCCAGAATGACATCTAATGCCATCCGGTTCTGGAGTGCTACTAATCTTATCGCTTTCTGTTCTAATGTCATGTGTTATAAAGTATATCTGTGGTCCGGTTGATGGTTCTCTCCAGTACTCTCGCTAGTCTCCTGATGTCTTCGGAATTTGCTATCTGCCCCCAAAATGGCACAACTTATATCGCTATATCTCCCATCACTTGTGCGGGGGTATCACCATTCTCGTCCTGTCGTGGACGAGCCTTTGAAACTTCCAAAGTACTTGCTATGAATACCCCAGGAAACAGGATCCCTAAATAACAGGTTCCCTGCCAATCCCTGGGTAACCATGGAAATGCTACATTACCGCAAACGAAATAGACAGGTTCGCCCACATACAAAGATCTGTCTTCCCCAGTCAAATTTGCAACATTGGCCCAGCCTTTAAAATCTCCCATTGACCAGGTGCCATTCCTCTGTATGCAGAAAGAAACTGAATCGGGGCTTTGGTTAACAGAGTAAGAAGGAGGCACGGCATCCTTATTGCCTATCGGAGCCATTTTAAAGGAAACTAAACATTGGAAAGGACGAGATAGTCTATCAGAAGGCCTAATAGAAGCAACGTTGGGTTTGCTCTTATTTGCGAAAAGCGAGCATCCCGGGGGAGTCAAAACACGTTTCTCAAAATCATTCAAATTAGTTCCATCGAAGTTCCCCGAGATGCTATCATTCCATCGGCCAAAGAACAGTGCTCTGAGAGAGGCATAACAAGCAGTCGTCAAAGGTAAGGGATGAATATACCAACCTACCCCCTTATCCCCATGTTGCAGTAAATGTGAACAGACCCAACAATTGGGTTTGTTAAAAATGGCATGTGTTGAATTCATGATTAACATCATAATATTATTGTGATACTTCTGTCTATGCTGAGAGTCCCTAGGTGACAGAGTATGCAGGTGTACAAAAGGAGTAAAAACAGTAGGTGCAATTTCAGTTGGCAAAAGAGGCTCTAGAGGATGAATCTCCTTGACGTACCAGAATCCTAAAGCAGTTACTATAAAAATCCCAATTATTAACATCAAAACACAGCAATACGTTTTCGGGGGCCCAGGCACATTGTTCATTGTCCAAGTTGGTCACCCCTTTATTTACAAGTCCAATACGGGCAGTAGCGGTGGCAGGCATTGCAGTCCTCAGATGGAAACCCCAATGTTCGTTGCTGGCGACCCCCCGATCGCGCGGCTTCTTAGTCCTTCCCCAACCCTAGTAGTCAGAACCCCCTTTCTCAAATTTGGGCAAAAAGGCAAGCCCTTGACGATTCTTTTCTTCTTTCGAATGCAGTCAAACCGTGCTGTAGGTCTATTTTCTCCGTCGAAGATTATATCTGGTGGTTCCCAGTACTGTTTGATCCGGAAATAAGGTAATGTCACTTTCCTGAGGGAAGCAACGTATCAGAGGCAACGGAAGTTGCAGAATTCGAAGCAATGGTTTGCGGAAATGACTTTTCCAAAGAGTTTGGAGACAAAATGGATGGTTCCCCGAGCCCCACAGGCTCAGAGAGATTCTCCGATTCACTCACAGTGCTATTGCTCCAGGATTATCGATTGTAGCATTAGCGAGGGGTTCTGTTTCTTCTGTCACATGCGGCGTCGGGTGAGGAAGTTTCTTGACATGCGTCGTGTGTATCCCGTTCTTCTTTCCAGCCACCCTCACTTCCGTTTGGGTGACCAACAAAACCTGAAATGGTACCCGCCAGCGAGGCGTGAGGCAAGAGGACCGCTCGTATGCTCTCACCAGGACCCAGCTTCCAGGCCGAATGTTGTGTCCTGGGCCTTCGAAACATACAGGTAAAGCTCATCGTACCTGATGATAAATGAAATACAGATTTTTAGTCAACTGGTTACAGTAGTCTGAAAGCAATACATTCTCAACATTTCTCAGTGCTTTAGGTTTCCGAAGACCCCAAATATTGGCAGGTCTCCCCATCACCACCTCAAATGGAGAGAGCCCAGTCTTAGTTTGAGGGGTAGTGCGCATGGCTAATAACACAATCGGTAAGGCATCTGGCCATTTTAGTTTGGTACCGGCACACGTCTTAGCGAGTTTGTTCTTTAGGATACCGTTATGTCTCTCCACCAACCCGGCACTTTGAGGATGTCTAGCTGAATGAAATTGCTTATCAATATGTAGTGCCGTACATATCTGTAAAATTACAGCAGCAACAAAATGTGGACCATTTTCTGACCAGATGACTCTTGGCAACCCAAATCGCGGGAAATATTCTTTTACCATAATTTTTGCAGTGGTCATGGCTGTGGCGTCTTTGACAGGGAAAGCCTCAACCCATCTACTGAAGGCACAAATGACCACAAGGACATATATTAAACTATTGCGCTGCTTCATCTCAATAAAATCAAAATGTATCACCTCAAACGGGACAGAAGGAGGCCCAAAGCTACCCCTTGGAGTTACCGTCCCCTTCCCCACATTGTGCTGTAGGCAAATCATGCAGTTCTGGACATAATGCTGAGCAATTTTTGAAATCTTATCATTTACCCAGACTTTCTCTAACATGTTCGTAATCTGTTGGGCACACACGTGTGGGACCGTGTGCCATAGTAACCATCATAACTATATAGGCATTAGGAAGTAAACATTTCCCTTCAATTGTGTCCACCCACCACCCGTCATCATCTAATTTCCCCAAGCCTTCAGCCCATTTCTTAGATTCTTCCATTGTGGCATCAGCTTGGATATCCCGCACAGACCCAATATCCTCGTCCATTACATAGACATCCCTTGTTTCTCTTAGAGCATACATTTCTGTGTGAAGATCTGTGGCAGTTTGTCTGGCTATCTGATCACCAAAAGCATTCCCTTTTCCTACATCGTCTGTGATCTTGCGATGCGCTGTGCATTTCATGATCACTAACTGACTAGGGAGCGCGAGCGCCGAGAGCAATTGTACTATCAGGGGGCCATGTTGAATCCTGGTCTCATGTGAAGTTAGAAACCCTCTTTCTGACCAAAGTCTCCCAAAGTTGTGAGCCACCCCAAAGGCATACTGACTGTCAGTATATATATTCACTGTTAGCCCTTTGGAATGTTCACAAGCTCGGGTTAATGCTATAATCTCTGTGGCCTGCGCAGAGTTATGTGTAATTCGCTTAGTTTCTACAACCGTGCTCAATGTAGTGACTGCATAAGCGGCTGTGGATGTACCATCCGGAAGTTTGAAACAGGAGCCATCACAAAATAGTTCCCCTTGCGCGTTATCCAAAGGAGTGTCCTTAAGATCAATTCTGCCCTTCGTTTCTTGTTCAGTAGTATACAGGCAGTCATGTGACTTACCATCACCACAAACAGTATTTCGCGGGAAAGGTAGGAGTTCAGCCGGATTAAGAACACAACACCTCCTAATTTGTATGTGGGGAGCAAATAAAATTAAATCATATCTCGTCAATCGTGCGGAAGTGAGGTGTTGCGTTTGGGTTTTGTTCAATAGAACATCCACAGAGTGAGGTACCATCAGGGTTAGATCATGGCCTAGGACCATTCCCTCACTCTGTTTTACAGACGCGGCAGCAGCAGCGACAGCTCGCAACATCTTGGCAAAGCGCATGCGACAGGATCAAGGGCGGAAGAGTAGTAGCCGCACGGCCTATTCTTCCCTCCATGTTCCTGCTTTAATAAAGCCAAAGCACATCCATCACATTCATGCACAAACAACACAAAGGCCTTGCTATAATTTGGTGTACCCAAAACCAGTGCAGAGCATAATGCAGTCTTGAGAAGCTCAAATGATTGTTGATGTTCCGATTTCCATGGCAATGGCGAAGAAATGCCCTTCTTTGTCAAAGTCAACATCGGTTTTATCACTAGTGAAAAGTTTGGGATCCATAACCTACAGTAAGAGGCCATACCTATTAAGGCTCTGACTTTCTTCTGTGTACTTGGGACAGACAAGCCAGAAATGTGTTTTATTCTTTCAGGTGTCAATCTTCTTCCCCCCTTTGACAGGAGGTAGCCTAAATAGGCAACCTCCTGGCAACAATATTGAAACTTTTTAAGCGAAGCTTTGTGACCATGCTTAGCTAGATGGATGAGCAACAATACCGTGCCCTCTTTACAAGAGCTCTCAGAATCTGCTGCTAAAAGCAAGTCATCAACGTAGTGAAGCAGCGTACAAGTAGGGGGTAATTCAAGAGTATCAAGCTGTTCCTTCAAGGCCCTACTGTAAATGCTAGGACTCTCGGTGTAACCTTGAGGTGCACGAGTAAATGTGAACGAGCGTCCCCCTAAGGTGAACGCGAACAAATATCTACTGTCCTTGTGTATAGGAATACTGAAGAAAACATTCTTCAGGTCCACAACACTGAAGTAAGTAGCCGTAGCTGGAATCATAGTTAATATCGTCGTCACATCAGGCACAATTGGAAATTGTGGAGCGACAACTCTATTGATGGCACACAAATCAATTATAAAATGAAACGGAATAGCATTATCGCCTTTTTTGTACACGGGTCGAATCGGACTATTGCACAAACTTCCCGTAATCTCCTCAATCACCCCACGATGCACAAAATCAGAAACAATACTCTTCAAAGCTCGCTCACCTTCAACCGAGATCTTATACTGCGGAATACGTGGCAGCTTAATACCATGTTTCAAGACTATTCTAACAGGCTCAATCTGTAGAACACCAACATCATTGTCGTCAGCCGCCCACAAACACTCCGGGACATTACTGAATTCTGGTGGCAAAGGTCTAGACAAGAATTGTGAAACAGAAAACTGCTGCGGTGAAATCGTCAAACGCACTCCATCAGGTGAACAGTAAATTACCGCATTTAATTCCTTCAACAGATTCAACCCCAACAAATTCTCTCCACAATTCGAAGTCAAAAGAAAGGGACAAAGGTCCGTAAAGGGACCCAAAGAAATAGGTACCGGCGAAGAAACTGGACAAATGACTGGTGTGCCAGAAAACCCTACAGAAACATTGGTTTGCCCTGACAGTGGAATGTTTGGAACCCGAGAATGATCAATGGAGCACTTTTGTGCTCCAGTGTCTATCAAGAACTGATGTTTCCTATTTCCCACTATCATTTCAACGTAGGGACCTTTCTGACTAACGGGAATAAGTATAGGTTCCAAACCCTGCTTCGGGCAATCCTAACGAAACAAAATATCATCAGAAGGAAGCTCCTCTGAGAGCTAAGCAGCAGAAGGGTGATCGAATATGTTTCTAGTATCCACACTCGAAGTCTGATTGTCCTGTGTAAAAGGTTGCTGAGGATCCTGTGAAAACTGACCTCTACCAGGGCCCCCCACCCCAGGCCGACCTCTGGGTCGCCTACCCATACTCCCAAATGTGTTATTCGACCTCTGTCGAAGGACGGGCCATTGTGCACGCCAATGACCCTCCTGGGGACAATAGGCACACTGGTTAATGTTCACAGGACCCAAGGGCACATTCCCTTGTGGAACATACTGACCTCTAATCTGCGAACTACCCCCTCAGGGGCCTCTAACAATTTGGTGCAACAATACTTTAGTCTTTAAGTCTCCTTTTCTCTTTTCTACTCTATCTTTTTCATTATTGACACAGTTCTCGGAGTACTGAGCCATGTGCAGTACTTCTGATTGGGATTTCGCCTGCCAAGCGCTCTCGGAAGACATAGGGGGTCATTCTGAGCATGGAGGTAAGGTCCAAACCATGCCGGTAATGATTTACCGGCATGGTTTTCCGCTCCATGCCATTCCAACCCCATAGACCGTAAATTACGGCACCGTAAATTACAATGCCGTAATTTATGTTCCTGGGTCGCGCGTGCGCCCCACCCTGGCGAAATTAACGGCATGGCGTAAACCGGAGCTGATTCCAAGTAAGGAGCACACGTAAATTACGGCCTCCTCAAGGCCGTAAAGTACCTTACCGGCATGGAGTACATACAGGCATCTCAGAGAAGGAGTAAAGAACCCTGAGCAGTGGGACCCAGAGCCACAGGTGCACACATGTAACACAGACAGAGGCCAGGAGTCTGCCACAGCAGAAAAGGAACACACCACACACCACCCCCTCCCACACCAAGACGACACAAACCGAACAAGCAAGGCCACAACCACACAAACCCCTACAACAACACCATGCCCCCCCACTGAGGAGACACAGGGAATAGAAGGAGGGGGGAGACAGGCCCTGCATGCAGCACCAGTGCAGCCTCCGTTACCACCCCAGCAGCCCCCATGCACACGCAGCATGTCCGGCCGCTCTAGGAGAAGTCCTACCAGATAGACACCCCTGACCACCTAGACTGTGACACCGTCACCACCATATTGCGCCACAGACACAAGAAAAGCGAGCACTATACAAATGTACAGTGCCAACCCGGCACAAGTGATGGTGTTGCCTGTGCCCCACACCCATGCCAAAGGCAGCCACCAGCACACAGTGGCATGTCACAACCGTCCTTCATGCGGCCACATATACAAGTGACGTTACACCTCCCCAAGCACACAAGGGTCCACCAATCCCCAACATGGACCACCCATGAGATACACAACAGTAAAGCTGGACCTAATGCAAATGGAGGCATGCCAAATGACAATGGTGCCCCTGACAGCACCCATAGGTCGTATGTGGACCAGCTTGGCATGCACGTTGCGGACAGCAACTGCAAACAATACCACTCCCCCTACGTGCAGATGGAATGCAACGCTACCAAGAACCGCACACATGGGTGGGGCCGACACCAAACTACACATGACTCAAAGGGCCAGCTGATCACCACGCCACCGCGCAACATGGCCCAACATGCACGACGACCTGTCTGGCTGGCTGTTGAGTCTGACTGTGTCATGCAAGTGCACTGGTGCCACGGGGTGGGTGCCCGCATGAACCAACTGCGTTGAAATGATGAAGCCATTGTGCGGTGTTCACCCCGACAACAAACCTGCCACAGAACCAGTGCAACGGCACATGTGAACAGATTCCCAATTTGCCAGAACAAGGCACCCACATCACACTACATCTCCACCAACTGACAAGGGCTAAGCACACTACACCAGCACCACTCATTAGCGGACACCGCAACCGTAAGCGCATATCGGAGGACACACTGCACATCCACAATATGGCATCCCCCAGCCCTGCACCACATTTGAGACCCATCCCTGGGAGTGGAATTCACAGAGGGCAGCAGGGGTACGATAACACGTCACCGGCATGGCACCCCCATAGGAGTGTTGGGAATCACCATAGAATGGATCAGAGCAGGATGAATACCATGCTCCACAGACTACAGCCAAAACACCAAAATAAGAATAAACACAGTACACAGCACCACAATGATCCGACGCCAGGACAGCAGCATGCTGTCATGCCCGCGCCGCTGGCGCACGCATTGGCAACCATCATGGACTACTTGGTACTCATTTATCCTCCTAATACTCCTTGAACAACTCCTTTTCACGCGTTGGTCTTTTATTTCCATTTGCTCAACTTTGGTTCTTTCTTATTTTAATCAATTAACTACATTTACCATAATGCACCTGGCTGCAGTCCTCAATTCCTGGCTATTCTCATTCATCGTTATTGGGACCACAATCCCCAGAAGCCCTAGCGGCCAGTGCTGCTTCCACCTGCTCAGGACCAGAGAGGGAGGAGGCAGATTGTCTTCAGGTGTGCTGCTACATGTGCTGTCAATTAGCCTGCCTCCGAACAGGGCCGGGCTGTATATAAGCAGTTGTCTGCAGGAGCAGAGTGTCTTGCTTCTTGAGTTATCCCCGCTCCTGTTTGCCTTGACCCTTTACCTTGTATGCTGTTCCTGTTGCTGCTTTATCCTCTTTTGTTCCAGTGCCCTTTCCGGGCTCCCTGCCTTGCAGCCGATCACGCTCCGCTGCCTTCTACCTACAGACCTTGTCCTCTGGGCTTCCTGCCTTGCAGCCTGCACCTCTTTGCTGCCTACAGCCCTGCTCCTCTGAGCTCCCTACCTAGTGGCCCTATTCTTTTGGGCTCTCTGTCTGTCGCCTACTACTAATCTCTCTCTGTCCTATTCTTCTGGACTCCCTGCCTTTCAGCCTACTACAGTCCTCCGCAGTCCAATACAGTTTGCCTGCACCTAGTGCCACTCTTGACTGCAGACCTGCTTCCTACTTTGCAGCCTTCTGTTTTCCTGACTGCTGCTCCTTGTTCTCTTCCTTGAGTCCGCTGTACTCCACTTTAGGTTATCTATTTCAGTCTAACTGCCTTTCCTTCATTTCCTTCTGCTAGATTGCTCATTGACTTCCTTTTCGCTGGATATATCTGTTCTTGTCTTCTCATGTGTCTTATGTAATCCCTTTGTACAGAGCTTGCCTGTTGGTTTGTGGCAGGCAACCTCTGCCCCTTCCCTTGTTTCGTTTTCAGTGTTACAGACACCCACTGCTGTTGTTCGCAGCCATGAGCATACCGCGTGGGCCTCTGTTATAGCAATCAGTGCAGAAGGCTGGATTTTCCTATGATTCGTGGAACACTCTTTCCCATTTCAGCATACACCCCAAGAGAGAATCCAGTTGTTTGGACCTTTGCATCTTTTGCCCCTTTTGGCTCACAGCTACTGTTTCCTACCCTTCTTTCTTGTTGAACTTCCTGCTGTGTGTGCTTATCTGCTACCTCACCTTAGCACAGCCACCCAAACCCTACCTGGGTACCCTGTGCCACTCTTGACAGAGTGCCATTCCTGACACATGCAACAAAGGAACATGTACCTCAAGATGTCCACACCATCGTTCACGGACCATCATGTAGAGACAACACCCCACTGCATTACATTTCATCGTACACATATTTGTGTCCCTGACCGTGGCCAATACATCCATGGACATGTCCAGATGGCCATCATAGAAACACTGCCATTACATCCGAGTACTGTCCTCCATCATGACAGTCCACACACCAACCTCATTTGGCGACACATGCAGCTGTTGTTGGCTGTCCCTTGACATCAAGCCACATGACCCCTGTCATGAACCCCCTGAACAGGGTCATGGGGCAACCAGACTATGGCCATACATGTGCATGCTTGTAGATGAAGCAGTCACCAGGCTTGCGTGATGCACATATGTGCCGGTGAACCAGGACTGGTGGCTGACCCCTCAAATGATATTTGGTGTCAAATGGGCCTATGCCATATGTGCAGAAAGACAAAAAGTGCATCCCTACGTGAGCGGCTATCACCCCTGACATGGTACTGCTACAACCACAGGACGATGTGGTGAAGGCGGAGGGTGAAGTGCCAACAAAGGTCCATTGAGGCTGTGCACTTGAGGGCCATGTAATGCTCTGTACTTACAGTGGACAAGGTCTCCAGGACACAAGTCAGTAGGGGATGTCATGACATGGCACACAGGGCAACGGATTTGTGCATACTTGGACACCATGCACTGGCAGTAGTCAATGAACAAATGTGCAATGATGAATGTCCACAACGGTTGAACTTTGCAACAACAATTGTGTATTGTGATAAAAAAAGGAAAACAAAATAGTGCTTCCATCAGCAACTGTCCATGCCCCCTCCCCCCTCCCCCCAACTCCAGAACAAACCATCACCCACCTCCCCCCTACCCCCAACTCCAGAACACACCATCACCCACCTCCCCCCCAACTCCAGTGCAGTCATCCCATGTAGGGTGTGGGGCCCACATGTGGCAGGATTGGCGAATGGCTAATGTCTCTTGCCCCCCTTGTCTGGGGGAGGCAAGTCCCGGTGACGCAAAGAACGCCAAGTGCGTCTCTCCGGGCTGCATTGCGTGGCCTCACTTGTCGCGGATGTGCCTTCCTCGGTATTGTTTTGGCCTGCCTCAAGGGCATTTGCAATGCGATTCAGGACATGGCATAGCCGGGTCGTGTTGTCCGTCAGGGAGTCGCACAATCTGGTGGTGCAGTCAGTGAGAGACTGCCGCATTTGATTTAGTTCCTCATGTAGTTCAGCCCGGGCCTGGCGATTGTCCTCAATATAGTTATCAATGAGATCGCTCAACTGGCGCACTTGGTGCTGGTCATGGGAAGGGGGACCATCTGAGGATCCACGGCACCAGCATGCCCTGCAGGGGGTGGTATGGGTGGACTTGGGGGAATGACGTCATACCCCTGCGGGTCAAGTTCAACACTGTGCACAGGTGATTGTGCATTCCCGGAGTCACTGCATGACGCAAGGGTCACGGGGCATGGCTCCGGCATGTGCATGCTGTCCTGGTCGTCCTCCAACATGGGCCCCTGGATGGGTGGCGGGCTGGGCTCCCACTCATCCGGTGCGTTAACAGCAGCCTCCCCTGAGACGCTCGACTGTGCTGAGCTAGGGGTTTGCACAGTTTCTGACGCCGATGCTGGGTGGGTTGCTGGTCTGCCAGCTTCAAGTGGCCTTTCTGTAGGCTGGGGGGTGGTTTTTTTGGCTGCTGGCTTCGGCCTGGCCCTGCCAGTACCCGCGGAGGTGCTTGGGCGGCTTCCTTGGGGCTCTGTGCTGTCATGGTCTGTGCCTGTGGGGGCAGGAGAGAGGGACAACATTAGTGTATGTGCAATGTCCTATTTGCATACATGGTTGCATGGACATTTCGGTCATTTACGGTTTGTTCTGTTTGGGGGGTAGCTATAGCAGTGGTACAAGTGCATGGGGATGACATATACACATGTCTGGGAGTGATTCATTGTGCCCTGTTCATGTACATTTTGGCTGCTACTATGCCTACCACGCTGGACAATGTGCATGATGGCCTGTGCAAGTCAATGCACTATGGTAGATGTGCGTTATGTACTCGCACTTGGCCCAGCATTAGGCAGCACTTGCCTCAGCATTTGTTGGATGGGAGGAGGGCAACGCGAGAGAGTGCCTTCGATGGCCCCTGGGTCAGTTTACATCATGCAATGGACATTGGCAGTGTACACTGTCGACACTCACCTCCTTCTCTAGAAGTCGTTCCCCCGCACTCCATGGTCCCCACGCCCTCAATGGATTCCGTGCCAATGAGCTCCCCACAGGTCTCCTCCCAGGGCTCGAGTTGTACTGCGGTGCTTGGCCCACCTCCCGTCTGCAGGGCCTGGCTGCGGTTGCTGGATAGGAGGCCCCGCACCTTCAGGTCGTCCCACCGCTTGCGGCAGTCCTGGGGAGTGCGGGGGGTGTTGCCAACAGCGCTCACCCTCTGTGCCAGTTCCGCCCAGATGGTCTTCTTGCGGAGGGTCGATTCCCTCCCCATGTCGCCACTGAAGACTACATCAGCATGCTCTGCCAGGTGGTCTACCATGGCCTGGAGTTCGTCGGGGCAGAATCTCTGCTTGCGGATGCGATCTGCCGCCGTTTTTGGTGCTTTCGGCATGTCCTGCGGTGCCTGATCCGGTTCCCAACTTTGTTTCCCTCACAGGGCTGCTGACGGGTGCGGATGGCAATGGATTGTGTTTTTAAAGATGGCCGCCGCTCTCCGTCCCGTTCCTGTGCAATGTCGTAATTTCCGGTTCCTTTTTTTTTTCAGTTACCGTAATTTACGGTCACCATTATACTTGCTTACAGGGCGGTGTTGTACTTTACGTGTCGCTGCATGTCGGTAGGGGTTTTTCGGGGGGTTTTGCGGCAGATCGCGCGGTCCTTTTCCGGCATGGCGGAAAGCGCGTGTCCGAGAGCTCGGAATGGGTTGTAATTTTCGACCTACAACCAGCACTGTGTCGGACTTTACGCCATGCCGGAAAATTCCGATACTTACCGGCATGACTCGGAATGAGGCCCATAATCTGTGACTGGATGTCAGGCAGCAAACAACGCACAAATTTGTCCACAAATAACCTTTTCCCAGATTCCGTGCCTAAATCCTGTCCACTGAAGTCCGAGAATACTTGTTCAAACCGATTAAAGAACTTGGTGGCACCCTCAGATTTTCCTTGGACACAGGCCGTAAGCTTGTCCCAAATAATTCTTTTTTGGGGAATTATAGTTTTTAATTTTGCAATGATTCTGTCAGGCAAAGTGAGTATCACCTGAGGCGGTCTCTCACCAGCAGGCCTTTCCCCGTCAAGCCTAGTTATATTAGCCCACGTATCTCCCAACCCAGGTGCATCATCTATTGTTCTACTCTGTTTCCACAAATCTACGGGCAGGAGTACAGGGAATAAATAACAAGTCAATATCGCCTACGGTGAACACTGAGGACTGCAAGACGGACTCTATCTCTTTATAGAATCCTGTCGGATTTTTCCTAATGTCAGGAATAGATTGCCTAATAGTGTTCACTTCTTGTCGTGAAAACGGAACGTGAACAAACTGTGATACATAATGTGCAGGAATGTCCACAGCAGCTATACCTGCTGCAGCATTAGCAGCAATCTCAACTTTTGGGACAAATGTCGCAGGCACCTCTCTCATAGGCAACTGAGATATAGGCAACTCCGAACACTTACTAAGCAACAGAGCTAAGTCGAGTGCTAAGGCAGTCGAAGAAGTGTCAAGCGAAAAAGCTCTCTTATAAATACCTAGTAACTCTGTGGGACAACTAACCTTCTTCCTCACACATTCATCCTGCAGGTACTCTACCATTACCTGAATCACCTCCCTCTGCATTTCTAGCGTATATTGACTATATGTGTCATATACCTCAACCAGAGTTATCGATAAATCCGAAATCCATCTAATCGCATCTCTTGTACAAATGTGTGCTTCCACAGATGCCCATTTACGACACGGAAGAAATCGTTTCAGTATATACATACTCTCTTCTTCATCATCCTCATTCCGTAACTTCTCCAAATCTCTCCTATACTCAAACAACCTCTCGACATGCTCATGTACTTTCTCCACAGTATCTCTGGATAGTGCTAAAGTATTCAGATCCCTCAGCCCTTGTGGGAGATCCACATTATTTAATTTACCCCACATTACACACAAATGAATCCCTAAACCTTCAATAAAAACATTTTTCTCAGGAAAATTATCCATATTAGACAGTGTGGCAAAAACATTAGCTCGGTCATCTCTTTCCATACAATGCTTAGCCCATGCAAGCAAATCCTGTTTTTTATCTGTAGGGACAGTATTACGAGTAACAACCTTCGACTCCGCACCCCGATCAACTATAGTCGGTACAGAACCACTCGGAAGTGGAGGTGCAGGCAGATTCAATGGAGGTGTTATTACTGGTGAAATGGGAAGAGGTAGTAGAGCAGGCAGAGGACCAACAGCCGGTATAATAGGAGCAACAGGTTGAGCAGGGAGAGCAGGAATAACAGCAGGAAGAGGCAAAGCAACAGGAAGAAGATCATACGGAGGTGGTGCAGAGGCACCAGGCCTTCGCTCATTTAACAATTTGTCGAGAAACTCGTCAGAAACATGAAGGTCTTTAGAAGGATAGATTTTCTGAATACCGAGTGAGAAAGCCCTATCCATATTCTTAACTCACTCAGACTGTTTGTCCTGATCATACAACAACGCCTTTTCAGCGTTCGTTTTATGACGACGCGCATGTTTTTCCCTAGTCTTAAGCTGCTGCAACGCTTCTTTTTTCCAATTCTGCAGAACATCAAATGTCACAGGTCTGGCCTTTTTCTTTAACAAGACCGACTCTAAGTATTCAATACTAGGGATCTCAAAACTACCATTGATTGGCCACTGAAGTTCAGAGGCATGTCTGGTTTGTCTGTGCCAAATATCATTAAATACTACACTTCCAATTCCATGTTTACAATACATAGTAAACGCCGGCGACCCCTCCTGTGGTGCCGGGTGACTAAATTCCAAAGATTGTCGATCGCTGCGGAAAAATGCCCTAAAGCAGCTAGACAATTTCCCAGGCATTTCTCAAAAACTTGGTGTTACCTGGTCAATAATTGCGTCTGCAGATACAATGCGCCAAATTCAAATTGTCAGGGTTAAATTAAGAGTCGGTCACGACTCACCTGACCAAATCTAAGGAGGACCGTACGGTTTATCAAAGAACTTACCTAATGAATTTTACCCTGTGCTTGGTGATTTCGGCAAATCTGCCCGCCTCAAAAGTGGACCCTCGTCAAGATGCCGTCTCAGACCGCACGGCTATCGTCCAGGGATCGGATCGTGCAGCGCTGTAGAGGTGTCGCGTCTCGTTCAGTCGGGCCCATAGTATCACACCGTCCGATCCCAGTCCGATAGTATGCGTCAACCTTCAATGTTCCGGCATCAATCTTGAGGGTCCCTATTCGGGCGCCAACTGTGAAAAGAGAAAAATAATATGAGGCCGGGAAACCCAAAGGAAACACACCAAACACTGGTTACAAAAGAACATACAAAGTACTTTATTTTAAGGTCAAGCAATCACAAAGTCAAATGACAGGTCAGATAGCTATCGGCCCTCAGTGCAACACAACGAACTTCAACGGGGTTCGATGTATTCAGTGAGAGACTGTACATTGAGACATTCAGGCTTTTATATATTTCTCCAGCCTGTTGTCCAACCCCTTTACGGGTTAACCATTCCATGAATGTGTAACAGGTCTAGGGTCTCTGCCAGGTCAACTTTAATTTATTCATTTGTATGTGCATAGATCAGTTCCGTTGATACAGGTAATCCATTTACATGCAGGTCAACAGAAGGACAAGGTCTACATTCACGACCCTAACAAGTGGCCTGCAGGCAAGTTATACATTAGCTGTTCGGAGGTCATGCCGACCAGATTCTGTTCGGAATGGCATTGTCCACCATTTTGATGTTCAGGGTGACTTTTGAACAGCAAGAGAACCTAAAATGGCAGTTTGATTCAAGATGGCGACTTACATCAATTTCTAAGGTCAAGACCTTGCCGTAGAGAGTTATTCGCGTTCCTGTGCAATGTCGTAATTTCCGGTTCCTTTTTTTTTCAGTTACCGTAATTTACGGTCACCATTATACTTGCTTACAGGGCGGTGTTGTACTTTACATGTCGCTGCATGTCGGTAGGGGTTTTTCGGGGGGTTTTGCGGCAGATCGCGCGGTCCTTTTCCGGCATGGCGGAAAGCGCGTGTCCGAGAGCTCGGAATGGGTCGTAATTTTCGACCTACAACCAGCACTGTGTCGGACTTTACGCCATGCCGGAAAATTCCGATACTTACTGGCATGACTCGGAATGAGGCCCATAATCTGTGACTGGATGTCAGGCTGCAAACAACGCACAAATTTGTCCACAAATAACCTTTTCCCAGATTCCGTGCCTAAATCCTGTCCACTGAAGTCCGAGAATACTTGTTCAAACCGATTAAAGAACTTGGTGGCACCCTCAGATTTTCCTTGGACACAGGCCGTAAGCTTGTCCCAAATAATTCTTTTTTGGGGAATTATAGTTTTTAATTTCGCAATGATTCTGTCAGGCAAAGTGAGTATCACCTGAGGCGGTCTCTCACCAGCAGGCCTTTCCCCGTCAAGCCTAGTTATATTAGCCCACGTATCTCCCAACCCAGGTGCATCATCTATTGTTCTAATCTGTTTCCACAAATCTACGGGCAGGAGTACAGGGAATAAATAACAAGTCAATATCGCCTAGGGTGAACACTGAGGACTGCAAGACGGACTCTATCTCTTTATAGAATCCTGTCGGATTTTTCCTAATGTCAGGAATAGATTGCCTAATAGTGTTCACTTCTTGTCGTGAAAACGGAACGTGAACAAACTGTGATACATAATGTGCAGGAATGTCCACAGCAGCTATACCTGCTGCAGCATTAGCAGCAATCTCAACTTTTGGGACAAATGTCGCAGGCACCTCTCTCATAGGCAACTGAGATATAGGCAACTCCGAACACTTACTAAGCAACAGAGCTAAGTCGAGTGCTAAGGCAGTCGAAGAAGTGTCAAGTGAAAAAGCTCTCTTATAAATACCTAGTAACTCTGTGGGACAACTAACCTTCTTCCTCACACATTCATCCTGCAGGTACTCTACCATTACCTGAATCACCTCCCTCTGCATTTCTAGCGTATATTGACTATATGTGTCATATACCTCAACCAGAGTTATCGATAAATCCGAAATCCATCTAATCGCATCTCTTGTACAAATGTGTGCTTCCACAGATGCCCATTTACGACACGGAAGAAATCGTTTCAGTATATACATACTCTCTTCTTCATCATCCTCATTCCGTAACTTCTCCAAATCTCTCCTATACTCAAACAACCTCTCGACATGCTCATGTACTTTCTCCACAGTATCTCTGGATAGTGCTAAAGTATTCAGATGCCTCAGCCCTTGTGGGAGATCCACATTATTTAATTTACCCCACATTACACACAAATGAATCCCTAAACCTTCAATAAAAACATTTTTCTCAGGAAAATTATCCATATTAGACAGTGTGGCAAAAACATTAGCTCGGTCATCTCTTTCCATACAATGCTTAGCCCATGCAAGCAAATCCTGTTTTTTATCTGTAGGGACAGTATTACGAGTAACAACCTTCGACTCCGCACCCCGATCAACTATAGTCGGTACAGAACCACTCGGAAGTGGAGGTGCAGGCAGATTCAATGGAGGTGTTATTACTGGTGAAATGGGAAGAGGTAGTAGAGCAGGCGGAGGACCAACAGCCGGTATAATAGGAGCAACAGGTTGAGCAGGGAGAGCAGGAATAACAGCAGGAAGAGGCAAAGCAACAGGAAGAAGATCATACGGAGGTGGTGCAGAGGCACCAGGCCTTCGCTCATTTAACAATTTGTCGAGAAACTCGTCAGAAACATGAAGGTCTTTAGAAGGATAGATTTTCTGAATACCGAGTGAGAAAGCCCTATCCATATTCTTAACTCACTCAGACTGTTTGTCCTGATCATACAACAACGCCTTTTCAGCGTTCGTTTTATGACGACGCGCATGTTTTTCCCTAGTCTTAAGCTGCTGCAACGCTTCTTTTTTCCAATTCTGCAGAACATCAAATGTCACAGGTCTGGCCTTTTTCTTTAACAAGACCGACTCTAAGTATTCAATACTAGGGATCTCAAAACTACCATTGATTGGCCACTGAAGTTCAGAGGCATGTCTGGTTTGTCTGTGCCAAATATCATTAAATACTACACTTCCAATTCCATGTTTACAATACATAGTAAACGCCGGCGACCCCTCCTGTGGTGCCGGGTGACTAAATTCCAAAGATTGTCGATCGCTGTGGAAAAATGCCCTAAAGCAACTAGACAATTTCCCAGGCATTTCTCAAAAACTTGGTGTTACCTGGTCAATAATTGCGTCTGCAGATACAATGCGCCAAATTCAAATTGTCAGGGTTAAATTAAGAGTCGGTCACGACTCACCTGACCAAATCTAAGGAGGACCGTACGGTTTATCAAAGAACTTACCTAATGAATTTTACCTTGTGTTTTATGATTTCGGCAAATCTGCCCGCCTCAAAAGTGGACCCTCGTCAAGATGCCGTCTCAGACCGCACGGCTATCGTCCAGGGATCGGATCGTGCAGCGCTGTAGAGGTGTCGCGTCTCGTTCAGTCGGGCCCATAGTATCACACCGTCCGATCCCAGTCCGATAGTATGCGTCAACCTTCAATGTTCCGGCATCAATCTTGAGGGTCCCTATTCGGGCGCCAACTGTGAAAAGAGAAAAATAATATGAGGCCGGGAAACCCAAAGGAAACACACCAAACACTGGTTACAAAAGAACATACAAAGTACTTTATTTTAAGGTCAAGCAATCACAAAGTCAAATGACAGGTCAGATAGCTATCGGCCCTCAGTGCAACACAACGAACTTCAACGGGGTTCGATGTATTCAGTGAGAGACTGTACATTGAGACATTCAGGCTTTTATATATTTCTCCAGCCTGTTGTCCAACCCCTTTACGGGTTAACCATTCCATGAATGTGTAACAGGTCTAGGGTCTCTGCCAGGTCAACTTTAATTTATTCATTTGTATGTGCATAGATCAGTTCCGTTGATACAGGTAATCCATTTACATGCAGGTCAACAGAAGGACAAGGTCTCCATTCACGACCCTAACAAGTGGCCTGCAGGCAAGTTATACATTAGCTGTACGGAGGTCATGCCGACCAGATTCTGTTCGGAATGGCATTGTCCACCATTTTGATGTTCAGGGTGACTTTTGAACAGCAAGAGAACCTAAAATGGCAGTTTGATTCAAGATGGCGACTTACATCAATTCTAAGGTCAAGACCTTGCCGTAGAGAGTTATTCGCGTACAGTTTTAAGCGACTTGGCGTAGGCCAATATACATACAATCGTTTACACTAGGAGGCATCATTTAATATCCAGTTTGACAAAGTGGAGCGTCACCCAATCCAGACGCTCCTTTTCCACGAATTCCACAATGTTTATGTCCTCTGGGGAAATAAACCTCAATGGAGGCAAACAGTGAAGAAGTTTTAAGATGTTTGATCTATTCATTATTAGGCCATCCTTTTCCAGTATCAAACTCTCAATGGTGACAAACCTCTTTCCTGTATCTTCACCATCTGTAATAGATGGGAACTTTTGATCTTTCCATAGGTGAGATTTCCATGAAGACGAACCCGCCCCCACCGTAGAGGTAATGCTGCGCTTATCCACCAAGCCTCTCTTTTGCTCCAATGTATGGAAGATAGACGATATCAGCCACGCAGCACCCCTCTGCTTTCGTTAATCTTCCTCACTCGTCACCCTTGATCTTGATTCATTCAGGGTGATACTCAAGCTAGTATCCCTAGACTCCAGCTCAAAGGTAGCATTCATCTGGTCTATTTCCCCCATGTACGATTTCACTGAATACGTTGAGAGGTTCAGTAGAAATTGTATGTCCTCTTCCGGCACCTCATTTTGTGACAAACATCTCTTCTCTCCATTATCTTCAACTATAATTTCACGACCAACCCTCTTCTGGGTCGTCCACTCTTTACCTAATTTAGGAAGCAAGAGGTTTCTCAGGAACACGCTCAAACCACAAGGACGCCCCCTTTTGCTTATCAATTGATTTTAAGATTTTTTTTGTTAAAAGGACAGAGGGTTTACTTTCTCCTGAGGGTTATTTTTCTTTTCTCCAAAGACTGCAAATACTTTCAACCCTGCCCCAGGAAGGCCATCCTTGTCTTGAGATACATCCATGACTGGGGCATTCGCCACTACAGTGGCCTCCCCTTTCGAGTCGCTGCCTAATCCTTGTATCAAGCTCTCCGCCATCACTAAGTTAACATTCATGTTCCTCACGTACAGAGACTGGCCAGAACTCTTTAATACAGCACAGAAGGTGTTTCCAGCAGCCACAGCCTGGGCCCTCACGGACGAGGGCACCAAGTTTTGCGAGCCCTCTCCCACCTCCAAAGGGCTAGGTACTTGAACTTCTCAGGACTGGATCATCAACCAGAGGCTCAGATAACACCTGCCTACCTTGAGCATCCTTCTGGTGTCTCTGTCATTTCATTAAATCCATTATAGCCAACATCATTGTTGATTTCTCAGTAATTTCTCCTCTCTCTAGATCAAATAGCCTAGCCTGCCATTGGACAGACAACTCTGCTTCTTTATCAAGTCTTGCTTTAACGGTGCTCACAAACGACTGCAGAAAGATCAACTTTGTATGAGACAAGGCCTACAAAGTTGCTTGATCTTTGATTGTTTCTTGTAGATTGTTATATAACTTCATGAAGGGATTCATTGACTCTGCCAATGATGCCATGATAACATTTTGCATCTGGGCCGCATCCATCCCTCCATGCCTTGCCCCAGAGTTATGTTCATCCTGGTTCTGGTAAGTCGAGGACTGATTGAGTTGCAAGTTGCTTGATGCTGTGGATTCGGATATTGTTTTACATGGGGAGTATGATGGTGACACCGCTTGGTCGTGTAGTGCAGCCTCTGGAGGAATCCTGACCATGGGCTCCAACTGAGAGGGTTCATTGACTCCCTCCCAATTTCCCTCATCGAATGTAAAATGCAACCCTTCCTTTTGATAAGAGTTCGGGCCTGTTAAGGCAGAGAAGTCCAAAAGATTGCAAGGCCCTCTGGCCCCCTTCCCGGGATAAGGTTGTCCTGGTTCCGGTAAGTCGAGGACTGATTGAGTTGCAAGTTGCTTGATGCTGTGGATACAGATATGGTTTTACATGGGGAGTAAGATGGTGACACTGCTTGGTCGTGTAGTGCAGCCTCTGGAGGAATCCTGACCATGGGCTCCAACTGAGAGGGTTCATTGACTCCCTCCCAATTTCCCTCATCGAATGTAAAATGCAACCCTTCCTTTGGATCAGAGGTCGGGCCCGTTAAGGCAGAGAAGTCCAAAAGATTGCAAGGCCCTCTGGCCCCCTTCCCGGGATAAGGTTGTCAGCTCCTTAAACGCACTCAGCCATCTTTGAAACAAGCATGTCGTTTTAAATAGTTCTACATCCTCTGCCATTGTTTGCCAGTGCCAAATGCTGCTGCTCTAGCTTAGAAAGCAGCAACAAAGACGATCGAGGAGACACAGAAGTTGAATTGTCTGTCCCCCTCTGAGACTCATAGTCCGGGGAATCAAGTATGTTAAACACCTCTTCCAAATACGAGCAGTCCTCTATACACACAGATTCCATCATTGAGGGAGGACCCTATTTCACCATCTCCTTGTTGGTTACCTGTGCGTCCCTGGTTTAAAAATGCACCTTAGGTGTGGAGTCAGACATTGAGCTCTTTTTAGAGACTCCCTCCTGTGTGACACACCCTTTTAAACCTGTTCTACCTATAGATGTTATCAACTCAACTTTGGGTGTTGAAAAGGGGAGTCTTCCAACCCATTCCCCTTCCCCCACATTTAGAGTCATCATCTCTTCAGCCGAGTTATTCAAAGTGAGCACCCCCCTTCCCGCCTTGTGTGGGGATCTTCTCCAACCCATGTCCTGGGAAGAAGGTAAATCCCTTTGCTCACCCCTCGGCGCCCCACCTTCCTGATCAATTAACTGCTTGACTACAGGAATTTTTGTTGCTCATTCGCCTTGGGCAGATTCCTCCATTTGGGGGTGTTCCGGCATATTTAAGTCCTCAGAGGCGTCCATGTTTTTGGCTTGGCGCCTCGTGCACGGATGAGAAGGAAGCATGCTTTCCCTACATTGTCCACCAGACCGTAGCGTACCTTGCTTTCTCTCTGTGGCAGGCAGGCCCACACAATCCAAACCACCATGGATCACAATAGCGGGAGGGAAATCGCTCTCAGGCTGGGACCCCCAGTACCAATACCAATTCCTTTTGTTGTGTTAACAAGTTGAACACCTCCTCCACCTCCAGCGGTGACTCAAACGGAGCACTTCCCCACAGTCATAGCCACGCAAGGAGGACATGTTCCAATTCAAATTACAATCATGAACACTCACACACTGGTGCTCCGCTTAAAGCACAGAACGTATCCTGTTATTTCTCATACAGTCACAGCATCCGTGGCTCCAAGCAAAGGATTTAAAGGCAGAGTTACTCCTCCTCCTTTCCCTTGACTCCCGCGGACCACGAAGACCACTTTAGCCCACTTTCCTCTCCGTGTTCCGTGGTCAGAATGGGCTTTTGAAGTCTGAGCTCTCTTTGTAGCTTGTTGGGACACGCCTCCAACAGTGAACACTGCAAACACACTGGCTCAAAGTCAGCAAGCAGTCAAGAAAACGAAGACCCCTTTCGACCACTTTCCGCTCTGCCTTCTGCGGTCAGAATGGCCTTTTGAAGTCTGAACTCTCTTTGCAGCTCGTCGGGACACACCTCCAACAGTGAACACTGCGAACAGACTGGCTCAAAGTCAGCAAGCAGTCAGGACCACAAAGACCACTTTTGCCCAGTTTCCACTCCTTACTCTGTGCAGTGCAGTAATGGAAGCATAAAAGCAAGATGGAATGCTTACACTCCAAGGCAGGGAAGGGGAACAGAGCCGAGTTTTCATCTCCAACATGCTTGCCTCCTCAATCTTGTATGCGCACTTTCAGGTTCATTTTATATGAAGTGTTGATTGCATGCAAGGGACCAACAACGTTAGCACTTATGTGCTGTGGGGTACCATGCATGCAATTTGAAACACCTACAGGGTGGAGGGGAAGAGGAAAGAGTAAAGAGAGGCAAACTTGCTTTTACTCTTTCATTTTCCTGTGTGTCTTCTGAAAAAGTAAACTCTGCCTGATGGCATTTACTACTGGATTTCAATGGAATTGGCCTGGTCTTTAGCAGGTGCTAAACCAAGGCGGATTCTATAGGAATCCATTAATTTCACTCCGGCATGAAAATGTCAATAAAGGGCAGGCAGAGTCCATAATAGGCTTAATTTTCAGGCAGTGCTTTGTTTCTTTTAAAATGGAGAGTATCAGTGAAGGGTAGAGGGGTACATAGTATAAATGCAAAGCGGATTTCATTGCAATTTATTTGTTTTATGCCTCCATGAAAACGCAATGCAGGCGTACAATCAAATGCTTCTAAGGTGGAGGAGGAAAGTGAAGTGGAGATGCGGGATCTGCTGTGTTTGCCTCCTTGTCCTTGGAAAGGAACTAAAATGAGATGGAGCACAACCTGAAAGTGTCACAGGGATGTTACGCTCTCATTTTGCTCTCCATTTAATCGAATACAACCCCATATTGTTGTTGGGGAAAGAACAAAGCACTTTGAAATCCGTGTCCTATGCCCATGGACTGTGACATTCAGGAAAATGTATGATGAGTAACGTTCTCGCTTTTTTAATTCTTAGTAATAATATGTGCGGCACAGCCCTCCTGACCAAGATAATCACAAGCCACCAAACGAGGCTACCTCATGCCTTCACAAATGGGCGATTTCCACATACTATCCATTCTCTGCAAACTGTCTAAAAAACTTTTTATGGAAGAAACTGTTCTCTTTAGTTTCAAGGCAGCACTGCCCTTAATTATTTTTTTTAGAGCAAAACAATTTGAAGGATATTTTAAGAAGTACTTAATCAGGTTTTGGGCTAAAAAAAGATGTGTTTTGTGAGCCGGATCTCCCAAAAACCATCTAAGTGAATCCAATTACAGATAATGAGCACTAGCGCCAGGAGTTATTATAGATTGTAATTTAAAAATCTATGAAAACATTTTGTATTCCTCCTTACATTGATTACAAGGAAAGTATGTCTTTAATAGTGTTGCATGAGATGGAATGCGACTGTACCAAGGTGTATAACATTGAGACCCCTTTCTTTTATCCCCCGGACATCGTCATGGCCCTTATGCACTCGTGGGTTGGGGGCTCCGAGGGGAATGTTGGCCATTTAGCAGAAAATGCGGCCTTCATTCAGTGGAATTGAATACGTTTGAGCTGCCCATCTCCCACCAACTCAACAAAATCCCCAAGCTCACAGTATATACCCCCTGGAAACATGTCCCACATTTTGAAGGGTTTGTTCGGGTCCCATGACTCCTGTAAGGCCTTATCGAATGAAGGTGCAATATTGGGGAAGTTCCACAACAGACTTTCCGGGTCATATGGAGTTGCCAGCCCGATCCTCTTGGATCCAAGACTCATTCTGCAGGGCACACTCTCGATGTTCTGATGTCTTCAGACCTTCCCCTCTCTCCACTCCTCTCTCCTGGGGTGACCACTTTCTCCTATCCTCCCACCTTGCCCTCCCTACCCTGCAGGCCAAGCCACCTCCGTCACTGCCACCCACCTTCACGGTCATCCGACCCATGAAGCGTGTGTCAGTTGAGGCTTTCGTCACCACCTTCTCAACCCCTCCTGCCCCCCTGGCTGACTCTCACCCTGACACAGCCTTCTCCACGCTCCACTCTTCTATATCTGATACTCTGGATATCCTTGCCCCTGTCATGAGAATCCGCCTGAAGCCCAAAGTCAAGTGTAACTCCTGGTATGACTCAGACCTCGTCACCCTAAAACGCAAGTGTAGGTTTTCCGAGAGGAAATGGTGTGCTTCAAGTTCATTCTCTGACAAACTGGCCTGTCGCCTGCTGCAAAGGCAATACCGGCTCTCCGTCCTCACCAAGACGAGAGCTCATATCCAAGCCCGCGTCTCTGCAGCATCTAACAACTCGGCAGAACTTTTCAAAATCGGCAAGGAACTGGCCAATCCTGCCGCAGTCTCCACCTCTCCTGTCCCTTCCCAGGCCCTCTGACGGCACTGGCTTCTCACTTCATTTAAAAAAACTCAGGACATCCTGTCCTTACTCTCCTCCTCTCGTCCCCGTCCCGCTATTCCCTGCTCTTTCTCTGGCCTTTCTGCAGCCACCCCTCCTCCCTCCTTCTCTGCCTTTCCCCTTTTCTCTCCAGACGAGGTTTCTAGACAAGTCTGATCTATGAAAGTCTTGTCAAAACAGGTTCACCCTGTTCCTCCAAAACTATAAAGGACCACATCGACTCCCTGGCTCCTGCCCTGGCGGATTTCTACAATCACTCCTTCGCCACTGGAGTCTACCCTTCCCCCCTGAAGCACTCCCTTGTGCACCCTCTTCTTAAGAAACACTCTGCCGACCCCTCCTGCCCGGCTAACTGTCACACAATCTCCATCACTCCCTTCCTGGGCAAGCTCCTGGAGAAACTGGCAATCTCCCAGCTCAATCTCCATACTGAATCTGTTGGTTGTCTTCATTACCATCAGTATGGCCTCAGAGCTGCCAGAAGCATGGAAACTGCTCTCCTGAACATCCATGAAGACCTGCTCACCAACCTCGACTCTAACACCCCGTGCATTCTTATCTTGCTTGATCTCTCTTCTGCCTTTGACACTGTCAACCATGCCATCCTGCTCAACCGTCTCCATGATAATCTGGGTATCACTGGTGAGGCTCTGGCGTGGCTGACTTCTTTCCTCTCCAACCGACCATCCCAGGTCCAACTTGGGCCCTTCCTCTCCAACATCTTTTCCCCTACCTGTGGTGTCCCCCAGGGATCTAACCTCTCTCCCTGGCTGTTCAACCAATACCTGGCACTCCTTGCCCACCGCATCGCCGCTCTCTGTCCCAACTTTCAGTGCTATGCGGATGATACCCAGCTCTTTTTCAGGCTACCCTCGGCCTCCTCCTCCTCTCCTTCCTTCATCTCTGTCTGTCTGCCATCCAGGAATGGTGTGCCGCCAACGACCTCTGCCTTAATGCCAGTAAGACTGAGATTCTACTCATCGGCACACCCACTCCCTCCTTCCCTGCAGCTCTCTGGTCGGCCTCTCTTGGCCCTCCTCCCACTCCCAACTGCAAGGCTAAAAACCTTGGGGTCATCTTTGACTCTGCACTCTCCTTCTCCCCTCACATCTCTGACGTCTCTAACAAGTCACACTACCAGCTGCACCTTCTTAGAGGTATTCTTCTTTTCCTCTCCTTCCCCCAGAAGCTCACTGTCTCCAGAGCCCTGGTCCTCTCTAAACTGGATTACTGTAACAGCCTCTATCTAAATCTGCCTGCCTCCACTCTCCGCCCTCCTCAACTTATCCAGAACAGTGAGACTTGTCCTTGGCCTCAAGTCCAGGGATCGTATCTCTCCAGGACTGAAATCTCTGCACTGGCTCCCAGTGGCTGCGAGGATTAAGTTCAAAACCCTCTGCATTGTGCATAAGGCCTTCTGGGCTCTGGGGCTGCAATACCTTCAACTCTCTCTTCCTAAATATCTTCCTTCTCGAGCTCTTCGCTCATCTGCCTCCAACTCCCTCAGGGTCAGTCGCTTCTCCAAGCAACGAGTTGGTGGCAGATCACTCTCTTCGGCATTGGGCCTCTCTCTGTAACAGCCTTCCTGCCTCCCTGAAACTCGAGGAGAACCATCTCCGGTTCCGGAAACACCTCAAAACTTTCCTCTTTGCTTCTGCTTTCTCTCCTCCCCTCCCCTGCTGAATTCCTCACTGAAATTGCACTGGTTACCTGGCCATCCTTTCTAATCTCTGGCCCAGGCCCCGTCAATTGCCCACCTGCACTGCCTCCCTGGCAACCCCTGCACTTGGGGAACGTTTTTCTGTATACCTACAGTCCCCCTACCAGCACTTATGTCTGCACTTCATTGCACTTGCCACTAGCTGGCTGTTTTATTTGTCTTATTTATCTTATTTATTCCACTCTCCCATGCACTGCACTTTCCCCTCTCCCTTCCCCCGCGCACTTTTCCTTTCCCCCCTTCCCATGCACTGGGGCGAACTGAATGACACCTGGCCTAGTAGGATCGTTGTCTGTCCTCCCTTTGTTACCCCCCTTGCCTGATCACGCCTTGAAACACTTGTTTATAGGTGCGTTATAAATGCCATATCATATCATATATTTTGGACCATGCGTGTGTGATGCTTACTGGGTCAATTTCAAAAAGCATCTTTATGTTTAGGGCCGAAGATGACTGAGTATATATCAGCTGGGGATGCAGCATATTTCTCTAAAGGGATATGTGTGGCTGTGTCATCGGGATCGAACCGGTGTTTTGCGAACTGTGCCTGGGATACCAGGTAGTATAGCTCGAAGTCGGTAGCAGCTATGCCACCACTCGAGAATGGTTCAACCAATTTAGCCCACTTCAATCTGCCCGTTTTCCCACCCCAAATGAAAGAGGTAGCAAGTGTCTGAAGTTTTGTAAAAAAGGTTTTACCCGGCCAGACTGAGACGTTACCAAAACAGTACAGTAGTTTGGCAAGGACCACCATCTTAAGAAGGGCTACTCGACCGTAGAGGGAAATAGGGAGTCTAGCCCACAATTTTAATTTAACAGTCAAATTCTGCAACAGCTCCCCGTGGTTTAGAGTATATAGTGTATGTTTGCCATTATTCCCAGGTAACAAACCTGTGTGGGGGCCCATTTGAACTTGCTTACACCGGATAGATTGCTGGTACTGGGGATCAATGGGAACAGTTGGGATTTTGAAACATTGATCTTGTACCCAGAATAGTCAGAGAATGTGTGTATGTCAGCCATGATGGGTTCCAAATTTTATTGTGGATTGCGGATATATAATAGGTTGTCATCCACATATAGAGACATCTGTGGGGGTCCTGTCATCCTGAGTCCTCTGTGTAAATGGTTCTTCCATACGTATTCTGCCATGGGTTCTATGGTGAGTGCGAACAGGATGGGACAGAAGGGGCATCCCTGTCGGGTTCCTCTGTGTATCATAAATGTAGATGACATGGGGTTGTTGGTAAGGACTCTAGCTGTCGGGTTCGTGTATAGTAAACGCACGCTCTTAACAAAGTATTGGCCCAGACCAAAACGATCCAGGACCAGGAATAGATAGGACCAGGAAACCGAATTGAAGGTCTTCTCTGCGTCTAGTGCTGAGATGGCCGCATTTGCCTTCGGGTCGATCTGTGCCATCACACCGAAAAGGCATCTTAAATTTAAGGCAGTAGACCGAGTGAGAATGAAGCCAGGATAGGCATGTACGGTAAGAGTCTAGTTGCGAGGACTTTGGCAAAAATCTTTGCATCTGTATTGATCAAAGAACGGTGTCTGTATGAGGCCATCTCTTGCGTTGAAGGGGGGGGGTTAAGGAGGACTGTGATAACCGCCTTGTGCATAGATTCGGGGAGTATGCCTCGGTCCATTGCTTCCTCCCAAACCTTCAGTAATACGGGGGCCAATTTGTCATGGAATTCTTTGTATAGTTTGGCTCCTAGGCCATCCGAGCCAGGGGCCCTGTTGGAGGTTAATGCTTTAATCACATTGGTAATCTCTTCCAGTGTTATGGGCATGTCTAGTATAGTTTGTGTATCGGGTGTTAGAGTTGGGAGGTCTAGTTCATCCAAGTAATTAGTTATTTCTTCCTTGGATTTCATGTCGTGGTTGAAATATAAAGATTTGTAGAAGTCGGCAAATGTGGTGTTGATATCTTGTTCCTGGCTTACTATCGTCCCTTGGGTCATCTGGATACTGGCAGTAGCACCTTTTTACAGAAGGTGTGTTGCACTTCTTCTATCTCCTTCCATGAATGGTGAATATATCCAAATATATGCCATCTGCTTCATACAGCACAACTGTTTGCAGGGGCGAGGTGGATAGTGTAGTAACCCAGATGACGTTGTCATCACTGTTAACACTAGGGTCAGATATGGTGAAAAATGTCTGCCAATGGAGGAAAATGTAAGAATAGTGAAAACAAGACAAAAAGGACAATGCCACTAAAATCAACAATGTTTTCAAAAAAAGAAAATAAACTAAAATAAAGAATAGGCAAACACAACACATGACAGGATAAGGGAAAGATATGTATGAACATAGAAGAACAAGGAATGGGAAAAATAAGGAATTTGCTAGGAAAAGTGCTTGTAGTTTATAGACAAACTGCTCACTACCAATAACAAAAAGCAATGATAAAAAATTAAGGAGTTCCCTGTGGGTGTGGTGAATATCTGTGGCTATACGCACAAACCAATTAGAAATCACGGTTTGCATTCACATCTATACGGAAGTGTGTGGCTGTGAATGAGCCATCAACCAATCAGAGCGTAAGTAAACATCATTGCGCATGGGCATAGCCGCATTAATGCAGCTCACTATCTGATTGGTTGCGCGGTTCAAACGCCTATGTGTCATGTGCCGCCATGTTATAGCAACTCGCAAAGTGATCAGTCACAGCATATGCATGAGTATTTCTCATTGCGCCTGGGTTAGCTGCATTAATGTATCTCACTACCTGATTGGTTGGTTCTGTTAATGCGGCTAAGTGTCTTGCGTAGCCGCGCAACTACAGTGCATGATCTAATTGGTTGTCCAGCGGTGACACAGCTTTTCACCATAGATGCAAGTATGAACCTCAGCTCCTGACTGACCCAGGAGTGTAGCCATCGGTATTCACCCCACCCAAAGTGACCTCATTTCAGTTTCCTCATTGCTTTTTGTGTCTTGTTTGGTGCACTTGTTTGTGATCCTCCAGGGACTTTGAAAGAGCACAATCCACGTGTCCACCCTTTGTTTTCCCTGCCTTGTTCCTTTGTCCTGTTATTTGTAGTTTGGGTGTATTCTTTATTGTATCTTGATAGTGGGCCTCATTACAACTCTGGCGGTAGCCGCCGGAGTTGCATTTTTTCCGGCACCAGCGAATGAGCAAAAACCAGGTCATGCCGAGCTCGGCGGACCCAGTAATTGCCCATTTGCGGGTGCCGGAATCAAGGGCCTCCCGATCCCCATTCAGCCATAAGGGCTGAATGGGGATGGGGACGTCGGATGCACCGGCACATTCAGAGTTGTGCCAGTGCATCCGATGTGCTCTGCTAGCGGGTGCCATTACACATGCCAGGAAAAACCTGGTGGGTGAGACGGCACCCGCGAGCAGAGCTCGTAGTATGGCGGTCCGGGAACTACGGTACCGACATGCTTACTGGTACAGTAGTTCCCGGACTGCCATGCTCGTAATAAAGGCCATCTTTTTTTTAATAACTTTTTTCCTTGTAAGTGACAGTGTCCTTTCTGTCTTCTTTTAATGTTTTTTATTTTTCCTCCACGGTCCAACATTTTATATGTCTGGGACCAGCGGTGATGAAGTTGTTGTTTGGGTGTCAACTGCATCACTCCCAAGGAACAATCAGTGTGTGATTAAGACTGTGGTGGACAGCTGGCATTATTTTAGAGTGAAGCAGCACCACATCAAGATAGAGATGGAAGAGGTACAATGTACTTTTTGTGGCAAGGTACTGCGTAGAGGGTCATCCATCAAACCGTCTCAAAGCCTCCCCACCTCCACTTTATTTCAGCATCTTCTACGAGTCCATTGGGACGAAGTAGAGGAACCATATACAAAGGCGCATTACCACCACAAGGTCAAAGCCCATGGAACAAAATCAGCCAGAAGATACCTCCATGCCGAAACCACCTCCACCCTATCAACCTCAGGTGCTACTGCAACATCACCACCATCCACCTCTGCAGCAACAGTTTCAGCTGCGTCCACTAACACCCAACCTTATCCACTGCTGCCAATACCCGATCTACAGTAGTGTCAAATTATGTGCTACCAATGTCATGATTGTATGATGGTGGGAGATGCCACCCTAGAACCCAAAGACAAACAAATTGGAAAAAAGTCCCTTTTTTACTCCTTGTTATAATTGTCAACCCTAATGTTCTTCCCGTCCAAGTTCCACCCTCCTCTTTCCCTCTCCCCAAAAATGACGCTTTGCAGTGCCAAAAATTCAGTTATAAAAATAGACAATAAAAAACACAGACTGTATACATGTATCAATAACCCTTATGTGTACAGAATGTGTAAGAAAAGGCTCCTTTTTAATTATCGTTGTGGTGATATTAGGCACTCTGCTGTGTAACTGAAAGCATACAAATAAAATTAAAAACGTGGTCTTTTTTTCCCATGTACATCCAAGACCCTATTGTGCCACCCTCCCCATGATGCCCACTTCTCTTCCTGCCTGAGCACTGTATAATTTTCTGTAATGCACCTACAAAAAACTACCTTTTTAAGGAATAAAAAAAACTGATAATATGAGGGGGAAAGGAGAGAGAAGGGAACACTGGACTAGATGGGGAGTGATGTACAAGAAAACAGAGGGAGTGTACTGGGCTAGAGAGGAAAGTGGGCAGTTAAACATGACTCAGCACACTGAATCAATCAATAATAACCAAAGAGTAAAGTTGTAAATGCAAGCAGTGCAACATACTTAACAATGTGTACTGCTCCTGTTATGAAGAAGAGCAGTCTACCATCAAGTATATTATATATATATATTAGCACCAAGACTTTTTAACATAAGCTTCTGTAAGGTATTGATTTGCATTTAAATAAATGGTTGACACTCTAACAGCGTTCTACTCATTCAAGCAAAACAGTTTCTTATTATGGCCATTATGCAAACATTGAACATATTTTTTTGGACAACTCTTAAATCACTTACCTATTACTACAGCTTACATGAATAACACTTTTTAAAAAAACAATTTTAAAAGATGAATCAAGAAGCAAAACAAAGGTTTAAAATATATTTATTTGGGAGGGAAAGTATGTGGGTATTCTTTTTCTTTTACTAACTTGAAATTAGTTATTTGTTTCACTGTCCATATTGTTCACATTAATAGTTTCTATTTATCTTTTTAGGTCTCTTATGTCCTTTTTAACAGTGTCCATGTCACTCTGAAGATTGCTCAATGTACAGAGTGCTTTGATGTCTGCCTGGGGGACCGGCAGGGGTGTGTGCAAGCACCAATACTGTTCACGCTATACATTAATGGGCTTTTGAAGGCCCTGGTGGGTACCAGCGTGCACTATTTGAGTCTGGATGGTAGGGCCTTTCCAGTTCTGGCCTATGGCTATCATAAAGTTCTTATGGCCAGAGCCCCAAGGGCCCCACAGGCCGTGATTGATATCTATGAAACTTTCATGAATGGTTTGGGGGTAAAATCAATTCCACCAAGTCAGTGGTGATGGGGTGTGTAGCAAGGAAGAGGCCTGCTAAAATGCGTCCCATGGTTTGCAACAGAGAAATCATCCCAAGTGTCAAAGTATGGGCAATGCTCACATTAAAAAAAAGTCTCTGAAAATGAGTCAGCACACCGCAGGAATTGCCTGTTTTATAAGTAGGTGCAAGGGCCAGCCCCTGAAACCAGTCCTGAAGGTCTATGCTGCCAAAACTAAGATGGCCACCTTACATGGAGCTGCATTGTTGGGCAAAATGAAGGCTGCGGAACTGCAGAACGGAACTTAAGCAGCTTCTGGGCATTCCGGGCGCAACCCCTTGTGCATCTTTTCACAGGGAATTGGGGATGGAGTTTTGGGAGGATCAATGGGCATCAACCCCAAGTATTTTTTGGCTACGTCTATGGGCAAATGATGACGCAACCTTATGCCACTTCATCATCAGGAGGCACAAAATCCCATGACTGGTATATCTAAAGTAGTCTTTGTGCTCCAGCAATATCCAGGTCCGATTCCCCACTACAGTAGCCGTTTTGTCACCCATGCAACTGAGAGTCAATAAGCATGCACTGTATCAGAGGTCATGTGAAAGGTGGGGGATCATGGAATGGGCAACTTATTCTGAAAGTCAACATGTGCTAATAAGTAGGGTGTCCGAGATCCAGCCATACCTCCTGTGGGGCTCAAAAAAGAAGGATAGATGGCTCATAACACGGGCAAGGTTTGATTGCCTACCGTTTAGGAGTAATATGGAAAAGTGTCCCGGCTTCCCGAATGATACAAGCTGGCCAGCATGTGGGGCGGAAAGGGAAGACCTGACACATTTCTTACTGTTCTGTCCAGCATATGGGGATATCAGAAGGGCCACCATTTTGCAGGTTGTCAAGTTCACCAACATCTGCCTTCATAGGCCGGCATTACTCTTCCTTCTAATGGCAGAATCTGAGTTGGCTGCTTGGGCTCTTTTGTCATAGCTGAAAAGAGCTATGTATCTGGGAAAGGATTTTTTAAGGGTATAGTAAATGTTTAAAATGTCATGAAAACCTTGGTCTTAATTTATTTGTGAAAGGTTTTTGACTATTAATGCTGCTTTTTAATATGTGATAATGGATATTGTTAACCCATTTTTTAAAACTTGATGTAATGGTTATTGTCAATCCTTCTTTTATGCATATTTGATGTTTGTGTTTGATTGATGCTTAATCCGAAAAAACTTTGAATGATGATGATATTTTTAATTTCATTTAGAGTGTGCCTGATTACTTTTTTGTGTAAATCGTGGCTGTTAATTTGTCATCTGTTAATACATATTTAGAACATATTTTTAAACAACTAAAGACATAAACTACTTCAAAATACTTTTGCTAGTATCACAAACATTTTTAAATAATAAATAAAAATACCTCACTCACATATTTTATCTTTAATCCTATCTTCCTTACCACACTATATTATACCTATAGCCACAATCATCTCTATCAGCAACCTTTAATACTTAGGTTAGAAAAGCTGTTGTTAATTTTTAAATCCATGTGAAAGAAGTGCATTAATTATGGTGGATTGATTATTCTGCTCTATGGAGAGCATACTAACAAAAAACTATGGTTTTAATATAAACTAGAGTAAAAGACATGATTACACATAATTACCTCAGGCACATATTTGACTTTTAGTACCATCTACTTTAAAACACAAAGGCATACTGACAACCACAAAGCTCTTTATTATTGATTTTTCTTTCTTAGTCCATAAAAATCTAACACTTGCATAGTGATGATCAAAATTGAAGAAATGCCTTAAATTAGTACATGACATTACCAGACACAATAAACTCTTCTGCCCAGCACTATTTACTACTATTATCATGGTAGCATGTTTCAAACTATCCATGGCATTCATCATGACACTTATGTATGACCTAATAATAACCTAAAGTGAAATACAACATGACATCTAAACACTTTAGTCATATATTTCGTTTTAAATACTATATTCTTTCCAAAGCTAAGGTATACTTATACACAGAATGATCTCTATTACTTACAAACATTGGTATTTAATACATTTTAGATCAACATAAACTATAAACTTGCATAATCCCGATTGCACTTTCTTCTGGCTGCTGCTCCTCTAAGTACTCCTTATTCATTTCCTCCTCTGTTGATACATATTCTTCCAGCAATTGTTAATAGTCTGCCATCTTCTCAATAGTTTAGAAACACGCTATTTTATTTGTGATTGACACCTTACTGAATCTACAGTGAGAAGCAGCTGATAGGAAGGCAAGTACCTCAGCTGCTCTTTAGCTATTGACCTTGTGAGTGACATCTCCATGGACCAAATAAAATGGAGATTCTATTGTCTCATAACTTGAAAGTGTTCTTCTACATTGAAATAAAATATATCACTATTACACAAGGGAGATATTTGCCTGATTATTGTTTATGATCTCAGGCTAGAGAGGATCTCCTTAAGTTTTGGAAGCTTCTCAAGACCCTCCTTTTCTCTTCTTCCTCCCCTCTGCCCGTCCCCTGCTACTGCCCATCCTCTGCTGCATTTTGACAGGGTGCCTGGTGCCTTATGAGTCTTACGGGTTACCAGGCCCTCCTTACCCACTCTACCCAAGCACTTCCATCTCCTATGTGCCCCCCCAAACCTGCACTTACCCTACCAGTCTCCATCCACCTGTACCAGCCTGGCAGGTCCTACACCCCTACTGAGCACGATCCAGCCCCGTCCTCAGACTTCTTGTTACTGCACTTGCACGATCTGAGCACCACAAGGCCTGGCAGGACCGTGTTTTGTGTTTCTTCAAACCCCACCACCCACCTTTGACTTGTAGCACTTTGAAACACCATTTGCTGTAGAGGTGCATTATGACTACCCAATAAATAAGTAAATAAATAAATGAATAAATACATACACTCATTGAAAGTTTCTTTTCTGTTCCCGCCCCCCAAACAATTTATCTCTATAACTGTGATGCTTTATTACATTCAACAATGGTATGTATGCTGTGCAAGGGTGCAGAAGCACGCGTCTGACATGGTGGTGGCATGCTTGTTGGTAAAGTCTTTTATTTATATAAAAATTAGAAAAGGAAAACATCTCTTGCACTATTTCTATGATGGGTTGCCCTACCTCAACAAAAATATTTTAAACACTGTCAGGATGTCTTGTATAGTAAAACATCCAACGTCCTGTGTCCAAACCTATTTACGTCCCTTATGCTAAACTAAGGAAAAAATTGGGTGTCTTCTTTATCCAGAAAGAGGCTTCTCTTGTTCTAAATACAGATGATTTTTAATGTTCAGTTCTTGATGAGACAACACAATAAGTGACTCTTTAAACACAGTTTCTAAGGAAAAAAGGGGGGACCTCTTCCCCTTGTTATTCTCTTCAGTACACACACATAGTATCACGTCCAGCTCATTACCCTGCCAGACTTGACTGTAGACCTTCTTATCAAAAACATAGTTCCCAAATAACAAAGGGGTGAGTCTCTTCCCCTTGATCTTTCTCCAACTCAAAAATGGTGGCGTCAAGACTGGTGTACTATTCTGCCAGACTTGACTATGGATCTTGGAATTCCAGAAAATGTCTCTTCCATTGGTAATGGGTCCTCGACCACTTGTTTTAGGTTCTTCCACCCCTGTTCTTTTCTTACATGAGTCCCAGTTCCCTTTGGGCAGTCTCAGGGTCTCCCTGACTTGTTCTGTAGCTTCTTTCTCTTTTTTGTGGGTCCCAGACCCCTTTCAATTATCTCGGGATCTCCCTAACTTGCTCTGGGCCCCAGCACATTGACTGTGTGGTTCTTCGGTTTTGTATGGGGCCTTGACCTGAGTGTTTTGCTTTTGTGGGTTCCCTACCCTGGTTTGACTCAATGGCCAACTAAACAGACCTGGTGAACTCTCCTGCCATGTACTGTTCCACATCGGAAACTATGTAAGGTTTGTTCCAGCTTTTACAGTTTGTTCGCTATCCCTTTCTGTCTCTCACAATATCGTATGTGCCTTTTTAACTTATTTGGTGCCTTGCATGTCCCACAACCCAGCCTGACCAATTCCATACCTTCACGAAATATTGTTGCGGTCTCCGGTCTGTTTTGGGAGTAGAGCGGGGCTCCTGCACTGCTTCTGCATTTGACGTCCTGTCCTTGGCAGCTCCACAGGGGTAGGCGCTCACTCGCATCATAGGCTGCACATCTTCACCTTGCTTTGGCTTTGCTGGTCGGGTGTCCTCTTTCCCCATCACCAGACACGTTCTGGCTCCATGTAGTTACTTGAGACAATCATCCCTCCTTGACAGTGTCTCGTTCCCTTGTTCTCGGCTATCTCACCACAGAACCAGCGTCTGGTTCCTTGCTCCTCCGGGCTGGCTTCACAAGGTACATAGTCCTTAGTTTCTTTTTATCACCGGAGCAGTCTTTAGTAGACTGCACCACTTATGTTGGTTCCACAGTGGGCTTTTGCCTTCTTGTCTGACCTTTATTCGTGTCAGTGATTGTATGCAATACACCTGAGAAAGCCTCACTCTTCCTCATCCCAGTATGGTCTATATGAATGACATCCTTTACTCAACATAGCTACTTAGAGGTGTGGTGGACCATAGGGAAATGAGTGGGGTGAAAGGAAGAAGGGGACAGAAATGAAGGGGGTCAATACCGTGTTCTTCCAAGGCAATCGTCACTGGGCCCATGGAGGGATTCCCTCCCCATGAGATCTACCCGCTGAGTACCACTCCCAGGGGGACTATCGGGTAGCAGCCTCCCCCACCTGGCTTCATGGGAAGAGGCTTCCCCATGGAAGCAGTGACAAAACCCTGGGATTTGTCACATAGCCTTCCCCTCATGCAGCTGGCTTCTTCATCTGGTAAAGGAAGTCAGGACAAGAAATCAACATGACACTGTTCTCTACCTTTGCGCTGTTCTCGGCTAAAACGAAAGGGTTGCAGATCAAGAAACCCACACATGATTTGGGGATTTGTATCTTTTCTTAAACTAAGCCACATAAGGGGTGAGTGGCCTGTGATTAAAGTACACTTTCCCCCAGTGAGGTATTATTTTAGGTGTCCCACTGCGCACTTTATCATCAGGGCCTCGAGTTCTATGGTGGTATAGTTTTGTTCCCAAGGAAATAATGTTTGACTAGTATACGTCACTGGATGTTCTATTCCCTCATGTGTCTATGAGAGAACTGATCCTAGGGCCACCCTAGATGCATCAGTTTGAATAGCAAATTCTTTATTAAAGTTAGGGACCTTAAGAACCGGATCATGACATAATATGCGTTTAAGAGTATCAAAACAGATTTGTTCTTCCCTATCCCACTTTATCTTCTGAGGTTCAGCATTTCTCAGTTCATTGATCAAACAGGCTGTGATGGCTGGAAAATTGGGGCTAAAGCTTTGGTAGTATCCTACCAATCCCAAAAAAGCCCTTACATTGCGTTCAGTTTTTGGTAGAAGGGTTTCCTTTACGGCTCTAACCTTTTCCACCTGGGGTTACACCGAATCCTTTACCCACAAAGAAACCCAGATACTCCATGGCGGATTGGGCTAAATGACACTTCTTTCGGTTGGCGGTTAGCCTAGCCTGTTTATGGGATGTGGTGATTTCATACAGGTGTGCCACATGCTCCTCCCAGGTTTTACTGTGGATGCATCTAAATAGGCCTGAGGGAAACCAGAATACGGTCTTATTACACGATCCATTAGCCTTCAGAAGGTTTCTGGTGCGCAATGAATGCCAAATGGAAGTACCTTAAATTGAAATAATCCTGCAGTCTTTTCCTAGTCTTCAGGGTTTAGAGTGACCTGTCAATAGCCTTTGATGAGATCAATCATGGAAATATAATCAGCCGCGCCCAGTCGATCAATCAGATCATCTATCCTAGGCATGGGATAGTTGTTGATCTGGGACACAGTGTGTAATTTTTGTAAATCAATACTGAATCTCCACAGTTGATCTGGGTTAGCTACCAAGACTATCAGTGCTGACTGCAAGCATCTTCTCCACTTCCTGGAGAATTTTTTTTCTGGCTTCTAGGATCCTGTATGGTTTTAAATTCCACACTTTTCCAGGGGGAGCATGGATGCAGTGATAAATGCCCTTAACCCTTCCTAATTCCTCACTGAAAACATCCAGGAACGGGTTTAAAAGGTGTGATGTCATCACTCCTTTCCCAGAGGCAGCCTGTTTCATGTGGCCAGGGGACGGCAGCCATTACCTGATCCTGACCCTGGCATTGGCTATTTGAGGGAGGATCAAATGGGGGTCGGTGACCCTCAGGGGGGTGAAGCAACATCATTGGGTGAGATATGGTATCCCCCATTCCATTTTAGGGACATCCCATCAGTACCTAAGGTCCTCATTGCATATTGTGGCGGTAATCCCCAATATTCCTCAAAACATAGTCAAAGAACTCTTGAACACCCCACAGTGTTATCAGTAACACAGACTGACACATGGAAGAGAGCAAGAAAAAGTAGTGCCCTAAAGTAACAGACACTCCCGTCCCCTGACCACCATCTATGCTAAAACAAGTCAGTTAACAATTTTAAATATTCATAGATGGTTACAATCATTAGTAATGATAAATATTAGAGCACAAAAGTGTTTCAGCATATATTTGTTAGTAAAACTATTTGAAAACAAAACAATCAGCTCTGTGCATTTCGGGAGTTATAACCCATTAGCAGGAGAAGCAAATCTTAACATAGCATGTGTATGTGTTTCTTCATACTTCATGAGTCGTTAAAAATGTGAACAGCATGGGGACTGTAGGGCTGTAGAAGTCGTCTTGGTTTTCTAATCCAACTAATGTTTGTAATTGGAGACAGAGGGTCATTGCACCTTATCGTGACTTATGATCCTGTAACTCAGATTGGCTTTTACATCTCACGATAAGGCTACAACAAGTTCAGAGATGAAGCCATGCAGAAATAGAGAGAGACCTGACTGACTAGTGAATGCAGAGAGACCAAACCGGTTAGTGATTAGCGAGAGAACGAAATGGCTAGTGATTCACGGGGGGCCACAGCTGTCAGTTGGACACGGGAACAAAGAAGGAGCATGAGACCGAGCAGACCGCTGACGTGACACACAGAGCAGCGGAAGCCTGTCACTTATGCCACAGCAGGGAGGGGACATGCAAATGGTGGACATGCTGACACTTACCGAAGCACGACCACTGTGGAGAGAGGCTCACGCAGAGGACACAGAAGCCGCCTAATAATACTGGTGAGCCAGAAAGAGCAACAAGGGGTTACTCGGGTGCTTCACAGAGAAACTCAGAAAGGAGGTCTCAGTTCCAAGGCAGAGAACAAGGGAGCTGGGACATTGTGAAAACCAAGTGGACAAAAGTTAATTTGGGAAAATCAAGTGTTGAGTGAGTCTGGGAACCGCACCCATAATGAAAAATGGTGAAAAGATTTATCAAGGAAGAATGATACCCTTTGAGAGGTTGTCCTTGCATGAGAGCACACCAGGACGACACCAAGAGTGAAAAGTATAAATAAAATCTGGCAGGAGAGTATACCAGGTGTTTTGTAAGTTGAGAGAAACCTGTCAGTAGAGTATATCAGGTGCTTGGGCCCCGTATTAAGAAACTATCATTGCACTAAGCAAAGGTAAGATCTGGCATGATTTCATTTCCCTCACCTTTCTGGTTTGGGTTCCTCTTTCCCCTCTATCAGTGTGTGTGTTAAGGCCAAACACCCACACAGACACACAGCACCACAAGGGTTAAACCCAATTTCCCTATAAACACCACGCTGACTACTATTGGGGTCAGGAGTAAGGACAGCGGCAGCACCAGGGAAGGCTGGAGTGTGCTGTTGCACTCCTGACGTATGCATCACACAACACATACGGCTGCAATGCTAGTGTAGGCACTGCACAGCAATCCCCACCTTCCAAGATGGCAACCTTACTATGGGACATCCAGATACTCCAGAAACTATGGCCACCAAAAACCATCATCCCAATTGCAGGCCAAGCAGTCTAATTGAGCAGGGAGTGGCCCAAAGCTATATAAACCACACCCCGAGGCTCACTCCCTGCTTTGAATGTGTTCTGCTTACAGCAACAGCAGCTTAACCGTGCTACTGCAGTCTTGCATCAAACACGGAAAGAAGCAACATGACATCATGGAACAAAGGTAACAGGCCATTGCAAGTAAACCCGGCTCTCCCGCTCTGAAAACATTAACCTGAGCTTCAGTCTTGGTGGCCGGTGCTCATCTCCACTCCACTCCACATTCGCCAGCGTGCCACCAGGAACCTTCATCAGATAAAACAAAGGAGGAAAGACAGTATCACATCGGGTACCGCGAGGACTGGGAAAGGTAATGCAGCGCAAAAAGTAAAATAGCACCAAAGGAGTCAAAATCGCAAGGAAAGTTGACATCTAACCACAACAGTGGAAAGAGACAATCAACCGCAGGGAAAGCTGTTTTGTAACCACAACAATGGAACTTGACACTTAATTCCTACAGAGGAACCCATTGCTTCCAAGAGACTATTAATCCTTGGTATTCCCGGCACCAGGCATATCACAGCAGGTCTGGACAAGCACTTACCAGTCAAGGAACCGGCTGCTGTTGCTCAACAACGGCAGAACCCACTGAGCAGTGTTAGTGCAATTTTCCCTCCATTTGCGAACCCCCCAAAACTTTTTGTATTTGTTTGGCTTACCTAACCTGATGTTTTCCAGTGGTGTCAGTTCAGGAAAACTGTACACCCCTTGATTGGAAGGAGATGAGGGTAATTGGTTGGCCGAAGACCAATCGCCTCATTTAAAGTGTTAAGAATACATGCTCATTAGTTATTACGTAGCTATTGGCCCAGCTAGAGTGCGGCCATTTTAAGATGACTAGAATCGCCATTTTGTTTTCTCTCTGTTCTCTTTAACGTTGCCTCTTTGCCTCATGTAAAACTGCTTTGCTGTAGATATTATTTCGCTTCAATAGTCCAAGGCTATAAAAACATGTTGAAACACTACACTGGAGAGCCAGACAGAAATGCCCGATTCCCTCTCTCATATATCCTTGAAGACAGGGAGCAAGGCATTTAATCAGTACATAAATACCAGCCAGTCTCTTGAAAGAATAGCAATGTACGAAACTAGCATTTAAAGAGTTGAATTATGTTCTTCTTTACGGCCCCCCTTTCTGAGCCCAGTGAGGCCCCGGAGAGCGGGCTGACCTCCAGAGCGAGAATCGAAACTTAGAGATTGGGAGGCCTGGTATGCGCCAATCTCCTACGCACAGCTTGCCTATGAGAAACAGAAATGCTGTGTTCTCGCAAACAAAGAATGATGTCTGTAAAACTAGAGATTGCAACCTCTTACTAAATATGGTGGTCTAAGGTGTCATATTTGTCACACTGGTCAATCATCGCCTCTAATTGAAAGGGAAATGAATTGGGGGCGGTATCAAATGTGTCATACTGTGTCATTGCTTATTGTAAGGTGCTCCTTATGTTTATATGTAACTGACGTACATTTTTGTTTGCTTGCGTCCCCTGTGGTCTGTTTAGACACACATCGCGGGGCGTGAGACCACTGGCCAATTGGGACTATTTTGTATTGCAATAAACCCTAGATTTTGGGAACAGAACCTCGTGTTTGGCGTATCTATTCGTGTGTGGTGACTTTGCCTTGTTTCCACATTCGAGGGTCCCTCAGGGGCCCCTTCAAGATGGCGCCCGAATAGGGACCCTCCCCCACTTGTTCCATCGTGTACGTTGTGACAAAAGGAAGGCGGAAGAACGGCGAGGACGGGAGCGATCGAGCCGGGATCGAGCGGTGTACGGGGGCCGCTGTGAAAGCGATGAGAGACTCCTTTTGCAGATCTGAGCACCGCTGATCCCTGATTGACGTCCCTGGCCAGCGGACAAGGGGGCGAGTGTCCCGAAACGAGGCAGAACAGAGATACGCAGACACGACATCATTGGTTGCGTCGGTATACGGTTGAATTGTGTCTTGAAGAAGACAAATTGATTGATCAGGTGAGTCGTGCCCCGATTCGTAAGTAATCCTGATATTGGTTGAGAGTTGATTTTGCAGAGTAAGTTTGATTAGCCAAGGGTAAGGTTAAAACATGCCTGGGGTATTGTACACTTTAGTGGGATTTTTCCGCTGCTGTGAACAATCTTTGAAAACTGGCCAGCAAGCACCCCTGGGAGGAACGCCAGCTTATGAGATGTACATAAAGTATGGTTGAGAGCGATAATATTTTGTGAGACTTGGCATAAGCAAACCAGAAAATAGGCAGACCTTCAGTGGTCGAGCCATGGGAGTTTTGAGATGGGACGTATAGATAACCTGGAAAAGGTGTTGATAAGTAAAAGAGCACGCCCTGAGGAACTTGACATCCTTAGGGACTGGAGGAGGGAAGTGATGCTCAGATTTAGAAGTGGAGAGGAATAGGCGCTCAGGCGTGAGTCAAAAACAGAGCAGGCTGAGGAAAAGGAGGAGGAGGAGTGGAGAAAAAGCTTGCGAAAGGCAAAACCATGCGATGAATTAAACAGAGAGAAAATAGATTTGAAAAGAGAGCTACACACATCAGACGAATTAACAAACAAAGTTTTGACTGAAACAAAACAGGGTCCGAGGGGTGGAACCAAACAGAGTACGTCAGTAGCCGTCGCTCAACCCCCTCTTGTTGCTCAGCCCCTCCCAATGCCAGCACAGCCACAGGTTGTATCAGACACTGCACTACCCACTAGTCAGCAAGCTCCGAGTGTTTCGCGATTATCACAGCCTCAGCGGGTGTATCCCTTCGTACCCCCTGATCCAGAGAGTGTCACTGTTCCAACTGCCCTTCCCATGAGTGGGATTAAACAAGATGAATGTAAGAGAATAACTTGCAGCGCGATTAGCAAGGAAAGAAAGCGTCGGCTACAAATGCAGGTGGAAATGTATATAGACGACAATGAGGAGGCGTCTACGCTAGCATCGCTGCACGACTTCAGAGGGAACAATGAAAGACAGGTATTGTTGGAATACATGAGGGAATATTTATTGGGAGAATGGAAAAGGTTGATTGGAAAGCTACCACCGCAACGATTGTTGGATTTAAATGCATTAGACCGTGGTAGATAGAGGGAGAGATGAGGAAATAAAAGAACATGTAGATAGACTGTTTGAAATAAAGAATGAGCTTGATGAAGAATATTCTGAAGTATTTGTCAGACCGGACAATAAGAGAAGGAATATTGAGGGAGGCAGAAAGAAAGCGGCAGGACGATATATGCAGAGATCGTTGCCGCCCCCGGGACAGATAGGAGATAGACAAAGATTGCAGAGGTTTGTGCGGGAAACAATGAGATGGATGTCAAGCCCTAACACTTCGGTAGGGGAAATAAATGAGATATGTAATGAGTATCCTTTGCAAATGAGAATAGAAGCCCTGCGGACGATAGTAGGGGTGTTACTTCAGCAGGTAGCAGGACAAGACAGGAACAGGCGAAATTAAAGTACGTATAGAGGGCCTTTGGGATTAAACCAATGTGCATATTGCAGGGAGGAAGGACATTGGCGAGCACAATGTCCGCACTTACAAAATAGAGGTGGAGATGGTCAGAAAAGGTCTCGCAGAGGGCATGGAGGAACAAATGGTCATAACAGAAATTGTATGCAGCAGCATCAGAATGATCAAGGAATGGAGCACAAAATGGAGGCCAGGCGTTCAATGTAACTACTTGGAGTGAAAATGAGCAAATTGAGCAGTACAAAATGTTGGCAGACGAAACGTATTATTTTATTATTAACTTATCTAGCTGCTGCAGAGGGCCATAAAAGTAAGTGTAAAGAAATCACGTGTATTGTCAAATTAAGAAAGCATTTCTGGTATGCCTATTCCAATGATACAGAAAGATGTGAGAGTTATGATAAGCATGACTTTATATTGTTGAAAAGTGAATTGTGACTTTCGGTTTAGCTATGGAAGCGATGGTGAGATTAACAGAAGGATGCAGTGATGATTTAGTAGTGGAATGAAGAATGTCAGAAAGCATTTTATTCGCGAAAAACCATTTTGAGTTCTGCTCTAGTTTTGAGCGCACCGAATGATGGAACGGTTTTTAGGCTATTAATGCATGAGAAATGAAGGATGCGCGATATCTGTTTTAACACAGGAACAAGGTGGAAGAAATAGGCCGTCCGGCTATTTTCTTCTGCGCTGGACCCTGTAGCGCGCGCACTACCCCGATGTTTGCGAGCTGTTGCAGCGGCTGCTGTGTCAGTGAAACAAGCAGAAGGGATGGTATTGGGGCACACCTTAATGCTGATGGTGCCACATGCCACAGATGTTCTACTCAATAGAACGCAGACGCAACACCTCACCTCTGCTAGATTGGCTAGATATGAAATCATATTGTTTGCGTCCCACATCCAAATTATGAGCTGTAGCGCTTTGAATCCAGCAGAATTAATGCCAATGCCCAAAGGGAAAATTGGTGGGACGGAATTGCCTCCCCACGATTGTTTAATGGTTACAGAGGAAGAAACGAAGGGGAGAATTTATTTAATTAATACACCCCTAAAAGAACCAGAAGGGGAACTGTTTTGTGAGGGCTCCTGTTTTAAATTACCTGACGACACATCAACTGCCGCATACGCTGTCACCGCATTAAAAAGCGTTGTGGAGAGTAATAGAATTCCTTACAACTCTGCCCAAGCAGCAGAGATAATTGCCTTAACAAGAGCTTGTGAAAGTTCAGAGAACTTAAGTGTAAATATTTATACTGATTGCCAGTATGCCTTTGGCCCAGTCCATAACTTTGGCCGATTGTGGTCCGAGAGAGGGTTATTAACATTGCATGGGATTAGAATACAACATGGCCCTTTGATTGTGCGATTACTGTCTGCAATTACTGTAAAGACTGGTAGGGGGTGTCTGTACTTCCGCTCTCTATATGGTAGAGGAGAGGCACAGAGGACCCGAGCCAAGATTCTCTATTTGGTAGCAATGGACGAGCAATCAAGGCCTAGCTTCTCAGGAGGTGATGCGGGCAAGTTCTTAAGTACAGTGTAGTCCCCAAACCCCCACAAAGGAATGTCCACACACTGTATTACTGAAAACACAGTCTTTATATAATTAATATTCAAAGGTATGTACACGATCACAATAACACACTTTTTACTCGGAAATCAACAATGATAAATATATACAATTCTAAAGTGGTACCACCAATGTTATCGAATCTCATTAAAGTGCATCAACTGTACGGTTAAAATGTCACACGGATCAATAACGAGGAAACCAGCAATAGAGATAGGAAGGAACGCAAGATGGTTGAAACAATAGGCAGAATGCTGACCCCTACCGCTAGGCACAGTTCTGTGTGGAGATCCCCCCACCTGGGAAACCTGTAAAATAAAGATATATAGCACAAGCCCAGTCCATATGGTGGTCGGTCAAAATCTCGAAAAAAAAAATCTCGAATGACAATAAGGCCGGAAAAAAAATCTCGAAAAAAAAAAGTCGAATTACTCTTTTTTTAATTATATATTTATTTTGGGGTCCGGAATTTAAAAAAAAAATGGGTAAAAAAAAAACGGGGGTTTGGGGGGAACCCCCCCATTTCGAATAAAAAACGGCATAAAAAAAAAATGAGACTTTTTTTTTTCAACCTTTTTTTTCGAACTTTTTTTTTCGAGATTTTATTTTTCGATTTTATCACTATAAACCGTCCATATATTGTTCAATAGTCTTATTTCCTCCTATTAAGGTTTTACCCCCCCCAATGTACCTGGTGGAGTAGAGTTCTCCGAAGATGCGTCGACCGATCCTTCTTGAGTGACCCCCTTTAAAGAAGGAGCCACGGATCGTCGAGAGGTGTCGAGGAACTCGCCGTTCAGTGTCTGGGAATCGACGGCCCTTCTTGAGTGCCCTCCCTTTAAGGCAGGAGTCACGGTTCGTCGAACGTCCGACGGAGAACAGGTTGAACTACGGCGGTGAAGTGGCAGCTTCGTTCCGAGCGGTGCTCGTCGACGACAGAGCGTTGGCGTCCTGCAAGTAAGAGGCATGCGGGGCACCTCGGTGACGATAGTTCTGGACCGCAAAGAGATGATGAAGAACTGTGGCCCAGCAAGGGCGTCGAGTCGTCGGCGTCTCTGTGGTCTTTAGGTGGCGGGAAACCCACCGGCGGATGCTCCTCGGTGCGTCAACGGTCGGGCATTCTCCAGCGGGATAAAGCGGGCGACGATGCAGACGAGAGCGTCCGATGATCAATTGAAGTTCTTAGGCAAACGGGAGCACGGCGGCTCCGGTCGGCGACGGCGGTCGTCGACAGTGGCGGACAACAGTCCGGGTGCTTCTCTTTGGGATTCCGCGGCAGTCCCCGTCTCGGGTCGGCAGCCTGTCGAAGGTCTGTCTACCAGGGAGCTTTGGCAAAGATCAGCTGGTGCACGAAGCTCCCTCATAGCTCGGGAAGAGGGCGCCTTACAGGTCCTCTCTGGGTCAGTCCTTGGAGACACAGCAGCTTTCAAATTGTGAAAGAGAGCAACAGCAATTCTTCTCGTCCAGCAGGGCTTCAAGGTCAAGCTTCAGTTACTCCAGTTACTCGTCGTAGTGGACTTCAGCTTCTAAACACAATTCCTAGCAGTGAGAGGTCCCCAGATGTACTGTTCATCTCCCATTCATTCCGCTGGGTCACACTCAAGCATCCAATCATGACTAAGGGCATTCATGCAGGCAGGCAGCCAATCAGGCACACAAGATATTCAAGCTATTCACTTCTCTCCAGACACTCACAACAAGTTATGTGTATTGGGACAAGTACCGAGCCAGTCAACACTCCAAGCATCATTCATACCGGTTTCGGGCAGGGCTGTCTCAGTCATTGTGTCAACCACCAGATACTAGACACCCACAACACAGAATGCATATTCATCACACAATCTATTCACCCAGGTCCCACCCACAAGAGGAACCCACAACATACATCACCGGGAAGGCTCCAGCTAGTCTGGCCGGGCCTTCACAACAACACCATATATGGCACTTCCATCCAACAACCAGTCAGGGGGAAGGGACAGAGTCAGGGCTTCCCAGGACTTTGGGAAAACAAGGTAATAGGTAATAGAAAGCAAGAGGCCACAGGGGCCATTTTGTTTTCCATCAGGAATCAACTGATCCCAATGGCAGGGCCGGGGTATCCCAAAATGGAGGATACTCCGAGCACCTGTCAAATTCAGCATGGAGCTGCCACCAGCCCATACCCTGCTCTGCTGGCCACCCACAGGTGACCAAAAACATACACTAGGGGCACAAGGTTGTACCCCCCCACCCATGGGTGCCATAAGGGTATTCCACGGGTCTGTTCACCAAACCAAAAGAGAGAGAGAGCTGCACCGCCAGGAGTCCCACATGAACTCCTGCATGAAAACACGACAGAACACATGATAAAAAGCAGTAAAGGACAAGGATACAGAGGCCCTGTCCCTCCAATGCATTTCCAGCATCACACTTACATGTCCAAAACACGTGGCAATACTGAAATGCGAGGCACATAAAAAGTGACATGTAATGTGGGAGAAGGAAACGCATTTGCCGACATTGAAACAAACTACCATTGATTCAAATACAGAAATGTTGACTGTACGATCGGAAGAAGTGCCCTGCATAATAAGTAATAGAATTATGATGGTTAAAGAAATACAGCTGGGGGCACTCCCCACGAAATACAGGGATGGGCCAAGGGCTATGCAGAATCAAGTAGTTGGGTGAACAGGATATTGAGGATATTGTCAATAAAGCACAATATGGGAAAAGGAATAGTCACTCCAGCGGGAAGTGCTTTTAGAAAATTAGGTTGGGGTAGGGCATGTGAACCTCAGTATGAACCAGAACTGGGTCTCTTCCACTCATTAAAATAAAAGGTGGGGAAACAAATGAATGGGTGGTACACACCTTAGTCAAGGAGAAAGACGAAGGTTAAAGACTTTGTACTCAGCATTTATTGTAATTTGTTAGTAAAAACTATGTTTGATTCATCAGCAGGTGCAGGATGCATTACCGATGCGATATGGGCCCAGGACATGCATTAAAGCTAGGTGGCGTGGGCCCTACGAAGTTCTCTTGACCACGCAGACAGCACTACGCGTGGATGGACGCAAGGCGCCAAGAAAGTGCCATTGCCATTCGGCATGTCAACTCATCGAGACAAAGACAAGAAAGAGACAGCCAGGGTTCCAGAAACGAAAAATGCCATTGCCAGTCCTGTGCCACGAAATCTGCCTGATCGAAGCACAGAGCCTGATGAGATTGCCATAAGAGCGGAAGGACAAAGAGTGCCTCAACGTTATCCAGCAGATTGCGCATCACTGCTTGCGAACATCGAGCCCATACATCTGTGGCACCCACCATCTCCTGTTGTGCCACAGCTTGCATTGTCGCCTGGGCACTCATCATCATCTGCCATTGTGCCCCAGGCTGACTCAGAGCTTGAAACCGGAAGTGCATCCGCACTGTTCATTGATCACACGGTACCAGGAGCAAATCGGCACAACTTGTGGAGCAGAAAGAAGGAGTGATCACATTTTCAGCTCTTTGTGAATTTCCTGCCTCTGTTTCCTATTTTCGGATGAAGTGGGAACCGGAGGCCTAGAGGAGGGTGGTGTAAGAGTTGTGCAAGTTAGACAGCTCTCAAAATGCAACTCCTCAGTGATAAATCCATGTGTCAGGAACCCGAGTGAACAAGCGGGGCGCACGTGGTACAAAGGAAGCTGGTCTGAAATTGTAGAGCAATGTGCAAAATGCACGGAGGCCTTGCCAGATGAATAGGCAATCCAGGCAGACAGAAAACTGGCATAAAAAGATTGTAGACATTGATTGAACTATTTCAACATCCGGAGAAGCACAAGAGCAAACAATATTCACGACAAGCACAACGGAAGAAGAAGGATGAGAGAAGTATGTCGAAATCAGCGAATGCCCCCTCCTGCACTGATACCGATAGAGAGTTAAACGTAGTGCATAAGAAAGCGAAAAAAGGACATGGTAAAACAAAGTGTATTCTGGGTCTAACTATAGTAATGTGCATAATGAGTATATTAGCCCTAGTGTTGACCATAACAGTGTTATGCTACCTAGTGGAAATGCACCCTCTTGAAGTACTTTTGCCAATTTTGAACATTTCGACAACAGAAAGCCCAGTCCATGTGATTTCCTATACCTTGTCCCCAATGGAAGAGAGACATAGGGAAGGATATGGGAACAACACATTCCTGTTAATAATGAATATGACACCTGAATCCTAAGAAAAAATTATTGTTGGTTTTGTGCCCACCTGCAGCGCAGCATGGTGGTCAGGGAATAGGATGGTATGTACAGCCCCTGCCCTTAACTTCTGCATGTTATACTTCTCTAAGTGCTCTATATTATGGGAAATGGAACGAAAGTGAAACTGGTCAACTAGACAAAACAAATATGAATGAATTTGAGGAAGTAATTATGAAACCGGTGGGTTGTTCCGTGTTCCAAAAAAGACAACTAATTACACCAGCAATAATGCCACAGGATAGATTGTCTGTGCCTTAGAAAACTTCTGTGATTACGTTTCACATGAACCCACATGGGAATAAGGATGTGGAACCCCCTTCATATACAGTGAATTATAACCCTCATTCTGTCCCATTCTGTCTAAAGAAGAAGGGTTCTTTCCAGGTAGGAACATTTACCAGATGCAGGAATATAGCATTCCTTGATAAAGAAGTGGAACCAATATATGTGGGAGATCCTGTGTATTTCATATGCGGAGAAAAAGCATATCCTTGGTTACCTAGGAACTGGGGAGGTACGTGTTATTTGGGATTTCTGTTCCCTTGGGTGTTTCTTTTAAAAACATCAGACATAACCAAATTGACTAGGTCATGACCTCGCCGTAATATTGAAGACGGGTTGATTGTAGAGGACATAGCAAAATCATTCATACCGTTTTGGGGCCAGGCGATACACTCTTATAACATAAGACGACTGTCAAGGATATTAGAAGAAACAATAAATGGAACTACTGATATATTATATAATATGACTCTTGAAGAAAAAGGAGTTAGATTAATGACACTACAAAATAGAATGGCCCTTGATATAATCTTAGTTGATCGCGGCAGTGTTTGCAAAATTGTGGGATCAGCTTGTTGCGTATTCGTAAGTGATTCCTCCGCCACGATTTTCGAGGCGATAAGAAAATTGCATGTGTTAAGCTCGGATCTCCACCTCCCTGAAGGAGGCTGGGAATTGAACATAAGCTCCTGGTTCTGGGGAGTGTTGCGGTCCTGGGGATGGAAACTGTTTGCAATCTTAGTAGCAATATTGTGAATATTCGTGACATGCTGTTGTTGCATACACTGTCTTCCCGTAGTGTGCGCTGCAATCAGTGAAGAATGTGTGCAGATGGTAACACACAAGAATATAATCAGGCCAGACACCCACACAGGTGATGAATCTAGAACGATCAAAGAGTTAATGGCAATCGACATTGATAATAATAAGGAGGAGACAACAAGCATATATGAGGCAGAATTCGAATCAGATTCCGAATCTGATCTAGGTACTTGGTCGGAGGAGGATGCAATGTATGGATTAGGCGTTTGGCATACGGCCAAGAGGAGGGTTTGTCAGTCCAGGAAAACTGGACATCCCTTGAGTGGAAGGAGATGTAGGATAATTGGTTGTCCGAAGACCAATCGCCTCATTTAAAGTGTTAAGAATACATGCTCATGGGACTGCGCATGCGCGCCCGACGCATGCGGACCTAACTGCCTCGGCTCCCTGCAGCCGCTACAATTATCCTGCAGGAACTCCCGTTAAAGTGTACTATTTCCACCCCGGCTGTGCCCCGGGGGTAGCGGATGCAGTAGAGAACCAATGCCTGCAAACCCGAAGAAAATCGGAGTCGGAGATGCGAGATCTTCCCGAAGTCGGCAGACGGACGAGGCACGGCCTTTGAGGCCCTGACGCAGCGCTCGCCCCCTCCACGACACGGTGTGCGCGGGGAACCCTCCTTGAGAAGGCACACAGAGACAACCCGACTCCAAGAACCGGCACCCTACAGATACCGCTGGAGACCCACGGCGATCTCCTCCGTCGACCCGACACTGGCAGTGGGCAAATCCTCAAGACGCTTCTCCTGGCCCGTCGGCGAGGTGTGCGGGTGAAGCTCCACGGCTCGAAGGCCCGTACAACTGACTACCTGCGGCTCGGGCCTACGCTGCCTGTCTTTTCCCCCCTCCCTCTAATCAGCAGGACAGCGGCACCGGGGTCGAGCTGCAGCAGGACAAGGAGAACTGGGGGCTGCGCTCCCCCGTGGACCGGAGATGCGCCGCCAATGAACGATATTAAGGCGCAGCCAGCACACGGACACACGACGGACCCCTGCGCTGCTTGGGCACACCCACTTGGCATACCCTAGCCCTTTTCCAAACCCTGCATTCACCCCTTGGGTGAACACTTGAAGCAGCTGTACCCACACTGCAAGGGGCTGATCAACCACGACATGGGGAAGGAAAAGACCAAGCGACAAACACTGCAAAGCAAAATGGACCTCTACACCATGGAGGCCCCTCCACACCGCGGACCTCAGCCCCCAGAAGATGAAGGGGCCGGCGAGGAGCCTCAGGACCCCCCAATTTCCTTGACGGACCTCATGAGAGCGATTGGGGAATCGAGGACATCACTGGAACTTAAAATAGGTGGCATATCCACCGAGGTGTCCCTTATACGCCAAGACCTCGGCAATCTATCGGCCAGGGTTGGTGAGGCAGAACAAAGAGTGTCGGACACAGAAGACACAGTGCACCGCTTGGAGCAACAACTTGCCGCGATCACCCAAAAAATTGCCCAACTGGAATACCGTGCTGAGGACAGCGAAGGGAGAGCGTGGCTTAATAACCTCAGGATCCTCGGAATACCGGAGAAGGAGGAAGGCCCCAGCGCTGAACTGTTCCTGGAGGATTGGCTAACTCATGTCTTCGCCCCCAAAAAACTATCCAAATTCTTCTCCATAGAAAGGGCGCACAGAGTCCCCACCGGCCCACCTACCCCGGGCGCCCCTCCTAGAATGATAATCGCACGCATGCTGAACTACCGTGATTGAGATGCGATCCTACAAACGGCAATTACATACAACGGCTATACGGTCGGGTTCTACCCCGACTACACCAAGGAAGTCCAGAAGGCCCGCCAATCTTTTGACTCGGTCAAGAAGAAACTCCAGTCGCTTTCTATCAAATATGCTTTCTTTTTCCCGGCATCGCTCAAAGTCCACTGTGAGGGCACCACTCATCTATTTTACACTCCCAAAGAAGCATGGGACTGGCTGGAAACCCAAGTTCTCATCGATTCCAGAACGAGGCGCACACCACCGGGCCCATCCACACAGAGGCCTCGGCCCGAGCGGCTCTCACCCCCTCGATCTCCGGCCAATGCAGACAACGACATGACGGGGACCCCCACGGAAAAGGGGTAAGGCCCACGCAGTGGGGGGACTAATCTACAACGTATTAACATGGAAGCGCTCACCTAGCAGCCGCCGCTCCTAATGCGGCGCGGGCGTTATCGCAGTCAGGGTTATCCCGAGGAAGTTTACCAAGTTATAAGTTTAATGTTTGAGCGACAGGTGCTCCCAGTTGGGGGGGAAGTACAGGGTGGGGGGCATTTTGGGGACCTAAGGAACCATGGGGCAAGAAGGCTTGAAGCCGACAAACGTAGGCAAGGAAAGCAAACACTGTCTTTGGCCAGGACCGTGGACGCCATTATCAGCCAGTCAGCAGGCACCTCAATGCGAGGCAACCCTTGGATGCCTCCCTTGGAAGGAAACCGCCATATGTCCCCAGAAAAAGCGCAATTGCCACTGATCCTTCCAGATGTCCCAACAAGAAGACTCACGCAGATAGATTGAATTCCAACAAGGTAACCATACTGTCTTGGAATGTCAATGGCCTCAGCTCCAGCATAAAGCGAAGATTGGTGCTCCAGTACCTAAACCGACACTCACCAGACATTGTCCTCCTAAATGAAACGCACTTGATAGGCACAAACGCCAACTTTTTCAAAAGATCCAATTATTCGCATACCTACCATATCACAAAAGGTGCCAGGGGCACGATGATACTCGTTCACAAACGAGTTCCCCACCAGGTAAGGAAGATCAGGACCGAGTCCGAAATGTACTGTTGCTAGCTGATATCTGGGGCGAGAAATGGGGCTTGGCAGCAATCTATGCCCCCCCCACGCTGGCGAAAGAACTACTCTCCGAACTACAGAGCTTGCTCCTGGAAGAAGAGGCTGATACTTGGGTGATTGCGGGGGACTTTAATGAAGTAATGGACACCGCAGTCGATAGATCCAATAGGAGATCTGGAACCTGCCCCACCTCCACACCGCTCACCGTGTTCGCCGAGGCCTTGGGACTGACGGACACATGGCGTTCGCTTCATAACAACGAGGCTGGCTTTTCCTTCTATTCGGGCATCCACAAATCGTTCTCCAGGATCGATTATGCCTTTATCCCCCGCAACATAAATCACAGACTTCTCGACGCTGAATTCCTTGCAAGAGGTATTTCGGACCACTCTCTGCTCCTCCTAACCATGAAAAACTCCTGCCGCCACCCACACCGTGGACTGCCCGATCTTGATCTGGGAGGCGTACAAGACGGTCCTCCGGGGGGAAGCTATCTCAGCGGTTTCCGCCTATCAACAACGTCAAGTCCAGAAGGTCAGAGAAGCAGAAGCACGAGTCCTGGAGTGTGAACGGCAAGTCCTAGTACACGGCACCCAAGAAGCAAAAGAGGCGATGCTCACGGCGCAAGACGCCCTTAGCAACCTATCTCTAGATAATGCACGAACTGCCCACCAATTAGTCCGAAGCCAAATATATGAACGGGGCGACAAAGCTAACAAGACTCTGGCCTGGTTAGAGAGACGCGAACAAAGCAGGGGACACAAACGGGCCATTAGATCTCCAGATGGAACACTGCTGACAGAAGACTCTGACATTGTCGAGGCAATCGCCGACTACTACAAAAATCTCTACACCCCACCCACTGAGAACCCGCCAGTTGAACCCTCACGCTACCTCGACCGAATCGAGATTCCGATACTCCCACAGCAGCAATCAGATCTCCGGAATGCTGACATCACTGACACAGAGGTGCAAGAGGCGCTGGCACAGCTCCAGTCCGGGAAAACTCCAGGCCCCATCAGGTTCCCAACGGAAACGTGAAAATGCCTCGGTGGCACACTATCTACCCACATGCACCGCATGTTCCTACGCAGCACAGAGCTAGGAGCACTCCCCTCAGACCTCAGGAAGGCATGCATAGTAGTCATACACAAGCCTGGAAAACCCCCGGAGGAATCTGCCTCCTACTGCCCGATATCCCTGATCAACGGCGAGGCTAAGGTCCTCGCCAGAACACTTGCCAATAGACTACTGCAGGAGATTGAGACCCTCGTCCACCCGGACCAATGTGGATTCATGCCCAATAAATCAACTCGAATGAACTTACGTAGAGTCCAATTGGCGCTGAGCAGAGCGAAAGAAATACCAGCCCCACTCGCCCTCCTGGCGGTGGACTTTGAAAAGGCATTTGACTCTGTGGGGTGGGAAGCTCTGTGGGCGATCATGGCTAGGATGAACCTGGGGCAGACATTTATATCATGGGTAAAACTTCTTTATGCATCCCCGGAGGCCACGGTGAGGGTGAATGGCAGGTCTTCCAAATCATTTCCCTTCGGTAGGAGCACGAGGCAGGGGTACCCGCTATCCCCACTCCTCTTCCTCCTGGCCATTGAACCCCTAGCAATTGAGCTTAGAGCCAATACCAACTGGACCGGTTTCATTTGGCCAGAAGGGGGAGAGGACCGCCTTTCACTTTATGCGGATGTCCTTCTCATATACCTCAGTGACCCGTGCATCTCATGCCCGGCTGTCTCCCTCATTCTCAGGGAATATCAGAATTTTGCGGGCTTAAAGGTTAATGATGCCAAAATCATCTTCTTCCCGATTCAGGGGGGCGAGTCTGCGATCCCGGAGACCTGCCCATACCATGTCTCTATTAAGGACTTTAAATACCTGGGTATACGGCTTGACCCGAAGCTCGAGGAGTATCCCCGACTTAATCTACAACCAGTAATTGAATGGTTCACCAGAGACACCCCCAATTGGCAATCACTTCCCCTATCGCTAATGGGTAGAGCCGCGTTATTCAAAATGATGACCCTCCCAGGCTGTTGTATGTTCTTCAGAACGCCCCATTCCTCATCCCCCGAGAAACCTTCGCACTCATTGACAAGTACCTACGCACACTGCTATGGGGCGGGAAACAATCCCGGATCGCCCTTGACACGCTCCAGAGATCAGTATGGGAGGGAGGCATCGGTTTACCCTGCATACGCACCTATTACCTTGCGACACAGATTAGAGTGGTAAACGACTGGATGCACGCAGACCCCACATTGCCATACATCCGTATCGAACTGGAGATTATGGCCCCGTTAACACCGCTGCAAATCCTGTATGCCACCCATGACAACTCCCGACGCTGCCCAAAATGACCCACCATATACGTTGCGCCTGGCGAGACGCACACAAACTAATCGGCTGGAAAGGACAGCCAACGCTATCACAACCCATATGGCACAATGCGCTCCTCCCGGAAATAGTGAGAATAGGCTCCTCTGGTCACTGGCATTCAAAAGGAATACACACACTAGCACAGGTGATACAAGGGGGTCGCCTTCTGGGCTTTGAGACCATCCGGGAACAATTCGACCTGGCACCCATTGACCGGTTTCGGCACGCGCAGTTAGCCCACGCTATCCGCACCCAATTCCCTGACACGACAATCATACCCCCCTGCTCTCCCATCGAGACCAATATCCTCCCGCAACGCATCTCCTCTAAGGTCACCTTCACTCTTTACCAGGCCCTTAATTCCTTCGGTGCTACACAGCGAGACGGGCTCAAAGCAAAGTGGGAAAGGGACGTAGGCCACCTTGAACCTGAGATTGGGTTGATGCATTAATGTCTCCTAGAGAAATTGGTATAGAATCCAAGCTTAGGCTAATACAGTTGAGAATCCTCCATCGCTCATACCACTCACGTGCTGTAATGGCCAGATGGGGTGGACTAGAAGACGGGACATGCGTTCGATGCAAAAATGAACCTGTCACCTTCTACCATATGATATGGGACTGTCGGGTGTTACAGGTCTTCTGGGAGAACTGCATTAGTACAATCTCTGCCGCCCTGGCAACACCAATCCCCAGGGATCCCAAAATGGTACTCTTAGGCATCTGGGGTGAAGTAGACCTGTCAAAATATGAGAAAATGTTTCTGGCAATTGCGTTGGGGGCAGGCAAAAGACTTATTGCAGCTAATTGGGGATCTGCCGACCCACTGTGCCTGAACCGTTGGAGTAACGAGCTGGACAGGTGCGCAGCTTCAGAGCGCCGGATTTATAATGCACGGGGCTGCAACCCGTAAATTTGAAAAAATATGGGGTAAATGGCTAGATGCTCACTGAGATCCGCTGGTGGGGATAGATCAATATCACTGTTAGCATTGGTTACCTGCCTTGTTTGTTATTGTCTTACGGTCCTCGGTCTTATGAGCCTCTTCTAACTGTTAATAATGCTATGCTGCCTCTATCCTATGTATGCCGATGATCCATGTTTGTTTTTCTATGTTGTGTTGTTCAAACTCAATAAACAGAGTTATATAAAAAAAAAAGAATACATGCTCATTAGTTATTACGTAGCTATTGGCCCAGATAGAGTGCGGCCATTTTAAGATGACTAGAATCGCCATTTTGTTTTCTCTCTGTTCTCTTTAACGTTGCCTCTTTGCCTCATGTAAAACTGCTTTGCTGTAGATATTATTTCGCTTCAATGGTCCAAGGCTACGAAAACATGTTGAAACATTACACTGGAGAGCCAGACAGAAATGCCCGATTCCCTCCCTCATATATCCTTGAAGACAGGGAACAAGGCATTTAATCAGTACATAAATGGCAGCGAGTCTCTTGAAAGAATAGCAATGTACGCAACTAGCATTTAAAGAGTTGAATTATGTTCTTCTTTACGGCCCCCCTTTCTGAGCCCAGTGAGGCCCCGGAGAGCAGGCTCACCTCCAGAGCGAGAATAGAAACTTAGAGATTGGGAGGCCTGATATGCGCCAGTCTCCTACGCACAGCTTGCCTATGAGAAACAGAAACGCTGTGTTCTCGCAAACAAAGAATGATGTCTGTAAAACTAGAGATTGCAACCTCTTACTAAATATGGTGGTCTAAGGTGTCATATTTGACACACTGGTCAATCATCGCCTCTAATTGAGGGGGAAATGAATTGGGGGCGGTATCAAATGTGTCATACTGTGTCATTGCTGATTGTAAGGTGCTCCTTTTGTATATATGTAACTGATGTATGTTTTCGTTTGCTTGCGTCCCCTGAGGTCTGTTTAGACACATGTCGCGGGGCGTGAGACCACTTGGCCAATTGGGACTATTTTGTATTGCAATAAACCCTAGATTTTGGGAACGGAACCTCGTGTTTGGCGTATCTATTCATGTGTGGTGACTTTGCCTTGTTTCCACATTTGAGGGTCCCTCAGGGGCCCCTTCAGTGGAGCACAGCCTTCAGCTGCACTCCTCTGGGCGTTTGCTCATTTGTTTTGGGGAACTGACACGTCTGTCAGGCTGTCAGTACTGGGAAATGATGTTTCACTTAGTCTTCGACTATGTTGCCTTTTATTGGTAACTTTTTATCTATGTGCCAAGTACCTTAGTGTACCGTGCATAGGGGTCCTTTTGTTTTATGGCCCTTGCCACCCTCTAAGGATTTTTTGTTGTTTGTAAAAGTGTGCCTAGGACGAACTGGTGGCAGCAGTTAAAAGTATTTTGACTTTGTATTTATGTACCAAACCACGTTTACCGCATTTGGACCAAGACTGTTGTACTCCGGGACCCCCAACCGGCCCATAGAGTCTGGGTTTGCTCAGAAGCACTTTAAGACAAGATAGCAGCACCCTTGAGATGGATGGGGGTGCAGATTAATACTATAATACCAAGTCAATTATAACAACTCAACAGTTTGGCAAAGAGAGTCCGCTTAATGACAAGTACAAAAAACAGGGAGTTTCATGAATATTAGCAGATGTGCGTTCTTCTCTCTCTCTTCACAACTCCAACAAACTTCACACAAAACATAACATTTATACTGAAAACTCGTCATCATTGATGTTTAACGCTTAAAAGTTGGCATGCACGTCTATTGGTTCAGGAAAGGTAACTTTAATATAGGTACTATATCTGTATATGGTAACGGAGTACGGGGATTGGGTAAACCCTGTCAGGTGGGGCATCTAAGCCCTTCCTTCAAAATGGCTACTGTAGATGTCACTAAAGGTACGACGTCCTATTGGTTCTACTAACTATAGGACCCTAGATTACTTGGTACATTGTGATTGGGTTGGCACATTCCCCACTCACACTTTTCCACTTTGCTTAGCAGCACACAGAATGACCGGCCAGGTGCAGGGTGCCCCTTAACTCCCCCGGCCTTCCTCCAATTATTGTTACAATCAATCATCACTTTAGTGGCCATGTGTCAATTATTCCACTGTGGTTGGCCTCGAGACTGAATCTCCTGTATGGAAAAGTTCTGATATCTTCACGTGGCCTGCTGCCATGCGTAGGTGTGAAGGCCTCCTTGCTCGGCTGGTCATGTGATTCAGACACTGTGAATTTGCCTCTTCTTTATGCAATTAGTGTATTTGATTTTAGGTTCTCCCACCACCTGCCTCCAGTTTCTTATCTTGGCCTTTCTGAAGCAGGATATTATGTTCTTAGCTTCAATTAAATGTAGCTACTGTTCATCTATTATACTGATACGACCTTGGCTTTTCTGGCACGAATTGTCTCTGCTGAGTTTGGTTTCTGCCGCTTATTCTCGATTTTGCTAAATATGAAGCTCTCCTCGGGTGGCCTTTAGTAACCTTTGGTTAATTCTGCTTCTTGTGCAAAGTGGATGTATACTTATATCACGTGCTTCCTTTGAGGTAGATATGTATAGGTGGCGTTTGCTGCACTATCTTTCTACACGGAATACAAACATCTCCATAGCTATCTAGGCCAGTACCTGGCAAACGGGCTTATACAACCATCAAAATCACTGGTGGCCTCACCCCTCTTCTTCTATCCAAAGAAGGAGGGAGACCTACGTACCTGTATAAATTACAGAGCCTTAAACCAAATCACTGTAAAACTGTAAAATAAATACCCGCCCCTTTGATACTGGTGCTTTTTGACCAAGTGAAGGACGCTAATGTCTATATGAAACTGGACTCTAGAGAGGCATACCATCTTATGCGGGTCAAAGCCAGCCAGAAATACGAAGACTGTATTCTTTCAAGCCATTTGGTTCATGCAATGCCCCTGCAGCATTCCAATACTTTATGAACAATGTGTTAAAAGAAGCCCTGGACTTCCACACGATCTTGTACGTTGATGAGATCTTTATCTATTCCTCCTCGCCCGCAAACAATGTACAACATGTAAAAGCAGTCCTGTAGAAACAACACCAACAAAAAATCTCTTAAAAATTGGAGAAGTGCTCCTCGAGTTTTGGAGGTTCATCTTGATGCCACAGGGAGTTCATATGGATAATCGTAAGGTTGAAGCTATATTCCAGTGGCCGTCGTTGACCTCTGTCAAAACCATCCAAAGCGTCTTAGGGTTTGCTAATTTTTCTCTGCGTTCCATACCTGAGTTCTCGTACATAGTCCATCCCATCACATCCCTACTCTGAAAAAATAAGACCTTTTCCTGGACTCCAGATGCTGAACGAGCATTCAACATCCTCAAAGACTGTTTTACCACAGCACTGGTTCTGCAACACCCAAAGCTGGAACTTCCATACTTTGTGGAAACTGATGCCTTCAACGTAGCAATGAGCGCTGTCTTATCCCAGTGCTATGCAGTCACTCAACAACTCTACTTTATATCATTTTGGTCCAAGAAGTTCACACCCGCAGAGCTCAACTGTACCATAACAAAGAACTATTGGATATAAAGGCCGCCATTGTGGAATGGTGGCATGACCTTTTGGGGGCACAGCATCCCATTACGGTAATCACAGACCAACATAATCAACAGTATCTCAGATCTGCCAAGGCACAATCAACTCGACAACTAAGGTGGGCTCTGTTTTCCCTTAATACAATTTTGTGGCTACCTACCAACCTGCAGTACACAACAGGAAAGCTGATGCCTTGTCTCAGATAGATTGCAGTCAGGAAGGAAACAACGCATATGTAGCACCTGACGCTGTGGCCATAGTTCCATGTTGCTGCATGTTCACTCACATGGATAAGAACTGGGTTGATATTTTATGGGTACCATAGTGTGGTTACAACAACACTGTACACAATGCCACAGGGATCACGCCACTGTTTATATATGACATGGATGACATCCACGCACTTCTGCATATGATCCACCTGAAGCATTGGAAAGGCCAGCTGTCACATCACTGCATGCCACTATTCAACGCACATTGAAGTAAGCAGCTTACACTCTACAAAAAGCTAAAGGCGCCTACAAAAAGTTTGCAGACCGAAAGAGAGAAGACCCCCCCACTGTTCTAAGTAGGGGACAATGCATGGTTGGCTACCAAGCATATCCAATCGAAAGCCTGAAAAAATTCCATCCACAATGCATAGGTCCCTATCAAGTTGTCTCATTGATTATTCTGGTAGCAGTAAAATTAATGTTGGCATCTTCTTTACATATCCACCCTCTGTTTCATGCTTTCCTGCTGAAACCTGTCCAGCCAGGAACCCGTAGCTCCATGACACGGCCACCCCCTATCCCAAACTGAACATTTTGAGCCTGAATATGAGGTACATGAGATACTAGACTCCAAATTTGTGAGGCATATGCTGTACTATCTGATAGACTGGAAAGGGTATGGAGTATGAGCCAGGACATGGGAACTGGCTTCCAATGTACATTCACTACATTTAGTAGCTCGGTTTCACAGAGATTACCCATAGAATCCTCATCCCCATAGTAACGTCCTGCACAGAAATCCCCACCTTCCAAGATAGCCACCTTACTATGGAACATCCAGAAACTCCAGAAAGCCAATATGGCCACCAACCATCCCTAACCCAATGCCAGGCCAAGCACTCTAGTTGAGCAGGGAGTGGCCCAGCGCTATATAAACCAGACCCTGAGGCTCACTCCCTGCTTCACATTTGTTCAGCTCACTGCAACAGCAGCTTAATGCTTACCACATTATTGCAGTCTTGGATCTGCACACACAAATGTAAAGAAAGCTACTAGACATCACCGAAGGAAGGTGACAGGCCATTGCAAGTAAACCCAGCTCTCCCACTCTGAAAACACTTACCTAAGCTTCAGTCTTCGTGGCGGGTGCTCATCTCGGCTCCACTCTGCATTCACCAGCGTGCAACCAGCAACCTGCATCAGAGAAAACAAAGGAGGAAAGGTATTATCTCATCAGGGACCGCAAGGACTAAGAAAGGTAAACCAGCGCCAATAGTAAAATAGCACCAAAAGAGAAACAACTGTAAGGAAAGCTGACACGTAACCACAACAGTGGAAAGAGACACTCAACCTCAAGGAAAGCTGATATGTAACCACAACAGTGGTTAGAGACACTTTATTCCTAGAGAGGAACCCATTGCTCCAAGAGACTATTGATCCTTGATTTTCCCATTTTTCCATTTTCTGGACAAGCACTTACCAGTGAAGGGACTGGCTACTGGTGCATGACAATGGCAGAACCCAATCAGCAGCATTCTACCAGCCACAAAAAGGTGAGTCCAGCCTTCCCGGTTGCATATACAATAAGGAGAGAACTGTGTGGGGGGGGGAGGCATGGTAGTAACTGTACCATTGTCTCCTAGGATCCCACACCATTTCAAGGGAAGACCCCACACCATATCAAGAGAACATCAGCATTCAACCCCTCCAGCCACTCCTTCCCTAAGCACACCAGTGTTTATATACCATACTGTATGTTTTTGGGGTAAGAGAGGTGTGGAACACTTGACAGATCAATAGGTCCAGATGCTCCCGCTGGGCAAAAGGTAAGCCTTACATTTTGATCTTGGTCAGAGACTTCCAATAGGTCATGGAATAGCGCCTTTTCTAATATCCCTTGTGCAATTGTATCTCCGATATTAATGTTCAGTTATTGATGAGAAAGCACAATGAGTGACTCTTTAAACACAGGTCCCAAAGAACCATGGGGAGTATCTTCCCTTTTTTATTCTCTCCAGTTCACAAACATAGTATTAAGTCTGGTTCACTAGCCTGCTAGGCTTGACGGTAGACCTTCTTATAAAGAAACCTAGTTCCCAAATATCAAGGGGGTAAGTCTCTTCCCCTTTTTCTTTCTCCAACTCAAAAATGGTAGCATCAAATCATCTGGTGTACTATCCTGCCAGACATGACTATGGATCTTGGAATTCCAGAAAATGTCTCTTCCTTTGGTAGTGGGACTTTGACCCCTTGTTTGAGCTTCTTGCACCTCTCTTTCTTTCTTACATGAGTCAGAGGTCCCTTTGGGCTGTCTCAGTGTCTCCCAGACGTGTTTTGTAACTTATTTCTCTTTTGTGTGGGTCTCAGACCCCCTTATATTATAAAGGACTCTCTGTGACTTACTCCAGCCCCATGAATGTGTATTTCTTTGGTATCATATGAAACTTTGAGCCATGTGCTTTGCTTTTGTGGGGGTTGCCCAGCTTCATATGGGTACCAGACACTGGTATACTGTTTTTGAGAGTTCTCTATCGCTGCTTCACTCAATGTCCAACTGAAGAGAACTGGTGTACTCTCCTGCCAGGTACTGTTCCACATTGGATAGTTTGTAAAGTGTGGTCCAGTTTTTATAGTCCATTCATTATTCTATCTGCCTATCCTTATCTTTTTAATGTATTTGGTGCCCTCTGTGTCCCACCAGGCAGCCCAAACCTTTCCCATCCTTTGGAAATGCTGTCATGGTCTCCGGTTTGTTCTGAGAGTATAGCAGTGCTTCTGCACTGCTTCGGCATTGGATGCTCTGCCCTTGGCAGCTCCACAGCAGAAAGCTATCTCTCACATCCTCAGCTGGGCGTCTTCTCCTTGCTTTGGCTTTGACAGTATAGTTTCCTCTTACCCACGTCACCGGACAGGTTCCTGCTCAATGGAGCTCCTTGAGGCACTTGTCCCGCCTTGACAACATCTCATTCTCTTCTCCTCGGCTCTCTCACCACAGAACCGGCATATGGTTCCCAGGGCTGGCTTGACAAGGTATATAGTCCTTTTTTGCTTTTTAGTAATTGAGCAGTCTTTAGTAAACTGCACCGTGTATGTTGGTTCATCGGTGGGCTTTTGCCAATTTATGTGATCTTCTTTCTGTAAGTGATTGTAGGCACTCCACCTGGGTAAGCCTCACTCTTCCTCATCCCAGTATGATCTGAATGAATGAAAATATCTACTCTACAGAGATACATAGAGGTGTGGGGACCATAGAGAACTGAGTGGGTTGAAAGGAAGGATGGCGCAGAAATAAAGGGGGTGAAAATCCAAATCTCCCAAGGCAATCAACACTGGCCCCATGGGAGGCTTCCCATGAGATCCACCCGCTGAGTACCACCCCCAGCGAGACTATCGGGTAGTGGCCTCACCTCCCTCTCCTCACAGGAAGGGGATTCCCCCATGGAAGCAGTGACAATACCCTGGGACACAGGTGGTATCCCTTAGATTTTACATATTGATATGCAGTTGTAGTCACTGGTATACGTGCATATATAGCCCCGAAAAGCATTACATTTACTCAGAATAAATATGCTATTTTGTGTATGTTCTATGTCAAAATTTCACATATTGTCATTTTACCCTCTCCCCACACCTAGCCTGATGTAATTTGAAATTAGAAACGTTGCCACATATGTGTTTTTAAGTAGGTAAAAATGTATGTATACCCGTGGCTACACATGAGTTGTTTATAGTCACGACTATCAACAAACCAATGAGACATTGGGCTTCATTACAACTCTGGCGGCAGCCGTGCCCTTTTTTAGGGTACGGCTGCCGCCAGAGTTGCATTTCTTCTGGCACCTGAGAATGTGCAAGAACCGGGTCATGCCGAGCTCGGCGGACCCGATAATTGCCCATTTTTGGGTGCCGGAATGAAGGGCGTCCTGATCCCCACTCTGCCCCAAAGGGCTGAATGGGGATGGCGACGTCGGATGCACCGGCACATTCAGAGTTGTGCTGGTGCATTTGACGTGCTCTGCTCGCGGGTGCCGTTACACCCGCCAGTAAAAACCAGGCGGTTGAAACGGCACCCACGAGCAGAGCACCTAGTATGGCAGTCCGGGAACTACGGTACCAGCATGCTTACCGGTACCGTAGTTCCCGGACTGCCATGGTTGTAATGAGGCCCATTGTGTATTTAGCTGGGATGCTCTAACCGCGGCTATAACTGTTATGGCATCCATGGGAATACACTGTCTATAGCTGCAAATAATATTAATTTTACAAAGAATAACGTATTATTTTGTGCATGTTGGAGGTCAATATATTACATATCATCATGTTTCCCTCTTCCGACCTCTTGGCTGATGTCATTTGAACTTTGAAACGTCTCTGCATAAGTGTTTTAGAGTTGGTAAAAATGAATGTATATCTGAGGCTACAAGCTGGCTGTTTACATGCTAGTGCACTTTATAAATTAAAAAAGAATAGTCGCGGCTATCAACAAACCAATGGGACATCGTGTATGTTGGCGGGATGCTCTAGCCGTGACTATAACTGTTGTGGTAGCTGCAAGTATGACCAAAATATCCAAAGCTATGCAGGTAAGTTATAAGTGTAACATTTTTCTCCAATCCCAATATCAGTTTGAAATGAACTTTTCATTGGTTTTTCCAAGCTACATGTTGAAAGATGCTATAGTATTGGATGGTGGTGTATATTTTACATTCTACTGGAAAACAACTGTTTAATTAGCAGCATTGTTTTTAATGGATGGTAAAGACATGGAGCAAGGTTGTGAAGCAGTAGCTGACAATTCTTTTACTGACTTGTCAATTGATGAATTTGCTTCTTCAGATGAATGTGAGGGAATACGTTATTGTGAAACTGTAACAGACAGTGACACGGAAGATATTGGAAAATCTAGTGGTAAGCATTGTCTTAGTACATGTTTTTCATATCACAACATAACTTTGGAAGGAGTTTTCAAAAGAATATCTATGTGTATGGATTGTAGGCAGATATTTTTGATTGGTAGTACAGGATATTTTATGGTTGGTTAATGAAAATTATTAAAGCAGCTACAGGAACTTCACAGAGACACATTGCATGTTTATTTGGATACTTCAAAAGGATCTCGTAAAGGAATTACAGAAGTAGACACATTGTCAGAATTAAAAATGATAGTTTGAGTTAAAAACACAAAGGCACTTTTAAGGGTATCAGGTAATATTTTCGCCAGCAAAAATATCGCCGAACATATGGTCCTCGGGAACGGCCATAGGCGATATTTTTGGTGGCGAAAATATTAGGTGCGGGGATTGTGGGGGTGTCCCCCGCACATAAGAAAATGATGCAGGGGTTGCAGGGGTGTCCCCCGCAGGGTCCATGTGTTATTTTCACCGCAAAAATATGGCAATATTTTTGCATTGCGATATTTTTGCGCCGAAAATATCACATGGAACCCTTTTAAGAACCACCCATAAAATATACATATTACTATTGTAAAAATCAATTGTCTGGTCTAACCTTTGTATTTATAGTCGCGGCTATACACGTGGCGATAACATAATGGTTAAAAAAAGATGTATTTGGTTTATTTTTATATATGCAATGGTCTGTAATAAGTAGTCCTTAAAATAACTGTTTGGACTATTACTCTAATGTTATCAAGGAGGAGAGAATTCCCTTTATCCGTTAGGTGTACTCCATCATGTCTATACAGGTTAGACATGTCGAACTGGAAGTTGTTGTTTGATATCCATAATTGTTTTTGGTCTCTGATGAAAGATGAAACTACCTTATTAACATTTCTTTGAGATTTTTAAATGTTGGAATTAAATATGGTTGTTCACTTCCATTTTTGCCTCTGAGTCAGGTTGGAAAAGATAAAGGGGGTGTAGGGATAAAGTTCCATTCGTCTTTCCAAGTCTTGTTTCATAACTAAAGCAAGAGCTTGTACATTACACAAATCATTGCCACCACAATGAATCAGTATGACATCTGTCAGCCCTGTGCCTCTCAGACTCAACAACCTGGGACCATTGCATTTCCTGCAATCCAATCCCGTTACATCTGAAATAAGTCAAACACAGGCCCATGTTAATATTTAGTTTCTCACACAAAATCATTAACCGAAAGAGCTAACTCTCTCCAATCAGCAACTACATTTTCAATCCAGTCATGGTGTCTCCAGTCTATCTCTCTGTCATCAGGGAAATGCCTTCTAATTTGACATTTTACTGTTATTAGGAGTGGGGCATGGATCATCTCTGTGTTTTGGCATTTGCTATTGGTTGCTGTATTGTTGCAAGTGTGTATTTGTCTATGATAGGTTGAGTTGAAAATGTGTGGGCCAATTTTGTAGTTTGCTAAGTGTAGTCCTCATTCTGTGACATTGCTTTTTGAAAAATATAATAGGCACCATTTTGAACCCACACTCTCATACTGTTTGCAGTATCTGTAGCATGCAGATGTTGAATTTTTGGCTGATGTGAAAAGCTTTGCATCTTTTGTATAAGGTGACAGTGAGTAATAGTACACACTCACAGATGTGATAGTTTGTTTTCAGTGTGCTGCATGCAGAGTACATGAAGTCAGTCTATATTTTTTGTTAGTGAAGGTTAGAATTGTTATTTTCCATATTTTTTTATCAGTTTGTGTGTTTTAAAGAGAGTGTTTAAGTTATTTTATCTTGAGTCTAGATTGGTTACACAAATCTAAGTGTAGCTTTCAGTTAATGTATCGTGTTTTTCAAATGTAATTTTGCTGCCAATGAATGCCTACCATTTAACAGTGCACCTCTTTGAGTATGATATGGTTCATCTCTGGCGTTGGTGTGTACTTTTCCTGTTTTATTGTTATTTCTAAATATACAATGGTACCTGAACATAATTGAGTGTCACATTTTGCCACTGCAGCTGGAAAAGCCTGCAGTTGGGTTTTGGTTTCCAACAAAGCAGATACCTCTGAGCTATAAGTATGGGTAAATGGTTGTAGGTTGTGGTTATTGTCAATCATGTATATATATTTAGTGCCACACAATCGAAAACAGTGGACCAGTGGAATGGGATGACGCAACAAATTATTAACTCAAGTACAAATTTTAATAATTCACTACTATAAATTTCACATCATTAGTGCATATATGTTGTAGAATCATAAAATACAATTTATCACTCCCACACTCCTATCTCAAGCATTCATTCTTAATCCCATACTTTCAACAACAACTCATCATCAGTAAAACCATATTAGCATAACCAGATAATGTAAACTATTGTTGTTCCTCTAATCTTCCTATATTTATGACCCAATCTATAGTATCAGGTGTCAGAAACTCTGGCATTACAATTATTCCAGAGATGCACTGTAGATCGTCGACACGTGTTTCGGTCACAAAGACCTTCTTCAGGACGTAGGGCACCCAATAGTACTACTGCCCTTCTTGGACACGTATGAGCCAGTGTTCATTCTAAAAAACATATACAATCATAAAAACAACGTCATCCCTTTCTATTTCAACAATGACAATATATTGTCAAAAAGTGTCTTGTAACTAGAAACACATCGGCCTACTCACCCCCAGGAATTTATTCAAAGGTATGCAAGTTGGCGCAAGGAAAAAATCCTCCACAGGATTCAGCAACACTTTAGATATCCTGCAGATCAGTAAAACAAAACGTGCCATTTTAGTTTGATTCTAGTCGCCACCACTGTGGCACATCTTTCTTGCTTAGCCCAGCTACAATAAAAATAAAAAACAAAAAGATGTGTTTACACATACCACTTCCATCCAGTGTAGATTTATTTAAGGCGTAACTCCGCACGTATTCGGTGCAGTCCCCAACTTTATTTTCATTGGTGAATCAAGTCCACTGTGATTACTTCCACAGACCCAAATGCAGTCAGTACCACTATATCAAAATATCAGAAAAGAGGACGAACATAGTTGATCACTTGTACCTCCATACCGTGGAGACTCGCTAAATACCACCCTATATCGCAAACTGGGATATAAAATAAAATACAATACACCCGGCATAATGCCCATGGTGGGGGAATCACCGTGACCCATGGAGGTCCCTTATCCCCTAACTCAACCACCTCTCATGCGGTCCCACCTCCGTGCTTTCCCGTGTGTCCTCTCATTACATTTACTCCTTAAGTTTACCGACACAAGCCGACATCGATACTCATAGCTCACTAATACGCGGTGTGGTACAGATTCCAAATTCCAAATTACAAGAATGTGATCCCGCAAGACACACATATCGCGTGCACCCGTGCGCTTATCACTGCAGCCACTCAAGATCACAGTGTACTCGCACTCACCAGCATCAGCTTGTCGGTATAACCTCGAACAGCACGTCTCCTCGCAGTTTGCCAAACACCGTGTCCGGTATAATACCTCCATTTAAACACACGGACGTCACTGCACGGGCCACCGACATAAAAGAGGGACCAACAAACCTCCTCACAGGGCTACCAACACAAAAACGGGACTAACAACCAGCCGTTCACCAGTGATCGACACTTACTTCCCTATACCTCTAAATGCATAGGATAATAACCATATTTCCCATATGTTTGTGAACCACTGTCGCAAGCAGCACGCAATTTTTGCTACATTTTTTTATTATTATTTTTTATTTTTCATTTTTTATTTTTTATTTTTTATTCTTTAGTTCGGGGCCAAGCTTTATGATAAAAATCCCTAGTACTTTAGATAGGGTCATAATTACACAGACATGGTTCACACGGTTTATTTTTCTGTTTTTGGTACACATTATGTGTCGTTACACCAACATTTAACATATGGTACCCATAAGACGTCTCTCACATGGTGATGCATTCGCCAAAACACACGACAAATAGTGAATAGTTATTACAACAATTTTTCTGAAAGCAATATTTACTTCATATACTATTTGCTGCAAACTATGGCATATTTTTTTCATGGTGCCACATGCCACATACTCTTATATATACACAAATAGTATCAGAGCTATTTCTGTTCATTTAGTGCCGCCATATGTATGTGGAACTGTTAGTACAATGAATTATGTGGGGCCAAGTGAAATGTACTATACAATTTATATCCAGAAAGAAAGTGGAGGGATTCAAAATTCTTGTTTGTTCCTTGGACTGCACTGGCATATGTACTGAACTTTTAGAGACAGTAGACACTGCAGATTGGCACCCTATTGACAGAATGCTAAGGAAAGTGTTGCATTGACACAGTCTGTAATACATTGACATTTTTGTCAAAGCAGAGTTTTAAATTAATGTGGAATCCACGTTATGGTAATGTTAGTTATGAGTGAAACCTGGTTCCATTTATGGCTTCTTTTTACTGCATTGAAGCTATTTAACAATGGGGATTTTTTTATGAGATATCAAGGGAATGAAATTCAGATTTCTAGAGTGGAAGTAAAACATGCATCTTGGTATGAGACCAATCAGCAATGCAAGAGGTATTTTAGAGAAGTACAGGTATAGGTATTGGGCTGAAATCTGTAATTTGTATTTTTGTATTGAATGTGTTGGTTGTTTTAGCTGCGCATTTTTGATGTATCACCTAATGAGCTTCAGTTGTGACGTTACAATGCCTGCTGCTTGAGCCAGCACACACCCAGCAACATTCCAGCTGCCACTATAGCACTTAATAAAAGCCATAAGACACTTTTATGTCTTGTAAAGTAGCTTTCTGTGACACTTTACATACATAATCGGATAAGAGACTGTTTATGGTAGTATGTTTCCTTTTTGCACTGCTGGAGTTTAACAAATGTGTGCAATAATCCGCATGGCATCACTTATGTTAAAGCACAACATGAAAATCATTTAAGAAACAATTTATTAAACTGCTTTAACTAACTTCTGCAACACATTAGTAGCTGCATGTTGTATTTGTTTTAATCCAAACATTTTCTTTATTGATTATGTATATATCTGGAACTGGAAGGTCTTTTTAAATTAAACACGATGCCAGGGATTACAGGAAATGACAGTGTGTCCATGTATTATAAGGAATAACGTAGCCCAGCCTGTGTGTAAAAGGGATATTACAAGTCATCTCAGAGTCTTGTTACCTTATAAAAGAACACAACATTCAGCATTTTTCCTCTATTTTGTGATGGACATCCTCAGTGACTTTCAATATTCTTATAATGTACAGTAGGGTGTTTACATTATCCCACATATAAAACATAAACATGTGAACTATTATTGCATCTTTACTCATTTCAGGCAGAAACAATACATAAACATACAATAAAGCATATATTATGTAATGATAATAAGAAACAAACACCCAAATACAAGCACAACACAATGTGCTATTAATCAATAAAGCAATGCACACCATTGTAGTATGATTACCTTATTTTAGTGCAGTGTTTAGCAATTACTACTTGCATAAGGGTTAGTTATTGATACATTTACCTGTATCATTGTTTAGAATAGTGCAATCCTGGTGGAAAGATTGACCACTGGCGCATCCTACTTTTTTAGGATTTCAAAGGTAATGTGTTAACATTTACATGACATGTGATCACTTCTCCAGCAAGCTAAACACCCCTTTTCTTCACTGACCAAGGTCTAAAAAGCAAGCAATACCAAAAAGTGCAGTCAAGCTTCCGCAGTCCCTAATTAGACACAATGGGCGTCATTACACCCATGGTGGTCCGGGAACTATGGTACCGATAAGCATGCCGGTACCGTAGTTCCAGGACCGCCATACTACGTGCTCTGCTCACGGGTGCTGTTTCACCCGCCAGGTTTTCCCTGGCAGGTGTAACGGCACCCGCGAGCAGAGCACGTCGGATGCACCGGCACAACTCTGAATGTGTCGGTGCATCCGTCGTCCCCATCCCCATTCAGATCTATGGGCAGAATGGGGATCGGGACACCCTTGAATCCGGCACCCTAAAATGGGCAATTCAACAAAGGTTCTTTGAAGGACCTTGGGGTTGGTCACCCTAGGTTACCTGGGGGCAACCAGACGTGGACTCCCTGCTCACTGTGCTTAGAGAGGCTCAGCTTCACCTCACTGATGATGCCCAACAAGGCTGAAACACATGTATGGGGTTGCTGTTGGTACACTTGTTCAGAGAGGAATTGCCATAGCATTTCGGTGCTGGGCTGCCCATGTGGGCGGGACAAAGACTGATATGCAAATGGATATTTCCCATCTGTGAAAGGTACAGTGAGCAAAAAGCGGATGGCTGCAAACTCTCAATGTGGTTAACAACCACTGAGCAGGTTATCATGCCTTGTTCTTCCGAGAGAGGGGTGCCTGCTACCTTTGTTGCAATTTTGAACTATCAATAACAGTTTCGAAATATTCAACTTCAAATGCTCGCCATAAACTCAACCTACATGAAAGCAGGGTTTGAAATTGAGGGGAGATGGGAGCTGTTTAGCTTCTGCTTCTAACACAGTAGAGCCTGTTAAACGTGAATCCAATAGCTACTTTTGGCCCGTAGTGCAAAATGGTGCTTTCCAAACATGTAAATGTGACATTAACTTTGAGTATTTGAGAATGTTCATGAAGAAGAATTAGAACACATCTAATATACATTCAAACACAACGGTTCATACACAATGGACAAAATGTTAAAGGAGCATCTCTGGTAGCTCCAGATCCGCTGCAGTAGCTCCTGCCTAAAGGGTGATGCTTGACACCCGGTAGTTGGCTTTAGCTCCTGCTATTGGAATCTCAATTTCAAACCCTGTGACAGCATTATAATTCAAACAGTACACCCTTTCCAAGCTACAAAACAATTGCAACTAAAGACTGCCAAATTGTCTCTATCACAATTGCTTGAATGCATTTGTGGCAGGTATGTATGTTTACCATTAGACATCAAAGAAACAATTGAAACTCTGGAATTGGGACGACCAGTAAATCATTATTCAACTGTACTGGTGAATGGCATACCAACAAAGGAAAGAAACATTTGGCAAAAACTAATGGACTAAAATAAAGCAAAGGAAGCTATAGTATATTTCAAAGAACACAATGAATGCTATAAATACATAGGGCCTCATTACACGGTAGGCGGTAAGGGTTAACGGCCACCGGTAACCGTCAACCCTTACCGCCTTATTACGAGGTCCCTTTGAGGGTTGGTACTTTAACGGCTGCTTTTAAGCAGGCGTGAAAAAACGAACCCGCAAGGGACCATGGTGATAATTACGGTACCGCAATTTGTGGTACCGTAATTAGCACCTTCCCCATTCCCATTATGCCCTATGGGGCAAAAATGGGAATGGGGAAGGGCAATGGAGGAAGGGGGAATTAACGCCCTGCCAACCTTGGAATAGGGCGGTAATTCCCCTTTCCTCGATGGCGGTACCGGTAATTTACCGGCATGGACCAAGGTGCTATTAGCACCTTGGTTTACCGCCTTCCGCTTTCCGTTTAATGAGGCCCATAAACATAGAGAACACTATAAAAGGAACAGCAAAAATGTACATTGAAACACCACAAAATGGTCAATTTGAACGTGTTGATCCTAAGACTTTGGATAATATGCTTGAACACTAATCCACCCACTACATCAGACCTACCCTGTCTGCTGCCTTAAAACTAGCACTTGCAAATTGCGGGCTGCATTACCACTGTTTGTTACCTTTATTATTTATTTATTGTTATTTATCTGTTTCTCCTCTGCTTCGCACTTTCCACTTATCCCTCCTTACATGCACTTTTCCCCTCCAGGCCACCCCTTGCACTGGGGTCTGTATCTGTACCCATACACCCCCCCTTTTCTTCCTGCACTTACCAGACCTACCCTGTCTGCTGCCTTAAACCTAGCATTTGCAAATTGCTGGCACTGTTTGTTGCCTTTATTATTTATTTATTGTTATTTATCTGTTTCTCCTCTGCTTCGCACTTTCCACTTCTCGCTCCTTCCATGCACCTTTCCCCTCCCTCTCTCCCATGCACTTGCGCGTTCTCAATGTCACTGGGCTTAGTAAGATCGCTGTTTTGTTCTCTCCTGTCTCCCTCCCTTGCCATGTCGCGCTCTGAAACACTTGTGTACGAGCGCAATAGAAATAAAATATCAATCAATCAATACATACAAGAGGCACCATTAAACATGCGTTAGAAACATACCAAATGCTTGAAGCCAAAGGATCTCCAATGAGTGCATGGGAACAGAGAGATGCTGTTTTTCACTACTCTTTCCACAAGAGGAGGAAGAAGACATAATTACACAACTTTGAAATCAGTGCATCAAAGTATTGTTCTCTCAGAGTATACTCTTAAGATCAAAGATACTGTCTAAACATTGAATACATTGGCCATCTTCTATTTGAAAGTTAATCAGTTACTCTATGCTATGGAGTTGGGTGTACTGGAACCCACGTTAACATCTAGTGAACTACTTTAAAAGATAAAAGAGAAACATGAAATGTAGTCAAGTATTAAAAATATCTTTGCAAATATGAGTAGTACAAAGGAATACTGGGTCCAACATCATGCTGATGTTAGCTGTATGCTAAAGAATCTAGTTCACCCCAAATGGATTATTACACTCAATTGTGCAGAATATGCCTGGGATGTCCCACTCACTGTAAATTAAAATCATAATAAAGAAGGAATAGATTTAAAAGCACAGGCGAGCTCTGTTCACTTTACATCCACTGCTATTTTATTTCCATATCACATTTCATCTGCAACAACAATTGTCCTCTACTTGGAGAAAAGAAATCTAGTCTAGAGGAGCATCACATATTCACATATTTTTGTGGATACATACAATGCTCCCAAATTTGCATATGACAGTGATGAGATTGTCTACATTTTTGAATAATAAATAACCTGCAACATCCCTGCAGAAGAAATAAAAAAAATACCTACCAAATCAAATATTGTGTTTCCAACGACATAAGTGTGGAAAATAGTGCTAACCTTGATAGAGAAACATAGGCAAATACTTCACTAAATATTGTTTTGGATTCTAGGGGGCGCACGACGATGATGGCCGCCTGATTTGTGTGCTCCCGCTCCATCCAGAAATCCTGGTATAAAATATCCTTTTCGGAAGCCGCCTGAGGTGCTATGAACCGTGGCACAGATGGCCCAACTACCTGACCACAGCTCCTGAAAATCCTGGAAATCTGCCACCAGGCAAGCTGAAATTAATCCTGTTTGAGTCCGGGCCGGCCCATGCTGTGGGCGAGATCCACCCGGGGCTCCGCAAGGACATTGCCTGAGGCCGTGGATTCAGGGAGGAATGAGGCTGCGAGTGGGCGGAGCCTAAGCCAGCGGACATCTCTGGGCCCCTGTGTGCATCTGGTGATGGAGCCGTGGGACAGGGCGGTCCAGGACGAAAAGGAGGCATCGGCGGGCCAGCCGCTCGCCTGCGGCTGGGCTTTGGTCTCGCTCTTTGTCTGCCGCGAGGATCGAGTGGAGGGGGAGTACTGCTGCGGCGCTGAGGCTCGATCGTTGGAGGACATGCTCACACTTAAGTAAGGAGACCGGGGCCGCGGCGGTGGGGTGGAGGGAGCCCATTTGGCAAAAAGCCATTCCCAAAGCTGAACTGGGCCCACCCCCTGCTGTCCAGCAGCCGACTAGGCCCGGGCCAGCGGCTTGACGGTTCCCGACGAGGGGTGCTGGCCTGACCCGCTGGGGGCTGCGGACTGCGGTGCGGGCCGCCCGAACATTTCAACAAGAGCCACATATATCCTTATTTGGGCTGCTATTACAGTCGTGCTGTGTTGAACTTTGTCCGAGGCACCTGGCCCAGAGATCCTTTACCACCAGGCCCCGGGACTCCCCCGTGCAGTGTCTGGCAGCCCTGCACTGCGGTGCTGCGTGGAGCTGTGATATCAGTTAACAAGCGATCTATAAGGACGGGAGGGGGGGTGCCTGGGCACTGCCTGCTCGCTGCGGCCGGCGTGGCCTCCTCCCACCGGCCAATCGGACGGCTGCTAGGGGGTGATCCAGGCCTATTTTGCCCTACTACACACATGTGGCTTCCTCCTCTAAAACGAGCGGATGGACAGGTGGATTCCAGACACGCCATCACGTGAGTCGAACCCATAGAGAGCCTACATCGCTCTCCCTTAACACTCCTGCAGAACTATAACGCCACAAAACTGCTCTATACTCCGATTCCTAGTACAGAATACATGGGAGAACACAGTCCATTGATGGTGGACAATCCCCCCGGGACCTTCTTTTAGCTCCCTCCACCTGAGTTCGGAGCGCCTCACAACTTGTCATAAAGGGGATGAAAGGGGTGAAGAATAAGGCTAAAGAACAGCACCTATCCGTAAACATCATGAGTGAACCACAAAAAACAGGAAAGGGTGGCAAGACTCCCAGCAACAAGAAAAAATGCCCAATGGACGCTTACACAGGGGGCCAAATGCAGACTACCACTGCAGATGTACATACCAACGCTAAGGAGGCCCTGGGTGCGGAGAGTGAAGAGCAGGAGGACAGGCTAATAACTAAAGTTCAAAACGGTTTCCGTGCAGTGAACATTAAATTAGACGACATAGTGTCCACCATAGGCTCTCTCAAGGCAAGGGTTGAGAAAGAGAGTGCACGTGTTACGGAAACAGAGAGCAGGATAAGCACTAACGAAGATGCCATAGCACACCATAGCTGAGACATCACCCAGCTCAAGGAGGCCATGTCAAAAATGCAGAACAAGTGCGAGGACCTTGAATCGCGTTCAAGGCGAAACAACATCCGGGTGGTAGGAGTGGCAGAAACATTTGGCAAAGGCCAGATGGAGAAGCAACTTGAAGTATTACTTGAATCCGTATTAGGTCCAGAGGCATTCTCGGAACATTTCTTAGTTGAGAGAGCACATCGCACGCATGCCCCAGCTCCTAAACCAGGTGCACCACCACGCACGATAATCGCTAGACTCCTCAACTACAGGGATAGAGACACAATCCTGCGTTTGGCAAGGGAGGTAGGAACGCTCCAATACCAAGGGAACCGTATACATATATACCCAGATTTCTCCACCGGGGTTCAAGCTAGTAGAACATCCTATGAACCAGTAAAAAGACTCCTCAGAGAATACCAGGTTCCATATGGCTTGATTTTTCCAGCCAAGATGAGGATCCAGCACGCAGGAAGGGCGCATTTCTTTGTGTCCCTGGCCGAGGCCACACAGTACTTTGAGACTTCTATACCTCTTCTTCCCAGAGGGGGCAGACCGGCACAAAATAACAGGCCTAGGCTGGAGACTTAGGACACACTCGAAGCTCGAACATCTGCGAGGCCGCTGTGCCACCTTGAATGCAAACTTAAGAAGTAGAGGCCTGGGCGGCTCCACCTCAAGAAATTGCTGGAGTGCTGGGGTCGAATCAGCGGTCATCTGAAGCAACATGTCCACACCGGGAAAGCTCCATGAGTTAATGGGGATACATCATCAAGTTGGGGGGGATGATGTGAGTGGGAGGGTGGGGAGAGGGAGTGGGAGTTGGGGACCCTGTGGCAGTTCTGTACAACCATGAGACAGCGGAACAGATTATCTCCACCACAGGGCACTGTGTTCATTTGAACTGTTTATGAAGTTTGAGTGTTGGGTTATTGTTAAAAACGTGGTTACATGGAGACTGATGCTGACCGGGTCGCATAGAAACTATTACCCTGGTGTGCGGGGTGGAGTCATGATCTCTTTTTCCGAGTCATGGGTGATGGGCTAAAGATAAAACTGTTGACATGGAATGTACGGGGATTCAACAACCAGTTGAAGGTCAAAAAAGTTGGAAAATATGTCACGAGGCATGGCCCCAACATCCTAATGCTACAAGAAACTCATGCAACTTGTACTAGCAACTCACAAATCCTACCCAAATGGGGGAAGTTAAGATTTCACACCGAATACTCTTCACAATCCCGAGGGGTTATTACAATCATACATCCAAGCTTGGGATTCGGGTTGGAAGGTCTTAGGGTTGATTAAGCGGGTAGATATGTCATGGTTTGGGGAAAAGTGGCGGGCCAGCAACTGCTTTTGATTAACACATACGGGCCCAACATAGATGACCCTGCTTTCTATATGGATATTTATCAGGTAGTTACCTCGCTTGATATTGTCAATGTGATTTGGGGGGGTGACTTTAATGATGTCCTAGATCCGGTATTTGATAGGTCCTCAAAAGTCATCAGAGCCCCTAGCAAAACAGCCCTAGAGCTGAAACACATCCTGTCGCAACTTTTATTGGTAGATGCCTGGCGGGAAACACACCCAGGCAGCAGAGAGTACACATATTACTCGTCAGTTCACGACTCTGAGTCCAGGATTGACTATTGGCTAATATCCACGGCCATGACCGCAGCGTTGAAAAAGTGTGAGATCCTTCCCCGCACCCTTTCCGACCACTCCCCAGTGTCACTGGAGTTGGCGCTCCGGGATGGTCCCAGTCCTTTAAAAAGGTGGAAAATGCCAGGTGAGATACTGGGTGACCCGGAGATTTGCGGAACCCCTCCATACTGAAATAGAAGAATTTTTCACCAACAACGTGGGATCAGTGGAGAGTTGCTCCACAGTGTGGGAAGGCTTCAAAGTATGGGTCAGAGGGATCCTGATGTCCAAGTCAGTGGGTATCTTGAAAGGTATCCGAGCTGAATTAAGGATCATAGAAAACAAACTAGATACATTGGGAAAAACATATACCAGTACACAGAATAGTGCAATACTGGCTGACATGCACACTAATCTCCAGGAATTTGATAAGCTGGCCATTAGAGAAGTACGCTATATGGCAGCCCCTATGCGGGTGTGCAGATACGGGAAGGGTAACAAGGCGGGGAGAACATTGTCCAATTTGCTTCAACACGATAAACAGCCCCATCTGATTACTAGTATACAAACGCCACGAGGGGAGGTACTCCTGAAAGACAAAGATATAAATGGGGAATTTGCTGAATTTTATAAAAATCTGTATGCAAACAAGGATAAAAAGTCACAACTAGAAATCGAATCATATCTTGAGGCTCTCTCCCTCCCAACACTTCCCGAGGAAGAACGATTGGCAATGGATCAGCCAGTAACAACAGATGAAATAACGGAGGCAATCAAAGCTCTTTCATCGGGCAAAGCGCCGGGTTCAGATGGGCTGGGGGCTGAATTTTATAAAGAGTTCCGCATGGAACTGGCTCCGATATTATTGCAAGTATGGGAAGAATCGCTAGAAAGCGGCATACTACCCCCCACTATGAGAGAAGCAAAAATCACTGTGCTTCCCAAGCCACATCGACCACCACAGGATGTCTCCTCCTATAGGCCCCTTTTCCTCATAAATACCGACGCCAAGATCTTCCCAAAAGTTCTGGCCAATCGTCTCTTACCTGTGGTCCCCACACTAGTACACCCCGATCAGAACGGGTTTATTCCCACAAGATCCATGGCCCTTAATCTTCGCAGGCTTTTCGGCATAATGGCACAGATAGACCCGGGCAGAAGCGTGGTGGCCATCTCTCTGGATGCCGAGAAGGCCTTCGACTCAGTGTCATGGGTGTATCTCCTTGCTGTACTAAAGGCATTCGGGATGGGCCCCTACTTTATTAGATATCTTAAATTACTATATACAGATCCAGGGGCACGGGTGTTGACTAACAGATCCATATCCAAATTCTTCCTGTTGGGTAGGGGCACTAGGCAGGGCTGCCCATTCTTGCCCCTATTATTCGCATTAACTATAGAACCTATGGCTGCTGCTGTGTGGCTGCGTCATTCAGACAAGGGGATTAGCATGAAAGGGTGTACTCAGCTGGTATCATTATACGCCGACGATACGATGTTATATGTCCGGCAACCAGAGATAAACCTGGCACCCATCATGGCTGAAATACAGGAATTTGCAGAGTATTCAGGGAATACTGTCAATATGGCCAAATCAGAAGTATTTCCACTTACACCTAGTACCAAATGCCCCGGAAATACACAAGGACTTCAATGGTCAGAACAGCACATTAGATACCTGGGAATCCTCGTGTCCAGAGAAAAAAGTACACTATATACAGACAATTATTAAAACGCATTACAAATGATACATACGAAATTACAGATGTGGGGACACCTCACAATCTCACTTAATGGCAGGGTGGCCGTCCTCAAAATGGCCATCTTACCTAAGCTGCTCTACCTCTTTGTTAACATACCCTTATGGCCTGGAAGGGCCTTTTTCACCGAACTGCGATCCATGGCGGTGCCATTCCTATGGAACGGGAAGACGGCAAGGATAGGGTGAGAAAAGATGACGGAGCCATATGCTACAAGTAGACTGGCCGCCCCCGATTTTTAGCTCTACTATTACGTCTCCCAAGCCCAATTTGCAAAGTACTGGTATAATGTTTCTTCCAGAGCACCTCACACATGGATAGAGGAATACACTACGCACCCCACGAACATACAATTAGTCATCTTCGATTCACGATACAAGGATACCTGTGACTACAACCCTATTAGTTGCACTGTCAGGGCATGGGAGGCCATTTACAGGAAACTTAAACTTGAGGCCCCCTACAACCCAGAAGTTCCCCATTGGAATTTCCCGGGCATTTTGCCCACCCATGACAGCAGTAAACAGGAGTCCTGGGATCCAGATCAAGAGATGAAACTGGGCGATATGTTCATTAATGGGAGGTTTGTAGCCTTGGAGGAGCTGGTGCGGGCATTGGGAGGCGGGCCGCTAAAAACACTGCAATACTACTGCATGAGAGATGCATTTCAAAAGAGATGGCCGCTCTTCCCAGACGAACCCCCCCACACCCATGCATACAGTTGATAACTGCTGAGGGGGGCCTAGGGATCTCTAAGCTATATGAGGCGGTGCAGGCTCATACCCCTACGGTAAATTGTATTAAAGAAAAGTGGCAAAGTGGCCTACAGATATCAATAGAAGATGGGAAATGGGCCAGGTACTGTTCCTTTACCAAGAACATTTCGCTCAATGCTGGGCTACGATTCATTCAATTTAAAATCCTAAATAGGTTGCATTACACAACGGCAAAAATTGCTAAATTTGCAGCGGAAAGCCCAGATGCCTGCCCCAAGTGCAATGCGCCCCATGCCAGAGCCCTACATATGTACTGGGAGTGCCCGGTGGTGGCTACATTTTGGAGTGATGTGGCAGCTATGCTAGAAGAGATAACACATATCCCCCCGGAGTTGACTCCACAGAAATACCTGTTCGTGAGATTGGCAAGTGCTCGGAGATGGTTAGAAGACTCTTCAATGTTTCATGTGCGGTGGCCAAAAAATGCATATTGCTGAAATGGAAAGATAAGAGTCCACTTAGCATGGAACAATGTCTTCGAGAATTAACATATGTAAATGAAGCAGAGGAACAATATGGATTGACACAACCGGCAAAATGCAGACTAAAAGACATATGGGGCCCGTTCAGGGGATATTTATGCAACATGACTTCAGATGACAAAGAATCTTTGTAATATTTACTGTATATATGAAACACATAATGCAAATTGTTGAATTATTGATGTGTGGGTTGGAACAGCATTGTAGTTCTCTCTGTGGAATAAAAAGAGTTAAAAAAAAATGTTGTTTTGGATTCTCTAAACATCTTTATACCAAAGTCAGGTTGGCTGGGGTTGGATGCCGGTGGCAGGACAAAGTCAGAGGTCACTGCTGCATGGTCCCAGAGGCATGCCACAGGGAAGGAGGGTGTGCCCTCTGAGGAAGTACTCTGAAGCATAAAATATATTTTTGAGTCTGTCCAATGCACATATAAATCATATGTTCTGCTAAAGATTTCATAGATTTAAATGAATAGTTCTGGCTACTTTTTGAACATAACATTTAACACAGCTGAACTGGGGGTCACGTAACTAGTTAGCATGGAGAAGTCTTGTTCCTTATCGGAAATAACAGAAAAATCGTTCCACCAATAAGAACGGCCATGCACCACCACACTCAAGCATACCCGTCCCCGCTTAGATGTCAACCTGTATTCTCAAGGAAGGGGCTGGAGCCCAGGGGAAGAATGTGGTTTCCATTGCTCTAAAGGAAACTCACAGGGATTGGTGAGTTTCTAGTACCACTCATATAAAACAGGGATTGAATAGGAATGATGGAGAATCTTATTTCATTTATCCTAGGAAGAAGGAAGGTTGAGAGAAGCCTTCTCTCTGGAGTGCACATATGGATTCCCAGGGATATAAGAGATGAGAAGCAAGAGGGTTGAAAGGTCCATACCTCGTAAGGACCTTTTCCCAGAAGAAATAGGGAGGGTGACGTTACCTGACCTCTTCCAGACAATGAAGAACTGCATACTGTACAAGACAGTACATTCTTTTTACAAAGAACATTGGTGTTCTGTCATCGGTATTTCACCGATGGCATATCATCTAATGAAAGAGCTTTCTTTAAAACTGTACAGTTATGGTGTCAAAATGATCTCAAATAGACAATGTGAATCATATACAACTTCAGACCATCCAACAGCACAGTCTTTTACAGAGAATCTGAACATATTCACTGTCTGAAATTTCACCCATCATAATGTTGAAATTCAATCATACTAAGAAATTGAAGATTTAGCTGAAGAAAATCCCAATAGTAAAGACATCTCAAAAAGTAATCTTAGTGACAAGTCCTTCTTTGGAAAGGAAGTGCTTATACGAAATAGGACTATATCACAAACACAAAATGTCACACCAAATGGAGCAGCTGGTAGATATACAGTCCAACATTGTAAAGGAAGTCTAATAAGACCTTCAGAACCCAGTCTAATTAGCTATTGCAAACTATCATTCAAATCTGCAGACCACAGAAAATGGTACTACATGGCTCCACTACAGTTGTTCTAATCTTGGATTCATAAAGAATGCTGTACCACAATCAGCAGCATAGGGAATGCAAATATGTGGTGTTATTTTTGCTACAGAGAATTAAAACGTATAGGTGAGTCAGAAGACCCTAAATATGCTTGAATTCTAAAGAGCATAATATTTGGTGTCCTTAATGAACAGTCAAAAGCATTCTTAACATGTAGACTGTTACATGAACTGTATGGACAAAATACATCAGACCCCCATATGATGGACCATTTCACACAGCAAAATTAACTATGTTTGTGTGTGTGTGTGTGTGTGTGTGTGTGTGTTTAATATCAACCTTTGCAGACTCTGCCCAAATTAATGAGACAATGCTACATAATGAAAAGCAAACCATTGTCTACATCAACTGCATAGACAAATTAGAAGTTCATGGCATGGCATTCCCTATGTATCAACAAGCCATTGCATGCCTAAATCACCCAGAAAAATATGAATCCAACACAGCTGGATAATAAAAAGTATTAACTCTCTGACCGAACTGCAGAGTAATTTTAAGATGTAACGTTAATGTAGACTAAGCAGTGCAAATAGTTGTTGGTTTACAATCATATTCAAATGAAAATAATATTACATTTGTCCTCATCAAGTTTGACAAACTTGAAGAAACAAAAAAAGTCCCCACACAACGGCACGTTTCCTTCTTTTGAAAGACATGTATGTACGCTGTGAACAACTCTGTCGGCCTCTTGCATACGCTTTAATAATTCACAATTCACAAGGTCTACCCTTGACCATGTCCTCAAAGACTTTGGCAATGAAGTCTTTAAGGAAGGTATGAGTTATGTAGCATGCTCACATGATTGGACACTCGTAGGTCTATTTTTACTGCAATTCATTGCAAACAAAGTCAATGTAGATATCCCTTGAATTCTTGAATATAACATATTATAGATACTTTACACTCCACACTTGAAGATGTACACTGTACCTGAAAAAATAACAACTTTTGAAAAGAGAGGTAGTACAAAATCAAACTCCATCAGACCTCGCTATAATCCCTGTGGGGGGAAAAACAATCAGACATACTTTGAACCTATCCCATTCCACATCCTCTGGCCCTTTTACATTTCAGAACATTATTGGAGTCAATTGCTATACAAATGTAGCAATCAATCTGATGTTCTAATTGGCAGACCATCATTTTTGATGTGCATGGCTCAGAACAGCTATGTTTACAACTCCTTCCCCTGCACAAAAATTACACAATATATACTGTATCTGATGTAAGGCAGGCAGTGTAACAATGTGCAGGAATTGTTAAATTCACCATAAATACAAAAGAGCATCCCCAGGAATTCCACATGTACATACTAGTAGGTCTAGAGAGAGAAAACATCCCTGTAAATGAAATCCTACAGGTTACATGCAATTGATAACATATATGCAGTCTCTGCAACCACGTGCTACACATCCAGGGAATTTCTCGCTTCTGACCAAGGGGGAGCCACCCCCTTTGGAACTAGGGAGGTGAGCCTGCTATGCAATACACTCCTTAGAGAACAGTTCAAGTCAGATCTCACTGGGGATCATCCCCCCTTAGGGGGCATTGATCCCCAAGCAAGGCTGCTATTACATATCCCGTTCATGCATAGTTCCAAATGCTTATGGGATATATGAGGATTGAGCAACACGCTAATGTACAGGACACTTTAAAAAGTACCAGCTTGGTTTCTGACCCTGGTTTAGTAGCAGCCTTACCTGTAGAATCGTTAAACCAATGCTGACTGGGAACCCAGCAAAGAGAGAGCCAGCCTTAGGGCAAGTGCAGCAACCTGTGTTGGAACACTCAAAAGGGAATGCCCCCCTTTACTGAGGAGCCTGGAGGCTGCCCATGCCTAGAAAGTTATGGGCAGAAGAAAGGCAGAGCTCGGGGAATGCTGCCAAATCCTGTAAACCGGAGAACCCACGAAGCATGGAGTTACCAAACCGAGCAAAATATTAGCCACAGACACTCACTGGTGTCCCTCAGTTCTGATACCAAAGTCATGTCGGTACCAGGCAGGAAGACCCGATGCATACGAGTACACAGCCAGCAAAGAAAGACAGGTGGAGAGTCAGAGAGGCAGAAAGAAGCCCACAAGGGCCTGACACTGAGTATACCCAACTAGTGGGTGAAAAGAAGCCACAAGACATATGGCCAAGAAAGCAGAGAAGCCCATGACAGGTTGATACTGAGAATAACCCATGAGGGGGTGAAGGCAGGCTATGAGACCTATATGGCCAAAGAAGCACAAATGTCCATGAGGGGCTGACGCTGAGGATACCCCACACCGGGGTGACAGCAAGCCACAAGACATACAGTGCAACAAGCAGAGAAGCCCATGATGGGCTGATACTGAAAATACCCGATGAGGGGGTGGAAGCAGGCCCTGGAACATATGGCCAAAGAAGCCAAGACGCCCACAAGGAGCTCATACTGAGGATACCCTCAAGGGGGTGAAAGTAAGCATCAAGACATATGGACAGAGAAGCCAAGGATCCCAAAAGGGGTTGACACCTAGAATACCCCAAAGAATATCACCTGAGTAACCACTTAGGATATTAGAGGATGGTCCGGACAATAACCCTGGAGGTGGTGAAATCAATCAAGGAGGGATATGACCCAAGAGTCTAAGTAGTCCACGAGGGTTTGACACAAAGTACTTGGAGGTGAACTCTAGGAACTTTGCAAGCTTTGTGACCTTTCTTATCTTGTTGAACCTTGGGAACTTTGTGAATTTAGTGAGATTACAAGGACATTTTCTTCAAGACTAGGAGTGACCCTCTCTAGGATTGGGAAGCACCAAAGGGACTTACTTTTGTTGAATGATACCAGCAGGGCACAGCCTGAGACAAAAAGAGTGAACCAAAGACATCTCGGATGGGGGTCAGAAACCAACCACCTGAAACTGAGGTATGGTTAGAATTAACTTACTTAAAACATGTTACGATGTTGTATTTCAGTGTTAGGGCAAGCATAGAATAGAATATGTTTCGGACAGAGAATGGAACTTTTTGTGAAATATCCTGACAAACAGCAGTTTGTTACTTTCTTTGAAGATAGGGAACTATCATGGGAGCTTGAGGTTTGTTGAGGTTTCCTTTTTGTTAATAAACTCTGTAGAACAATGTCCTCTCATCCTTCTCCTATGTCTGATTTACCACACATGTTTCACAAGACCATGTTCCAAATGAATGATTTGTGTACATGTCTATGCCAAATTGTAATAAAATACCATTTCAACAAATTCTGATTAATGTCAATCATAGCATTTTCTGCTCATTCTGAAATTCACACATACTTTGAGCTATAACAATAGACACACATGGCAAATATGTGATACTAATGCTTCTAAGATACTGAGCAGATAGAACACAACTATTCGCTCACCAATTTCACCTATGGACAAGTGTCTCAAGGTGGAAAAATATTAAACCCAGCAGGCCTACAATTCCATACAGTTACCACAACCACGTCTGGCCACTTTATTGAACATGTAAAACAAAGTAGTGATTGGTTTGAATATAACAACAATTCTGTTTCTCAAAAACAAAGATCACTTGCAAACCTACAAAATGCCTATTTAATATTCCTTCCACTCAAATTCAAACATTACATTATACCTTAAACATATCCTCTGCATAATGTTACAGTTAGAATACACCAATGTGTATATTTATACTTTAAAACATAAAATATTCCACAAAACAAACAAAGAAACAACATTATACATTACAGTAAAAATATTTACTTACACCTGCATAATTTATTTCTTAAACAAGTTAAATATGCCATTAGGTATGTCACTACTTTAACTATACCACAACACATGTAGCTACCATCCTCAATATTAAATTATACCCCAAAGTAAAATCTGTTTTTTTTTCAATCTGCCTTGGATTTATTTTCCCATGACCCAATGTATAGAAATGTGTTAATACAGCAGCAATGTACTAAATGATGAACAACACATGGTACATACAATATATAATCCATAAGAGTTAAATAAAAGATTTTTGATATATTTTCCAAATCACTTTCAACTTGAAAATGATGTTACCATTACACAAATTATGATTGCACAACACTGAGACTACAATTTGAAGATGTTCAAAGACAGCAATCAAAACATCATCAGTGTGCTAAAATAGTGAACCTTTCAACCAACAAGTACACACTTGCACTAAACCAACACTAGAAACAGGTCCAGGTAAAGGAGGGCCCAGGACCTGCACTCCAATTCTTTCCCAAGACACTATTCTCTGGCCTTGATGATAACAACAACCACATAAAAAAACACAGCACATAGAATAGGTCCAATTTACTTTATGCCAACAAAGTGCTCACTTACACTCTCATATCCCCTGCCCTCTGCGTCTCTTGTGATGACTTGTACGTGTTAACCCCTCCAGGGTGCAGCTTATTTTATACCCATATTCAGAACAGAAACACCACCATACCATGAATCACATAATCAAATTGCTTTTCAATGTCATGTACATGCGATTCTGCTAAGTGCCAAAGATGAGTATGCCCGTCCTTTTTGCATAGACTTGCATAAAAGCCTGGCACCTAAGGGATTCCACTACACCACAGTGAGATCAATTCCATTACTAATACATTTTCAAATGCTACTCATGATGCAATACAAGAACAGCAGCAGCGCCGCAGCTCAAGTTCCCAAGTCACCTAAAGATCACATATTTTCATTTGGAAATGTTCATTTACAACCCATATTACATGAAGAAGGTCACCGAAAAGAGAACCCATGACCAGCTGAAGTTTCCAGCCCATGCTGCGGCCAGGCTCCGAACCCACTTTTCCCTGTCCTTAATTATAACATAAACGACACCAAATGCAAAATTAGATATAGACATAACCAGGGCCTACTCTAAAGACACACTCCGAGCCCAACTTTTCCTGACCTTCATTATAACAATCACCACAGCATAAACAAACCCACAAAAAATAGGCCCAACATACTTCATAGCTGTAAAGTACTCATATGCACTTTCAGCTACCCCACTCTCTGCTTCCCCAATCACAACCTGTACCCATTGATCACCACCCGGGAAAGGGCTAACAGTATTCACATATTTTCTACAAAGAAATCACTGTAGTAACCTGTTTAAGTTCCGGTACAGGCAATCCTGCTTTAGAAGACAGGGAATTCATGACACCTAATGATATCAACAGTAACACTGATATATTGGCATATGATACTCATATTGCATTGCAGGAAAATGTCTTCTTATATGTCAGAGAAAGTAATGCTTCAATGCACATAAAATGCATAATCATTACACATAAAGGAATTCATCATATTGCCACTTTTGGGCGTAGCTGTTTGCTTATTCAAAACTTAGCCACCGTACATATAATCCATCTTTTAGTAGTACTTCCCGCATGTTGATGTCCTCGAACATGAAACGCTAGCTGCAAACATACTAGAAAGAATTGACAGTTTCTGTCAATTACAACATATATTTGATGCCACCCTACCCCCTCTTCACCTCCCATGGATTAATATATGAGCAACACAAGTGTAAGTGTGGAGGAGCAGCTGAATGTCTCTGCAGGAAGTCCCGCCACCATCTTGCCTATATGTTGGAAACCGAAATTGTAACACGCACAATGACAGTGATTGTGCCTCTTCCATGGAGAGTCTTCGAGAAAAGGTATCCATTAAGAAATCCCTATGTCATGTACCCTCATAGAGAAGATAATCTCTTGGAGGAGATCCCCGAAGGAATATGAAGATGAGAGGAAAAGAGGCAGGAGACGTCACAAGAAATTAGCGTGACGCACTGAGAAGAATGATCAAAGAAGAAGATGCATAGACCTTATAGAATCTCATGACGAAGTAAAGAATCAAGCAAACTTTCATATGCGGAATGAAGATTGCACGTGTGAAGAGCACTGCAGAAAATGCAAGCTGTTTTATTACTGTACAGATGCAGTAATGCAAGTAGACTAAGTGATCATAAAGGCTGGCTATACGTAGTGAATAGACTGCTGGTCTATTATATTGAATTTCGGACGTCAGTGTCACATATTTTGTAAGTTCAGACCCATGAAGAAAGAAGGATCGGAGTGCTGCGTCATAGCAAGAAAACAGCTTAAGACTGAGGAAAGGCCTGGAATCCTTTGATACCGGGTCTGGCCTGGTGTCAAAGGATGGAGCAGCCAAGAAGCGGTTATCTATACTTGAAGAACAGTGAACGTGAGAAGCTGAATCAGCTCTTGTTAAAGTGCAAGAAAGAACAGCATGAGTGCCAAGTTTATACATTCAAGACAATTAAATGCTGCGAAACAGGCCGAAATATGGTCTCCTGCCACGTGAGTCCAGGATGGAAATAGGAGTTGGGCGTTCAAACCAGAACTGTGATACGAGTGTGCCTATACTCCCTTTTATTCTCAGGAGTAGTGACATTTTGCAAGGACAAGTTTGAAGACAATCTGAATGGCAGACTTGTTAAGGATTTCAATCGGGCGACACACGCTGGACCAGGACCTTTGCCCTTAGCCTTGGAAGTAGCGTTCAATTCGAATGCTTTCTCTTTATTTTCTGTGAATTCAATTTGAGATGGCACAAAACCCATCTCACAGCCCCTTTTACAAATACCCCGGGTCACAATGGACCATGAACCAGGCCGGTTGGTGGGAATGCAAAATTTATTTATTTTAAAATTCAAATAAATCACACAAATTTTAACATTGGACAGCAATCACCAATGGGGTGATAATTACAATGAAAACCATTGAAATACACTTGGTTAAGCTTCTACAAGAACATATACAAAGCAAAAATGAAAAGGAGCAGTTTTGAAATACGGGTAGATAGCACCTGAGTTAAGATTTCCCCCGGCAATGCTCTCCCAAACCCCAATGAATTTGGAGTGGATAAGCAGCAGGGAGTCAGGGATATGATATAGCAAACAGAATCAAAATTCGACCTTCCCTCACAAAATAAGAGGATTTTAAAGCCCTTTGCAATGGCATGAAATGACACTCGCAATTTGACAAATAATTGATTAATGTAGGGTTAAATCAATGAGGCAAATATGATTTTTCACAATAGCAGGAATGTAAAGACACTAGCAACCACAAGGCAAGGTATCAACAAAAGGCATACAGTTCAAAAGCAAGCTGAATGTAAGAACACAATGCAGTAGAATCACATGTTGGAAAGTTGCATGTTTCTCAATTGCAGTTTTAAATGTCAAAAACATTTTTTAAGAAAAAATGGGTTGAATACTCAAAATCAGAATTTGGTTTTTGGGCTGGGGAAGAGATGCACATCACAGGGACAGTATAGAAGGTAAAGGATGGCTATAGCTGAAGAATTGGATGAGATTGGCATGATTAAAGGAGGTTTTGTTTTGGAAAAATAAACCTGTTAAAGAGAGAAAATAAATTTGGAAAGAAAAAGACAAAGTTTACTTATACTAGATTATCAAGAAGATAGCACTGCCCATGAAAAAAGTTAAGTGGTCGTATTAACCTGCTGCACGCTGCGTTTCCCTTTATGTGGAAATTACATAAATTATTCCAAATATTACTAAGGAGTTACAAGATGGGGTGAATAAAAGAATGGTGCAAACGCTAGGAAATCACAGACAAGATGCACAGAGAATTCTGACAGTTGAACAATTTACCAAAGCATGGATAGGCTTAGAGAGTGGAACAAAGACAAAGGGTAAATATGGGGTATGCTTGTTGCTATGTGATGGAGAATACTCACAATCCGCTCTTGAATTTGGGATTAGGAACAGTCAACCCGGTTCTGGACTCAAAGGCTTGGTTCACCAGGTAGTGGCAGACTCTCCTAGGAGAACAACAGCTCGATGGCAGGGGTACCGAGGGCATGCAGTTAGTGGGCAAAAAGCTGGTCTGGTCACAGGATGCTCCCCAGAATGGTACCACAGCTTTCCCTCTTGGTTACTGGGGTTTTAGTGGGATTTCTGGATCAAGGCCTTGCTGGGATAGGGTCAGCTATGCTTTGGCCTGGCAGTAGAATCTGGAATCTGGCAAGATGATTGTAAAATATCAGGATATGCAGGCGCTGGAAATTCAGGAGAGAGTGTGCATAGAGTTCTGTCAGCCTCCCTTTTTATAAGGCAGTGTGATATCATAGGATTATATGGTGGGGCAGGCTTAGCTGGGCATTCCTCTTAACCACTGGAATGGTCAGGGGTGATTGTTACTGCCTTGCTGTCAGCTGGTTGGTAACTCAAAAGTCAAGTGTTTTCCCGTGTGGCTGAAAGTAAAGCTTCTGTTGCTTCCCAAGTTCTGGCCTGACATGGCCTGTAATTCAGGGATAATGCTGTTTTCTGCTGGAGCACAATCTGGATATGAGTGTGCATGACAGGGCCTCATTGATAAAAGTAGTGTGATGTTGAACAGATGGAAATAGCTTCAAAGCAGCATCATTTTAAATGTAAAATATTTCCACTTCCCCAGGGGAAATGTTGTGCTTGCAGCAAAGCGGTGCTTCTTTTCCATGTTCTTCTTGGGTGCATGTAAGAAACACACTGGAAGGCTTTCTCAGTGTGCCCCCTTGTTCCATCCTGCCCAAGAGGTGCTTGGCAAACAGTGCAGCCATCCTTTTGTAGTTGCAAAACAGAGTTTTGATGTGAGGCAGTGGTGCTCAAAGGAGCCAGCACAGCGATTTTGCTGTTAACTGCTGAAGTGACTTGCACTGGGGGCGGGCATAAGATGTCCACCTGACTGTAGAGACCCAATCACGATCCGATTTTTACTACTTAAGTATGTTTTTATGCAAAATTATTGAGGGTACAATCAAACGTCTGTTGATGTCTGTTGTAACTCCCTGTTTTAGACAGTTGAAAAGAAAACAATCAGAGGAGACATTTTGCCAACTTCCTGAGTTGGTCTGGTTATTTGGTGTAAGAGTTATTCTGCATCCCCATCCTTGTATGACGAGTTACTGATTAAAAGGGCCCCTGTGGGATCATAAATGTGCATTTTTAGACATTTTCCTACTGCAGAGTCCTTGGACTATGAGCACAGGTCGCAAATATAACATGGCACCCGTTTCAAAATATTTGACGTAACTCAAATATATCAAATCAATCACCAACCAACTTACACAGTGTTTGTGAATATGTCATGGCCCCCCGTCTGGTCCAGAGGTGTCTGCAGACACTGAAGAGGAAATTAGTCCGTTGACAGGACCAAGATAGCACGATTTTTGGGGGTCTACTTTTTGTCATTTTTAAAAGATCCACAGGACAGAGTAACACCAAATTCTCAAAAGTGTAGTTTTTGTTCTAGGCTGCCGCTTCCCATGCAAGTTTGGTGCAAATCCGTTCAGCACTTCAGACTGTATCCCCACACAACCTTTTGTCCCCATTAAACTCTATCCGGATATCACATATTTTCTGGCCCTCTCTATAGCTTTGTCCCCTTGGATGAAACTCCATTTAGAGTCGAGTGTATATTTTTTGCAAAGTGTCATGCAGATTCATCAAACAGTGCCAGAGTTGTACGGCACCCAGAAAGTGGTCTTCCTATGGGAAAGCTACAGAGTCACTCCTGCACAGCATGTGATATATGGAGGTCTAGTATCTTTCCAGTTTTATTAATTTTGGGGTGGGTCCCAAAGAAGCTACCATGACTAACACAAAAGTATTGCTGACTTACTGAGAGTATGTCAGGAGTAAGAAGATTTACTCAAAGTATCTTCTTTGTAAATCGACAGGCCCTCTCCAGGTTTATTTCAAGGGCAAGTCAGAATAACTCATCTGTGACATCGGGCCCTTAATATGGGCTCTTGCACTGCCTGTTTTCACTGATGGGGTGTGTAAAACAACAGCAAGGAAGAAAAGCACCATTGCCAAGGTGATATTTTGGAGCTAACTTCTCATTGCTGCTCTCCTTGGTACCCCTCTGCTGATGGAGTCCTAACCAGCGAACAAGAATTGTCACACTGAAATCCCGATTCGTCCCAGAAATCCTAATGCCCTTCTCATTGCATGTTTTCATCTAATTTCATGTTTTTTTTTATTTGAAGTTTTTGGGACTTGGGACAGAGCTTCAGTAATCAAAAACCTTTTGTAAACACTTTGAAAACTGATTTATATATATATTTATATCAGTGACAGATAACTATCTTCACAGATTTTGAAGCAAAGTTAGCGTACAGGCCTTGTAACTAACAGCCCTGTATCTGTACTATGTTCAGTTTTGTTTGGGAATATCGACCCACTAAATAGTAAACTCCAGGCAGATTTACAGAATGACCAACACGGGCATGAAGAGTGCTATATGCTTATCCTCTCATATTTATGAATTCTGGATATCCTGAAACCCTGACTGGAATTGACATGTTATTGAATCGAGGAGACCAGCATTTCTACGGCTCCCTTTTTGCAGAAAGTCTCCTATGATAGATGGATTACGATGGTTGGTATTGCACAGAAGGTTTTAAACAATATCATATTGATAGGCATAACAAAGTTAAACATCCAAATGTAAACAATATTGCTTATTTAGCTATTATGCAATATTAAGTAACAACAATTTAAGGAGGCTTTGTGCAGCATACTATATATCTTCATCTGGCTTCAAAATGATAATCTGACATTGTCACTGGAAAGGGCAACTCATAGGGCCTGATTCACAGAGCGTTTTTCTATGTATTGCTACTAACACATTAAAATCTCAAAATTCTGCATACTCACCCTCAAACTCTGAACTAAACACAACCATACCTCTACTGCACAACAAACCAAACCCTCTTCACAACACCCAACATGAAACCAACCCACACACATTCACACCTCAACACCACATGAAGGCTACCATTGCTTTTTCTCCCGCTCATTCCAACTAACACACCCTGCCTCCCTCCTTGCATTGCAGATCTGCTAGAGCACCAAGAGACCACGCAGGGGGCAACAGTGCGCAGTACAAGAACATTTAACATAACATAACATGGGGGCATCCCATTTAAAAACGCTTTCTTAATCAGGTCCACAGACGTGTGTGAAAATCGCACAGAGGCGTCAATCAGCAGTCCACAATATATGTAAGGGTTGTGTTTCAGAAAAATCACTGGGTATTTGCACAGTCTATTTTATCCATCAAACCAACCAATAAACGTTTGCCAGTTCGCACAGGACTGTTTTTCGGCATCCAATCTATTCCAATTATATTTATTTAAGGATAATATATGGGGCGTTATATGGAATATGAGAGGTTAGACCTCATCAAATCGTGTACACAATCATGTATCATCGAGAGAGAACTCACCTAGCAAATGTGTTTGACACCCCAGCTTCATATACTTTACGGAAAGGCATATTAACACATAAAAGAAAGACGTTGTAATTAGGTCATCCATCTTCATTTGTTGCTGGCCAAGTGTTCGGGGCAGCTGGTGTTTGTCCTTTGACCCCTATAAAACCAAAAGAAATGTTCATTTGTTCAGCCCATTAGCCAGTGAAATTGTGCGCACAATCTATGAAATTGTGTAAGCCTGCCCTATTTTAGCTATTCAAGTAACATTACTTCTCGGATCTCGTTAGGTGATTTTAGCTCGATGACAAATATAAATACAACAATGGGGCAGATTCTTAACAAATCCGTGAACGCACTGTGTCTGCATGCACGGAGCACTAGTAACAAGAACATTCTGATTGTATGGCAAGACAGGAGGACCATATTCGTTGCACGTTCTTTATTTGTGCTACACAGAGGATCTATGTGATTATTGCGACGGCCGAAAATGCTGACTCTCTTAAAAAACCCATTTACACCACATATATATGTGGGGGGAGACCCCAGTAGCCCCCATATTAATATTATATTCTATACCTCCCCCCACATACATATGTGCCATTTTCGGCCGTCGTAATTGTCAGGGCGGATGGTAGGGTAGTAGGTACACTTATATTTTTTGTTTTTGAGACTCGGAGCTTGTTCTGAAATGCCTTAGTCTTCCAGGAATCCCTAAAATCTTTGTAGCAAATCAGAAAAAGAGACTCTTCCATGATCAATATGTGATAATCCCCTCCTAATTCAGCAGACCTAATTCACAGAAGAATGGACTTGTCAACCAACAATCACAATAGGGAGGGAAACCAAGCTTGCCCCAGCAAACGAGATACATTAACACCAAAGGAAACTGAAATCCTCTGATATAAAGGACCACTCTTTGCTCTAGGAGGCAAGATATCATGTAATATGCTACACAGAACCATGACCCAGTTGGCAACCACAGATTTATAGAGGTTGGTCAGAACCAGATTTCACCCTGGGTCCTTAGCTGGCTCCTGGAAGCCTAAAGTCTTTACTACATCCTCAAGAATAATTGAAGGACATTTGAGAAGCCTTTACTACTCTGTGATGTCACTTCACAATTCAAATGCTCATCACGCTACCTCATGTCGATGGGGTGGAGCCCAGCAGTCAATAAAGGCTCCAAAGTGTTCCTTCTACAATGACGGCAGGAGGTCACTACTTACTGTGGGTTGGGAAGTTTACCGCAACCCTAGCTTACTGGGGACCAGAACAATGTTTAGTCATTAGTCCTAGTTGCACTTTAAAATCCTTCTAGGCCATCACATGGCCTTCGGTAAGTGCAATATTTCGTTCATGCTTCTATCATGATAACGTCTTACATAACATATCACTCCTAGTGCGATTAATAAGAGGGTTGCATAGGCAATGTAACTTGAAATGTTTTAAAATTGCACCTGCAAGCTTTATTCAGAATTGCAGTTGTCCTCAGTGCTGAAAGAAACTTGTATTGTTTTTCCAGCTGTGGCTCGAGAGCACATCACATCATACAGCATCCTATCCTGCAGTCCCAGACATCGTTCGAAGGAGGGCCTTAACCCATTCGCATAAGTGGGAGTTGATCCAGATATTTCCCCTACCAATGGGGGCATACATATCCCCCTTACATGGCTGTCTGTATGGGGTGTTATTAAAGAGCTGGGGGTATTCCTGGATTAAGGGTTCAGCCTGGAGCATAAATACCTTGTAACTCCCTATTGTTTCTTTGTGTGCTCTAGACAAACAACATGGATGAAATGTGTTGTAGTAAACTTTATATCTTTATTTTACAACTTGTAACATAATGCCGATTAACTGCTGATTAACTGCCCTCTCTACTTCTCCAAAGAATTACTTTTCACATGTCATTCATATTCACAATACAAGAAGCAAAAGTCATATATACAATAGACATTTCGTCAATAATCACAACCTCATTAATGTTTTTGTTTGATCCGAATACATCTTTAAAAGATAACTCTCCAAAATGTTTCTGCACTTAGGGTACTACCAAGCTTTCTTCAAGGGTAACTTTCACTTATTTTCGGGCAATAAGTGTCTACCTGTCTAGCTAAATTATGTACTGAATATCATTCTACTGTTGTGCTTCACTTTCTCTGTCTTACTTTCTCTCTCTAGGGTGAGCCTGCTCTTTTTTTTTGGAACCAAAGCACCTGTGATAAATTGATATTCCACTTAGTCGTCAAATACACATACAGGAACATACAGCTATACAGGCCGATTCATGTAATTCCTCTCAAAAGTGTCGCACGCGGCTGGCGCACAGCGTGCCTGTGCGAATGTCTGCTCCAGCCGCATGCGATAAAATCAATTTCCGCGCACAGCGTATTCATGGATTCCCACCTCCAAAAGCAGACGTGGCGCAGAGTGGCGCAGCGACCCTGCAGCAGCGCCAGTTACGCCCCCAAGAATGCCCTCGCGCAAGGAAAAGCCACCAAGATCGCAAAACCATCGCAAAGGGCTGCGCCAATTCTGTACCAGTTTACCGGACTGGCAAACAGCAAACGCAAAGCAGGGAACGCATATTACGGGTGTCGGGAACACGCGTGCGTGCAAAGTTTCACACGCGACCTGGCCTGGGGGAGCGTGTGCGTGTATTTCAGGGGTCCGCGAGAAGTATTACATGCGATTGGGCTGCGTGCGTGTATTTCAGGGGTGCGCGAGAAGTTCCACACGCGATTGCCCTGGGCGCGTGTATTACAGGGGTGCACGGGAAGTTTCACACGCGATTGGGCTGCGTGCGTGTATTTCAGGGGTGCGCGGGAAGTTTCACACGCGATTGGGCTGCGTGCGTGTATTTCAGGGGTGCGTGGGAAGTTTCACACGCGATCGGGCCTGGGGGAGCGTGTGCGTGTAATTCAGGGGTGCGCGAGAAGTTCCACACGCGATTAGCCTGGGCGCGTGTATTTCAGGGGCTCGCGGGTGGTTTCACACGCGATCGGCCCTGGGGGAGCGTGTGCGTGTATTTCAGGGGTGCGCGAGAAGTATTACACGCGATTGGGCTGCGTGCGTGTATTTCAGGGGTGCGCGAGAAGTTCCACACGCGATTGCCCTGGGCGCGTGTATTACAGGGGTGCGCGGGAAGTTTCACACGCGATTGGGCTGCGTGCGTGTATTTCAGGGGTGCGCGGGAAGTTTCACACGCGATTGGGCTGCGTGCGTGTATTTCAGGGGTGCGTGGGAAGTTTCACACGCGATCGGGCCTGGGGGAGCGTGTGCGTGTAATTCAGGGGTGCGCGAGAAGTTCCACACGCGATTAGCCTGGGCGCGTGTATTTCAGGGGCTCGCGGGAGGTTTCACACGCGATCGGCCCTGGGGGAGCGTGTGCGTGTATTTCAGGGGTGCGCGAGAATTATTACACGCGAATGGCCTGGGTGCGTGTATTTCAGGGGTGCGCGAGAAGTTCCACACGCGATTGGCCTGGGCGCATGTATTTCAGGGGCTCGCGGGTGGTTTCACACGCGATCAGGCCTGGGGGAGCGTGTGCGTGTATTTCAGGGGTGCGCGAGAAGTTCCACACATGATTGGCCTGGGCGTGTGTATTGCAGGGGCTCGCGGGTGGTTTCACACGCGATTGGGCTGCGTGCGTGTATTTCAGGGGTGCGCGTGAAGTTTCACGCGCGATCGGGCCTAGGGGAGCATGTGCGTGTATTTCAGGGGTGCACGAGAAGTATTACACGCGAATGGCCTGGATGCGTGTATTTCAGGGGTGCGCAAGAAGTTCCACACGCGATTGGCCTGGGCGCGTGTATTGCAGGGGCTCGCGGGTGGTTTCACACACGATCGGGCCTGGGGGAGCGTGTGCGTGTATTTCAGGGGTGCGCGAGAAGTATTACACGCGATTGGGCTGCGTGCGTGTATTTCAGGGGTGCGCGGGAAGTTTCACACGCGATTGGGCTGCGTGCGTGTATTTCAGGGGTGCGCGGGAAGTTTCACACGCGATTGGGCTGCGTGCGTGTATTTCAGGGGTGCGTGGGAAGTTTCACACGCGATCGGGCCTGGGGGAGCGTGTGCGTGTAATTCAGGGGTGCGCGAGAAGTTCCACACGCGATTAGCCTGGGCGCGTGTATTTCAGGGGCTCGCGGGTGGTTTCACACGCGATCGGCCCTGGGGGAGCGTGTGCGTGTATTTCAGGGGTGCGCGAGAAGTATTACATGCAAATGGCCTGGGTGCGTGTATTTCAGGGGTGCGCGAGAAGTTCCACACGCGATTGGCCTGGGCGCATGTATTTCAGGGGCTCGCGGGTGGTTTCACACGCGATCAGGCCTGGGGGAGCGTGTGCGTGTATTTCAGGGGTGCGCGAGAAGTTCCACACGTGATTGGCCTGGGCGTGTGTATTGCAGGGGCTCGCGGGTGGTTTCACACGCGATTGGGCTGCGTGCGTGTATTTCAGGGGTGCGCGTGAAGTTTCACGCGCGATCGGGCCTGGGGGAGCATGTGCGTGTATTTCAGGGGTGCGCGAGAAGTATTACACGCGAATGGCCTGGATGCGTGTATTTCAGGGGTGCGCAAGAAGTTCCACACGCGATTGGCCTGGGCGCGTGTATTGCAGGGGCTCGCGGGTGGTTTCACACACGATCGGGCCTGGGGGAGCGTGTGCGTGTATTTCAGGGGTGCTCGAGAAGTATTACACGCGATTGGGCTGCGTGCGTGTATTTCAGGGGTGCGCGGGAAGTTTCACACGCGATTGGGCTGCGTGCGTGTATTTCAGGTGTGCGCGGGAAGTTTCACATGCGATTGGGCTGCGTGCGTGTATTTCAGGGGTGCGTGGGAAGTTTCACACGCGATTGGGCTGCGTGCGTGTATTTCAGGGGTGCGCGAGAAGTTCCACACGTGATTGGCCTGGGCGCGTGTATTTCAGGGGCACGCGGGTGGTTTCACACGCGATCGGGCCTGGGGGAGTGTGTGCGTGTATTTCAGGGGTGCGTGAGAAGTACCACACGCGGCTGGGATGCGCGGGAAGTTTTACACGCTGGCCTACAACACGTATTCATGGAAACGAACGTGGCCAATCCGGAAACACGTACGCCAGCAGGAAGTAGGCGTACGTCCACCCGCACAGCATAAAAGTGCACGCAAACAACAAACAAGCTCAGACGCCAGGATGAACATACCGTTCCTAGCAGCAGTGGCCGTGGGATACCGCAGGAGGAGGAGGAGGATAGTCCGGGCCAGAATATTTACACCCAGAACCAGCCTTTTTGGGATGCCTGATGACCATGTGTATGGGAGGTACAGGTTTCCACCTCACATAATACTCGACCTGGTCAGTGAGTGGGAGGATGACCTCACATCAACTACCCTGTGCTCCCAAGCACTCAGCCCCCTGGAGAAGGTCCTCAATGTACTGCACTTCCTGGCCACTGGATCATTTCAGCGGACAAGTGCCATAGTGGGGGGGGGTGTCACACACCACGCAGTCACGCTGCCTACACCAGGTCTTGGCCATCATCACTGCACGCCCATCAGTCCGCAGGCACATATACCTGCCCAGAACACCTGCAGAAAGGCAGGCTGTTGCCCAGGACTTCTACAGGGTGGCACAATTCCCCAAAGTGCTAGGTGCCATTGATTGCACCCATGTGGCTCTACGTCCCCCCAGGGCAACTGAGCACATCTATAGAAACCGCAAGCACTGGCATTCATCAACGCCCAGGTAGCATGTGATGCCAAGGGAATCATCACCTCAGTATACGCCAACTATCCAGGCTCCACCCACGACAGTTTCATCTACAGAATGTCTACCCTAAACCAGGACATAGAAGCTGGGCGGCATGGCGATACATGGCTGCTCAGTGAGTATAAATGCAACTGCGCATGCATGCATGTCAGATACTGAGTAATGTCACAACCCCACTGATGATACCCATCACCACCACCCCAGGGGACAGTGCCTACCCTCTCAGCACCCACATGATGACGCCAATTCGGAACCCCACCACGCCACCCCAGGTAAGATACAACACAGCCCACATTGCAACCCGGGGCATCGTGGAGCGCACATTCGGAGTGCTCAAGTCACGCTTCCGCTCCCTTGACCGTTCTGGCGGGCAGCTGTTATACGCTCCCCCAGTAGTGTGCAGGATCATAGTGGCAGCATGTGTCCTGCACAACGTTGCAACACGCCGGGGCCTGGCCGTGGACATGGTGGTGCCCCCACATTCCCAACCACATGCATGCCCACTGCGCATGGGAGGGGAAAGGGCACGGGGTGAGGCAGCCCGTACGCAGCTCTTGGCTAATTACTTCACATAAAATCACACCCCTGTGGAGTGCACACAGCCCTGGCACATACCAGCTGACAATCAATGATGATTGTTACTGACAATTATGATGTGTCAATAGACAGTCAACTGTCACAACCATACCAGCCTGAGATTGTACATCTGGAAGTGTTCCATTGTGTGCTTCCCAACCTACACAAACAGCACCAATGCTGTGTTCAAAAGACACACTCCTATGCTGCTAAAATCATTCCCCCCTTGCAAGACACAACATGACAACAGTGCCATGTCACCCAACCCCTCCCCAGCACCGCCACCCAACACACCATGGCATGACATGCCATGTGAGAGCAAACAAAGTCATCCCCCAAACATGACACGTGTCACAAAGTACAGTGTCCCTAGTGGAAACTGGCCACACACAATATGCCCGCATGAATGTAGAAACAACAACACACATGACCAAATACTTACCACAATACAATCGACATAGCATAAACATGACAGTACTAAGGCAAAGGATACGTAGTCTTACAACATGAGAATGCCAGCACATCCACCACCTCCAACTGTACAGTGTTGTTGCCACGCACATCTGGAAGTCCACTGCTCACAACATGAGTCCCATCTCCAAAGTGGACGGCCTTGTGAAGACATGAGGAATGAACCTGCAAATCAGGAGGGAGACATGGATGCACAAGCACACATCAATACACCATGCAGTGCACAATACAACAACAATATGCACTAGGAATGTATACACAGTATTGACTACAGACTGCTCACACAGCTCATGGGAGTCCAACGTCACTGTGTAATTCACTGTCACTTGGGCACACCCTTTGCAAGCCCATGGAAACGGGAAGCAGGAGGGGTGTGTGTCTCACTGACCCAAGCATCTAACCCAAACTCAGGACAACCCTGCATGTGCCCAGCCGGAATACAGTGGATGCCCACGGGAGCCACACAAGGCAACACACTGCAATAAAAACTCAAAAATCAAAAATCAAAATCCAAAAATCAAAAATGGCCATTTGTGGGCCATGGGGGGTGGGGGAGGCCACCCAGGAGGTCAGAGGACAGGGTGCCCACCAACAGCCACCTGCGTGAATGTGGGAAAAAAAAACACCTCCATGGGCTCATGGCCTGCACGGCTACTAAATAGTGGGAGATTCACTGCTGGATTCGCTCTCCTCAACCTCTGCTGCTGCTGCCACAGGAGGTGGTGGTGCCATGGGAGGCAGCCCACGCAATGCCCTAGTTTGGTCCTCCATGGCAGCAAGCATGCGGGCCTGGAAGGCCTCGTTCTGGAGGGATATGGTGCGGAGATCCCCATTGTCCCCCCAGAAAGGCATATGGAGCTACTACAGCAGGCAACAGACTCCGCCCGAGTTGCCTGCATCTCTGCTGAGAGCGTACGGGTGAGGCGCTCCAGCAGCTGTTCCGTCCTGGTGACAGTGGAAGCCTCAAGGTCCACAAGAGTCTGCCTGAGGTGCCGGACCTCTCCCCTCAGGGCTTCCCTCTATCCCTGGGCATCTATAGAAATTGATTCCCTCAGATTGTCCAGGGCCGCCTGTCTGTCCCTGTTGGACGCCAACATGTCCTCCCTGACTGATTGGCAAATGGAGTCTGTTGCCTGCTGTAGTAGCTCCATCTGCCTTTCTGGGGGGACAATGGAAGTGGCCACCCTCTCCATGGCTTGAGCAATCATTTCGGATGATGCTGCCTGTTGGTTGGCCATACCGTAAATGGATTGCTCCCATGCGGTATTGCCTGGTGGCGGACGGCCACCGCGTTGGCGGGCACCACACCTGTCTAGGGCAAGGCGAACTGCGCCTTGCTGTGTCGGCACTGCCTGAGGCTGCAGGACTGCATTTCCCCTCTGAACTGCTGGCCCAGGAACAGGATCAGATGTTGCGGAGTGTGGCCCTGCATCCGTAACCACCACAGGCGCACCTACCAACACTGACATCCCCATAGTGGGCTCTACCCCTGGTGCAGGTGGGTCGGACAGAACAGTATCTCTTCCATGAACACATACCTGCGAATCCACATAGGCCTCATCCGAATCAACACCTGAAAAGAGTTCTGGGGAGGTGCAGCCAGGGACACCCCGGGACAGTATGGCCTGCAGCAAGAGAGGGTTCTCCCCCACCACCAAACCACGTCCCCCACTGGTGCCTGGTCGTGCCTCAGATCCCTCCTGGGCCTGCACCATCTCCTCTCCCTCAACAGCATCAGGTGCGTCATCCTCTGCAAAAACAAGAAAGACAAAAAATGGAAACAGGCATTAGCACCATGGCACGCTATTAGGCCAGACAAGCTACAGTACCAGTACTTGATTTACACATGTCCCACATGACTATAACCCTCCCATGCATGCACTGTCCATGAGTTGGAAGGGGAGGAAAATGTCAGACACTGATGACACCAAGATGGGTGAGCAACACATCAGCTGCATGCTGGCTAGCGGTGACATCACACATTGGCCTGTGAGTGGCATGTCCAATACACATACATGACACATGCCATCACACAGATGGCATGTACCATGTCCATGTCATATATGTGACAATGGGGCAGAGTGATGCGCAGTAGAACCAGGTGAATTCCTACTATCAGCCTGAATGAACACAGCTAAATACGGAACAATGTGGTAGCAAGATGCCACTTCAAGGGCAACTGGCGCAATGTAGTGCAAAACGCCTACTGTGGCCAGAAGGGATACTGTAATACCCAAATCCCGGGGCGCAGAATGCATTGGATGAAGCACATGGGTGGGACAAAACACTCAGGCACACACACCCTGACCTGGGACTCAACCAGATCCCCTCCCACAAACTACATACACATGGATCACACACACCTGCATGTGCACTCACCGGACAATGCCTCGTAATCTGGCAGTTCTCCCACACCTTGGATCTGCTCCTCTGTGACGTAGGTCCCAGCAACATGCTCATGTAGAGTGAGTTCTATGTCCTCTTGTGGAGACCCACCTCCAGTCACCAGAGTTGCGGCATGACTTGAGGCCAGCTTTTTCTTTGCCCTACGCTTAAGGTCGTTCCAGCGCTTGTAGCACTCAACAGCTGTGCGCCTCATAAACCCAAGGGCACTTATGCTGTCCGCGATGGACTGCCAGTGTGCCTGACGTCGAGCAGGTGTAATCCTACACCCTGAAGTGACCAAGATTTCGGCGTCATATTCGAACACATACTGCACAAGTGCATCCAGTTCGGCATCATTGAAGCTAGGCTTCCTTGGCGTGCCGGACCGTGTAGCCGTGTCGGGGTCATCAGCCTGTACTGGACGAGCACTCTTCCTCTTTCTGTTTGTGGGTGGTGGGGATCCGGAGTGCCCTACGCCGCTCTGGACACTAGAGGCAGGAGCACCGGTGGACTGTGTAGTAGTAGTGTGCGATGGCACACTGACCACATGACTTTCTGCAGGCATTAGCTGAAGTGTGATGATGGCAGGGGGAACCTCAGTCTGATGTACCGGGACCAACACTGTCCTTGCTGGGGGAGTCAGAGCTGGGGTGGACGGAGCTGCAGCTGCCCCTGCAGCCTCCCCACCCCGCCTACTCGGGGCAGCAGATGGCATGGCTGCCCCTGTACCACTTGGCCTGGTGACACTGGCTTGCACCGCCACCCGTGGCCTAGACCTGGCGACCTGGAAGTCAGCCTGGGAGTCATCCTGTGCTAGGTCAGGTGCCACAACGGGCCGGTCCAACAAGGGCTGAGCAGGGATGGTGTCAGCCACGTTTCCCTCAACCATGGTGGGGGGGTGTGTGTCCCTGACTGGTCCTCCACACGTGGGGGGCTTGGGGGAGTCTGCAAATCCTGGACATGTCCCCTACCGCGCCCACCACACCCACCTCTTGAGGCTCGGCCACCTTTGCCACCCTTACCACTTGCTCGCCTCCCAGCCATGGCACTGATGGAGTTGTGCGTTTGGGAGTTGCAGTGGACAATTGTCCTGGGCAATTGGGGGTCAAAGGGGTAGGGTATTAGATGGAATTCGTACCCAAGTGCTCTAGCAAGGCTGTATGTAACCCCTGGGGAAAGATGACGGGTCACGCAACGCACAGGCACCCCTAAAACAGAAAATGACGTGCACGCGACCCCTCGTAGACCACGTGCGTGGGAAAAGGAACCTGCACTACGCTGTGGCACCCAGAAACACAAAAATGAACGTATGCGTGTCACACGCAGCCTACAATGACCTCTGAAGGGGTACGCTACACACGGGGCTAGCACAGTTGGTAAATACGTGCGCGACTCACCGTCTGCCTGGGAAAAGAGCGTGAAAAATATGCGCGTTGGCAACACCCCCGCCAAAAGAAGAATTGTACACTGTCTGAGGAGACAGGACAAAAGGAGAAGTCAATGCTGTTTGAGGAAACAGGTCGCAGAGAAAATCAGAAAAATACTGACAGAGGTAACAGGGAGTACGAACTAGAAACGCTGTGAAGTAAATCGCGTGTGAACCGACAAGAAGTACAGATTTCACCCACTCGCTCTCCACGGGAAGCACGTACAAGGAAATGACGTACTACACGCACCTTTTAAACCGCACCACACGTCCAACGTCACTTCCGCATATACGCACTGAGGCACTATCCTCCAATCACGCAGGCTGACACTCGGACGTGCAGTTTTTGGTCTTGTAACATTCCCCCGGGTACAGGGACACGCCCGCGCGTGTCACGTCACAGACGCGCCTGTGCTGTCAGGGCCTTTGGTCCAATGGAATTGCGTACACAGGCCAATCGCGTGTGGAACTTCTCGCGCACCCCTGGAATACACGCACACGCTCCCCCAGGCCCGATCGCGTGTGGAACTTCTCGCGCACCCCTGGAATACACGCACACGCTCCCCCAGGCCAGATCGTGTGTAAAACTTCGCACGCACCCCTGAAATACACGCGCACAGGCCAATCGCGTGTGGAACTTCACGCGCACCCCTGAAATACACGCACACGCTCCCCCAGGCCAGATCGCGTGTAAAACTTTGCGCGCACCCCTGAAATACATGCGCCCAGGCCAATCGCGTGTGAGAAACTTCTCGTGCACCCCTGAAATACACGCGCCCAGGCCAATCGCATGGGGAACTTCACGCGCACCCCTGTAATACACGCACACGCTCCCCCAGGCCCGATCGCGTGTGGGCCTTCTCGCGCGTGTAGGACTTTGGCGCACATTTTTTTCCTGCGCAGGGACGCTACCGCCTGCTTTCGTGTGGCGGACATGTATGGGCCTGTGCGCCTCTTTGGCCGTGCGCTGTTTTTCCCTATTCGATTCCATGAATACGTGTTGTAGGCGAGCGTGTGGGCGTTCTGCGCACTTGCCTCCTGTACTTCCCCGTGACGCCCACATTTTCACGAGTTGTTCCCCATTCTGCGTGTGACGCCCCGTGTTACGCCTACTTTTGTTATGTGCGCCGCGCTATGTGCGAATTCGCTGTGGCCTTATCGCACGGCGTTCGATGACCTGTGCGCCAGCGTGCGCCAGTGTGCGCCGCGCACTTTCTCGGCGCACATCCCACATTTTGCGCGTGCACGGACTTCCATGAATTGATGTGCGATGTTTTCTGTGCGATAATCGCACTTGCACTGCGATTTTCGCTGTTTCTCTGCGAATCGCACATTTTCGCACGCGTGCGCCATTTTTTCGGCTCACGTTGATTCCATGAATCGGCCTGTAAATCTTTTAAAGTTGGGGCTCCCTCGATAATAGTTTCTTCTTTCCTCATTGTTTTGGGAAGAGTAAGGAGATGTGCACTTACCTCAATATGAATAGGAGAAGACGAATTTTGGTGGTTTGTCTGAAAATAAACAAAACGAATCCCAAAAGCCCAAATTGGTCTTTTTTTCTCTCCCCCTTGCGCCTCCACATTTTTTATTAACTTTACCCCCGCCCTCCCACCCACATATATATATGTGGCGAAATTGGGCATCCCATATTTGATCTTTTGGGATTCAGTCTTTTTGCCCTTGATCTTTTTGGAGAATACCGGAGAAGACTACCATCAGAGTTTTGATGCATTTGAATGTACTTGGCTCTTTCCTCTGTAGCTTCTTCCACTCAGGTTGCTCCTTTGACCTTTGCAGATTCAGCGTGCTATATAACATTCTTTGTTTGTTTTTGTTGGCAACATGGTGTCCGACATTAGGAAAATGGCAGTTCATAAGCCCTCTCCAATAATCAAAAGAGTGTGCAAACTGCACAGATGCGAGCTAGATTTTCAGGCATGTAGTACATTATTGTGGCGGGTGGCCAAATGGTGGCCCTCTGATTAATTATTTTTTAGAAATACATTTTTTGAATTAAGATCTTTATTTTGATTAGAAACAATTAGTGTATGTTCATTTTTGGACAGCGTGGGTGCACATATGAGCCAAGAGTAGTTGATGCAGTGATTGACTGCTTTGAAGAGTTTTGCCAACTTCCAAGATTGTCTTGCGTTACAAATCAGTTTTGGCTGTGTGGATGTTGTCCTCCTGGGTTGCGCATGCAGGTATGAGTGTTGTAAGGCGTTCAGCAGTTTATGAGTAGTATGGAGTTTTTTAAAGTTTCTTTATGTAATAGGTATTGTCTTTTAGAGCTTATGCATACAACAGTGTTTGGTTTTTAGGTATGACTATTTTAAGCAGATAATTACACTGGCCAAAACGTATTGGTTCAAAAAATATTGTCAGCTTGCTAGTAACTGGGCTCAGCAGGCGAGATTGGGCATTTACAAACACTTTAAGAAGGAATCGCCTATTTTTAGGGGTGAGACTAGCCACTTAGTTCAATCATATTTGAAATACTGAAGAAGGATTACACCTGGAGCTTTGTTGTGGGGTACAGTCTTCTTCAAAGTCCCCTCCCATAGACGTGATGAAACAGACTTAAGAAATGGTCAAGCGTTTACTCTCAACCATCCTAGGGGAACCTTTTGGGTGACCTTCTGGCTGGACAAGGCCTAATTGCAAGGTGAGACCACTGATACCCAGGAACTGGCTCACTAGTAGTGAGAGACTATCCAATAGCTCTCTAGAAAGCTTCCTGAATGGTAAGTGCAGAACAAAAGATTCACTATGTCCCTGGAGACCTTGGACAGAGTCCCACAGGAACCGCTGAACCAAGTAAGTGAACCCCTGTCTTTCCCTGCATCTCTGAACTACTTCAATGTCAGTTCAACAGCATCACACATATCTGAGTTTTGCTCGATGTTGATGACAAAACTCTGCTGTTTCCAGACCTGAGATTTGCTGAGTCTTATACCATCCTCAACTCGACTTCCTCTGCCAGTTTACCTGCTACGTTGGGCCCCAAGTTGTTGCTGCTGCAGTACCACAACACAGTGTTGAGTTAGTTGAACCTGCTTGCCTCAGACATCAAGTTCTCACTTTTCACATTCTGAGGACATTATATCTTACAGTAACACTGATTCGGCAATGCCTGTGGTTTGCCAGCATCTTCAACCCGCAAGCTATCACCATTGTCTAGCTGCACTATATTGTTGGATCTTTTGGTTATCGCTCCCTGACTCAATCACGGCTTGACACTAACGGTGCCCAGACTCTTGTTTAACACTGAAAATTATGCAAAGCAAGACTCAAGGTACTGATTTTGGTTCTGACCACCTGGCCTGCTTAAAAGGGGCCTAATGTCATTTTAGAGCCCCCTCCTTACCTTTGTAAGACAATCCTTTAAACTGGAGTATTTTCTGCAGAAACTATTTGCTTGGATGCCCTAGTCTTCAATCCCAGGGTGTCATTTTACTCCAACGTCTACATTTTCGGTGTTTCCCATACATGGGTGGGCCTTTAGTGTTTTTATTAAATGTGTTCATTTTTTAGTTAAAGGGCCTCATTCTGAGTTTGACAGTAATTTGATGGTAATTCCGCTGAATTACAACCAACACAGATTATTGTTATCGCCACTTATTCCCGTGGGTTTACCATGAGTATACAAGTGTTGGTAGAGTGGTTATGTATCCATTTTCGAGACCGTAGGACTCCATGGGGTTTTTGGTGGAATTACTCTGAGCAGTAATTCTATCACTGTAACTCCTTTAAAGTGGAGGATTTACCTCCAGCCTCATGCTGGAGGTAAATCCTCCACTTCAACACCAAATCTGGGGGATTTGGTGGAGAGGTAAAAAAACAGCAGTAATTCAGTTCTTTGTATTGTATTGTTTTGAATTGTAGTTGCCATTTATATAGCACCTTTTGCCATTTGTATGCCCTCAAAGTGCTTTGTAATAGGAACACCCTCTGGGACCAAAGTCCAGGTATGCAAACAGTCTAAAAAAAAGGCTTAACGTGCTTGTGTGCATTTGGCCAAGATTAGGAATTAGGTGGGCTGGCTAGGCTCCAGCAAGAGACCCAAGAGTTCAGGCATCTGGATGGGTGCTGAGGGAGGTCATGACAGAGCGCTAATGCAAGAGACTTGATATGTGGCCAGTTAGACCGAAAATTGTCATAGGTTGTGGCTGTATTGTAATGGCAGAGGTGTTGAGGCAAGTCTGGTGTAATCGTGAAGTGGTTAGGTGTCCAGCTAGACCAAATTTCTTGTAGTCGTATTCTAAAGTGTGTGGATGGATAGCTGTGCCTTCAGCAGATGTCCACTGAAGTAGTGTGTTTATACATACTATAAGCTCAGATGCAGTTTATCTTTGCTGTCTCAGTGTCATCCGATCGTCTGTGGGGAAGAAAACCAGCTACCCACTTAGACTCTTCTAGGCACTATCTTCAGGCTACCCTCAAGTGTACTTAGCATCCTAGAACATCTGATCACCTGATCGAACACCAATAAACCTGAAGGTAATGGAATTACCATCACTTTTTGCTGCTCCACCAAACTCAGAATGAGGCCCTAAATCTCCTATTTTTTATGGACCTTGGGTTGGACATTCTTTTGTTTTGGTTCCAAATTACTATTTTTGTTTAGGCTGTATCTGTGCTAGCTCCCATTCCTCCAGAAGAATATAGCCTACTCTCGAGCTGCACTACCTTAAGAGTACTATTGCACCATAATAACTAGATCATGCCTGGTTTAGTAGTAGTGTGGGGCTGAGTAAGATGTAAGCAACAACTATTCATCTCTGTTCTCCTGCGGATCAGTAGTGACTTATTCATAACACTCGACGGTAGCTCTTGTCACTATGCAAACAATTTCCTTTGCATCCTAACCCTTTTATACAGCTGATTTCGCCACCTCAATATGTTCACACTCTGAATTCTCAATGAGCTGCAGCTAACCGTACTTAATCTCAAGCTCCACTACTAACAGCATTATGGGTCATCATACTCACCAAAGTTATGCCAACCTTCCCTAATAAAGTGCCACAAATGCCCACTGTCCTTCACCCCAAGTGCACTCCAACACCATGCATTGCTCACAGCATCCAATGCTTAGACACTCACTTTCTGCTGCTCTGCTACCCACATGACCCACAAACGACCTTCGCTGAAACCACACTCTCCACACAATGGTATTAAAAGACTATATACCAATCCCCAATCCTCAAGCCGACAGTTCATCTGATTACTTGGGCTCTTTATCAGTACCCTTACCTAGCTCTTTCTAGTTCCCCACACTTCAGTAAGCTTATGCACACCCAGCACTCCGTGCACCCTGACTGCTCTCTCCCTCACCAACCGTTTACTTCTCTGCATTCTTGCACCACTGGACGGCCTTCACCACCCCCAAACCTTTGTATAACTGGTACACACTGCTCGCAGTGGAGCCCTCACCACTGACTAAACTCCAGGACTACATTACGCTCACAGGCACAGATCTACAGGCACACTCGAAAGCACATACAACTCTGCACTTCACTGCAAACTTACCTCCATACCCTCGTTCACACACTCCCCTTTCCTAAGGCCACTCGGAAAATACGTCACCATGTAGTAAAAAACGCCGGACATAAACTACCTAACCCTGACCCCCTCTCTAAACACATGCACAAGATGGTGTCCCTTCCAGAACTTTACCTACTTTAAAACATGGTCCTGGACATTGACCAAACCCTGAGCAGGTGCTTGGCCCAACACATTCGTCCAATATCTCTGTGCAGGGAGACTCGGCTGCCTCCGTCTCCATCTGCTCTTGTGCGTGATGCAGCGAATGTCCATTGATCAATGAAGTGCCAGCTGAAGCAATCAATGGGCACTTGCGACAATATACGCCATGTAAGACAATATGCGCATGCGGGATTGGACCGTTTGGTAAGCCCCATCTCTTGCACTGATACGACGCAGCCGTGTACTTTGGGATCCTTGGTAACTGGCCCAGCGGCTATTGTACAATTTTATTTTCTCCGAGATATTTAGTAAACTGTTAGGCTCAAAAGGTGTCATTCTTTTGCAGCCCTGCAACCTGATCTGATCTGTTCATATTTTCCCGATTTTTAATACCATTTCAGACATCATGCTATTGGTTAGAGTAAGACTTTATCCAAGTCTTTGGGATAAACTGCTGCTTCTTCTTAAAAGGCTTCTTTTGCCGTCTTTGTGCATCAGTATTTGAAGAATGGTCACGCAGATGTTTAATGTACATCTCTTTTATTCCTAAAATAGTTGAAATCTCAAAGGAAAATGTTCTGCTAGACGGCAAAGTAAGGGAACCAATGTTAAAATAAAAAGTGGATAAATATGTGTAGATCATTTCAACGTTGAGTTATGGGTAAGAAAACAGCATTATTAAGGAACCCATCAGTGTTTTGACATTTTAAATCCATTCTGGGAGGTCCTGTTTCAAGGAGGATTATTAAGTGTCCATAACTCAATTTGAACTCGTCAAATGGAATGAAAAATCACATTTAATGTTGGTCAAGAGGAGCCTTTCTCTTCCAAGCTCTTAGCACACATGAATATCTGTAGGAAAAGCTTGTTCTAAAACCTGGGTGGGCTTTCATAAAAGCATCACTTTATAAAGGATGACCTTGGAAAACCCAGGCAATGACACATGTTGTCCCTCAAATGATGGGCAATCTTACAATTAGTCCTATAAAGCAACTTATTATATATGTGTATATCTAAATCAGAACATAATCCTAAAATCCGCAGACGTAGGCCTTTTTTGATGCTTTATGGGGAATATTACTAAAATGTTGCCCTGATAATTGCGACACTTTCATTACAGAGCCTTTGCCGACCCCCGATACACTGACTAATGGGAGCAGGGGTTGCAGGGCTGTCCCCCGCTTCCCTTTATCGTTGTAGTGGGGGTTGGGGATTGCAGGGTGTCCCCCGCTTCCATTAGATGGAAGCGGGGGACAATAAAGAAAAGTAAAAAAAAGGTGTTAACTGGTAGAGAGCTTGCACCACTCCCAAGCTCCTGCAGTGCGTGTCTCTCTTGCAGGAAGCCTTGCCTGACTATCCAGTTGGAGAAGGAAAGGTTGCAGGCTGCCCACTTTACCGCAGTGGGAGACTAACAGTATGGTCTCTCTGCTATTGCAGCTATGAAGCATAGGCCATCAGTAAAATGGCCTCTCTCCCTCCCTCTCTCCCCCTTCCTGGTCAGTGCTGTTGAGTATGGGGAATCATGTACTTCTGGATGAAAGCATGAAATAGATCAATCACCTTAAGTGAGCAGTGCAGGAATAGGGTTGGCTACTCGTTCTGGGGTTTATGGATATCGAGTGTTCCCCTAACTCCTTCTTTGTCACCCTTTCCAGGCACACTATTGGGGGAATGCTCTGGAATGTCTTCTTTTTACCGCCTCTGGGTAGCTCTTCACGTGTCTTGCGGGCATCCCACGGACCCAGAGTCTCCCCATCATCCTGAAGGCTCTGCCCTTATGACTTTCCACAAAGTGCAAACTCAAGACTAGACATCTTTAAGTTACAATCAGATTAAGAAATGAAAGAGAAGATGACCGAGACGACTTCATGCAGAAGCAATGCAAAAATACGGCTGGAATGCCTCAGGTATTTCAGAGATTTGCATGCATTTGGATTCAGTAAGATTACTTACACCCAATCTTGTAAAAATAAAGATTAAAACCGTCCAGGTACGGGAGAAGATAAAGGCCAATGTGGACAAAGTACCTGCTGTCTGCATCATCATGTGGGAAAGATCTACATTGAATTATCCCCTTAAAGAATGTATTGACCCTCATAATGTTTACTTTCAACTGCATAACAGAGAGTCCATCGTGAACCCCATGTCTGGTCTATCAGTTTCTGGACTGGGACCTTAGTATTCTGTATAGAGCACCAACCTGGAAACATTGGAGAGAAATTAATCTCACTATCCACCACAGCATTTATTACACCTGGAAAATACGCAGTTACCACTTCAGCAGAAGCTTGAAGTAATTATAGCAAACTTACCATGTAAGCACAGCTTTCCCTTGCCCCACTGCTTAAGCCCTTGCAAGTATCAAGGCCCAGGGGGTTTACTATGAACCGCACAGAATATTTTAGGACGATGGCAATACAGCAACATTAGGGAGTTAAGGACCACACCAATGAGTTGTCTTCGCCACTGGAAATGCATCCATGCTGGACGTCTATGGATGGCAGATAAACAAGTACAGAAGTCCATTGTAATTGAAAGATGATTTACTTGCAACACGCATGATATCTTTAATATCTCAAATATCAACCACATTTGCATTCAGCAACTAAAGTCCAGAGTAGGAGAACAGTTGATTGCTTTGAGCAAGTGTGTGAAGTCCTATTTGGTGCAGTATGCGGGAGCAAGTTAGCAATGACTTTAGATGTATATTTACACACCTCAGCTACCAAATGTCCGTGATTAAATACTCCTCTCCTTCAAAGTGGCATAGTCTAACACTCGGAATGGCTTGTTCTGTCATTATCTGAGGAAACTTCAGCTTCAGCAATGCCAACACCCTTCAGAATCTCACTCTGGCAGTCCCTGACATGCCAGTAGTTCCACATGTTTAATGACCTCAAATAGAGCAGTGTCTCTCACTAAGTAAACATACTATAATGACAACAACATTGATACATTAGCAGTTACATTTCAAAATGAGTTCATCCAATTAAATAACAAAATGATATTTGTTGTACAAAATAAATGTAATGCATAGAAAACCAAAGTGTTTCGATAGTTCATCTCTTCATCAGGGTTGTGGTTAAATCAAAAGTTTCTACAAATAATCCAAATAGAACTCATAACTGTATTCATAACTTACATCAGTTAATACTATTCAATTAAAATGCATACATTTAGCGAGAACAAGTCATTTAACTGCTAATGTATCTATGTACTTCTTGCAAATATATGTGACTTTTCCCAACATTTGACTCATACACACTGAACAGTTTGGCTTTTTCAGACCTAAGATAGTGGGCAGGGAACGCAAGTTTTCATTATACAGTCCATGTGTCTGGGCTGCATTTTCTCCCCCACACCTGCATCTCTCAAAACTCTTTCTAAGACTAATTACAGTAATTACCTCTATTTACCCTAAGGTGTGCATTGTGAAGTATTGACTGTGTTTGTTATGTATACATTTCCATACCTAGCTTGGAAGCAATAACGATCTGTTAAAGTTGGTATCTTTTACACAGGGATTGACAAACAATGGACATAGGCGGATCCGCAGATCCACAGATCCAGGCTCACAGTTCTGTTTGAGGAATTCCTTGCATGTTTTCCAGTTTTTTGCTAAACAGGTTGAAAGATGGAGCACTGCAGATGTACTTTGGGCTGGCGCTTCAGAGTACCAGTGCATAGAACAAAAAACATTTGTAGTGACATGCTTTTTAAAGGACCTGACTGCTGCTGGAAACTAGTACCTAGGAATCTGCCTGGTGAAGTGGCAAGACCTACAAGAGTCGCAGACATTCTTCCTAGCTGGGAAGGTCAGAAGACAGACTTAAATGTCCTCACAGAACCTGTTTGGGTATTAGTCTCTGCCATTTTTGTTTATTCTTCTTTATTGCAATTTCTTAAAATACACACTTCTTCTCACCTAGCACAGTCTTAATAAATTGCTTACACTTACACTTTTGTCACTCCCCCTACCACCTCCCTTAACACTCCCTCTAAACCACCCCCGATCTGTGGCAGTAATAGGAACAACAAGTCAAAAATGTAATGCATGTACTCTCATGGGCTTCCTTGGCAAACACGTCCTTCACATTTTGCTTAAATTCCAAGACGGTGTTTAACTTTTAAGGTCATCCATTAGGCCTCCTACTAGTGGTTAACTTATTAGGGACACCTTGGGTTCTGGCTATTGAGGCTGCCTAGACCCGTTCATGCTAATCGTGGCATATTTCACTAGGAAAGTGGACTATTCCATTTCCGTGGGTGGCTGTGTATCATACAGCGCTCATGTGATATTTTCAATCTCTTACATTTCCCTAGCCTTCAACAGCCACAATGTATCCCCAGGGAGAGAGTCCCTTTTCCAACCTATATTGAGACATGCTCTAGAAGCAAGAAGGAACCATATGAGGAAGGTGAGTCCACCTCCCCTCAAATACCTCCATACCAAACCGAAGCACCAACAGATGTAATTCCCTGTCAATCTCATCTAGTAGTTTAATCCAATCAAGCACCTCTTTCCAAAAACACTGTATCCTAGGGCATTTTCACCACATGTGCCATTATGTAGCCAACTCTCCACATCCTCGCCAACACCTTGGGTTTACCCCCAGGTACATTTGCGAAAGGTGGACTGGGTCATATTGCCATCTGTTTAACAGTTTCAGCCCATGCAGTTTATATTGGCATGCTACAGATGTTTTGTGAGCATTCAAGCATAGAGCCCTCCATTTTTGGTCATCTATATCCAGCTTTAAATCTCGGGCCCACCTGCACATATAGGATTTGGCCCTCCTCCCTGTTCCTTGAAATGGAGATCTATATATAACTGAGATCAGAACCATCGTTCTAGTGTTATCATTAAGGATACGTTTGTTTCCCATGAGTTCCATGTGCAGGACCATTGTCCACTTTTTTGCTGTTAGTACCCCTTTCAATTGAATTGCAGGTGCATGAATACTGATAGGTTACCCACATGCAGGCTCCCTTCCAACCTGTCAATTGCCACACATTCATTCCCTTTTAATATCTTTCCACCCTTTCTAGATCGGCTTCAAAGCACGACTGAAAGTCGGAAACATCCACAATGTCCTTGCTGATTGGTGGTGCCCAAATATGACTTAATACTGATGGCCCCATAGGAAATCCACACATCTCACCACCTACATCCATATATTCCATATATGTCCCAGGATTACATGTGCCCACACTTTCTGAGGAAGAGCTATCAGTGGGGCCCTAGGATCGGGTTTGTTTGACGGAAGTCAAACAGTTATTGGCGGAATTGTTTGTAGTCAATTCCACCACAAATCTGTTTGACCTTCGGTGAAACAACCCAAATCCCTGTGCTGGAAGCAGCCTCACACTAATCCCCCCACTCCTAATTACCTTCTTGCTGGCCACCGGTGCTTCTTCGTCAGCCCTGCGGTGTCAGTTCCGTCCCTCTAACATGGGTCGGAGATGATGCCGCATGGTCGCTTTTTTTTTGTTTCGAGTCTCCTGCTTCCCATTTCAAGGAAGCGGGGGACACCCCTGCAACTTCCAAAGCCCATAATATTGATCATGTTCGGTATTTTAGGCTTCGAACAAATGGTACTCCTCGAATTCGATAAACATGTCCATGCAGACTTTTTGATTTCATCAAATTGTGTGTTATCGGAGCCCTATGGCCACTCCCCTACCGTTACAGGAGAGAGCCAGTGGTTTTCCAATCTCAACCACTGTTTATTCTTGTCTTTACGTAAACAGTCCGATTCCCCCTTTATGCTTTGGCAGTATCAAGGTTTCATATGCCACCATTTGCTTCTTCCCCTGCCACAAATAGCACAAAATCCTTTGCTGTAGCTCAAGGAATGTCTTCCCGGGAATCACTTTGGGGAGCATCTGAATTAAATACAAAATCTTAGGCAACAATGTCTGCTTTATCACTTTTAACCACCCCATCCAGGATAGTGTCAGTTTGGACCATATTTCCAGACCTCCATAAAAGATGTTCAACAGCGGGGGTAATTTGAATTATAGAGATTCCCCTAGGTCCCTGTGGACCTGTACCCTAGATATTTAATTCCATCCCGTCCTGTGGGAATATTTAATGACCGGAGACCTTTGAAGGACCCTTGTGGATACCTTGCATAAGGGAAGAGTATAGTCTTACTGGAATTTACTTTAAAACTGGCTATGCATCCATATTCAGCAACAACTTGGAGCACTCTTGGAATAGAAACCTCTAGGTCAAACATATGTAAAAGAATGTCATCATAATACATTCCCAGTTTATAGTCCCAATCTCCAACTATCAATACCTTCACTTCGTGATTGCAATGTATCTTTATTGCCAGCGGTGTGATAGTAAGGGCAGTACACAACAGTGACAAGGGACAGCCCCGACTAGTACCTCGTCCAGAACAGAAACTAGAAAACCTTTTCCCATTTACCGCCACTTGTACTACTGGATCCCCATAAAAGGCGCGTATTCCCCTCATAATCTTCTCACCAAAACCTAGCTTTCGAAGGACTGCAAATAATAAATCCCATTCAACCCTGTCGAACATCGTGTTGGCGTTGAGGGCAAATGGTACCAGGTCACCTTGTCATTTCCATGAGGTTTAGTGTCTTACGCAATATATCTGCTCCCTGTCAACCCATATATACATCCCACCTGGTCAGGGTGGACCAGAGCAAGCATCAACCCATAAAGGCACAATGCTGTAGTCCTCGCACAGATTTTCTCATCTACATTTAACAATTATATCAGTCTATGCGGCTGACATTTTTTGGGGTCCCTACCTTCTTTTGGTGTAACGGATATTAGTGCTCCGCTAAAACCCAGTGGTATATCCATCCTCTGCTGGCACTTTGCCTCCTGGGACTCTATCTATCACCCTCTGTATTTCTTCAGGCGTAATCAGGGCAACCAAGCCTGTTTGTTCCTCATCTGTCAACACCACCATCTCAATGTCTTCTAAATACCAATCTGTTTCCCCTACCTCGCCTGAAGCCTTCCTAGCTGTATCTCCCATCCCTATCACATTTTTATTTATTGGGTATTTATAATGCACCTATACAGCAAGAGGTGTATCAAGGGGCAACAAGACAAAAGAGGGGTGGCAGGGATGAAGAATAACAAAATGGTCCTGGTAGGTCTTGTGACATTCGGATTGTGCAAGTACAGTAACAAGAAGTGCAGGGGAGTAGGGAGGTGGGGGAAGTGCCGATTAGAGTGGAATGTGCTAATGCTAAGGAGGAAAAGGAAGTGCAGGTCAGAGTGTAGAGTGTGCAAGTGCAAGGGGGTGGATAAAGGCGGCAGGATGACCCGTAGGCTGGTGAGTGCTAAGTGGGGCCAGGTGCCAGGGGGATGCTGAGAGTGCAGGGCAATGAAGGTCCACATGCTAAGTGCGAGGACTGTGCTGGATGGGCTCAACAGGGGTGCAGGTCCAGCCAGGCTAGTGCAGGGGGAAGGAGCCAGGTAGGGCAAGTGCAGGTTGGGGAGAGGAGGGGTCAGGCGAGATTGAAGTTCTCTGGGAGACTGGGCAAGGAGGGCCTCGACCCTGTATGAATCAGAAGGAGCCAGGCAGCCAGTCAGATGTAGCAGAGGGAGACATTTGCAGGGGAGAGGGAAGGAAAAAGAGAAAAGGAGAGTCTTGCGAAGCTTCCGGAACTTAAAGAGATTTAGCTCAAGTCTGATAGGGGCAAGGAGGCCATTCCAGAGAGAGGCTCCTGCGGAAGAGAGAGATCTACCCCCCACTCTCGGGTTGGAAAAGCATCTGATGAGCAGAGAGTTTGAGCTAGAAGACCGAACGGCTCAAGCAGGGATGTATTTAGGGAGAGAGAGTTGGATGAAGTGGGGTCCCGGGCCCCAGAAAGCCTTGTGGATGATGCAGAAGCCAAGAATAAGTCTTGCAGTCCTATTCTTTATTAGTTAAAGGGGGCAAAGGGATGATTTAGGCAGATTGAGGAAGAGCCTGATGCAGTAGTCCAGCCTAGAGAGGACCAGAGCTCTGGAGACATTGAGTTTCTGGGGGAAGGTGAGGAAAGGGAGAAGGCCCCTGACGAGGAGAGCTGAAATTGGACTTTCTTGGCAAGGTCTGTGATTTGGGGAGAGAAGGAGAGAGAGAGGATTCAAAGACGACACCAACGTTTTTTGCCTCACAGGAGGGCTAGGGGAGGGGGCCCATGGAAGGCAGCTAGAGAGTAGGAGGTAAGGAGGGAGCTGGGGTCCCAATGAGAAGGGTTTCAGTCGTACCGGCATTAAGGCAGAGATCGTTAGCAGCACCCAATGCATGAATGGCAGTAAGACAGCCAGAAATGAGAGAGGAAGAAGATAAGGCAGTGGAAGGAAGCTTGAAGGAGAGGTGTGTATCGTCCACATAACACTGGAAGCAAGGAGAGAAGGCAGAGATCAAATGGGGTAGCCGGGCAAGGTAGATATTGAAGAGTCACGGCAAGAGGATAGAGCCCTAAGGGGCGCCGTAGGTGGAGAGTATGATGCAGGAGAGAAAAGTGCCCCATTGAACCTCGGATGGTGGTCAGAGAGAAAGTAGGTCAACCAGTCCAGTGCCAGATTCGTGTTGCCAAGTGTATCACTAAGCCAGCATTAAGCTCCATACGCTTCTGACGCAGGAACAAAACACCATTCTCCACGTACCCCCTGGACTGCCTCCTCCACTTCTGCCATGTATATTGTAATATAACACAAATGTAATATAACTATATTGTAACCTGTATATATACTGCTAATGACTATGTAACTATTTTGCAACCTGTATATATATTGCTAATGACCATGTAACTAAGGAACTAAGCGTTGTACTGTAACAAGTGCCACAATGTCCTTGGGCTGTTGTGAGCTATATAAATACGAATTGTGTATCCGTCCTTCCAATTGAACAATATGATTATGCAAGGCTGTCTCCATTAACCTCCTCTCTCTTTTCCCATGGGCCCCCTCATGCATCAAAAGTCCCCGCCACATGGCCTTCGCTGCTTCCCAGACCACATTCAGCCCCACCTCTCCCGTGTCATTTATCTCAAAATATTCCCTTGTCTTCTTGTCCAGCTGGTCAGCAAACAATTGGTCTCTCTATAAAGAACTATTACACTTCCATCTCGAATCTGCCTTACTAGAGTCCTGATCCCACTATATTGTAATCTGTGTTCATGTTTCTTATTCACCAGTAGCTAATCTATCCTCGTGTAGGCGTTGTGTGGTGCAGATCACCATGAGAAACACCAGTTCGAGCCATACACAGCCCTAGCAGGAACTTCTCTGCGTATAATCACAGTAACTATAAATATCATGGCCTTATCCCTAATCTGCTGGCTTGCCAGCCTGACACTCTCTAGCATGGCCTCATCACTCTTGACTCTGCCTAGTCTGGCACTTGTTGCTTTCATGGTATCTCCTCAACACTGGAATCTGACCACATTCTGCCATTCAGCTGCCAAAAAGGAAAGCTACTGGACTGTGAGGTGGGGTGTTGAAAATGAAACTCAAAGACTCACAAAGGGCCCAGATTACCTACTACAATCTAACGGCCATACCTGAAACACAAACACCTACCATTGAGCATGCAGTGGCAGACAGTTAACCATCATGCTGATATAGTGACAGACATGATTCATGGACTTGGGAAGCCAGTGGAGTCCCAGAAATCTAGCTTCTTACTACACTCATGAGTTACTAGCGTTCTTGGACTCACCGAAGGCCCCTGGTTACTAATTAATCTCAGTGAAGTTGGGTGTAATTTTGTAAGTAGCTATCCATGCCATTCTGCTCCTAAGAGTCTTCCTCGTTGATGAGACATATTTAGATCTTCCAAATTCTCCCCAATTGGTTACAAATAGCCCTGGCCCTCAATATGTATACACATTTACAGGTGGGTTACCAATGAAGGCTTGAGTCAAAAGTTTGGAACTCCAATTATTTGTATGGGAAGAATTGTAGAGTAGGTGTGCATCAATATAAAAGTGTGTGTATGTGTGTGCGTGCGTGCGTGCGTGCGTGCGTGCGTGTGTGTGTGTGTGTAAGACAATGCTGCCCCTCAGGGCAAAACTCATGGCCATGTAGTCAGCAGTCCGCTTTTTTTGCATTTTGTCTGTATATAAAGGAGTATTTTGACAGAATCAGTTCATCACCTTACTAACAAGCACATGCTTCAAAATATTTGGATTTGTTTTTTATTATTTACAATAGTTAAAACATTACTTGTGGCAGCTCGTGTAATCGTTGATCTTACTCATTGGACGGAGCTCTTGCATCAGGTATTGTCTTTGTTTTCAGAGTGAAAAGTGCATCCCCTCTGTTGGTGGTGCATGGCTCTCGAAACATCCAGCAGCCTGTTACTCCCAATAAGCAAATGGACTCTCCCCTCCTGGTGCATCCCAGGGGCCGGCCCCAGTGTATCCCCCATGGAGTGTCTATCCAGATCCACATGCGCCCACATGTTCAAATCTCTGCCTATAATGATCAGCTAGCCTTCCATCCTTTGCACGTCAACCAATGCCTGCTCACAAAACATAGTCTGCCCCTGATTGGGACAGTATATAGATGCCAATGCCAGGCTTATTCCCACCAATGAACCCTGCATTCTCAAAAGATGGCCCTGCAGTAGTCTCTCAACTTAGATGCTTATGGGGGGGGGGGATTCCAACACCTCCCTCGTTCACGTGGTTGGAGGCCTAGTGTACCTCTCCTAATCCCCTCCCCTCAGAGCCAATTCTTCCCCATCCAGCAACCTCATTTCCTATACACACAGGACATCCAGGGCTGCGCGTTGGAGCTCTCTCATAGCCAATGACCTCTTCGTTGGTGAGTTCAGCCCTTCAACATTTACTGTACCGACAATGGTACCACTAGTGCTCCGAATCATCCCCCACTATCAACAAAGGCATCTATCAGACAGAGCTCCATGTCACCGCAGCCTGCCACTAGGACAATACATACATAAGCACCTTATCCGATATCCCGAGTTGTCTCCCCAAAATCCATGTTTACATCCCCAACATAGAAACGTCCTCTTCTGATCAAAGGGCCACAGGGACACCTTCTGCCTCCCTGACAACTTAATTGGTTCAACAATTCATTGCATCTCAAAATTCCCTTTTCAACAATACACAGTGTGAGGAGTTCAGTTTCATATATTTCCGGATCCCAGTTTCTTTTTTCACTGTGGGAGTCATTTTGGGGCAGGCGCTGCTCCTTTTTCTCCTTTCATGGTGGCCCATGCGCAAACGCCGGCTCTGCAGTCAGGTAATTTAGAATCGAAGTTGCTTCCACTGCTGGGATAATTCGATAGCCATTGCTCCTGATCTCAAATAGCAATGAATGCAAATGGGTAGGCCCATCTATATCTGATTCCCTTGTGCATGAGCCATTGTGTCAAAGGGAAGCAATTCCGTCTCCTGGATAGGGTGAAACAAGAGAAATCCTGAAAAATATGAATCTTCTCTCCTTCATATGGTATGTCGGGCGACGTCTTTGCCTTAGCATGCACCTCCATCTTTATCTAGTATCGGAATAAACACGGTATAATAGTTCTGGGGCCACTAGTGTACAGTTTACCTCCTCTATGTGCTCATTCAACCCGCACCTGCTTCCTATCTTCCACCTCAAACAGAGGTTAAGGACTTCTTGCACCACCCTTTCCACCTCCATGGGCGATTCTCCATCACGTTCCTTAATTCCCAGCACCCTGATGTTGCTCCACCTCTAACGATTCTCCAAGTCATCCAACTTCAGAAGCACCCCCTCTTCCATGAATTCAAGATCTGGCAGCCTGGCATACATATGCATCTCCACCAAGTCGACACTCAATTGATTGTTCTAACACCCCTACATCTTGCCTTGAATGGACTCAAATCCACCAGCAAGGATTGTATATCACTTCCCATGGCCTTTATCTCCTACAAAATGCCCCCTATATCCTCTTTGGCAACCAAACTGGAATAGATCACCATCTCGGAGGGAGGCAGGGTGTGGGGCCTTCGTACCTTTTCTTCACTCGCTCCTGAATCTCTGCAAGCTCAAAATGGGCAACGATAAACTGGGCATACTTTCCCTCTCCGCTGTTCCCTCCTGGTTCTCCAGCTTTCCTAGGTCTCTCCTGTAAGGTATTAATATTGGCAGGTTTCCATATATTCCACAAGTAATCTTCATGCCAACTCCAAGGGGTACGACCCCTGACTGAGACTCCCATTTTCTCCTCAAGTATGTTTTTTCAAGGGCTTACTTCCTCGCTGAGCCCTCCAGGGGCAACGTTATCCCACAACCATCAAACTCACTAACCAGCATCCACTCCAGACCCGTAATCAGCCAGGGTTATCCACACTTCACCTTCCCTTCTGTGCCAGAGGACTTTCTGAATAAGCCCAGGTTGTTTGGGCTGCAACACATATTTTCCCCCTGGCCACCCGCACAGGGGCCTATGTCTTATTCTTTGTGTCCTCCAAGATGCCCTGGGCCACCAATCCATGTCCCGCTTCTCCGGTCCCTTTCTTTCCTTCAAGTGTCAGACTTGCATGTGGTCGGCACCCAGCTGCAAGCATATCCTGTGTCGTAGGCTCCAGCATGCAGTACTGTGTTCTAGGTGGCCATTGATTTCCACACCCCATAGTGGTCTCTGGTCGCTGCCATTTTTAAATGATTCTTGTGGCTGCGAGGGCTCTGAACACCTTCAAGCCACTGCAAGTTCCCAACAGAGGCACGTTTTTGAACCGCTTCTGCGTTGCTGAATCTTGTTCATCCAGCATGGATTCTCGAACCCAATTGGATGAACAGGAAAACGCTCAAAACTATGGGCTCTAGTGGCATGTATGCCCAACTTTCTGCCTGAAAGTCCTACTCTTGAACGTGTTTGACTTTTCTGCAAGACTGTTTGCTTGCAAACCTCCCTCGTTCTCTCAAAGTGTTCATTTACTGTGTATTTCCTTACAGGGGTGGGCTGATAGTGTTTTAAATCATTTCTCTGATCATTTAGTTTTATTAAATTCTGATTTGTATAGAAGCTTGATTGGACAATATTTTGGTTCTTACTTTACTAGTGTTGTTTTGGATGCTTCCATGATGACTAAAACTTAATTGAAGATTATATCATGCCATACGCCCATGCTATCTTAAAGAGGGGCAGAGGTTCACTTTTTCACATTTCTGATTGAGATGCGTTCTGGTTTAGTAGTAGTGTGAGGGCTGAGAGTATGACGTTTAGAAACCACTACTCATCTTTGTACTTCTACAGATGTCAGTTATTTCGTCACACAAATAATGACCCTGAAAAAAACATCAGGTAATGTGAGCGTATTCCGAGCGAGAAAATAAAAGGCGGAAGTGAAAACAATCTTGGAGTAGCTTGGAATGATCGGATCACGTGATGGTCACCCTGCTTGATTATTGACAGAGCAGCACTGCTGGAACAGCCGGCCGAGCCGCAGCCAGCAGCGCCGGTATTTGTCACTGTCACTTCGCAAGTGCTCGGCATTGTTAAGGAAATTGTATGTGTAAGGCTGAGCTGCCTGCGACCAACCTCGACAAGGGAGCAGGGATGTGAGGGTGCTTGCAACTAAAACAGAGGTTTCATGTGTCCTATTATGTGCCCCAGCAAGAGTCATAAATAATGGTGACACGTTTTTTTGTTACCTGTGAAAGTCCTTGACTGCGCCTCCCTTTTCAGATCTCCTCTCCTGCTCCCGAAGCTGCCAGGCTCCACGATGATAGATGGCTCTGTGCAGCAAGTGACAGCTGGATAGATTTTCAGTTTGTGCTTTACAGAGAATCAGATATGCTGTATAAAGCAATAAAAACACATGCACGAGGTAGGTTAAAAATAGCTGTCACAGCAAGTAGCCCCTTTGCCGCTTACCACCGGTTAAATGGTGCACGCGTGTCTTGGTGTAGTCCTTGGTTTTCGAATGCCAGGAGCGCTTTCTCACACAGGAGGTTGTTTAAGAACCAAAGAAAAATGGCTGACAGGGGATTAGAGAGTATTGTCTGTGTCTGTCTGCTACAAAAGAGAAGCAGTCCTTCCTCGGTCACTACTGTTCAGAAATTGTGCCCAGTAAAATGTATCCAAATAAATTGGGGGTTGTTCCAACTTTAGATGCTGAATGACCAGGGGCGCCATTGCATACGCTTTGCGCCTGTGCAAGTTCAATGCTACCATAGTAATCATATCATCTCAATGCATATTTGCGGCAGGGCTACCTTTGCCATACTGCTGATACCAATCCGTTATTAGCACTGGGCAAACATCTCTATGGAGCAGGAATGCAACCGAAGAATACGTTTTTTTTGCATTGTTAGGAAACACTAAGACCATACAACTGTGCACTGGTTCACATGTTCCGTAGTGTTGGGTCACTAAGCGTAAATGATCCTGTATAATATCATATATATCAGAAAGCATGCAATTAAAAAGAAATGAAAATAGTGTTCTTATTACAGTATTTGCTATGACATCAATAGTCACCTGCAGTTTGGTTTATTATAAGCACCAGGGCAAAAAAGATGCATTTTCACTACATTATTGCACCAGGGAAAAGTGTGCCTTCGTGCTAATACGGAATGGTATTAGCACTAGGGCAAACTTTACCTTGATGCAAAAATGCATCAGAAATGTATCTTTTTTTCATTAGGGCAATTTTAGCCCTGGTGCTTCTACTATGCAAAACTGCACTTGTGGAGGTGCAATGGTTTCTTAATGTGTCCCAGTGTTTTTCAAAGTAGGGCACACTTTGCCCTAGTGCTAATACCGTGCAACCTTTGCACTTGCACCAGGGCAAACTTTCTGTAATCTGACCCCAAGAGACAGTTTTGTCGTTAAGGTGGTTATGCTGATGAGTGGCAGGCTCACCCCTTCATTTCCCAGCAGTGTTTGGATGTCCTATTTGTAATATGAGTGTTGTGCTTAACATCCACAACAGACAACAAAGCCTTTACTCAGATTCTAAATGTTGTTAGCGTGTTCTCTGATATGCAATTCTGCTCCCTAAGACATGCCTCTCCCCACTTCTTGATTCCTCTTCTTCAAATGTTCCATCTTGAACCAATTAACTTTCTTCCTGTTCATAATAGCAACAGTAGAACAGATGTTGGGACTTGGCTCGTTTAGCATATTAGTTACAAACCCAAGAGAGAGAGTGGAGGGAGGCGTCGGAAAGAGAGAATTGAGGAATGATTGAAAAAATGAAGCAATAGATGAGAAAAGAGTAAGCAAGTATGCAATGCCATGGAAGGGAGGAAGGGTGAGAAAAACAGTGATGTTGAAGAGGGAGAGATGAAAGAAGGAATGTACTGTGGCCATCACATCGCCCCTCGTGCAACCAGACGCGCTAGTCGCCGCCTGCCCTTTTCCTCCCTGCCACCCGGTACAACTGTACCCCTCCTCCATGCCCCTCTGTATCCCCCCCGCCCCCCCCCCGCTGTATATCTGCTCTGTTGTTACCTCTGAAAGGCGTTCTGTTATGTCCAGGAATTAGCGCAGTTCCAGCTAACAAATACTAAGCCTACTTCCTCGCAGACCTTACGTATCCCGTCTGTCACCAAACTACACTTTCACTATTGCTTTCTCCTATCAGCCTACGCAACTTTACTGTCTAACTGGTTGGCAAAAAAGGTATACCTTGGCCTCGAAAAATAAGCAGGAATGAGAAATAAAAAGGAGAAAGATTGCCAGAAAAGAAATCGACAGAAAGAAAATAATAGAAGAGGTCTGGGAATGGAGGGGATGGTGGCACCCATATTTCACAAGACAGGAAATAGACTGTGATTTACTAACATCCTGTCACAGACATGCATGACACGCATGCACTTCCCTTTCCAGTCCACTACGTAAAAAATCCATCTCACCAAGAATACATGTGGGATTAAAGGCCAATGTCAAAAACAACACCGAATTTATATTGCTGGCAAAGGTGCTGCGGAGAGTGATCAGTTTTGTTTACTGTAAAGGCAGTGTAAAAAGGAAGTCCTCTCCCACCTGTTTTCTTCACCTGTAGTTTCAACACCTCTGATGTAGAAAAAGAGAGAGGATAACCATACCTCTGTGCCTTCAGTGGTAACAGTGCCTCAAGTCTCTGAAAGAAGCAGGGTATTTCAACATTGAAAGACATTGCAGTCAATGGTGAACTGGACTACAGGGAACTCAGGAGATTTCCTGGTGGGCCTCTGCACCATGGGTCTCTTTGTATGCAGTGATGCCAATTCACCAAACTTCAAGGGGTAGCAGAAGTGACATCACACACCTGATGACATCACAGGAAGCGACCTTTCACCCTGCTGACATCATAGGAAATAACATGGCATCGCCTTTAATCCGCATGACATACCAGAAAGACCCCACAAGTGTAATGATATGTGCTTCAAATACAAATTGGTGCTAAAGATGGCATATGACTATTTTGGATGTCAGTCATATTTTTATTTGGGGACTGCCTTTCTATGCCATGGGCGGTGTATGATATGACAAGGGCTTTTCCATCAGAAACAACATAGACCAGGGGGACTGCCCTGCATATGCCACTATAGCATTATGTGGCCATTCACTGCCATCGTGTACCAGTTATTATACCTGCACATGTCATAGTCATATGCTAAGGAAATCTACATAGTCCCAGGTGCTGCCATAGTACAGGTGCTGCTAGTATGCAAAGTCTAGCCTCCTATACACAGATACGACAATCTTATTTATGTTACATGCAGAGTATGTAAGGTATGGCCTTCCAGTTGCTTCCATCATATGCCAAGCACAGCCTCAAATCTCTATTGATGTACCTCCAATGTCACTTAATGTCTCATACGTCTGATATAAACACCAAATGTAAGGGAGAGCCTTACGTATCTAATATATGAGGTGCAGTTCAAAAGCCGCAGAAATGACATTCACTATGACTAAATTGCTTTTATGCATGATATACGGCACTGCATGTGAAATCTGCCTTGTGTGTTAATGCTGCCATCATATGCCAAGTGCAGACTCCAATAGCTGAGTAATGCTATCCGGTGCACTTTTCATGTGTGTGGTATAAATCACCAATATGTGCTCTTCTGCCCCACATGTCTAGTTACTCCCAGAATATGCCAATTGCAGCCTCAATTAACCCAACACTGCAAGTCAAGGCATGGTGAGGCTTCATATGCAAATCTATTGCTCAATTTGGCATCTATACTTGCTGCCAAAAGCTAATTCAAATGCCAAAGTAATGCCATCCAAAGTTCATAAAAGCTTTATATTTGTGGTAAATGTCACCATAAGTATTGCACAGCTGTTAAAAAGTTCCAGTTTACAGTGTTAGTATAGTTAAATATATATATATTCAGTGAAAAAACTTTGTTAAAAGGGACGTTATGGTTAAGTTGCGCTACTAAAAACCTATCAAATTCAGTAAAAAAACTTTGTTAAAGGGACGTTATGGTTCAAAGTAAAACCGAAACCCCCCTGAAATTCGGCAGTTATGGTAAGATAAGCAACCATAACTCGCGCCACCATGCACTGCTAACACTAACACCCAGGACATCAAAGATGACATCACAAATGTCATTGATGACATCACTGATGACATCACGTGTGCATTTACTTTTCATGAAAACTCTGTAGGAGGGATTCTTATAATGTTGACCAAAAAGTGTGAAGGATCATTTCAATAAATATCATGAGCTAATTAGTGCATTAAGCAATCCATTGATATAAATAGCATTCTATATATATTATGCTATTTATATATATATATATCCTAATAGAATGATGGCAGGTAAAAAGTGTATGTTTGTAGCTGTATTTTCACCATCGTGAATGGAAGCCTATGAGTATCAGAAAGCAAAGCAATGTGAGCCTTAAAAGAGTTAGGAACACATGAAAATCATCTCAGATAAGGTCACTTGTTCCTAGTCATTGTGTGACCAAAGACGTCACTTGTTATTCTGTGGGACATCAACAAAAGGTGAAGGTTCAGAAAAAGCAAACACTTGTTTGGCAATCAAGAAGATAAAATGGCAATACATGGGGTTACTTTCTTTAGAAGGTCTGGAGACAACCTTGCGTGGGGCAGAAGGGGTCACCTGGAAAGCCAGCTACTTCACTCAAGATCATGGCAGGGAACCTATTAGTTTCCTTCTTTTAAGGTATAAGTCATGCACAAAAGCATATCTTTAAAGCATGTTTACAGATAAAATACCGCTTTTGCCAAGTGTGATGCTGGAAATGCATCAGATGGACAGGGCCTCCGTATCCTTGTCCTTTACTGCTTTTTATCGTGTGTTCTGTCGTGATTTCCGCGCAGGAGTTCATGTGTGGGACTCCTGGCGGTGCAGCTCTCTTTCTTTTGGTTTGGTGAACGGACCCGTGGGATACCCTTATGGCACCCATGGGTGGGGTTACAACCCTGTGCCCCTAGTGTATGTTTTTGGGCACCTGTGGGTGGCCCACAGAGCAGGGTATGGGCTGGTGGCAGCTCCATGCTGAATTTGACAGGTGCACGGTGTATCCTCCATTTTGGGATACCCCGGCCCTGCCATTGGGATCAGTTGATTCCTGATGGAAAACAAGATGGCCCGGTGGCCTCTTGCTTTCTATTACCCATTACCTTGTTTCCCAAAGTCCTGGGAAGCCCTGACTCTGTCCCTTCCCCCTGACTGGCTGTTGGGTGGAAATGCCATATATGGTGTTGTTGTGAAGGCCCGGCCAGACTAGCTGGAGCCTTCCCGGTGATGTATGTTGTGGGTACCTCCTGTGGGTGGGACCTGGGTGAATAGAGTGTGTGACGAATATGCATTCTGTGTTGTGGGTGTCTAGTATCTGGTGGTTGACACAATGACTGAGACAACCCTGCCCGAAACCGGTATGAATGCTGCTTGGAGTGTTGAATGGCTCGGTACTTGTCCCAATACACATAATTTGTTGTGAGTGTCTGGAGCGAAGTGAATGGCCTGAATACCTCGTGTGCCTGATTGGGTGCCTGCCTGCATGAATGCCCGTAGTCGTGATTGGATACTTGAGTGTGACCCAGCGGAATGAATGGGAGATCAACAGTATATCTGGGGACCTCTCACTGCTAGGAATCGTTTCAGAAGCTGAAGTCCACTACGACGAGTAACTGGAGTAACTGACGCTTGACCTTGAAACCCCCGCTGGACGAGAGGGAGTGCTGTGGCTCTCCCGCGCAATATGAAGGCTGCTGTGTTTCCAAGGACTGACCCAGAGAGGACCTGGTAAGGCGCCCTCTTCCCGAGCTACGAGGGACCATCGTGCACAGCTGATCTTTGCCAACGCTCCCTGGTAGACAGACCATTGACAGGCTGCGACCCGATACGAGGACTGCTGCGGAACTCCAAGGAGAAGCACTCGGACTGTTGTCCGCCACTGTCGACGACCGCTGTCGTCGACCGGAGCCGCCGTGCTCCCGTTTGCCTAACAACTTCAATTGATCATCGGACGCTCTCGTCTGCATCGTCACCCGCTTGTCTCCCGCTGGAAAAGGCCCGACCGTTGATGCGCCGAGGAGCATCCACCGGTGGGTTTCCCGCCACCCAAAGACCACAGAGACACCGACAACTCGACGCCCTTGCTAGGCCACAGTTCTTCATCATCTCTTTGCGGTCCAGAGCTATCGTCACCGAGGTGCCCCGCACGCCTCTTCCTTGCAGGATGCCAACGCTCTGTCGTCGACGAGCACCGCTAGGAACGAAGCTGCCACTTCCCTGCCGTAGTTCACCCTGTTCACCGTCGGACGTTCGACGACCTGTGACTCCTGCCTTAAAGGGAGGGCACTCAAGAAGGGCCGTCGATTCCCCGACACCGAACGCCAAGTTCACCGACACCTCTCGACGATCCGTGGCTCCCGCCTGAAAGGGAGGCATTCAAGAAGGATCGGTCGGCGCATCGTTGGAGAACTCTACTCCACCAGATACATTGGGGGTTAAAACCTTAATAGGAAGAAGTAAGACTATTGAACAGATGGACTGGACTTGTGCGACATATCCTTATTTTACAGGTTGCCCAGGTGGGGGGATCTCCACACAGAACTGTGCCTAGGGGTAGGGGTCAGCATTCTGCCTACTGTTTCAACCATCTTACGTCCTGCCTATCTCTATTGCTGGTTTCCTCGTTATTAATCTGTGTGACAGTTTAACCGTACAGTTGATGCACTTTAATGAGATTCGATAACATTAGTGGTACCACTTTAGAATTGTATATATTTATCATTATTGACTTCCAAGTACAAAGTGCGTTATTGTGATCGTGTACATACCTTTGAATATTAATTATATAAAGACTGTGTTTTCAGTAATATCGTGTGTGGACATTCCTTTGTGGGGGTTCGGGGACTACACTGTACTTAAGAATCAGCCCGCATCACCTCCTGAGAAGCTAGGCCTTGATTGCTCGACCACGTACCAATAATAGAGAATCTTGGCTGGGGTCCGCTGTGCCTCTCTTCTACCATATAGAGAGCGGAAGTACAGACACACCCTACCAGTCTTTACACCAAGTGCAAGCAGAAACCAGAAAACACACAAAGTTTGAAGCTGCCACACATGTAAGGGATTTAGGACCTTAGCATTATCACATTGTAGAACTGTTTACAATATATACTATTCTGGGTTAGTCTGCAACGTGTATACACGTTTTAATAACATGATTTTAAAGAAAATAAAGCTGCAGGTCACACATAACTGATAATTATGAGATGTATTAAGTAACCCAAGCAAAAGCAGATGGCTTAGGCTCTTATCAGAACACTGCTAAATTAATTTGGCAGGAAATGGAACATATCAACCCGAGATACCGATAGGGCACTTCTGTACATGCGAGCATACGCCATCCAAGTCAGGATATGCTAGTGAGTCCTGCTTTTAATTTTGTATTCTGCAACATGTAATCCGAGGATTATAATTGTGAAGTTTGGGACTACAAACCCCAGAATACAAAATGAATACCAGGACTGGACTAGCATCTCTCGAATGGAATGGGGCATGCTGGAATGTATGCTTCTAGTCTATGATGCATACCGCGATGGCGGGCAAATAATCCTGAAATGCTGGAGAACTTCCTCTTTGAGATTCTGAGGTAAGGCCTGCCCTAATCAAATGCCGTTTGCAGACAAGAACTGACCGTTCAACTTCTGTTAGCTCCGCTTCTCATTCTCCCCCACAGTTCACAGCACCATTCTGTTCTGCCTTGACTTCACCCACCTTTATAATGTTAATGTTAAAAGTATTTGTATTGCGCACCGTCACCAACAGAATTGGTCCCCAGGCGCTCAGGCGGATTTGTAAATGAGAAGGTGGTTAGTGAGGTGAAGAGGGAGTAGGATAGTGAGAGAAGTGGTGTCCTGTTGGGGGCTTCAGTGCGGTATACACTGTGCGCGGAGCTTTGGTGCGAGTATCGGATAGGTGTCAGGCCTCGTGTGCTGTTGGTGCGGCTTATGTGTCGTTTGTTTGTTGTTGTGGTGTGGTGAAGTGCGTGAGGCTTGCTGTGCGAGAGGTGGTTGTGTAGGTTTTTGTATGAGTTAGGGTTGCAGAATTTTTGAGCTTTTTGGTTAGTGGATTATATGTCTCGCAACTGACTTTCACAGTTTGGCTAAATGCCTAGAGTTAAGGATCCTGTATGGTGGGGCAGAGCCCCAGGTATCACAATACACTACGTTTCACCATACAATAGACATAATGGAGGCTATACCTAGAATTGAGAGTCATGTACAGTGGGCAAAGGCACCGGTTCCACCGTAAGTGGGTTTCCGCCTATGCTAGACAGATGGAGGCTACGCCTGGATTCGAGGATTCTGTAGAGTGGGGGAGAGGCTTAGGTTTCACAATACATTACACCATACATTAGACATCCATGGCCACTATACCTGGATTGAGTGCCCTGTATAGCAGGAGAAATGCCTAGAATTGAGAGCCATGTACAGTGGGCAAAGGCACCGGTTCCACAGTGAGTGGGTTTTAACATATAATAGCCAGAGATGGAGGCTACATCTAGATTTGAGAATCCTGCAGAGTGGATGTGACACAGGCTAATGTTCACATTTCTGTCTAAGTGTGGCACTTGCTAACATTCACAAATATATCTAGATGTAACGCAGTCTAATGTTCACATTAGTATGACATTAGACATTAGAGGCTAATGTCCACAATTCTTTTAAATGTGGCAAATGTTAATATTCACAGTTCTAAGTGTGGCAATAGCTAACATTCACAGTCCTATCTAGATGTGACGCAGGCTAATTTTCACAATTCTATCTAAATGTGGCACATGCTAATATTCACAGTTGTAAGTGTGGCAATTGCTAACATTCAGTAAGTGCAAATTACAAAGCAGGCATTGGACTGTGTAAAAGTGAAAGTCCCCAAAAGATAATGTGATCACCGGTTTAGTCTCAGTCATGCGGCATGTCACTGTGTCTCATTTTTTTAATTTTTTTATTGTTTTAGTTAAATCAATGAACTTTTACAATATTGTTTCGAAAGGTAAATCACACTTCACAAAATTCATATTCAATTACATATTAAAACACAAGTGAAAATGAAATACAATTATTACTTATGTACAAGTGCACAGCAGATCTCTTCTCTACCATATTTGACTTTGTTTGCATTTTTGTACATTTTGTACATTTGAATCTTTAAATAACCCATATGTGCACTCTTTAGCATGTCCTAATTTCATAATTTCAAAGCAATCAAAAAATTAGCAGTTGCAATTCTGATTCTCACTAGACGAGCAGAAACAATTATTTTCCATCGTGACTCTTGATTGACCTCTGCAAGAAAACCATACATGTTTGCAAAGTGTATTTTCTTTAGTGAGACCAAATACAAGCATTCAATGATTAGATGTTTCATGGTTTCTTTCTTGTCTTTTAGTTTAGAAAATCGGCAGATATTATCTGATTCTTTGATCATTCGTCTATCAGCTAGAACTTCGCTTGTTGGCCATAAATTGAATCTCAGGTGCGTTATTGCTGACTGAACAGCCAAAGAAGGGCTTTTCACTAAGTAAGTTGTCATTATTCAGTACCTTTTATCAATCATACAATTGCCATCAAAGCGTTTTTAAGTCAGACAAAGGTCTCTTGTCTGAATCCAATTATTGGTAAAAATGTGTAATTTGGCTTTCACCGGGTTTCTCACAAGAAGATCAATCGTCACATTTGCAGTAGCTAGTATATGATAGATACTTTGAAACCACTTTTTAGCAAATACATGATCAGACAAAAACAAATAAGATGACAATGTCTTCAGAATGGTTGTAGTATCGTTACACATGAGACACTTTCTAAATAAAGCGCATAAGCGCAAGTGATATTGAGCAGCCAGTGAGATCAGGCCCAGTACATAGCAGATCCAAGGTACAGGAACCCCTTGGGGCAAATGCAAAATCTGTCTCCAGAATGTGGCTTCTAGTTTATCAAATATATGATCCTCAATCAGTTCTAATGCTTCCATGTCATATAGCAACACAGGAGTACATTTTTGGATGTAGTAGGTCCAAGCTGGCATTATCTAAAATTTACCATACTTTCGCATTATGACTTAAAACATCGATCTTGATGTCCTGTATAGCCCAATTCATTATATTACGAGATGTCTTTTTCGGTGCATACATGAGAATTTGTGTTTTTCCCAAATTTATGCTTAGATGGTTAATTTGTATATATTGTGATAAAACAGTCAATAAAGTTTGTAAGCCTACCGGGCTTTTGGAGCAGAGCACTAAATCATCTGCATACAACAATGCTGCTATGGACCTACCATCCAATTGTGGTGCATCTGTTAATTGGTTCTTAAATGCCTCCTTGATGTCATGAATAAAGAAGCTAAACAGTGCAGATGCCATTATGCACCCTTGTTTCAAAACCCCTTGCGGTTTAATCGCTGGGGAAATTAATTCTTCTGCATTGAGTCTTATTTGTATGGAAGTTTCAGAATGAAGTGCATAGATAATTAGCCTCATTATGACCCATGCGGAATGGGTTAACGGGTTCCGCTAATGGATGCGGACCCGTTAACACCATTCTGCATGATTACGAGGTCCCCTCGTGGGACTCGGTAAGGACGCCTGGTAAAACCAGGCGTCATTACCAGGTCCCGCGAGGGGCCCAGGGAGCTAACAACGGGCTGGCCGTAATCGGCCCGTTGTTAGCTCCCTCTCCCATTCCCATTGAGCCCTATGGGGACTCAAATGGGAATGGGGAAGGTCTGGGTCCGGGCTCCCAGAGGGAGGAATTACCGGGCCCTCCGAACTTGCAATGGCCCGGTAATTCCCCATTCAGGGAACCCGGACCCGGTTTTGGTGGCAGTCATGCCGCCAATAGTGGCATGGCTACCGCCAAACCCGTAATGAGGCCCAGTGTCTTTAAGTATATCTGGACAGTGTGCTATAGACAATTTTGACATTAGTAGGGAGCGTGAAACTGAATCAAAGGTGTCGTTAAAGTCAACAAACGCCATATAAATTGGCTGTTTGCTGACTCGTGCTTGGCTCTTGATTGCACTTATACATGAAAGATTGGTGAGGTGTCCATACCTGGTACAAACCCAGTTTGATTAGGGTCACGTTTTTGACAAGATTTTGTCCAATAATTAAATTCTTGTAACGCTATTCTTGCAAAAATCTTACCCGGTGCATCCAACAATGCAATAGTTCTATAATTGCAGGGTTTAGATCTATCACCCTTTTTTAAAATGGGTACCACTATCGAGGTTCTCCAGGAGTCAGGTATGCTTCTGTTAGATGTAATTGTTTGAAAGATGTTATGAAGAATAATCGCCCAAGTTATTGGATTTGCTTTAAACATAAAGTTACTTAGGCTGTCCGGACCTGCAGCTCTAGAACTACTTGAGCGTTTTATTAGATCTTCTATGAGTGTCGGAGCAAACTCCAAATCCCATATATTTGCTCTAGGAAAATCATAGATTGAGTCCGCAGGGTCTATGTCACTATAAAGTTCAGAAAAATGGTGTGTCCATTGCCATTCCATGACACGATTGATCTGGCTATGATTTTGTTTATCATGTTGGGCCTTATTTAGGAACAACCATATTTCTGCAGTACTTTTATTTTCCAAAGTGTGTAACATATGTTCACTGTCTGCTTGGAACATTAAAGCGGCTCTTCCTCTGGTCCAATTTTTATAATTAGTTTTCGCTCTTTTGATAGCTTGCGCTTGATCTTTGAGTGGGAGTAATTGAATTGCCCTCTTTTCCCTTCTCAATTCAGCTTTATGATCTTTCACTACTTGGTCGAATTGATGTTTATGAGAGAATACATGCTGATCATTTTTACTAAATACAGTTCTGTATTTATTCATGACTGTAGCATAAGAGGAACCACTACTCTTCCCTTGCATGTCTAGGTCATTTTCTAGCATGTATAGGTTCTTATTAGACCACCTGAATCTTGTTTTTGCATTTTTGACCATTACACTTTGTATCATTTTACTAGCAAAGGGAGAGAATTGCTGTAAAGATCATGGCCATGTCATGGAGAGCAAATGATGGTCACTATTTGTTTGCTCCACAATCTTAAACTGGGTTACTAGATTGAATACTTTTTCATCCACTATGCCAAGTATATTGCGGTGGAACATCTCCTGGAAGAGAACCATTTGCCAACCTGAAGTTCCTGTCTGCCGTGAACAAAATCCACCTTTTAACCTCTTTAGATTTATTATTTTTTGGCTAGAAATGCAGTTTAAGTTAATGTCCCCTACAAGAATGGTGGCCGAGATGGCTTTCGAAGCTATTATCAGTTCCAGAAGTAGTGTGAAAGTATCATAGAACGCTTCATCTGTGATGGCCGCCGGATTCCTATATATGTTGATCAATGCAAAGATCGAGTGTTGTAATTTGATCCTTACCAACAGTAGGAAATCATTTGGTACAGCCCATAGGTCGATAGTCATGCCACTACTTTTCTTGACTGCTACTAATAGTCCTGAGGTGGGCCTTCCTTTGGACGCTTTGACTGCTGGTGACAGTACAACTTCCTTGTTGTTCCAGAGGGGGGTATTCATCAGCCAGGTTTCCTGCAGTGCTACTATGTCACAGTCTTCAATGCAATTTTCTTTCTCCGTCTGTAGGTGGGAGTGTCCATGAGTATTCCATGAAGCTAGACTGATGTTCTGTGAACAGGACGCTGATTGTTATGCTCTATAATTCTGCATTGTTTCCGGTGCACATTTTTGTTGATATATTTGAGGCACATGCTTAATGCCCTGAATTGGTTGTTGCTCTGATTGTTCTTTAGCATGCGGATCTTGTGCAATGATGAATCCCAGCTCAAATATATCCATCTTAGCTTTCCACAGTGCATTCAACACAACTCTCGATGGTATCCATAGGTATACTATCGAAAGATCCTCATCGTTCAGAAATTCTATTTGATCGATGTCTGATGTTGATATATCTTCTAAGTCTAGAATATCTCCAATTATATTCAGTACACTCGTTCTGCACAGATCAAAGGGCGAATATGGGGCTGTACAACATTTCATTATCAATGAGTATCTCTTTTCAGTAGGCCCGCTCGTGAGTTCTTTAATATTTGCTTTGTCTGGATTGTTCAATGTTTTAGCTGAACAATGCTGGTCCTGATGGCTCAAGGCCTGTGTACCGCCTTCTTTAGAAGCCATTGCATTAGTCCGTTCAACATGACCACTTAGGGTTTGACTGGTCACATTATTGATCACATGTCCTTTATGATTTATATGAAGAGAATTTGCGGGTACGTGCATAAGGTCATTCTTTTTGAACTATGCATCCAGACATGACCTTTTTGACAATTCAATACGTGTTTGGTCTGACAATAAGTCTCTCGAAGCTCGTGTTGGGAGATGTGGAGTTGCTCCTTCAGTCAATACAGGGATAATGCCAGTCTGTTTCTCTCCCTTTTCGAGGCATTGATAGTTTTGCACAGTCTTGATTATGTTGGCTTCCTGACTTTTGGACTCAAGAATAAGGTGCTTGTTACCAATAGTTGATGTGTTTGGTGAAATAGCCTCTATAGCAGTATTGTATTGTGGATGCATTGAGACCGCCTCTCTTGTTTGTTAAGCATTCATATATGCATTAATTGCTTTCCGAATGGATTCTTTTTGCTGAGCGAGTTGAACTTCGTTAAGCCTCAATGATGACTCCCTCAATGTCATTTTCGCATGTACAACTGGATGATGCTCGTTAACCGGTTCAAAATGATTAGGATCGTTTATCAAGTTCATGCGAGACTATGTGGGTTGTTTTCATTCACGCAAACAGATGAAGGAATGTTTCTGTGAGTCTTAGGCAATGTTGAGTTCAAGATATTATCATTTCTTCTTAGCATATTTAAATAAACCTCTACTTCTTTCCTGATCTCTTGTCTACGTTGTTCATTGTACACATCTTCATTAGGGCCTTTCATTCCTTTCTTTCCATTTATCGAGTTCTTAGCGATCTTGTATTCCTTAGTAGCCTGTGCCAGATTACTTCAGGCTGCCTCTATGGATCCATTTCTCTCCACATCGACGGCCTGGTGTCATTCATTTAGTGCATCAAGTAGATCATTCAGGGAGGCATGCGTTAGTGTATGATTTCCCTGGGGCAATTCATGAGCAACTTCATCAATTTTATTACATGGATCTTGAGGTAATTCAGGTTGGTTCACTTCTACACCATTTGTTTAGTTCTTTCGTATTATAGATTGTTGTTATTTTCTTTTTTCAAGATCTGCCTCAATATAGGTTGTTGATTTTTCTTATATTTGGAGAAGATATCAAAGTGACCTTCATTGTTAGGAGTTTGGATTGTTTCCGATATGTTCTCCTGTGAGCACTATTGTATACTAATCCAAGAATTATTTTTCCCCGGCTCATTTCTCACACAAGGGTCTATTGTGGTCTCTTTTGAAATCGTAGATGCAATCACTTGCTCAATGAATGGGACTGCTGGCGAGATTTCATCCAAAGATCGCATGCCAATATCTATTATTTTAGGAGTGGAGGTATTGAGACCTTGTACTTCATTGTCCATCACACGCTCATTTCTGTGTACCATTTCATCCGCAATCCAATCAGAAAGCCGTTCAATTAATTCAGTTTGTTTCGATATTTTTCGCTCCAGTCTTTCAAACAATTTGAAGATACTTGATATTGTCATATTGACGCTTGATAAAGTAATTTCAAGCATAGAGGGTGACACGGGTGACATTGTTTGTGGCTCAATTTGAGGAGCAATGTTTCTGCGTGGAGTGGGGTACACGGGTGACAATATTTGTGGCTCAATTCGAGGAGCAATGTTTCTGCATGGAGTTGGGTGCACAAATGATATGGCTGAAGACTCTGAAGCTACAGAGCTGTTAGCGCTCGGTTTGGAGGCAGTCAAAGCCTCTCAATTGCTTGATAGATCATAATTACCAGAATGTATAGATATGTCTGGTATTAAATAACTAGTATCAGGGCTTTCGTTTACCACCCCATGTGTGGGAATGTCCGCTGGGGGTAAACGAGGAGGCGCCCAAGTTGTTCCCAGCAGTGTTTCATCCGATACTGCTAATTCCTTGTTAGCATTTGTATCTTGATTATCGGCATGAGTCGCATGCAACTGCCATACAGGGTTGCTTAATGGCTCCGCTGTACGTTGATCCTTACAACAGGGAAGCACAATATTACTGGTTGAAGTATGTCTGGAAAGTATTTGCGAATGTCACGTGTCGGGGTAAGTGAAGAGCCACAAACTACGGGTGTCAGAGTGATGATTTTACGAGCTACCCGTTTGGCGCTACCTCCCTTTGTACCCCGTCTCCCCTTTTTTGTGGAGACAGCAAGTCTGCTTGCATGTCTGACTTGAGTGAATACAGGCGCTGCAACATGAAAACACCTGAACATAGGAACGCCTTGCAAGCTTAAAAGTGAGAAGGGCGTAACAATGTCAGAAGTTTACTTACTAACACAGAGGCAATTACAGGGTGTTCTCATTTACCCAGCACTAGCCTGCTGCGAGTCTATGAAATCACCTGTGTATAGAAACGCCTCGCAAACTTGGAGGTGAGAAAGGTGTAGCAATGTCAAACGTTACTTACTGACAAACAATGAGTGCAAGGCATGCTCATTCGCTCATCCGCTCAATCGCCCAGCTCCTTGCCTGCCACAAGCCTGTGAAGACCCCAAATATGAAAGTAAATGAAAGGATAAGCAAGGAGCGGATCGGGCCCACAGGGACACGACGCCGCGGCGAAGTGGTAAAGTGGTCCTTTCCGGTCCTTGCCTCGGTGCGCCCGCGTTCCCAATTCATAAAAAATGCCGAAAAAAGGGGGCATGGCCAATAGGATTCAACCTAAGACAAGTAAATCTAAGTAAATTAGTAACACTCCTTAGGTCCTATACATGTAATGTTGTAACAAAGTCCTTATAAAGCATCTCTGCTTGACAGAACTGCAAATAAGTCCAATATTAAAGTCCAGTGGAAAACGCTCAGAGGAGACAAGAGGATACGTCTGTGGCAAAGTGGTCCTTTCCGGTCCTTGCCTTGGTATCTCATTGTAAATAGCCACCTAGGGATTTGGTTACGTTCAATCTCGCTACTGCCTGAAAAATTATGGTGAGCTACACTCAGAAACACCCTGCTGCCACGGTCCGGAATCTAATCAGGCGATATGCCCCAAGGTGGAGAACTGACCCTCTAGGGAATGGCTTGCTGCCCAGGTTAAGGGTCCCTTAACAAGGGTGGCGGGCCCACCACTGAAGGTTATATGGCCATTAGAACCCGTGTAAATCCCTACACAGGAGTTAATATATATATATTTTTTTTAAACGTACCTTTGCTGCGCGGCCTGACCGGGCTACGCCGTACTGCTGAAATCTGTTTTCCATGTTGATAACTTTGATGTCATCACCATGGAAAACGGTCTGAGGGGACAGCAGCACTGCCGGTGCTGGAAAGGTACATTTTAGTTTGTTTATGTTTAAAAATAACCTTAGCACCTGTGAAGGAAACTACACTGGTTCTATGGTGAAGGGGAAGGGGGAGTGGGAAAGGGGCGCTGGCTTCCCAGGCAGCTCGGAACATGGGCTTGCACCATACAGTACAGCCCCCGGTTCGAGCCTCCTAATTGGCTGGCGCCCCTCTGCAGGGTGCTAATAATAAACAATGCAGCCTGGACAAGTGTCTTAGGCACTGCTCGTTTTTTAAAGTTGCCTGGCCAGTGTATACATTTGCCATGTGTCCATCCCCAGCCAGCACAGTGGTTGGCTCAGGTCCACATTATTGCATGAACCACCAGTACCAGGTACAAAAGGAGCACAGAACTCGTTCCCATTTGATTTATCAGAGCACTTACACATGATCCATGCTCATGGGACCCGAGCTTAAAACCAAGACACCTTTTTTGTTTCACAACCTTTTTTTTTTCTGCTAAACCACCCAAATCCGCTCCTCCTTCACACTTATATTCACAACATCTGGAGCACTGGCTCTAATTAGCACTGACACCCTTCTCCAGCTCCACCTCCCTGCTCTGGGTAACGTCAACAGGATTTCTTATCTGCTCTTCCTTGACCACTGTATGTATGCTGCACAGAACAGGAATTCCCATCCCCTCTCCATTCGAACTCATTAGCAGACTGTGCAGGCTCTGTGGATGGAAAAGGGGTGGGAATTATTTGTGCAAGTAAGCAGGGCTCCAAAGATCCCTCTTTACTTTTCGTTTGGCAATACTTCTGTGATCCCCAAACCCAGGGGTGTTGTTAAGTCTGGAAAAGATCAGGGGCTAAGCTAATGGTGGGATTGGCGGGACTCGGGGATAGCTATAGTATTTTGGTTGTAGCCACTGAGCATCTATCCGGGGCCACAACCAAAAGACCAGGGGCTATAGGCCCCTCAGCCCCCCCTAGCAATGCCCCTGCCCACACCAGAGATCGCAGAGGCAGTGTCGGAGGTCGTAGCGTAGTCACCAGGGGCTCAAGAGCTACTCCTGGCGACCCCCAAATGATGTCTCTTTTTGTATGTTCACCTTGGTTATCTGCTCCTCTTTCCCTCTCTCCCATGCAGTCTGCCCCCTTCCCTCCATCACATCCCCTTCCAGATTTTCTTGTGGGAGAATCACACAAGCCCCAGTTACACTCCTGCCGAATTGTTGGCAATGCCCTCACCAACATTCCAATATTTATGTTATACCTCATACTGTTAAATGTGCGTGTTGCTCTTGCGCCACTTATGAGAAATATTATTGATCTGTTAAGCACAGGAAATATGTTATTGATAACCAGAAGGAGTATGTTCCTTCCCACGGAGTATGTTCCTTACCACGCTTCACATTATTGTTTTGCCAATCACATCAACTTGCCTTCTTGTCTCTGTCAGCCAGCCGTTGTAGTTCATGTTTCATGAAAGAACAATGTACATGTATTTCATCTGTGAACATGAAACAGAAGTAAAGACTAAAAAAAAATGTCCATATAAAAGCAAAGGGCAAACAATGCTGGGTAAAGCCGTAGAAAATTGGATGTTAAAATCTCAGCACAGATGTGATAGATTATTTATGAAAAAAGGCAATACAGGGTTTGCAATTAACATATTCCCATAATTGTGCAAAAAATCTCCCAACTTTGATAAAGTTGAATCGATAATTAGAACGAAAAAAAACACTGTCTTTCGAACACACCGAAAATCACCAGAAATTCAGAAAGATAATATGAAGATGTAACAGATCTGGTATTTCATTCGCATGGAGGGGAAAGTTATCCTTTATATAACTGTTTAGCAGCTCATAAATCATCAATAACAGCTACAGCAACTGTTTTATAGAAACATCTAGAAGCGTAAACAATTGGAATGAAAAGATACGAAGGGTAGTTTGGCAATTAGTCATGTTATTGTAGTTAGGCAGAAATATGTACTATGCTTGTTCTATTGCCCACATTATGTGGGTCCATATTATTTGAAGAATGCCAGTATTGCAGGATGCAGTCAACTATAATTTTGTGCTCAACTTAGAAATGGATAAACAGTAAGTGTAAGTAGAATGGGCAGATACACTCCGGACAAGCAAATATCTCCCGAGAGCTTAGATGAATCTCCCATTGAATCTAATAAAGATAGAAAATGTGATTAAAAGAAAATAGTTAAGTACTAAAATACCTTTGTATCTACCACCAGGAAAGAATGCCATTTTTCTCTGGGCATTTCAAAGCAAGGGTATTTCCTGAAAATGATGGAGGTTTGTCACAACATGGGGTGGGGCATTGCTGAAGTTCCAGTTTTAGTTTTGGGCAGCTCAGTTAGAGAGAACTCAGCCATTCTTAACAAAGGAACACATGTGTTAAAGTACTGGGGTCTGGAGATCCTTAACAAACTGATGAGGAGGGTAGAGTTTTAGATACATTCTCCAACCCAAGATTGTTCAAGAAACTGTGTCTAAATGTGATGATGAGTTCAAGTCAAGTCAATATATAATTGAGAAAATAACTGCTTGACCTTTAACTTGACAGTGTGGGGCATGCCATCAGGTTCAGACATGTTCAAGGATAAGCTGGCATTTCTCTTAGGAGCAAAACACATTAACATGATCAAATTTACAATCTCTTCTTTGCAAATTAGGAGTTTTGAAGAACTTCATAGCAAATAACGCTTTAGAGATGAATAAAGATTTTCCATAATAACTTACTAGAAAGTTTTAATTCTATTAAAGACTCGGAGGCGAGCATTATGCTTCTCTTTCTTTTATTCGACAATAAAGAAAAGAGCTCAGCAGCAAGATATTTGTGCACCAAAAGTGAGTGTGCCATGAGTAATGTGCAGAAAACAGGTGCACCAAATATATATCATAAACATAGCAATATTACAGTAGTATAACAGTAATATCTTAACATAAAAGGTAAGAGTCTCTGAAGAAAACTACATTTCCCAGGGAGCCTGGCTCCAGTTCATTTTGAGGCCATCAACATGTGACCTAGTCCACCAATAGTTGTTCATATCCCCTGCATAAACAGTCCTAAACATGATGACACTTCCTCTTTCTGGGCTGCGAACTTGGCTGTCCATAGTAGGAGATAAATGTAGCTAACATGAAGAAGAAGAACTTGTGTCGGGCCGTGATCAGTCGGACTTGTCTGCAGGCGCTGTCAAGAAAAAGGAACATTTTAGTCTCTTGTATATGACAACCCTAGATCCCTTATCAGGCTGGGAGAAAATCTTGGAGTTATTGCGATAGGGTACATGTAAATTTCAGAACATTAATCTTTTCATTACATCTTAATTAACATCAGGTAACATGTTGTTATTTTCTCGCCGGGTGGGATAATGCTCGCCTCCGAGTCTTAAATAGAATTAAGACTTTCTAGTAAGTTATTATGGAAAATCTTTGTTCTATGTCAAGACCAGAGGCTCCCATTATGCTTGTTTAAAGCTTACTTACCACAATAGATGCCGGCTGATCTACTGGCTTTAGGTAGAATTGTTTGAAAACTGATTCACTAGCCCAGTCTGCCGTCCTCATGATATCTTCTAGGCGAACTCCTGCCTGAAATGCTTTAGAGGCCATGGCTCCTCTAACTGAGTGGGCTCCGAAATGCTTGGTGTCTATCCCTGCTTGAGCTAGCATCCACCAGACCCAACGTGCTAAGGTCGGTGCCGATACTGCTTTGTGCGGTTTACGCAGTGCGATCAGTAGCTGCCCGTTAGGGGAAGTTCTGAGCGGAGCCGTCTTTTCTTCATAGACTTTCAAGCATTTAATCAAGCAGAGCTTCGGTTGATCTCTAAAGGCGGGATAGGAAATCACCCTGGAATTGCACTTTGTTCTTCTATGAATATGGAAGACAATGCCGTCAGGAGAAAAGGTTCTGCCAGCTAGATCTAGAGCTTGGATGTCTGAGACTCTCCTGCAGGAGACCAAGCTCTGGAGTAGTGAGTTTGCCAGATAGGGCTGTACGCGATAGTTCTTTGTTATTAGGCCATGCCAGAAAAAGGTTCAGTACTTTATTAACATCCCAAAGCTTGTCATAGTGAGCTGGAGGTGGGACGGTAAGCCTTACACCCTTGAGCAACCTGCAGACGAGGTGGTGTTCTCCTGCTGGTACTCCTTGGATAAGGTCATGACCTGTGGAAATTGCTGAACGGTAGGCGTTCACAGACCTGTAGGCGAGCCCTTTTTCCGCTAGGGATGCTAGAAAATTCAAAATCTCTTCTATAGGTGCTGAAATTGGATGTAATCCTTTCTCACAACACCAGGAGCTCCAGATGCTCCAAGAGTTGGAGTATCTCTTCCGGATACTAGGAGCCCAGCTCTCTTCGATAAGGTTGATCGCTTTGTGAGACATGCCTGGGACTCTCCATCTTGACCTGAAATCCTCCAGGCTGCTAAAGTCAGAGATCCTTCGAGGAGGAGAGGATGACGTTGACCTGATGGATCTAATAGGAGATCCGGAAACTGGGGTAGTAGGATTGGAGAATCCGTAAAAAGTTCCAGAAGAAATGGATACCAAGTCTGAGATGTCCAGACCGGCGTTATAAGGATCAGTTTTGCATGCTCTTGAGGGGCCTTCGCCAGGGTCCTCGCTATCATAGTGAAAGGAGGAAAGGCATACAGTATTCCCTGGGACCATGACTGTAGGAATGCGTCTGATCAACTGCTGCTGGGTCCGGCCTCCAGCTGTAGAAAGCTGGTAGTTGGGAGTTGGGAGTTGAGTCTATGGACATCGGACCCCAGATCCCCTGAAGGCGCAGGAAAATCTCTCTGTTGATTCTCCAATCGCTGTAATCTGTCGAGTGGAGTGAGTACCAGTCCGCCACTGCATTTGAGATGCCGGGAAGGTACTCTGCTGTAACTGAAATCTGGTGATCCAGACAGAAATGCCAGAAGTCTTTGGCTAATTCTGCTAAGGGTCTCGACTTGGTGCCACCCAGATGGTTGATGTATCTTACTGCTGAGATGTTGTCCATCTTTAGCAAAATACAGCAACTCGCTTTGTCTTTGGCAAAAGAGCGCACTACAAAGGAACCTGCAAGAAGCTCTAGACAATTGATATGAAGGTCCAGCTCCTGTGGGGACCAAGTCCCTTCCGTGGCTATGGGACCGCATCTCGCTCCCCAACCGGAGCGACTGGCATCCGACTCGATAATAATATCTGGAGCGGAGCCGAAGATGGCTCTGCCATTCCAGGCTTCCATGTGAGAGAGCCACCAGTTGAGCTCTGTCCTCGCTTGAGGAGACAGTGTCAGTAGTTGAGAATAAGAAAGGTTTCTCCTTAAGTGTTGGCCTTTTAATCTTTGCAGCTCCCGATAGTGAAGAGGGCCGGGAAATATAGCTTGGATGGAAGATGAAAGTAGCCCTATCCCTCTTGCTAGTTCCCGAAGGGAGAACATGCTCTTCTGTAAGAGTCTGCGTATTTCTCTTTTGGTAGAGTGAATCTTGGCTAATGGGAGTCGAAGCTGCAAATTCTGTGTATCCACTATGAATCCTAGAAATTCCATATTTCTGGATGGAAGTAGAACTGACTTCTCCCAGTGTATAAGAAAACCTTGGCTGTGCAGCAAGTTTATTGCCAGTTCGGTTTGTTTCTGAACTAACTCCTGTGATTGGGCCATGAAAATAATGTTGTCTAGATAAATTATGAGACGAACACCTTGCTCTCTTAATAGAGGTACTACAGGTCATAAGAGTTTGGTAAATACCCAAGGCGCCAAAGAGAGTCCGAATGGGAGACTTGTGAATTCCCAATCTCGGTTTCTCCAGGAGAATCTGAGGTAACTGATGTGTGTTTGATGAATCGGTACTGCGAGGTAAGCGTCTTTTAAGTCTAGGCGCATAAGCCAGTCGTTCGGTCTGAGAAGATCTCTGAGCATGTGTATACCTTCCATTTTGAAATGGCGGTAAAGGATGAACTCGTTGAGGGCTCTGATGTTTATGACTGGGCGCACTTTTTGCTTCCTGCGTACCAGAAAATGGGACTGAAGAAACCTCCCTGACTTGAGCAGGGGCGAATCGCGTGCTTCTGATGGAGACTGAGTATTTCGCTGTCTAAGGCAGTTTGGTCTGATAGAGACATTACTATGGGAGCGGGGCGACATGTCTGAATGGGCTGTGTAAAAAATTCTAGGTGTAGACCCCAAGCTGTGTCCCTGACCCAGGCATCTCCCGATAAGGTATCCAAAGCATTTGCAAACATCCTTAACCTCCCTCCTATAGGTGTTTGTGCCACTGGCGCAGTTATCAGTACACTGACCTGTGGGTTGTTGCTGGGCTGGGTATCTGGCTGCTCTCCTCCAGGGACGCCCTCTACCACGACCTCTCGCGGGGAAGAAAGTGTCGGGGCGTTCTTGCCAGGAATGATGCTGACCTCGAGATTGTTGAGGTCTCTTGTCGAAGAAGTAACGGCCGGAAGAGCGACCTCTTCCTCTTCCGGCCCTGGAGAAAACCTTGGTTGCAAATACTCTTTTTATTGAAGCCTGTGCTTTGTCTAACGCCGTGAATGTCCCGACGAATTTTGTCATCTCCTTCATGAAAGGGTCTCTGAAAAGCTGGCCTTGGGCCGTTGGGCCGGATTCTGTGTCTGCCAGTTCGGTTAATTTTGCATCTATCTTGTATAGGATGCCTTTCCGTCGCTCTGTTGAAATGGTGCTACTGGCGTTGCCCAAGAGGCAAATAGCCCTCTGGACCCAACCGAACAGTATCACTGGGTCGATGGGGTCCGATGAGGAGATGCTGCATTCGCAAGATCGGAGATTTTTGCTAGAGGACCTGCTATGTCCAATACTTTGTCCTGGCAGGCTTTCCAGGCGCGATCGATACCCTTCCTGGGGTCTTTAACGTTTTTACCCAAAAAGGTAATCATTTTAGAATCGAGCTCTGGAGTCAGAGCTACTTTATCCGCAATGTCTGGTCATGGACATTCAGCACATAGTCTGGCGCGAACTTCTTTATCAAGCGGCTTGCGCAGCCTAAGGTGGATGTAACTCGACGTCTTGGAAGATGGTTCCGAGTCGGTGGACCTGGGGTGTATTAAGTCTTCCGGGGTAAATGTACCTTCAGTAGAAGGTTTGGTCCCGGTTGTGTCATTAGGGATGGGGTCTGCCGCAATCCATGACGCAGAGGGTCTTGAATCCTCGAAATGAAATTCCTCATCTGAAGAGGAGTGAGAAAGATCAGCGTCATAGACGATTTTGTTATGATCTTTTTCTTCCGAGCCCTGTCCGTGCCCCTCCGGGCTTGAAGGTCTAGTTCCCCTTGTTTCCTCCTCGGGGTAAGAGGGTAGATGGGAAGGGGTTACCTTCCTATTCATGAAGGCTTGTTTCAGCCTTGAGAAGGCGTCCGTTATGGCAGCTGTGGCATTAGATGGCTGGCTCGGGGGGGGTCGTAGAGCTTTTACTCTTGCGAGCCGGTATACATCCCCCTTCTGTAAGGTGCTTCCTTTTCTGTGTTCTCTTCCTCCCAGGAGGGGAGGTCCCTCTGAAATGCTCCTCCATAGTATCTAGGCGATTTTGTATGGGAATGAGCATATCCGTTACAGCTTTCTTAACACTGGTCTCCACAGAGGATCCCAGAACCTTCTGAAAACTATTAGTCATTGCCACTTCATCTATGTAACAGTGATCTCCCTCAGCCTCAGACCAAGCCTGATCTGATTGAGGCGAGTACTGTTCTGCCATTATAAAATAAAAGCACCTTACTGACTTTCTTTTTTTTTTTCTGTGTTTCCGAACGCCTTCTCTCACTGCCCAGTAATGTTATTTCAGTTCAGCTTTGTAATTGTTATTAAATGCTGAATAGAGAATTTCTTTGCTATATGCGCGGTGAAAAGTCAGCGAGAAGAAACGGTCGCTCTTGTCTGAGGAAAGATTCCGGCGCTCGAGCTGCAAGAACCGTTATATTACAACAGGCATGCGCGCTCAAGCGCCAGAATGTAGAGGAAAGGACCCAGAGAGCAGGAGCACCCCTGGTGGCCTGCATGCGGTGCAGCGTGGTCCGACTAGGCCGCGCCGGATCCCTAGTACCTCAGGAGCGCAACGAAGTTGCGACAAGGCCGGCGCGAGCAGTCGGCGAATCCGCTGGATGAGCGGAATCGTGTGAATCGGTCTCCGAGGTCAGAGGACTGACGTCAGAGCCCAACATAAAATTACAAATTATTATTATTATTTTTTTTTTTTAAAAAAGAATATTGAAAGTAAAATTCGTATAAGTCTATAACTATGCAGTAAACATTATGACATTTTGTAACGTTATCTTTTAAATTATAAAATTATGACGTAAGCAGTGCTAAACATGAAGTACTCATCTCTTGCTGTGAGCAGCAAAGAAAGAGGAAGTGTCATCATGTTTAGGACTGTTTATGCAGGGGATCTGAACTACTATTGGTGGACTAGGTCACATGTTGATGGCCTCAAAATGAACTGGAGCCAAGCTCACTGGGAAATGTAGTTTTCTTCAGAGACTCTTACCTTTTATGTTAAGATATTACTGTTATATTACTGTTATATTGCTATGTTTATGATATATATTTGGTGCACTTGTTTTCTGCACATTACTCATGGCACACTCACTTTTGGTGCACAAATATCTTGCTGCTGAGCTCTTTTCTTTATTGTCGAATAAAAGAAAGAGAAGCATAATGGGAGCCTCCGGTCTTGACATAGAATTTGGGAAACACGTAGGTAAGGAATGGTGGAACACATCTTTAAGGTAGCTGCATCATATTATTAAAGGAGCAACTGTAAAGAACACCATAAGCACTGTGTCCTGGAGGACAAATATTTTGGGAAATGTAGGGAGCAGAAGTAAGCAAACTATTCACCAGATTTATAGAAGTTTGCTTATTATTTCTGGTTTTAACGTGAAATAATCTTGTTGGAAAAAGTTGTTAGCCTACATTATGTTGATATCTAGGAGGCAATGTATGAGGCATTGGTGTACTGCAGAACTGCTCGAGGTCAAGGATGGGGGAAAACTGAATTCCAAAATGATAGGCAACAATAGACTCAAAGTATATGAAATTACATGAGCATTTAGTTAGTATCAACTGTGTGCATTTCAGAAGAAGCAAGATGCTTAAAGAATGACTACACTATTTACGAATCACTGATATTGTTCAGGTGGAGAGCTCACAAGATGAACAATCCTTGTTTGAGCAAGGAGCTGAATACAACTGTTTAAATTCCCATTATAGATGGTCATCGTTATGTAATGCTTGAAAGTGTCATGTATTAATATCAGTTTAAATTAAATTAAATCAATTAAATTAAATTATTATTTTAAATAGGAAATGTGTAAACAACTGTTCAGCATGCGCAGATCTGTAGAAAAGCATGACAACATGGTGAGAAAGGTAAGACGAATAAAGATATCACAATTACCAAAAGGTCATTCATTCATGCATTGCCACATTGTTATAGTTGCAGTTTATGGTCCCCATTTTGCGTTGCAACATATCTTTTCAACTGTGTCTTAATATGTTAAGAAGCATTTGCCTTATTATGTGTCATACCCTTTACACTATCACACAGACATCAAACGTGCATATTGAAATGTATCCAGATCACTAAAATGATATGCACACAAACAAATAGGTGATGGCTGGAAGGTGTAGAATTAATCTTCAACCTCTGGCAGAAGGGATGTAACCTAGCAGTTTGGACTGGACTGCCACTTTGGTGGTGGGATCAAGCTGATTTGCATATGGTCTTTCACCTTTCTGTAATGGGTTGGCAAGTGAAGAACAATGGTCTAGGGGGTTGCCCATTGCAAGTAACAGAGGTTTAAGATTAATTCTCAATCTTCAAGACACCATCCCTTTGTTTTACACTAAAATTATATGGGACAATGTGCACGGTATAACCTGTTACACAGAGATTCTGGTTTATTATACTGCTGTGGTTATTATGTGAACCTGGGAGCCGATTCACAAACACGTTTTTGGGAGTCACTATGACTTACTCTTTAATTACTCACTGATTAAGACTATACATTTCATGACTATGTTACCTAGAGGACCTCTGACTTAAAACAGGAACAAGAAGAGTAAGTCAGGAGTAAGTCATAGTTACTACCAGCAGATGTGTTTCTGAAAGGAATCATCTCTCTCCAGGAGTAATTAAGAGTTACTTCTGGAAATTTGCTTGCAAATTGACCTCTATTACACAGTTTGGCATGCACAGTTTATTATAACTTAGTGCTTACATTTCTTTCATTTGGTTGGTGTCTTTGTTCAAGAAAACTGAGGTATATGTTTGCGCATTGTTTTATTGATCGGTTGTACAATTGTTCAGCTTTATTCCATTTAATTTTTGCCACAACTCTGATGTTATGTGGCACTGTTATTTGTATGCAGAAAAACACATGTATGTGAGGGTTATTAGTAAGTGAGTTAACTAATGCATTACTGGCAGAATAAGTAAAAGAGGGAGCTGGATGCTCATTGTTGCCATCTGTTGTCGTACGCTATGTGGGTAACTAGATAAGTTGTATGAGTCTAAGTGGCTCTTTAGATGCAAGTGGATAATATGATGTAAAGCTGATTAAATATTCACCTCTTCCTTTTTTCTGGACCTTATAACATATCTTCACACACAAATAGAAATATCACTGCATCCAGAAAGATGTACCTGAAACTCAGAAAACTTCGCACGTAGAATATAATTCCAGAACCAAGAGAAAATATGATGATAGCTCAAAGTGAAACACATGCAGTACAGTATATGTGATACTTGTGCACAAATATTAGATGATATGGAACAGATTAACTGTCAAAGGGACCATTACAGGTTGAACTGTATTCAACATACCAAGACAATAATTACGAACAAACAGTCTAGTTAGTTAACAGATCATGTGAAATGATAGCGATATCCTGTTAAGAAGTACATAGTTGGGTGAAAAGGGGACCCTCATGGTATGAACCCAATAATAGGACAGTTGCATTAATGTACCCGCCACACTACCCCCAGTGTACATCATAAAGCCCCCACAGAGACAACCCCTCCACATAAGGCTTGAACAACTGGCCCACAAGCCCCCAAACAGTATCTCTCTACACGCATTGTCCCAATACATAGAATGATGTAGGGGCATGTGATTTCCTTGATAGAACCCAGTAAGTGGAGGAATTATCATGTGAAAGGTAAGGTAAACAAGAACTTTCTGTTGGCAGCTGGTGTACAAGAAGTGAGAATTAAGGGAAGAAAATGAACATCATATTTAGACATTGGAGATAGAAATAGTGAGTTAACACACATTGAGAAACACATTGAAGATGAAATGAGAAAGGGACAGACATATATGGATGAATTGGAAGAGTATCCATCAGACATAGCAGTTGAAGGTGGGCATCATTCTTTTGATGATCCATGTTCTACTCCAGTCTTTGCACCTTTTAATCCCCCACGCAAGTCTCAATCCTCTTCACATGTAGGCCCCATTTTTAAATCTCCCCCTACAAGTCATATCCCACTTCTAATTTGAATCCTAGTCTTAATCCAGTGACAGTCAATAACACTCCATTTTGGGAGCAGGGAAATCTACACTCAAGAAGCAGGGTTTGAGACTCATTATAGAACAGCAATATGGTTGTTGTTTTACCTACAAACCACTTTGACACTCTTAATAGTGTCATGAAACACTTGGCAGACCCATACAAATGATGGTGTTTTCTGAACATGGAGCTAGGAATGTTCTTACTGTGGCTATGAACCCCACAGCCAATTATTATGAGGGGGAGGGGATCAAGCAGTGGTGCAGGACATATGCACCATCAGAGGTTGCTGCCTCATAAACGAAGCTCTATGGACCTATAACCTATAACTCACATGACTCTGCCTGAGTCATTCCTGCAAGTCTGGAAGCAATCTTGAGAACACTGATTGGTCCAACAAGGTCATGTGACACACTACCTCCCTTGTTATCTAGTCTCCTATGTGACTATGTGTGTCTAGCCCAGTAGTCTGCAGCTAAGGGCCAAAATCAGCAATGGGAAAGTAACAGTTTAGGTCTGTGGGGGCTAGAAAGTGCCTAGGGACAGAGCCCCTGATCATACCAGGACGGACTTTACTATAATATTTTGTTTCATATGCTACCATTTCTCAACACCGTCTTTTGCACCCATCACACAGATATTGTAATAGCCAATATATGACCATTCATATGCAGCCTCTGAGATATCTCAACCGCGAGTTTATGTCAATCTGAGATGCTGACAATTGAAATGAAATCGAACAATTCCCCCTAGTAAGAGATTGTTTGATCACAGCAAGGAAGTAATGTCCAACTTTAGCATTTGATGCAAGAATACGTAGGCAGTTTGAGTGACGATGCCATACACGGCGACAGCGCCGTACTCCGAGGTAGTGTGACAGATTACATACCTCGACTCTCTGCGTCTTTATTTGTTTACACTTTTGTACTCGAGGCTTATCCATCATTGCTCCGCGTGCCGGTGACCTAAGGTGGCCCAGCGTACAGACGCCCAGCACAGATGAGGCCACGCCCATTTGTTTTATGAACGTATGGCGTGAGTATACGTCATCAGGAAGAATGCAGATCACGTGAACACCCCAACCCAGTATTTTTACGAGATTTGCATTCAGGCTCAGTCAGCACACACCGCATTGGAGACAGCCCGTTCACATCGATAGAGTCGATACAGTACCAGCAGAAGGAAGCAACGACGTAATCCTAAGGTCGCATAGCACCCATTTCGGTGAGTGAGCTTTTAAATGCAGGATGTCCGTGGACTAGAGAGACACAGAAGTTGGCACTTTGCTCCCCCTTTCACTATATACTCCTTCTCCTGATCCACAGTGGAAGTTGCTAACAGTTCTGTTGTAGCGGATGGCAATGCAGACCTGAGTTTAGATATCATCTAGTTTAAAAAAAGGTAGCAGGCGCTCCTCTCCAGAAAGAACATAGCATGGTAACCTGTTCTGAGATGAGAGTTTGCAGCACACGCTTTTTACTCACTGTACCTTTCACAGATGGGAAATATCCATTTGCATATCAGTCTTTGTCCCGCCCACATGGGCAGTCCAGCACCGAAATGCTATGGCAATTCCTCTCTGAACAAGAGTACCAACAGCAACCCCATACACGTGTTTCAGCCTTGTTGGGCCTCATCAATGAGGTGAAGCTGTGCCTCTTTGAGCGCAGTGAGCAGGGAGTCCACATCTGGTTGCCCCCAGGTAACTCAGGGTGACCAACCCAAGTTCCTTGCAAATGTTTCAAAAAGGGTAGCAGGCACTCCTCTCCAGAAAGAACATAGCATGATAACCTGTTCTGAGATGAGAGTTTGCAGCACACACTTTTTGCTCACTGTACCTTTCACAGATGGGAAATATCCATTTGCATATCAGTCTTTGTCCCGCCCACATGGGCAGTCCAGCACCGAAATGCTATGGCAATTCCTCTCTGAACAAGAGTACCAACAGCAACCCCATACACGTGTTTCAGCCTTGTTGGGCCTCATCAATGAGGTGAAGCTGTGCCTCTTTGAGCGCAGTGAGCAGGGAGTCCACGTCTGGTTGCCCCCAGGTAACTCAGGGTGACCAACCCCAAGTTCCCTGCAAATTTTTCAAAAAAGGTAGCAGGCGCTCCTCTCCAGAAAGAACATGGCATGGTAACCTGTTCTGAGATGAGAGTTTGCAGCACACGCTTTTTGCTCACTGTACCTTTCACAGATGGGAAAACTATTTGCATATCAGTCTTTGTCCCGCCCACATGGGCAGTCCAGCACCGAAATGCTATGGCAATTCCTCTCTGAACAAGAGTACCGACAGCAACCCCATACACGTGTTTCAGCCTTGTTGGGCCTCATCAGTGAGGTGATGCTGTGCCTCTCTGAGCACAGTGAGCAGGGAGTCCACGTCTGGTTGCCCCCAGGTAACTCAGGGTGACCAACCCAAGTTCCTTGCAAATATTTCAAAAAGGTAGCAGGCGCTCCTCTCCAGAAATAACATGGCATGATAACCTGTTCTGAGATGAGATTTTGCAGCACACGCTTTTTGCTCACAGTACCTTTCACAGATGGGAAATATCCATATGCATATCAGTCTTTGTCCCGCCCACATGGGCAGTCCAGCACCGAAAGGCTATGGCAATTCCTCTCTGAACAAGAGTACCAACAGCAACCCATTACACGTGTTTCAGCCTTGTTGGGCCTCATCAGTGAGGTGACGCTGTGCCTCTCTGAGCACAGTGAGCAGGGAGTCCACGTCTGGTTGCCCCTAGGTAACTCAGGGTGACCAACCCCAAGTTCCTTGCAAATATTTCAAAAAGGTAGCAGGCGCTCCTCTCCAGAAAGAACATGGCATGATAACCTGTTCTGAGATGAGAGTTTGCAGCACACCCTTTTTGCTCACTGTACCTTTCACAGATGGGAAATATCCATTTGCATATCAGTCTTTGTCCCGCCCACATGGGCTGAGTGGTTCTTTAGTTTGGGATTGTCCATAGGTAGTTCGAGGGCTGAACCGAGCGGTCTATAAATTAGCCCGATCAAGTCTTTTTATTGTTTGATGTGTTTTTGCGCGGGGTAGTCCGTGAGACCATAGTTTGCATATTTGGTCACCATCTTCTTTTGAGAGAAGGAGTTCAGTCGGTTTTTAGAGAGAGAGTGACCTACACTTTATTGTCACTATGGCCGTAGATAAAACTAAGAGTTACGCTGAGAAATATGTAGAGGAATTACTAGCCAAAGCATCCTTCCAGTTGGACGAAGGATAAGGACCATTGACAACAAATCTCAGCAATTGGGACGAACTGGAACAATGCAAAAAAAGACATGTGCGGACTGAATTACTCGGTTCATTAATGATTGAATACTTGCGCTCGGGTACTTTACCGCAAGGACTCATAGTACGTAACGAACCTAGGCTATTTTTGGATAACAATCAATTCATATTACAATGGAGCTACATTGCGAATAAATATGGACGTGATTGGGTGATTCTAATTATTGATACCGCACAAGAGATGCTAATCAAAATCACAGGTGGCCTGGAAAAAATGGAAAATGATATAAAAAATTGGTCTCCTTGGACATTTACAAAAAACGCTTAGAAGAGATATCTCAAGAAATTGCAGAATTCAAGACCTTTTGTACCAAAGATCTCATCTCAAGGATGAAAAAGATCTAATCCAATTCTCTCATGAGAATGCCTTTTATTACACAAAAGATGGTTATGTGCCTTCGAATATTCAACAAAAACGACAAACCCAACAAAAATCAGGAAGGACAGGTAACACTTCTTTCAGCTCAGGAAATTCAAGTGATGGAAGCAGTCACTGCAATAACTATAGAGGTCAAAGACCATATAGGAACAGAGGGAGACAACAAAGAGGTGGCAACGGCAATAGACGACAACAGAGAGGCGGTGGAAATTATAATAAAATGTATTCAGGCCAATCCAATCCACAGCAACAACAACAGTTTCACTCGGGCCAATCGAATCCACAGCAACAACAAGAGACTAACGCATCGGTCTCTTTTTTAGACCAGCGCTTAGCCCCCCAACAGTTGGGAACATGAAGAAAGAAGGATGAGGAGCAACCATCCTTATTAGTAAATTTATCACAGTACGTTCTACTAAAGTTGAAATAAAAGTCCTTAATAAAGGATTAGGCCTCGTACCTACAGCTACATTTGATAAATTCCAAACTCGGATTGACGTAGAGTGTTTATTGCGCAAAATACATTTGAGACAATATTTCAGTGACAACACTTACGATTCACCTGAGACTTGCGGAAGAAATCCCTATTTGAACCTCCAGTCAATAGCAGAACACCGGAGGCCATGGTTTATGCAAAAAGAGTTTGACTGGACATTTCTTTATTGGAAAAATCTAAAAGACCCGAGAGCTTTCATAATTTCAGCAATGAAGAAAAAAAAGCCACCAAAAGTTTATCCAACAACAAGGAAATAATTATCAGAAAGGCTGACAAAGGAGGAGCAGTTGTTGTATTGGATATATCAGCATACATCAGTGAGTGCGACAGACAGCTTGGGAATAAGGAATTCTATACATTGATCAGTGGGGATCCCACGACCAAACTAACTACTCTCATCACAGAAAAACTCAAGAAAGCATTACAAAGTGATTGGATTTCCAAACAGGAGTTTGAGTACCTGAATGTTACTAAACCCTCGATGCCCAAATTTTACATTCTACAAAAAATACACAAATCTTTGGAAAACCCTCCAGGTCGCCCTATCGTGTCCGGCAAAGGCTCCTTGTTAGAACCTCTATCAACGTTTGCAGACAAATATTTGAAACCTTATATTGCAACTATGTATTCTTACATCCAGGATGCAACAGAGGTAATTAATCTAATAGAGAACCTGAAGGTAGAACCTGAAACCCAATTTCTTGCGAGTCTGGACATAGTCTCATTGTATACATGTATTCCCCAGAAAGCTACATTGGAGGTACTCGAAGAAGTTCTTCTAACCGAAAGGACCACGGGAATGACACCCAATAGCTTCATTTTATGGTGCGCCGAAATCGCACTTACAGAAAATTACTTTTGCTTCAACAAAACACTGTACCATCAAACCCATGGTACTGCTATGGGCTCCCCGGTAGCTCCTACAGCTGCTAATTTATATGTAGAAAAATTTGAGATCAAGCATATTTACCAGACCTCGAACCCTTATTTTGATCAAATCGTGTTATGGCGTAGATTCATAGACAATATTTTGATCATCTGGGAAGGAACAGTGGATTAATTTGTTGAATTTACCCATTGGATGAATCAACAAAATCAATTTCTGAAATTTACATCGACACACAGCAGAAATGAGATCAGTTTCCTTGATATTTCCATTTGGATAGATCCAGAAGAACATGTTCTAAAGGTCAGACCCTATCATAAGCCCACTGATCAGAATGCATTATTGAATTTCAACAGTTGCCACCCAAGACACACTCGGGAGAATCTACCCTTTGGGCAGTTTTTGCGTCTCAAACGCAACAGCACATTGAATCAAACTTTTTTATCTGAGGCCACAACACTTAGCTCCAAACTACAGGATAAAGGCTACCCTAAAAAAAGTAGTGAAGAGAGCATTGAAGAGAGCTAAAAATAACAATAGAGAAGCCTTACTGCATACCGGAACAGGAACGAGAAGAATACCGAGATTGTGTTTGTAAGTACCTTCAACACCCGGCCGAATGAAATTACCAAAATCATCAGACGACACTGGAACATACTTGAAAGAGGTGATAGTTAATTGACCAACCCATTATGCGCGTTTCGACGAAGTACTAATCTGAAGGAACTGTTGACGAAAAACGATATTTCATTGAAAAGCAGTATACAAACTAAGATCACGGAACAATGGGGATTACCCAAACTTACTGGACACTCACCATGTGGAGAATGCGTGAATTGTAAATATACTAGACGATCCACAGAAGTAGACCTGGGACTGCTCAAACCATGGCGACAGACAGGATTCACCGACTGTAATTCCACCAATATAGTATATGCCATCTGGTGCCCATGTACTAAAATTTACATTGGCATGACAGAGAGGAAGGCTAAGCAACGAATTAGTGAACATCGCAGCTGCATTAAAAATAAGGTTTTCTCAGCCCCCCTTGTTCCTCATTTTTTGACTATGGAACACGCCAGCGATACATTGAAATGGACCATATTGTGGCAACAAACTAGAACTAATGACAAAGCAGGAGATGCGAAGAAATTGTTCTTCAGAGAACAAAGGCTGATATTTCTTACCAAAGCATCAGAAATAGATTTAAATCAAATTATTACTTGGAATAGCTTCTGAGGTAATCAAGCGAGCCATTTGTTGAGCATCGAGTGGCCACCTTTTAAGTGACTAGCTAGAAACCCACTCTTGACCTTACGTGAGCCCTAGTTAATATTTTGTTTCATATGCTACCATTTTTCAACACCGTCTATTGCACCCATCACACGGATATTGTAATAGCCAATATAAGACCATTCATATGCAGCCTCTGAGATATCTCAACCACAAGTTTATGTCAATCTGAGAAGCTGACAATTCAAATGAAATCGAACAATTCCCCCTAGTAAGAGGTCGTTTTATCACAGCAAGGAAGTAATGTCCAATTTATGCATTTTATGCAAGAATACGTAGGCAGTTTGAGTAACGATATGCCATACACAGCGACAGCGCCGTGCTCCGAGGTAGTGTGACAGATTACATACCTTGACTCTCCGCGTCTTTAATTGTTTACACTTTTGTACTCGAGGCTTATCCATCATTGCTTCTCGTGCCGGTGACCCAAGGTGGCCCAGTGCACAGACGCCCAGCACAGATGAGGCCATGCCCATTTGTTTTATGAACGTAAGGCGTGAGTATATGTCATCACGAAGAATGCAGATCACGTGAACACCCCAACCTGGTATTTTTACGAGATTCGCATTCAGGCTAAGTCAGCACACAGCGTGTTGGAGACAGCCCGTTCACATCGGCCGAGTCGATACAGTACCAGCAGAAGGAAGCAACGGCGTAATCCTAAGGTCGCATAGCATCCATTTCGGTGAGTGAGCTTTTGAATGCAGGATGACCATGGACTAGAGAGACACAGAAGTCCTTATGGCACTTTGCTCCCCCTCTCACTATATACTCCTTCTTCTCTTCCACAGTGGAAGTTGCCAACAGTTCTGTTGTAGCGGATGGCAACGCAGACCTGAGTTTAGATATCATCTAGCATAAGGATATCTGACTCATAGTACCACACAGGTAAATTGAACTTATGACCTGTTTTTACATACGCAATAGTAAGCTTTTCACCTCAAGGGTGTCTTTTTAAGCAGAACAACAGTATTGCCAGGCCTGCACCCCTAATATGAGTAGGGTTCCTTCCAGCCATGATACATACTTTTGTTTTGAACTGGAGTATGTAGATTTATACATCCATTACAAGACAGCATGAAACAAACTTTGGATGAAGGAATCAGTTCACGCTAGACTATAGTATAGCCGTGATTGTACATAACACCAGACAAATGAATGACATGTGACCATTCCATAACTCGTGTGAGAGGCACATTAGAAGACGGCCGAGTAGACAAGACTGATGTGTGTATGCCATCATCTCCTCCTCTCTAGTTCCAATTGTTTTTCTCTTTTTCTTGAATTGTAGAGTGGTGTGGTCTGTTGAGAAGACTCGATACCAAAGTGATTCAGGTGGCCAAAGGGAGAATTTATACATTTGTTGACAAGGTAAGCCCTTGTTGAGGAAAATAACATACTCCTAGGGTAGCAGGCAGCTTGAACTTAGAATCAACACTAATTGCCTGTTTTGTATGTTCTTTTCTCCTCCTCTCTCCCCTCGTTTCTGGTTCATCATTTCCTGTGGTCCCCCTCAAGGTCTGACGATGGGACTCCAAACAGCCACTCTTCACATTGTGTGAAGAATAAGAATATAAGCCTAGTCTGGTACAGGCCAAAGTTAATGTGTGAGGCTGTTTTGTTGTTAATACAGTTTTGTGTTGTTGGTTCCCCTGAAGAAGTCTACAGACGATTGTTAGAATTTGTTGTTGTGAGATAGACGAAACATGTTGGGTTACATAGACTGAAAAATAAACAGTGTTGAGAATTGTTATTAGGTTGAAACTGAAGTCCCCTACAAGCATATTAAGGGAGACTATAAATGACACATTCTTCTTGTTAGGCATCCTCAAAAAAGAGGACGTGCCTTTCGCTGCCCAACCAACATTGTATTGCACTTTATTAGCTAATTTGCACATTATCATCGCACTGTGAAATGAATTGGTGTTAACACTAAACTATTGGTTTTAGGTTTGTATAGGAAGGGTGTGGTGTTATGAATATTTTATGTATGTTTTTTACTTCGAATCATTTTTTTATGAATTTTGTTATATGCCTCGGAAAGTGGTGTGTTTGTAATACTTGTACATAATATTTTTTCACAAATATATGTGTGTTCTTTTCGATAAAATAAACAAAACATTGTTTAAAGAAAATTAATGTCTCAGGACCTATTTGGTACATGGCCCCAGTTAGGTATATGATGGACTGAAGAAGAGAGGGAGGAAGACTGAGTGGTTCTTTAGTTTGGGATTGTCCATAGGCAGTTTGAGGGCTGAACCGAGCGGTCTATAAATTAGCCCGATCAAGTCTCTTTATTGTTTGATGTATAGGACTTTATAGAGACCACCCTTTGCCTGACTCCTGCTTTGATTCACAGGGACTTTTCATTCCAGTGACTCTCCATTCCATACAATACTTCTGCTTTCTCTGCGACCAGAAGATGGCCAAATCCTCCAACTTCACAAAATGAATCTCCTTCTCAATAACCCCCAAAAACGTTCTACAGGCTTTACTCACACATCCCAAGCCAATATCAATTGCCTCCCCCTCTCTGCTCATTGCCTATTACCTTTCCTCTAAAATCTATAAAATGTGTGGTTACTCTAGAGTCCTTATCGCTCTCTCTCCTCCACCCTTCATGCTTCCATCACCTCTTCCCCGTTAGCACTTCTACTCTTGACTATCCCACCCTACTTCTCCAACCTCCAACCAAATTAGCTCCTGTCCCTCACAGCACTAACCCATCCTACTCCTGAAGTGGTCAGAGAGTCTCAATCACCTTCCATCACCTCTCTGAGCTCTTTAACCACTCTCTCTTCACTGGACTTGTGGTTCCCTCCTTCAAATTCGCAAAAGTCCTAATCCTTATGAAGAAACCCTCTGCTGACCGAGTTTCCCTCCTTCCCCATTATTCAAAGGTCCTTTAGCAGATGGTCTTCAACCAAATCATAGTGGATATCCACTTCCATTTGACTTCCAAGGTAAGCAATCAACTGAGACAGCACTAAAGCATGTCTCCATCATTCACTCTGATGTTCACCACTCAAAACTCTCATCTGTACTCATCCTTTTATACCTCATTGCAGCTGCAGCTGCAGCTTGTGACATGTTACAAGCTCTATTCCCCTCCTCACTCACCAGAACCTTGGGTTTTGAAAATCTGCCCCCACGTGGATTTACTCGTTCTTGGAGGATCACTCCTATGAAATATCCTGGAACACACATACCTTTGACTCCACACCTCTCCTTGTCAGCGTTGCTGAAGGATCAGTCTTTAAACCACTACTTTATACCTTCTATACCTCCGTCTAAGGAGGGGTTATCTCACTGTTTGGCTTTCATTATCACCTCTTTTCTGTGGACACTCAAATCCTTTATCCTTTTTCTCCTTCAGCCCAGTCATCTTGGAATGGATTACCAACTGTCTCATTGAAATTCATCACTGGATGGTTCTCCCCCATGCTGAACAATTCACAAATGGAAGTAATCTTTCTCTGGGCTTCCATTGCCAATCCTCCTCAGCCCTCCTATCTCATTCCGATGTTCTTGCTTCCTGGCCCAAGGCTCACACCCTTGTGATCCTCTTTGATAGTTTCCGCCCTCTACAGCCATTGATTACTACCACTACCTCTAATGCTTCTACCCTTCTCAACATTTGGAAACTTTGACCATTTTTTACTCACCACTCTAGGAAATCTCTAATTTCCACCGTGATCAGCAAACTTGACTACTGATGTTGTCTTCTCTCTGGCCTCTGTACTCCCTCCCTCTCAACAATGTTCTCAACTTTTCTACCAGCCCACTTAATTACCTTCCCAGATTCTACCCCACTTCTACCTACCAACGTGATGCTGGTTTGCTATCTATGCAAAACTCCTAACGTTGCAGGGTTCTTCGCCCTGTCTACAAAGCTATCAATGGTCTTGCTTGTCAGTGCAACATGGATATGGCAAGCATAAAGGATAGATGTAAGGGGAAGAGGGGCATGAGGATGTGGAAAAGGTAGGATATATCGGGATTCCAAAAAGTGTGATGATGGAAGACAATTGTTTAAATTTGTGGCCATAAGTGGGAGCACAGAGAAAGTAAAGGAGTGGTTACAGAATGTGTGAACAATATGAGAAAACTATTAGAAGTGGGTGAAAAGCAAGTTTAGAGACCAACTGATTAGGCAGGGCGTTATCCTGGAGGCCCATAGAAGGCAGCTTTGGTGGGTGTTCCAAGTGACTACAACAGTGAGAAATATGTAGTGACGGGGAAAGGGACAAGTCACTAGTCACACATCCAATAGATATGAACTGAATGAACATTCTCAAGATAAATACAGACATTGAACTTGACATATGGTGATGATGCACTGTTTAGGGGAGGGGAAGGGGTAGGAGTGGAGTTGTTGACTATTTGTTTAACACAGGTGCCACTGTATCTATGACCAAACATTCACATACGCATGTCACTCCAGTTGCATTAGATGTGTTTAGTGTGTGAAGAGCCCTATATTTACTATGGAAGAGAAGTTATTACGTGTGCAGATAGAGCTATAGTGTGAGTGGTGGGCCCTCATAACAACAGGGGGAACAGAAAACATTTTGGGAGTGATCTTAGTAACTGTATGGTGTTTATTTGTGGATACCATCCATAAAGTATTATGGCGAATTTGCAGAGGTGTACAATGACATCCCCCAAAGTTGGTATTCTCCTTTCACTGCAGACACAAAATAGATATGGTGGAAACGTCACACTGCCATCCCTGCGCTAACTCTTTTGATGGGTATTTTTGCAGATATATTTGTGTAGACAAATGTGATGTAGGTCGATTGAAATAGTGATACACATTAAGAAGAGCATACACATGTAAAACCATATAATGTGTCCAAAGAAACTGTTGCCCTCAAAGTTACTGTTTTGGTATCGAGTTTGAACTTGCCAAGCATTCACAGATTAATGATAGGTCCTTGGCATCAGCTTGGCCTGTACATAAGATGGTTGTTAGTGATGGAACACCTGATTATCACTTGTGTATTGATTATCATAATCCTAACACAGTTCTTGTACCGATAGCCCAGGTTGTATCTGTATTCCATGACATTTTGGGCAAGGTCCCACATGGCACTATTGTATATGTGTGCATTGGTGCAGCTAATCTCTTTTGGAGTTTGCCTTTGGTCTCATATATTCCAGAGCTCACAACATTCTTGTGTGAAAGAGGCTGCTGCTTCTTCAGGGGGTTATGGATTTCTGAACTATATCTATTCACTAAAGGAGGATTGTCATGAAGGATTAACACATCACATTTGTTGCTCAAGGTTTCCAGGCATTGTGAAAAGGTGGTTTCAGTATTTAAAATCCAGGATACCAGTAGGACTACCACAGACGTTTTTTTTTGGGCGGTTATAGATTTTAGCTGATGGTAGTCACATTCAGAATAGGAAGTTAAAGGAGAGTGATTAGTTATCCCAGCCTTCAGTTTTGACAGCATTGCAAAGACAGTTAGGTATGCTGGGGTTTTCTTGATCAGAGCTTTCTGTGGTGGACAGGTTAAGTTTTATGATGCATGGCATTCAGTACCGCATCGTTCTGGTTATCATCAATGCCCTAAGCAGGTGTCAGGAAGCTTTTCCCACTACGATGGTTACAATCATGACCACAAGCTAATGTCTTATGAACTAGATTGTATGTAAATTTGGTAAACCTACCTTTATGATAACAGATAATGGCCCTCACGAGTACCAAGGATGTGTGTTGTATGTTAGGGATTGACTCGCAGTTTCACATTCTGTTCTGGCCCCAATAATCAAGAATGGTGGAATACCTCAATGGTTAGATAAAGAAAGGTTTAGCAAAGTTGTCTGATATGCAGGGTGACCAACTGAGTAAAGCCTCCCAATTATTTGGCAACAGTTATGAGCACAGAAACATTCAGTGGCAGAGTTTGTTAATAGAGTGCTTTCATTGGACAGCATATGCCAGGATGTGCTCATTGGCATATTCCACTGCACTAATGGTCACCAAAGTCACATGAGGTAATGCCAGCCATATGTAGCGGATACAGTAAAAATGGTCAATGCTCTTCCTCAATTCATGGACGATAAAAGGAAGCTGGAGGTCTGGGATGAGTGCATGTTAAACTGCGCTGACTGCTTCACTCCATTCATAAACACATGCTTCTAATATATAGAACTCAAACAAGGTATTATCAGTAGTGTGCTTTCCTGAGCTGGACAAGTGGAATTTGGTTTATTTAGCTCAGACAAACCTCTTTATGTGGGCGTAATGTGAGATAATAATGAGGTGTATCCTTCATATAGACTACAAACTGATCACAGGGAGAAGAGAATGAATACGGGACTCGATGCATGGCCCCCTGAGCTCCAATATGGGACTTGCTGCAGTATAGGCATTTAAATTAAGTCACATGAGAAAAGAAACTGTGGGAAAGAGTGCATGTTTGTGGACCGTCTTCTTTTGTCTACGTTTTCAAGTGACATATCTAAATAGCATGCAAATGAAAATAAACACTATTGCTAGTTTATATGGCTTCAGGAGCACCATCAGCCTGATACCAGAGGCTGAGGGTGGTTGAATTAAACTGCTTGATAAGTAACTCATGGATACTATGGGCTTCTCAAAGAAGGGGTGCAATACATATGAGTAGTTTGCAGTTGATTACAGAATAGTAGATATTGACATAGATTTAGGAAAGGCAGGTATTCCCCCTTCTTTTAAGCCTTAGGCCCGACCATCTGGATAGCATGCAGTGAAATGTCCTGTGGGTCCATACTAAATAAAAGAAGAACATCACGATGGCATGAGGGCAAGAATGGGAATGCTATGCTGCAAGAGGATAGGGTGACATCCTCAAACCAAGAGGGCACACACAAGAGAGCCAGGAATCATCAAGAGAGCAGGCTAACATTGGCATTCAAGAGTGGGAACTTGAAGCTCGACAACATGGGAGTATTACTGTTTTGTATCGATGGCCTGCCCTCTGATTTTGCATACTGATGTCGCGGTTGAACACCACAGAAGAGGAGTACGTTGGTTTTGATCACCTTCTGATGTGATGCTATTTGCATTGATATGTTTTCTCAAGAGCCAAAAGTTACATTTCCAGGTTTTTTGCAAAGAGAACCTTCCTACCCTATGTCATACACAGCTCATCCTATAGAGTTGGAGAGGTTACAGGAGCACTTGTCCAGTCTAGCATCAGAAGATACTTGGGGTAGACATGATGGGTGACATACACAAGAGCAGAGATGCTTATGAAACAATTCAATTGCATGTTACAAGGGTGGGGTATGTTGCATGGGTCTAAAGAGATACTGTTACCATGGACAGAACCCACAGACACTCTCTTACATATTACCTGTGATTTGTCCTGTTTAATGGACATCCAGATGTGCCAGTAACTCAAACAGACGACAAATGAAATCGATGAATTATACCTACACATTCCAAATGTGGGTATTGTACGGTTTGATTAGAATTCCCAAAGAAAAGATGCCAGGGCAAAATGTTCACACTATACAAGTTCCATTCATTGATTTGTCCCTGAATGCAGCATTGATAGATCATTGTAAAATGTTACCAAAATTATGACAGATGGAACTGAAGGTGGTGGTATGAGGAAAGATAAAGAAAAGTGTGTTGAGGCAAATCAGGCATAACCTATGGAGCGCCATGAGTATGGTAAAATTGGCTTTTAATTCTGTTGATGTGACTGAACTCAGTGAATGATTAAACAATGTGGCTTATAATGTTAAGTAGGGAGTGGATAAGAATTTGGACGCTAGCCACCTCATGCTGGAACTGGAGGATCTTGCTGTAAATGGATTCAAAGAATATACCCTGAAAATTATGGAACTAGGTCAGACACTAATGGTACGTAGGGAGCCAGCCATTCCAGAAGGTAGCATAGAAATAAATCGGCTCATATTTCAATATATGTGAACTGCAATGTCAAACAGGCTGCAGGGTGGCTGGAGAGTGGTGGTGAAAAGGCCAGTGGACTTTGGAGGCCTAAAGGACTTGCCTCTCAAGTGGGGAATACCAGATGGCTCCCACCCCGTTGGCAGTGTTGTTGACTGACGCTTGAAAACAAACCCTTCTCAATCAGGGGTGATGTACCTACCCTTATATGTGAGTCCAACCTGATCAATGATCATTGTGCACTAGGTGGGATCCTCGGGAATTAAATACCTTCTCTTTCTGGTGACACCAACCTGTAGTGTTACAAGGTGCAAATCTCAGTAGGACTTTCATATTAGACAAATGCTGCCAATAGGTTAATACGTTTTATCCATATGCCTGTACTTTGAGGTCACACCAGGAATGGCAGCAAAGTTATATACTAGTATCCAACACGATCCCCAGAAGTATTGTGGGGGTCTGCAGTATGATGTATGTGCCTCTGCGGGTAAAATTGATGATGAGAATATTACTGTGCCGGAAATGGGAACAGTGATTCGTCTGGCGCCGGTACACATATTACAAATAGGGCTTCATCAAATATTACAAGTAATAATAAAAAATAAGCAAACATTCTACCCAAGTCAAATGTCCCTACCTTTTGAATGCATTTACAGACAACATTTTTAGAGAAAGACATAAGACTCTGGGGACTGACACATCAACTTGCCAACTAACCATGGCACTAGCCATAGAGGCCAGAACACTACTAACACAAAATCATGAAATCTAAGAACACGTGCAACTTTAAACTGGTGGGGCACTTTTTTCATCCATTATCATCTCTGCCCATCAAAGTTGGCTTTAAAGTGGGAAATATTTGTTTTGCTATCTTATATTTAGTAAACCTGGTGATTAGTATGCAACAATTGTGATGGCCCAATAAGATTTTGTAGTTCAATATGACAGACTAATGAGAAAGATTTGCTGACTACAATTATATAAAAGGATAACTGGGTTGCAAGCCACTCAAAGATGCACTTTAATTATTGGTTGGCTGCAGTTATCTAGGTTCCAAGGAGACTGGCTGCAGCCTCTTTTTTCCAGCAGAACCTAAGGAGGCCACAGAACACTAAAAAAAGACTATATGCCCCCCTGGTTGTAGCGTCTTATCAGTATGCCAAATGATATTCGTATTCTATGAACATTTTTACAATTTCACCATATTCATCCTCATTGAGCCTCTAGCATAGGCTTCAGTGTTAAAAACCTGTTCTATTAACCCGTGCCACTGAACCTCAAACCCGAACTACAGGGTAAAAAACCTGTGCCAAGAATGACTGGTGGTATTAATTATCAATGTGATGTTAGAAATCTGCGAATCGGGATTAAGCTCTTTATAGCAAAAATCCTTTATGCAACTGAAAGACAATGCAAAACTAAAGACTTCACACAACTGCATTAAAATAGCAGTGAATTAATGTAAGCCTTGAATAAGCACCAATTGGATATGAAACGAGTGTTGAATTATTGGCTAGTTTGAGAACGCTGTAAAACAATACACATTCTGACAAACCTCATCAGAAACTGGGTGAACCCCTATGATAATCTCAAAAATGCACACTAAAATAGACATTAATCTATTTTAAGTGAGGTTCCTTAAACAAACGAAACAAGCGTATATATTCTATAAACAGACATTTTAGTGACGATCTTCAGTGCAACAAAATTGTATTAACCATGGGCAGAAATGCAGACTTTAGATCCAATGCCTTTCAGTCAATCATCCTTCCTTAGGTAATGTGTCAGTACTCACCAATGATTTACACCTTGAGACCGGACTCAAGTTCTATAGTCTTGCATAACCCAGAATAGTAAGTCTGCGTCTCCTCAAATGAGGGTGACCTTTCTCCTGATACACTCCTCTGTTTGTTTATTTGTATAAAAACAGAGGTGTAATTCAAAGGAAAGAGCAAAGAAAAAACACCAGCAGGTGTGCGCCAGGCTGTAAGAGACGGACAGGTCTTAGTATTGGGTTGGTAGAGTGAAATAACTGAACAAGGAAAGAATTCAACACTAACCGTATGGTGGCACAATTGGTAATTTTATAGATCGTCTGGTGGTGCAAAAAACACTCTGTTCTCACTATAAAGGACAGAAGTAAAGAAGAATTAAGTAACTTGATCGAATTCCGAAAGGGAGAGTATTTCCTAATAATGATATCCTTACCTATTAAGGAATAGCGAGGAGCTTGAAACTGGAAAACAGGACACAGGACTAATTCTAAAATAATCCAAAAGGAAAGCGAGAATGGAATGGAAAGAAGGGGTTAGAAGGATTAGTAAAGACCTGTTCCCCCGGGCGGCTCGAGGACACACTAACGACAGGATGGTGCACAGTAGATATACAGCAGTGCACTTAACAATATCCCAACGGACAGCAGGCGGGAATCCAATCCTTCAATCTCAGAGAGCAAAAATAGTCAGAACACACAGACACAGGGTCATTCCAAAGGAAATCCTGTAAGCAAAGCAAAGATCGGTACCATGTAGTCAGAGGCAGTAACCAAACAGAATCAAAAGTCAAGGCAGTCTGTGATGAGGAAACAGGGTCAGAAACCGGAAGGCAATTAATAAGGCTGACAGCAGAAACCACAGGTACTAACTTCAATCAGAAGTGCTGCCAATTCTGCGGGGCAGGTCTTTATAGAGCCGGGGAAACGGACTTGCCATGATGGTGTTGCGTTGCTCGTCAGGTGACCATAGTGCTCTGCACGTCGTCTGATGTGGAAACCTGGCCGCTGCAATGTGACACTTCCGTGCATAGCATCTACCCAGTTTACATGGCAATCGCCAACACTGATATACGGGTAGGACATAGAGCGGCATACACGGAGTGAACGCCTGAGCCGGGCTGTATTCATGACATAATGTCTGCAACTAATTATAGAATAGATGACATAGAAAAATAGCTTCATTAATCTTTGTAATCTCAAAACAAAATATAGAAATGACAATTACTGTGCAATGTGAACATTAATACAAACATTGCTCCCTACTATGACATAGAAACAAAATTATGTTCATACCACGGTGATAAATGTGATCCTAACTCCAATATTAAAAATTGATGAAGCAGTACATGTATAATACAGTGCAAAGTATCTGTTAACAAACTAAATTATAACCAAAGGGTGTGATTTAGAGATAAATTACCTAACAAGCTATGCCAACTATGGTGACATTCGCCGTAATAGTTTAATCAGTTATATGCAGCCCGAGAGTGTCCAATTCTTCCAACCAAGTATTGGTAGCCCCGTCTGCCAAATTACAATCAACTACATAACTATGAAACAGCCATGAATCTCACTGCCATTATTTAAATGCTGAGATGATGTGCGCAAGACAGAGGCTGCTCAATGAGGCCGTAGAGAAAATGACATCATTTCAGCTGCACACGTAACTGCAGTAAACATGGTGGTCTAATCAAAATTTTAAGACAAAAAAAAAATTCACCAGTATTCAAAATAATACAAATTAGAAAATGATTAAAAAACCAGGGCTCAAGTCCACCCACTTTATACAGAAACATTGATGCAAGAGAAAATCAATTACACACTGATATCATTTTTGTTATTTGCTTCCCCAATTCCAAGTAACCTAGGTTACAATTGATATGACATTGGTGCAAAAATCCATTATTGCAAAAATCAACATACATGGCTCGTTTAACCCAGATATTGGTGCTGCACTTACAGTGGCTGGGGTCCCAAGCTACACCTCATTAATGATGTTCAATGACTGGTCTCGTGTAGCGGGATTGCAACCTATCGTTTGTGGTTGGACTTTCACCTTTGGGTTGGGTCCAAGCTGATTTACATTTTATTTTTCCCCCATTTATATTGTGTAATAGCGCAGGAGGATGGTGGTGACATGGTTGTTGTCATAAACCTGTTTTGAAGTAAATCGAGGGTATGGAAAAATGCCTCCCTGTCCGTAAAGTTTATGAGGGGTTTCCCTGACTCAAAGGAAATTAGTGAAACTGTCAGGATGTCAAAATAATGTTTTGGTCACAGCTGTGTCCAAAACCCATACTTCTGACCCTAACACTTATAACATATATCTAAGGTACAAGGATACTTGGTTCTCAAAAGGTGCTGATGAAAGTCCTTCATCAAAGCAAAAGTTCTAAATGTCTGTGTTGGTATTAATCAAAATAAATGTTTTCAAGGATAAGGTGTTCCAATATCCGAGATTTACTCCTTTCCCCTTGCTCTTGGCTTGTTCCACTTCACAAGCCCAGAAGTTGACTTATGAGAAACGACAAAGGTAATTTTACTTCTCGTTTCTAATATGGGTGCAGGTCCCAAACTTGCAGTATGGGTTGCAACCAACTTGGTTTTACTCTCCTGCCAAGTATGGTCCTTCTTAGTAATTCCTTCTCTCTCTGGTGGATTTTGCCCAAGGGACTATAACAATCTATTATGATCTCTTCCCATTGTGTCCCAGACCCGTTGTGCTGTTTGTCTCTCTCTGTTGAGTACCAGACAAGCTGTGTTGTTTGTAATGTTGGGTCCCAGACATGCTGTGCTGTTTATACCTAGGTGGATTTGGTCTCTCACAAAAGGTTCTCGTCAGTATCCCCTTTTCTCTCTCTGATTGTCCCCAACCCTCCTTCTCTCTTGGTTTGGATAGGGGTGGGAGCCCTTGAATCGCCATTGGTTCCTTTGATATCTTGGTTTACTCTCCTGCCAAACATGTATTTCTTTTGTGTCTTTTTCTTTTTGGGGTACCCCCTCTTGTGCTCAGGTTTAAATGCGGGTGTGAGTCCCAGACTCCCATTACAGTGCTTTGACAGCCTGGTTTACTCACCTGCCAAGGCTGTGTTTCTTCTGTATTTCTGTCTCTTCATTTCAGGGTCTGTGACCCTCTTATTCCCTGTTTTAAATGTCGGTGCGAGTCCCAGATTCGCAACTCTCCTCTTGGATAGCTTGTTTCACTCTCCTGTCAAGCTAAGCTTTCTTGTGCCATTGCTTGTTTGTTTGTTTGTTTGTTTGTTTTTTATTTTATTTATAGAGCACGCCTGAACCAGGGGTATCTGGGCACAAGGTTAAGGTCAAGGTTAAGGTAATGGTTATGGTGACGGTTTATGCAGTTTGTACAATGTATACATACACATTACAGATAAGACATTAGAATGGCAGACAAAGTCAGTTATGCAGTTTATGCAATTTGTACAATTTATACATACACATTACAGATGGAGCATTAGAATGGCTGGGAAAGTTAGGGGGTATAGAAAAATGAAGGCAGATATATACATGAAAGATAAATATATAGTTGTGAGTGTGAATGCGGGGTGAGGTCGAGTTAGTTCTTGTTCAGTAACCAGGTGATGACGTGGCTTCTGAATATTTGAAAAGTTGGGCTGGTTTTAATGTCCTGTGGAAGTGTGTTCCACAATTGGGAGGCTAGAACCGGGAAGCTTGTTCCACCAGCTCTTTTGAGGCAGTACCTAGGCACCTCCAGACAGGATGTGTTAGTGGTTCGAGTACTTCTGGAAGATGTTTTCATCGTGAATTTGTCCGTGAGATATGGCGGGCCTAGGTGTTTCAGCGCTTTGTATGTGAGGCAGAGGGTTTTTAGATCAATTTTGTTTTATATAGAGAGCCATTTGCATAGCGTTCTGGCGGTGGAAATATTCTCTCTTCTAGGAATGTTTAATGCAGCTCTAAGTGCATTGTTTTGCAGAACCTGCAGTTTATTGATTATAGATTTGTTGGCAACTAAATAGAGGCCATTGCAATAGTCCAGTTTGGACTGCATAAGTGCTCTGGCCAGTAGAAGCAAGTTGTTAGAGGACAGTAGGGGTCTGCAAGCTCTGATCAGCTTACCAGTGTAGGCAGTGGTTGATGCAGTCATGTTTACTTGTTTGGTGAGATTAATGTTAGCACCGAGGTAGAAACCAAGGGTTTTTACGTTATTGGCAATCGGGATGTTGTTGCCATCAATGAGGATGCTACTGTTGTTGGGACTAAGTTTGAGCAAGTTGTTAGGTGAGAGAACTAGGAGTAGCTCAGTCTTATCATCATTCAGGCAGAGGCCGTGTGTGGCCATCCATGCCTGAATGATGATGTAGACTTTGTTAATCCGGCAAACATCAGAGTCGTAGATGCCTGATAGTGTTAGGAGTATCTGGGTGTCATCTGCTTAGTTGGTTTAGTTGATACCCAGACAGTCCAGTTTGTCGAAAAGGGGCTTTGTAAAAATATTGTACAAAGTAGGCTACACACAGGATCCTTGAGGAACTCCACATGTGATGGGGATTGGGTCGGCCGCAGCTGTAGGTGAGAAAACATGCATGGTTCTATTTGCAAGGAAGGATTCAATCCATATGACAGCAGAGTTGGAGAAGTGTGCTGCCGATGACAGGTGGTCACAAAGGATTTTATGGCCACTAAGATCAAAGGCTGCTGATAAGTCTAAAAGAAGTAGGATGGCAACTTTGCCTTTGTCTTTTAGGTTGTCGATTTTACTCTTAAGGTCAACAAGGGCCGTTTACATTCCATGTTGGGGTCTATAGTGGGATTGATGGATTCCTAATAGTTGGTTTGTCTTGAATTTGCAAGTATACAACTCTAAGATTTTTAATAAGAAGGGGACAGTAGTGATTGGTACATAATTCGTGGGTATAGACAGATCTAGTGTTTGTTTTTTGAGTAATGGGAGAACCCAGGATTGTTTCAGATTACTTGGGACAGAGTTGCTGGCGAATGAGGAATTTATAAATTTGGTGATAAAAGGAGATAAATCTCTGGCTGCGTCTTTTATGATTTGAGCAGGAAAACTATCACCTTTACAGTTAGATGGTTTCAGTGATTCTTTAATTCTTTGTACCTCAGGTATGGATACCTGGTTGAAAGTGAAGCCTGAGTTAAGGTGTGCGGATGGTTGTAGGATTGGACTGGTGAGATTTCCAGAGGCAAGTTGGTGCCGTTTGTCGGCTATTTTGGACTGGAGCCCTGTGATTTTATTGGAGAGAGCATTTTGAATGCTGGTACACCAAGGTTTGTCCTTGGTGCAGGTTTCAATAGGTGGATTGGGGTTATTAAATAGTTATTTTGTGCTGGAACTTGCCTGGTTTATTCTGACGTTGAAAGATTCTTTTTTAGTATGGATTATCTCACTTTTGTAAGTAGCAGTAATGTTGGTTAGGTTGACTTTATTTTTTGTAGAGGGGGTAGTTTTCCAGAGTGCCTCAAGTTTTCTTTTTTCTGTACGTAAAAGTTTAAGTTCAGGGGTGAACCAGGAGTTCAGATGTGCTCTTGGTTTGCCTTTGCGCAATTTTAGCGGGGCGATGGTATCTATGGCTTTGGTCAAGGCCTCATTGTAGGTGTTGACCAGCAGATTCGGGTCGTTAGTGGAGGGTATATTATTGAGTATGGGAGTTACCAGAGGTATTATGGCCTCAGCAGTAATGTTACGTTTATTCCTAGTCAGACACGGAGGTGCAATGGGGGGTTTCTTAGGCTCTAGATTGTTGGCATTGATTTCTAGGGATAGGAGAGGATGATCAGTCCACACGAGAGGTGAGAATTCTTTTAGGGTAATATTGCAGTTGAGGTCTGCTACCCAATCGAGTGTCCTACCTTTCACATGAGTTGGTAGGGTGCTTATTTGTAAGAAGCCTTGCTCTGATAGTGCATTGGCTACAGAGATAGCTGGTAGGTCTTTGGGATCATTATAGCCAAGGTTGAAGTCACCAAGGATGATGTTTTGCGCCATGGGTTTAGTATTCTCATCTACTAATGTTTTAATGTCTTCTTCAGAAGTTCCGGAGGGACCTGGTGGCCTATATATTAGGTGGATGGTGATAGTACTTTTAGATGTTTGGAGCTTGACCTTGAGGAGTTCACAAGATGTCAGAAGAGAGGAAGTGGCTAGTCTCATGTCTAGGGTAGATTTGAAGATGATGGCTATTCCTCCTCCTCGAGCGTTGAGTCTGTCAGCTCCGAGGATGGAATAGTGGTCAGGGATGGCTAAGGTTAGAAACAGGCCAGCTGTGTCATGCAGCCAGGTTTCTGTTACTGCGAGGAAGTCTAAGTTGTTGGACAGAATGACATCTGCGATTTCAGTCGTGTGGGCAGCAAGGGAATTGACATTTAGTAGTGCCCCTTTTATGGAGGTTTTTGGGTGCCCTTCTGGAGGAGGTGAGGGCTGTTGTCAGCTAAGTTCTTAGTCCTAAGAGTGTGGGAATTTGTGCGCGTGCGTGTGGGATTATTGGAAACTGTGTGCAGTTTACTAATGGTCTTGGTGCTATGTTTGGCTGGTGGATTGAAGTTTGTGGTAAATCTGTTGCCTATTCTGGTGTTACGCTTTATGGAGGGGTTGGTGGCAGGTGTGCCTACTTGCTGCTTAGATGCAGTAGGTGTGAGTATGGGTGTGCCATGATTAGGACTGGGTGGGGTGTCATGAGTATGACAAAGTGTGCAAGATCTTAGGCAGTGACACCTAGTAATGCCAGTGACAAGGAAGGAAAGGTTGTTTGCAGAATTGGAGTGGATGCGAGTATGCTCTGTTCTGAGTGAATTGGTCCTGGTTTTAGTGTCAAATGTGTGGCCATTGAAAGTGGTGGTAGAAGTGAGGTTAATGCCTGGTGGAAATGGCGGTCTGGTAGGCAGAAATGGTGTAGGGCAGGTGATAGGGTGGTGCCGGGGGCAAGCAGGTTTGGACAGACCATTTTTGTAGGCTACATAGTGGGTACCAAGGCATGGTATGCTATCTTGGATGATACAGTAGGGGAGCATGATTAAGGTGAACAGGATTTGCATGGTGTGTGGATGTTGTAGTCCAAGTGCTTACAGTGTACTCACAGTCCCAGTGGGCTGCAGTATAGGCACAGTGGGCTGTAAAATAAGCACAGTAGGCTGCAGTGTAGGCACAGTGGGCTACAGAAAAGGTACAGTGGGCTACACAATAGGCATAGTGGGCTGCGAAATAGGCACACTGGGCTACAAAATAGGCACAGTGGGCTACAGAACAGGTACAGTGGGCTACAAAATAGGCATAGTGGGCTGCAAAATAGGCACAGTGGGCTGCAAAATAGGCACAGTGGGCTGCAACAGGCTAGTTCAAGTGGGCACAGTGGGCTACAGAACAGGTATAGTGGGCTGAAAAATAGGCACAGTGGGCCGCATAATAGGCACATTGGGCTGTAAAATAGGCACAGTGGGCTGCAAAATAGGCACATTGGGCTGCACAATAAGCACAGTGGGCTGCAACAGGCTAGTTCAAGTGGCCACAGTAGGCTACAAAACAGGTACAGTGGGTTGCAGTATAGGCACAGTGGGCTACAGAACAGGTACAGTGGGCTACAAAATACCAGTGGACTGCAAAATAGGCACAGTGGGATGCAAAATAGGCACAGTGGGTTGCAGTGTAGGATCGGAGGGCCACAGAACAGGTACAGTGGTCTACAAAATAGGCACAGAGGGCTGCAAAATAGGCACAATGGACTGTAAAATAGGCGCATAGGGCTGCAAAATAGGCACAGTGGGCTGCAATAGGCTAGTTCAAGTGGGCACAGTGGGCTGCAAAACAGGTAAAGTGGGTTGCAGTGTAGGCACAGTAGGCTACAGAACATGTACAGTGGGCTACAAAATAGGCACAAAGGGCTGTAAAATAGGCACAGTAGGGCTGCAAAATAGGCACAGTGGGCTGCAATAGGCTAGTTCAAGTGGGCACAGTGGGCTGCAAAACAGGTACAGTGGGGTTGCAGTATAGGCACAGTAGGCTGCAATAGGCTAGTTCAAAATAGACATCAAAGACTGGAATTGTCAGGCACAGTGGGCAGATTAATTGCAGATACAGTGAGATAATACCGTGGTGACCTGAGGGTTTAGTACAATTTATGCCATGAAATGTGCAGGGAGCAACACGTGGAATATGTGCATAAAGTTATATGGGTAGAGCGGGGGACCATGATCATACATTGCAATAAAGTTGGTGAAAATACTATAAATTGGTGGGGGGCATTGCCGTAGTCATGTATATTACTTACAGTGTATCCAAACTTGTGAGTAGGCGTCGATGCATCCGACGGTCATGGAAGCAAAAAAAGATTGTTTTTTGCATGGAGTGATATATGGAGGAGCCACTCACAGCGGCGAACAGGGGCAAACAGGGCTGTGGCCTTATAATGGCCTTGAGGTGGCCGCCGGCTCTTCCACCCTGTCGGCAGATGTTTGCACTTAAAGGATAGTTCCGGGACTTTTTTTTTATTGTCCCTACGGTTCGGCCATGTGTTTTTAAGCATAACTCGGTAGATCGTAGAAAACTTTCCTATGGACCTTACCCGACTTTTTGTCCATTAACGCACTCGAAATCAGCCGCCATTTTCTGATAATCCTATCATTTCCCCCCATCGCCCTGGCTCACCTGCTTTTGCGGCACTAAATCAAATCCCCCGCCCCTGAGCCTGACATCAGCAGACGCGTACCGCCCATTTCCCAACGCCAAAGCACGTTTCGTGTCAACAATCGCTGCGCCTCAGCTAATGACGTGTCGCCATGGAAATGGCAGGACGCCTCTTTCCTCAATAAGTATAAACACATCGTTTCACAACACACAGCAGCAGATTTTCGATTCCATTCTTCTCTCTGTGCTACTTTGAGTATTCTGTGACTCGTTTCTGTGCTCTGGTCAGCTACCTTCGCCACTTCTCGGCCTTGTGAACACCTGTACCATCTCTGTAAATTATTTTACTTTCTTTACCACACAATGGCTACAATAATGCCGTATATGTACGAGCCCGAGTACACCGAGGAAGAACTACTGGAAAGGCAAGCACGCGAAAACGATGGGGATTCGGACGGCAGTTGGGAGGACCAGTCAATGGATGAAGAGCCTGGACCATGTCGCATGGACGGCGTCTCCACGTGGTGCACGTGCAATCGGTGCGAGCTAATGCCAACTGAGGAGGAGAACTGCTGCTGCCGAGAAAACTCGGGATGCCTGGCCTACATTTCGGAAGGCGAGCCAAGTCCGCAATGCATCACCGAGCTGCCAGAGTTCAGGGAAGCCTGCCTCTCACGGACCGTGTTGAGGATGATGATGGTGCTTATGCACAAACTTTGCGGCACTGTTCGTCCGCGTAATCCGAGTAACGAGTAAGTATACTCTGGTTGTGATGTCAGTGATGCCACTACTATTTCATGGTCGTCTCATCATTCGAATGCATGTAAATTGGTTCCATGTTGTGCATTTTCTAGATAGAATTTTTTTCAAAGCAGAATGACATTTTTTACCTGAATCGACAGTGATAAGAAAGTTGTCATTTTAATACAGTTTGCATCTTTCATTTTCACAGGTGGTACAGGCTGGTGGCCTATCGTTGCTTCACTTGGTGGCTTCACGGGAGGCTCGGACACCGCGTTCAGAGAGTAATACCTGCCTGTGCGGTACTTGCCATTAGACAACATTTCCCCAGCGACAGTGGACAATACCGCGGATTTTCCCTGGATGTGCTGCAACCGCAACTTTACAATGTGTAATGTTTATTATTTATGTTCAATTGAAATTAAGATCTAAAATAAAACCCAACATATATTTTAACAATGGTTGTTTTGATTTTTTAAATGAATCTAGTGTGTCTCCATTGAATAGTCTTCCTGTGCCTTGTCTTGTCACACCACATGTCTCCGGCCAGCATCCTCCCTCACGCTGGCCGCCCACCTTCAATCCACATAACCGTTGAACCCATATGCAGCAGACATACATATGTTATTTTGCGGGTTGGCATCAAGCCTCCCGGCCTTGCCTCCGACCCCAAAAATACTTACCACACCACTTTGTTCAAGAGTTGGCAATAAAACGAAGGCCGTTGGATTTTATTGATACAAAACATGGTTATAGGTAAATAATCAATATGGTTGATCATAATAAATAATCCTTTTGGGCACCGGGTACAGAGATGACCCCCTCTGGCACGTGCCGCCTTGCCACCACAGGCCAGCCTGCTGCTGACTAACTGCCTAGGCATCCAGGGTCTCCAGGGTGAACTGCACCCATATATTCTCCTGGGAGGGTGAGGTATTTATAAACTCACCCCCCTGCCTTCCATGTACTAGATCCTGCAGCCTGCCTCTTACATGCAGTTAGATGGCCTCTCCTTGGTGAGGCCCTGCGGCAAACGAGTCTTGTCTGCATGACCACCGCCCCAATCCACCCCCCGCCCTATCAAAGGCAGTTCGCACCGGGGTACTTGTGCTGCCAAGTGGAGCTGTCAGGGAGCGATAAAGGCCAAGAGGTGCCAAAGACCATGTACACTTCAAAGTGGTCTATAGAGCATGGGTTGTTGTTCCCATGTCTACCGCCAGACCCCGTGTCTCCTGCCAAGCATCCCCCCTCACGCTGGACGGCCCCCTGCAATCCACATAAGTGTGTCTCCATTCACGAGTCTTCCTGTGTCTTGTCTGCACGACCACCGCCCCAATCCACCCCCCGCCCTATCAAAGGCAGTTCGCACCGGGGTACTTGTGCTGCCAAGTGGAGCTGTCAGGGAGCGATAAAGGCCAAGAGGTGCCAAAGACCATGTACACTTCAAAGTGGTCTATAGAGCATGGGTTGTTGTTCCCATGTCTACCGCCAGACCCCGTGTCTCCTGCCAAGCATCCCCCCTCACGCTGGACGGCCCCCTGCAAACCGCATAATGCCACGGCATATACACGTCATTCATTCACAAACACACCCCTGTTTCGAATTCTTTATAACCCACTTCATATTTCTAATGAGAACTTCTTTGCGCTTTGCTAGTCAACCCGTGAAGGTGCTGGTTATCTGCTCTTCGTCTCTGTGAACTTCCGTGACCACTTCGAGGAAACTCGTCAGTTTGCAACCTGTGAACTGCTCCCTGTTCTACGACAAGAAACTACTCTGATCCCTGCATCTAACTGTTTGCTCGTCAAGGTAAGGCCATGTACCATACTCATTTTGCGTCCAATTTCTTTTCGTTCAAGACAGTACATGCAAGGAACTAGTCACATGTTCTGAGTTTAGTCAAATAATTTTTCTATTTTTTTAAAGTTATTCAAATACTTATCCGCATGTGAATAACGTGTATAGTTCCAAGAACCAAAACATACCTTGCATTGAACCTTTTATGTGTCATTTAATTTTTTAACACATTGATATTCATAGAGAATTGTTGATCTTTACTTTTCAGAACTTTCCACAATGCCTGCCTGTTCCATTGGTGGTTGCCCTTCGAAGACCCATAATAAATCTGAAGGTACTATAATGCATGTTTTCCCTAAGACAATAGATCAGATAAGAGAATGGGTCCGATATTGCGGATATCCACCCTCTGAGCTTGAAAGTAGAGTCCTAGAAGTCTTTGCGGACAAGAGGGGTGATCGATACCGCATCTGCAGCAGGCACTTTACCTCTGACATGTACTCCACATCATTGCTAATAAAGAAGAACACACCGCGAGCGAGGCGAAAATTGCTCTCAACCGCTATTCCCACTCTATTCGTCCACATCCCTCCACTGGTGAGTCAAGTTTACGTATTTATCTCTCGGCCTTGCGGTAGTGTGTAGCATTAGCTAACAATAATTTCCCCATTTATGTATCCACTCAATATGAAGGCGGAAGATTCTCCATCCGTGTCGTTATTGCAGTCATCAGCCACTTCAAGCGCCTATCGGGTAATCTTACTTGGCTATTCTGCCACTGACTTGTTTTAGGCATGTAAATCAATAGTTTTAATTTATCGTGTAATTATTTTACCTAATGGTACACCCTTGTACTCGTCCTCTAGTCTTTGTTTTCAGTTATAATTATTGTTATCCAAAATAATGCAAGTACTGTCTTTCAGGGAGATGCTGAGGAGTCCAACGTATTGACGACTACCGTTTATGTCACTCAGATGCTCGAGGTACGTTTCCGGACAGTTCCATCGATGGAGATCATCAGATCTTGCATTCTTGTAGCGTGATTGTTACACACAATGTTTCTTTCGTTTTTAGCCATTGATATGTCCTTCTGTCGTCGCCCTCCTATGTGTCTTCTTTTTTCAATATTGTGTTCATTACTAATGAAAGTTCTATGTTTCAGGGAGTCGATGGAGCATTAGTCCAAGAAGAAGGGGGAGCGTGCAGTTACGGGTCGGCGCAACAGCTTGCAGAAGTGTGCACCGCAGTTACATCGTCCCTTGATGTTCTTATGCATTTCGAGGTATGGATACTGACAGTTCAATCAAGCGAAATCATATGACGTGATTACATCCGCTATACTTCCTTCTTTATTAACGCAAGTACTATGTTTCAGGGGGATGACGGAGCTTCTTCTACAAGAACATCACCCCTAGTAGTTGATGCAGATCTCTGGGTGGTGACACTTCCAACGATCGAGCAAATCGAATCATATTTACATATCCATTATTTATTTTAGACAACTGATCATTTGTGCAGGTCTATTTAGATGAGCCGTTCACGCCTGCACAAAGTTTCTGTTCTTTTTATCAAAATAGAAAACCATACTAATGCAATTACTGTGTTTCAGGGAGTCACTGAAGCATCATCTTCAATAATATCATCAATGGAAGTCTATGAGGAGCCCGAGGTATGGATCTTGACAGTTCCATCTAACTAGATCAACAATGCGTGAATAATTGTCGTTTGAATGTTCTACACAAAGCGTTCATTTGTGTTTTGCTATTGAGATGTACGTGGGTATTGGTCCCCAAGTACATTTTGTGTTTTCGATATTATTATACATACTAATGAAAGTTCTATGTTTCAGGGAGTCGATGGAGCGTCAGTGCGTGATGGATGTGCTTATCATGAAAATATAGTCGTTGCAGCGCAAGAGGAAGTGGAGACATGCACACACGAGTCGGAGCAACAGCGTCCTGATGTTGAAGTTCGAGGCAAGAAAGTTTCAAAGAAAAGAAAGCAAAAGAAGGTTAGTGTCCTGGTCACTATATTATGTTGTTTTTCACTGTTAATAGTTCAATACTGTAAGTTGTGTTTAAACTGAACATCCCTTTTCCAATCTGTCCTCTAGTTGCGAGTGGGTGTACGAACTAGATCTGCACAGACAGTGAAGCGAACGAGAGATGTTGCTTGTCAAACCTTTTGGCAGGGACTTGAGACTGGAGATGCATCGTGCCAATGGGAAGAATATGAAGTGATTGACAACGGAGCTATACCACCACCAGTCATCGATAGTGAATGTCCTCCTGGTAGTTCGAATGCAGTCGGAGATAAATTCACAGAATCCACACCCGCAAAAACTAAGACCGCGAGAAAGTTGAAGAAATTGTTTTTTTCTCCCATCGCCGGTGAAGGAACAGATGTTTCAATGGAAGAGAATGTAATGGACGACAATGAAACACCATCGATATCACTGAACATAGCAGAAGATGATATCAGAGATTCTACCTTTCATGTGAGTGACATGTCCTCAACGTTACAGGCCGAACCAGCTGGGATGCAGAGTGACAGTATAAGGAAAGAGGCCAAATTCATTGTATTCGATAGTTGTTTGATTGATATTATTATTCGGATGAAATGTGGGCATTCGGTTGGTGGGGAAGTATGTGGGGAGCCATTCATTAATGTGACTCGTGCAATTCGAGGCACTAACCTTAAAATACATGCCACCTGTACAAAATATCATCCTTTCTCATGGTCTGCACAACCTATGCTGGGACAACTGCCAGCAGGCAATCTACTTTGTGCAGCGGCTGCACTTTTTAGTGGTTCAAGTTTTAAAAAATTAGAGTCTTTCTTTCAGTTTGTGGGAATCCATTTCAATGCGAAAACTCAGTTCTACAAATACCAAACCGATTATCTATTTCCAGCCATTAGCGAAGCTTGGAGAATGGAAAAAATGTCTATTGATAGTACATTCGCGGGCAAACGGTTCAGGCTAGCCGGTGATGGACAGTGCGACAGCCCAGGATTTTCAGCCAAGTACTGCACCTACCACTTTCAGGACATGGAAAGTAAGAAAATTGTGAGTTCGGTGGTCGTGCAGGTGTCACAAAGTACATCCTCAGTGGCCATGGAGAAAGTTGGTTTTGTAGCATCATTGCAAGAACTACAATCGCGGGGAATGGTGATCGACCTGATAGCCACGGACAGACACGTTTCAATTGCCAAGACAATGAGAGAACAGTACAAAAATATAAATCACCAATTTGACGTTTGGCATCTTGCAAAATCAATCAATAAAAAATTGTCGGCTGCAGGTAAAAAAAAAGAATTGCAAGGTATTTCACAGTGGTCCAAGTCAATCAGCAACCATCTTTGGTGGAGCTCAAAAACATGTGGAGGGTCGTTGGAAATTCTACTGGAAAAATGGCGGTCAGTAATGCCACACTGTACGAACGTTCACCGATGGAACACAAACCAACATTTCCACAATTGTGAACATGGCCATTTGTCCACAGAGGAGGCACGGAAGAAGAAGTGGTTGATTCCTTCATCACCCACTCACAAAGCCATTGAAAAGATTGTATTTGATAAAACTATAACAAAAGCTTTGAGGGGACTCACGGAATTGTGGAAACATGTGGAGGGTCGTTGGAAATTCTACTGGAAAAATGGCGGTCAGTAATGCCACACTGTACGAACGTTCACCGATGGAACACGAACCAACATTTCCACAATTGTGAACATGGCCATTTGTCCACAGAGGAGGCACGGAAGAAGAAGTGGTTGATTCCTTCATCACCCACTCACAAAGCCATTGAAAAGATTGTATTTGATAAAACTATAACAAAAGCTTTGAGGGGACTCACGGAATCCTGGGCCCTTCCACTCTCCACCTGCACTCCCTGTCAACCCCTGCACTGGGGGACTGTCTCAGTATACTACAGCCCCCCCTTGACGTTTAAAACCCAGTTGCACTGTCCTAGCTATGAAATAATTTACCGACCGAATATATAAAATGAATAATTTTAATAAAGATCTGATGGTGAGACTAATTTCATTTTTTATGTTTTTCAAACAGGTACTTCACCCATTATTGTCTGTGTCACGAGTACCAGACACCGGCGGATGGCTTTTATAACCGCCAGTTGCTTCTCCGCGTGAACAACGTTACCACCCTGACCATTTTATGGGACGATCGCCAAGTACAAGTATGCCCTTACGCGGTACTAACGGCTAGATGCAACATACAGACCGTTGTGGTGGCCTAGTGCCTCGTTGTTGGAACAGCCATGCGATTATCAGTGCGACCGAAGAGCTTATGTTATCGTAAACCAACACCCTGTGTACTGCACACGAACATCGCTTGCCTCAAGACAAACTATTTTGGATCGAGAGCAAAGAAAAATGAAAATCGCTGAATATTCTCTAAACATTTGATGTCCAATAAATGTACTTTGCCAAATGTACAATCTTGCAGTTTGCTTTTAAAACACAGTTTCATATTCCGAATTGTGGCGCTGTATTGTGAGATGATCTAAGACCCTGTGTACAGCAAAGGAACATCGCGTGCCTAAAAACGAACTTTTTGGAACCTGAGCAAATAAAAATGCAAATCGCTGAATATTCTCTAAACATTTGATGTCAAATAAATGTACTTTACCAAATTTACAATCTTGCGGTTTGATTTAAAAGTACAGTTTCATATTGCGAATTGTGGCGCGCTGTGTTGTGAGCTGATCTGTGTTGGTTTCCGGGTTCTGTGTGGAGTCGCGTAGAAGACGCCTGGGCGCGTTTGCTACGCAGCACAGTCACGTCACGGATAGAGGCGGGGAATATGAATGTTTTGATAAAGTCTGTTTCAGGGGCGGGGGATTTGATTTAGTGCCGCAAAAGCAGGTGAGCCAGGGCGATGGGGGGAAATGATAGGATTATCAGAAAATGGCGGCTGATTTCGAGTGCGTTAATGGACGAAAAGTCGGGTAAGGTCCATAGGAAAGTTTTCTACGATCTACCGAGTTATGCTTAAAAACACATGGCCGAACCGTAGGGACAATAAAAAAAAAGTCCCGGAACTATCCTTTAAGTAAAAAGCAAACAAATGTTGTCTAGCAATGAGGAGGACGCTCAGCCTCGCTTTCAGGCCGCATCACGACATGTCAGCGCATGCGTTCCTGTGGGGCAAAGAGGGCTGGATAATGCACAGATCTGCACCGGAGAGGCTGCAGGTTGGTGCTCAGGCAGGGCAGCGGCAAGATTTCCAAGGATCTATCCGTGTGTTGGGCGGAGTGCCGCCGTGTCGCAGGGGCCTGGTCCTGGTCTGGTCTTCCTGGACTGCAGTGGGGGGCTTGTGCCCGCTACATGCTGAATGGAGGAGTTTCACTGTTAACTAGGGTATCTGACCCTCTTTCTATCTAGATTTCTCTCAGCCCATGACACTCGCTGAATTCCAGCCTTCCCAACCCTCTCACTTGGTTCTCTCTATGCTTCTCCCAGCTTCCCCGGAGCTCCTGTCCCTTTCCATCAGCCTGCGTAACTTTTCATTCAGTTTGTGTCTTCTGGGCCACGGGACTCCTTCTCAAAGCTCTGGTAGCGTTCGAGTTTGTTTTTGTATCAGTCATCTGTCAACCGCATTCCACATCATTCTTGTGGTGGTTCCATGTGATAATTCCGTCGCAAAAATATTGCGATACAAAAATATCACCATATTTTTGCAGCGAAATTCACAATGCACCCTGCGGGGGACAGCCCTGCATCATTTAGTAATGTGCGGGGGTCACCCCCACAACCCCCGCTCCCTAATAATATCCCCAATAGAAATATCGCCTATGGCGAACCAAACAACCATATTTACGGCAATAGTTTTGTTGGGGATATTAATACCTGATACCCTTGTGGTCTTCTCTCGGCTTGGCATTGCTGTGGACACCGTGGGATGCCCTGAACTGTACTCTGCAAGGGAGCCTTGTTGTACCCAGGTCTTGAGCTATGCTCGCTCTCTGTCCCTATTCGGTAGATAGTGTCTCCGCTCTCTGCTTCATGGTTGCCAGGTCAGCTTCCCCAACAGCACTCGCCCGGAGGATCTCCCTCCCAGTTTTGGTTTCCCTCGCCTATTTGGTATCTCATTGCTCCAATGAGATACCACGGAGGACTAGACCACTCACCACAGTTCAGCAGAATTATCTTCTTACTCCTAATCATCTTAATCTTCCCAGTACCTTAGTTAAAGGTCTAGATAGGCCTGGTGAGCCATATTTTCCTGATGCTTTCTGTTATACATTGTGTTAGCTGGATTGACTTCACAAAAGTACATGTGGGTCATGATTGGCAGTGTATCTTAGGGGTCTGCTTCTGTGGAAGCAACAGATGTGGGCCCATAAGCGGTATAATGCATTCTCTGGGCATAGTCGGTCCTAATCACGTAAGGGGTCCCTCTCCCATGTGATCCACCCCCGGTGCACCACCCCGAGGGGGACTATTGTACTGTGGGCGCTCCACCCTGGCACCATCATAAAGGTTTGCCCCTAGAGTTGAAGGGATGACATCCTGAGATTCGTCACAATTGGCAAAACAGGATGAATATAAATTATTTGAAGGGTTATCAAGAAAATTGCCAGTCATTATGATTGTTTCAAAAGCTGCATTGCTAAATCCTAAGTGTTGAATAAGTCACCCTATGTCTGTATGCCTAGTATTGAAAATGTTACTTGCATGTGTACTGTGCTACACATATGGTCTCCCACTCTCCCTTTTCCCTTGTGTGTGTGAAAGCATCTTGTTGCAAATCAGTGCCTAACAAAACAACATTCATTTAAGAAATACATAAATGCATACATAAAAGAATACATGAATAACATAGATTAATATGTGGGACTGGTCTAGCCAAATGGGGATCCTGCACATCCCGTACCTGGAAACCCATGCTACACCTCATTAAAGAGGCTCACTGAAGCTGAAACTTGTTTAGAGTTTATTGTGGCCACATGCAGAAGAGATATGGCCTAGTTTTAGTGAGATCTTCCATATCTAAAGAGCTCTGCTCAGAGTCTTTTGGTATGTCTTTGTGACTTAGGAGTACCAGTGATTCACTCAAGCTCACCAGACCCTCCAAGTGACAATGTTGCAGAACAGACCAGGTCTAACTCTCAGGGGTAGAGTGGGGTGCTTCCCAGGTACTTTAGACACTTTTCACAAATACCAGAATAAAAGAATGTCCACACAATGGGGGTAATTCATGGAATCAAGCCCAGAAGTGGCGCACGCGGCTGGCGCACAGAGGGAACGTGCGCCAGCTTGCAACACCCGCGTGCACCAAAAGCCATTTTGACATACCGCATATTCATGGATTTAAACATCCATAACCCGCCGCGGCACAGCATGGTGCAGCGACCCTGCAGTAGCGCCAGTTACGCCCCCATCCCTGCCCTGTGCGCCAAAAACATCAGCACAAATTCCCTACATGCCGCAAAGGCCAGTGGACCAGCGTACAGCCCCCCAACCATGAAATCGCGCTAACAACGCCACACAGCCCTCATGCGACAACCCAATCACGTATAAAACTCCCCACGTACCCCTTGGAATATGCGTACCCCGATCGCGTCAGCCCAATCACGTGTAAAACTCCCCGCGCACCCCTCGGAACATGCGTACCCCACTTGCGCTAACCCAATCGAGTGTAAAACTCCCTGCGCACCCCTCAGAATACGTGTAAACCACTCGCGCCAGCCCAATTGCATGCAAAACTCCCCGTGCACCCCTCGGAATACGTGAAACCCGCTCGCGCAAGCCCAATCGCATGGATAACTCCTACGCACCCCTCGGAATACGCATACTCCGCTCGTGCCAGCCCAATCGCATGGAAAACTCCTCGCGCACTCCTCGGAAGACACGTACACCGCTCACGCCAGCCCAATCCTGTGGAAAACTCCCTGCGCACCCCTCAGAATACGCATACCCCGCTCGCATCAGCCCAATCACGTGGAAATCTCCCCACGCACCCCTCAGAATACATGTACCCCACTTGCACCAGCCCAATTGTATGGAAAACTCCCCGCGCATGCCTCGGAATACGCATACCCCACTCGCGCCAGCCCAATCACGTGTAAAACTCCCTGCACACCTCTCGGAATATGCGTACCCCACTTGCGCCAGCCCAATCATGTGAAAATCTCCTCACGCACCCCCTGCAATACGCGTACCTGTCTGAACCAGGCAAATAGCATGGAAAAAGTCCCCCCTGTGGTGTGGCCTACCAGCGGGGCAGGGTCAGGGTGGATGGGCTGCCAGTGGGGCATGCCCAGGTTTGATGGGCTGCCTGCGGGGAATGGTCAGGGGTTGCAGGGATCCCCCCTGTGGTGTGGGCTGCCAGCAGGGCATGGTCAGGGTGTATGGGCTGCCTGCGGGGCATGGTCAGTTTTGCAGGGGTCCCCCCTGTGGTGTGGGCTGCCAGCGGGACATGGTCAGGGTGGATGGGCTGCCTTTGGGACATGGTCGGGGTGGATGTGCTGCCTGTGGGTCATGCCAAGGGATGATGGGCTGCCTGAGGGGCATGGTCAGGGGTGTAGGGTGGATCCCTGTGGTGCGTGCTGAAAAATCACGTTTAAAGCTCACTCGCATACCCCGGAATGCACGTACTCCACTTGCACCAGCGAAATTGTGTGTAAAGCTCACTCACGTACCCCAGAATACACGTACCTCGCTCGCACCAGCCAAATTGCGTGTAAAGCTAACTTGCGTGCCCCCAGATTCATGCACCAGTGTGGTGAGCAGCCACATGCACCCCCTGTAGGCCGCATGCACCACAGGGTTCCACCCTACACCCCTGACCATGCCCGGCAGGCAGCCCATCACCCCTGGGCATGCCCCGCAGCCAGCCATCACCCCTGGTCATCTCCGCAGGCAGCCCATCCACCCTGACCATGCTCCGCAGGCAGCCTATCACCCCTGGGCATGCCCCACAGGCAGCCCATCAACCCTGACCATGCCCCGCAGGCAGCCCATCACCCCTGGGCATGCCCTGCAGGCAACCCATCCACCCTTACCATGCCCTGCAGGCATCCCACATCAAAGGGGGGACCCCTGCAACCCCTGACCATGCCCTGCAGGCAGCCCACATGGCACAATGCACTTGTGAGCTCCAACACATGTCCCTCCCACCAGTGACGGCAACCTGCCAGCAGGCCCCCGACTCATGTCCCCCCAAACACCACGTCATAAGAAGACAGACCCATGGCCCTAATACAAACCCAAATCCCACCCCCCGACACCCCAGTACAAACATGCAACCATCCACTGCACGCAGTCCCTAGTAAATTACCCATGCCATGAGAGTCTGAAAAGAACCAACATACCCATGAACAAATGTCCTACAGAGTCACACAGTGGCAACACATGACTGAGCCAAAGCTCATAGAGACATGCGCAAAACCAATGAGAGAAGACTACACAAATAATATAGATCCAATAAATGTATTAAATGCAACATGTAAACTCAAAATCAAAAGCACACATGAAAATGGAAATTATTCAGAGTCAGTATGATAAAAAAAATCTAATCTAAGAAAAAAGTGAGATCCAAGAAAAGTCAAATAAAAAGTGGTCCATCGCCAATGTCCAAGAAACGAAATCCAAAGGTCAAAAAATAATAAACATTACTCCATGGGTCCAAAAAATAAAGAAAGTATGTACATGTCTGCAACTATTGACAAAGAAAGTCACAAGGGTCCATGATCTCCAGAAGAAAGAAAACCTATACAAAAACCAATAAAAAACATAACTATGTACAAAAAGGTGGAGCAGTGCCGCGTCCATGGCTGCAGCTGTGGAGGGAATGTCTAAGAGGCGGAGGTTGGAGGTGGACTGCTCTGCAGCAGAAGGGGCAGCTGAGCCGCCACAGGGGCCTATGGAGGAAGACGGCACAGAGTCATCCAGGTTGGTGGGGGGTTTGGTTGAGGAGGAGGTAGTGACAGCCCCACGCAAGGGGCCTGGAAGGTGGATTCCATTGGTGCTAGTGGTGCAGTCCAGGGGCAGGGACAGGAGGCAGCACAGGCCACCGCAGAAGTGCCTGTGTGTCATCCTGTCACCGATCATGTGACTGCATCATCCGGCACCAGCAGGGATGCCTTCATCCAGACCCGTTTTCAGGGAGGGGATGCGCGAACAACAACTGGCCTTCCTCTCCCTGCGGACATGGCAATCCGTGACTGGGTTGAGCCTGTCCTTGTTGGGTTGGTGTTGCGCACATGTGGTATTCGGGATTACGTGCAGGGTTCTCATCAGGACAATGCACGTCATTTCGAATACCTGTTTGGGCATGTCGACCTACTAGGACAGGTCATCGGCACTGGGTTCCTCCGTGTGCTGGAGTGTCTCGTGACCCCCTCCTCAACTGAACCCCCTATGCGCCAGTCATTCTCCGTGCTGTCTTCCCGCCCAAGTATCAACTGGGCCCCCCGTGGAGCTGCCTCGAACCAGCGGCCAGGCTGGTAGAGAACACATCCCTGCCACAGTTGGGAGTCGGAGGTCAAGCAGGGGTGGCCACCCCACCAACTGGACCCCAGCAAATGGAGGACGTGCAGGCATCAACAAGCAGTGCACATGCACAACGGCGCCGGGGGAACCCATCAGCCTGAAGCCGTTGTGGTGCCAGAGGCAGTTGCATTGGAGGCAGCATCAGGCTCAGCGTGGGAGGCATCATGGCTCGGGGTCATCAACATCCTGGGGGCAGGCATCGGCCGAGGGGCAGGAGGACCCAGGACTGGTAGTGTCTTCCATGTGGCAGCGGTTGGGCCAGCAGATAGATGCGGAGCAGTGGCGGGCGGAGAGGGCACGGCTCAGGATGGCCATGGCAGAGAACTCCATGAACTGGGCTTTTAGGCGGGCTGAGTGCCTCGAGGAAACTTGCAGGGAGTTTGTCGATACCATGGCTGCATCCCTGCAAGACTTCGAGACCAGGGAACAGGCCTGCCTCCAAATGATCGACATGGAGTTTGAGGATGTCCTGGCCCGGAAAATCACCAAGTGAGCTGTGAGACTTGCCCGTCGCCTTTGTACATAGTTCTTTACACATAGGTTTCCTTTTATTTTTTTTATTATTTGGAGTGTCTGGACTGACTCCTCACTCCTGGAAGATATGATTACCTGGGATGGGAGCTGGGCCTTGCGTCTCCGGCTGGCGGTGGCATCCCTGCTGCTGTGCTCCACAGCACCGTCTCCGCCCTCTTCATCGCTCGACGCTGCAGACAGGGAGAGATAGAACACAGGCATCAGGACACTGTACAATGGTCTGATACACACATGACAGTTGCACATGAGTGGCAGTAGTGTCAAACTTCACAGATGGCATCACACTCCCCAACACTCATATCATTTGAACCCACACACATGCACAAATAAACTAGTATCATGCAACAGGCATCAGCATCCATACACACGTAACTGCATGAACAACCAAAGGTTGGCATGACGTCACAAGCAACATCTGGAGTGCCGATCACATTCACACATGCCACCAGACAGACATGCACCTGTACATCTCCACCACCTGTCACAGTGCAATCATCGGCAACTAAGTCACATCTGCCAATCAGGTACCCACATGTCCGGGTCACATGCATCCATGGCATCTCACAGTCACACACATGCCAAACACAGACACGCACATGTGCACCGTGCACGTACATGAAGGTGGGACCAGGACCAGCATCCATGTGTCACACCCCAACCAAAGCATAGTACATACATGTCCCTGCACACACACATCCATACATGGGCCATGTCAGACATATGTTCAAGCTGCACACTCCTGCCACACCTCAACATGCACTGTGTGGAATGGGCTAGCCCAGACGCTCACTGCTCGACTCCAGACAGGTCTGCCTCTCTAGGGCCTGCTGGTGAAGCACTGGGTTGATGCATTCCAGGACCCTCATCTGGTCGATGGTAAATTGGACCTGGCACCCCCCTTCATCCGCTGCACGCAAGAGGCACCGGGCCTTCATGAGGGTCTTGGACCTGAAGTCCTCCCAGCGCTTCTGGATGTGTTTCAAGTCGTGGGTTGCCACCCCCCGCGTTGATGGCAACCATGATGTCCGACCAGGTCCTCTTCCATCTATCCTTGTCAGAACATGGTCGTCTGAAGAGGGCATCACAATGCCCCAGGACTTGCTCCACCAGGATGCCAACTTCTGTGGGTGAGAAGCTGACAGCCCTCTGCCTCTATGGCTGGGGGTTGTCAGTGGTCTCAGATGGTGTTTGCTCCGACATGGCAACCCTCAAGGCAGGAGTGGGTGGGCAACTGGGTCCTGGGGCTTGACTGTGGAGTGATCGAACAACAGTCGGAAGTCTTCTGTTCCAGCAGGGGTGGTCACAGCAACTGGACCCTTGCAGATGGCTGATATGCAGGCACCAAATAGCAGGGCACGCGGCAGCAGGCAGGCAGGCAGCAGCAGATGGCTTGTGGGAGGCTGCTCAGGGCTCTGGGGGGCAGGAAAATGGCCTTCTGGGCAGGAGCGTGGTCTTCCGTGTGTTGCCGCATGGCCAGCTTGATGCAGAGTGAATCCGAATGTGAAAAACAGCACGTTTGCGTGGAAATCGAGGAAAGGCCCATAGCGCATATGCACGTAAGTGACGTAACGTGTGCGGGTGTTTCCCTCTGCACGTGTTGATGGTCCGCGTGGGTCTGCAGCGCGCTGTACGTGCTTTCAGTGGAGACCGATGTGTGTGTTTCTCCTACTTTGGGGTTCACACGTGATTACTTCACAGCGGTTACAATGCCTACACGTATTTCTTTTCCAGGCAAGGCAAACAGTGAGTCGCGCACGCTATTGCACGCTATTTTTCCCACTGCGGGTGCCCCTGTTTGTCACGTACCCCATTTATTGAGGTCATAGTAGCCTGCGTGTTAATCGCGTATGCTTTTTTGTGTTCCCTGGTGCCACAGCGTACTGCGTGAGGTTTTTTTACACGCACGTGGGCTACATGGGTTGTGTATACATTTTTCTTGTATTTTCGGGGTGCCTGAGCATTGCATGACCGTCATTTATCCGCAGGGTCCACAGGCAGCCTTGCAGGAGCACAGGGGTGCGTCTACCATCACATACCCTACCGCCTTCACCACAATTGACCAGGTCAATTGTTCAGTGCACCTCCCATTGGCATTAGTACATCTGTGCCATGGTTGGGAGGCCACCAAAGGTTAAGGGGGGCTCAGCTGGGTGTCCTGCAAGTGTTGGGAGTGGTCAGGCACATGGCCGGGGTGACCAGGGAGTACATGGAGTCCAGGGTGATCAGGGTGGCTGCAGAGCGGGAAGAGGCAGGGGTGCACCACAGGGGCAGGATGTCCAGACACGTGCTGGTGCAACCATGCCACCACCCCCTGCGCTCCAGGTGATGCTGCTGTTGCATCCGACCCTGGCACCCTTACGACAGTCAGTAGCATGTGCTGACAAGGGCCCACCAGTAGTGGTAGCTGCAGGTGCAGCTGTGGCGACCACCACACAGCCCGCCACCCACCAGGGTTACTCGTAATATGGTGGTACCATATGGACGGTGCCAGTAACGTACTGCCACTGTCTATGGCGTACCACCATACTCATGATGACTCCCTTTGTATGTGTGGGAGATTTTTGTCAAGTGAGTTTATCAGGTCTAGGATGATATGAAATGATATGATATGGCATTTATAATGCACCTATACACAAGTATTTCAAGGCCCGACGAGGCAAGGAGGGGTTGAACAAAGGGACGACAGACAGCGATCCTACTAGGGCAGGTGTCATTCAGATCATGCAAGTGCATGGGAGGGGGGGAAAGGGGAAAAGTGTGAGGGGGGAAGGGGAGGGGAAAGTGCAGTACAAGGGGTAGTAGAATAAAAAGATAATAAAACAGCCAGATGGTAGCAAATGCAAGGTAAGTGCAGACAAAAGTGCTGGTAGGGGGACTGTAGGGAGACAGAGACAGTCCCTATGTGCAGGGTTGCCAGGGAAAGCAGTGCAGGTGTGCAACTGGCCATGCCTAAGCCCAAATCAGACAGGGTGGGCAGGTAGTTTTGACCAGTGCAGGTTCAGCCAGGAATTCAGCAGGGAGAGAGGGAGAGAAAGCGGAAGCAAAGAGGAAGGTTTTGAGATGCTTACGGCTCCGGAGATGGTTCTCCTCAAGTTACAGGGAGGCAGGAAGGCTGTTCCAGAGGGTGGCCCCTGCTGAAGAGAGAGATCTACCGCCAACTCGTTGCTTAGAGAAGCGACTGACACTGAGGGAGTTGGAGGATGAGCGAAGAGCTCGAGAAGGAAGATATTTGGGAAGAGAGAGTTGAAGGTAATTCGGCCCCACACCCCAGTAGGCCTTGTGGACAATGCAGAGGGTTTTGAACTTAATCCTCGCAGTCACTGGGAGCCAGTGCAAAGATTTCAGTCTTGGAGAGATAAAATCCCTGGGCTTGAGGCCCAAGACAAGTCTCGCAGTCCTGTTCTGGATAAGTTGCAAAGGGCGGAGAGTAGAGGCAAGCAGATTTAGATAGAGGATGTTACAATAGTCCAGCCTAGAGAGAACCAGGGCTCTGGAGATGGTGAGCTTGTGGGGGAAGGAGAGGAAAGGAAGAACACCTCTGAGGAGGTTCAGCTTGTAGTGTGACTTCTTGGAGATGTCGGAGATGTGAGGAGAGAAGGATAGTGTGGAATTGAAGCTAACCCTGAGATTCTTAGCCTTGCAGGTGGGAACAGGAAGTGGGCCAAGAGAGGCCAGCCAGAGGGCTACAGGGAAGGAGGGAGTAGGTGAGCCAATGAGTAGGATCTCAGTCTTACTGGCATTAAGGCAGAGGTCATTGGCGGCACACCAATCCTGGATAGCAGACAGACAGTCAGAGATGAGGGAAGGGGAGGAGGAGGCTGAGGGTAGCCTGAAAATGAGCTGTGTGTCATCCGCATAGCACTGAAAGTTGGGGCAGAGAGTGGCAATGCGGTGAGTGCCAGGTACTGGTTGAAAAGCCAGTGAGAGAAGTTAGATCCCTGGGGCACACCACAGGTAGAGAAAAAGATATCTTAGAGGAAGGACCCAAGTTGGACCTCGGAGGGTCGGTCGGAAAGGAAAGAAGTCAGCCACGCCAGGGCCTGACTGGTGATACCCAGGTTATCATGGAGACGGTTGAGCAGGATGACGTGGTTGACAGTGTCAAAGGCAGAAGAAAGATCAAGCAAGATGAGAACGCAAGGGGTATTGGAGTCAAGGTTGGAGGGCAGGTCCTCACAGATGTTCAGGAGAGCAGTTTCCGTGCTTCTGGCAGCTCTGAAGCCAGACTGATTTTCATGAAGACAACCAACAGATTCAGTGTGGAGATTGAGCTGGGAGATGACCAGTTTCTGCAGGAGCTTGACCAGGAAGGGAGTGATGGAGATTGGGTGATAGATAGCCGGGCAGGAGTGGTCGGCAGAGGGTTTCTTAAGAAGAGGGTGCACAAGGGAGTGCTTCAGGCAGGAAGGGAAGACTCCAGTGGCAAAGGAGTGATTGCAGAAATCCACCAGGGCAGAAGCCAGGGAGTCGATGTGGTCCTTCATAGTTTTGGAGGAACAGGGGTGAACTTGTTTCAACGAGACTTTTATAGATCGGACTTGTCTAGAAACCTTGTCTGGAGAGAAAAGAGGAAAGGCAGAGAAGAGGGGGGAGGAGTGGCTGAAGAAGGGCCAGATGAAGAGCAGGAAATAGCAGAAGGGGGACGAGAGGAGGAGAGTAAGGACAGGATGACCTGAGTTTTAGAAATGAAGTGAGAGGCCAGAGACGTGCAGAGGGACTGGGAGGGGACATGAGAGGTAGAGACTGCAGCACGATTAGCCAGTTCCTTGCAGATTTTAAAGAGTTCAGCCGGGTTGTAAGATGCTGCAGAGATGCGGGCTTGGATATGAGCTCTCTTCTTGGTGAGGACGGAGAGACGGTATTGCCTTTGCAGCAGGCGGCAGGCCAGTTTGTCAGAGGATGAGCAGGAAGCACGCCATTTCCTCTCGACCAACCTGCACTTGCGTTTTAGGGTGACATGGGAGGTCATTACGACCCGGGTGCAAAGGGATACCTGGCACCGGTAATGACACCGGTGCCGGTAATCCCTTTGCGCCCTATTCCGAGGTCCCTTTGCGGGTCCTTCCTTAACGCCTGGTTTTAGCAGGAGTTAAGGACGGGACCCACAAAGGGACTTCAGAGCTAATAACGGTACTGTAATTTACGGTACCGTTATTAGCACCCTCCCCATTCCCATTGAGCCCTATGGGGGCTCAAATGGGAATGGGGATTGACATTTTCAATGCGGATTTACCGGTCCCGCAAAGGTCGGACTAGACCGGTAAGTCCCCATTGAACCAGGGCGGACACGGTACCGGTAATGGTGCTAGGCATGGCACTAATAATGCCATGACTAGCACCAATCTCGGAATGAGGCCCATGGTCTGAGTGATACCCGGAGTTTCACTTGGCTTTGGGCTTCAGGCGGATTCTCATGACAGGGGCAAGGATATCAAGAGTATCAGATATAGAAGAGTGGAGCGTGGAGAGGGCTGTGTCAGGGTGAGAGTCAGCCAAAGGAGGAGGGAGGGGTGAGAAGGTGGCGGCAAAAGCCTGAACTGACACGCGCTTCATGGGTCAGATGACCGAGAAGGTGGGTGGCAGCGATGGAGGTCGCTTGACCTGATTGGTAGGGAGGGTGAGGTGGGAGGATAGGAGAAAGTGATCACTCCAGGAGAGAGGAGTGGAGAGAGGGATAGAGAGGGGAAGGTCTGAGGAGATCAGAACATCGAGAGTGTGCCCTGCAGAGTGGGTCGGGCCAGAGGGGAGAATGGTGAGTGAGAGAGAGTCGCAGAGGTCGCGAAAATGTCCAGAGGGGGAACAGGAGGCATCCAGGTGGATGTTGAATTCTCCAAGAAGGAGGAGTTGAGTAGTTGAGCCCAAGAGAGAGGAGGAGAGATCCGCCCACTCAGAGATGAAGGAAGAAATCTGACCAGGTGGCCGATGGATAGTAGCCACAGTAATGGAATGGCTAGGTGAGAAGGAGAGCCTGCAGACAAGGCATTCAAAAGAAGAGTAGGTCTGCGTAAGGGTGAAAGAGGCAGGAATCTATTCAGGGAAGATAAGGGCTATACCCCCACCAGAGCGGTTCGCCCTGGGCGCAGAGAGGATCTTGTAGCCGTCTGATAGGAGCATATCAAAGCTGGTGACAGAGCTGGCCATGAACCAAGTCTCAGTGAGACCGAGGACATCAAGGTCAAATTCTTCCAGAAGGCAGCAGATATCAGAGGAATGTTTGACAGCAGAGCGAGAGTTAAGAGTGGCAATGTGGAGACGGTTGCCATCCTTGAAGGACTTCCGGGGAGAGGTACAGATCAGAGGTACGCCCTGCGGAGGTGTAGAAGGTGCCCGAGAGGGGGCAGTGAGAGGGGGGAGGGCAAGGTAGCCAAGGAAAGAGGGGGGGACAGCCAGAGAGGAAAGGAAGTTGATAAGGCACGGGAGGCGTCTATCAAAGAGGTGACGTTTGGCCTGAGGACCTTGGACCAAGACAGTCCCATTTGAGGAAACATTAATGATGACCTTAGAAGAATGGAAGGAGGCCAGCAGGGCGTCCCAACGGGTGCCACCATTAATGGGAGAAGAGGAGAAAGGAGAAAGTACAGAGACCATATGAAGGGTCCATATGTCGGGTGAAGGAACACAAAGAGAATGTCGGTGAGAGTTTCCTTGGAGGAGGCACTGGTGTAGGTGTCAGCGATAGGGAGGCCTGGGTTGGAGACCAGGATGTCCTTTTTAAACTTCTTCCTACCAGATTTAGTGAGGAGATCAGGAGAGTCAATAGAGAAGCAGTTAGAGAAGATAAGAGAGACAGAGAGCACCATAGAGTAGGTGTGAGTGGAGGGGGTGAGGACAGAGAGGGGAGAACTGTCGAGAAGTAGGCAGACAAGAAGTGAGCGGCAGGTAAGTTGCCCAAAAGGACAGGGGTTAAGAGCTCACAACTGCTCAGCTTTGGCACCAGTGAGAGCCCACCTAAGTTTGAGAATCATGTAGGGGAGAGAAAGGCCTAATATTCACAGTGCAAGATTTTGAGTACTGATACAGTGCGTAATACAACAACATGCGGGGAACCACCTAAGTTTGAGAATCCTGTAGTGGAGAGAACGGCCTAATATTCACAATGCAAGATTTTGAGTACTGAGATAGTGCTTATTTACAGCAGCCTAGGGGACAACACAGCCGTGTTAGGACTCAGTAGGTGGGGGTAGGTCGTGAGGCAAAACCAGAGGAGACTGAACTGGCACCTGGCGTCCACCTGCGGACACCTGCAGACACAGCAGGAGCCGCAAACGAGGGAGCCGCCCTTTGCCCAAGGGGCACTTAGCCGTGGGGCTGCCCAGGCAGCGGCTGCCATGGTAACACCGGTAAAGAGGAGGGCGAAAGGGATTGGAGCCAATCAGGGGGGTCTGGGAGGCTTGGAGGCGGGAGGGAGGAGGGGACACCTGGAGAACACGGAAGGGGAGAGGGGGCTGGGGAGAAAAACATGAGGGAAAACAAAGGTAGAAAAACCAAAACTTTTGCAAAAAGCACACGGCCCATGAAGGGGCTCAGATACCGTTAGCTGGAAGCCTGCAGTCACCCGCTCTGCCTTGATGAGAGTGTTGAGCACAGTGGACTGCTAGGCAACCTAGCTTGGAGGAGACACGTATTGGAGCCAATCAGGGGGGAGCTGGGAGGCTTGGAGGCAGGAAGGAGGGAGGGGACACCTGGAGAACACAGAAGGGGAGAGGGGGGCTGGGGAGAAACACACGAGGGAAAAACAAAGGTAGAAAAACCAAAACTTTTGCAAAAAGCACACCACCCATGGAGGAGCTCAGATACCGTTAGCTGGAAGCCTGCAGTCACCCGCTCTGCCTTGATGGAACTGGCGAGCACGGTGGACTGCTAGGCAACCTAGCTTGGAGAAGACACAGGATTGGAGCCAATCAGGGGGGAGCTGGGAGGCTTGGAGACGGGTAGGAGGGAGGGGACACCTGGAGAACACAGAAGGGGAGAGGGGGGCTGGGGAGAAACACACGAGGGAAAAACAAAGGTAGAAAAACCATAACTTTTGCAAAAAGCACATGGCCCACGGAGGGGCTCAGATACTGTTAGCTGGAAGCCTGCCGTCACCCGCTCTGCCTTGATGGAAGTGGCGAGCGCGGTGGACTGCTAGGCAACCTAACTTAGAGGAGACACGGGATTGGAGCCAATCAGGGGGGAGCTGGGAGCCTTGGAGGCGGCAGGGAGGGAGGGGACACCTGGAGAACACAGAAGGGGAGAGGGGGGCTGGGGAGAAGCACACGAGGGAAAAACAAAGGTAGAAAAACCAAAACTTTTGCAAAAAGCACACGGGCCATGGAGGGGCTCAGATACCGTTAGCTGGAAGCCTGCAGTCACCCGCTCTGCCTTGATGGAAACCTATACCTATATGAGGTGGAAACCTATACCTACCATAGACCTCATCATCAGGCATCCCAAAAAGGCTGGTCCTGGGCAAAGAAATGCGGGGCCTGGCTATTCTCCTCCTCCTGCAGTGTCCCACGATCATTGCTGTGAGAAATGGGACATTCATGGTAGCTGTATATGCGTGTTTGTTGTTTGTGCGCACTTTTATACTGCGCATGGCCACTTCCGCCTGCCTTCGCGCGGTGGACGTGTTTACGCCTGTGCATGTCTTTTGGTGTGCGCGGGTTTCCCCTATTCGATTTCATGAATACGTGTTGTTCCATGTATTTCCCAGCAGTACTTCCCCAGTTACGCCCTAATTTTGACGCATTGTTCCCCATTCTGCATGTTCCTCCCCCTTTTTGGTGTGTGCGCTACACATTGTGCGCTTTTGCTGTGCGCGTCGCACATGGCGTTCGGGATGTCGCAGTGCTGTGTGTGCCACGTGCTGTTTCGACGTAGCTCCCAGGAAAAACACGTGCACAGACTTCCATGAATCGCTTGCGTGCGATTCACACGCGTGCGCTGGATTTGTCTCGCTTTCGCCACCGATTTCGGCGCACAATCATTCCATGAATCGCCCCCAATATATTTTCATAAAAATAAAATCACTACACATACAGATAAGTACATTTTGTAAAATAAAAGGTGCCACAATGTTAGTAGTAAATAAAACAATTTCAGGGAGACTTCTTAGAGTTCAGTAAAGGTTATTTCCTGGAATAGAAAAAGCGGTAACAGGTAAGAAACACCCATTTCCTATCTAGGCCAGAATGTTTCAAAGGAGACCAGGTGTGCAGATTTGGGGCAGGCTTTGGCAGGAAAGAATTAACTTATGAGAAAGTGTCCCAATTAGTGTTTTCTAACATTCGGGTGAAGTTCAAGCCACAGAAGACCATTGGTGATGAATCGGGAGCCCAGGGATGAACACAAAAATAAATAGGGGACTCACAAGCATCGCCTGAGTGGCAGGAGACCAATACCGTGGGTCTAAAAAAGCTGTTCTGCAGCTGGTAGTTTCTTGGAGAGGTCACTTTAGACATTTTTTGATGTCAAACGTGGATTCCAGTGATGATGTCTCAATGCAGGAACAACCCAACGACCAGTGGGCAAAGCTATTTTTTATCATTTAGTGATTCCCATGTCGAGTATTTGAGCCAGAGGAAGTGAAATGCAATGATACTGTTGTCACTGGTGGTTGCAGATGTAGGGTTACTCAATTATCCTCCTGCACATCTTCTGAGGAAGTGTGAACTAAAACAGGATAGATGGAGAGGAGCAGGCAGTTCATTCTGGTCTTCTTCAGAGGCAGTGCTTTGCTGTCAGGTTCAGTGTGCACCAATTGATGAGCCTTTCATGACTGCAGATAGAGAGTTCCAGCAGTAGACAAAGTAAGTGGGTAAGGGAGTTTGCTTTTATCCCTCTTGCAAAGCAGTGATTGAGCACAGCACCCAGTCACACACCAAGAATAATTCAAACCCAGTGGTGGTCAGCCAATAACTGTCCCTCACTCCAAGCACACTCCTGCACTCAGAAAGGTCTCTCACAAAAAGGAGTGAATCCACAATATATCAGCCAGGCATCTGCATAAGCCAGTCCCTACAGAACCTACACCTGGGAACCAGGCATCCAATAAGATGGTGTCTGATCACATACACAACTGATAGTAATGTTAACCCCCTCATGTGTTCGAGGCAAATACAACCTCCATCTTCTGAAAAAAGTACCAAGCCAGGTAAAAATAGATTCTACTTTGTGGAACCATATTAAACAAGTGAAAAAAACACCAATCAATACTTGAGCCATGACTTATAGTGTGGAGGTCCCTTCTCTGGGACACTATTGCGTACCGCTCAAAACAGACCAAACCCTCAGTCAGGCTTTGGATTGTGGCTGGCTGGGAAAATAAAGCCCAAAACCCAGACAAGTGGGTAAGACAGTAATTTGGAATGGAACTAATCTAGATTTGCATATGTTTATTTCCCTTCGAGAATGGGAAAGCAGGCTGAAAAACAATGAGTCAGAGCGTTATCCAGAACAATGCCAATGGTAATGTTTGCTTCAAAAGCGTCCATCTTCACTTCAATGTTGTAAAAAAAGAAAAAGCCAGGTAGAGTATTTGCAACAGAGCCTTTCTATTAATTCCAAAATAGAGACTGATTTTGCTGCATCATCAACCTTTTTGTATTATACGCTTAATACAGTATGCAGAAAAATACACTTCCCCTGCAAAATACCATAAATCAGTACCCAGCGAGGGGGGTGTAGCGGCCTCCCAGCCAATGGGGAGGCTAAGAATGCAGGCATTACAACATGGTAATCCCGCTGCCCTGAGCCTCCTCATGGCCGGCGGTGGCCATCTCCCTTCTCAGGGGAATCAGGTAAGTCTTCTCCCCACACTCCCTGCCCTGAATTCCCTAAGCGTCCTCCACCCCCACTTACCTTCTTTTCTTTTCCATTTCGAGAGCGGACACGCAGGGAACACTACAGTCTCCAGCACGTCGGCTTCCGATCTGCGACAGGCCATCATGGAAAGGAAGAAGGGACTACGTGTAGTTCCTTTTCCCTTCCCATGGTGGCCATTTTATTTGTTTACTTTTTTCCCTATCTTTTTAATGGCTGCCATGGAAAGGGAGAAGGGACTACATGTAGTCCCTGCTCCCTTCCCGTGGCGGCCATGTTATTTGTTTACTGTTTTTCCTATCTTTTAATGGCCAACATGGAAAGGGAAAACTAAATCCCATAGTTACTTAACAAAGGCCCCAGGGCATTACTTGAAGTGGTAATGCCCCCCCTGCTCGGGGTTTATTGCTTAATTATTAAATGCAATCCAGCATAACAGAGATCCCTGTGGAGGGTGAAAAAGACCTATGCCTCCCTTAGACCTATAGCAGACATTTCTGAGATGACAGAATGGCACATGGTTCATTCAAGTGACGCAGCCCCACACAAATCAGTTTAATCTAAAGAAAAAAGGAACTAGTTTAACCTGAAGGATTTGCAGGCCGACATTAACATCAGGACAGCAACACTAACTGTGCTTAAAAGTATGCCATCTCTATTGTGCAAGTAGATAATTTGACTTGACCAATGCTGCAACCATTTCCATATCCTTACTAGACCATATTATTTATGCAGAGACTCACAGTTGTTCTTGAACAACAAGAAATACAACAGGCATGCAGCAATCAATGTTGTAAGGATGCTATTTTGATACGGATGTTTAGGACGTTTTGTGATTATCAGCCCTGCCTTATTCTGGACCTTTTCCTACATTGAAACAAAACTGCTCATCGACTGCAATGTTTCCTAGAAAATCAATATATGTTCTAGGAAACACCAGTAAATTCACAGTCTCCCATCTTCTTTTGCCGAGTAATTATACAAATAGCAGACGTGTAGGCAGCTTATCGGGTTAAATCCTTCCATACACTGTTATAGTGGGATGTTCCTATCTGTGTTTTTTCGGGCGGAATATTTATTTCTGCTGAATGTTCAAATAAAGGAGACAGACTAAGAGTTTGAAAAAGTGAGATAGATGAGATGAGGCAAGGGAAGATGTGACTAAACTGACCACATATGTTAAGAGGAGGGAATATACGACATGAGAAGAAATAGGAAAAATGCAATGCATTTGTTGGGTAGCTGCAAGGCAGCAGAAAATAGAAGAATGGAAGAGTACAAAAGAAAGGGCAGCCAGTGAGGATAGCAAAAGACAATATAGAAAGTTAGACCAATGCCCGATTCATGGAATTTACTGCACAATAAGGGCCCGACTCATGGAATTGCGTGCAGAAATGCTGCAAGGGGCACGCATTGAGAAGGACACTGTGCGAGCCTGCACGATTAAGTAAATCTGCTCACTCTGCGTATTCAAGGATTCCAGCAGACACGCAAAGGCAATGGAGCTGCGCGAGGAACACCTACAACAAGCCCCAATGCAAACCAAAACCCAAGCCATACCCCAAGTCAAGTGCAAACCTCTGCATCCACCCCTGAGCCACCCTCCAGCACCACTGCAATACCACGCAGGCCCTCTCATAAGCATGCGGCGCCACAGCGAAAATGCTAGAGCTTCCTCGTAAGTCAAGGCTGCACCCCCAATCAAAACATGCAGGCTCCCTCGTAAGCTAAGGTGGCACCCCTGCAAAAATGCGAGAGCTGACTCGTAAGTCAAGGCTGCACCCCCTGTGGCGTTGCCCCTTTAAGGGTACGCACGCGACGGAGTGACGTCAACTCCGTCGCGTGCATGTTTAAATAAACGGGGCGGCTCCTGGTGACGTCAGTTCACCGGGGAGCCCACACCGACAACATCCACGTCTCCGTGTCTCTGTTCTACAGGGGGTGGGGGGCTCACGGAGGCGGCCTACAAGAGACCGCCAACAGTGGCGACGAGACCGGGATCGCTTCCATGAACTGCGGGGGAGTTCCGACGCGACGCAGATGATCGAGTGTGAGCGCGCGGCGAACTCCGAACACCCGCAGAGAAGGAAGCGACACACGCGGCCGGCGGCCATTTTGATAAATAGATCCTGGAGACTCACGGCTTCGTAACGAAGCGTCGGTGAGCCATCCAGGTCTAATTTTTGGATAATTCAGCGGCGATGATCGTTGGACACGACATATGTCAATTTCATAGTAAATTTTTGACAATTTATGCACATTTCGTCGAGCAGTGGCTGAGAGACTCCATGGGAGGCCTGCTGGTTAGATAGGGGTCTCCTCCTCTACTCAAGTTTTGGATACACCATTGTCTGCAGACTGGCTGAGGTGATCACTCCGCAAAGGTCAAGGCTGGTGGTGAGTTGCGGCCCCTTTGTCTTGTCAATCCTTGGGGTGCCTGTGCGCTCTCCACCATGGACGCTGCTGCTGCTGCTGCTGCTGCTGCTGCTGCTGCTCCTCCTGCTGCTGTCGGTCAGGCACTGCCTGTCCCTCCGCCGAAGCCACCAGGGTCCCTGCAACCAATGCCTGAGTTTGATATCTCAGGTGCTCCAGCTGGCCTTGGACAGAGGTGGAAGATGTGGATGGACAGACTGGAAATGTATTTCAGGGCCACTATGGAAACAACGGACGACGGCAAACTGGCCACCCTACTGTATTCCGCTGGCCCGGCAGTGCATGAGGTATTTATGTCCCTACAGCCGGTGGATGGATCGTTTGCGGCGGCCAAAGAGGCGCTCCATAATCATTTTCTGCCGATGGCCAATGCGGACTATGAACGCTTCCTCATGGGTACAGCCCGCCAGAAAGATGACGAGACTCTGGATGTATTCTTTGGGCGACTACGGCGCATGGCAGCCCCGTGTGCCTGGAATGACCCCGATGTCATGATTAGGAACCAACTAATTCAGGGTTGCAGCTCGGGGAAGCTGAGACGCCAGATCCTGCGCGAACCGGGCATCACCCTCCCTCGCATCCTAGAACTGGGGAGGTGCCACGAGGTCTCTGAACTGCGTGCAACCAGGATGGAGGCGGGGGTCCGCCCAGCCAAGCTGGAGGAGATCTGCGCGGTCGGAAGAGGCCGCGGGTCAAGGCGCCCTTTGAACAATCAGGGTCAGCGCGCACAAGGGTCGAATGTCCCGTGCTCGAAGTGTGGCTATGATCTCCCACACCCCGCAGAGTGTCCTGCCACGGGTGTCAAGTGTGGCCGATGTGCGGGCCCTGACCACTTCGCAAGGATGTGCAAATCGGCCGCACCCAAGGTAGTGCCAAGAGGACCAGTTCGAGCTGGTTTCTTCCGCCCCCAGAGGGCCTCCAACGTTGCCCAGGTCGACCAAGGGGACGAGGGAGCACCCCAGGAGGACGAGGAGGAGGACGAAGATGAGGAGAACGTGTTCTTCGTGTCCAGCGTAAGCATGCTTAAGTCCCGCTCCAAGAGACAACCCAGGTGCAATGTGCTGGTGAATGGAGACTCTGTGCCGATGCTTGTGGACACTGGCGCATCTGTAAATGTAATGGCCCGCCAGCATCACAAGAACATGAGGGCCCCACCTGCGCTGGCGGCGCCAAGGGCACGCATATTCGCCTTCGGCGGGGATCGGCCTCTACCTCTGGACGGTGTTTTCGTGGCCCGTGTGCAGTATGGGGACTCACACATACGGGCTCGGTTCTACGTGACGCCGGTGAGCGATAACACCCTGCTCTGCTGTGCCGCGGCGGAGGCACTGGGTATCGTCACATTCGCTTATGCAGTATACTTGGAGGACATCCAGGTCCTCCTGGCCAAACATGGGTCCCTGTTTGAGGGCATCGGACAGCTGGTGGGCGAGCCTGTCCGGCTCCACATAGACGAATCCATACAACCAGTGGCACTGAAGCACCGACGGGTTCCGTTCCATCTCAGGGACCTGGTGGATCGTGAGCTTGACAATCTCGTGGGGCTGGACATAATTGAAAAGGTTGATGGACCCACCCCCTGGGTGTCCCCCATTGTCATTGCCTGCAAGCCTAAACAACCCGATGCTGTAAGAATCTGTGTGGACATGCGACTGCCCAATAAGGCCATAAAGAGGGAGAGACACCTCACCCCCACCATCGATGACATCATCGCGGAGCTGCAGGGGGCAAGATTTTTCTCCAAACTCGACCTGAGATCAGGTTATCATCAGGTGGTTTTGCACCCCGAGTCCAGATATATCACCACCTTCACCACACATCGGGGGCTATACCGATATAAAAGACTAAGCTTTGGGGTGTCCTCGGCAGCGGAGGTTTTTCAAAATATAATAAGAGGTGCACTGGCGGATCTGGAGGGTGTCCTCAATATCAGCGACGACATCCTGGTGTACGCCAAATCCGAAACAGAGCACCTGGCACGCCTGTCCAGGACTTTTGAACGGCTACGTCTGCTGGGCCTCACGTTGCATAAGGACAAGTGCGAATTTCTGAAGACGGAGATCGAATTCTTTGGGTTCGTGTTCAAGGCTGACGGGGTGTCACCAGACCCCCGCAAAGTGAGAGACATCAAAGAGGCGCGCCCGCCTGAAAATGTCGCGGAGGTGAGGAGTTTTCTGGGGATGGTCACCTACTGTGGCCGATTCATCAGAAATCTCGCGTCCCGCTCTGAGCCCCTGAGGTCGCTCACCAAGAAGGACGCCCCCTGGCAGTGGGGCCCTCTGGAACTGGCGGCGTTTGACGATATTCGGGGGGCACTGGCGGCGAATGACACGATGGCTTTCTTTGACCCACGCCTGCAGACGGAGATTGTGGTAGACGCCAGCCCCTATGGGCTAGGGGCGGTGCTCACACAGGTAGGAAAAGACCAGGAGGTCCGGCCGATTGCTTACGCCAGCAAGGCCCTGTCTGACACCGAACAACGATACTCTCAAATCGAGAGGGAGGCCCTGGCGGTGCTGTGGGGCTGTCGACACTTTCGCCTATACATTCTGGGGCGTCCCGTGACCGTAGTCACGGACCACAAGCCGCTGTTGCCGATCATGGCGGGTTCGTCATCTCGCCCGCCAGTAAGGATTGAGCGGTGGATGCTCGCCCTGCTGGAATACGGGGTATCATTGACATATCGCCCCGGTGCCAACAATGCGGCGGACTACCTGTCCCGTCACCCTAGGGACGACTCGCAGGAATCGGCGTCAGCGGAGGAAGCTGACGAACATGTCTGCCTCGTGGTGGAGACTGCGACACCCAACTCCATGCAGGTGGAAGATCTGGAAGTGGCATCGAAAAATGACGAGTGTTTCTCCATCTTGAGGGAAGCCATGCAGAAGGGTGCCTGGAAGACAGTGCTGGAGGCGGTGGAGCGAAGAACGTGTGAGGCCCGGGTCACCCTCGAGCAGCTGTGGAGAGTAAGAGAGGAGCTAACATTCTCCGATTCAGGACTGCTACTAAGAGGTGAAAGAATTGTGGTGCCCCAGAGCAAAGTGGCGCAGGTCATCGCGCTAGCACACCAGGGTCATCAAGGGGCTCCCAAGACCAAGGCTCGTCTCCGGCAGAAGGTGTGGTTTCCTGAGCTGGAGCGGAAGGTGGAAGCATTCGTAGCATCTTGTGTGTGGTGTCAGGCGGCGGCCCCGGCACTGAAAGAACCGTCCATAGAGACAATGCCCCGCGGGACTCGGCCGTGGGAGGTGGTGCACGCGGACTCGGGGTCTACCTCCAGAGGCACGCATTTTCTGGTGGTGGTAGACGAGTGGTCGAGATACCCGGAAGTTGAGTTCATAGACTCAGTGGCGTTTGAGAACGTGGTGGTGGCGCTGGAAAAGATCTTTGCCACTCATGGACTCCCCTCTGTGCTGTGCTCGGACAACGGAGCCCCGTTCCAGGGGGAGAGCTTCGCAGAACTCATGAAAGATTATGGCATCCAACACCGACGGGTCACCCCACTGTGGCCCCGTGCCAACGGGGAGGCTGAACGAATGATGCGTACCCTCAACAAGGTTTTCCGCATTGCCCATGGAAAAGGGGAGTGTCTGAAGAGGGCTCTGTACGTATTTCTGCGAGGCTATCGCACCACCCCTCACTCGTCTACGGGGGTGGCCCCGGCAGAGGCACTATTCCAGCGGTGCCCGAGAGACGTCATACCGGAACTGGGGGACCGAGACCCCGCCGTCATCGACAATGAGCAGGTGGAAGAGGACAGACAGGTCAGGACGCGGATGGAGAACATCCGGAGGGGGCTCAAACCCCCACACATTGCCCTTGGGGATGAGGTGCTGGTGAGAAATCGCCATCCACATGGAAAATTGTCGCTCACATATGAGCCCTCGCCCCTGGACGTGGTGGCGGTCAAGGGGTCAATGGTGACTGCATCGGATGGAACGTCATCGGTAACCAGGAATGCATCCTTCTTCAGGAAGTTTGGTGAATCCAGAGCGGCTGACCCGGACAGCAGAGAGAGTGAAGGTGTGTTGGATGAAGGTGGGGGAGAAAGTGCCGCAGTGGAATCGCCGGCTCGAAGCGGACCTACCTCCGGAACACCAGCCCGAGACGATGGCAGGAGGTACCCCCTGAGATCAGGGCGTGGGAAACCTGTCCGTCTCAGTGACTATGTTACAGACTGAAGGGGGAGGCTGACCGGGGACTAATGGTCAGGCCATGACAGGCCCACACGGGGGATCCGGGGTGGCTGTCAATAAATGGGGGTGTGTTTTGTTGAAACGTTTAAAGTGTTCTGTGTTCTAGAAGTGTGTTAATTGTATACTCCTATTTCCAATTTGTTGTTATGGAAAAGGAGGAGTGTGGCGTTGCCCCTTTAAGGGTACGCACGCGACGGAGTGACGTCAACTCCGTCGCGTGCATGTTTAAATAAACGGGGCGGCTCCTGGTGACGTCAGTTCACCGGGGAGCCCACACCGACAACATCCACGTCTCCGTGTCTCTGTTCTACAGGGGGTGGGGGGCTCACGGAGGCGGCCTACAAGAGACCGCCAACACCCCCCAACGAAAATGCACAGGCTCCCGTATAAGCTAAGGCGGCACCCCTGCGAAAACACGAGAGCTCCCTCGTAAATTGAGGCGGCACCCTCAACAAAAACACACAAGCTCCCTCATAAGCTAAGGTGGCACCCCTGCAAAAATGCCAGAGCTACCTAATAGGTCGAGGCTGCACCCCCCAACAAAAACATGCGGGCTCCCTCATAACTTAAGGCAGCAACCCAGTGAAAATGCAAGAGCATCCTTTTAAGTCGAGGCTGCACCTCCAACAAATACATGCAGGCTCGCTCCCTTGTAAGCTAAGGCAGCACCCCTGCGAACACGCAAGAGCCTCCTCGTAAGTCAAGGCTGCACCACCCAAAAAAACATGCGGGTTCCCTCGTAAGCTAATGCGGCACCCCAAACGAAAATGTATGGGCTCCCTCGCTTGTTAAGGCACCCCTGCAAAACTGCACACTAGGTATCCAATCAGCCAGCATATACCCCTACTGCACATCAACCCCTGAAGTCCAGACACCAGCCACCAGCCCCCTTCACCTCTAACACAATCCCAGGCAAACCCCCGAGAGTACACTCCCCTGCCTACACTGCCCTCACCTCCGACATCACCCCAGGCAGCCCCCTTCACCTCCAACACCACCCCTGGCAGCCGCCTTCACATCTGCAACTACCCCAGGCAGCCCCCCGATAGTACAATCCCCTCCCCACACTGCCCTCATCTCCAACGCTATCTCAGACAGCCCCGATAGTACACTCCCCTCCCCACACTGCCCTAACCTCCGACACCACTCCAGACAGCCCCCTTGATCTCTGACACCTCCCCAGGCAGCCCACTCAAGTCCAGGCACCACCCACTAGCCCCCTTCACGTCCGATACTACCCCAGGCAGTCCTCCGATAGTACACTCCCCTCCCCAAACTACCCTCACCTCCGACACCACCTCAGGCAGCCGCCTTTATTCGGACACCACCCCAGGCAGCCACCTCATGTCCAGACACCACCCAACAGTCCCTGTCACCTCTGACAGTACCCCAGACAGCCACCCGATTGTACACTCCCCTCCCCACTCTGCACTCACCTCTGACATCAATCCAGGCAGTCCCCTTCACCTCTGACACTACCCCAGGCTGCCCCCTGACAGTACACCCCCCACTTCCCTTAGATCCGACACCACACCAGGCAGCCCCCTTCACCTCTGACACCACCCCAGGTAGCCCCCTGAAGTCCAGACACAACCCACCGGCATTCTTCACCTCTGACACTATCCCAGGCAACCCCCCAGATAGTACATTCCCCTCCCCACACTGCCCTCACCTCCGACACTACCCAAACAGCCCCTCGATAGTACACTCCCCTGCCCAAAGTGCCCTCACATCTGACACCACTCCAGGGAGCCCCCCAACAGTTTCCCACGCATGCAGTTCAATGTGGCTGCAACTCACCTGAACCTCTGTGGTCTGCCTCCACTATGAAGCACACCACCAACATGTCCACTGCCAAAACCATCAACAGGAAGCACTGAAGACCAATCCTGGACCGGAGCATCCACTGTCACTCGCTGGCAGACTGGATTCTGCAGAGCCAGACAGCTCTACATTACATCAACAACACAGTAGCCACCCCATCAAGATGTGACACATGAATGCAATGCAAAGTGGCATGTGCCTGTTGGCCATGGGTCATTGCAAAGACATCAAATCACACCAACTGAATGTGTGCCGAGGACAGAAGTAAACCTATTCATACATTGGCCAGATCCACAAATAATGACCAGGCACATCACAGCCTGACCACAAGTGACCTGGGTAGAAGTGGTGGCAAAGTCGCTGACAGGGACCACAAAATGACAGGCCCATGGGCGATGGGAGGGCAGTCAGAGAGTACATGACTCACTGAGACAGAACATGTGTGCTGTCACACAGGAAGAGCAAACAAGGCTCGAAAATGCATTCCAGTTGAGGAGGTGGAGCAAGACATGGGAGCCGGCAGTGTGTGACTACACATGCTGGTAGGCATGTGTGCATGGAATGGGTTTGACACAGCAATGACAAACAAATGTGCAAGTAACATGACCAGGGCCCCACTCCACAGTGAACCCACCTCCCTCCAGCCCTACCACACTGATGTCAAACACACAGTGGTGCTGTACATGTAAATGCAAATGAAAACATACAGTGCAGACCCAGTCGTCTGATGGACCCACCCCCACATGTCAGGCACATGAGCATCCTTCCAGCCACAACCATTACAGCAACAACAGCACACACACAAAGGCATGCTACAAGACACATGACTAGCAATGGAGAGATGCACTGGCTGAAAAGTCAACTATGAAAGTTGCAGACACACAAATGAACTGCATGAAGCGTGGAATGGAACAAAATGAAAGATGTATTAAATCAAACTATGTACACGAAAAATGGGTAATGAAGGTCCAAGCAGTCTGGGGGAAAGGATGAATAACTATATACAGGAAAGACAGGGAAGGAAAGTCTTCAATGTCCGGAGCAAATAATAAATGAAAAAAGGAAACCAACACCTAAATAACAAAAGCAGTGGGCTAGTCCTCCTCACCAATCTCACTCAAGCTGTCTACCGGGGCTGAATCACACGCCACCTCCTCCTCCATCAGGCAGGTTGCCATTGTTTCCTGGAGGGCTTGCATGGTGGACAACATCTGTGCTTTGGCCTCCCGTGCCGCTCTGCAAGTGGCTTCTAGGATGGCAGGCCACCTCCTTGTCTGACTCAGCGCAACCTCAACCCTGGCCACCATAACTCTAGCTTCCCGTGCCCTCTGCCTCTTTGCCACCAGCTAGCGTTCATGGCTCCTAAACACGGAAGACATTGAGTGCATCATTCCCACTTGATCCTCCTGCCTCAAACTTACCACCTGCCTCCTTGGGGTGGTCTTCCCTGCTACATAATGACTCTTCCTCGTTGCCACTTGCTGCTGCTGTGCCCAGTGCACGCTCCCTTGGTACGCCCTCTGACCTGATGATGATCATCAGGGGTATACAGCGCCTGCACTGCACCATGTTGCCTGGTGTCCCTCCATTGCCTGTGCCTCTGTCGGGGCCTGGGTAGGCACAGTGACACCTCAGCTGCTGTACATGTGACTCCTGCCTTGGGAGGGGATGTAAGCTCCACCAGATGAGGCTATGTGGGTATGACTAGTGCACAGGGGCCCCTACTGGTATGGAGTCTGGAAGGCACCGCAGAGGATGCCTGGTGCACAGAGGAGGAAGCCAAGTAGGTAGACACTGCAGTGAACAGCCCACAGAGTCCAGGAGGGAGCAGGCATGCTGCCAGCAAGGCCACAAGGAGATACAGCTCATTGTGATGATGGGCAAGCAGGCTATGAGTAGACTGCCCATCATCACGAATGACTGCAGTAAGCCTCATAATCCCAGCCAGATGGTGCAGTTCCTGATCCCAAATGGACACATCAGCCAGCAATGGGATACTGGTCTGGGTGGAGGCATCCCAGGAGGCACACAGTCCTGCATCTGATGTCCCAGGGACAGGATGTTGCACAGGTACCTCGATGGTCACCTGCACAGCCTTATGCCCCTGGGACAGGATGTCAGCACACACTCCCACCTTGACACCCCCACCTGACCTCATGGGCTGGGCTGCAATGGCCACCTCCTGCGCCTCCCCCTCCGTCAACCTGGATGACTCCATGGTGCCTTCCGCCATGGATGGCCCGTGTGATGCATCACCCAGTCCCACCACTGCTGAAGAGTCCCCTGATGCCTCCACCTACTTGGACTTAACCTTAGCAGCCACGCCCATTGGTATAGGCGCTATCTCAGCCACATCGATCCCCAAAGATTAGCTTTCTCAGGGTTAGTGGCTGCGGCCTGCACCTATGTCCGGTGGAGTGATCCCTGCTTCCATCCTCCACAACACGGCTTCCACCCTCTTCATCAGCTGCAGCAACTGTGGTAAAGGAGACACAGAACAGCAACATTAGTTTACTGCTACTAAGCCGGTGTGGCATCAACAACATTTGCAGGAACATGACATGTCCATGGATCAATCAGCACCATCCACAGTCACACACATGGACATGCAATCAACATCCAAAGAAACACAACAACCCAGGCACGATGAGAAACACATCCATGATACATCCACATATAAATGCAGCACTAGGTGGCCATTGCACAGACACATACCAAGATAAATCACATGACCCTAGGGGAAGTTCAACGTGACCCAACTGTAAACTGATGCACATCCATGGGAGACATGGGCACAAGGCTCATGGGCAGTGAACAAACTGGTATGACATGCACACACGCAAAGCATCTGAACACAGATGTGGCGGCCTAACATTGTGGACACATTATGGGCAAGACAAACAGTGCAATCATGGCCACCGGAGGCCAAGCATACTTACACCACTCACAGCATGCCCATGCTGACACCTGCCTAGGCACCTCTCCACACCAGCACATCAAACAACATGCCTCCCCACCACTCATCCTGTGCATATGCAACACAAACATGCATCAACTGCACAGGCACACGTGGCATGATATAGCCCCAAGCACATTCATATGGCATGCACACACATCACTCCGAGTGCACAAGCTCCATCATGACCAATATCATTACAGTCCTGCAAACTGTAATGCCCAAACGTGACTACGCCAAACATCCAAATGCAGGTGTGACCTCCAGACGTGAGTGATGCATAGTCACACATTGCTATTGTCGTCACAACCACATGAGCAGCATGCATGCACATGACATGGTCAACACTCCCACAACTGTCACTCTTGCCTTCCAGGCACGTCTCAGACACAAGAAACATTGCATGCTGCTCAGTTTACAAACATGTACTGCAACACACAATGCAAATGACAGTGCATTTCTAATCCACAGAGGTCTGATGTCCCACATGGTGAGCATTGTCTGGGGCCTGCATGCAGATGTTGGTCGCTGAGTCATACATGCTGCAAAAGTAAGGAGTCACTGCAAACATGCTAGCACATGCACAACACACATGCAGCGTAGAGCAGTACAAAACATTCCTCCTCACCATCTGACTCCAGACGTTGTTGCAACTCGCAGACCTGGGCATGCAGCTCCAGGTGGAACCTCGCCAGCACTCACATATTTTTGTTAGCCAACCGGCACTTGCATGCACGGTGCAACTCCGCGGTTGGATAATGCATGTTAATGCATTAAAACCAGTTGGACAAATTGTGGTCAGTTATATAAAAGGGTGGCCACTTGGTAAAGCAAAATGCAGCATTTTATGAGTGATCTTCTTGTGCGGTATCTTTTGAAGGCTTTGTGGCTGACTATGACCTCATATAATTCATTATGTAGAGTTCCCTAATCTATGGTGTTTAATATTGTTTAATATTGTAATCCTGCATGCACACACAGTAAAATATGTTTACTAACAAAACCTGTGCAATATGACTCTGATGCTATGTTCGGGAATTCAAGGGTGGGGCCTAGGAGTCATGTTGGAAGGGATTTCTCTGCACCTGAAAGAAGGGGATGACACCAACAAGCTCTGGGGAGTGAATCTGTGTTGTGAATTACCCACGCCTATAGTCTGTCCTTTGAGAGGTGCTGAGAGGAGACATGGGAGGACCATTCACACAGTTTGGCTTGTGTGTGTATTTTAGGGCTTTCAAAATCAAAGCGAATTGGCCTTGTAGGAACACACAGTTATGGCACTGGTTGGGAAGTTGGGGATGGACACCGCCTACGTAGCCTGCTAAGTGAATCTGATAATGAGTTGATTGAAAATGAGCATTTCATATCTGTTTGGGAGCAAGGGATGGAGCGATCATAGGAGCAGGGGGAATTCTTTGGTGTCTCATTTTAAATTGCTGTATTAATCTGGATCTAGTTAAGAGTTGCCTTAACAAACAGGCATGATTTTGATGTAATTGAAGGAGAATGAAGATCCATGCAGAGCAACAGGTATCATCCAGTAGATAGCTTGCATCTGAACTGTACAGAATCCTGAGCGGAATGGGCCCCTTAAGACATGGGGCCAGAAGTTGCTCCAACTTAACTAGGGCATATATGGCTTAATTTCTAAAAACATACTTTTCTAGCTGAACTGGAGGACCAATTTAACCCTCAGGCGAAATCTGAACATGGCACAGTGCATGGGACAAATTCCATTATCTTCTGCACCATTTCTTGATATCCTGTTACCACCACTGTCCTGAGGATTGGACTGGGCATCAACATGATTCTCGGTATGGATTTTGACTTAAAACAGTATTTTTAACTGTGCACCATTTAGTGGTCGATATTGATGGTTGATGCTCTGTTCCAGGGTCATTGGCAACATTTTCTAGTATAAAGTAAATTTAAAAGTCTCTTCACAATACCTCTGATAATATCTGGTTGGAGAGATATAGAGGAATCTGCATTTTTTCAAAATAATTGGAAATATGAGTCCTTTATGTACAATGATTTCAGGGACGGACTGGGCCAACAAATAGGCCCGGACACCCCAAAAAAAAGTGGCCCATCCCTCGCCTTAAAAAAGCGTCATTTTACCCCACCCCATCCCGGGAAGCAATGAAACACGACCTTTCACCCCTTGACAAAACAGGTAATGCCATCAAATAGCATTGTTCCTAAGTACACTACGAAACAAATGGTTATGATTTCACTAATGTGATATACATTTCATACAAGAATGGATCACCATATGTATCATCAATATCTGTGTGTATAGATCCATATTGTCAAATTACTGTGAATGCAAGCAGACGTCCAAGGCCAAATGATAATGTTATTGTATAGCACTTACACTTAAGCTCTTTTTTATAGAACAAATATGCATACAATATCACCCAGCCTGTGTTGGTACTCATTTATCGACCTAAGAAGGATGAAAGGCTGAGATGGCCTTGCTAGGATTCAAACCTAGAAATCACACACACATCTCAGCAGCAAGTGCTCAACCCACTGCGCTATCATATTGACTATAGTAAAATGAGCAATTATTCTGTAGTGGATACCATTAAACTGGTAACTGAGATTTAACAGCAGACCAGCTAAGTTCATCTGCAGGTCCGGTGCAAAGTTGGCCGCATGTCAAGCTTGCATGCATCTACTTTCAGGCTTCAGAGGTTGGCAAAATAGGAAAGCAGCGCATTCACAGGACATCCCATACTCTGAGCACTCGTTACCTCAGACATGCAAACAAACATCCTGAACAGCATGCCAGTGAGATGGCAAGGAAAGACACATTACAACAAAGCATTAATTGTGGCACAATGATGTTAATGGCCACTAGATGTGCTATGGTCAAATATCTCTACACTGTACAGAAGCTTTTAGGCACAAGGATTTTGTCAAGTGACCGAGGACACCGAGATGGAATGTCTTGTGATGATTGTAACAGAGACAATGGCAACAAAAAAAACATGCTATTACTGCAACTTGCATAAAGCAAAATACATAGTCCAAAATGGATGCTTATTCTACTCTAAAATTGGTTGTTTATCACTAATATCACTAATACATATTTATCACTAATACAAAAGCACAGCAACTCCAGGGGGCACCGTGATCCCTGGAGTGGCGGCACAATGACATCCGCCGGCCCGGCGGCAGCCTCGGCCCCTTAACTTTGCATGCTGCAGCAGCATGTGAATGATGCATGCATCATAATTTATGATGCACACAACATGCATGCACATAAATTATCAAAGCCAGGTAACATGTGTTACCTTGCTTTGATGAATTATGCCGTTGCAGGTATTTTTTTTCCCCAAAAAAAAATATATATATATTTTTCAAAATATATTTTTTTCAAAATATTTTTTTGTAGTCCAAACCGGCCCAGGCATGGCCAGAAACCGGCCCTTACTCCCCAAGGACGAGGGGCCAATCCAACCCTGAATGATTTTTAGGAGTCCAGAGTAGGGGTTTAAAGCTTTGGATCAAAATAGGACTGAATTACATAAACTAATCATGGCCCAGCATGTGTGGTGGCTGTCACCAACATAGGCCTAGTTAACATATTTGACTACACATTTAAGAAGGTCAAACTTTTGTCAGAACTGAATTACAAGTGGCCAATATTTATCTAACTGTTAAATGCTAAGAAGTCCCCTTCAAAAAGTGGTACATATTCAGGATGTATGCTACTTTCCGTAACCATCAAAATCAGAAACAAAACAAAGTGTTGATCTATGTCTTTACAACAGTTAAAAAGAAATGTCAGTGTCAGAGTTAGACCATCTGCTATTCTCAATCTCGTATTTGCTTTTTTTCCGTGCCACAATAAAGATGCATGTGATTGGCGTTTTGCATTAGAATTTGAAAAGAGAGCAGTATGCAGGGGTACCTCATGCTCCCATTTGACCATCTCATCCAGGAAGCATTTCTTGGCATAGTGGGTTAGGTTGCTGCTGTCAGAGGCAAGTGTCAACACTCCCTCAAATGTCACTCTTGCCATCTAGACACAAGAAACATTGTATGTGCACAGTTTGCAAACATGTACTGCAACACACAATGCAAATTACAGTGCATGTCTAATCCACACAGGTCTGATATCCCACATCGGGAACATTTTTCTGGGCCCTGCATGCAGATGTTGGTTACTTAGTCATACATGCTGCAAAAGTAAGGGGGTCACTGCAAACATGCTAGCACATGCACAACACACATGCACACACATGCATTGTAGAGCAGTACAACACATGCCTACTCACCATCGGACTCCAGACGTCATTGCAACTGACAGACCTGGGCATGCAGCTCCTGGTAGAACCTCGTCAGGACACGCATGTTGTTGTTGGACAAGCGGCATCTGCGCTCAGAGTGCACCTCTGTGGTTGCTCCTGCCTGCAGGAAGTGTCAAGCCTTGACATGGGCCCTGGATTTGAGGTCCTCCCAGCCCTTGTGGATGGATTTGTAGCAGTAGACTGCCACTCCCTCGACGTTGACGCCAGCTGTTATGTCCAGCCAGATGTGGAGACGTCCTACCGTGCCGCGTTGCATTGCTGGGTTGAAGAGGGCACCATAATTGTCCAGGACCTTATCCACCAGGATGTCAACTTCTTTGGCAGTGAAGTTGACAGCTCTCTGCCTTGCTGCAATGGGGTTGCTGCTCTGGTCAAAGGTAGATGGTGTGGACATGGCAACCCCCAAGGCAGGTGTGGGTGGGTAGGCTGGTCCTGGAGATGGGCTGTGGAGCAGTGGTGGGGGTATGTGAAGGTTGGAGTCCAACACAACAGCTGAGGCGGTCACAGGGCCGGAGACAGGAGCATAGGTAATGGCTTGAAAGCAGGCACCCAACGTAATGTTAGGTGGGCAGCAGGCACTCACACTGGACAGGCAGCAGTAGATGGCAACATTGGAGGCAGTACAGGGCAGGAGGAGGCAGGTAACATGGCACGGAGGAAGGAGAGTGGGTCTTCCGTGTGCAGCTCGAAATGCAGCCAAAATCAGAGTAAAGTCTCTTAACGTGTAGGTTACGTGACAGCTGCTGCACGCAGCGCACCGACATGACTCACAGCATTGACAGGGATACATAAGGATGACTAAACACATCACTGGCTGTGCACAAAATGGAACAAAGATGGAGTATTGTTGTTTCCACTTATTTTTGGGGGGCCACATAATCCGTTCCCTTCAGGTAGTGTACTGTTCTTGTTTTGGGGTGTTTGTGCCTCTGCGCATATGTGCATTTTATTTACCCAATTTTGAGGCATGCGGTCTGTCACATACACACTTTTTCTGTTTGTGGTTGCCATTGCAAATCACGTACCTCTTTTTTCAGTGTTGTAAGCTTTCCAGGTGTCGCGTATACACTTTTTGTGTTATTGGGTGCCAATGTGTATCGCATACCGCTTATTGTTCCCATTTGGGGTACATTTGAGCCTTGCTGGACCACACTTCAACGTCTTAAATCACATAGGGCCTGATCACGACCTCGGCGGTAACGCTAACGCTATTAGCCCGGTGGCTATTAGCGCGACCGCCATAGCCCCTGGCGCCAATAGCGCGGGATCACGAGTTGGGCGGACTTGGAAGTCCCCATTCCCCATTGAGCCCATTCAGGAATGCTCCATTCCCCATTGGGCTCAATGGGGAAAATTCGCGCTCTTACCGCCGGCGGATTTCCCGCCGCCAGTAATAGCGCAAATTTTCGGCGGATTTCCCCCCAGCCGAGAGCTGGGGCAAAATCCGCCGAAGCCCTGATTCGGCGGACCCTTAAATCCGGCGGTAATAGCGCTACCGCTGGATTTAAGGGTTACCGCCGAGGTCGTGATCAGGCCCACAAACTGTTCCCTGACTCTCATTGCCCAGGACAATAACTTGGCGTGCCTCCCATTCATCCGTTACACCTGTGACATGGTTGGAAAGGCCCCAAAAGGGAAAGGGGGCAAAGAGGATTGGGGTGGGGGTGATAGTGGTGAAACACCTGTCCCAGCCATAGGTGGTCAGGGAAGTGGTGGTGAAACACCTGCCCCAGCCCCAGGTAGTCGGGGAAGTGGTGGTGACACACCTGCCCCAGCAACAGAAGGACATGGCGGGCTCCAGTCCAAAGGTGGCCTGGCACCCCATGCCAAAGTGGTTCAAGCCAGACAGCGGTAGCTCCAACTCCCCCTCCCAATCATGGCAGGAATGGATGAACTGCACAGTAGGTCGAGGCTCAAAACCAAGACACGGCACAGGACACTGTTCCGCACAGGAAGAATAACTTCTCTAATGAGGAGCTCCAGATCCTGATTGACTACTTGACTTATTACCATTATGACATGTGCATATATGCGGGGAGCACACCTACAGTCGCACAACATATGGTGCATTGGAAGCATGTCACGTAACAGATAAATGCCTTAGGGGTGGAGATGCGCACAGCAGAACAGGTCATGAAGCGCTGGAATTATCTCACCCGTCATACAAAGCACAAGCTGAGTGTCAATGTAAAAGCAAAAAGAGAATATCGAGTCTGGGTGCCACAAAAGAAAATCCAACAAATGCAGGTTTACAAAGATACACAGATCTTTATTCTCCAACTGAACAGTTTTCAAAGAAACAAAGTATCAGATAGCTATCTGGCCCTCAGTACATCACAACGAATACCAGCCCGTTCGGTGTGAAAAGTGAGTGGGACTGTACATCAGAACATTCACTCTTTTATACAATTCTAACATGATGTCCAGCCTATCGACAGGTTAATCGTTCCTAGGGCTAGGGGTTCGTGCCACGTTCACTTCTAATTTATTAATCTATATGCATATGGATTATTCCTAGTAAATTCACAAATAGGTCACAATGGCAACAGTGTGTCTTTGGATTCAACATTAAGCCTTTGTACATGTTTTATACAATATAGTCAAACAAGTGTTCACATTCAGTATTTAAACAACATTGTGCTTAATATATGCTTGTGGATCAGTTTCGTTGGCACAGGTAATCCTCGATCTATAGGTCAATGAAGGACAAGGTCTCCTTACATGACTCTAACATTTGGCCTACGGGCAGTTTAAGCATTAACTTGTATGCAGAGGTCAAGACGGCCATGTTACAAACAAAAGAACACTGTCCACCATTTTAGAACACAGGGTGACTTTGGAGTGAGAAGAAAAATGGCGGATAAACCTAAAATGGCGGCTAAATCGATCTAAGGTCAGAACCTTGCAACACGGATTTCTTCGTAGAGCGACTGGGCTTAGGCCAATATATACAATAAAGGAGGCACAATATAATATCCCGTTTGACAAACCCTCCTTTTGGCCTAAGCCAAGCGCTAGACTGCTTCTAGTCACTTTACGAGTAACTCCACGTCTCGATGTCCATACATCCTGAATCACTATCGGAGATGTCAATTGCCATTAGATCAGTTACTAAGATTTCTTTCAACACATAATCATTGGAGTTCTTGTCTGGGGCGTATACATTATGTCCTAATATACCCATCACTTGTGCGCAACATCCTCCTAACATCGAACACATACCAGGAACACATTGTATACAACAGCAAAGAAAAAACAGAATACCTAAAATGATCAGCAAGACCGAAAGTAGTTTCCATCACCAAGATCGCAAGAAGTCCCAGAACCAAGCGCTAAGATCCCAGTTTCCCTTGGGAACGTGCATTTCTGAACTTAGGACATGCAGATTCTGTATTGTCTTGAAGATAGTTGGGGAGGAATCTGGTATGAAAACACAGCAAGCGGAACCCAGCAATTTACATACTCCACCACGCTCAGCCAGGATGACATCTAATGCCACCCGGTTCTGAAGTGCTACTAACCTCATTGATTTCTGTTCTAGAGTCATATTATAGTGTATGTCAGTGGTCCGGTTGATGGTCCTCTCCAGTACTCTTGCTAGTCTCCTGATATCTTCAGAGTTCATTATTTGTCCCCAAAATGGCACAAAGGATTTAGCTACATCTCCTAGAACTTGCGCTGAAGTGTCACCATTCTCGTCCCGCCGTGGACGAGCCTTTGAAATCTCTACAGTACTAGAAATGAATACCCTGGGTAACAGAATCCCCAGGTAACACGTTCCCTGCCAATCCCTGGGTAACCATGGAAATGCTACATTACCGCAAACAAAGTAGACAGGTTCGCCTACATACAAAGATCTGTCCTCGCTAGTCAAATTCGCAATATTGGCGCAACCTTTAAAATCACCCATTAACTGAGTACTATTCCTTTGTATGCAGAAAGAAACTGAATCGGGGCTATGATTAACAGTGTAGGAAAGAGGCGTGGCATCCTTATTGCCTATAGGAGCCATCTTGAAAGAGATCAAAGATTGAAAAGGATTGGACAGTCTATCAGAAGGCCTAATAGAAGCAACATTACGCTTACTCCTATTTGCAAAAAGTGAGCATCCCATGGGCGTCAGAACACTTTTTTCAAACTTGTTCAAGTCAGTCCCATCGAAATTCCCCAAGATGCTATCGTTCCAACGACCAAAGAATAGTGCTCAAGGAGAAGCATAGCAAGCAGTTGTCAAAGATAAAGGATGGATATACCAACCTAGCCCCTTATCCCCATGTTGCGGTAAATGTGAACAGACCTAACAATTAGATTTGTTAAAAATGGCATGTGTAGCATTCATGATGAGTAATAGTGTGTTGTTGTGATAATTCTGTCTGTGCTGAGAGTCTCTAGGAGATAGACTGTGCAGATGCACGAAAGAAGTAGAAACAGTAGGTACATTTTCAGTAGGTAACACATTCTCAAACGGATGTACTTCTAAATACCAGAAACCTAAAACAATGATTATTGTGAAATCAATTGACATTATCACAAGACAGCAATACGTTTTCGGGGCCCACATATTAGATTGTCCATTTTCACAGCTGGTCACACGTTCTCTTATCAGTTCTGCACGAGCGGAAGCGGTTGCAGGCATTGTAGTCTTCAAACGAAAGCGCCAATGTTATTTGCTGGAGACCTCCTGGCCGAGCATTTTCTTAGTCCTTCCACAAACCCTAGCCAACAGAATCCCCTTCTGTACAAATGATTGGGCCAAAAAGGCAAGCCTTTTGATGATTTCCCTCGATGGCACAGCCGAGCCATGCAGTAAGTCTATTTCCTCGGACGCAGATCGTACCTTGTGATTCCTGGTACTGAGTGATCTGTGAACAACGTGTCGTCACTTCCCATTGGAAGCGACGAATCCAAAGCAGGATCTGATACAAGACCCGGAACAAATTCAAAAGACGAAACTGTTCGAGAATGTGGAGACGAAATGACTGTTTCCCCAGGCCTCGCAGGCTCAGGGAGAGTCTCCAATGCACTCTCGATGCTTGTTGCTGCTTCGTGATCGTTGGTTACAGCATTGGTGAGGGGTTCTGTATCTTCTGTATCGTATGGCACTGGGTATGGAATCCTCTTGGTGTGCGTCGCATGTATCCAATTCTTCCGTCCTGCTACCCGCACCGCTGTCTGTGTGACCAGCAAAACTTGGAAGGGGCCCCGCCAACGAGGTGTGAGGCAAGAAGATCGCTCAAACGATTTCACGAGGATCCACTCCCCATGTCGTATGCTGTGACCGGGACCCCGTACGGTACAGGTAAAGCCTCTCGCACCTGTTGATAAATCAAATACAGATTTTTAGTTTACTGGCCACAGTAATCAGAAAGAAGTACATTTTCGACGTCTCGTAAAGAACGAGGCTTCAGAACATTACAAATATTAGCTGGCCTACCCATAACCACCGCAAAGGGAGATTGCCCAGTCTTAGTGTTGGGGTTGTTCGCATAGATAACAACACAATCGGTAAGGCGTCCGGCCATTTTAGTTTGGTGCCGGCACATGTCTTAGCCGCTTGTTCTTGATGATGCTGTTGTGTCTTTCCACAAATCCAGCACTCTGAGTGTGTCTAGCCGAATGGAACCATTTATCAATCTGTAATCCCGTGCATATCTGCAGAATTGTCCAACCAGATGACACTCGGTAACCCAAACCTTGGAAAATATTCCTTTAACATAGTCTTTGCCGTGGTCATAGCAGTGGCATCTTTGACAGGAAAAGCCTCAACCCATTTGGTAAAAGCACAGATGACGACTAATACATGCTTGAAATGGTTGCAACGCTCCATCTCAATAAAATCAAAATGAATAACCTCAAAGGGGACAGAGTGTGGACCAAACCTACCCCTAGGAGTTGATGTACCCTTCCCCACATTATGCTGCAAACAATTCATGCACCCCTGAACGAAGTGTTCAGCTATTTTAGGGATTTTGTCATTCACCCATACTTTTTGCAACATTTCAGTAATTTTACGAGCACATATGTGGGTGGGACCATGAGCCATAACAACCATCATCATAATATATGCGTCAGGCAGTAACCATTTCCCTTCAACTTTGTCCACCCAACACCCATCATCATCCAATTTCCCCAAGCCCTCAGCCCACTTCTTAGATTCTTCTAACGTGGCATTGGCTTGGATATCCCTTACGGAATCAATACCCTCGTCCAAAGTACAGTCATTTGTGGCTTCCCTTGAAGTATATAGTTCTGAAGAGAGATCAGTGGCAGTCTGTTTGGCTATCTGGTCAGCAAAAGCGTTTCTTTTTCCTACATTGTCTACAATCTTTTGATGTGCTGCGCATTTTATGATAGCTAGCTGGGTAGGGAGTGCAAGTGCTGAGAGTAACCGTACTATCAAGGAGCCATGTTGGATTTTTGTGCCATGTGAAGTCAAGAAACCTCTTTCTGCCCAAAGTCTACCGAAGTTGTGAACCACCCGAAAGGCGTACTGACTGTCAGTATATATGTTTACTGTAAGCCATTCGGAAAGTTCACAAGCTCGGCTCAATGCTATAATCTCTGTGGCCTGCATGGAGTTATGCGTGATTCTCTTGGTTTCCACGATCGTGCTCAATGTGGTGATTGCATAAGCAGCCAGGGATGTACCATCCGGGAGTTTGAAGCAGGCGCCATCGCAAAACAGCTCCCTTTTGTGGAGTGTTCAAAGGAGTATCTTTCAGATCGATTCTACCCTTTGTCTCTTGTTCGGTAGTGTAAAGGCAGTCATGTGACTCTTCGTCACTGCAAGCAGTACCTTGCGGGAAAGGTAAAAGTTCAGCCGGATTAAGAACACAACACCTCTTAATTTGTATGTGTGATGCAAACACGATCAATTCATATCTCGTTAATCATGCAGAGGTGAGGTGTTGGGTGTGTGTTCTGTTTAATAGAACATCTACAGAGTGAGGTACCATCAGGGTTAAAGCATGGCCTAGGACCATTCCCTCGCTCTGTTTTACAGACGCAGCAGTGACAGCTCTCAAACATCTTGGCAAAGCGCATGCTACAGGATCAAGGGCGGAAGAAAAGTAGCCGCACGGCCTATTCTTCCCTCCATGTTCCTGCGTTAATACAGCCAAAGCACATCCATCACATTCATGCACATACAACACAAAGGCCTTTTCATAGTTTGGTGTGCCCAAAACCGGTGCCGAGCACAATGCAGTCTTGAGCAAATCAAATGATTGCTGGTGCTCCAAGTTCCACGGTAATGGCAAAGAAATGCCCTTCTTCATCAAAGCCAACATTGGTTTAATCACTAGTGAGAAATTGAGGATCCACTGCCTGCAGTAAGAAGCCATACCTATCAAGGCTCTAACTTCCTTCTACGTATTTGGGACAGACATGCTAGAAATGAGTTTTATCCATTCAGGCGTCAACCTTCTTCCCTCCTTTGACAGGAGATAAAAATAGGCGACCTCCTGACAACAGTATTGACATTTTTTAAGCAAAGCTTTATGTCCATGTTTAGCCAAATGAATAAGCAATAACACAGTGCCTGCCTTACAAGAGCTCTCTGAGTCAGCAGCTAAAAGCAAGTCGTCAACATATTGAACTAGTGTACAAGTAGAGGGTAACTCAAGGGTATCGAGCTGCTCTTTCAAAGCCCTACTATAGATGCTCTGACTTTCCGTGTAACCTTGCGGTGCACGGGTAAAGATAAACAAGCATCCCCCTAAGGTGAACGCAAATCGATATCTACTGTCTTTGTTTATAGGAATACGAAAAAAAGTATTCTTTAGATCCACAACACTAAAATGAGTAGCTGAAGCCGGGATCATAGTTAATATTGTCGTTACATCAGGCACAATTGGAAATTGTGGAGCAACGATCTTATTGATGGCACGTAGATCAATTATTAAATTAAAGGGAATTGCATTATCGCCTTCTTTGTACACGGGCAAAATCGGACTATTGCACAAACTACCTGCAATTTCCTCGATCACCCCTCAATGCACAAAATCGGAGATGATGCATTTCAAAGCTTGCTCACCATCGACCGGAATCTTATACTGGGGAATTCGTGGCAGCTTTACTCCATGTTTCAAGATATTCTTAACAGGTTCAATTTGCAAGACACCAACGTCATTATCATCAATAGCCCACAAACACTCCGGAACATGACTAAATTCCGGCGGCAAAGGTCTAGTCAAGAATTGAGAGACAGAAAGTTTCTGTGGTGAAATCGTCAAATGCACTCCATCAAAAGAACAATGAATTACCGCATTTAATTCCTTCACCCGATTCAACCCCAACAAATTCTCTTCACAATTCGTAGTCAAAAGGAATGGACAGTGGTTCGTAAATGGACCCAAAGAAATAGGTACCGGTAAAGAAACCGGACAGTGGAATGTTTGGAACCCGCAAATGGTCAATGGAACACTTCTGTGCCCCTGTATCTATCAAGAATAGATGTTTCCTATTTCCCACTAACATCTCAAAGTAGGGACCTTTCTGATTAATGGGAATAGGCGTTGGTTCCAAACCCTGTTTCGGGCAATCCTAGTGAAACAGAATTTCATCAAAAGGAAGTTCTTCAGAGAGGTAAGCAGCAGAAGGATGATCAAAAATGTTTCTATTATCCGCACTAAGTGCCTGATTGTCCTGCGAAAAAGGTTGCTGTGAATCCTGTGAAAACTGACCTCTACCCGGACCCCTTACACCTGGGCGACCTCTGGATCGTCTACCCATATTTCCAAATGTGTTATTCGACCTCTGTTGAAAGATCGGGCATTGTGCACACCAATGACCCTCTTGTCCTCAATATGCACACTGGTTAATGTTTACAGGTCCCAAGGGCGCATTCCCCTGCGGAACATACTGACCTCTAAATTGCGTACTACCCCCTCTAGGGCCTCTGACAATTTGCTGTAATAATACTTTTGTTTTTAAGCCACCTTTTCTCTCTTTCGACTCTTTCCTTTTCATTATTGATGTGATTCTCGTAGTACTGAGCCATGTGCAATGCTTCTGACTGAGACTTTGCTTGCAAAGCACTCTCTGAGGACATAATTTGCGACTGGATGTCAGGCAACAATCCACGCACAAATGTATCCACAAATAATCTTTTCCCAGACTCTGTGCCTAAATCTTGTCCACTGAAATCTGAAAATACCTGTTCGAACCGATTAAAAAACTTGGTAGCACCCTCAGACTTCCCGTGGACACAAGCAGTAAGCTTGTCCCAAGTAATTCTCTTTTCAGGAATTATAGTTTTCAATTTCGTAACTATTCTGTCAGGCAAAGTTAGTATTACCTGAGGCGGTCTTTCACCAGCTGGCCTTTCTCCATCGAGTCTAACCATGTTTGTCCATGTATCTCCTAACCCTGGTACATAATCTATAGTTCTAATCTGTTTCCACAAGTCGACAGGCAGGAGTATGGGAAATAACAAATCGATATCACTTAAGGTGAATACCGATGATTCCAAGACAGACTCGATTCCTTTGTAGAACCCTGTCGGATTCTTCCTAATGTCGTGAATAGATTGTTTAATTGTGTTCACTTCCTGTCTTGAGAACGGGACGTGAACAAACTGCGACACATAATGTGCAGGAATATATTGAGCAGCTGCGCCTGTTGCAGGATTAGCGGGAATCTCTACTTTTGGGACAAATGTCGGAGGGACCTCTCTCATAGGCAACTGGGAAGTAGGCAACCCAAACGCTTACTAAGAAACAGAGCCAAATCGAGCGCTAAAGCAGCTGAAGAAGTGTCAAGCGAAAAAACTCTTTTATAAATACTCAATAACTCTGCGAGACAACAAATCTTTCTTTTTACACACACATCCTTTAGGTACTCTACCATTACCTGTATCATTTTCCTCTGCATTTCTGGCGTATACTGACTATACGTATCATATACATCAACAGGAGTTATCGATATGTCTGAAATCCATCTAATCGCATCTTTCGTACAAATTCGTGTTTCCTCAGTTATCGATTTCCGACAAGGAAGGAACCGTTTCTGTACGAACATAACGTCCAAACTATCACCATCTTCATCATCATACCGTAACCTTTCCAGCTCCCTTCTATACTAAAGAACCCTCTCAACATGCTCTTGTACTTTCTCTGCAGTATCTCTAGAAAACGCTAAAGTATTCAGATCCCTCAATCCTTGTGGGAGATCTATGTCATTCAGCCTGTTCCACATTACACATAAGTGAATTCCTAATCCTTCAATAAAAACGTTTTTCTCCGAAAAATTGTCTATATTAGAAAGTGTGGCAAAAGCATTAGCTTGTTCACCCTTCTCCATGCAATGCTTAGCCCATGCAGTTAACTCATGTTTTTTCTCTGGAGACACAGTATTACGAGTTACAACCCTCGATCTCGCTCCCCGATCTACTACAAGCAGTGTAGAACCACTTGGAAGAGGGAGAGTAGGCAAGTTTTGAACATCATAGAACAGAGGTGCTATTACTGGTACAGCAGGCAAAGGTGGAGGAACGGGTGGGGGAGCAACGACAAGAAGAGGAACAATGACTGGAGGAAGAGGAACAACAGGAGGAATAATAGGAGGAGGAATAACAACAGGAAGAGGAACATACGGAGGTGGGGCAGTGGCACCAGGCCTTCGTTCATTTAACAGTTTATCGATAAGTTCATCAGAAACATGAAAGTCTTTAGAAGGATAGATTTTCTGGATACCAAGTGAGAAAGCCCTATCTTTATTCCTAATTGACTCAGGCTGTTTATTTTGGTCATACAACAACTTTTTCGGCGTTTGTCATATGGTGGCGCGCATGCTTTTCTCTACTCTTGAGCTGCTGCAAAGCTTCTTTCTTCCAATTCTGTAATACGTCAAATGCTGCAGGTGTAGCCTTTTTCTTCAATAATATACATTCTAATTATTCAATACAAGGGATTTCGAAAATACCATTGATTGGCCACTGAAGTTCGGAAGCATGTCTACTTTGTCTGTGCCAAATATCATTAAATACTATACTGCCAATGCCGTACTTACAGTACATAGTACATGCCGGCGACCCCTCTATTGGTGCCGGTCAGCCAAATTCCAAAGATTGTCTCTCCTTGCGGATTAATGTCCTGAAGCAGGCAGACAATTTCCCAGGCATATCAGAATACTGGTGTTACCTGGTCAATAATTGTACTTGCAAGAACAATGCGCCAAAACAAATTATCATAATGCTTAAGAATCAAGTCACAACTCACCTGATCAAATCCTAAGGGATCCGATCGGATTACAAAGTTTTCTAACAAAGATTACCTCGTGTTTGGTGATTTTGGCAAATCTGCCCGCCTCGATATATGGACACTCGTCAAGATGCCGACTCGGACCATGTGCTCACCGTCCAGGGATCAGATCGTGCAGCGCTGCTGAGGTATCGCTTCTGATCCAAGAAAGGGGCCCCCTTTACACTGTCCAATCCCAGTCCGATAGCCGTGTCAACCGTCAACGAGGTGGCATCAATCTTGAGGGTCCCTATTCGGGCACCATCTGTAAAAGCAAAAAGAGAATATCAAGGCTGAGTACCACAAAAGGAAATACACCAAACACAGGTTTATGAAGATACACAGATCTTTATTCTCCAACTGAACAGTTTTCAAAGAAACAAAGTATCAGATAGCTATCTGGCCCTCAGTAGATCACAACGAATACCAGCCCGTTCGGTGTGAGAAGTGAGTGGGACTGTACATCAGAACATTCACTCTTTTATACAATTCTAACATGATGTCCAGCCCATCTACAGGTTAATCATTCCTAGGGCTAGGGTTCGTACCACGTTCACTTCTAATGTATTCATCTATATGCATATGGATTATTCCTAGTATATTCACAAATAGGTCACAATGGCAACAGCGTATCTTTAAATTCAACATTAAGCCTTCGTACATGTTTTATACAATATAGTCAAACAAGTGTTCACATTCAGTATTTAAACAGCATTGTGCTTAATATACGCTTGTGGATTAGTTTTGTTGGCACAGGTAATCCTCAATCTATAGGTCAACGAAGGGCAAGGTCTCCTTACATGACCCTAACATTTGGCCTACGGTCAGTTTAAGCATTAACTTGTATGGAGAGGTCAAGATGACCATGTTACAAACAGAAGAACACTGTCCACCGTTTTAGAACACAGGGTGACTTTGGAGTGAGAATCAAAATGGCGGATAAACCTAAAATGGCCGCTAAATCAATCTAAGGTCAGAACCTTGCAACGCGGATTTCTTCGTAGAGCGACTGGGTTTAGGCCAATATATACAATAAAGGAGGCATGATATAATATCCCGTTCAACATCAACCTGACCTCTGCACTGGCAACTGGAGGGGGGCCACCAGAGGAGGAGCAGCTGACAATGCATGAAGATGAGCTAATTCGTCCTCATTGAGCAGGTACAAGGTGTGGGAGGCCTGGAGAATTATGAGGACACATCAGGTGAGTGTCCATCCTTGCGCCTCCTGTGTTTTGCCAGTCATGCATCACACACACATCAGTTGTGTATTGGCCATCATACTAGCCGTGGCCTGGGTGGCAGCCATTTGTGGCACATGTGTGTGTAACAGGACACATCCCCCACAGGGAACTCCCCCGGTACTTGGGAAACATGTGACACCTACAAGTACTGTTCATTGCTACATTCTTGTTGCGTTTCACTCTGCACTGCTAGACCGGTGCATGCACACAAAGTATCAATTACACAGCATGTCATGCAGATATACGTATTCCTTTTGTCACCTGTTCCTATGGCTTTCCTTGTCACGATGCATGTCTGAGCTGTCTGTCAACACACATTGTCATGTTCACAGAATGTAGTTGCATGAGTGTCCACAGACCACATACACATTGACCTAATTCATGTGCCACAGGGAGCCTACTCATTGTGGTACATGCTCCTCTTACACTTCCACACTCTGTGACCACTCTATGTGGTCACTTCCCTCACCATCTTGTGGATATGTTGACCTTGTTCACAATGCCCAATCCACTCTCCATCTCACTGCACTTCAGGGACCATGACCAGAAGTCACACTTTCGGGTGTACCCACTCCTGGGCTTCTTCCCTTTCCAAACCTTCCTGCAGGTCCTCATTGTCTCCTGTTCCCTGTCTCAGACCTGATTAGTATGTCATGTGTTGACCGTGGTGTTGTCTGTGAATATGCATGTCTGGCCATTTCCATGTGATGTCAATGTACATTAAAATGTCACATGTGCATTACTTTTCACCTGGCATGTGTGGCGACTTGACAGTTGAATGTCCCCCCATTGTGCATTTACAACACTGTTGAATGTTAATGTGCCCAGTGCTGGCATTTACATGATGGGGGGTGAGCGGCACTTGTCAACAAATGCCATTCATCAGTTGCTTGCTGGGCCAAGTGTGTGAATGGGCAATGTATGATGGGTGCTTGCGATGCCATTTCTTGTCAGAGTACTTCTTGGAAAGTATGTAATTTGTTTTCTCCTTTGACATGTATCAATACATCTTTCTGTGTCCATGTGCAGGTGAGGATGCAACAGATGCAAGGGTGGAGGAGGAGGAAGTGTCAGTTGTGCGGAAGACCACTTGTGGGGGATGTGGTGTGGTAAGTTGTGAGAACCCACTGGTGCTGCAGACCACCCTGAGGCATGCTGAAGACTCTTTGGACTCTTTGGACTCAGATGTACCTGATGCTGATCCAGATGTGCATGCCTCAAAGAGGCCAGAGGTGATTTCCCCAATGTGTGGTTCTAATGGGGACTGTGAGTCTGTGGTGTGGCAGCTGGCTTCACAAGGCCAGTCAGTGGTGGCACCCCCATCTGCGGTGGATATGGCAGCAAGGCCACCCTCCCCTGATTTGCTACCGGGTCCTGGGCATGATGTCCAAAGGAGGGATGCAGACCTGGAGGCAATGACAGCAGCACCACATCAAAGGACTAGGTCACATGCAACAGACTACTATGGGCCCCGCACACATGGGGGACGTGTGCAGGCTGGGGAGACAGAGTGGGATCTGCAGATGTTGTGTGCTGCCTTCCAACATGGATCTCTGTTGGATAGAATATCTGAGGGCCTGGATAATATGGCCAAATCCATGACCCCTGCCAGTGGCCGTGGTAGAGCAACAGCTGCAGGTCATGCGTTCCTCATGCCGCTCCCATAGACTGCGAAGAGAAGCCAACATCAAGGGTTGATGGGCTGATCTGTGGTGTCTGCAGGATACCCTGCATGCATACACTCGGGCACATTGAAAGGCCTTGAGTCTTAGTACTGTATTGCATACAGAACTAACAGCCAAAAGGAGACTGATCCACAATGAGGTGGGTGCCTTCAGGCAGTCACTCTCAGAGGGATTCTGTGCATCAGAGGCGTCTGCACATGCAGACTCTGTTGCCTTTCATGATCCAATGCATTCTGATATCACTGGTATAACTGTGCTGGTGCATTCATCAGTGTCACACATGGCCGCCGCCTCTGAAGACCAGGCCTTAGCACTGTGTGGTCTGCCTCCAGCACCATGACCACCTGCAGATCAAGTGCAGGATGGGGGTCCCAGCACAGACATGCCTCCTAGTTGCTGTGAGGTCCATGAGCCCTTGGAGGGTTTTTTGTGGCTTTTTTCATAGTCAACCTTTTTGTCCACTCATTGGAATACACAATACCTATCCAGGGTAGACCTCCCCAACCCCGTCCATGTTGGACAATTGTTCTGATATTTTTAATTTTTTATGGCCACGGCCTTTATTTTTTTAATTGTTGTGTCCCTTGCTTTGCCTTGAGAACTTTTTTATTTGAGAAGAAGACTCCTGGCCAAGATGTTGCCATGTTTTTTTGTTCATCCATTTCCAAGGTGGAATCTTTTTCTGTTTTCTTTTTCATTTTCTTACATTTGCCTTGAGTTGTGTAGTTGTCTTTTCAAGACCATGGCGTATGCAGTGGTGGACATGCAGCCACGCTCAGTGACGTCAACTGCCATGGTTGCATAGTGGTGGACAGGATGGCATGTGCAGGCAACATTGGGTTGAGTGAATAGTGACGCATGTGTGCAGCGTGTATGGTACTGTACTATGGCTGCTATAATGCCTTGTCCCATGTTGTCACAGTGCTCCGGAATGAGGCAGTGACTGCACTCCTGTGGGAGACACCCTGCACCCTTTGATGTCCCAACTCCCCATGCCCTCTGCCAGGCACTGGACCTCCTGTCACACATTTGAAGGCACAGTTCCCGGTGGAGGTGATGCAGGAATCACATCATGCTGGATCAGACAGCAGGTAAGCATGTGCACTTTCTTGCATGTTTTGCCAGTGTAATTGCTCCACATGAGTTCTGCATGCAGTACACATCTTGATCAGCTGGTGGGGTTCACCTTCTGTCATAGTGAATGTCTGTGCTGATGTGTGTCTGTACACATGCATGTGTGTGTGTGTGCATTTGCATGTCTATGCCAGTGTCTTGTTTCTGTGAATGCACTCATGATGTTGACAGCATGTTTTGAAGTGATTGTGCATCACTATTGTCACATTCCTCATGGTCAGTGTTTCGTTCAGTGTGGTTGGCCACGTGCATTGATGGTGCTTCTGCACTCTAGGGGTTTCTATTCTCCGACACTTGGCACACTGACCATGGTGATGTCTCCTTACTGCCACCCTTCTTCTCCCTCAGTCCCTATGTTGCATACCGTTCCCTGGAGGTGTTCTCCCTCTGCACACTACTCTGACCATTCGCAACTCTAAATCCACTTCCTTTTCCACGTATATGTCCCGCCCAGCCAGGCCACTGGTCACCATGTCCCATTCACATTGATAGGCATGTATGCACAACCTACGCTGCAGCGCTTCATGACATGGGCTCTGGTGACTCAGTTGTGGACATTTGTGTGCATTAACTCCACACAACATGTTTGTCGCACTTGATGCATGTTCTTTTTGACAGATATGAACATGTGTACCTATGACTGACTGCTTCTGTGTTACCCAGTATGGTGACTTTTTTAACATGTTTTTGTACTGTTTGTTATCATCACTGGAGTGTATTAGATGTTTTCTGGTTTTAATTTCTACTTCATGTTTACTAACACAGTCTGTGAGTGTGCATTGCATCAACTCAATGTAGTTGCATGCATGTCTGAGATCCTCCACTTCCCACCACTTGGCTTTATTAGGTGTCCCTGTATCAGGCTCAAATGACCCTGGAATCAATGCACACTTACTGGGACAGTGCCACTAAGGCGGTGTGGTGTGTTGGGGGGTGAATGTACAGCTGCATGTCCATTTGTTTGCTGTGTTGTCCAACAGAGGTATATGTTGGCTTGTGTAAGGTAGAGGTAGAGGCTTTCAGTGCCTTAGTTCGTGGAAGTTGTGTAATGCATGCCATGGTAGATTTTTGCCTTGGTTTGTGTGAGATGGGGCTACTGATTGGCCCTGCATATGTGCCTATTATTTGGTCTGTCCTTCACCACCCACCAGTTTTGTCCTACATGGCCTCTACATGTCGATATTTCCCTTCTATGTGCCTTCCGTGATCTCATGCCATGATGGCACGTCCGGAGGTATTGATATCACTATCATCCTCCTTAGGTCAGCTTCTATGTGTCCTCACCCACGGTGCCATTCCAGACAGTTGTCTTATCGCTATGGTTGTCACTTGTCCCTCCCCCTCTCTCTCTCTCTCTCTCTCTCTCTCTCTCTCTCTCTCTCTCTGTCTCTGTCTCTCTCTCTCTCTCTCTCTCTCTCTCTCTCTTTCTCTTTCTCTTTTTCTCTCTCTCTCTTTCTCTCTCTCTTTCTCTCTCTCTCTCTCTCTCTCTCTCTCTCTCTCTCTCTCTCGCTCTCTCTCTCTCTCTCTCTCTCTCTCTCTCTTTCTCCTAGGCAATTCCAAATCTGTGTCATGTCTTCCTCTTGCACCCTTTGGTCCTTCTGCACTGCGTGGTCTATGCCTGTGTTCTGATTCCCTAAATAGTTGTCATGGATCTCCACTGTCTTTAGGTTGTTGCATGCAGGTGGTTACCCTGCACGCTTAAGTGAAGGGCACTCATGGTGTCACTTGCGATGTTGTTTTTAGCAGGGAGTCTGTCACTGTGTGCATTCACATGATGTTCTTATGGTCATGTGTCTGTGAATGTTTTACGCACTCATATCATGTTGCCACCGGTTGAGGAATCATAGTTGTAGGTGGGTGTCTCTGTAGGACCTTTCTTGTTGAGTTGTCAGGAGAGTGGCAGAGCCAGCTGTTTGTGGGCTGTGACACGTGTTGGTGGTGTGTGTGTTTCCTTGCACTCTCACATGTGTATTGCCTGAAACATGGCATCCCATACAATAATTCACTCATATTGATTCCTGTACATGGAAGACACTATTTAGCCTTTCTGGGCAGGGTTCACCATTCTTGTTGTGCAGTCCTAAGAATAATCCACACCATGACACCATTGATGCACATGTTTGGGGTGCTACGTTGTCAACAGACACCAGGCACACTACATTGAGCAGGGTTTGTCATTTACCATGCAAGTGCCATGCATGGTGCACCATGGGGATTACAGCGGCATGTTGACAGCTGCTGGGTGCATGTCAATGCTAACTTTGATTCAATGCACATTTGACCCAATGCAATTGAACCGCTGTGAAATCTGCATTACCTTGCACTTTCCAGTTGCCTGCTCCCTTTGTTGTGCATTTGGCTTTTGTCTCTGTTTGTCATTGCTTTGTCACGTCTGCTTGTGTGTTTCATGCCAGTTACCTCGGTGCCCGGCCTTCTGGTCTGACACCTGCCTCTGTGAAGTGCTGCCTTCTGCAAGATCCTGTCATCAGTGCAATGCATGAGTATTTGGGTTCAGACGTTCTTGGGCTTTGCATCATCAGCTCCCATGCTAGTGTGCTCTGCACTGTCCCAGTGTTACGCTGATGATAGCATGCCATGTCATGGGAAATACTGCCAGGGTAATCCAGCCTTTTATTTATCTCATTGATGTACATTTTGTGGGTCCGATCATTGTAATGCTGACTGTTACCAGATGCGTGTGCCATCTGCATGATTATGGGGTAGGTGTGACATGGCCATTCACTGCATGCCACTTGGGGGTTCAGGCAGTGTGTGGATTGTGGGTGGGTGTTTGTCAGTGTGTGTGTTTTGTGTGTTGGATTTGCATGCAGTGTGCAGATCTGGCTGCATGTGTGTCAGGACACATGTCCAATGTTGATGGTTGGCATGTGAGTTGTTTACATTTTTTGCATGTCACTCGGGGGGGGCACATATTGATGTGTGTTTGGGTGCATGGATGTTTTGTCTCCGCTCACATTGATTTTTCTTTCTCTGCAGATCCATTCATCATGATGTGATGGGCGATGGGATTGAGGGGATACTTGCAGTCGAGTGCATGCACAGGAAACAGGTAAGAAGTGCATTTCTCTTGCAGTGCACTTTTGTTGCTCTTTGGTTGTTAATATGCAAAATGACTACTTTTATGTCACTGAGTATTGTGGACATTGTTCGGTCAGCGAATGGGTTGGCCAGTGTACATGTTTTTTGTTGTTTAACACGCATTGTGGATCCCGGGCTTCCTTGCATGGGTTAGTTGGCTTAAAGATAGTACTGTGCCTTACTACTTGTGGTCTCATGTGTGAGGTTTGGTGTCTATATGCAGTACAGTTGTCGTCCATGTGACAGTCATCAGGCAGTTCATCTATTGGGATGTTTTGTTTTTGGTGTACTACATGTACACTGTTATTTTCAGTTACTGTGACTGTGTTGGTGAATGGTGCAGTGCCATGCTGCTTATGGTCATGACTCACTGTTGATTTTGCTATGGAATGTCTATGTTACTTGGTGCATCTTTGACTGTGTCCATTTGTGTGTGTCAATCACTTTGTCTCACTTGTCTATTGTATCCTGTTCAGTGCGTTTTTTTGATATGGGGTACATTGTCTGCATATTTGGCTGCATGTATGTCACATGTGGATCCTGACACCACTGCTTTTGCACTCAAAGCAACAAAAATGCATGTGTGCCTATCATGAACATTCTCACATAGGTGTGCAACCCCATTGCATTGATCTTATGGGGATTGGTGGAAATGATATTTCTGGAGTCCATGAATGACTAGCTACTCATAATTGATAGTTGGCAAGTTGCTGAATTTATCTGTATTTTATCTGAATTTTATTTGGTGATATTTTCTTTGACATTTGTGATGTTTTTGTGCCTCAGGAGCGGTTTCACTCCATGCTTACCGTGGTGGTGGTGGTGATATATTCCCACTTACATGTCTTTCATTTAGTCACACTTTGTGCATGTTGTTTTATGCCTAAGGGATGCATACAATGTTGCCCTCCCAAGGGCACATTCTCAGGGTGTTTTTGTGTGTACAGTGGATTGGACCATGGTCATCATTGATTGGCATCTGGGATGTGGCTTGATCGTGTGCCCTCCACAAGGGCAGGATTTTACGTAAATCGGATTGCACCAGCTGGGTACGTGCAGCTTTGCCACGTTCCCTTTGGCCAGCCATGTGCAAGGGTCATGCCTGTGGGTGCAGGCGGTGGCCTACGAGCATGTCCACTGGGACACCATGCCGTGTGGCGCCACTGTGCAGGACACATGCTGCTACAATGATCCTACACACAACTGGTGGTGCATATTGCAACACACCACCAGAGTGTACAAGGGACCAGAAATGTGACTTTAGCACTCTGAATGTGCACTTCACTATGCCCATAGTTGCTGAATGGGCAGTATTGTATCTTACCGCAGGTGGTGTTGTGGGATTCTGTATGGCGGCATCATGAATTTGCTCAGTAGGTAGGCACTGTCCCCTGTAAATGTAGACATGGTTGTCATTATCATTTGTTGCCAGTGTCTATTGGTCAGTGTGCAACATGCATGTCCATTCATACTTACCAATGAGCCATGCAGTCGCATACTTGTCAGCAACAAGGTTGCGGTGTAGTGGTGACATACGGAATATATAACTGTTGTGTGTTCTTCCTGAATAGTTTGCATACACTTCAGTTATGATGCCCTTAGAATCGCACATAATATGATCATTGATTCAGTGCCAAGGTTTGCCGTTGCTGTATATGTGCTCTGTCAATCTGCGGGGACATAGCGCAACATGGGTGCCATCTATTGCACCAAGCACTCGTGGGAAGTGCGCCACAGCATAAATGTCTTGCATGACTATTTGCCTTTGGTGTTCTTGGCATATAGATGTGGCGGCACACAGAAGGTCATGCTGTTATGCACGCCAGCACCTGGTGTAGGCAGCGTGACTGTGTTTCCTGGGAGATGCCACCTACTATGGCAATGATCCGATGGAAGGTTCCAGTTGCCATGAGCAGTGAGCACATTTTGTAGGGGGCTAACGGCCTGCGAGCACATGGTGGTTGATGTTAGCCCATCTTACCACTCCCTGACCAGCTCTAGGATGATATGGGGAGGGACCCGTACCTGCCATAGACCTGATTATCTGGCATTCCGAAGAGGGTGGTATGTGGGTTCAAGATCCGGGACCTGGCCACCCTCCTCCTCCTGCGGTGTCAATGAACAATCGCTCAGACAAATGCTGGATTCATCAAGGCTGGATACGTTTTGTTTGGTGTGTATTACATGCTTTATAGTGCTTGTTGGACGTTTATGCCTGCTATCGGCTGGTGTGAGTGTACCAGGATTTGCGTGAACTTTTTTGCGACCCGATGTTCAGAGTTGGAATCCTTAATAAATTACAGAAATCTCTACGCATGTTGTCGGGTGCCAGTAATAGTTACGGGGACTCAGCGCAGTGTCCCCCGAGGTGCATGTGTTCACAGCCGAGGAGCATGCAAAGTTAGCTGTGTCTATCTCTTTTTGCTTTGCATGGGGGTGTCGGAGGCATTCCTGCCCCAACTTGCATATATGGTCACTTTGCACAAACAATTACATAAATATGCAGAGCATGCAGAAAAACATATGTATGCAGGTTTGTGCAGAGGCGTTCTCGGCGCGCAGCCTTTGTGGGATCTCTGCACTCTTTTCCATGAATCGGGTCCCAAGTGTCTGAAGAGAAGAGAAAGGAAAATGGGGGGAAGCAAGGATCAAGACAGAAGGGAGCTTAGCTATAGGTATGGAAAAGCAATCCTGAAATGGGCTAAATAGGTTAGGAAATATCAGCTTCATAAGAATAGTCTTAGATGAAGAGAGGAACATTAGAAGAGTGAGAGAAAGAGAAAGAGAAAGAAAAGGGAATCAGTAGAAACCATATATGCCATTTTGTATGAGTATGAGTGGGGCGTGTCCTAACAATATGGTCAGTGTAAGGTCAGAAAAGACTTGAGGCTCAGGCCGATATTTAAAAAGGTGAAATTGCAAGTGCCCTGATAGTTTTATTAGGTTACATTCCAAGTAATAGTCTCTTTGTGCTTACAAAATATTTACTTAAAATGCTAGAGGGCGAGGAATGCATTGTACAAAGTGATTTGAGCTCGTTGGATACTTTTATAAAATATCTATATCTAGAGTTGTGAGTGCGCATTATGTGTAGTCATCACCTTTGTGCACAACCCCAGCCTCCAGGCCATAGAAGCTTAATTTCCTCGTAGCACATGGGAAGGAAAACATCTACATTGGGGGATGACAAATTATTGCACTGCAGCGCTGCCATGTTAGACAAACACTGTATTCTGAGCTTCGATACTAATACCAAACATGGCATGGTAGTGTAACCTTTTTGCCGAGCAGTAGGTGAGATAAAAGGAGATGGGCTACAGAACCATACAAGTACCTAACACATTATCCAGGACCAGGGGCTGGGCGTTATCGAATCAGAACTACATGTTTACACCGGGAGAGAATATGTGGGGCGTGTCCCTGGATTTCACAATTTAACAGAAAAATGCACCAACCCTCTAAATCAGTGGTATTCAACCTGTTTAGGAGCCTACCTCCCCCTTCAGTACAAATAGTGTTTTTGGGTCCCCCCAGATGCCATATCTGCTAATATTTTCCATTGAAAGCAGTCACCTTAGTCCCTTTTTGAAGAGCCTTGTGCCCCCTTGCAACGCCCATGGGCTTCCTTGGGGCCCCTTAGGGGGGAAGCCCCACAGTTTGAAGACCACTGCTCTAAATACAGGCACAAATGCATACAATCAAGAGTCAAGAGCACAAAACACATGCCGACAAAAAAAAGTGTTCTGAGTGAAACTTTATGTAGCATGGATAAAATAAATGAATATATAACAGACCCTAATATGGGTCAATAACTATGTAATACGTGTAATAAATATCAAACCAGTTTTGGAATATAATACAGTTCTTATAAACCCCTTGTAATAAATAGGCAATCATTACCAGGACAGAATTACATTTTCAAACCCAGGGAAGGGCCATCAGCCAATCAGGTGGCTGGAACATCTGGCGAGAATAGACATTTTCCTCATACTGCTTCCAGCCACCAATTGCCCTTCCCCAGGTGGTGCTACTTTTTATTTTTATTTAATGTGGGGAGGCAACAGCTCCCCACTCCCTGTTGCCTCCCCACTCCCTCCCCAAAACAATCCAATACCCTCCCCACTTAATTGCGGGACCGGACCGGAGCATTGTGTTCCGGTCCCGCACTCCCTCCATCTCCCGGCCGGGAGATGGTGGGAGTGACATGGCAAAGGCCACCTTTTTTTCTTTTTTTTTCTTCCGGTGGGAGATTGGCTCCTGAGGGAAGAAAAAAAAAACATTGGTACTCCAAATAAACCCTGGGGTACAAATGGCTTTCACAACACCGGCAGGGGTTTGGGGGAGATATGGCCGGTAACACTCAGATCAGGCTGGCTCTGAATATAATGATCCAAAATATCAGTCACATATGTTAGAACATTTTCTTTCTGTTCAAACTTTAATTTTGCAAAATCCCTTCTTGTGTCTATTTTCTATGAAAAGCACTTGCTACCCAATGTCATTTTTCAGTAGCCACAGGCTTTTTGTTCTCACTTGTATAGTGACATATTTCTGATTTAGACCTAATACAAAAGGTACCTCCAAATTAGCATATAGCTGCAGACTTTCTCAAAACACAATAATGAAAATCGAGTAGGAACTTTCCCATACAACAGTTTATTTGGCCGTGTTTGTTCTCGCTAGAGGGGCTCCCAGAAATGTTTGTGAATATAAATGTAAGTTTGTGAACAACTCACTGCTGGCTGAACTTCACTGGCAGGTTGGTGGCTGATGCAGGCCCGGGGTCACCTACAGCTTCTTTCTTCAGAGAGCCTGTCTACTTTCTTCTCACTGTAGTTTGCAGAGGATGTGGAGCTTGTAAAGATCCCCTTTTTTTTTTTACAACCATCATACTCTGTGGTGTGCCCCAAGGCTCCTGCCTCTCCCCCACCCTATACAACATCTTCACATGACCCCTCTTCCTCATCCTCGACGCTATGGGCATCTCCTACACCAACTACGCCGACGACACTCAGATCCTCCTCACCCTCACAGGTAACTATGACACTGACTCCCTGACCCTCAACAACCTCTACAACACCATCCAAACCTGGATGGCAGACAACGAACTATGCCTCAACTCTGACAAGACGGAACTCCTCCTGGTAGGTTCCCCCGACTCGCTAAAAAATCTAGATGCCCAATTCAGTCACTTCACCATTGACTCCATTAAAATTCCTGTCTCAGATTCTGTCAAAACTCTGGGAGTCTACATGGATTCCAGCCTATCCATGGATAGACAAGTCAACACAATAGCCTCCACAGCTGCATATCATGCCAAACTTATCAACGCAGTTAGACCCTTTCTCTCCAAAAAGAACTGCACCAACATAGCCAGAGCCATCACCGGCTCTAGGCTAGACTCCTGCAACGTACTCTTTCTGGGAACCTCCAATATAAACTTAGAGAGACTACAAGTCATACAAAACAATGCTCTCCGGGCAGCCCAAGGTATTGCTAAAAGAGAACACATTTCTGAGGCCAGAAAACTATCCCACTGGCTCTCAATAAAGGAAAGGATCGTATTCAAAGCCCTGACACTGACACACAAGGGCATTCACCTCACTGCTCCTGCCTACCTCTCACAAAGGATCCACCCGTCTCCACTACCAGGCCAACCAGATCACCGTACACCAACATACTCTCTGTGCCACTAGTAAAAAGAGTCAGAGCGGGCGGATCCAGATTCCCTTATCTCGCGCCCACTCACTGGAATGCCTTACCTCCCACTATCCGAGGTGAGGCCTCCCTCACCACCTTCCGCAAAACTCTGAAAACTACCCTCTTCACATAAGGCCCGACACATCAGCATGAATACTTATCATATAAGTTGTAATATATGACCAAATGCAATATCTGTAACAACAGTATGATGTTTTGTAGAATTCATAATGTGTCAACAACCGCTATCATGCCTGTACACTGTAACTAAGCTATTGCAAGTAACAGCGCCTCAATGCCCCTGGGCAGCTAGCACTATATAAATATAAATAAATAAATAAACAAATATGAACTTTGTTTGCAATGAAGATGCTACCACACCCTCTCTTTACATTGTTTATACACTTTCCATTTTGGGGTGTGGCATTTGTTTGGGTTTAAATTAAATGACACAACTGGGGCACTGTTCAAGCTATTACCCTCTTCTATATTGCTTTTACCTTTTCTAACTAAAGGTAGGGCCAGGCAAGCCATTGCCTTTCTTTGTCATGTGACTGAGCCCTGCATGATTGCTTGCTCAATCTTTTCTCCTGTTGCAAGCACAGCTGCAGACCCAGTCCATTAATTCGACTCCCCAAATTTCCCAAAAGACTTTAGGCAAATAGGAAGCTGGTGGAACCAGTGAGCTAATAAGGTATGAGAAGGTGTTTTCACCTCAACCACTGAGACAGCAGGTGGCCTGGACAAATAGTGAGGATGGGGCTGACTACACACTGGTTCATCCTGTGGGTCATGGCAGATGTGGTATTTGCTTTGATAGCTTACAGCAGAAAAACGTTATACTTTTAGCTTTCAGCTGCAGATCTAAGGTATGGCTCTACAGAGGCAACAGAACACTGCAGGGACATAGAAGTTATTTTTTCTACTTTTCCCAATTTTTTCTTTGGCTGCTCGTCATGAAACTATGAAACACAGCCTCGAAAGGCAGGCCCCGCAATATGCTGAGGGGCAAAATGGATGTTGGCAGATGTGCTAAGCAGAGGCATTCTATCCACCACAGGCTTGTGCTGAAGGTAACTGTGTTGTATTCTGCTTGCCAGAATGAATGGTGCACGCAGGTGATGCATGCTTGGAATGATGGTGCGCGAGCCTGACTGAGTGCTCCAGAGAGTGACCGTTGGAAGATAGATTGTTGGAGTGCTGGATGCCAGTGTTTGTACCTCTCTATGTCACTGGAATAAGTGCACTTATCCAAATCATCTTGTCCTGGCCTGGTACCTGGCGAAGGTAAGGACCCTGCTAGATTTAGGCGATGAGCTGGTATTCTGTTTTCATCAGAAGATGATTGGAGCAACTGAGGCATAACCAATGTCCTCACCCCAGTGTAAGCCAGCAGGGAAGGTGGGGGACGTTAAGAAGATAGTACTGGCCCCCAGGAGTTTGCAGGCCGGGCGGTGCAAGTGTTTCAGTTGCCAGGGCTGGTAGGTGGTGGGGGCCACTGAGGACGTTCCCCAGGAAGTTTTACATCTGGTTGGTGCAAGTGGGCAAGGAGTACCAGCAGGGAAGGAGCAGGCAGGTGACACGAGGACCTGGTGTTTCCACTCACAGGTTGGTCGGTACGAGTGGGAGAGGGGAGTCTGTGAGTAAGAGCCCACGCAATGCTCGTTTCCCAGCAGTGATCTTGGTGCATGCTTTTGGGCGGTTGCATGTGGCATGGCATGACGACGAGAGAACTTTAATATTGCAGGCAGAGAAGACCGTCACAGTCTGTCCAGAAGATCAGGAGTTACAACTCTTTTGGAGTCTGGAGTAAGTGGTGACATCTCGTTTTGTTGTGGTGATGTTGCACCAATGGAAATCAGTCACACCGTGTTGACACAGCATCATGACGCAATGTAGAGGAAGGAGATGAATGTTTCCCGGAACGTGGTAACAGGGATGTCTGTGTAGACTGGAAGAAGTGGAACTATGGTGTGGACCGCAGTGGTGATGCACAGACAGGGAACTGAAGTTTTAGGAGTGGTAACCAGGTGAAGGCAAGACTAAGTGAAAGATGTGTCTGCGACATACCTGCAAGGGAATATCCTTCACAAAGGAAGTGTTTGTACGGTGGCTCCTAATGGAACTATTCACTTTTTGGAGTAAGCTACACGGTTGGGGACGGCAGCTTTGGGGCTGTGCTGCAGGGGATATCACTTCTGGTTCAGCTGGATCAGGGAGGCATGTCATCCAGCTGAATAAGGGAGTCACATTTTCAATGTTGGAACTTGACCCAAAGAAAAATTGTTTTTGATTTGCTGTGAGGGATCTAGCAGTGGTCGGGTCAAGGGGGAGCAATGTGAGTTTAGTCAGGTGTGTCTGAGGCCTGTGTTTTTAACTATGATGGTTGTGTATGTGTTGTAGTGTCATGTATAGTGCAGAGTATGGGATGTCCTGACCCACTAGGTTCTGCCCTGTGACATCACTGTGTGCAGGTGGCACCAGAAACAGCAAAATGGCCACAGGAAGCCCTATGCGTGCTAAAGCTAGGAAAATTGCGCTGTGAAACTGGAAAAGATGGCTGCCAATCTACATTGCCTGTGTCAGTGGTGGAACAGGAGACCACACCGCTGAAACCTGTCATTGGGCGCCCACACAGTGCAAATGGAAACTTCATGAAAAGGAGTGCTTTATTGCAAGGAAACCCAAAGGTGCTCTGAAATCCTTTTTTCCTTGGCTGCTGAAATTGCAAAACAATGGTTCAAAACATCAGGAAATATCCAACATCCTTGCTGGGTGTTACCCATTACCTTATTTAAGGAATCCACATAAGCACTGAATGTCAGGAGAAGCAGAATCCATCAGAAGAATATCCACATTAAAAAGTGTGCTTGTCTGTGAAAATCTGTAAAATATGGGCGCAGTACAGTCGGCCGCCTGTGTGACAGCTGTCATTTAATTACACTGGAAGCATAAAGTTGTGCAGTTAAAATCAAATGGTTGGAATTAAGTGACTTGCCATCAAAAGAAATATAGGTTGAAACTATTTAATCTCCATTTTAAAAAAGACTTGGATTAGAGATCTGTTTGCCTGTTTTGAAAAATCTAAGTTTATTTTCAACTAAGAAAAATGTAACAATTGACTTTAAAGTAAATCAGATGCAAGCCAAAGAACTTCAAGACAAATTCCACAGTTGCCCCATCAAAAGGCATCCCTCCTGCTTCTCATCAAAGTTCAGGAACTCCCATTCAGGTGTTAATGAAGAGGGGAGGGGATTTTGATCTGCTGCTCCTGGGAGACACAAAGGGTTTCCTTGGCTGAAAAGAATATGCAGATGCAAGTGTCAACAGAAACTCCTGCCAGAGGAAAGAGGCGGGGATTGCTCTTGAGCACGAAAACTTTGGGGGCGGGACAGACAGTGTTGTATATTCTGAAAGCTCAGAAAAGTATATTTTTGAAAAGGACTGACATAGTATTGTTAATGTGAAATTTCTGGTCACATTTTAAAAGTACTCAGAACTCTGTACATTTGTGCTTTTGTAGCAATTGTGGTGATGCCAGAAACATGATACTTCACACGATTATGCCCAGATATCATTCGCACAGGTGTGTAAAATTGGGGATAAATCCGACATTCGGTACCAGACCAAAAGTGCGAAAAATAGCCAAATCTAGACCCAAGATCTCACCGCGATCAGGCTCGGATGAATACTTGCTCCACCAAATATGGGATATAAATATGCTATTGCTAGCAAGTTTGTAAAATTGTAAATATGTCTTATATGAAAAATAGATTTCCTGTGCAGAAACAAAGGGGAGGTTTTTCCCTGGACAATAAAACAGACCGTCATGATGACACTCTGTTTTCTTCTCAAATCAGGGGAGAGGAAAGACCCTAACCAATAGAATACCAGGGGGTGTGCCTAGTAGAATTCAGCATACCCACCCCTTTAGAAAATACAGAAATAGAGATAGCTTAAGACCTAGAAGCAGACACATTCACTCACCAACCGATTTCTGGCGGAGCACTTTGCAAGAGAAATCCATATTCCACACTCCAGACTCCAGAACTCTGAAAGCAGAAAGGCCCATTTCCAAAGCTGAACCATTCTCAGCTTGGCCTTTAAAAATCCAGAAACCAGATTTTACCCCAGACCTCTAAGGGGAATAAGAGAACAGCATGGCTGTGCTGTTGCTGCTTTCTTGCTAAGAATGATTGCCAGAATCCAGAGATCCATCCCATTTGAGCCGAGCTGTGACCAGATAGCTGCAAACCAGATCCCGTCAGATGAAGTCCAGTCCCACCGTGCGGTGTCCAGAGTGCCTTGCTGTTTGCAGAACCAGAGCGCCTTGAGTCCAGTCCGGTGTGCTAGCAGAATTCCAGTCCAGAAAATCTCTGACCAGATCTCTGGCGGGTCCTTTCCAAACATTGGTAGTGAGTATCCATAGCATCGGATTGTCCCTAGCATATGTAGTATCCATAAGTCATCCCTATCCAAACCCATTCTCTTATTTCCAGAACTGCATTGTAGAATCTTTTCTCTTGACTGAACTCTTTCTCTTAACTATAGTCCTTTGTAATAGTAGTGTTAAAATCATCTTTGCGCTAATATATTTACTGAAGAAAGGCGAGCATCTCGGCAGGCCAAATCAACCAGTGATATCCTGGGCTGGTGGCTGCGCTGTCGTGTAGTGTGCGACTTCATAGTCTACCCCTAGTGTAAAGAAATCTTGTTTGTCATTTTAAAAAGTGCATCTTTCTTTTGAAAATTTTGACTGTTTCTGAAAAAACGACTTTCACAAAAACCTTCATAACTTCGTCACTGTGTATGCTAGAAACGACATTTAAGTGTATACTTGAAGCTAACATCCTGTGCCCCCGAAACCGCATCCCAACTCCTTATAGTTATTCCGAAATCGCACTTACCGAGCACGGAAATGTTTGCTGCACATTTTTCATTTGGCTCAAATCCATCACGTGTGAAATTGCTGTTCATTGCATCTGATCTCAGAATTAAGTGTTCAACTTGCTAGTTACTCAATAATCATTGCTAGTGTTTGTTTGAAACCATACCAAGTGGCTCCCACTAGTATTGAAACCATTTTAGTGAATTAAATCCATCTTCAGTGTTTTTACCATTCATTCAAAGCCAACTTTAAAACCGTTTTGACAAGTTTGCAATCATTCCTGCTTCTGTTGCATACTGGGGGGATTGAGTAGTGTGCAGAGGGAATGAGTGATCACATAGCATTTTGATTGAACCCACACAAAAGTATTATTTCTATGTTGCATTATTTTTCCTATCATAACTATGTTTGATTAAAGAGATTTATTGTGACATCACCCCATTGGTGATCATTGTATAACCATTAAAGTAGCGCGATATATATATTGTGCAAATCCATAAAATAAATATTTTAAATTTTGCAAAACAGCCTGCTTCCTGGTACAGTATGACTGGGAGAGATTCAAAGGGAGGGGCGTGATATAAGGGTATATCATTCAGAAATAAAAGAACTTATAGACATAAATAAATAATTAAGGGTTTGAATTGTGCATCCCACGCTAGGCATTGACTTAGACGAAGTGCCGGGTTGAAATCACTTACAAGAGCAGGGTTATTTCTCCACGGATGGAGGGGTAGATGTTTAGGTTCTGGGGGCCTGCATTATCTAATGTTGCTGTGCGAATGTTGTGGCCTCATTCTAGGCAAGTTTCCTTTCTTTGTGATGTAAATGGTGGTTCCTATTTGGATGATGTTGGTCTTTTGGGGACTGTGGGGTGCACTACATTTTTGTTTTTGTCACAAGTACATTTTCTTCTGGTGAACTTATTTTATTATTTCTTCCTCTAGAGTTTTTAGACATGCGGGTGTGGGGCCTGTTCTTTTGGGACATGTTCATGCAATGGTTTTTTTCTGGACATGAGTGCGAGGGGTGGTTGGACATGGATCTTATGTCGATATGTTGATCACTGGGGTAATGTGGACTTTGTGATCATCAGGGAATTGTGGATTTTGTGATCATTGGGGAATTGTGGACTTTGTTTGCCATGTGTTCAGTGTTTTGTGTCTCTTTTGTGTTTCCGGGGTCTAAGGTGCAGTGAGGTGCTTTTTTTGAAGGGTTAATGCAGTGTTTGCTGCAGGGGAGTGCAGGAATGCAGTGAGGTGCTGCAAGGGATGGATGCAATGTGGTGGTGTGTCTGTTGGGTATGTTTTTAAGGTATAGTGAGGTGCTGCATGTGTATGTGTGGGTGCAGGGAGATGCTGTGTTTCATCATTGGGTCTTGGTGTGGTTGAGGTTCTGGAAGGGATGGATGCAGATTTTGTTGCTGTGTATGGTTGTGATGGTGGCCGTGTAGGGCTGTTTGGGAGTTGCCTAGTTGTCAGAATGAATGGGCAATGGCCTCATTCCTCAGGTGAGATTGTTGTTTATGTTGGTGCTGTGTGGCTGAGGGTGTGTTGGAAGGCTAGTCTTGGGTGGTGGGAATGTATTTTGTGTTTTAATTATTGTGGTGTTTTTTATTCTGGTTGGATTTGTAATGTTGGGAGGTAGTCATCTGGTTGTGAATTTGTTCATACTTTCCTGGTTGAGGGTGTTTGGCCTGATTCATCTTTTTTTTAAATGGGGTTTATGAGGGCCCATTCTGGAGTCCAAAGATTGTTGGGGTGTTGGTGTGGTTCTGAAATTAAGTGGTTACTGGTGGTGAAATGGTTGTGGTTCAACTCCGGCACGATTTGTGGTCATTTGCTCTGTGCAGCATTGGCTGATCACCGATTCCGAAATCTGCTGGCGTGTGATAATCTTTGCCTGCCTCTTCCACTGTGCCTGCCCGGCTCGCCCTCCCATTGGTTGCCCCTGGCTTGAACAGCCAATTACAGCAACTGGGAGGCGGGAGCCAGCCCATTCAATCAAGGCCCTCGACGAGGCACCTTCCATTAATTTCTTCTGCCCTCCGGATCAAGCGAGACGCCGCCGCCCTGCTGCATCTCGCAGCCCCAAAAGCGCCTGATTCCTCCTACATCTGAATTAACTGGCATCCAGGGTAAGCCTGGATTATTGTAATGAAATTGCACACAGCGGCATAGTGTAACTTTTGAATTTCAAAACCCACATGCCTTTGCTCTGTGCAGCATTGGCTGATCACTGATTCCAAAATCTGCAGTTTTCTGCCTATTTTCCTTCACTACACATGACGGATGGTCATAATTTGTCTTTGCACTTCCTATGTGCATTTGACCTTCCAACATGGCCATGTGATGTTCTTTGCTTGCCACTTCCATTGTGCCTGCCCGGCTCCACCTCCCATTGGTTGCCCCTGATCCATTAAATGAAGGTCCTTGACGAAGGCCCCTGTCTGCTTCAGATACGCTGGTACCCCCAGGTCGCCTGTGAAGCTGTGTGTGTTCCCAACCCCACCTGTTTGCCTCTGATGCTGTGTGTGCCCCCACCCCTCTGTCCCCCTTGGTCATTATTTTACTTTCACATTTGTTTGCCGCTGCCGCCCTGCAACATTGGGGTAGCACCATGTATTTTCCCATTGATTGACTGCTGCCACCCTGCAACATGGGATAGGCATGATGTAATTATCCATTGATTGACTTTCTCATTTGTGTGCCTCTGCCGCCCTGAAACATGGGATAGGCATCATGTATTTGCCCATTGATTGACTTTAGCATTTGTGTGTGGATGCCTTCCTGCAACAAGGGGTAGGCACCATGTATTTGCCCATTGATTGACTTTTGCATTTGTATGCTACCGTTGCCCTGCAACATATGGTAGGCACCTTGTATTTGCACAATGCTGGACTTTCACATCTGTGTGTTGCTGCCGCCCTGCAACATGGGGTAGGCACCATATATTTACCCATTGCTGGACTTTCGCATCTGTGTGGTGCTGCCACCTTGCAGCATGGGGTTGGCACCATGTATTTGCCCATTGCTGGACTTTTGCATCTATGGGCCTCATTCCGACCCAGGCGGTAAGTTACCACCTGGGTCGTACCTTTACCACCATGGCGTAAACTACGTTTACGCCATGGTGGTTGGTGGACTTACCGCCCCATTCCGAGGTGAGTGGGGCGGTAAGTCCCCATTAACCCATTTACCCTCCCCCATTCCCATTTTTGCCCCATAGGGCATAATGGGAGTGGGGAAGGCGTTAATTACGCCACCGTAAATTACGGTGGCGTAATTAACAACAAGGTCCCTTAGCGCCATGGATTTTAACACCTGCTAAAAGCAGGTGTTAAAACCTCCATGGCGCTAAGGGACCTCGGAATCAGGCGGTAAGGGTCGGCGCTGTTTACGCCGCCGTAAACCCCTTACCGCCTGGGTCCTAATGAGGCCCTATGGGCCTCATTAGGACCCAGGTGGTAAGTTACCGCCTGGGTCGTACCTTTACCACCATGGCGTAAACTATGTTTACGCCATGGTGGTTGGTGGACTTACCGCCCCATTCCGAGGTGAGTGGGGCGGTAAGTCCCCATTAACCCATTTACCCTCCCCCATTCCCATTTTTGCCCCATAGGGCATAATGGGAGTGGGGAAGGCGTTAATTACGCCACCGTAAATTACGGTGGCGTAATTAACAACAAGGTCCCTTAGCGCCATGGATTTTAACACCTGCTAAAAGCAGGTGTTAAAACCTCCATGGCGCTAAGGGACCTCGGAATCAGGCGGTAAGGGTCGGCGCTGTTTACGCCGCCGTAAACCCCTTACCGCCTGGGTCCTAATGAGGACCTATGTGTTGCTGCCACCCTGCAACATGGGGTAGGCACATGTCCCAAAGTCCCAAAGTCAAAACGTCACTGGACGCAACACTTCAGGTGTTCAGCAGTCCCCATAATACTATACGACTGATTCCCTGACGTAGACCTAAGGTTAGGTCAACTTCCTGTCCAGCACCTGACCTCGTTGAGGTCAAGAGAGATGATTCGCTTAGCATATTTCTGTTCTATTCGCATTTTGTTTGAAATTGAATGTTTTGTTTTTATGCTACCTACATGTGTGAGACAGGGGTACATGTACTGTTAATACATGCACAATGATGACTCTGCAAACTAATTGGTAACCTGTATTCACATTGAAAAGAGAGTCTTTCTGTGTAAGGTAACATCTATGTATGTCGATGTACTAATGTTTGTACTGAGTACATTTTAAAATAATTGATTCAAAAGCACCTTACCAGTCCAAACTAATAAATGCTGTGTAACTTGACCCAGAAAACTGTCAGTGTATTTGCATGTTCACAGCAGCAGATACAAAGCAACCTTGTTAAGGATGTGAATGGGCTAACTAATGCAAGCCCCCAATAGAGAAATGACTGAAAAACTTGTAAAAAGAACTTACATGAACTAATGTGAGTAACCAAGTGCACTGTAACATGGGGTCAGGCCCAATGGTTGTAATCACCATGTACTTCCCTTTTGCACTTGGCATATGATGTATTACCTTTTGCACGTCCACAATGTAATTCACCTCTTACGCTTCCTTTTCTGTAACTTGAAGCACTTACTGTAACCGTATTCTTAAATTAAAAGCGCATAGATACCTCTGGGTTTTGTGTGCTATATAATTGTTAAAATAAATAAAAAATACTTTGTTTAGTTGCTCACAGGAGAGCATGGTTTGAGCGCATGCGTGACAGGTCTGAGAGTGTGGGGTGGCAGTCCAGGGTAATAGGAGTAGAGTTCTCGTAGTTGGTCAGGTGTGTAGATAGTATCTTTGCTCGGGGAGAGCAATTCTGTGATCGGGCGTGGCAGGCCTAGGACTCTAGGTGGAAGCCAAGGTTTTTGGTTTGTTGTTTATCCTGTTGGTTAGTGTGCCAGTTTTGGTTTGTCGTTTTGTCAGTTCGGTGGGCTCCATTGTTGATGCTGTTAGTTTGTCAAGGAGGGTGTTATATTGGTGATTTTCTAATTTGTCTGAATTGGTTATGGGTCGCACATTTTTGTCCAGATGTTGGGAAACCTCACTGGATAGTGGAAGAATTGTATTGATATTGTTTTTAGGGCTCCTGGTTGCCATTTAGTGTCCATGAATGATTTATTGGTGACATGGATAGGTTGGTATGAGAGGCAATGCGTTTTGGACGCTGAGGTTTTAGATGCACTTTTCATTGACAGTTATATATGTATGGAGGTAGAGGTGTTGAATTCTGCTTGTCATAATATATGGTGCACGGAGGTGATGCATGCCTGGAATGTTGGTGTGTGAGCCTGAATCCATGTTCCAGAGAGTGGCAGCTCAAAGGTAGCTGGCTGAAGCGCCGGATGCCAGTGGTTGTACCTCTATGTCACTGGAATAAAGGCACTTGCCCCAGTCACCTGGTCCTGGCGTGGTACTTGCAGAAGGGAAGGACCCTACTACAAACTGCTGCCCAAACTACTGGTGAAAGGGCTCTACTGTCATTAGGCGCCATCTCCTTCTGTTCTTTTTTACCTGATGCCCACAGTTCCATGTCTTAAAATCGCCACAAAAATGGCCGTGATTGCAAAATATTGCAGCAAAAATGCTGTGTTTTTTTTGCGCCACAATCATTTAAAGGATGCGGGGGACACCCCTGCAAACCCCAGACCCATTATACCATTTAAGGGGAGCAGGGGACACCCCAGCAACCCCCGCTCTACTTAAATGGTATAATGGGACACACCTTTACCAGGTCAAACCACAGCATTTTTGCCGCCATTTATTTTACCAGCAACATTTTTGCTGCGATTTTATTACCTGATACCGTGCCCACTACAACAGCTGGGACTCTCACATTCAACTCAGCTCTGACCTGAAACTTGAGTGGCAATGTCTTCTCACATCCAATTTGTCCCTCAGTGGAGACACTGAAGTACAGGGCTACTTTTTCTTAGTTGTCCTCAACTGGGCAACGAAATGATGTCTGTCCAAGACAAAACAACTTGGGGCTTCTTCATCTTTTTGTTCTATGGGCAGCAGCACATATCACAGCTTAGAAGGCCACTGGAGTACATGGGCTGAGAATAAAAGTGGGTGTCACAGAGCAAAACCAGAAGGACTTTGTATCTGCTGGAGGCTTGAAGACAGAGCAAAGCACAGTCCTTTTTGAGGGGCTGATTGGACTCCTGAGGATGGCAGTATTACTAGTACCAGTGTTTCCTCAGTCCTCTCATCGAAATTGAGGCTTTTTTCTATGCAGGCAGTGGGTTACACCATGGATGCTCCACACGGATGTGACAGCTATAGAAACACATGTTACCGCAGGATGGCACTGTGTCCTCCTGCTGGGACACGCCAGGGCCAGACATTTGAGGAATGGCTAATCAGGCAAGTAAGTGAACTCCCAAATTATATTCTACATGTGAATTATTTTCAGGGCAGAAAATGCTTTATCAAACACAGGTACGTTAACACAGTGTGCATGGAGGAACAGATAATGTATTGTAATGAGATCTATCGATGATATGTGTGTTTGCTGTTACGGTGAGCTCTTTATTATGTCGAAATATTCCCTATCTAATACCTGCCACTTCAGCAATCCCATCCCACAATCTGGGGCAAGAATCATGCTGAATATTTTGTTTCATTTAAAATAATACATGAAGGAATTAAGCAGGGTCCCCTAACGTACAATGCAGGGAGGTCTCCTACAATATTGCACATCAATACAAGAAGCTTATCAAAAGCAATGTCAATGCAACTTGTCTGCTGGTATCTCATTTAAATTTGCATTTACATTTGCACAACCATCCATGCAAATAAAGACACATATGAATGACCATTCTAGGCAATGGTCTCAATTACTTCTCAATGTACACACCCAAACGAACATTGTTTGAGTTAGCTTTTGTGAAACAATACCTTTACATTATAGAATGATTTCTACTGGTACTGCCTCCCAGTGAAACCAAAAGGAGAAACAATTTACTTTTGTTTTCAGAAGCCATTAAATGTATGGGTATTGGAGAAATATGTTACTCTAATATAATTCACCAATTCTTGTACTTATTAAAATCTAGAATGTTGGACACTATTGTGATAAACCATTTATTCGTAGCTTGGGCATACATACCTTTTAATATCTTTGTGATTTTGAATGTTGCAAATAATTGGAAAGGCTTGGGTTTATCAGACTTGCTGTTTCTTCTGGAATGATGATGAGACAGCGGGACCTAACTCCCTCACTCGTTTCAAGGTATCAATTTAATCTTCCAAATACCCCAGTTGCATGTGTCTATTAAGGAATGCATTTGAATTACTTTATTGACGAAGCAAACACCAATTAAAGGACTTGCCATTCCACATTTCAATCGAAGAATCTGTATCCCTCCAGAGATCCCAAATTGCAGTAAACAATCCCTATTATGATGATGCTACCTAGAGACTCAATTTTATGTACATGTTACAAAGCACCTTGCATTGTATTCCCCTTGTCAGTGGTGTAGCTTTTTAACTAGGCCATCATTTTTTTTTTTACAATTTTCCAAAAAGTGAATCTATTTCCAAATAGCATTATCTGGAATTTAATTAATTCTTATATTTTTTTTTAAACTAATCTGGGGTCATGATGCTCACTTTTTGTTTGTCTTTCAAAGGTCCAGGGCAGGTAATGGCACCGGCTGACCTCAGACAGCTCCAGCAGGTACTGTTCCTCTCAGTATGTCCTTTCAGTAACCTTCTTCCAAAAGCCTTCTCAGGAAATCTGATCCTGCCTTGGGACGATCTTGTTTACAGTCCGGTTTTGGAAACAGTCCTTTTAAGATGTCCTCACCATTTACATCCAGTTGGTATCCAATCTGCTTTTCTCCTGTTTCTGGGCCTTCATGCTTCTCTGTTTTCCCAAAAATCTCCATCTGTTCTATGTGATGAGTTTAAAACCCATCAAACTACATATGCAGTTGTATTTGACAAAGCATTTTGGATTGGACACAGCCTATGACATGTTGCCTTCACCTTCTCACACCAGCCCTGTCCCTGTACCTTGATTCTATTGACACATTGAATTTTGGTGTGTCCTGAGTGTTTGTATAAGCTACAAACTAGCCCACTCCTTTGCAGTTAAACCAATACTGAACTAGAATGTTCATTTACTAACTATTTCTCTGCATGAACTTGTAATGTTATAAAAATAACATATTTCTGGTTTGTAAGCATATTTTGAATCTGGAAATATCTTCTATATATCTGCTACTAAATGCATGATGGAGTTATTACAATGTGCTACCTATGCATAATCATGCATGTCACTATATAATGCTATATGCATATGTTGTGCACTTTTCTGCTGAACGCATATCTATATTCAGTTTAACAGTGAGAGACATGGTTTGGAAAATATAACTAATTATGTATTTCCATTGACACTTTGTCCTACTCCTGTCTATGGATTTTACTATACATTTGAATTGAGTTTCTTCTGTGGCTTGCCCCTTTAGCAACATAACCCGTGTGTGTGAATGTGTCATTTAATTTAAGAAGATCACAGATTAGTAAACTAGTCTTTATAACCCAGGCCTAATGGCAAACATATAAATTCTTTGTGAAGCATAATGCCCTGGAAGGTTAGAGGTTAAGAACCCCTGTAAAGGTATCTGTACCTTAAATTCTAATTGTCTCTTAGATTAGCTTAAAAAAATAAGACAATAATTGGTTCTTTCCAAGGCAAATTACTCACATTTAAATGTAATGTGTTCCTTATAATCTGGCAACAAGGGCCTATTGTCTTTGGTAAACGTAGGCATTAACTCTTCCATTCACTGATCAAAGTGATGGGTACTGGGGTCAGGATATTTGTGTAATCAAAATAGCTTAAATATATGGATATTTCAGAGGACATGTAGATTTTCAGCCATTTTAAGTACATTTGACTGACAGATTCTGACAATGTTCCATTTGTATTATTATTATTATTATTATTATTATTATTGTTATTATTTGTATTATTATATTTGTTATTGGTTTATTTCAAACCTTTAACAATTGAACAATAAAAAAGTTTTAAAAAACCTTCCATGACCTCTTGTACAACAGTTAAAATTACCAAAAAAAGATCAATGGATGAGAAATCACAAAAAAGGAAGAATTTAAAACCGAAAAAGAAAACCAAAGAACTCCCAAAATAAAAAAGAAAAGAAAAAAATTAAGCAGAGCACCATTTTCCAATAAAAAAGAGAAAAACACGGCAACAGTAATAAAATAAGTTATTCATCCCCTCTCATCAACCCGATTATCATACACACTTCTCATTTCACAATATTTAACTCAATATTCGTTACATAAAATCAGAACCAACCCTCCAAAGGTATTCTATTGAGGAATTTTATCAACACAAAAACTAATGAGTGGCTTTCTCCCATCAGGAATTTTCACCACCAGTCATCTATACCCAATGTTGGTGCTGATGCAATTATGGAACCCACGAAGAGTGATCAGTGTTCTGTCCAACTTACACATGAAGTTAGTAGATGCTTTAATAATTCTGGTTTGGAGGCTTTTAAACAAAATCTACAAATTTCCTTTGTTGGGTACAGTATTAGGCGCATTCTCTGGAGGCACCCTTGAACTACGGGCACGGGAACATCTTCAGATATTTAGGCACCTCTTTTAAAGACTTTCACTCTAGAACATGGTCTTTCATAAGAGTGAATGTGTTCCTTTTGGCCTGAGTCAATATCCAATCCTGTTGGAACAGATTCTTTTTTATCAAAGCAGGGTTGGAAATTAAAATGTCCACTGAGGAGTACAGATCTATAAGACAATTGGTGCATTTGACTTTCCATGCACTAAGATGATCCATACTAGTTGATGCATCCTTATCCCCCAGAATGGCCAGCTGAGGAATCGAGTGAGCCAAAACTGATTTTTGAAAGAGAGAATAAGAGACGTTCTCAAGGAAATAGAGTAAAGAGATGACAGGCCAAACTCAAAGCGAATACAAGTCATTAGTAGGCTCTTTGGGAGCCCTAAGATTCGCTTCCAAAAAAGGCCCTCAAGAATTTCCCAGAATCGCCATGCAAGGTTTAACCATGCTACGGCCCAGTAAAATAGAACTGGGATTAGCTTTTCAGTGTAAAACATAATCAACAGGATCATAGAAAACTTGCCAAATTGCAGATGTAAAATCCTACCTTGGGCAGTAAGATTTTAGCTTTTGATCTCAAAAGATTCACCCATGGAGTGTCGGCCACACTTTGATTGACACAAACTCCTAAGTAGATGATAGAGTAAATGCGTTCCAATGGATGATGGTTTACATACCATTGGAATTTCAAAATCTTCTTCCAACTGATTTCCCCATTAAATATCAGGATGTTTGAGGTTTATGTAAGACTTTAAGGCAACAAAGCACCTTTGAAGTCCTATAGGTGTTTTGTCAGTCAATAGCAGGTCGTCCTCATAGACCATGCAAGGGATCAGGATCCCATTATGTTTGTAGGAGGAAAGCCCGGTATCACATTTTGAGAATTACCCTTGTCAGACATATAAAGGTTAAAGAGGATGGGGGCCAGGGCACAGCTCTGCTTTAATCCCCTGTTAACCTTAATTACTTTAGATAACAGACCGTGACAGTTCAGATGAACCTGCATCATTGTGTCTGAATAAAGAGCTACCATCGGCTCCAAAAGCTCCTAGGGGCAATTCCAATTCCTTAATTTGGACCACAGGCGATCCTGACTCACGCTGCCAAAATGGCTCCAGGTCCACAAAGGCAATGTAGAGCTTGTTCTTGCCCCCAATGGCCTGGAACTTTAGAAAATTCAGCAAGAATAGGTCCAGGCCAGTGCCGATATCCCTAACAAAGAGTGTTTAGCTAGGATCTTGATGCTCTAAATCAATAGCCCATCTTCACAGATGGTTTAATAGAATGAAAGCAAACATTTTTCAAAGAATGTCAAGGATGGCTATGTGCTGATAATTAGACAGATCAGTTCTTAGCACCTTTTCAAAGATTTGGATAATAATGGCCCTTTTCCGAGATGGAGGGATTTGTTTTTCTTTTAAGACTTTAAAGAATAGGTTATAGGCAAATTCCAACCACTCTTCTGGTGCCTACTTTAATGAATAATTTGATAGCCAATCGGGCCCGGGCGTCCTTGATGTCGAAAGTTTTAGAATCGCCTCTAGGATTTCTGATTTGTGTAACTTTCAGTCCCACTCCAGAATGTTGGGGAAGGGGATCCATTCTCTTATCCATTAGGAATTAGTCAAAATGGCTGATCCATTGTTGTTCGTTAACCATAAGTGTTTGTAAAGCTTCCTGTAATGTTCCCACTTTATTAATCCATTCCCATGTGTGTCTGGAGTTATTTTTACTCAGAATCTCCAGAATATTCTCCACATCCTCCTGCATGCGTTCAGCTCTAAAGCTTCTCAACCAGTTTTTATATTGTGTTGCTGCTTTTCTTTGCTAAGCGCATGACTAATCAATGGCAAGTTTTTTTATAGCCTTCAAGTCAGCTCTCTATCTCTTATGTTCAATCAGCATTCTATTATTGAACTTATGCTTCTGAATAAAGTCTGGCCTGTGTCCGTACCCAGGTGCCTGCTCATACTTGGCCAATAGTGGAACATAATTTGGAGCCCCATTATTTACTTCCAGACTAGAATACAACAATGAGGTTATTTCTAGAACATCCTGTCTAAGAAGACGGATTCGATTTCACCCTTGTGAGATCTATGTTATCAAGACTTTATTGGCACACCCGGATCTAACAGGGCCAACCCAGCTAATTTTAAGCAGGGAATGAACGCTGCTGTCCATCGCCATTACAAATAAGGATTCCACCTCCTGATGGATGTTGCGAGAGACAAAGCAATAATCTACTGTTGCCTTTGCAGGGCCTCGGCCCCATGTGAACCCAGCAGGCATGTCCCCCTTGATGTTACTGTTTAACATAAGTAAATCCCTACATCACATTTCTTGGAGCCAAACAACTTGCTCTTAATTACCTAGAGGGTTCTGGCTTGCCCCCGTGGTCAATTGAGCCTTCTAGAGGAACACATCTGATGTTTAAATCCCCCACCAATATAATAGACAGGTTTTCCCACTGAACCATAGCTTCATCAATCACCTGCATCACCCTCCTATGAATGTCTCACATCTAACTTTGGTGGGGTTCCAATGCAAGTTAATAAAAACCGTCACCAGAGGTGTCTTCCTGTCAGCCTGTATCTCTTTTACTATGAGTACTTGGACCCAAGGAGTAGGGGTCCTATGCCTTAAAACTTCCACAGGAATAGATATTGTAATAAGGATAAGCAATCCCGGAGAGCGACTCCCTTTAACACCTTTTACAGCTGGATTCAAAAAGAAATATAGCTTTCACACAAAGGAGTCTCACACAACCACGTTTCTTGGAACAATAAAATATCAAATTGAGACCAGTCCATAGTGGTGTCATTCAGGAGATGGACAAATCCCCTAGTGTTCCAAGATCGAATAAGAGAGTGACTCTTTACTTGACTTCTTATGCGCTAATAATCATTTGATGGGGCCAAGGCCGTATGAATCCATGACCAATCTTCGTCCACAGATGGAAATTCAGGGTAAAAGTTGTCATATTCGACAGTTCCTGTCACAGTACTTGCCCCCAGACATCGGGAACAGACCAACCTGCCCAGGGTACTGGCACCCATGGGCACCTTTAAGGCCCCAAAGGATTCCATAAGGACTTCATGGACTTGGTCCTGGTGCCGTTGGCGCCAGGCTCATGCTGCCATCACAAATAAGGCAGGTTTCAAAGGGAGAGAACCATGTGCAGACCAGTCTGAGGCAGGCTGAAGGGACTACTTTACCTGAGGAACTACTTGCTAGGGTGTGGTTGTAGGGACTACTTTACCTAGGAACTACTTCTTTTTTTTTTTTAATTAATTTTATTGGTTTAAAATCAAACCTTTAAAATATTACACAACCAAAATCAACAGAAGTAAAAACCACAAAAGTCCAGTGACCTTTATCTTTTCCCCCCCAATTTGACCTCCTCCCTTCTCGCTGCCCAAACAGAAAAGTCACATTGACAGATCTTATTTTCCATGATCAACCTTGAAAGCACTTAAACTCATTCAGGCATTCTCACAATTGTCCGGTTTGATCTTTTAGTTTGTCATCAATGACGGCCAGGAAGGAGGACAAGGGCAAGATTAATTTCATATCTAATCCATTCCACAGTCTCCTCCACCACTCGTCTGCACATGCAGACTGATTTTCGTGATACCACCGGACCAGATGAATTGATCTTGCATCTTTCAACGCTGAGCAAAAGAGGACTAAGTGTTTAAGGGACTCCAACTCCTTATTACAAAAGCGACAGATAGAATTTAGTACCACATTACACGCCCAGTGGCCGGTTCGCTCTTTCGTTTTCATTGCATTCAGCCGAAATAGCATGTATAGTCTTCTGGCTTTCGAATTCGGGAATCGAGTCAGATATTTTTGAAGGATGTTGTAACCCCTTGATTCATCAGGAGAATTTTTCATCGCATTGGCGGCTAAACGCTCGTTACAAGTATTTATCCAGTCAGCACGCCATAGGGTCACTTTAGCAGCCGTAGGATTTGTGTGAAGAGTTTTCAAGCTAATGTTGTTAAATGCTAAAAGATCTTCACATCTTTTTATCCATTGAGAGAGAATATCTGAGCCTCCCGATGGAGCATTGTGGAATATCTGGAATTGGAACATTCCTTCCTCTGCTCTAGTTTTTCGAAACAGTGCTAGTTGGTTCCAGCATATCCTAGCGTGCAGTGAAATTAAAGCTAATTCGTATCGTATGCAGGCTGATGCAATTCCAGGTGGTAAGTTTAAGGTTTTGGTCCAGAACATATGTTCTAATGAGTTCCAGTGTGTCGCCGGGCAACCAAAGGCATTTTCCGCGCCGTAAGCCAGAATCGGCACAACTTTTTGTTCATAGAAATTACGCAGCGGTTGCAATGAAAATCACCCATATTTTCTATGTATCACCGAGCCCTGGCAGGCCAGCTGACCACATTTTCGCTTTGAATCGACCACCCCAGGGTCGTCACATATGCTGGAATTTAGATTCATGCCATGGTATTTTACGCTTTTTGAGAGCTGCAATTTCATTTGATTTAGAGACCATACATATTTTAAGTCTCTTGAGTTACGACTTGTTTTTAAATTTTCAAACACCAGTATTTCTGTCTTGGTTATATTGATCTTCAATTAATTCTGGCAAACATATTTTTGAACAGCTTCGAGTTTGCGTTGAAGACCAATCAGTGTTAAATCTAGAATTACCAAGTCGTCAGCATACAACAGCCAGCTTACCTTCGATGAATTGAGTTTTGGTGGAAAAGATCGCACCGATTGAATTGCGTCCCCAATATCAGAGATAAACAGGCCGAAGATTGCAGCTGTTAACGGGCAACCTTGCTTGACTCCTTTGCATGTCTTGATTTGAGCTGACAACGTCCCCGATGTGTCCAGCCGAACGGCAATTGAAGTATTAGAGTGAAGCTCTTGAATTGCTGCAAGTAAGCCAACCGGACAGCCCCACAGTTCCAACTTTTGCCACAATAGTTCACGATCAATCATGTCAAAGGCCATGGAGAAGTCAACGAAAGCAAGATACACTCTCGTGTTAGTTCTCATAGCTTCCATTTACAGCAGATTTAGAACCAGCAGGTTTAGTGAACACCCCACAAATTTCACAAAACCCGCTGTCTTTCATCTGCTCTTTTCGCTGATTTAGCACAAGTGATCAGTTTTACTTGCAACAGGGATGAGAAAATCTTGCCCAGAACGTCGAGCAGGGCCACCGGACGATAATTTTCCGGTGATGCTCTGTTTCCTTTCTTAAATATTGGCACGATTATCCCAGTCTTCCATGAGGCTGGCACTTGCTTTTGCAAGTTGATTTTCGTAAATAGATCAAAACACAAGTCTGTCCATAGATCAGGAAACTGTTTGATCATATAGTTAGACAACCCATCGGGGCCGGGGGCCCGCAAGTTTTTTGCTCTCATGATTATATCTCGGATATCGTCCTTTGTGAAATGTAAATTCCATGATGTTAGATTGGTAGTTGACATATTTGGAGGAAGATCTTTGAAGTATAGGGATGTGAAGTGGTTTACCCACTCTATTTCAGGAATAGGGCAAGCTTGTAGGGCCACTTGCGAGGTTTCCATGCAGTTGATAGTTCGCCAAAACTCGCCACTGTTTTTATTCGAAAGGATCTTCATCATTGCTTCAGCATCGTTTTGATGTAATATAAATTGATGGCTTTTGATCCAATTTTTATAGGCTTGTTTGACTACTTTGTTTTTTACTGCTATTTCACTCTTTCGGCCTTTGTTATTTTTTCGAATTTCAGCTCGCATTGTTCTTTTTTGTTGTTTTACCCGTTTTTCAGACCAATATTTTTGGTTTTAAATTGAGATAAAATTGGCATATATTCAATCTCGTCTGGCTTCGACTTGAGTTGTTTACATATCTTAGCCACGTCGTGTTCTTCCAATTTTAGACGAAGACGATTTGTTTCCACTGTGAATTTAGTTTTCCACTTTTTGATTTGCGGACTTTGTGAGTCTTGAAATCGTAATTCTAGCATTTCATGATCGCTATTTTTCATGGAACGAACTTTCATGGTCTTAATTTTTCCGTGCAGTGTGTCAGAAACAAAAATATAATCAATGATGGAACTTTGACCTTCCCGCTGCCACGTGGGCTTAGCCGGTATGTCACCTTGCATTCGACCATTTAGCATTGAGAGTCCTCTTACTTCCATTTCTTCTAACCATAATTTTGACAAATGACCTTTGGCGGGACACTGGGGATTAAAAAAATCAATGTTTAAGTCGCCACAAACTATCAAAGCACTTCCACTGTTTGATTCCAACAAATTATCGAGAATTGCGGTAACCTGATCAATAAATGGAAGTGACCCAGTCCATTGGTGATTCCAATATAAGTTGATAATATAGATCATGTCGGAAAGTTTGAAGGGAGCGGCAGTTTTGTGTAAGTCACAGACTTGGATGTAGGGCGTATAGTTGGTCGAGTTCTTCAACCGGTATCCCGATGACCTTTTAATCAATGTCAGGAGACCTGCTACTGGGCGGCCCTTTTCTGCCTTTATGGCTGGATTGATTGCACATTCATAGTCTGTGATTGTTGGTAATTCACAGATCCAGGTTTCTTGTAAACAGATTAGTTGTAACTCGTGTGCCCAGTTATTATTTAAGAGATGTGAAAAACCACGCATATTCCATGAGGCAAAAGAGCATTCTTGATCCACATTAAGCTTCGGGCATTAGCTGTTCAAATTTGCATTTAGTGACGAGGCCATCCAGTTCCAGTCTTCTACGGGGACATGTTCTCTTTGATTGCTTGTTTTTATCAAGGAGGATTTTTCAGTTTGTCTCTCATTATCTATAGTAATCTTAATTCTTTCCATTGAACTTCTTCTGAAGCTCATGACCTCTTCAACTGCCACAAAACTTTGGGGAGGCGAAGCGGCTGAATGCGCACTGCTAGTTAGACCATTCAGGTCGGACGAGGATCGCCAGGTTTTCTCACTTTGATCCAACTTTCTCGCCACTTCAAAAGGTTTAGAGGTACAATTATTAGAGGGCCAATCTTCTCGTGGCTGATTTAACATCTCTTCTTTTTCGCGTCGTTCCGGGTCCCTCACTTTATAAGTGTCAAAGCCCATTGATAACAGCTCTTCATTTGCATCCAAAATTACATTTGCGATTAGATTAGAGTTTAGATGTAAAATCACCTTATCGGTGCACCTTTCCTCTGGGAATTCAATAATTTTCAGATCTTTCGACTCCAAAGAGCGAAGACGGGGTACATGATGAAGTAGTCGTAGCACATTAGTTCTGTTCAGAATAAGTTTATCCGAGCCCTCCAGTCGCTCTAACATTAATTTAATCAGCAACGATGGCTCTGCCGTTTGCCCGGCAGGCATCCTGTTCTTGTTTTTCAAGTTTTGCGCTAACATTTTGGGCTTAAATAAGTCCGATTTCTGAAACATTTCTACTTTGGCATCAAGAGGTGTTTTCGCGTCTGATCCCAATTCTTTCTCAAAGTACCCCTCATATAAGTTGCACTGACTTGAGTCGACAGTATTTTGTGCTTTCAACTGGCCTTGTATCCTTTGTCTTTTTCTTTTAGCTTGTAGTGTCATGAATTCCGGACTCCTTGGCACTCTACCCTCTTTCTTCTTCTCTACAACTGGTGGAATGATCTCGCACAGTCTATCTCTCACTACACGTCTTGGACAGGTTAATGGAGCTTCGCCCTTCTGTGACTCATTCGGGGTGCAATTTTGTTTCTCGAATGATGTAATCTTATTATCGCTGCTCGATTTTGTTTCCAATGCAGATACTACAGCTTCTTGAATGACGCGTACTTCCGCAACAGTTTTAACCGGTTCAACATCGAGTTCAATCTTGTCTTCATAAACTGATAGATCCATTAATTCCGCTTGTATTGCCAAGTCTTCTTCGTTGGGCAAACTCTCCAACGCACTAGATTTTGGATCGTCTATTTCCAGGTGCACAATCTGAGTCTCCTTTATTGTGTCCGCTAATTTCAAACTGGTCGAAATAGCCTTGTCAACTATTTGAAACATATTCAAATTCCGTAAGAATTTTTGGGCTCCTTTTTGTTACGATTTTTTTCGAGCAGGCATGTTCTTTTGCTTTTCATTAGAGGATGATTTTTCTTTGAACCCACAGTTGAAGTCGGTTGCACTTCTAGATCTAAACTTTGAAAAATAGGAAACACACCTGCAGACTTCGCTGTTGTCACCGACACATTCTGCGGGTCAGAAACCCCTTCTATAATTTTCTGAAGTGGAGATGAACCGGAGGCCATTTGAGGGTCCACTAAGGCTGGATTAGATGCATTTTTTGCTTGCATAAAAGCTGTATTAAACGAAATATCAAGGGCTTTTCCTAAGCAATCGTTTTTGGGATGTGATTTATCAACAAGCTTTTGCTTGCGCACCTCAATTTCCAACAGAGCAGCACTTTCTTTAGGCCCCTCATTTGCGATGTTAATCACTTCTATTATTGAACTTCCTGGTGACTTACTATGCAGGAGAAATTGCGTGTCTGGTTGGACGGGCTGTAAATGTGGATCAGGCATCTTAGCCAGTTTTGAAGAGTTTACGCAAACATTTGAATTGGCAGCTAAAGCTTTACTTCCCAAGTCTGTCAAGTTACCGTCGTCCCATAGTTCATCTTTTTTTTTTAATATGGCTGTGTGTTATGTATGAAATAAGGACAAGGCTTCTTTTGCAACCTCTGCAAACAGCTTTTTGTCAATCATATCATTCTTTTTTGCCTCATTTGTTGCTAGGATGACCGCCATAATTTGATGAGTCATCTCTTCTTGTTTGTGTCTATCTCTACCCTGCATTGATTCTAGGTGAACCAATTTTGAATTCATCAGAGCTAGTAGAGTTGTGACATCCTTCACTTTATCATTTAAGGTTTCATATAACTTCGTGAAGGGTGTGAGAGAAATTGACATTGCCGATGTAAGAGCTATTAAAAGATCATTAGAGGGCACATGAACACAAGGAGCTGGCCGATCACATTCCACTCTCCCCTCTAACTTACGTGGAATGCGTCTAGAGCATGTCCCTTCCCTCCTAATCTTAGGAAACGGACGGTCACCAATTGAAGAGTCCAACGTATCAGAATCGTCAGATGTCTCTTCACAAATTGAGCTTTCACTTCCAATGATGTAACGTCTCTTGTTGCTGGACTGACCAGTCTTGGGTGGAATAGGCAATCTTTTCTGCGAATCGGCCACATTTCCCTCTTGTGACGGTTCAAAACTATCAGAAGACTCCGTCATTTATGGTTTACTTCTTTTATAATTACCAATTCCCCATATATCTGGATTTGAGTTAGTGACACTCATACAAGTCCTTTTCTGTGGGGCTTTGGATAATAACTCATGAGGTAGATTAGATACATCCGACCGGTTACAAGATCTGGATTTGTTTAAACTTATTAGGTTCTGTAGGACTGCAGAGACTACCTCTAACGAGTTTCTTTTGTCATTGATTAGTAAACCATTTCCTGTAGCATTTTGAATAATCTGTGTATTTTCACTATGCGATGTTGTCTTCAGGCTAGAATCCTTAAGGGGGGTCTCTGTGGGCTGTGAAGCATAAATGGGGCTCCTAGCGTTTTGAGGGGGGGCAAAAGAATCACACAGTGAGGCATTTACAGGATTGCTCAGCGACATGAGAGAATCGGTAGTTGTACTTACAGTGTTTCCGTGTCCATCGCCCGCGCCACCTGTCCCGCTGGGCGAAGCGGTTAGCCTCATATTACACTCAGGGGGAGGAAGCGAAGCAGAGCCCACTGCAGCATCTGCCAAATCCACCAGGCGCTGCACGTTCCCCGCCTCACTCACGATCCCCACAGCGGCGCCGGGCTCGCCTGCGACCACCGGCCCGCCCCCTGGCCCAGCCCGCCAACGTCATCAACAGCCGCCACGGCAGGGGATTGTGTGGCATCCTCCATTCTCCACTCCACGGTAGCGTCCTCGCATACCGGCACAACACCCGTCGAGGCAGCGGTCTCCGCTCCACTCGGCGACAGCGGCACATCGGCCCGGCCAATCCGCGAATCAAGGTCGATATTACTGTTCTCTCGATACCACTTGACTTTATGTTCTTCATATTATTCATATTGGTTTTTTTGTTGGTCCTCTTCACTTGGTTTGAAAACGTTGAGACCAAGCCCCTGTCCCCCTCTACTTGTTTTACTTGCAACGGAAGGGGAGGGGGCAGTGGGGACGGAGGGCTTGAAATAGCCTGCGCATGTAAGCTAAGGGGCATGAACGTGCCACAAATAGGTGATAGGCCAACATCCAGTGTTTTCAGGGGTTCAAACACATCTTCCAGCGGCGTTACAGATGCATCTTCAGCTAAGTCAATATTGTCAGTTGCTGACCCACAGGAAAAGTATTGACTTACTTTTTTGGTTTTCAATTTTTTTGCCTGCAGAACTTCTAAGTTTGCTGTTTGTCTTACTTGAGCTCTAGTTCTTAGCAGCACATTAGATGTACTGAGATTAGATGGATCCATTTCTTACAGACTAATATCGTCCGATTATTTGCCTTGCGCTTTGCGCCACTCTCCAAACAGCAAACAGCGATATCCTCAGCCCTTTGGTCCTCAGGGCTTAGCGCCACAAGGGCGGAAGAGGCGGCCTTAAGTACCTGTTTGACCAAGGTCAGGTGACCAAGTCAGGTGACCAGGTCAGTTGGTGAATTAAAGGTACAGGCACACGCACCTCAGTTTTCCTCTCCTCTCCACCTGGTTGAAAATAACACTCGCCACAGCAAACAGCGATATCCTCAGCCCTTTGGTCCTCAGAACTCCTTCTTGGAAGCTAGAAAAACCACACCCTCAGAACAGAACACGCTTCACATTATTCTGCACTCCTGCAGCGTAACGCTCACCGTGTCTGTTAACTTCAGGCCTGTCTTCAGCCACGTCCGTCCAGTTCTTCACGAGCTACCTGCAAAGGAAGGAAGAGAGAGGAGAAAAAAAGAACAAGGCTCTTACCTGATGCTCCATCTCGATAGCTCTGGAGTTTCCGTTCTGCTGAGCTGAAAAGGAAAAGACATCAGGTTAGCCGTGCAGACCACGTAAACTACATTGCTATCCTGCGCAACGCTAATACTCACCAGAGGGCTGCTCATCCCAGCGATCAATCGAAGCACCATTACTTGATCGCCACCATCATGTGATCGCCGCTCCGGAGCTGCCGCACCTGTTGAACACAAAGAAAACATCAAGTTAGCTGCGCATTGGGGAAAAGCCTCATTGGACATTTAACTCTTACGCAGCACTACTACTCACCTGAAAGCTGCATTTTCTAGCAGTGCCGCAAGGCACCACCACACGATCTCCGACCCGGGGATACAGCACCTGCAGAATACAAAAGAAACAGCAGGTTAGTTACGCAGAAGCACAATACCGCATGTAAAGACTTTATCGCATAACGCTGGTGTGAAACTGACCCTGGAATCCAGCTCAACGTTCCTGGGAAGAAGTCTGCTTCATCTTTTCGCACCAAGGGGAAACCTGTAAGAAAGAGTCACAGAAGTGAACTTTTGGCAACTTGAACTCTAAAGCAATCCATACCATTGGTATAAAGACTTACACCATTGAGTCACTGTTGTCTGGAACTCTGCAGGATCAGTGAAGTAACTAGATCCTTGAACTACTACGCACCCCTGCATACATTTGCAGGATGGAGAGTCTGCCATTCATAACGCTAAGGTGAGACATAGCAGAGGGGTGCACAAGAAGGCCACGGGAGGCAGGAGTTTGCCCTCCTCCTTACGGTTGGGTAACATTTTGTTTAACCTTTTTAGGCAAACCTGTTTTAGTGACAGAAGAGAGAATCAGAGGGGGCACGAGGAACCATTCAACATCGGACCGTCCAGTTCCGTTCGGCGCCCCTGTAGAGACCAGGTGAGCGTAACATTTCCTTAACCTTCCTAATAAGTAATTTTCCATGGCTGGTCAGGTTTATTCGCAAACATCACTGTTTTGTTCGAGTTTTGAGTTGGAATTCCAACATCATACCTCTCAGGTTTGCGAGTCCTTGGCTGCAGGTGGCAGATGTTATTTGACCTCCCAGGACTGACCTTTGGCTTACATATAATATCCAGGACAGGTATATCTTGGGTTTGCTCTTGAATAAATTCAAAATTGAGTGACCAGAACGAAGGGGCCCATATCCTTTTCGTAACCGATTCGGATCTCACATCTAATCTCATTCAATCTGTTCTTGCCTCGTCGGTAAACACGACTATCCCTTGATATTGAACGCAGAGCCGGTATATGGTGAAGAAGAATCATGAAATTCGCTTTATTTAATAAAAGGCCATCATTTACCAAAGTTAAATGCTCTAATGAAAACACCAAGGCCTCAGCATTGTTCCTTTCATTTATCAGAGCCTCTTTCCCTAGACAAGCCTTGTTGACACTAGATGTAATGAAAGCAAGACGATTATCCGGAACCTAATTCTTTTCCATCAATTGGTGGCAGTCAGCCAAAGTCATGAATTTCCCCTTATATAAGTGGGCCAAATTGGGCTGCTTCAGCTTTAATACAGACCGCAAGGCTGGTGAGGAATGCTCCTTCACGTCTTCCTGCATTTGAAGATCAGCCTGATGCTGGTTCCTATTAAGGGTCTCTTCAGATGATTCAATTGAATATGTTGAGAGTTCCATAATTGAGGCTGAGTCACTGTCAGCAATGTCCAGACTACCAGGTTGCTCCTCATCCCTTCTGGAAGTAACTGAGCCACCACTTTATTATTTTTGAATGAGCCTATGCTTGTTACCTTCCTTCGAGGGAATGCTAGGCTGATTAATAGCTGAGGGTAGCAGGATTTTCAAATTGTGTATGAAAACTCTAAAGGAGCTAGATTTGACCTTCTTTTTTTGAAGCACATGCTTAGATTATTTCTACTTGAAAACTTGAAACCATTTGGAGACCCTCCCCATCAGTCGAAAATAAACTCAACCTCTCCAAAGCCTCCTCCCAATACAAGAAAGAAATACTATTAGCCAAACAGGAAACCTATAATACTAGAATATATAAATCAAAATCTAGTGTCAAAGAACTGTTCAGCATTCTGAAAGAACTGGAAACTCCCGTTGTACCTCAAAAAACTGCACCAAACACAAAAAATGATGCTCCAGTATACAACTTGCCTTAACAAATAAAGTAGCTAATTTACAATCTAAAATTGCTCTCAAGAAGGCATCCCTAACGCCTTACATCCCTCAGAGCTTAGCGCCACCACCACAGCCTAATCAAGAAGCCCGATTCTGCTTTTCTAAGGCATCGGCCTTAGAGGTAGAAAAGGTCATCCTGGGACTTAAACCGTCTAACTGCAAAGGCGACCAATGCCCAGCACAACTTATCAAGGATGCTGCGAGAGAACTATCGCCATTTATAACCAAACTTATCAACTCCTCCTTTACCACAGGCACAGTACCGAATAACCTAAAAGAGTCTTGGGTACTGCCACTATTAAAGAAACAAACCCTCGACCCTGCCATTCCCACTAAATTCAGGTCCATCACGACTGTGCCCTTTCTTCTAAAAATCCTAGATAAAGTGGCTTACATGCAAATACAAAACTTCCTAGAGTCCAACCACCTGCTCGGAACCCGTCAATCAGGATTCCGCCCGCAACATGGGACTGAGACAGCTCTAATAGATCTTAAGGCCCAAATAGACGAATGCAGAGATAACGGCCAAGCAGCCCTACTGCTCCTTCTGGACAGCAGCATTTGACTTAGTTTACCACACAGTCCCATGTAGTCACCTCGACTCTGCAGCCCACTTCTCAAAAGAGGCTATAACATGGATCAAGTCATTTCTGAGTAACCGGACTATGAGAGTCTTCGCTCCATCAGCCTCAGCAGTTCCAATCCCCATAACATGCGGTGTACCACAAGGATCCTGTGTGTCACCCACCCTCTATAATGTTTTCACGAAGCCCCTCTTTGATGAAATGGATCATCTGGGTATCGCCTACACCAACTACGCAGACGATACCCAAATCCTCCTCCCGCTCTCAGGAGTTTACGTCAAGGATCTGGCCCTAGTGAACAGAATCTATAGCATCGTTCAGGCATGGATGGCCACACACGGCTTATGCCTGAACGATGATAAAACCGAGCTTATCATCCTAGGCACCCCAACCTATATATCCAAACTCAGCCCTGATTATGCCAACTTCATTATTGATGGGAACAACATAAAAGTAGCTAACGAAGTGAAAACCCTAGGATTCTACCTAGACGCCACCATGAACTTTACTAAACAAGTTAACTCTCTAGCCTCTGCTACAGCATACACATGCAAACTTATCAGAGGGAGTAAACAATTCCTCTCTACAGACAGCTGCATTACACTTGCCAGAGCCCTGATACTATCCAAATTGGATTATTGTAATGGACTCTACATTGGGGCAAATAAACAGACCATCCACAAAATTCAAGTCCTCCAGAACAATGCCTTGAGAGCAGCACTCAAGATTAACAGAAATTAGCATATATCCTCTATAAGAAGAGAAAATAAATGGCTCTCCACCGTTGATAAAATTCAACTCAAGATCGCCTCCCTCACCCATAAATGCCTCAATAATAAAGCTCCAGCCTATCTCATGGACAGGTTATGTAAAAGAACCTCTTCCAGACCAACTAGAACAGCTAACGCAAACTGCCTCCAAGTTCCGCGCTGCAAACTCTCCACTATAGGAGGAAATAGCTTCCCTGTCAAGGCTGCACAGTTATGGAACTCCCTCCCGCATGTCACCAGAGAACCTCAGCCTTTCGCCAATTTTAGACAGAACCTAACTAGGTTCTGAGAGCCAATGACAGCTAACTACTCTATCCTGCATGACCTGATATGTCACACTGTACATAACTGTATATTACTATCCTATGACTATGCAGGAACATGTACCTTGTTCTCCTTGTTCCTTGACCTTTCCTTGTACATACCTGCCTACTGTAACATTGTTGATGTCTGTATTTTTTCCCTACTTTCATGTACTTGTAACTAAGTTGAGCATATCTGTAACTAAGCTCAGCATATCTGTATTTTTTTCCTACTTTCATGTACTTGTAACTAAGTTGAGCATATCCTTGTCTGCTTGCGCCCTGATGCCCCAGGGTATGGCGCGCCATATAAATAATAAACTAAACTAAACTAAACTACTGAGGTAATAGACCCGATTTCTTGGGTTTCCTCTTTTTCCAATGATAGACTAATTGGATTCCACTATGTCAGAACAACTGGGCAGCAATATAGAAGCCATAGATGACAAGGCACCTGGTGGACCTTGGGGTCCAGTGTATTAACACAATCGGCCCTAGTAGTATCCTGCAAAGCAGCTGCGGAATTGGTGGCAGGTATCATGTCTCTCTAATTCTGTCCCAACTCTACAGGTTTGTCTAATAGGGCCACCTGTGAAACCAAGGCCTGCTGGTTGTGTAAGACAGTATTTTCAGAGAGGTGACTGGTGCATCTATTTTTTATAAGGTCCATCCCTTGCCCTTGCAGGCACTGATTATTACCTAAATCAGTTGGGCTTTTCTGCAAAGGTCCAATCGGTTCGTAATCACAATTCAAGCATCGCCTCTCCCCGGTATCCACTCATCGTCTGGCCCATTCTTGGTAATCCAAAATCGCTTCCATCATTGCCATCTTGTCCGACTGATCCACTCTAGCCATGTCACATAGTCTGGTTTGCCACTTGTTGGATTGTTTGGCTATGATATCCAGCCTGGATTGAACTTTTATCGAGAATACTTTGATCAATTTGGAATGGACCATAGCAAGCAGAGTTGCTTGGTCCTTAAAGTCCTCATTTATGGCTTCATACAACTTGATAAAAGCAGCCAATGAGATTAATAAATCCGACATAATCATCGCTTGGATTTGCTGCATCTAGAGAGAAAGCTTAATCGCTGATGGTGGAGCCCCTAGCGTGTGATGTGTAATCTTGCGAAATGGCAGATACACAGGGAGACCGCCTAATATTAGATGTTATAGGTATCTCAACCTCTACAGCCAATGAATTGGCACTATATGCCCCGCCTACTGCTTCCTCTCTCAAGGTGGCATTGATGTCATTAGATCCAGTCTGAGCCAGACATTCTCTAGAGTGCAAAGGTAAAGGATTCAATTGATTTGACAACCCCAAAGAGATTGGGGAGGCAAGATCTTTCAAAAGTTCTGACATTTGTGCAGGCTGATTATGCATTTTCCAGTTGGCCTTATTCTTCAGAGAGGCCTGGATAAGTTCAATGTGCTGTGACAGGCGTAGAGCAAGAAGAAATCTGTATAAAGCCCTCGGGGTAGCCAGCTCTCCCTCCCCGATATTCGTTAAGATTTTTTGCTGTAAAATGTTCCTAGAGGTGGGGGTTGACTCCAAGACTGACGAGGGGGCCTCGGCTGTAATTTTCACCAGAGGAACCTCCCTCCGTTTAGAAGTTTCAAAAAGTGCCCCTCCATTCCCCACCCCCACCGATTGGACACTCCTTATTTCCGTCAGCACACTCGGAATCCTAGAGAGGGTTCATGGACACAATTTGATTGCTCACAGTGAGCCGGTCGAGTGAGTTGCAGTTCAGAGTTCCAGAGCGTAACATCAAATTAATTCCTGCTGAGTGAACAAGGGGCGGATCCCCCCCTCTCCGCAATCAGCATCCCCTCAACGATAATGTCAAGACTTAACATTGTTGACTGGAAGGCCAACGCCAGGAGGTGGGATTTAGTACATGCCCCCAACAGAGAGAATTCACGACATGCGGCGGGTAGGCAAAAGTGTACCGGCCGCCATAGTGAGAAGGGGAGCAGTGAATTTATCAAAGTAAGGGACTGCTAGTGGGGGGGTAGTCTCACCTTTGGCCTGCGTCTGGATCCACCTTTTTGACCACCCAAGATTTCTCCCTCCATCTCTGTCATTTTCACACTGCCTTTGAAGGGTCAGAGAGTAGAAAAGGGCTTCCAGTCAAGTGCTCGACTCAGCTGACTCTGCTTTGCTCTGTGCTTCACTGGGGTTTTTAACACCCTCCTCCCGATAGACAGCAAAGGCAGACTGTCTCAGCACACGGACACCAACAAAATAGATCTGCAGTCAACTGCTCGACTCAGCTGACTCCACTGTGCTACGTGCTTCACTGGGGTTTTGAACCCACTCCTCCTCACGATAGACAGCAAAGGCGGACTGTCTCAGCAGTCTGCTTTTGCTGTCTTTCTCCTCCTCGTCACGAAAATCAGCAAAAACAGACTGTCTCAGCACACAGACTCCTACATAATACAGCTGTAGTCAACTGCTTGACTCAGCAGTTTTAGTGTACTAACACTAAAACGATATCTTTGCTCCTAGAGATAAATCATGTGATTTGAAGTAAGCTTTCTGTGCATGTTTTCCAAATAAATTACTAAAGTTTAAGTTACACAGTCCACCATGTTCTCTTTCACATGGCAGCAAACATGCGGAAGCACCTTTAAATGATATGTTTTGTTTGTTTTCATTAAAAACTGCCAATGTAGTATTTTTCTTAGTGAAAATGACTGGTTAATTTCGCCTTTACTTTATCTTTGCTTATTAAACATTAATTACTTGCTATTTCAGAGATAATTATCATTCCGGTTGTGTAAATGTTAGAAGGACTGCATTTGGGGTCACTTTACTGTGAGAAGATTTCAAAAATACATCAACACATATAATGATTACATTTACAAGTTACATTTTTTAATTGCAATAAAAACGTTTTACCCTACAAGAGCGCCTGTTTCATTTTTCATAGAATGCTTGACCCCAGCTCATTTCAATTTAAGTAACCCTTGATTATACAAGAGGTTGCATTAACAAACACATCATTGTGTAATATTGAGCGATTTAACAAACTGCAAACCATTGTCTAATAAATACCTTCCAATGTTCGCCTTTCTCTGGTTTTGTGTTTTCTTCTTATTTGTCATTTAATTTGTGAAATGCAATTTTTAATTTGAATTGTATAGTAGTTAGGGCAGTGGAAGTTGAACCTCTGTGTATGTTAGACAAAAAGCTGGATGAAATTACACGCTCAATCAAACTCACGGCCTTAACACAGTCTCTGACATGCTTACTGGCCATTAAAGCGCGCCTGTAGAGGGCATTATAGCTATTAGTATCCTGAGCACCATTGAATGGTGGGTCCCTAATTTTAAGGCCAAGAGGAAGTTGGACCAGAGAGCATTTTAAGGCCAAGAGGAAGTTGGACCAGAGAGCAGGAATTGTCAGTAGGTTTTTGGTGACATACATATATATATGTGGAAGAGGAAAAGAGGCATTGTGCATGGTAGGAAGAAGGGCCTGCACCTGGGAAGTAGGACCCAAGGCAGTGATGTGAATGGCACTCTGACAGTGGAAGAGAGGAAGAACCGGCCATGCCAGAGTCAGGCGACTAGTCCCTGAATACCAGGGCAGGGGAAAGTCAGCAGGTAAGGGATCAGCAAGGAACAGCAGGTGGTATGCAACAACATCGGAAGAAAAGGAACTTTCAAGTCTTAGCATCCTGTAATGCCTGCAGTTGAGCCAATAGGAATAAAGGACTAATGTGGGTACTATTGGTATACACTAAAACATTACCCACTATCTGACGATCAAAATCCTCACAGTATAATTATATTCCAAACTTACCGTGTATCATAATATTAACTACTTTACTCCATCTTGATACTATTACATAAAGTTGTCAATAAAGTTCAAACTTTCCAAAACAAATGAAAAACAGCCATAACAGTGAAGGTAATAAGAGGAGCAACAAAGTATACATTGCCTAAGTGAATGATTAATTTAAGTTCAAAAATGCAAAATGATTTATGCATTTTGTTGTGATGAAAGACCATTCGTCTGTGTGGGAAGTCCCTCATCACAATGGGCCTCATTACACGTTAGGCGGCAAGGGTTTACCGGTACCGGTAAGGGCACCGGTACCGGTAAACCCTTACCGCTTTACTACGAGTTCCCTTTGCGGTACCCAACCTTAACGGCTGGTTTTACCAGCCGTTAAAGTAGGGTGCCGCAAAGGGACCTCGGTGCTAATTACGGTACCGCAATTTGCGGTACCGTAATTAGCTCCTTCCCCATTCCCATTATGCCCTATTGGGGCAAAAATGGGAATGGGGAAGTGCCTTGGTGAATGGGGAATTACCGCCCCCGCTCCCCTTGGAGTAGGGCGGTAATTCCGCCATCCACCAAGGTGGACATGGTAAAATACCAGCGGCAACCATAGCGCTAATAGCGCCATGGTTACCGCCTACCGTGTAATGAGGCCCAAAGACACTTGACCCAGTTAATAAAGGGGCCAAACCATTTCTGTGGCATTGGACAATAATCACTAGCTCTGTGTCCTGTATGATCATTATAGTGTGGAGCACCACAAACACGTAGGCTCTCCAAGCACAACTGGTGTGTAACACCTGACAGTGAATTTTGGTGAAGGGGATGGAGATTAGTACTGCATTACGGGCTGGATCCGCACCCACATCTCCATGCACCAAACCTTAGCACACCACATCAGTCAGCGCACATTGAAGCAGTCAAAGACCTCTGAACCAAGCTAACAGGAGGCTTGCAGTCCCAGAAAGGGGTGTTTAGGTGACTCACAGACTGGTCCCTTGCTCTGGGTCAAACCCTAAGTTCAGGGACGCACACTGGATGCCCCAGGACAGGAGGGACCCTCATTGAAAAAAATCCCCCAACCCCCACAAAAGAGAAAAGGATGATTGAACCCAAGGGCCACAGGCACAGTGATTGGCAGTGAAGAGGAGACTACACCTTTTGCTACACCACCCACCTCCATGTAGGTAACTGTGCAGGAGCACCAGGGTGGCAACTGCAGATCTGATATCCTCAATAAGTAAGGATAGTGACAATGATGGGGATGTGCTGTCTCTCTCCTCATCCACCTCATTGTATCCCACAGGAGCTATTTTCTAGCAAACACAAGGCCACTGTCCATGTCCCAGACACACACAGTGTTTCAAGGACACCCGGTTACAGAGCTTGATGTTCACAGGGTGTCCGCCACACTTTAGCTCCGCTGGGATCTACGGAAGAAAAGGTTATCAATGTTCTTCACCGCCTCTCCCATGATGGATGATGCACTGCAGAAGAGTTGGCTATACTGCTTGCCTATCACTTTATTTGCTCTATGGAATCAGACAGGGTCTGCCCATCACCTTACTCCACACAGAATGATCACAGGCAGGTGGATGCACACCTCTCTCACACATGCATTCACAGCCCCAGATGCAGACACATCTGCTTACATTTTAGGGGAAGAATTCCACGGGTACTTGAGGGAACTAACAAAAGTTGTCAGGTTTATACCCTTTCAGGTTGGTCCCCAACAATATGTTCATGATCCACTAATAGACGAGTCATCGCAAGCCCACAAGGAGTAATTGCAGTGTCTGCAATCACAGCTCTTCCCAGGCGATCATGTTTTCCATCAGGAACTTTGTGCGGAAGTGGAAAGACCCTAAATGTGACGGTCCATTTTGAAGTGATCTATGCTATTCCCATGACTGTCAAGGTCTCACGAAGGAAGCAATGGATTCACCTCACCAATGTCCAGAAAGACAAGTCTTCCTTCATCCTCCACCAGTAGTAGGAAGAAGAGAGGAGAATATCAAGGGGAGTATGATTCCTAGGATTCTATACTTACAAAGGGGTGGTCGCCCCTCTACTGAGACCGAACATGGGTCAAATACCCTGTTCTATGGAATTTCTTCCACTTAGGATGGTCTACAACCACATTTTAGCTCATTGCACCATTCACAGAGGAGAAATATCCATTTGCTTATCAGTCTTTGTCCCACCCACAAGGGCAGTCCAGCACTGTAATGCTAGGCAATTCTCCTCTGAACAAGAGTACCATCAGCAACCCCAGACACGTGTTTCGGCCTAGTCAGGCCACATCAGTGAGGTGAAGCTGAACCTCACTAGAGCACAGTGAGCAAGGGGTCCATGCCTGGATTACCCGGGGTTACTTAGAAACCCCAAGTTGTACAAAGTTACAAAGGAGTGTGGGAGTACCATTACTGAGAATGAACATGGGTCAGATACCCTGGTCTGTGGAATTCCTTCCACTTAGGAGGGTCTACAACCACATTTTAGGTCTCTGCACCATTCACAGAGGAGAAATGTCCATTTGCTTATCAGTCTTTGTCCCACCCACAAGGGCAGTCCAGCACCGAAATGCTAGGCAATTCTCCTCTGAACAGCAATAGCTTCAGCAACGCCAGACACATGTTTTGGCCTAGTCGGGCCTCATCAGTCAGGTGAAGCTGAGCCTCTCTAACGCACAATGAGCAAGGGCTCCACATCTGGATTACCCTGGGTTACTTAGGGTGAAGAAGTTGGTAACAGAAAATATGAAGTCATTGTGCCAACAGTTAAACCTGTACTTTCCCAGAGAAACCTTTTCAGAGACGGGAATGTTCCAAGATCTAACAGTTTGTGTCCTTGGCATATGCATATGTTACAAGGACGGGCTACAACCTGGAGGAACAGCAGGGATTGGGAATAGCATAGTGTGCCAAAATGTCTGGTTGCATGGTAGGGAGTATTACTGTATCTAGTTTGTTGCAATGCAGGATACATTTCACTTTTCATATTAACTGCATGTTAGGCCTCTGCGGTGGGATGCAAATGACCTAACACGTTACTGTATTAGCCAATAAGGTTAGGGCGATTTCTGTTTTTTTAGATTACTATAGATAGGAGAATAGACGAGGGAATCGAAATAGCATACACCTTTTTTCTGTAAAGCATTCTAATTTTGTGGGTTTTGCCTTCAAATACTGCTGCCCAGTGTGGCGATTGAGAGTTCTGTTTTCCAGTCTCACAAGACTGACTGACCTATCGGCCATTATTGCATTGCATTAAAGCTGTGTTTTTACAATTCGTGCCTCTCTTCATTATTTCAGGTAGACATCAAAGGTCTACAAGTTTAACGCACCATGTGAAATATTCCCAAACCTACCGGCAAGATCACTATTTGGAAGCCAATGGAGAGTCTTAATTTATATGGAGTGGGCTTTTAATTTCTACAAGTGAAAAAAAGAAGTGACATCCATAAGAATTAATTACCAAATAAATCTCTCACATATTTCATGGCAGGTGCCATTGCTGACTCCATCTGTGCACATATGTGTGCACATGAGAGATCCTTATGTGTTCACTGCAGGACAGGCACAGGAACCTGAGGTCTGCCTGGATTGGATTCCCAAGCATTTCACTGCTGCATGTAATGAATCTGGAGAGTCCAGCAGAGAAGGCAATCACCACATAACTGATAAAGGCTTGGTTCTCTCTAAATAAATTAACTGGCTCCATGGAAAGTAACACCTTAACAGGGAGAATCAGTCCCATCAATACTGAGATGTTAAGCGCTATAAATATAAGATGTAAACAAATGCATGTACTCTCCTTGGCAAGGATCACACTGCTTAGAGGGTGCTTTGCAGAAGGAGATATCGTACAGGAAATACTAAATGTTAGGTGGTCTATATGAAGTTTCATTTTTTTAGGAAATTAAGTGGACCACAATGGACCCCAGGATAAATTTGTATCTATGTGTTCAACCAGACATCCAGTAATGCAACAAACCAGGCCATATCCGTGATTCCTTCTGCAGTCCAAAAGCAAACCTTTAAAAAAGCTTCTACACAACGTTTTCAGAGATTTATTTCAACTTCATTTTAACATGCATTAAACAACAGGACAGGTGCTGGTTTCTTTAAGTACAATATTATGGGGAGGAGAGTGCCAATTTCAAAATGCCCCATAACTTCTCCACCCTTACTTTTCTTAAAATACCACAAACAAGATTAGATCCCCTGCACAAAATAGGACAGAATGCCTGTGATATTTGGGTTACAAATTGGGGTTCAGAAACATAAAATCAACATAAAATGTTCAATGCTCAGGTTGTATGCCTAGTTCTGCAGTAATTTATATGAGTGAAATAGCGGTACCACCCGGCATTGCCCGGGTCTGAAGCTGACATGCCTGTGACAGTCTGCTATAGACTTGTTTGTGTTTTATTGTGTCTAACCTATTTTTAAAAATCGCAAAATCGGCATTCTCCTAAAATTACCTATTCTGTGCAGGGTGTATGGGTGGGGTTGGTCAAATTTCACCATCACCAGTACACCCCAGACTGGTATGATGACCTTGTGTCCTAACTTACTAAGTTTGGAAATACGTAAAATTGGCAACCTCACGAAATCGTCTATACAGTTAGCACAGTCAGGGACCCTGCCCTGTGCAGGGCGAATGTGTGGGGTTGGTCCAATTTCAAACCGCCAGTACACCCCAGACTGGTATGCCGACCTTGCACCAAACATTGAGCCCACAACTGTTATGGGGCTTGAGCCAACCCGAACATACAAACACACGTTCACAAACATATATTAGATTAGTTTAGTTTATTTGCTATATAGTGCACCAAACCCAGAGGTATCTGGGCACTTAAACATGGATGTACAACAATGGTTACAAGAGAAAAACTGACAATAAATTACCAGGACAGGTGAAGATGAAAAGTAGGTAAAGTGCAGTGCTGAACAAAAGGTACTAGACTTGTGTTACAGATCAAGTCACAAAATTGCAAGAAGCATACAAATTATAACTCAAAAATAGTTAATGTTATTATCCAAAGCAGGTGATGTTTATCTGATGGGGAGAGGCAGGAGAAGAATGGTATAGTAGACATAGGATTTAAAGAGCAAGAATATGCAGTGTTGATACACAAAGCTAGAACAGATCTGATGTAGGACCTTTAAGGTGGTCACCTGATGATGCGTGCCTAGGCTGTGGACATTCTGGACTAGCGGGTAAGCAATCATCACAAAGTCAAGGTGTGTCATTAATTAGACTGAGAAAAAAGCCTGATTTTACCTTATTGCGGAAAGATGGGAATGAGGGCACTGTCCCTAAGGCAAGGGGAAACCATTCCACATATTGGCTGCTAGCACTGGGAAGCTGGATCCACCTGCTTTAGTCGGTTTGAATTTGGGGATATTAATGCAGTGGACATAGTTGGCTCTGGTAGGTCTAGTGGATTCCTTTCTGGAAGATGTGTCGACCAAATACTTGGGGGCTGAGTTATTCAGACACTTGAGGGTATAAGAGCTCTTACCAAGGTGATACAACTAAAGGTGCACACAAAGGTGCGATAGGGAAGAGTCCAAGTAGATTCTGAGAGTTTTGGCATCCTTGTTGACTTTGATGTTATTCCTATGGATATTGAAGGAGGAATATTGGGGACCTAGCTTGTTGAGTCTCTGCTTCGAAACGATGAGCAGAAGCTCGGTCTTTTCATCATTTAGACACAGACCATGCTTGGCCATCCAGGCTTAGATTTTGCTATAAATTTCATTCAATAGTATTAAATCTGACTGGTAGGTACTGAGAGTATCATGAGAATTTGCGTATCGTCCACGTACTTGGTATAGGATATGCCAAGGTTGTCTAGGTGGTCAAACAGAAGCTTTGTTAACATGTTACAAAGGGTAGGGGAGAAACAAGAACAATGAGGAACTCCACAAGTGATTGTGGAAGGTTCTGCAGAAGCAACTGGAGAAAACACTCTCATAGATCTATCAGAGACAAAGGAGTTGACTGAGGCTGCAGCTTTGGTGGAAAAGGATTATATAGATTCCAGATTGTCCTAAGAACTTACTAAACTGCAGATAAGTGAAATAATTATCAAATGTTATGCTTTCCCTACACAAGCTCCCCTCGTCTTCATTCTTTGCTCATAGCTGCAGTTTGTGTGTCCAGTTTCTATTCATATTCCTGTTTCAGGATTCTACCCAACCACTATGACATGGGATCATTTAAAAATGGTGAGCTATGGAAGAAGGTTGACTCATTCCTTGAAGTGTTTGTATTCTATGCTTTTCACTGCCTCTTTCCCCATTGTCACTAGTCATGTTTTAGTGACAGTGCTCTCTTCTGCTTCTAAGTTTCAGTTTGCAAAATATATTGCAGTGCTGGAAATTAATCGTCAGAAGAGGTACATAACAAAAGATTCAGCTGTGTTCCATCACTGCTGTAAAGAGAATCTGTTCCAGATCTATACAAATGATTCACTTTTTTTTGTGCAGAATGGCAATTTTGTCTATTTGATTTTGGCCAATTTTAGTGCTCTTTTTTACAACAGAAAGTGGTGGGGGTGAACCCCCTCGATCCTTCTTCTCCCCTCACACCCGACCCCCATTTCTACACACCTTACCTAAACTTACAATCAATATTTTTGTGGTAAAAAAATTGCAAAAAATTCTGCTAAAAAAGATTCTGTGGAATTATCATTCGGAAAAAGTGGATAATACAGGTGTTCCAATGCCACTCGCACTGTGCTGCTCAAAAAGCAAAGATGGCAGATATGGCTAGTGCTAAAAATGCCAATTCAGCACAGTAAAAAGGCATAAACTTATGAGCTGCGGGAATAGCACTCTGAACGGGGAAGGGGCTTCCTTGATATAGCCACTTAGTAATTTGAGCTAGGATGGAGAATTCCCTAAAATAATAGTATTTCATGCTAAAGAAACATAGATAATAAAGATGGACTACAGGTAAGTATATACAATTTAGCATTAGGCTGAGGTGTGCAAATAGGCCTCAGAGCATGCACTTCAGAAAAGTGTGCTGGTTTAATTAATTTGCTTAGAAGCCGCAGTGGCAGGTAGCACTTTGCAAATCCCACGATCCAAGGATCGCACGGTAGGAAGCAAACAATATTTGTTACTTTTTAGGTCATAAAACAGTGCTCATGGGTGCTGCAGAAAGGCAATAAGTGCACAATAATTTTATAATTCGGCACATTACCAAGCCTGATCTACTGATGGTTTCAGAAAGCCCATGGTGGCTTCAAATTACCCCGGCGACATTTCTGCCTGGGACGAAGGTCGTACAGTTCCTAATGTGCAACATAAACACTGTAACTTGTTCTTGGTTCAAGGCTCTGACAGTGTCATGGTGGAAGGCTTTCTCATGAGAACGTAGATGAGATGAAGAGGACAGATGAATAAAGATCTGCTGGTCATCTCAAATGTTTCAATGAATTGGCACTATTATGTGCGAATTGGGGGCTGGATTGTGACGTCACAAAGGGCACCTAGGGATAGTGTGGTAAGGTCTACGGGACCAATCACAGAAGATAATGTATGCCCTTATGTAGGGGTAAAATATGATTTTACCAATCGGCTTCTTGTGGGGAGACATTCAATGTTGCAAAGTGATTGATGTTAATTAGTTTAGATGATTATAAAAGCTTTTGATTTAAGGACTTTTCTTTTACAGCGCCATTTCATGCAGTTCTGTTCCACGTTCTGTTGAATATTACAGTTAGTGCTGTATTTGAGGCCCTAAAGAAAACTGTGTTACTACTTGCCTGTCAGACACTCCTTTTTGACTACTTTTGTACATTTTTACTGGTGAGTTTTGAGGCAACCCCCTGAACACTATTGTGATGTATATCACTGAGCGTTGCCATTTTCATGTGTCCAGGTGCTATGGCAGATCTAAAAAGGAGGCAGTGTTTGGGAGGGTTAGTTAGTGTGATGGAGAGGGAGAGCAAAAGAGAGCTTTGTTGTGCCGTTGGTAGCTTCAGTTCAGGAAAAAGGTCACTGTGTTTTTGGTTTGGTGTTGCTTTGGTGTGCCAGTGTGTATGGAGTTATTTGCATGTCTGAGGTTATGTTTGCTCTTTATTTATTTATTTAGCATTTATTTCAGCGCACAAAACCCAGAGGCATCTAGGCGCTAGTTACAGAAAGTGCATGTTTGCATTTGGTAGTTACAGGTAGGTACAATTCAGGTACAGTGCAGGGCTGTGTGTGTCACATTTGGTAGTTATAGGTAGGTAAAATTCAAGTACAGGGCAGGGCTGTGAATGTCACATTTGGTAGTTACAGGTAGGTATAATTCAGGTACAGCGCGGGCTGTTAATGTCACATTTGGTAGTTACAGGTAGGTATAATTCAGGTACAGCGCGGGCTGTTAATGTCACATTTGGTAGTTACAGGCAGTTCAAATTCAGTTACAGCGCAGGGCTGTGAATGACACATAAAGTAGTTACAGGTAGGTAAAATTCAGGTACAGTGCAGGGCTGTGAATGTCACATTTGGTAGTTATAGGTAGGTAAAATTCAGGCACAGCGCAGGACTGTGAATGTCACATTTGGTAGTTACAGGTAGGTATAATTCAGGTACAGCGCGGGCTGTTAATGTCACATTTGGTAGTTACAGGCAGTTCAAATTCAGTTACAGCGCAGGGCTGTGAATGTCACATTTGGTAGTTACAGTTAGGTAAAATTCAGGTACAGCGCAGTGCTGTGAATGTCACATTTGGTAGTTACAGGTAGGTAATATTCAGGTACAGTGCAGGACGGTGAATGCCACATTTGGTAGTTAAAGGTAAGTATAATTCAGGGACAGCGCAAGGATGGGTGTGTCACATTTGGTAGTTACAGGTAGGTAAAGTGCTTATAGATTCTGCATTCTTGTAGTACAGTCAATATTGTATTATGTTGGTAGTACAGTCTATATTGTGTTTTGCTGAGTTGGGTGGTGTAGGGTGTATGCAGTTGGCAGTGATTTCGAGTTTGTGTGCTGGTAGCCGTATGTGTGCATTTGATTTGGTGGTTGAAGGTGAGTTTGTAGGAAAATGGAACATTTTAGTAGGGGTATTGATAGGACTGGTCTGTGCACTTCTCTGTGTGTGTTATGTTAGTTTGGCTGAGTTGATATCCTTATATGGTGGTTAGCATTAATATGCTTTATTTTGTTGGGGCAGGCCAGTTTTCGTTTGTTTGTTTTCGATTGTTTTTGGTGTGTGGTGTCTCTCCTTGCGTTGTGGTTGGCTGTTTCTTTTCAATTGTTCTTCTGGTTTAGCTCGTTGAGTTAAAGAGCCCTGTTTGTAGTAATTGTCTGAATTTTAGGTGTTTTTTTGTTGTTCGTATTTCTTTGGGGAGTGAGTTGTAGGAGAAGGCTGATCCATCAAATTTCAACTCGCATTCTTTAGGTTCGAGGCGAATGTCATTACTGGTCCTCAATGTTCGGTTTGGTTTCCAGATGGAGATTTTTCCTGTATGAATTATGCTCTTTGACCGTAGACTGCTCTATGGGTTATGCAGAGCGTGTTGAAGAGAATATTTTTTTTTGACTGGTAACCAGTGTAGGATTTTTAGTGCTGGTATAATGTGGTCTCTTTTAGTGAGTCTGAGGAGTAGTCTTGTTGCTGCATTCTGTATTAATAATAGATTTGGTGATCATTCCAAGATAGATGCTGTTGGCGTAGACTATTCTTGACACAACAAGGTAGATGATGGTGAGTTTTCTGTGCTGGAAGGTTAGGAAAAGTAGTATCCATTTCATAGTGCCTTGGTGGAAGAAGCACTTCTTTACTACTTCATCTGGTTCGAGTCATTGGCCATCATTATAAGTTTGCCAGTCAGGAAATAAGGTACCTGTAAGAATGTTACTGTTCCGGACCACCAAACTACAAGTCTGGCTGAAGGGGCAGAGAACTACCGGCAGGCCTGACCTGCCGGTAGTTCAAGCCCCTACCAGCAGATTTTTCACTGAAGGACCGGCACCGTTACTAATGGTGCCAGTGCATCTGTGTTCCCATTCCCGTGGAGTCATATGGGACTCCGAACTTCCTCTGCTGCCCATAATATCCTGGTATTACCAGGATATTGGGTGGCAGAAATGGTAAGCCGGGGTTGCCGGTAGGCCAGTGGTAGCACCAGCGGCCTACCAGCAACCTCATAATGAGGGCCTTTCCCATTAATATTCAGAGGTTATTAACTACTTTGGTGGGTTATGATTGATTTCCCGTTTCGACAGTCCATGGAATGTGATGCCAATTTGATGGATTCTTGGGCGTGATCATGATTTCTGTTTTGTCCGGATTTAGATTAAAGCTGTGGGTTTTCATCCATTAATTAATTTTGGTGAGTCTGTTGACAAGGGTTGGGTCTGGTTCTCCTGTAGTGTTGATTTTACAGATGATTTGTGGGACATCTGCGTAGTTGTAGCAGGTGAGTATGTGTCTTTTGATGAGATTGATGAATGAGGGCATGTAGATGTTGAAGAGCAGTGGAGAGAATGATGAGCCTTGTGGAACTCCGAAGGTTCGAGTCTATGCTGCTGAGCTGAAGGAGGTTAGCCAGGTTGTTTTCATTCTTTCTGTTGGGAAGGACTTTAACTATAGTAGAGCCATGTTGCTGACTCGTATTTTTCTGAGTATTTTGATGAGGGTTTCGTGGTGGACTGTGTTGAAGGCTGCTAATAGGTCTAGTAGTATTAGTGCTGAGGCAATGTTGGAGTCAGTGATAGTACTTGGTCATCCAAGATGGATAGTAGTGCTGTTTACATTCCTCTCATGGGTCCCAAACTGATTTGTTCCTGGTCTAGTACCCGATTGCTTTCTACATGGTCCAGGATTTGTTTGCATACATAACTTTCTAGCAGTTTCTCTGGGTGTTTGATATCGGTCGTTAATTTGTTAGGTTTTCTGTGTTGCCCGAGGGGTCTTTGAGAAATGGTTTAATGCATGCCATGTTAACGCTTCATGGTACATTTCCTGTTGCTAGTGAAGGGTTAAAGAGGATCTGAAAATATTCTGAAGGCATTTTTTGGGTCAGGATATTCTTGTACATGCCTGGCAGGCAAAGGTATGTTGGTGAACCTACACTGTTACTTTGATTCACTAGGCTGGTGAATATTTCTGTTGCGATTGGTGAGAAGTAGTTTAGTCTTGTTGTTGGTTCCAGAGTTGGCTGGTTGGAGGTATTGTTGGTGTTCCTTTTGTTTTTTAAATGGTTTGCAAGGTCATCGCACAGTTTTTGTGTGGGAGTGGGTGTGCAGATTGCTGGGTTTCTTATATCCTTAATGATGCCGAACATCTCTTTCTGAGTGTTGCTTGAGATTTAGCTGTGATGATTTCAGATTTGTATAGTCGTGTTTGTCTTTGGTATGCAATTACTTTCTGCGGATCATAGTTTTTACTCCATTCTTGTTCCAGGTTCTTTCGTGTTTTCTTCAGGGCTCTTATGTGAGGAGCAAACCATTTTTTACAGTGCAATATCATCTAGTGTTTTCATAATCTATTTTTGGATTGCCTCAGTTCTTTCTTCTTTTGGGTTAATTGTAAGGCAGTAGTCAGTTGTTTTGTGGATTCTAGTCTGGTGTTGAGTTCCATTTTATTTATGGACTTCTAATTTCTATTCTGAATTGGAGGAGTTTTTAATAGTTTGGCTTCTATTTGAGTTGGTGAGTGGATCATGAAGGTATTATAAGGTGGATGCTCTGCAGAATTTGCATTGTGGGTGTAGTTGTAACCAGTTCTTTTGCAACAGCATGCCTATTGGGTGTGCTCTGCCAAGTGAGTTGCTCCCTTCACCAATTACTGTATATACATTGTTAATAGTTAGCTGAGTTAATGATTTCTTCTTCAAACCAGACATTGAAATCTTCTAGTATGATCGGGTGGTCATATTTTATGGCAAGGGTTTTATGTTGGTGGTTTGTAGATGAATGGGGATGAAAGGTTGGTTTGGTGGTCCAAAGCTACGTGAAAGAGGAGTGATTCACAGTTTGGGACTGATGGTGTGGTTATCATCTTTAGGTGGTCTTTGTATGCAATGGCGAGGCCTCCTCCTTTTTTTCCTTCTCTGTTTGCTTGTTTCTATTTGAAGTTATTGGGTAGGGATTTGTGTGCAATTACCTTGAATTCTTGCACTAATCATGTTTTGGTGAAGAATAGGATGTCTATTCCTCCATCACTGAGGTGCTTGTATATCTTTGTGTTGCATTTTGACATTGATCTAGTATTGACTAGTGTTGCCGTGAATCTTTTTTTTTCTGGGGTTTGTTTGCCCTTTTAAGATGGTGTTGGTGATTTAATTTGGTATTGGTTAATTTATTTTTCTACTCTTCACTGGGTTTGGCTGTGTAGGTTGTGTGGCAGATTTTTGTTAATCTAGAAGATTGAATTTTGGGTCGATGTGTTCTTTGGAGTTGTCAGGTTTGATCGTGGTGGAGAGCCAGTGTTTTTTCATGAATAGGTGTTGGATTCACTTGGTTAAATTGTGCTTCTCTGTCCATCTAAAGGCTGTCAGTTGGGTTTTTAGCATCCCTCCTTATGCGATTGGGGTGTATGTGGATGGAGGTTGTGGGATTAGGTAATAGGTTCATAGGTAGCATAACAAACACGTGATTTTGGTCTTGATCTGGCAAAGGGGCTCTCTTCCAGAAAACAGTTAGATGTATTGTTGCTTGGTCATATTTGGCTCATTGGCATGGAGACTTGAGATGGTTGGTCTTCTTCAGTCTAATTTGTTCCTTATTTGTGCCTTCTTGTGTGGCGGTCTTCCTGGCTACTCCAAAATAGTGTGGGAGGGTGTAATTTAAGGGGGCTAAAGGGGTGATGTATGGGGTGCAATAGCACATGGTGAAGAATATCACAGGGGCAGAGTATCGCAGCAGGCAGGGAGTCTCAGGGGGTAGAGTATCGCAGAGGGCAGAATATCACATGGGCGAGAGAATATTGCAGGGGGAATATCTCACGGCTACAATGTCACTGGTGCAGAGCTTCACTGTGTAGTAGCCTCACAGTGATAACAATTATAATGGCAATGCCTCCGAGTGGCAAAGTTTCAGAATGGCAGAATCCTCACAGTGGCAGTTCCTCATAGTCACAAAACCCCGTAATGTCAAAACTTCACAGTGATGAATGCCTCACTGTGGCAGTAGGTCCGTAGTGGCCGAGACCCACTGTATCAATGCTTCATATTCTATGCTCCTTGTCCCCAGGCCCAAACTAACTCAACATTTCTGGCATCACTACTTTGCGTAGTTTCCTGACTGCAAATAAATCCCTAATCTGGCAGGGGTACAAATAGAGAGTTTTTACTTAATCTATTGCATGCGTTTAGATTATGGGCTGTTGCTATGTAAGAGTGTCATTTACATGATTGCTACAAATTAACAGCTAGTCTAGGCTTTCTAGACAACAACACTTTGCATTCTGTGACGCACTGCTTGGTTTAATTTTCAATTTAAGTTTTAGCCTCCATGTACCAACATGCAAAAGGGGGTCACATAAAGTCTGGGTTTACTGAAAATATCATTTCTGGCATGAGCAACTTGGAGGTCTCTTTGCAGACACCTTGCACTGCTGAGATTGCAATGTTTCATGGTATTAGCACTAGGGTAAAAACTGCCCATTGGGAATATGTACTCTTTGTAGCACCAATGCAATATTTGTTCTGTTGTCAAATGGTATCCTATGGTATCCTATTACGAAAAGGGCAACCAATGCACTTGTGCAAAAATGCATTGAAATGGGCATTTGTTTAGCCTAGTGGTCATATTGTAGAAAGATGCACTTGCACCAGTGAGGCGTTTCTGAAATGAGCCCAATGGAAATAGGGAGGATTCAATTGTCCTCAATGTGTTGTAATCGTTTCCATAGGGGCAACTTGGATTTACTTTAGGCAGTGGAAGGCCTTCCAAATACAGACACATTTTAAAAAAAAAACATGCTCATTCAAATTTAAATCTTTGGGAAGATTTGTCAGGGGATTGGTCAATTTTATTTCATAACAAGAACGTATTTATTTATACCACACTTGCTACCACAGTTTTGAAAATGTGTTAAAAAGAAGGAGGTTGCGTTGAGTTGGTCCTGTCTAAATTCAAACTTGCAGCTCACACACAATCATAGGCAAGGACTGATTCTTTCGCTGAGTCTGAGTGATGTATAATATGATGCCCCTACTTACGGCTATTGACATGATTAGAAGCAGCTACTTATTGTTCATACACAGTTTGATATACAATAGACTGTAGCTACACTAGCATTGGGAACAGATCTGGGTAGTATCCAGTGCTGCAGGAGGGTGGCGTGATGCATTGAAAGGGGAAGTCATGTTCTTACAATGTGTTGTGAAAGACGGAAGCAAAACCTAACCAGCCATCTTCATGGACCACCACACACTGCGAAGCTGAAAGCAAACTTACCCACAAATATTTTTAGGCATAATTTAGGCTGCATTTATTTACAAATATCTCAAAAGACATCACACGTATTAAAATTGAGAAAACACATTTTCATACCATAAAAAATACCACCAAAACTGTGCAATGATTTCTCAGAGCTTGTCCAGTGATTGAGAACCGATGTGAAGACACCCCGCTGTGAAACCACAAAGGAAACTAAATACCCTTCTCATGTGCTGGTTGTTCCAGCCCACCCCCAAACTCATAGGCGATGATTCTAAGCTGAATATGCCCAAACTCCATACCGGCACAGAGCCCCCCATGACCCAGGCCAAGATGTCAATGGCATGTGGGTTCCGCCAGCAGGCATACCACCTGACTATTGTCGCCCCCTTGGCATAGGGACATTTTCACAGCATCTGCTGCAGAGCCACGTCCAGGGCTGGCTCTCTCTTTCCTGCTTATGCCTCAATCATCTCGTGCTTATCAGACCCCCAAAATGCACCCCCGATAGAGGACCAAGTCCCCTTCTCAAATAATTGGGTGGGTGGAAAAAGTTTAGAAGCACTGATGGGCCCAAAATCCAGGAATGTGTCAGTAAAAGGCTGCACTGTTGCAGGTGCCCGTTCTTAAGGCCACCCACCATCCCTTGCGCCCCCATGACCGACAATTATTGACTCCCTCTTCTGGTGTGGTCCCACCCCTAATGCAGAATACTTTGAACTTGAAGGGTTGGAAAAGCTGCACACAGAGACCTAATGTTGCTTCCCTTCATCTGGGTATGTTTTGTTTTTTTTAAATACCACTACAGTTTAGAGCCTTTTCATCGGATGGATTTGTAAAGTGTAAGAGTGTTAAGGTTTCCCTGAAGTGACGTGAGCAAGTACACCTGAACTAATCCAGAAAGGATTCGCGTGGGTCTTTACCTTAGACATTTTTTTAAATAATGGGGTGAAATGGTGCATTTCTTCGCAAATCTTTGAGATACATGTAGTAGAATTTGTGTTCGTGTTTGCAGGGCAACACACGAAACACTCCAATAGATGTTAAGTCACCAGCAGTACATGAGAGCAATTTGAAACACGTGTAGGAGCTGGCTGTCCATAAAGAAAACCATGAGTCCTCTCGAAAATCCAGGAATGGTTAATAATTTCCCAACCCACGGTATAAACTTGACTTGACATCGCCAGTGACATTGTCCAACATCTTGAGTGTATTTAAAGACAAATTGCACATTTGTATTGGGACCTGCCAGCATGCCTATGCTGTGCTTGTGATGTGGTGGGTCGATGGCATTGTACCATAATACAATGTGAGACCACATGGCACTACAGGGTGAGTGTCTTTGAGGTGTCAGTGGCAGTCAGAAGTGTGGTTCCCAGACAACTGACTAGAAAGTGTGGGATGTACATTTTGGCCATGGTATAGTGTCACCTGCAGTAGCATAACTTAGCCTAATATCACATACAATTGTATAACAAGGGCTAACAACTGAAGATACAATATTTTGAATGGATAGGAATAGTACATGTGACCAACTGTGATGTTTCCAAATTGAAATATGTTGTCCCCAATTATTTGGTGGACCGTTGGGCAAGTCATGGTAACAAAAGCTACCTCAGACTCATTCTACCTTCCACCCTAACTGACCACACATCTCTATACACAACTCCAACACTTCAGCACTGAAACAATATAGGTTTTACAGTGGAACGTACACCACCGGAAGACATGTGTATAAACTAATTATACCTGTAAACTACACTTACCCACCGAAGATAGACCAAAACAAGTGTCCAACGACTTACATACTACTCCAACTGACACTGTAGAGAACAACACCAAGAGTTTAGATTAGCAGCCTGAGGTGCACATTAACCACTGTTCCAGAAAGCTCACACAATATCTAAAAACTACACATCACAGAGTGCCCTATCTTGTCGGATCTGCACACATCACCATTGTGCAAAGCAACCTCACCTGATCTCCTGCTTACACTTTACTCCGCTGCATCAACCTTTGAGGTCATGAAACTCCAAAAACAGAAAAGAATGCCCGATGTGCTAAATAAGACTCAATGACATAGTATAATAGGGCATATCAGAGAGTTTCACTCTTTCTCCTGTAGACACCATTCTGGAATGCCCACACAACCTCTGCAATTGGTGGCAACCAGGGAGGAAATAAATGTTGGTTCTGCCACAGTAAGTCTGCTATACTTGAACCTGTGGTGTACTGACTGGCTGGTCAAATCAAGTGACATGGGACTGAGGGAGAGCTAGAGCAACAATAACACAATTCTAGGTGACTGCCTCAGTGTCCATTAACAGAGGAGTATGCGGGGACACCATTTTGTCCTTAAAATCATTAAATCTGCCCATTATATAATAATATAATATGATAGACTTTTTTCAAAGAGTGTGAACTTAATCACTTCTTAGGAACATCATGTTTTTAAGTTACTTGACAGTGAGATTACATTATTTTGCCCAGAGTCACACGCTTTGATTAAGCAGTGAAGCCTGAATTTTAATCCACTATGTAATGTAGGCACTTGATCACATACTTTCCAAACCTTAGGTGGCCTGCCTCATGGTGTTTAGTTGCATAATACACAATTTCCATAGTCAAGCAACCTCACAACACATACATGCTAACATAATATAACTGTGGTTTTATTTCCACATCCTAAACAGAAAAATACACATTCGATCTAGAATGAAAAGTAATTGAAGTCTAAACATGTTCTGTTTTACACCTCTGCACTTTAAGATACACTAGAGGACATTTTAATCAAGGTTACCTGTGTGTATAGAGATTGCTTGTCACATACTTCCAGATTGCTAATACGGATGATGTTAAGAGCTTTTGACTATTGTAAGGAATGCATGGTATCAAACAGTGAATGAAGACAGTCACAAGTGATCTCAGTTCAAGGGTGTTTAATGAACTTCAGTGGGTTGGTTGAACACCTATCTAACTTAAATCTAAGGATGGGAGCAAGCTACGACCATCAAATAATAATAACACAGTCCTTGTCGAGTCTCTGTCAAAATAAAGGGCCTATACTAATCAACCTATCGCCAATCCTTACTTCTAAAAACAAAAGCTATGGGACAATAACGTTTGCAACAAAGAAAATTGTTCAAGGAGTAAGATCTCAGGACGGTTGAGCAGTTGGTTTCCCTTCCCCATGTTTTCCGCACATGGCAAGCCGGCGCGTTCGAGCTTCGCTCACACTCTGGCTTCTCTGCCACAAGGACACAGTTCAAAGCATAGATATCAGGGCCTTCTGCCAAAGTCTCTTTTCCAATAACAGTCTCTTACTGCAGAGAGCCTTTTGTAACAAACAAATATCAAAGTTACATTTCTATCAGGATCTTCTCGCTTCCTCTTTGTACCACAATGTTTACTCTTGCTCTCCTTCATTCGGGTTCGAACCATGGATCTCCCTCGCTCAGGCTTGGATGTCTTGCTGTCAAACTCAAAAGGCCTCATTACGAGTATGGAGGTAGCTGCCTCCATACCGGGTTCCAGGACCGGGTTCCTCCAATGAGAACTTACTGGGCTATTCCAACCATGGATGACCCGGTAAGTCCTCATTGGAAAAACCCATCTCCATTCCCATTTGAGCCCCCATAGGGCTCAATGGGAATGGGGAGGGAGCTAATAACGGGCCCGTTATTAGCTCCCTGGTCCCCTCGCGGGACCCGCTAAGGACGCCTGGTTTTACCAGGCATCCTTACCGGGTCCCGCAAAGGGAACCTCGTAATAGGGCATCCCGTAATGAAGGGTGCCGGTCCTGTACCGGCACCCTTCATTACGGGAGAGCCTGCCTCGTAATGAAGCCCAAAGACTCTGAAATGTGCGATGTATTTTGCTTAAACCATTGCAGGACCACTTCGATTCACTTCACACGATATTCTCATCAATCTTTTTGATTTCATTTCTCTTTGCATGATACCTTACAGAGACCTTCAATTGAGCACACTCAGGGTGTCGGACCACTCTGTTAACAGTATTGCGTCTTTCCTTCTCAAGTTCATACAATCATAACCAATTAGCGTTACTCATGTCTTCCATCACACACGTTTAACAATGTTATTTCCAGTACTCGTTATACAATGTTGCCACTTGGAACCTTGACTTTAACACAGACTGGTATTGCATCAGTCTCCCCAACTCACCGGCTGTGTTTATCTCTCTGATGCTTCATTGTTCTTGGAGCCAAGGACGATAACCCAGTAGCTGCTGCTCCTCCCCACCTTGGTCGGTTACGAGGGAGGGCCTTAGGTATCTCCAACATACAATGCAGGATTCTTCTGTCTGGTTTTCCAGCCTTATGCTTTCTTTTTTTTTTTTTGGAAGTTACATTTTTATTTTCACAGTAATCAAACATGAATAAATGAACAGCATTCCATAAAATTCACATATATCAACCAAGTGAAAGCAAAGTAATCAATTCGCCATAAACAATCCAAACATCACATAAACATTAAAAATAGAACAAGAAGGAAGAAGGGAAAAAAGAAAAAGAAAAAGAAAATGAAGAAAGAGAATAAGAGTGCAAGAGTAGGAGACAGAAACCAAGAATTTCAATGCAAGATACTATACCTCAGACAAAAGGGCATTACAAAAACCATCACACAAACCATAGGTATTATACACAACATGAGCGTTCAAGGGTAAGCATGTAATACCCCAGATCAAAGATCAGATTTATCCATATGCATCAAGAAAGCAGTTCCAAATGTCCCAAAATTTTTCAATGTCACCAGTGAGTTTGTAAATGGCTTTTTCATACGTTGAAATAGTAAGTAGCTCCTCCACCCAGTCATCAATGTTAAATGAAGTACTTGATTTCCATGACCTCAATATGAATTTATTAGCAACCATGCATGTACGTAGCAACAAAACTCTCTTTCCAAAGTCAATTTCCTCCAGAGAAGAGTCATCACCTAAAATCAGTAATGAAGCATTCATGGGGATTGTGACGTTCAAGACCAGACTCAACCTCTCACGAACCTTATTGTAGAACTACATCATTTTGGGACAGGACCAAATAAATTGACTCAGAGATCCTCTCGAACATTTACACTTCCAGCAAAGATTGTTGTCTAAAATTCGCCTCCTGAATAGTTTCTCCGGCGTCCAATAGGCCCTGAACAACAACTTTGTTTGAGATGCTCTGAGGGACCAATCCAAACTTACTAATCAAGTGTTTTCACAGCACCTCCGCCAACATCTGAAGTTAACATCTTCCCCCAATTCCTCTGCCCAAATCGCAGGCAATCTCGGATCACCCTTCCAAGTAGCTTTTATAATTCCATACTTGGTAGAAGCAGGGTGCGATGCAACCAAGCATACAGATAGAGCTGCCCAAGCAGGACTCCGATCAGTCAATTGTAGTATCTCAACACAAGATGAAATAATAATCTTCTGTTTCCTATATTCAGCAAACAAGCATTCTGTCATGTCATACATCTGGCCAAGCTGAGTGTACGTCAACCAGTTGTCCTCCTCAAACAAATCTCCAATATATTTGATGGCAGCCACAAACCATTCCACCCAAAACAGAGGTTTGCCCTGATATTCAAGGCTGGATTATTCCATATGGAGGCATCTGGGTGTAAGTATGGATCAGCACCCACACGGTTCGAGAGCTCACACCAGCAGTCTCGCAAGAATGAAGTAAGAGAGCTGACTTTTTTTGATTTATTCTTCTGAGTAGTCAGAAACACTTTCGGGTCTAATTGGGAAACAGCACTGCATTCCCAGGATAAGAGGTCAGAATGTTCAGACTGTAGATCTCCAGAGTCAATAACTCTGCACAAATGTCGAGTGGAAAACAACAAATGGTAGTCTGAGAAATTAGGCAAGTTCATTCCACCCAATTTTAACGGGAGTTGAAGCTTCCAAATTGCGAGTCTCGGAGGTTTCCCATTCCAAATAAAGTTCTGCATAATCCTATTGATCTCTTTAAAGATTTTTCCAGGTATCTTAATGGGGAGCATGCTTAACAAATAATTAATCCGAGGTGCCAGGTTCATTTTCAAACAGTTGATTCTGCCCCAGGTTGACATCTTCAAAAGACTCCACCTTACCAAATCCGATTTAAGATTCGGAAGGATCCAAGAAAAATTAATGGCTTGCAACTTCACTATGTCCGCTCCAATCCATATTCCAAGATACTTCAACTTTTCAGCACACCACCTGAATTGAAATTGAACACATGTATGTCTTTGACACAACCCATTGACAGGCAGGATCTCAGACTTACTCCAATTAATCTTATATCCTGACACCAATGAAAAGGATTGAATATCTTGCATCAAATATGAAATACCAACAGCTGGGTCTTGCAGGCAATCAGCAAATCGTCAGCATACAACCAAACCAAATTATCCCGACCATTTCCAATCACAGGTAGAAGATGTACGTCTGCCCGCAAGCTCACTGCAAGTGGTTCCATAGATAAAATAAATAAGAGAGGTGAAAGAGGGCAACCCTGCCTTGTACCAAGATGAAGCACAAATGGATCGGAGTTAAGTCCATTCGTCAGCACACTTGCAGAGGGATTATTGTATAACAGTTTAACCCAACGCTGGAAATCGTGTCCAAAGTTCATTTTCCCCAAGCATGCAAACAAATAGTTCCATTCAACACAATCAAATGCCTTTTCAGCATCTAGGGAGATGACCGCACTGGCAACTGGTTGACTAAGACCCTTCTCAATTGTCAATAGCAGGCGTCTCATGTTATCCGCCACTGCCCTGCAAGAGACAAAACCTACCTGGTTCTCATGTACCAGAGTTGAAATGATCTTATTCAGGCGAACAGCCAGGATTTTGGCCAATATTTTGCAGTCACAGTTGATCAGACTGATCGGCCGATAATTCTCAAACCTTGTAGCAGATCTGTCCTTCTTCCTCATCACCGTAATCAATGCATGTCTCATTGTATCCGGTAGAGAACCAGACTCAAAGGCACCATTAAAAACATCACACAGAAGCTGTAGTGCGGAATCAGGGAGGGCTTTATAAAATTCATTAGGGAGACCATCAGTGCCAGGTGATTTACCCACCGACAGTCTTGAAATTGCATGTTGAACATCATCCACTTCCACCTTCCCTTCCAAGCTTGCCGCCTCATCTGCTGTCAGACGAGAGAGAACATGAGAATCAAGGAAGCTGTCAATATCTCCATTTTCAGATAGTTCAGAGGTATAGAGCTTTTCATAGAAGCCACGGAATGAATTGTTAATAGACTTTTGCTGTGTCTCCAATGAGTTCTGAAGACCTCTGATTGCGGCAATGAAGCGATCGCTGTCAGCCACCTTCAGCCAATGTGCCAGTAACTTCCCTGCTTTCTCACCATTCTAAAAATAGTTAATCTTTTGCCTAAACAGTGCATATTCAACCTGGCTTGAAATGAGCTTGTTTAGTTCATATTTAGTTTTTCGCAGTTCATTTTTTGTATTTTCATCTCTGCTTGCTGCAAACAGAACATCTAGGCGCTTCGCTTCAGAAAAGAGCCTCTGAATTTCTTTAGTTCTCAATTTTCTGTCCTTGCCAGTTTTAGAAATCAGCACCCCCCTAACAAAACATTTCAGTGCTTCCCAGACTGTTGAAATTCGAACATCGGCAATTCTATTAATTTGGATGAAGTTGTCAATTTCCTCTGCCACCTCTTGCCTAATCTGGTCACTTTCAGTATATAAGAGTTCATTCTCCACCTCTGTGATTTAATCAGAGAGTACTGCAAGGACAATTGCAACGAAACAGGTGCGTGATCCGACAGGGCAATAAGTCCAATAGCTGAATTATAGCAACTTGAAGTCACCCGACCAGAGGTTAGAAAGAAGTAAATTCTAGAATATGTGTCATGACACTGTGAATGAAAGCTATAATCTCTGTCCGACGGGTGCTCCAGCCTCCAGATGTCAGCCAAGTTGAACTCCCTCATTAGATTCTCCAAGGAACGTCTACACCTGTGCGGGGTTCTAGTACAATCCCCATTTGATCGATCTAAAGCAGAGTCCATGACCTGATTAAAATCACCTCCAACTACAATTGAGTCCATATTAAAACCTTGAAGCAATTGAGCCACTTCATGAAAAAAGATCGGATCATCCAAATTTGGTGCATATAGATTGCATAGCAGAATGTCCACACCTCGAACCCTCACCAGAACACAAATAATCTGTCCTTCTTTGTCTCCTTTGCTTTTGATGACTGATATAGGCAGATTCTTTCGGATAAGAATTGAAACTCCTCTTCTGATAGATGAGTGATTCGAAAAGTAAGTATCCCCTACCCATCCTCTTTTCAGTTTTTCAGCTTCAGGGTCTTCCAAATGCGTCTCCTGGAGGAATGCAATGTCACAAGAGCTTGAACGCAGATGAGATAGAACTTTAGTCCTTTTCACCACATTGTTGAGTCCATTAACATTCCATGAGATAATATTTAGATGATCCACAATTTTAGTACTCATGGCACAACTCAAGTTACGAGACATTTTAAAGCATATGCAATTACAGTCAAAGAATAGAATAGGAAGATAGAACAGAAAAAAGAAAAGAAAGGAAACACAAAAGGTTAAGCACATGCCCAGAAGGGGCAGTAAACCACTAGAATAAACTAACAACGGTAACAAGTAGATGGCACACTGTACAGGTACAGCAGCAAGGTAACTAAAAGTATAATGCCGCAAAACACCAAACTTTCAGTAAACTCCAAACCAAAGTCTCCACCCCCCACCCATTTATACGCAAATGTTTAAAAAAACCATAACATGATTTGAAGCTTTCTTGAAAGCAATGGTTTCTTGTCAAAAAGGTCAAGGGTATCTCACCATCCGGTGTCCCACTCCCCAAACCCCCTCACCCAGGTGATCCTCCCGCACCGGTCAGCCCCCAGGGTCTGGATCCAAAAGCGATGGCCGTGCCCTGGCCACCCGAGAGATCCACAGCGACTAGTGGGTGAGACACCATCTGGTTTCTCACACTGTCCACATATAAGTTTGAAGGTAAGGCTATTGGATATTATGGATATAAATAAAATAGGAATTCCTGTTTTCAGTGTTTACGTTTTTCCAATTCTAATGGTGTTTTTCTATGGGTTTTCAATGTTTTTCCAAATCTATGTTCATCATTTTTTACCCATTGCTTATCTCAGAAAATCACCAACAATTGTTTTTTGCCAATGTAAACAAAAATGTATATATTTTATTGCTGCATTTATATTTTACGTAATCCTTTTGTACCAAAGATTATGCTAATGCAGACTTGTAACCTCTTTGCATTCTAGGACTTGTAGTGGTGAATTTATAATGGAAATGGAAATCCACACATTCAAAAATGCAACAATCATATAAGGACTTGATGGGCTCCAATTGCCTGATAGATGGCATAATAAGAGTTCAAATTCAATTTGCTGTGAACCCTGAGACATGTACTACCAAAGAGACACAGATTTACATGCATATTCTTTTGTAAATTAGCATGCAGGACAAAGAAATGAGAAAAAGGCAAACAAAAAAAACCCACTTGTTTGGAGCTTCTCATCACACACATAACAATGAAGCCCTTGGTAAATTGTGAAGTTTGCATATTTACTAATTAGACGGTGTAATAGGGTCTGGAACCATATTGAAGATGTGAACATGTTTATGGGAATGAGGGACTCTAAATCCCAGAAATAACTGCTATTTTGTATCCAAACTATACAATCCAATTTGCTCACAACTTTCTTTATTTGATCCGTTTCCAAATTAGAACTTCAGTGGACTAGTATTTCATAAAGAATAATTTTAAGACAAGACAACATTTGTTCAAGTAATCCATTTGGATCTTCTATGACAAGTGGCTAACTGTCATGATGCCTACCTCCAAGGAGCCAGGTCCGACCCAGCAATCCCAGAGGCAGGCATCATTTCCCCCAGGGAAGTGCCAGCGGGCCCAAGCTGGGGCCCTTTGGACACAGTCCTGGCGCCTTAGGCGCCAGGCTCATAAAGCTAGACATGTGTTCAAGTGTTTTAAGGTGCACTTACCTGATGCAGACCATGCTGCTACATCCAGGCCCTCTTGAGGCCTGAATGGAACTACTTTACCTGTGGACCTACTTTCCCCTGGGTGTGGTCGGGGAAGGATACATACCTGATCGGTGGAAGGATACATACCTGGAACTTCTTCCAAAGCTATTTAAACCACGCCCGATCAGCAACTCACGCTTTGCGTTGTTCTGCTCCTCGCAGCTGGACGCTCACCATGTCAGCTCCTGCATCTGGACTTCAGCCACGCCTGTCAGCATCCTGGATCACCTGCTAAGAGAGAATTGGAGAGAAAGAAGACCTTACCTGCTAAAGCTGCATCACGGAGACTTCACACCGACGATCCTGAAAGGGAAGACATCATTTTAAAAGCATTTCGCTCCGATCGCTGCAGCGCTGCATTTCACTCACCTTTCCTGGGCACCTCCATCTTCAGCAGCGATCATCCGGATCCGCAGCCTCTTCCCAGAGCCTAGAGAGAAAAAGACAAGAACACAAGGTGAGAGAAGGAAGGGAATAGGAAAAGCTCAGTTTCCTTCTAAGACTTACCTGTTGGGTCATTCCCATTCCATTTCGGGTCCTGCCGCTTCCTGGCATTCCGGACCCCGGCCCCTATGGGGAAAAAAGACAAAGACATTGAATGAGCGAATGCAAAGACATTACCCGAACGCTCATCCAGAACTTACCTGTCATTTACTGGAACTGCACGTTTCACTTCAGGTCGGCGCCATATCTCCGGCATTCCGAACCCCGGCCCCTAAGGGGAAAAAGACATAAGCGTTAGCGCTTGCTGCAATAAGACAATGAACATTATTATTAAGCTTGAACTTTTGAACTTACTACAGAACTCTTACAGCGCCTTACCTGAATAGTCAAGCTTATTTGAAAACCCATCTTACCTCAATCCAGTGAAGTAACTGGGTTTCAACGCGCCCCTGCATCAGAAGCAGGATGGAGAACTCATCCTTCCAGACCCTAAGGTGAGACTTCACGGGGAATCGAGGAAGGGTATCGTGGAGGGTTGGAAGGGAGTGGGAGGCTTGAGCATTATTCCGTCAGTAGGTAATACTCCCTTTTCACGCACAGGGGAATATTCCTGCGAGCCAGTGAGTCCATCTTCTGAGTCCTGCGCTTCACCATAGAAGAAGCATCAGCACTCGAAGCCAGACCTGCGCCTCCGTGGGAATCAGGTGAGCGTGACACTAGCACACATTTTTTTATCTCTGTAGCTTCGAAAATTCAATAATTAACTTTTTAAAATAAATGGTCGATACACTGCATGATTATTAATGTGATCATATCATATGGCCTATTTCAGTTTAGATCATATTTAGGTACAAACATGTCTGAAAATGTCTACCAGATGAGAGCACTGACCTTGCTTCAAATTTTCAATTTAATATGGGAATGTGTAGCAAGGTCAGTGGACATTATCAGACGATAAACCCCTAAAAGGGAAATGTTTTTCCAGGGGGCTGAAATCAGATTAAATCTGATTTCACTGAAATTCAAAAAGCCTAGATATAAATTAATCTTGTAATTTAAGGGGTATGATTTCTTTCAGTTGGAAATGTCCCATCAAAGTGCTAATTGACTAAACACACATAAAAGAGGTGCTGCTGATTAAAACAATGAACTAATACAACTGATTTGCAGAAATGAGTGTGTTGTTAAGATGCTAAGGAAACTGTTCATCATCTATATTTTGTACTGCCCGAGACAGTTCTGAAGATTAGCAGGTGTTTTCATTAATGGCTGAGATTTGTATGGGAAGGGGTGGTTGCAGCTATTAAACTGCTGCCCGTTAGCAGGACATTGCTAGAAAGAAAGTCGGGTAAGAACATTTCACCACAGAGCACTTAGCAGCCCTGAAGGTTTGCAGGTCCATGCAGCAAGAGTCCAGAATTTCGTGGGAGGAGTGTGGCTGCAGTCATGAATTAAACTGCCATTAGAAGGGCATTTTTATAAACAAAGGGAAGTGTGGACAATTTTGCCACAGAGAAAGCCAGTAGTGTGAGTGTTTGGGACACATTCTATCAGCCTCAGGGCCCTCGTGAGCGAGCAGCTGGGGAAAAAGACCCAGGCAGCTCCCAAATGTCCCGATTTTTAGTACTGTGGATCCTAGTGCCGGGAAATACTACCACCTTCTCAGCGCAGCTCTGTAGTTGGTACACTATTGGAAAAGAGAATTACTAAAAAGTATTGTTGTATACAATCATTTAATGCCACATTGTTTACTAAACCAAATGCATAAGGCTTCAGGGGTAAGACTGGACAAACCTCCCCAAACGTCAGCAGCACATTTTTGCAGATCACAAAGCCAACATTTTTGTTACAGCAAATATTCACTGATGACTTTTGGCAAGTCTGAACTTGTGCCCTTGCACTCCTCCCAAGCACTCCTATGGCCCCTTTGCCCCAAATAAAAGTACACTTCCTTCTAAAAAGCAAAAAAGTTTAACATGTTACACAGCGCTGCAAGGATCTGTCAGGCCCCACTTTGGCAGTGGGACATATTTTAGGACACAATGGGTATGGCAACAGCGTGCCCTTCATTGTAAGGTGCTATGTTTTACTCCTTGGTGATCACTAATATTTCTGCAAAATATTTGGAAAGGTTTGGGAAGTTTGTGGGAACTAATAACACCCCAAATTAGATGATTCAGCAAATCATCTGACTTTGTTCGTCCCATAAATGGTCACAGACTTCAGAATTTATAAGCACTGTGTCAAAACCTTTAATAGTCATCAAACATATGTAGGCACATTGGTGGACATTGCTGCAGATAAAAGAAAGCCCTTATTTCATTTTGCTGTACATGGCCACAAAAAAAGAAATCGGGCTACAACAGGGTCAGTCTCGGAGTAATGTGACATTCATTGTGTGATGCAATGGTGGTCAAACGTATGCTTTTAAAATACAGTGTACAAAAGAGCTTATTCACAAAGCCTTTTTGTATCCCCAAAGTGTGCTTCAGCATATTTTGCTTGATTCACAAAACACAAAAGTACATCATTGCAACCATTTGCATTCAAAACATGAGTGGGCAGATTGTGCTGTCTGCAGGCAGTTCACACCCTTGCATATATGCAACAAACTAGGAAAGAGAAGGTAGTATGTCCTTTAACCAGCACTGGTCATTGGGTTGGCATTTTCCGAGTCTGAGATCCGGCATCAGATGTCTGGCTGGATTTCGGGACCTTACAAGCCCCAGCCTGGCCTTGTGCAGAACCGGAAAGACAAGGGTTCCTGCGACTTCCGAGAGGAAGCAGACCCTAATGTGGGACCTTGTGGCCTGACGTACTGCATTAATAAATTCTGATGACAGCTCTTAACATGCTGCATTGCTTACATGAGGCGGCACATCCATTTATTGCAGGAATTGAAGTGGCTCAGCAGCATGCTGGCCCGTGCTAGCCATGGTAGCGGCAGGCAATGCACTGGGCCCGTACCGCTGTACATTGCATGCTGCAAGCTTCCTGCACCATATTTGGAAGAAACGATTAGCTCCTCTTATGGTGGCTTCCATTTCAGTGTTGTATCCAGGGAAGTGGGGGTCAGTGAAGCTCACTCAGCACTTTGTCTTTCGTCATCACTCCTGGACTTGCTCTCTTTCGTCACATATCCAGCTGCTCGGGTCTTGTTTATTTTCTATTAATTTTGCAGTCTGGCTGTGCTTAGATCAGGCCCTTTTCGTTGACAAGTTGCTATACATTTTTGCAGAAAAGCTAAAGCATGAAATTCTTCAGCAAAGCATGGCGGAGAGCGGGGTACCATTTTTTAGTTGGTTGGTCTATAGCTGGGGACTTTGCTGAATTGAATTCTGGTTTTTGTAGCCACCACTCTCATTCAAGAAGGGAGCAATGTCAGAAATGTACACGTGTTGCCTACTATATTTCTCCTTATGCTTATAAAAGATGGCTTGAAAAGTACAAAGCCATAGTATGAAACTCACACATATTTAAATTCTTAAGTATATATGTGTGCGTATCTTACTATGGTGTGTCCACTTCTCAAGCCATCTTTTATAAAGCAGAGCATTGTTGAAAGCCAAACAGGGAGTCAGGAAGGGAAATTATGAGAGTGCAAGTGAGTCGTGAATATTTTTCCAGGGTGTGGCAAGAGAGATTGCAATCCTGGAGACTGGATCAGTTATTTTCCCTGATTGTGGCCCTGTGCTGCTTTTCAGGGCACAAGAAAAGGATACATGTGGGTGGACAGTGTTGCTTTTGTTCAGAGGGCAGACACAGCACCACATGGGTGTATTTTAGGCCATCAAGCTTGCTCAAGTGTTTGGCTACCCAGGTTGTCACTTTCCCAGTGCTGACGCTTACCCACAAGGCCACATAAAATTGTCATCAAAGCACATGTTTCATATTTGGATATTTTGTTTTCCATGGAATGTTGCTGAAGTGAAGAAGCACCCACAAGAGTCCAGGTAAATGTGAAGTATTTATTAGCATGTGGAGGCACTCCTGTCCAGACTGCAGCTGCTAGCCTGAACAATCATCAAGCCTTACATACACAGGGCCCGATTCATGGAATTTTTTGCATGGTTCAAACTCACTTTGCACTGCAGAAACAAACCCTGATTCATGGAAAAATGCAAAACGTATTTCTGAAGTGCAAAATTAGTGAAAAGTCAGTGCATAGTCATTTTTGCAGTAGAGACTTTGCACTGCAGAAATTCACTTTGCACAGTTCCAAGAATCAGGGTTGAGGTTTGGGGGAATCAGAAGGTCTCGAAGAGTATTCGTTTTGCCCCTGACTTGAGGGTACACCACTGGAGGTGGATTACATAGATCCATGTGTTACAAAATTCAATCATAACCCAGTATGGATTTTAAGGCATAGACTTTCAGATATCCGGTCTGAAAAGGAGCGATGGCGCAGCCTCCCGAACCCCCTACAAAAGCACGGCAACTGTAAAGGGAGAAAACGCTGAAAATACTAGAAAGGGAAAAATAACTCTCCCGCTCGTACAGTACACAAAGTTGCTAGGAAACCAGCTATTTCCTTGCAAACTGCCAGCACAATTACATTTGCAAAGAATTGACAGTGAATGACCTTTGGCTACTCCTTTCTGTCTGCCAGTTACTAGGCATGGAACAGCTTTGTGACTTGACTGACAGCTTTGATGGGCAGATTTCCAGGCGGCGCGTGCTGTCTGAATGGGTGAGGTGCCCCGGCTTATGAAGCAGTTACGAATTGGCAACCTGAAAGTGCCAGAGACAGGGCTGGTGGCGGGAGGGGGCGGGGGGGCAGAGGGGGTTCTCACTCGCTCGAACGAAAAGCAATGCCCTATTGGTGAGTGCATGAAAGGAAAGAATTTTCGCAAGTGCTGGATTTTTTTGCCTCAATCGAAAATGAAAACATAACTGAAGCAAACCCAGAATAACTTTTATTTTCCATTCCAAGTTTTCTAATTATGGCGGCCTCCTGGTTTGACAGATTATTCACAGATTTTTAATAATTTCAACTTTCTTTGAAAGTGACACAAAAACAATTACTTGCCTAAATGCGGTGGTGCATATGCATTTGAAATGACAGAGCCATTAAAAACAGTCTGTCCAATTAAAGGTTGTGCAATTAATTAACTGCACATTCTGTAAAACTGGACCAAGGAGAAAATCCATCAAACCCATGAAATATGACCCAGCTTGTCCAAAAGACAAATATGTTTAAACAAAAGATGAAAATTGATGACAACAATATAAGGAGTAAAATGCACGCAGTGCAAATATGAGACAGCTGTACTTTGATCCAGTGTGTTGTGCGTGCCCTTACAGAATTTGATTCATTGTCTTCACTGTCTTGTGAAAAAATAGTCCATGGTTAATCTCTAAAATACTGTCTCTTGCATCTTTGTGACTTAAATGTCTGAATAAAATTCCATTGCTTCTTAATGATTTACTGCCGCTTCCTTAATTCTAATTAAATCTATTAGAAGCAGTCCAGGAGTGAATGTGTTCATTCCTCGGTCACCTGAAACCAAACAGCAGCTGCTGCTCTGGTTCCATTTGTTTCTTGGGGACGGGGCTTTTCGTTTGCCCCAGTACCTTTTGACAGTCTGCATTGTTGATTGGGTAATGTGGGAGCCATTCTGTGCTTTTGCTATACGAAACGATGATTGAGAACTAATGCCCATTTTAGGCCTCACCTGACGTGAGCTTTTGGCGACAATCACACAAGTCTCGAAAATAAGAAAGACAAAACTGTTGATTTATTTATTTAGTGTTGTGATCCTGACATGTAGAACTTTACTTAAGCTGGGAATTGCATTCTTTAACATTCTAATTCACATCCGGCCAACCAAATCCAAGAGATACAATTAGGCAATGCTGCTTGTTCAGGGCATCACGCTCTGAAAAATGTGCCTGCTACTCCTTTGATGAGAGGTGGACTTCTTGTAATTCCAGAGAGTGTCAACAGCATCGCTGGTGATGCCTCAATCTAACCCCGGCTGCCCTGAAATCTCTTTGCCCACAACAGTGCAGTAGTAAACAAACATATTCATGCCAGGCTGAGGTTGCTGTGAAAAAAAGGCAGTGTCCCCCCCCACGCCACCACCCGTCCCCTGGTCAAGGAGGTCATTGGAAACAGAAAATCAGAAAAATGGAAGCTCAACTTTACATAGCTAGGGGCGAAGGGCGCAGCTGGAAGGGGGTAGCATGCCAATAACGCAGTCACCCACACTCTCATACAGTCCTCTCAACCTTCTAAGTCTCAGAGGAGACTGAAATCAGATGATTTTTAAGGTGATTCCAATTAAGTCAGTATGAGGCTATTACGTTTATTGTTAGGGCAAAATTAATGCAAAGAATGACACCATTCAAATGAGCTGGTGTTTGTGTGGTTTAAGGGCTGAGGCAGAGACGTGCTCTAGAAATCTCACTTCCTAGGGGTTTTCATAACATAATAGTAGGGGGTTGGGTTTGGGTGTTAGAATAGAGCCCGACCAGATGGCATCAAAATGTTAGATATGAAGGATGGCATTTACACTGTGTAGAGCAGCCACTGACATTATTATCTCGTACTGGTTGTTTTGAATTACTGCCTATTTCTTCCTTGTCTATTAGTTCCCCTGCCTTGCCCAACATCCTTCCCGATCTATGTTATGTTATGTTATGTTAATTGGATTTGTAGACTGCAACCATACAAAGAATTAGGTCAACTTGGTGCTAGGATACTTTTCACAGATTACAACCATGGTGGATAGTTAAGGACACAGTGGGGAATGTACCTTTTTCTGAAACAGATGAGATCTAATGTCAGAGGGTAGGCAATTCCAGCGGAATGCCCGTAGGTACAATATAGAACAACCTCCTGACCATTTCTGTCTGATAGTAGGATGTGGAGTGAAAACATCCAGACAAGTGGAGGGGCCAGGCACGAGAATATAGCAGAGATTTCTGTTATATAAAGAAGGTGGGAGCTCAGCCATGTATACAATGATATAATGCAAACAATCTAGAAAATAAATTGTTATGTGAATAGAAGTTAGTGCAAAGGTGTAAAGCTTAGCAAGATGAAGTAGAACACGGTTGAAGTAACCGCATCTTCACAGCTGCCGACTTTGCCTGTTGGAGGCTATTGATGGTAGATTTAGGAAAATCAAGGTAGGCTACATTGGCATATTTCACCATAGATATATCCAATGCCAAAATAGCAGATACCTATTTGAGCATGTTCAGGTATTTAATCATGAACTTGAAGGTTCTCAAGAAGTAGACTAGGTGTAAACTAATTTGCGGATTTCTGTGGGAAAGGATTAATATTTAATACTTTGCAATGCCTGCTCTCCTAAGCTCCTCACTCATTAAAGGGGGGACCCTAAGGCAGATAGGGAAGAAATCCAGGCTGATAGGAAGTTCCTTTTGACTTAAAAAGTATGATTTCCATCTTTCTGGAACTGAGCCTCAGGAGGTTCTCTACCTTGTTAATAATATGGAAGATCCATGTTTTCAAATCTTCGGGGTCCGTTTTACTAGACCACAGTATTCTGAAAGGAATATGCCCACCATCTATGTAGTTAAAAATTCATAGCCTATACATGAATTATATGTACCTGGGGCAGAAGATACATGATAAATAACACGGGGAAGAGACCAACCACCGTGAAACACAATAGATGAGTGGCTGGAACATAGACGAGAAGAACAGAATAGCAATTTATTGAATTTGTTGGGAAAGCAGGTCTTTGTACCATGAAAGACCAGAGTACGTAGGCCCTAATTCATGGAAAAGGGCGCATTCATTCCACAAATGCTGCATGCCGAAAACGACTATGTGCGGTTCGTCACGCAGAAGAAAATCTGTGTGCACCGCTTATTCAATGAAATATCTGCCATAACCACCCAATGCACGGGCTGAGAGAGGAACGCCCACGACACGCCCACATGCAAAGCCATACCAGCCACGGAGAGGGACCTTTGTGCACACCTCAGGTGCGAAATCAATACACCCTGACAATCTGCCTGCAACCCCTCACAACCAAGTGAGCACCCCGGCAGTGGTGCGTGTGGTCCCCGGAAACCACGCACAGCGCCCCATCAATATGCAGAGCACTCAACGTAAAAGGCGACATATGCCAGTAAATATGCATGTGAACCCTTGGAAAATGCTCCTGCACCGCGACATGCTGCTTATGCACACCCCTAAATCCGAGATCAGAACCCCCGATTGCGTGCACACACCCCATAATCCGACTTGCGATCTTTACTATGCCTGGCAAGTCACATGCGCAAGTGCCTGTGCGCCTGCCTTTGGGTAGTGGATATCACAATGGCTTTGTGTGGCCTTTTCCCTGCCGAGAGTTTGCGCAGTTGCGTCCATGAATACATGTAGTTCTACGTAAATGTGGCCATACGATGGGCTGCCTGCAGGCCATCCCTTGTGATGCCCACATTTTTGCAAGTTCTTCCCCCTTTCCTGAGTTCCTCCCCTTCCCAGCCCTCTTCACAAGCCACGCCAACGCCCTGCATGGTATCTCGCGCAAGGCACTCGCCACTCACTGGATCATGCCAGGCAGGCGCGAAAGCCACGCAAGTCCAGGAAAAGTCCTACACAGTCGATTCCATGAATCGAAGAATGGGGATTTGCGCACAGAATGGCACGCAAATTCCTGACTTAACATGCAAATAATTCCATGAATAGGGCCCTTAATCACCACAGATTCGAATCTGTCTATTGGAATTGTGTAGCAAAGCATATAAGATGCTCCTGAAAATGCGTGAAGCATCAGTACCAGCACTCCTCCATTGCAGCATTCAAGGCAATATCAACAAGTACCGCCATTATAATCAGTTCAGGGCCTCTGCCAGGTCTAAAGCCTGCCTGCATAAGGTCTAGGAGGAAATGATTTGAATTGAATTCTTGGAGTTGTGAGTGAACTGTATTCTCCAGTAGCTTTATTCCAAAATTAATTTTAGGCATAGGTTGTATTCACCACTTCTTCTTGAATGAGGTTTGGCTTTTTCAAAAAAGGAGTCATAACAGTGTGTTTGAATGGTAATTGAAGGGAACTCAACATTCGCGATTTATTAATCGCACAACAGAACTCGGGTACCATGAGAGGGGATTGTAATCTTTTAAAAAAGTTTTTAGGGGACATAGAACCGGCAGGAATCCCAAACATTTAGTTCTGGCCACCAAGGTATTCAATTTCTATGTCAAGAGTGAGGTAAATGATGTACTGTTAAGGAATTGTGCTGGAAAAGGACTTGTTTCATGAGGATCTGGAGACTTTTTTAAGGCAAGATGTTCTCATATGACATCAATCATTTAAGTGAAAAACCTTAGTTAAATTACAGTTTATCACATAGTGTTTATGATTGAGCAAATAGTGATCATGAGAATCTACTTACTATTTGTGCTTGATAGGGTCTGTGTCAATATGTGCAGATTAATACATTACTTTGGTGAGATAAATTGCCCTTTTGTGTGTTCTTATGAAGTCCTTCTATATTGTACTATCCCTGTTAGAATAGGCACATCACCAGGCTTTTTCTAGAGAAAAATAGTCTTTTGTTGTCTCAGCTCATCAGTGAACTAGTGTGACTGTCTTTTATGACTTGTCCAGATAGACTGTGGAGTGACCGATGTGTGGTTGCACATCTTGAAATATGGTTGAGAAATGTTTAGTCTTTCAACATCAGATTTGCTTAGAAGTATGACCGTTGGTTATTTTAATGCTTCTTGTAAGGTTAGGATCCTAAAATAGGTGGTGGAATGATATTTCCACATGGGAGTTTAGGATGTTTCAATCAGTGATGCCTAATTCAGGGGAGATTTCCACCCACCTCAAACCAGGAACACACAATTTTCCTTTATTTAATCAAGTTTGTTTTATGAAGCTGGGACCCCCAATTTTCAGATTCCCTCCCCTTTCAGGACACGAAACTCACAGGGTTGCACAGAAGGTATATTTATTAATCAAATAGAAATAATTCAATCAGTTTAAAGACAAGCACATTGTAGATAAACAAATTGTTTCTTCACAAAAGACAAATAAAAACAAATAATCAACACACTAGTCACTTCAGTTTTCAATGCCACAGTTATGGAAATAGAGACTTTGGTAACACACACTTGACCATAAGTATCTATGCATTTAATTTGCCCAAAGCATGCAGGCATCATGGATTGCATGCATGGGAGTCCAGGAGGAATCTTTCGTTTGTGAAAGTAACACATAAATTAAAATATCCCTACCTATTTAATTTTCACCACTTCCCCTTTATTCAAAATGGATGCCACACCTCTTACTCAATAGACAGGTCAGAATATCAAGTGAATTTTAAACTCATTTGCAAGAAACTACTATACATTCATGTGTGTAGGTGGCTTATAGAAAGGAAAGTATATTCAGCATTATGAAAGTAGATTCCCTTTCATGATGTTTCTATTCAATTACAGTGTAAAATAACCTTTCTCCCTTTCAATGGGCAACTTGAACAGTGGAAAAAAAAGGACAGAAACAAATCCTCCTCTACCTTTTTATCTTGAGCAACCCCACATTAATAACAGTATTCTGCTTGATGGTATACCCAGGAATTACTTCAATTATCTTCTTATTCTAGGTATGCACCAAGTAAGATGACCTTTTTATACCACCGTTAATAGTTCTTCTGTGCTGGAGCTCATTGCCAGAGAAAAGGGTTGGGTGAATCTCACTGTATAGACACTATAGGAACTAATCTACCAATATATATTTTCCAAAAGCACATACATTTCTGAAATGTTCCCTAACTTGACAGGATGCACAATTAATTTATCAATTCCCACCCCTCAGTACTAACACATAATAGGAACCAAGATTTACTCGAATTCCCTTTATAGCATCACTCCCCAAAAGATTACTTCCCTCTTAGATAATACTCACATCCAGATTTCTTTTGGCTGAATCACAGACAGGTGGGAACCTCTTCTTAAGGTCTGCTTCAATCCCCCCCTCCAGGAACAAGTAGTCATCAGCTATTAACATAGGATCAGCTTTTCTCCACAGCTTGTCTGCTTTCCTCTCCATTGAGGAGGCATGGGTCCGTAACTCCTTCTAGGTCTTACATTCAGGGCTCTGATGATAATCCAAAAGGGGTCCACAAAGAAGGCAAACTATTCCATCTTTTTCTGGTTGTTATCAATCCTCATTTCTCTATTTCTTCCCCATCAGTCAGTGAGTGAGCAAGTGAGTATGTCCGTCTCTGTGTGTGTTTCTGTCCTTTACTTTTGAGATTTATTTTCTGAGTGAATGTCTGTTGAATCTTATATAGAACAGTAACCCCACCTTTTGAAGTGTGCATACTTTCCCCAATATAATTGTTCAATGTGTATGATTGGACAATTTTTCCAAAGTGACATCACAGTTGATATATCTCTCCACAGTCATTGGGCATATTAATTAAGAGGTCCGTCTGATGAGAGTAAATTCTGTACCCAGTTTCCCTCCCATTTAATGTGATGTAATTTCAGGGATTTTTGCATTACATTTTGCTTTTGTCTTTTAATGAATTCCACACATATGACCACTTTCCTAATTTGCTCACCAGACCCCTCTCTTAGTGCAAATCAAATGATATAACTTTTATCATAATAGCACAAATGATCAATTACTTACAGATGTTGTCTTATAACGTAGTGCTCCATTTTGGTAAAAATTATTTTTCCATCTCAACATAACAGGCTGTTCACTGCGAACACTAGGCTACATGACACACCGGCGTGTGTCATTTCTATGCATAGAAAATACAAATTCTCCTAATTTGCATATTAAAAGCACATTTAAAAAAATGCCTTGTTCCTTCTAATAGAGAACGTTTCACTACCTAAATGAGTTATCTAGGAAGTTTGGTTCCAGAGATACAGGTGATATAGACAATTCAAAGTACATATAGAGGGCCTTTTCCTTCATGCAGAAATATTGCATTACAATTGAAGCTTTTCTGCCTAGATACAATGACAAGAAACATGCTATTTTGTTACTTTCTGTTGAGTCACATCTGGAAATCTTCTCTTGTTGACTCAGGCCTGGCTCGTTTGGTAGTTATGGCTCAGGACCTGACTGCCAGTGAAAGCCTTGGCACAATGTTACTTCTGTCTGTTCTTGAGAAGTTTCCAGACCTGTAGTCCTGTCAAGTGCTACATTATTTAATTCAGGAAGGCCTGTGAGATGGTGTTCATAGATTTGCACAGAGCAGTACCACCTATTTTTTTTTAAATGCACACCCCTTAACATACAGACATGGGGAATTAATCAAAATAAACACTTAACTTTATAATGCATTCTGGTCTGCTTTGTCTGTTTGCAGGATACATTTCATCTGAAATTGCCAGACTTCAAAGAGTTCATTACCTTGGGATAGGAAGTGATTTGTCCTCCCATCCTGTATTCTGGGGGTTGGGAGTCTTCGTGAGTTGAAAGGATTCACATATGTCAGAATGCAACGCTGACTCCATTTAAACTTGGTTTTAGTAACATTGCAGCTTTTTAATGTCCCTACATTCACAAAATACCACCGTTCTTAGTGCATTGTCTTATCAAATTACTATCAACATTCCATATTCTTAACATCTGTAGGTTTCCTAATCCTGATACTTTATTTCTGAAAATATTACACCTTTTGCTTGCATGTTAATTTTTTTTAAAACTGCTGTCATCTTGTCTCATATCTTGTATGAAGTTAGCATCTTTATTCAGTGGAACCCTCTGTACAGGTGCCTGCTTGCTCTTACTCCTTGCACCAGCAAAATGTTATTTGGAATTCTTTTTCAGATGGATCTTCATTCATTCTCCATTCTTTTCCCTCAAGAGATTTCCATGGAAGCACCCTTTCCTGTTCACAGGTCCTACAAATAATAATGATGTTTTTTTTAATTATTGGTTTAGTTGATTTTCAACTTTTTCAAATTACAAATGTCATTATTGTGTTCTCATCTTAATTGCTTTACATTATGTGATGATGAACAGAGATTGTTGTTCTTATCATAGCTAATTTTCACACTTCACAATAGTTACATTTGTATTCAAACTTTTCCAAAGCACAAAGTATTAATAATAATCTTAATCAGAGACACTTAATAACTGACTAAAAATATAGTATATACAAAAAATAAAATTGAATGGCTTAATAAAATTGATTTCACACATCAAAGTCCACAGCAGTCCTTTAGCGTTCTTAATAGCACGACTGAGCGAGAATTTTGTGGCTTGAGAACAACATGCCACATTACATTCCTGCAACTAGGAAGCAATTCATCTTTAGTTATTATATTTGATTGTTACAATGAAAGTCAAGGTTAGTATCCAGAAAAATAAAGACATTAGAACATTGACCTTGATGAGTTCATAAGTGTTCAATTGTTATGAGTTCATGGTGTTGAATCGTTATAATGTTAAGATGCAATAGAAATTGAATCAAATCAATGTTTTCTGAGGTTTTTCTAGCATTAAAAAGAGTGTTCTCAGAGTTCTTCTGTCGTCACTGGTAAATTGCTCCCAAAATGTTTATATAGATAGTTTTGTCTTTTGTCCTTTAGCGCCACACATTCGGTTATCAAATGGCACATCGTTTCAGGAAAGGTTTGCAATTTACAGAATCGACAGATCTTGTCAGTTGTTGTGTCTTCACTGTACATTGCTTACTTTGATTTGTTAGGCCAGAAATGGAGTCTCAGACGGAGAATTAGATTCGCATAGGTAGGATCAGGGAAGGAGTTTAGATATGATGGTAATTCATTAAACGATTGTGCTTAAAAGCACCCACTTTGAATATTGAATATGAAAGACACTTCTCCCAATTATTAATCCAGTCCTGTTGGTATAATTTTATCTTTGCTTTGTCTGGATTTTGCACTAGCAACGCAATGGTTGTATTGGGAGATTCGAGGTCGTCTATGCAATTATTTTTCCAATTTTGTAGATGACCAGAATATGGGACTGTTAGAAGGTCACGCACAGCAGGAAATAGATTATGGTGGTCATCAGCATGTATTATCGATTTCCTAAGGGTTGCAATGGATTGCCAAGCTACAATTGTTGCTAAAGAAATGAGACTCATCTCAAAACGTATTATTGCAATCAATATATTATTCGGGAGTGAGAGTATTTTTTTCCAAAATATACTTCCCAGAATATCCCATCTGTGAGGTGTAATGAGGAATTTGGCCGGTGTACCATAGGTAATGATTGGCTCTACCTTCTCTCTATAGAAAATGAAGGATGGTTGATTGAAAATTTGGCACATTTTCTCAGCAGGGCCTTCCCTTTCGTAACGAGTAGATTAATTCAATTTTTTTAATCCATTTTTATACAGCTGATCACTAGGATGGGTGTTTATGTTAACACCTAGGTACTTGTAATTTGAATTGAGAGAGTAGGAGTATTGGATAGGTTCCACTTGAATTTAAATCCTAGTTTTGGTGGATGATGATGAAAAACAAGGATGTTTCTGCGTATCTGTAAGGCTCACCTGATTCCCACGGAGGCGCTGGTCCCGGCTGAACTGTTATAGTCTCTTCAATTGAGAAGCGTAGAGCTCGGATGACTCTGGACTGGGCTTCCTCTTATTGATCGTCTGGCTTGCAGGGTAAGGTTTCTGCAGGCGGAAGAAAAAAGGGTTAATGACCGTTTGACTGGACTTCCTCCTCACTAATCGCCAACTCTCCGAAAGTCCAATGTCCTGGTGAGCTCTCACCTTATGCGTATAAATGCTGGGCTCTCCATCCTGCGACTTATGCAGGGGTGCGTGGGTTCCAGTTACGTCACTGGAGGTCCTCAAAGTCTTTTGTGGCCTTAGAAGTGGCACAGGTGCTGAGATGCCAAAAGGTGATGCCGCCGTTACTGCACGAGCGGATGCCAGTAGGTATAAAGAGTTTATAGTCTTGAAGAGATGGGCACCTTTAATGAAGTCTTTGCATTGTCTTTTTCAGGTGCCTGGATGCTGAGGGCGTGGTCACTGAGAGCACGACACGTGCGGTTGTACGTAGGTATGGGAATTTCAATGACACCTCAATAATGTCCCTTGTTTTCTGTTTTCAGGTGGGCGTTGTTCGTCCGTTGCCGTTGCACGTGCGAAGTACGTGAGTATAATGATCTGTGACCTTATTATAGCACCTCTAACAATGTTCTTTTCTTATTTGCAGGTGTTGGGACCTTGCGGGCGTTTTCCCAGTCGCAGATGCACGTGGGGAAACACGTAAGTGTTAGGCTTTCTTGCAGTCTTTAATGGCACTTAAATAATGTCTTTTCTTGTTTTCAGGTGCCGGGCTGCTGCGGTCGAAGAGATCGTAATCCGCGCACAAAAGCAGGTAAGAAAAGTAAATGCGGCTGCCTTCACCCGATTCCTACTTAACAATGTTCTTTGTCTTTACAGGTGCCGTTAGGCTGCTGAAGAGAAGGCCGCGAAGAATCCGTGAAAGCACAGATGGATCAGGTAAGCCAGCGCGGCTGCAAACGTGTTGCAACTTGCTAACCTTATGTTTCTTTTGCTTGCAGGTTCTGCCGGTGTCTGGATTCCTGGATGGTAAGTATAGTTCTCGTGTCTTTCTTCCACAGGTTGCTGAGCTGAAGCTGGAGATGTCACTGGAATGCTGGAGCTGACTCGGTGAGCGTCCTGCTGCAGATGCAGAATAACGCGAAGCACGTTTTCCCAATCGGGTGTGGTTTAAATAGTGTTGGAGTGATTGGGTGTCTTCCTCCTCAGCCTCGCCCAGGTAAAAGAGTTCCTGTGTTCCAGAGCTAAGGAGTGGCACCAGCCCCAACCAGGTAAGAAAGTAGTCCCAGTTCAGGGAATAGTTCCTCCCAGCAGAAGGCTGGGGACTTCATCCTGCCAGCATTCGCAAAGGTGAGTATGCAGCATGGTCTGCTCCAGGTAGGTCCACCCAAGCACCTTTGAGCCTGGCGCCAGAGGTGCCAGTACATGGTCCATAGGGGTTTGCTGGAGCCGGGGACGAGGGTCGTGAGCCTGCTTCCGGGGATGCTGGGCTTGACTTGGCTTCTCGGGAGCAGTGCTCATGACAGTATCGGGCTAAAGTGTTGAGTTTCCTTTGAAGCCCAATCAGAGTATTGTCCAGGATGATCAAATCATCTGCATAGAGAAGATAAGGAATTTGGACTTTTCCTAATTTTGGAGGAAACGAGCGTGTATTTTCAAAACTAGTGTAGATGTCACTAATATCAAAATTAAATAATATTGATGCTAATGCACATCCTTGTTTAAGCCCATTGTTTGTTTCAATCTTATCAGTTAGCATACCTTTTGTATTAAGTTTTATTTTTATAGAAGTGTTAAAATATAGTTGATGAATGAAATGTATAATATAGGAGGGGCAGTTGGGTTTGCGTAGTTTGGACCAAAGGATTTCACGGGAGACAGCATCAAACGCTTGCTTGAAATCGATTAGCGCTAGGTATAATGGTTGTCTAGAACTAAATGCTTGATTTTTGAGTACAGTTAGTATTAGGAGCTTCACGGTGGTGCCAATTCCTGGCACAAAACCTGATTGATGTTTGTCAAGAAGATTATTTTGCGGTCTGCCACTTTAAAAAGTCTTGCATTATTAGTGTTGCAAAAAGAAAATCCTGCAGCGTCTAAGAGCACTATAAGTCTCTAATTATTGGGAATGTTATGGTCTCCTTGTTTAAAAATTGGAATCACAATTGATTCCCTCCATGATTGTGGTGTCAGGGATGAGGATCTCATTTGCCCAAAGATTATCTTGAGAATTTGTGCCCATTCTTCCGGATGTGCTCTTAGAGTAGCGTTAGTTAGTGCGTCAGGGTCAGGGGCTCTGGAGGCACTCAATTTCTTAATTATTTGAATTTTATCTAGTCTGTCAAAAGAGAAATCCAACAAATATTTTGAAATAAACGCAGGCACTGTAGAGGACCCCGTCATATTGTAAGAGGCACATAAAGCAGTGCTTACAGGGGAAATGATTGCCTGTACCTCCAACAAAGGAAAAGAGCACTATAGGAAAGTGGTAGAGGCAGAGAAAGAAGTAGAGAAATGAGAAATTAGTTATATACTGGACACCACCAAAGAAACACACTGCTCTCTTCTGAAAGCTAGAGAATCCCTCGACAATACGGCGCTAGATAATGCAAAACAAGCACACAGGGAATCAAGTGCTAGGATCTGCGAATGTGGTGATAAAGCGGGCAAGTTACTGGCCTGGTTAGAGAAACGTGAAGAAGGGCATCGACATGTCAGACAGATTATTGACAGCCAAGTTGGGCCGGCCAATCAGACCCGGATATAGCGGAGGCGTTCACCAATTGTTATGCCACTCTCTACAAGGCCCTAACATCTCTAACTGATCCGTCCTTTCTAGATTAGATTGAGCTTCCGCAGTTGTCGGAGCAGCAGAGAACACACCTGAATAGAGATCTAGAGGAAACAGAAATTGCAGAGGCCCTGGCCCAGCTTCAATCCGGGAAAACATTGGCTCCTAATGGATTCCCAGTCGAGGCCTGGAAGAAGCTGGGCAGCAACAAAATGGCGAACCCCCTCCATAAAATGTTTCTTGTGGCTAAGGAACAGAGCACTCTCCCGCCAGGCCTGCAGAAGGCCAGCATCGTAGTTATCCCTAAACAGGGCAAGCCCCCCTGAATTATGTACATCATATAGGCCAATATCGCTTATTAATAGTAAGGCCAAAGTCCTGGCCAAACTACTCGCTATCAGACTCCAGTTGGTTATATCCTCCCTAGTCCATCCCGATCAGCATGGCTTTAGGCCACACAGGTCAACAAGAATAAATATACGGCGACTTCATTTATTGCTAGAACGGGCCCAAATTCTTGAGTCGCCACTCGCCCTCCTTGGGATTGATTTCGAGAAGGCGTTCGATTCAGTGATATGGGGAAGCCTCTGGGTGACGATGAGGCGCATGGGCTTTGGAGAAACCTTCCTGGGCTGGGTCCAACTCCTATACGAAGCTCGGCATGCAGTGGTCAGGGTGAATGGTTGGTCCTCCAGGACCTTCCCATTGAGCAGAGGTACACGGCAGGGCTGTCCACTGTCTCCCCTTCTCTTTGCATTGGTAATCGAGCCACTGGCCCAGTGGCTTTGACAGGTTGCCACATGGTCTGGGTTCAAGTAGCCATAGGGAAGAGAAGATAACGTCTTCCTCTACGTGGACGACCTATTAATCTATCTGAGTGACCCGAACCACGCCTGTCTGATAATAACCCAAATGTTAATAACCTTTGGTGAGTTCAGCGGTTTGAAAGTAAATTGGGGAAAATCAGTTATTTTCCCAGTGAAGGGTGGTGCCTTGGCAATTGCCCGCGAGGGCCCATATTGAGTGGAGAGGGAGATTTTTCGATATTTCGGGATATGGGTCTCTGGGAACCTCTCAGAATATGTGTTCCGTAATTTGCACCCCTTGACCGATCGCTTTGCGGAGGACGTGAAACGTTCGATGCTCCTTCCCCTTACGCTTATGGACAGGGCGGCACTCTTTAAGATGATGGCACTCCCACGTTTCGTGTATGTGCTCCAGAACGCCCCACTAGCGATACCGGCCTCAGAGTTTATCAGAGTGGAACGCCTCCTCAGGAAACTGATATGGAAAGGCAGGCAGCCCATTATAGCATTGACCACGCTACAAAGATCCATCTGGGAGGGTGGTATTGGAGTCCCGCACCTCCAGTCTTATTACTGGGCCAGTCAGTTAATAGTGGTCAATGATCTGCTCCATGGGGACCGCAAACTCCCACACATTAGGGCAGAGACACCCATTTGCCCAGACTGCCCTGCCACTTGCTGCGCTGTACCAGATCCCTCCTAGACCTCCCCCACAAACGATGTTGTAACATATCGCGGTCAACTGGAGGCAGGCACACATCCACATAAGCTGGGGGAACAGAATAACTCTGGCGCAGCCATTGTGGCATAATTATATGCTCACTGAATTACGTAAACTTGCACCATGGGCTCGTTGGATGGAGGCTGAGATAACCACGGTAGGGGATATTATAGTCGATGAGGCTATCATCCCGTTCGAGAGGCTGCAACAAAAATGTGGGATTCCTGCGATTGAACACTATCACTACATAAAAACGAAAGCACGCCCTCAGTAGACACTTGCAGGCACTCACTGATGAACCGGACTGTACACCTCTGGAGCGCAACCTATTCCCACAACAAATCCCCACTAACGTCACCTCTACTCTATACAAGGTTATAACTGCCTTCGCCACTCCTGAGATGGCTAAATGGGAGAAGGATGTCAGCACCATAGAACTGGAGGATTGGATCGGGTGCTTATGCATCTGCGTGAAATTGCAATAGACTCAAAAATCCGACTGGTACAATTTAAGATACTTCACCGGGTGTACTACCCCTGCGTGGCCGTGTTCGGCTGCAGGCGCTCTCCTGATCCTAACTGCTTGAGATGCCGGGGGGAGGAGGGCACTTTCATTCATATCCTCTGGGAATGCCCCCGGATTGAAGCCTTATCGACACAATGCTGCCACAGACTGACAAGTATACTGGGTCGCACGGTGCAAGTAGAACCAGCAATGTTGTTTCTATGGGTCCAAGATGAAAATATTGTGAACAAATGGGAGGGTGTCTTCCTGTCCACGCCAATGGGTTTCATAAAGAGAGATATAGCACTGAAATGGGGATCCCCGGAATGCCTGACCCTGGGTCAATGGTCCGCTGAAATGGACAGTTGAGCTGTGAAGGAACAGAGAATATATACTGCACGTGGATGCCTGACGAAAGCTACCAAGATATGGGAAAAATGGGAGGAGGGGGCGGACTGAGAACGCTTGCAACAAGAGGGGAGGACGAATGGGAATGTATTAGGGTGTGCAGCAAGAACTATGTGTCCACAAGGATGAACGTGAAGTGGCATGACACCAACGGCCTTTGGGCCCAATTAAAGTTACAAAGGGGGGGTTGGAAAGTTGTTTGTATGTTGTATAATTGTAACAAAAAACAATAAAATGTTGTATTAAAATAAAGGTAATTTAGTGACATCAGAAGGGTTGGTTGACACCATTGACGAATTGGTCTGGTCTTTGCCAAGAAGCTTCTCAAAGTGAGCAGTCCATCTTGCTTCACTAGTTGGATTCAGTTCGATAGAATTTTGAGATTTTAAACTTTGATTGTTTATAATGCGCCATACTTCGCCCGCAGATATTTTCATCAGGGCATTAAACATATTTTCAGTATTAGCTTGTTCTGAGGCTTTCATTATTTGTTCAATTTCATTTCTATATTTGTTCTTAATTATGGATGTACGCTTGAGTTCATTAGGGTCAAGAGTTCTTTTTAGATCATGGATTGTAGCACTATATGAATGGGAATGGACATGATGATAACGCATAGTTGCGGGAGTGTATTGGGTCAGTGCTTGGATATAATCTACGTGTGTGCTTGAAGAAGTATTTAAACCCATTTTTACTGATTGCGTTGTGGTCTTTAAGTAAGAGTATAGTGCTCGGGAACCACTTTAAACAATGTTTTGCAATATGTATTTCTATAGTATGTGAGTAGACCTGAAAGGGTATTCGGTCATGAGGTACCAAAAAGTTTGAAGTACTTTATGGTCACTTGACAGATTTGGCGTGACTTTAAATGAGGCAATCTTTTTCTTAGCATGTCTTGAGATAAATATATAATCTAATGTAGATGAATTATTGGCTCTGCCTCACGTATTAGCAGGGTGGCAGTCTCCGATTGTTGCTCCATTTAGTATTTCAAACTGCCTGATTTCCATTAAGGCCAACTATTCAGCTGCTTAAGTTTTTATTTTATTGGGATTGTTAGTCAGACAATTCATGTTGAAATCTCCCTCGATAATGGTCGTTTGAATGTGAGGATCCAAAAGAATAAGATCAAGAATGCTTTCGATTTTGGATATTTGTGTTCTGATGCTGAAAGAGGGTTACAATATACATTTATTATTATTGTGACTGGATAGAAAGGATGATTTGTATTTGTAGTTGTAATTTTTGTTGCCTGAATTCCAGGGTCAGGTGATAACCATGGTTGAAGGTTAAGTTGAGAGGAATGTTTAATGGAAGTCAGCAGACCAGACGCTGGGTGACCTTTTGCAGCTTTGCTTGCATGTATTACTGAAATTTGATAGTCTGCCCAAGTTGGATCAGTCAGGAGCCAAGTTTCCTGTAAAAGGACAACATCAAAAGTATTTAGAAATTGTGCCTTGCTTGTTAAAAAGTGACTGAAACCTCTTGTATTCCAATTTGCTAAAGGGCACATACGTTGATTTGGTTTGTGTCTTTGCTAGTGAGATTCAGTATTAGCAGTTTGTTTGTTATGTGTTGTGACCCATTGCCATTTTGATTTCGCGGCTAGACTATCGACTGAAAGTTGTGATATCGGTTGATTTTTCAGGGAACACGGTCAACATCGTTGCTCTACATTTTGAAAAGGAGGATTAAAACTTGATTGAGTAGTTCCCTGCTGAGCCTACTGACAAGAGTTTGTTGGCTTTAGAGGAGGAGGATCAACAGCCTCAAGTAGCAATCCTATTAATTTCAGATTATGTCTCTGGCTCCAGATTATGTTTTTACTATTCTTGATGGTAAAATATTTTCAACTGTGTCTTGGATTGATGGATTAAGGTATCTCACTTGTTCAATGTCATCTGATTTAACATGTTGTAAAGCTTGTATTGTATTGAGTATTGTCAATATTGTGGCTCGGTGAGGATATGGGTCAGAACCCAACTCTATCTTGCATTGTGACCAGTAGGTTTTCTTAGTCTAGCCCAGATGGAATTGAGAGAGATTGATTGGCTTATTCATCTGTTCGAGCTGGGTGGCAGAAATGTGGGTTCTTAGTGTTCGCTCTGAGGTGTAGTCAGGCTCAGCAGCCAAACTGGGTTGCTCATTTCTGTTTGGTTGACAGGAAGATTGAGAAGACTCAAAACATTTCTTGTCTGTGCTTATGGGTTGTTTCAGTGGGCAAGATAAGGTATCTCTGCCCTGTTGAAGAGTTTTAAATGTTGTCATGTCAACATTTATGTTTACACAGAAGTTTTGTTTTAAATTGGTAGCAATTGCCTTATGAGCGTGGAGACTGTGGTGAAAAATTTCAGTAATTGGGATGGAATGAGTGGAATACACAGGCATATTCATTAAATTATCAGCTGGATTGTTGGAATCATTAGCCACATTAATAGGATGCGCAGAATTTCCCACTAAATCAATAACACTTTCAGATTGAGAAATCAGCTTACCTTGTGAGGCTGCCATTTCAGGTTCTGGAGGGAGAGCTTGATTCTGGCCCATCATACTAGCCAGAAGAACTGGGCTTGGTGCTATCAATGGGGTTGCAAGAGTGTTCTGGTGCTAGGCCAGTCTTTGACAAACTCCTTTTGTAATGTGAAATTATTTTGTTTTGATTTTTATTCTTTTTCTTAGGTTCAACAACAATCTCAGACGTTCGTTTCCTGTTTCTTTTTTTTTCTTCTAGTATTTGTGTTATTGTTGGACATCGAGCTTCCAGCATGAAAAATGGCATACGTGGAAGCTTTGCTGTTCAAAATACGAGAACTTGCAGGGCTAGCGGTTTCTACAAGTACTGAGTCCTGGTTCTTTGGTTAAGAGGATGTTATTATCGTGATCGAAGAAGGAGACGGTATATGGTCAATCATGGTACTCTCCATCCTGACCTCTGGCGACCTCATTAAAGGTATGTCTACAGATGTAATACATGCATGATGGATGGGTTTGGTCGCTTTGACTGTAATGTTTGCATTCCAAGCGAGCCAATTCATTTTGGTATTGAGAGATTGCAAGAAGTTAGTATTGGTTGTAGTTTTCCTCTCAATTATTTCATTGGGCCTCATTACGACCTTGGCGGAGGACCATGGCGCTATAAGCACCATGGTCCATGGCGCTAAGGTGCCAACTCCGCCATGGTGGTTGGCGGACTTACCGCCCCATTCCGACCTTGGCGGGGCGGTAAGTCCCCAATCCCCATTTTACCCTTCCCCATTCCCATTCTTACCCCATAGGGCATAATGGGAGTGGGGAAGGCGTTAATTACGCCACCGTAAATTACGGTGGTGTAATTAACTCCATGGTCCCTTAGCGCCATGGATTTTAACGCCTGCAAAAAGCAGGCGTTAAAATCACCATGGCGCTAAGGGACCTCGTAATCAGGCGGTAAGGGTCGGCGCTGTTAATGCTGGCGTAAACCCCTTACCGCCCAGGTCGTAATGAGGCCCATAGAGCTTCGTGAGAGTTAAAAAAACTTGCATTGATTGCTGCAAGAGTAGATTCAAGCGATTGTGCAGTAGATAAGGGAAAGCCAACAGAGGGACGGACAGCAGGCAACCATGGAGGATTCAAGGTCAGATGAGGAGTTGTTCTGAAGTGCATCGTCATTTGTGAATAATGGCGGTGATTTAGATAGACGAGATGATAGCTCAGGAGGTAAGAATGAATTGAGATTTATGGATGAAGAGTGAATCTGCGTGTCAGCAAGATGGAAAGAAGAGTGTACAGTGTGTGTGACTCCATTAAGTGGCAGAGTGCATGATTTATAATTTGATTGAGCAATACGTTTGCCCTGTTTTTTAACCACTTGTGAATATAATAAGGGTATTGCAGAGGCGTCAACAGTATTAACAGATATTGCAGTTTGAAAGGAGGCATGGGAATCAGGGAGTAGAGGCGGCGTATGAAAGGTTTCAGATTCCCGACTCTGCTATAGCTGAAGCTGGAAAAACTATTATAGTTTTATCTGATAGCAGTTGGTTAGAATCTGACAAATAGGAAAGCTGACTCGAGCTAGGAAGGTGTGCGCTAGGTGGCAGATTACTTGAGATCTGAGTGGAGTCCCATTTCGGGTGGAGGCTGGGACTCTTCACTTATGATCAGGAAATTTATAATTTCAGATTTGGATTTGCCATTGATTTGGGAGGAGGGAGAGACAAAAGCTTGATTCCTCATTTTATGAGAGAGAATGGATTGTTTAGTCACGAGGGCACGTTTCTGATGCGACATGCTGGAAGTGAGGCGAAAACGTGACATCTTTGTTATTTATTTGCTTGCGCAGTATTTCTTCTCAAGTTTCGCTATTAGCGTGGAAGGAGCGATGTAATTAAACGCAGCTTGAGCAAACCAACTAGGGTGGAAACTAATTGGTGCTTGATTCAACGTTTTGTATCTTTAACATGGAATCAGGACTTAATGTTGAAGTAACGTGAGTTAGTATGAGTCAATATGAGGAAATAAAGCTTAATATTCCAGCGCCACACTGCCCCAACGATCAGCAGTCAGCTATACTCAGCAGTACTCGGGCTGGAGCACGCGCGCTGGTGCGTGCGTCATCCTGATTTTATAGAAACCACACGAAAGGGGGTTTGGTTACAAAAAAAATGAAAAAACAGCGTGTTAGTGTAAATTAAAAGTGTGAGAAGAAGTCCATAATAGTCCTTTAACATCCAAGAGTATATATTATACCCGGCACGTGGAAAAGAAACAAGAGTTCAGCAGCTTGTGCACATAGCATCCGGGTTGAAAGTGGATGTCCGAGGCAGCAAGCAGCAGTCAGCTATACTCAGCGGTACTTGGGCTGGTGCTATTACACGCCTTGTCTCAATGGACTTTTATTTCAAGGTTGGCTCCATCCTTAATGAAAAGGCATTTCCCCTTTAAGTCTAATTTAAGTCTAATTATTTATTTAATGAACAAAAGTGAGGGGTAGAAAGGCTGATTTAGTAACACATAGAGGAACATATGTTTAAGAAAATAATAATTTTCCTCTTTATTCCTTTCCATTTCTTGCTCTTCAGATTTTATTCTTCAGCTTAGACAAATTTGTCCTCAACCACATCTTCCCTTGAGATTTGGATCTTATAGGCAACACGAGAGATCTTTACTCTGATCTAAAAATCACCTAACTAAGAAGGTAAAAACTTCTCCTTAGCTTGGTTTCTTTGAAAATTGTATAAATAAACCCTGTCACCCGCCTCATACTCCAATTATGTTGTCTTGAGGTTATAGTAAGACCACATTCCTTCAGTAGGCTTCTCCAGATTGTGTTGGGCATATGCAAAAACATGCTTTCAGTGCTTCCTCAAGTTCTGTTTGTATTCATGAGTAGTTGAGGCATTTATCAATGTCTGCTCCTGAGTTCTTTAAAGCAGATTAGGAGGTAATACAATTTTTTGTCCTGTCATTAATTCAAATGGATCCGCTACAAAGAACTATATTGTCCTCTATTTAGGGGCTGTGTGGATGAGGACTGAAACATTCAATATACGAGATTTACCACAAAAACAGCTTCCTCCCTTCAAGCTTTAGGGTTGTTCTCAATATCCACCTGACACTTACACAAACACATATTCAAACATTAATTGAGGTGAAGATACATGGATCTCAGAAAATATGCATATTTTAATGTTTATAAAACACACAATTTGAATATGTGTTTGTGAAAGTGTCAGGTGGATATCGAGAACAACCCTAAAGCTTGAAGGGAAGCTGTTCTTGTGGTAAATTTCGTATATTAACTCAAATGGCAACCTCTTGCTGGCAGAAGAAGGTGTCAATCGAATAGCCATCACGACTAACAGCAATTGGATGCCCCAACCTGGTCAAGAATCAGCCAAACACTTCTAAAAGCTACTCACAATGGTTTTGTTTTATAGCTCCACACCACTGCTCAATGTTTGGCATTAAGCAATGTGGAGTTTTCTTTTTAATCCTAGAATTTTCCACATTTTAGTCATCACCTTACTCGTAAAATGACTACCTCTGTTGGACTCGATCCTTTGAGGAAGACCGAAACGAGACACAATGCGGTTGATCATCAAAGTGGCAGTTGTCTCCGCCTTACAATTTGGGGCAGGAATTCAGTCAATCAACTTTGTGAAGATGTAAGTCACGGTCAACATTTATTTGTTTCCTCTGGAAGAACGAGTTACTGGTCCCATGAAGTCTACTTGCAAATCGGACCATGGTAATGTCATTTCTCTATTCAGTAAAGGAGTTCTATGCACATGTCACGCCTGGATACTCCCGGGGAACTCTCCCGGGATCCCTCCTCACCTCTTTCTTCTGTTGATCGGTTCGGGGTTTATCTTGTCCCTTTTCTTCGTTTTTCACCTCCTTGGTGTTTTGGGTTCTTACTCTTCTTCTCGCGCAAATAAGGACAGGCTCTGCTGGAGGCCACCTTGGCAGGATATAGACCCCTGACCAAAGGGAACTCCAGGGAGCCAGCCTCCGAAGCAGGGAAAAAGCACTTGGCACCAAAAAACCCTGCTGTAAGAGTTCTGCGGTTGAATGTATAAATCCTTGGAATTGGAACAATCTCCAGTACTCGGAGGTCGGGAATGAGAATGGAATCCGACAGGAACAGATTCACTACTGAGGCAGAAGGCAGGTAGAGGTCTGAGCAGAAAAGGAGCCACAGAGGGGACCAATGGATACCCGGAAGTAAGGCGGAAAATGGAAAAAAGGGGAAAGAATGTCAACAGTGATGGCAGTACGAGCAGAAGCTCAGAGAAAGGAAAGTACAGACACGGACAAGTAGAGAAACCCAGTCCGTGGCACAGCAACCAAAGAGAGGTAAGCGGGAGAGCCGATGAAAGGATAGTATTTAGACGTACCGATAGAGCGGTAACAGACGAGACGAGACTCGATGAAAACAGAGCCACAGAGAAGCAAGAGTGGCAAAAATACAAAGGCTAGACTAGACAAGGCAACAGTAGGCAAAGAGACAAAAGGCCGGTACAGGAAGGAATCCTGCACAGGGAGGTATCACAGCGGGCTGGAGAGAAACATCTAGGAGAGCTGCAGCGGATACCAGGAAGTAAGATATAACGCCCGAGCTGTGGGTTTGGCTCATTGTTATAGCAACCTTACTGGCGGCGGCCATGTTGGGAGAGGACTAGACCGCATGTGTTTCTTCTCAGATAACCATTCTCAATACCTGATTTATGGCGAGTGATACAGTGCACGCCATAAGCCATAAGTGCCAGGGCTACCGCATGACAGCACAGGAGCACTCTCTAGGAACTGAGCACACATGAGAGATCCCTTTAATTAGATACTGCGCTCCTAGCCCATGTGTGGCCACTAAGCAACATCTCACAATATCTCAAGCACCTTTTGAAATCCTGTATGACCAACAGAGGCAGTGTTATGGACATGGTTCAGCATCGAGCTTCAGAATGAGGTAGGTACCACCCACTGGTGATACCCAGATTGAGGTTTCCTCACCAACAGCCCATCTTTAAACAGATTCTGAAATGTAATCAGAATACAAAGGTATTCCATTCCTTCATAGTCTATTTTTACATGAGGAAATCTGACTCAATCGTTTAAATATTTATAGAGTTTCATAATAATGGGATCCTCTTTTTGAGCAGTGATCAAGTTTGCATCAGCAATATCTTTGCTCCACTGAGCAATTGTAAGAACTGTCAGTGCGAGTTTGTGACCTGGATTTCTCCCAGGAGGTGTTCCATATCTATGAAGTTCCCTGTAGTTCTCGTGTTTTGGCCAACCCGATCAGCCAAGCCATTTCCAGTTTTATCAGGACTCGCTATCTTTGAATGTTCTTTGACCTTTTTCCAGTAGATGGGAATTTAATTAGACATCACCCGATCATCAATAGTCTGGATAAATATACCATGTTTTAATGGTTTATTATTTTCACAAAGCATGCCTCTGTTTCACCAAGTAACCAGGTGTTCCACAAACCCATTTCACACATAATCATAATCAGTGATAATCACCAGTTCTGTGAGATGGTGTTCTACTGCAGTTTGGAAGGCTTGGTAAATTGCTATCAGTTCTGCCACCTGACTGCTTTGGGGACCTATTTTGTAACCAACAGAGGGTCCAATAAGATCATTTACCCAGGCATGCCCAATGCCAGCAACCAATTCTTTCCCTCCCAGCTTTGTAATATGATAGGAACATCCACCCACATAAACTGTGGGTATCGCCTGACCAGTGTTTTCTTCATGCACCTTGTGTGGGGACACCATGTATGCATCCATATTATTATTGGTGATAAGACTTTCATCCTCAAGACTGTTGTTCAGCACAATCATGTAAGTCTGCCAATCCTTGGGATAGGCGGCTCTTCTTATTTTGTCCGTTCCTGACCTACACAGGAAAGCCCTGCATTGCTAGAATCCAAGAAGTGATTCTTGAATTATAGACATACCCAGCCCATATTCTATCACTTTGTAGATATTGTAATGGCTGGTGGGATGTCTCTACTATGATGTGTTCCCCTGTGTGAACATAGGCTTCTCTTCAATTGCTTCACGCCTCGGATTGTGCTCCCCCCACTCCCACTTTACCCTGGCCTTCAAGCAGTGGACCAAAGCTTGAGTGATCTCTGCATAATCCTCAATTCATATTTTACTATAGTTAGTCAGGCCAAGGAGGCTTTGCAATTCACGCATCGTTGTGGTGTTCTTTAGTTTGAGTAGTGCCTCAACCTTCTTTTTATGGGGATTGAGACTCTCCACTGTTATCTAGTGTCCCAGAAAAGTCACTCTGGTTTTGTACCAATGTGCTTTCTGTAAGGACAATTTTGCACCAGCTTTTTGCAGCTGGGTAAGAACATGTCTTATTTCTACCAGATGTTCTTCCACAGTTGAGCTTTTGATCAACAGATCATCCACATAAGCAAATGTTCCTCTTTTGCTCAGATCAGGCATAGCCTTGTGAAGGAAAATGTTGAACTAATTTCTTGAATTGATGTACCCGAAGGGAGTCTGGGTTTAAGTATATTGTTGCCTGCCGAAGGTATAGGTAAGCTTCCACTGATCTTCCCTTTTCATGGGTACTGTCCAAGAACCGTTTGTCAATGCAAGAGCTGAGTATACTCTTCATCCTTGGATATGTGTCAATCCATGTTTTGTTGATATAGGGAAGATGCCACCTTGACATGGGGACCCATTTATTCAGCTCTCTCAGGTGAGCACAAAGTCTCCATTGTACCATGTTGTTTAACGGTACTGTGGGTAGGACGAATTATGCCATGGGATTCCAGGTTTCTGATACTCTTTGTGAATGATTCCATGGACGGGAGAGGCAACCGGTATTGTCTTACAAAAACACAGGAGCCATTTCAGGGTCAGTTGGTATTGTTGTTGCATGAATAATTGTATGTCCACAATCATAGGAGTCAACTAAGAAGATACTCTGGAAATCTCAAAATACCTGTCTCAGTTGTTGTCACTATTCATCGGTTTGACAGGCATCAGACAGACTGATCTGTTCTTCGACCATCTACTGAAAACGCAGAAACAGCTCTGGTGTCGATATTTCAGAAGTATTCTCTAGTTGGGTGGAGAGTTTTATTTTAATGGTACATGAGGTTCAATGGATTCAAGATAGTAATTATGAACTTTAAGTACTATCTTGTCTTCCAAAATGTCACAGGTAACACCTTCTACCCCGGGCATGAAGAATACACCAAGGAATGTCCCCTTGTCGGGTGTTGATCTTTTCTGGTTGAATACTGTCTGTTTTTTCATAACAATTTTCAGGAATCCTTTAGGATGGAGGCTACCTTTACTGTTTCTGGACGTTCAGGGTTTACAATATCTGTGATATTGCATTTACTTTTTATCTAAGTGTTTCTTCACACTTCTCAATCTCTTTTTCTACATTCCCAGATTCAGGGTTTCCTATTTACACCCATTTTTCTTAAGGAGGTGTCACTCCATCTCTGAAATAGAATACTTTCTTTTCTGGGTGTCCTGCGTACTCCTCTGTCTCAATAGTGACACTTCTATTTTTCTTTTCTTGAAATGTCACTCTTTTTCTCTGTTCTTTTGATTCTAGTACCCAGTGGAAAGTGCTGTCGGTACTATTTTCTTGCCTTTCTTTATTCAGTGTCTGTTCTATGGGTCAGAAAGGAAGCTTCCTCTACAGTTTGGCATATCTTTTTTATTCCTATCCCCTTTTTCTTTCTCCACTAGGATACAATTACTTGGATAGTTTGCCTCTTGTCATTGTCCCCCCAGGCACCTGACCCAGAGTTTTGGGCACTTTGGAGAACACTATTATTCTGAGGGTTCTGTTGGGTCCTCAACATGTGTCCAATGTTCTCGATAAATCGCTTGACCTGTCGCTTCAGCTGAGAGATTCTCCTGCCTTATAACAATAGGGTGGTCTTTGGTCATATGTTTTCTGTGCCTTGCAAGGGTGCCCCTGCATAATTTGCTCCTTCCTAAAAATCTTACTCGGGTATGGGTGAAAGCTACTGTAACCTTTATTTCTGGGTCTTTACTCTCCTTGATTCTGGGCCCTATTTTCATTGAATCTAGAAGGAAATCTTTTTTGTACAGTTTTATTTGGAGGGGGTGTTGAATTTCTTTCCTTTGAGACTTTTTCAGTGGTAGGCGTTGAATTTGATTTGGGAGTTTTGGGATTCATTTTGGACCTCGTATATCCTAGTAGCCTGTCAAATCACCCATTCAAGAGTTTGAAAATCATTAAAGTCCCTCACCATTAAGGTGATTATGTATTTCAGGTGGGCATGGAACAATTTGCAAATAAACTCGCTACTGTTAGAATTTAACCATCAAGAAGTTTGTGCACACTTCAACTCTTGGGAAAACTCTCAGAGATTGGTCCTCACCACAAACCATATTGTATTCAGCCTTGTAGGCCTCTTGTGGGTTTCTATGAGTAGAAAAATGTTTTAAAATGTCTGCCTCATAGGTAGACTATTTATGGTGATTTTCATCTTCCAGCCCTGCAAAGAAGCTGGATAACTCAGGAGAAAATGTACATTTGACATAATCTATGTTTTTAAAATCATTCGGTATTCAAATGAGGACATAATTTGCTCATAAAGCTCTAGATGTTCCAATACAGAATATTTGGCATTTTTATGATAAGAGGTCATAAAACATGTGTTGCCTTTTATTTGTTTAAAACAGTCTTTGATGTAACCCTGTTGAACCTATGTGCCTGAGTCCACTCATCCTCTGAGTCAGAGCTACTGCTGGAACCCCATTCCCTATTGCCATCTGGGTGCTGCCTACTGTTCTGATTTTGGGAATGCCTTCCAGATGCACTGGACACAGGCTTCGCCCTTTGTTCTTTCCTCTGGGATTTCTCAGGGTTATTTTGCCAGGATCCCTTTTTAGAGGTTGTCTATTATGGGAGTTCTGCTTCTGAGGGCTGAAAATAAACACTGTCTCTTCTCCTGCATGGCCTAGAATAATTCTCCCATTCTTCTTGATGAGACGAGACTTTTAAAATGCTCTTCCTTGGCTGAAGCTTTTGTCTTTACATGACAGCTAAGTGGGCTAAATTGTTTCTCTGCAACATCATTTTCTGTAGTTCCAAATCTCTCAATCATTCATTATATTTTTCCTCAAGGCCAGACGTATCGTCATTTCCATTTCTGTCTCCTTCTGACATGCTGAATGGGTCACACTACCCACTTCTTTCTGGCAAATGTGAGATGCCATCCATAACAAATAAGGAATGCTCTCCTTCCTTGTCAGAAATATTTGGGAGAGACACCTCTGATCCTGCCTGTACGAAGTTACAGGTGGTTGGAATGAGGCCTTTGGCAAGGGGGAATGATCTGCTTTGCCAAAGTACTTGCCTCTGGTGGTTTTCTGCTTGGTAATTGTAGGTCCATTTTGTAGTCCCTTACTTCCTGATATAATTTTTAATTTTATTCTATTTCAAGAACTAGTTTCTACTTACATTGGACTAACTGCTCTCTTAAATCACATATGCTGGTCTGGTTAGCTACCAGCGTTTTTCTATGGGAAGTCAACAAGTCCATTTGATCTTCCAGTTCCTGCTGTACTCATTAATTCTTGCACTCACAATCGTGAATATCGTTAGACGTTTCCTGATTTGTTTCTTGCCAAAGCAGCATTTCCCCATTAAAAGTGCTCTTTTAGTTGAACCGTCTTTTTCAGGTCAGCCTCTATTTGTTCCAATTTTTCCTGCAAATGCAAAGTTTCCTCTTTCACATGGGCTAATTCTTGGGTAGAGACTTGGTTCAAACACTAATTTTCCTGTGCCTCATGGAATTTCTGAAGCAGTTTCTGTTTCTCATGCATTAGAGCATCACATGCTTGTGTGATCTGATCTTTCTGCCTTTTTGTGACACTTAAATTAGTCAAATTCATTTTGGGACTCAACTTCCTTAAGAATTTGTTTGTTGTTTTCTTGTTTTAATTCTGGTAGGTCTAATTATAATTTCACGCTGTTATCTAACACAGCCTTTTTATACAGAGATTGGTCATTATATTCCCATTTTAACTGACGTTGAGCCTCCATGCACTGATTATAAGTGTCCTGGAGACTCAAAAACTGTGTCACGTGGTTCTGCAGCTCATTATGTGATGTCTTAATATTGGCATGCATTTGATCTATGACCATGTGCTGTTGTACTATGGATGCCTAATTGCTATGTTGAGTCAGGGCTAGAAATCTGCTCTTGTTGACTTGCTCATATGGTATTTCTGGCTCAGGGCATGTCTGAGGATAAAAGCTTTTCTACAGTGTTACTTCTGTCTACTATTGAGAAGTTTTCAGACCTGTAGCCCTGTCAAGTATTAGATTATTTCATTCAGCAAGGCCTAGAAGATGGTATGAATAAATTTGCCTTGAGCAGGACCACAGATTAATCAGAATTGAAATCATATTTTGAAATGTTCACCCCTAACATACACACAGGGCAAGTAATAAAGCTCAACACTTAACTTTATAACACAGGCTGGTTTGCTGCTCCTGCTTGCAGGATGATCCTCATTTGAAATAGCCAGGGTTCAAAGAGTTCATTAGCTTGGGAAAGGACATTTGTTCTCCCATCCAGTATGCTGGGAGTTGGAAGTCTTTGCGAGTTGAAAGGATTCCAATATGTCAGAATGCAGTGCTTAAATGTTGGTTTTAGTCACCAATGCAGCATTTTAATGTCCCTACTTTCATAAAACACCACACTTCATATTGCATTTGCTCATCAGACTCCTATCAGTAGTCTATATTCTTAACATCTGTAGGGTTCCTACTCCTGTCACTTTATTTCTGAAAATATTACACCTTTTGCTTGCATGTGCATTTTTTTCTCAAACTGCCGTAAACAGGCCACATCTCACATTTTGTTTGCTCAAGTTAGAATCTTTATTCAGTGGACACTCCTCTAAAAGAGGATGTGATGTATCGGCTATAACAAATAGATCAATAACGAGAAAAAAACATGTGCAGTGTGTTCTCCCTTTGTTGGTGAGAATCATTAAATATACAATGAAGGTTTGTGGCGTGAAGTTAATGCAGGCGATATCACAAGAAGGTTTCGATCAATCCTCTATCCAATCATTTACATTACCAAAAACACTGACGGGATAATAGTAGAGGCAACACAATCTGCCACTCTATAAAGACAAAATCTACATAGAGAGGCATAGAAGAGTGTTAACAATGAAAAACACATGCAATCTCTCAGAGAAAGCAGCAATGCACATAAGCACATATTTGAAACATTCTCAACTCCATCCCGCGGTTCCTTGTTTGTCTTTTTCATTCACTTTCACTTTTTCTATCACCCTTACTCCTGAATTGTCTTGACTCCCTTCATCACTCTCTTTCTGTCTGTTCTTTCCCATTCCTCTGTCACTCTTTGTTCATACAAATTCCCTAATATGCTGTCTGTTCTCTCTACTTGTCAAAATATTCATCTGTGTCTCTGTTTTTCCCAATCGATCCTCTCTCTATTTTCTCCCCCTTTCTGTCCCTCCCTTTTGTTTTCTACTGTCTCTACCCCTCTAATTTTTTATGTTGTCTCCTTCCCACCCTGTCCCGTATTTCCCTTTCCTCTTTCCTCTACCATACTATCTATTGGTCCTTTATCACTCTTGATATGCATCTTCCCATTCTCTCCCTTCTGGTCTCTGCTCTGCCCTTCCCATTATCTTCTCCTTTTCCATTCCAGCATAACTCTTCTATGATTTTCTTTCCCATTCTGCCTGTTCTCTCTTTCTGTCTCTTCTCTATCTGTCTCTTCACTGTTCTTTCTCATTTTCTCTTGTTTCCATTCTTTCATCTCTCAATAGTCTTTGCTATTTCACCCCTGGGTACAGTACTCTTTAAACATGTCTTCCCTTCTCCCTGTCATCTCTTTCTCAGTATAAGTTGTTTCCTCTTATTCTTTATCCCCCTCACTTCCTGTTCTGTATTTTCCTCTTTCCCTTCTCCAATTCTCTTCCTTGTGAGCTGTATGCCCATTTCTCCCTTTGCGTTCTTTCTTGTCAACATCTCTACCTCCTGTTTTGTCCCCCTCTCATTCTGTCTCCTAGTACAACTCTTGCCCTAATGCTTGCACCGTCTTTTCTCTCCTTCACATTCTGGTTCTTCCTTCTTTGCTGTCTGTCACTCTTTTCTCCCTTTCATTCTCTCTCACCAATGTCTCACTTCTGTTGAATCTCTTTCCCTCTCTCCACCCATTCTGTGTGTGTGTGTGTGTCTCTCCTGTCTTCTTGTATGTTTTTCTTTCTTCCTGTTATATATGATTGTCTCTCTTCTTTTCTCTTCAACACTCTTTTTTCCTCCTGTTCGGTCTCTTATCTCCTCTATCCTTATGGTATATCTCCCTCCTTCCATCTCTCTTTCACTCCTTCTCCCTTCAGATCTCCTGCACTTTCTTGCCCTCCTCCTATTGTCTCCATTTGTTTTACTCGCTGTGATTAATTGCCATCTAGCAAGGGTAGAGTTTTATTAAATAATAAAATGCTGCAGGTAATTCCATCTCTGAAAGGGAAATCTGCTGATCAACCAGTGGCACAGAGCAGGTTAAGAGGTCACATCTGTCCACTTGCCAGCTGTAGTAACAGCCAAGCCTCTGCAGTGCAGCGACTGCATTAAAGATATGTACCTGTGTACTAAAACTATGATAATCATAAGTAACCCATGATGGTGGCAGGGTAAACTGTTAAATAAAGCTATGCCTGAGTAAATGTATGGTGCATGTTACTACTTATAATCATTTCAGCCACATTCAATTTGATATCACACATGTGCCAACCTGGTGGGCCCAGTTCAGCTGCGGAAGGGTTATGTGTATTTGTTCCAAGGGTCCCCCTGCCCACTGGCAGGACTGTAGCTTTGGGAATGACCTGTATTTGTTCCTTTATAAAGGGGGGTGGGTTTATTGTAGCCAGAGATCTGTACATGTTTTGAAAACGTTTGCCATCATTTTTCTCTCTGCCCGACTTTCTCTTTCCTGTCCTATCTACTTCCTGTAGCACAGAGCACTTTGGGCATGATGTCAGAAGGGCAATGTCCATTCATTTCAAGATCAGGGACTGGACCCTCAAAGAAGGCTAGCTTTAGTCCATTCACATGTGGGCCTAGGCCTGGTAATAAGTGGGTCTCACACTACTTATTTGAATCATCCTTTGGACTCCAAATCCAAAAGAAGATTTCATTGGTCCCAGCTGAGAGAGCACTCCTTTCCAGAGTCCTCCAGTTGCAAGATGAAGGCAAACTTTCCAAGCCAGAGGTGAGCTCTGTCACTGAACCATCCCCGGGGACCATTGGGGGATGACCACTGCTACCGGATCAAGACCGCATCTCTGCCAGCCTCCCTATTGCTTGGGACCTCACCATATTGCGGGATCAATAAAGGTGTGTACCAGCCTCCTCCATGGTTGGGAGCCCAGCAAAGGGACTAACGTTGGCCCTTGAGACCCTGGAGTGGGACGCACAGCATCAGTCAATTGCCTGTTCGACTCTGTTCACCGCTGCACCGTGCCACTGAAACGCATTGACACCTCGGCTCGAACCAAAGAAGTACTGCTGAATTGAATTGCTCATGTCTCCATCCAAAGGACCAGCCTTGTAATCGCCATGCCTGTAAGTGGATTCATCCATCCCTGGTGTCTCCCGAACAGTGACCTTTGCATAGCATAGAATCAACTCGCATTTGCATCTGGGTACCGGCTGATGACCCTCGAACTGCGACTGCCGACTGAACCTGGTGTCCTCTCGATCCGCACTGCGTGAGACGATGATTCGAGGCCGCAGGAAGCTTGTCTCCACACACCTCACCTGTCATATCGTCTAACTGTAACAAACCAACGATAGATGCTGAGAAGCCTGGTTTGATGCTGCTGAACCACCAATACCTTTGCAAAGTTATTATTAACTAATGTTTACCCCCTCATCATTCTTTTCACCCTAGAGGCTGGATAGGGCATGTCAATCCCTCCTGCAACCTGTAGAACATATCCCTTGAACATTGCAGTTTTTAATTGCCTTTTCTTCGTTGTCTCATTTCGCAGAGTGCTGCTCTGTTCTGTCTTTGCATATTCTGTGTCCATTCTACAGGGGTGGGTTTTACAATGTTTTCTTGTTAGTTATTTTTGCACATAGTGTGTTTGATTAAAGTATATATTTATTTAGATCCATGATTGGGCATTCCTTTATTTTGGTCTGTTATACTTTCCTGTAAACAAAATTAGAAAAATGTATGTTTTAAACTTTTTACATTGTCTACACCATGGCACATACCCACATGCCAAATTTCAGGTTTTTAGCATGTTGGGAAATATGCTGTAAATTTCGAACAGACACACACTCAGACACACACACACACATATCCAAAAATGCCCCCCCCCCAAAAAATGGACAAAGTTATATTTATATTTCATACTTTTTACATTGTCTACACCATGGAATCTACCCACTTAACACATTTCATGTTTGTAGCACATGACAGGTTTGCTGTACATTTAAACAGACACACAAACATATCCACAAATTTCACATATTAACTCTGTCACACCTTTTTCCACAGTGGCAATATATTATTTTTTTAAGCTGCTTTACACTAATACCAGAGTCTTACCGCCTATCTTTAACAGTGGGCTGAAATGTGCAATATCCTGTCACTACTCGCTTTGCTCGAGCCTATTACCTCTGCAGTGGAGTAACTTTGCTAAAAATGTTGGGGGGGACAGGGATGGGGTGGAGAGAGGGAGGGCAGGTGGTGGCTCTTAGGGATCGTTTAGGCCAAATTGTTGGATTAAATTTGGTTGAATGGTAGATTTGACTGAATTCAGTCACCACCATTAGTTTGAAGCCGAAGATACCAAACATGAAGTGCTGGGGCTGCCGGGGTGTCCCCTGCTGCCCATGTTTGGTATTTTTGACTTCATGGTTGTGGGGCCGTCCCCTGCTTCCGCAGCATTGGTGGCATGGGACCCAACAAAAAAAAGAAGAAAAAGGGACACTGCAGCGTCAGATCCGGCCCGCGTTAGATGGATGGATCTTACTCTACAGGGTACAGGAGAGGTGGTGGATGGAGAAAAGGTCAGTAGGGGGGGTTTATGGGTGTACTGGCGGTTTGGGGGGACATGGTTTGGTTTCTTGTACCAAGGCAAAAACAAATTTGCAGCGAAAATGACTATGGTCAATTTCGCTGTAATTATGTACCTCGGTCAAACAACCTAAATCCCTGAGGGATAACACTAGACTACTACACCACAAGAGTCCATTTCTGATGCTCTGTTATAACTTTCATAAGACTGATGGCCTATCATTAAAATTCAATTGGGCCCCCACACATCTCCAGCCGGCCTGCCATGCACCCAGTGACACAACATAATATTCACAAACTTAATTCCAATAGAACATACAAACAATGCAATATTTATCATTCATTCAGGCGCAAAAGTCAACACACATAGGCTTGCAAACACTCTCACTCACACACATGCACCCAGCACCTCCATTGACATCAACTGTGTGCACACAACATTTATATGTACATATACAATAACACATGGAAACAGTGGCACAACGTCGATTGTGCAGACCAGACTCTATCACCTGCTGATCCCTGAAATTTTGGGCTAGGTTGACTTGACCAAGCTGAACTATAAAGCCATGGGCGAAATGAACAGATTCACTGGAATATCAGCAATTCCCTTGATTTTTCCTTTCATTCAAAGGCAGAAGTCATTGGTTGATGCAGTGCAGTGGGTGACCAAGTATACCTGGTATCATTTTTTAAATGCCATATATCTCCAAACTTGGGCTCTGCACAGCACCTTATATGTGTATGTGCTGACAGATTTTTTCTACAAGATTCTGACTGATTACAAGTAATGTATGTTTTCCTGTGTTCAAATGGCTCCAAGCAGTGGAGTACCAAGCGGGAGAGGCAGGGGGGCAAGTTGCCCCCCCATGGCTCTTTTAAGAGCCAGACCGGGACATTTGTCATTGGGACACCTCTCCTGTTCGGCACATCAAATGTTAGAAATGTTAATGGGAGGGATTGATCAGGAGTGAGAAGGGTGCATAATGTTGCATGCTTTATGAAATAATTACTATGGCTTTAAACCCCAAAGGGGATTAGTTAAGCTCACATTAATCTACATGATGCAATTGTGTATTTGCATGCAGAATGGGGAGAATAAAACTAAAGCCATACTCCCATTGCTCAACATTTTTCTATGACAATGTATATAGTGTATGGTTAGCTTACTATGAAAGGCTAGTTTATTATGTAATGTGGTTTGTTTCCAAGGCATTGCTATAAATAATTATTTAAGTACATGAAATGTAAATCAAAACCTTAATAAATATCTATATCAACTAAACCTGGAAAGATGTGCTTGGTCGCTAGAATTGTCCACATCCCAGTTTCACCATTTAACCAAGTGTGTGATCTAGAGCAAATCGTTTATCACATTGTGCCTTATCTGCAGCTCTACAAGTGACTCTGATTCACTTCAAAGCTTATGTTAATGTATCATGATATAATGGAAAAGCCTAATGACTATAGAGTTGCTCCACATATAACGAAAGTGCAATTTAGGTATTTTGCACAACAAAGTTATTTGTCACTTGGCTTATTTATCGCAAATTATTCTAAAGTCACTTCCATGGTGCCTCCAAGTATCAAGGACTGATGATGCGCCTTGAAATGTCCTTTTCTGTGAAGTCACTTCTGTTGGTGCAATCCATATAATTATTAGGAAGTTTGCATGTATTTTGGCTCAGAGTTCTTGGGCAGAGCTCTAATAGATGAGTTTCCTGCATTTGGAAAGATCCTGCAGTATTACTTTTGTTGTTGTGTGTTACAATGCCATCTTCCACTAATGTTACCAAAAAAGTTGATTGGGGCAGGGGTGGGCGGTTTGGGGTGCCAATGAGACCACATGGAATTCCACACACTGCATTTCATTGCTCATCCCCCATAGCCCCCTGCTTAGTTTGGTAAGTGAAGCCGTTTTTGGTGGCCTGCAACCTGAACCATGACACCCATTTACTAATTTGCACCAAACTGTCCTGAAAAAGTGTCTGCAAAACTCGAAATACTTTTTGCCAGTTTAGTGAAGATTATTTTTGGCAGCAGGGCGAAAGGTTATACAGGGCTCCTAAAGGTGTGCATTTAACACAAAATCCCATATGGTTCCTTCTGTGCACCTAGAGCAAAAAACTGCTTAACAAATGTTCACCATGTTTGGAAGGCATGTAGCCCTCCAATTCATTTCACAGAATGCACGGAGTACGACATTTGTTGGTCACAGGTTTTCTCAGCTTGACTCTTTCCATGCCAACTTCATTTTGAAATTAGGATGGTGGTTCTTTAGAGGCATCTGAAAAGTGGCAAGACTAATTTTAGAGGCGTTGCAGAGCTGTGGCTTGCCACAGAGAATGCACCATTTGTTATTGTTAATGTGTCTTCATACCTGGGGCCTTAATGTGTACTGTGAGCTCTGCTCACATTGTCCAAATGTGACACACATCCTCACTTGGGTCAGCCCGCAGCCCTGCCCCCCAACATACACAAACACAATTTTTTTTTTTTTTTAAAAGCTCTGCTTTCAAATGTCACCCGGGCCACGGTCTCATGTTACACAGACCTAACATCTTTGCACTCAAGCACCTCCAGACAGAAACCAGCAAGCTGAGTGAGCTTCCTAGTTCCTGTCTAGAAAGCGATTCTCTGCGCCGCAGCCCCTGGAAGTGCTGCTGTTAGCGTGGCAGCACAGGCGCCAGACTCTGCAATACCCAGTTCAGCACCCTGGTTGCTGACTTTGAGTCAGGCCAGCCAGGGTGACGGACAGAGCCATGCAGGGCATCCTGGCCCTGAATGTGTCACAGCACGACTGCCGGGCATCTCAGCATTGTGTAATGAGACAGCGCAAGCCTTGCACTGTCCAATTACATAATTGATGATTGAGGCTCCCCTGCCCTCGGTTCAAAAGTTGGGGGGGACAAACAGGCATGCCACAGAAGTTAGGGGGGACAAAACCCCTTGTCCCCCCCTATAATTACGCCCATGTACCTCTGGTTGCTACCATCTGGTACAGTTCCACTAAAGGCATGATTATCTAATTATGCAGCAATGCTGGTGGGCATCTGATGTCCTACTTGTTCAAGTGCTTTAGTGGTCCTCAATCACATTTTCTGTCGCTTATGTTAAGGGGAGCTCCTAGTGCATCCCTTCACTTAACACTTTACTTAATACTGGGAGCATTGCATAATTTTTTTCCAACATTTTTGCTGAAGGTAAACATTGGAGACAGATTTTGATATATTTTACTTTATAATTATATTTAAATACTTCATAAACGGTATTATAGAATTGTTGCAACAGCGCACAAGCAATTAACAGAAGGCTACACATTGCTCTAGTGAAAAAACCTTATTCTTTCAATGCATTTTTGCACTAGGCTAAAGTACTGGGAATAGGGCAAATATTGATCTGGTAAAAACAAACTTTGAACAAATATGACTTTTGTACTAGGGTAATTGATAATTATATTTGCCCCAGTGCAAGGTTTCTGTAATGCCACCAAATGAGTTATCATTACTTTAGTGGTAAAACAGGTGGCAATTGAACCAATTTCTGTGTTCTTTTAGGTGGAGGAAGAGTTGTCGTCTTGAGATGCCCCTAAAAAGAAAACCCATTAATCTTACTAGAATCACAATTAACTATTGTGTATTCTTGAGACATACCGTGACCGGAATTATCAGTATTACCCTATCTGACCGATTTTAATCGATCGAATGGTACATTTGGTCGAATTTGATCGATTATAAAACATACCAAACATGTTGAGCAGGGGTCGCAGGAGTGTCCCCCGCCCTCCACGTTTGGTATGTTTGACCTTGGGGTTTGCAGGGTTGACCTCTGCTTCCTCAGCATGGGAGGCGGGTTGCCGTGGACCTGGAGGCAAGCAGGCAGGTAAGTGGGTTTGGGGGATTGGGGTTATTTTGACTAGGTTTGCCAACACATATAGGCGCGTTGTGCTCTTTACGAGCAAATGCAATTTTTAAACGCATATGTGGTCAGTTTATTTTTGTCCAGTTTTCCACGAGCAGTTTACCACGATCAAACAACACCAAACCGAATTTTCTTCCCAAGTTGGTGGTGAAGCAGAGATTGACAGCTGGGCTACGATTCCCAGTGTGGCTTGGTGGCAACCACATTTCCAGTCAGAAAAAGCTAATGATAAACCACGACATTATCGTCTACCACTTTGCGAAATAACTCTCTTATGCTCTTCCAACCTAAAATTAGCTGCACCTTTTAGGGAGCAGTCAGTTTTTCCTGTAAATATGCTTGCTATGATGCATGGATTTTCAGTGCTCCCAGGGTACCGTAATCCTCTTACACCCCTCCAGCAGGGTGTTTCAACGACTCCTAATGGGTATTCTTGGCAAGACTGTTAATCTTGAAAGTCTGTAAGATCTTATCTAACTCCTGGATACATGTACTAATCTCCTCACTGTTTATTGTAGGTGTGCCATTGCTTCATCACATGGACCTTTCAGGGGGCAATCACCAACAAGTATGTCACGCTTTTAATTTCCCATCCATCAAGCCACCTCCCAGATGTTTGACTCACCCATCACAGAAATGGATGATATTTGTCTTGATTCAATTTAAATTGGGGACATGTTTTTCTAGGGATTCATCTGCAGGCTCCGGTGAGTGAGGTGGTACAGATCAGCATTATGTGCAATATATAGTTAGGCATGATCTATTCAGCTTTTGCAGACTGCTTTTCTGTACTAACTGTCTGTATGTCAGAGCCATTCAAAAATAAGTAAAGGTAAAGTGTTGGCAATGGGATTCCATAATGTGTGGTGAGTCTCAAGTTTTCCCCCCCAGATGTTGCATCATATATAAAACTGTGATTCTTCATTTACTAAGAAAGTGACGTTCATGTTCAATGAAGCTGGATCAATCCAAGATGTCTCAAAACCACTGTGCATTGATGCTATCAAACCCCTGAGAAAGGATATTGGCAACATGCATGGGCTATCATTAGTCCCTCACATACTTTTACTCCATCGACTCTACCATCAGGTTGTTGTACACATTCAGATGAACACTCCAACCGCTGCCATGGAGTCTTAGACATTCAAATGTTGGCCTACCCATCTTCAGGTTTGATAGGTAACTGTGCACAAGTGATGTGAGGTGCACCTAAACCCTCAGGTTGCTTTGAACAGCAAAGCAGCACCAGTGGTGATTACCCACAATGTATGTAACTTGATTGTCAAGATGAACCAACCTGGTGCTTTTAGGTTTTAATGAAATATGGTGAAAGCAACCATAAGGACAAAAATAAATAATACATTGCCCATTCATTCACTAGTAGCTTAACATTGGGTAGTGGCCACACAGTAGTCACACTCTTTCAGTTTGAAAACAGTATACTGCTCACTATATGGTACTGTAGACATAAGCTTCAGCTCCTTTTTTTGTAGCTAAGTGCTCACCAAGTGTACACATATTACTTAATCACTGCATGAAGTAGAGTCTGTAATGTGACAATGGCCCTGCAATGGCATCTTCATCTCCCCTGGTAGGCCTCTCTGTGGTTGCCAAATCATGGTGCTCTGCACAAGTCATTAGGGCTGCAATGTCAAAGCAATAGATGATGTGGCACTACCACGACTTCAGTCCTGCAACTTTGTGCCTAGGCCTGAGTAGTGGTCCCTAGTAAAAGAGGTCAGCACCACATGCTGCATCATTATTTATGCAGCAGTCTTTGAGTGCTATTTTGGATCAGTCTGGCTCAATCAGATGCAGAGCCTGGATTTTTGCTCTCTTGAGCTGCTTTGAGTCTTCTCTGTTATTCCCTCATACTACACCACCACCTCTTGCAAAGTAAACCTTAGCCTTGTTTTGATCAGGCTACATGGATAAATAGCTCAATCCATATCTTCTTTTCTATCTGTACTAGATCCTCGACTTTATTACAAAGAAAATAATACACATTTAGGTGGATGTCTCTAGTATTTTGTTTTTATGGTTGCTGAATACTACACTGTATGTGCGCACTGATACATATCCCGTTGAGAAAGATACACTGGCATGCAAAAATGCAAATACGCGTGCGCGTGCGCAGACACACACACACATACACACACACACACACACACACCCCGCCCCCAGCCTTGCCCACAAAAGCAGGCATTCAAATCTAAATACACAACCACACACACATCCTCGATGCCCCTGCACACATGATTGAAGGCTGCGCAAATTTGGAACAAACTTTCCAAACCCAGTGGCACAGAAACTGACATGCTGATTGTTGTGACTGCTAGGAACACAGGCTGTTACTTTCATATTAAAATGTAATGGTCCCATTAAAGTAAAAACACTGTTAAACTTGATTGAATAAATTAGTTAATTAACCATAACATCTAATTCATTCCTCCGGGGCATACCTCAATTCCTCAAGATGCGAGCGCTCGCAGCACAAGTCACACATTACCCTAAATGTGCATCATAAATGATTACACTCATCTGATGAGTGACTTATTGCAGCTTGTACAGTTTTAAAAAAAGAAAAGAAAAGCCTGCTGGTATAATGAAGTAGAGGTTAACCAAAAAGATGTACATTTGCTTCACTCGAACACGCCTATACACTGTGCTATCCACCGTAATGTTAACTTTTCGGTGACTCGTTCCAATGCACGTGGTCATGATTTCGGAATACTTTCTTATTGTGTATCCCTAATGTCCCACACTTCTTTTGCTAATTTTCTCCTTTCCATCCTCATTTTGGTTATGCATGCTCCCCCCTTAATGCTTGCATGCTTCGATGTAGTTAGGCAATAATCCCTGGTGCTGGAACAGCAGAGCAAATAAACAAACCCGAGCCAAGCAAGAGCATTTAATGAGGGCCAATGGTCATTGGCACTCGGCCAAACTGCAGCAGCTGTGGTAATTGCCATGTTCACGGTAGTAAACCTCTGGCAATGTTTTCTTTTCCAAAGAAATGGTGCGCGAGGAGATGCAAGCTGGTTTACGTAGTAAAGGTGGCTGTCATGAAAATGGTAAAGGCAATTTGCAAAGTCCCTTCTTATTTCCATGGCAGGGCCCAAGGCATTCATGGTAAAGAGTGAACCAGGAGTGGTGCACAACTGGCTAGTGCATTTTCGTGTAAAAAGTTGTGAAGTAGAACATTACCTTATGGAGGAGAGTAATGGGTAGGTTATGGTCGTTTACTGGGAAATGGTGGACATTAGGAAGGGGTGCCAGCAACCAATGTGGGATGATGGCTTTCACTCATGAATAAGGCTAAATTTCATTTCCAGCTGATGAACTGGTGCTTTTTCTGCAGGTGCTAGTGTGCAATAAAATATGTTACATCCAGGGATGGCATTTCACCAAAATGCCAGAGGTAGCGGAAGTGACATCACATGCCCCTTGATCTCTTATGACATCACAGGAAGTTATGTCATTTGACTCCACCCCAAAGTAAGATCACAGGAAGCAATGCAACACGACCTTTCACCACTAGACGAAACAGGAAGTGCCATCACATAGCATTGTTCCTAAGTACACTACAAATAATGTGGTTACAATATCACCAAAATGTGATATACGTTTCATACAAGAATGGATCACCATATTTATCGCTAATATCTTTGTGTATAAGCCCATGTTACCAAATTACTGTGAATGCAAGCAGACGTCCAAGTCCAAATTATAATTATGTGTTATTATATAGAACTTACGCTTAAGGACTTTATATTGAACAAATTTACATACAATATCACCCAAGCTGTGTTGGTACTCATTTATCAACCTGAGAAGGATGATAGGCTGAGTTGAGGTGTTAAAGAACAGACTAAAACAGTTACTCCCCCCTAAAGTGTGCCTGAAGTAACCTTTAATGAATCAACCAATTATTGAAAAACAAATTATTTTTTATTCCTATTCTCTGTTATTTAGGGTCACTGCTCAAAGTGTTACATTTGTGGAACCCCCTGTTTTTTTTTAGTTTTTTTTTTATGAGGCCTGAACATGAAAGCCAGTCCCTCCAGAAATAAAGCGCCTGCTACAGTCCAGGTGCTTTTTTTTAGGGGTAGCAAGGGAGACCACAGAGGTACCAAGGGGTCGCAACTGTGACCACTGACGAGCCCCAAATTACATCCCTGGCTACATCATGATTAGTACAACTAGGAAATAACATCTTATTTTCTGTAGCTTTCAAAGGATGATCATATCCAGATCTAGGGAAAGAATTGCATTTAAGGATTCACCTTTTACAAAGCACCAGTTACCACATGAATGGTGCCCTCAAAATGTAGATATACCCAATGTGAGAATAAACAGCAGCTGGGGAGCACTGCAGAAGTGCTATGTAGGGTGGCCGTGAATTGGCATGAAGAGATTACAAGGGTACTTTACTAACACCCTGTATCAATATCACCCTCAATGTGACATTTGCTTTGGTGGAGGGTGCCCCAGTAGAGTGGTCGCACCCATATGCTGCCATTCCTCAAACATCACTGCCTTCTATCATAGCATCCCATGTATGGCCTTAATGCCAGTCGTGGTGGCGGTGGTGGCAGTTCATCTGCACTTTTTTCCTGATGCAGTGGAGAATAACAACACCATTTAAGACTGGCTATATTGCAAATGTCCATGTGGAACACCCTTTTACAAATAGCTACATCAGCTGTGAGGCCTTCACCACCATTGTTCCTGCAGCATAGGTGCACTGCAAGATGACACTCCTGCCATCTACACTTCCATAATGCTCAGTGCGAACAGTATTGTGTGAAATTGGTCAGGCAAGGTTTTTGTTGGTAGCGATTGTACTTTGAAAGGTAGTTTAAGTGGGCAAGGTTTTAGATGTGTTCCTAATGCTGGCTAGGAGAGATTTTGAGAGGCGTCCTGGTCCCTCTAAAAGAGATCCAGTATATCTGAGCAGCTCGTCCCATAATATAATGTGTTAGAGCACTGGTGTCCTTCTTGGCCAATGGTTGCCAAATGCTCTAAAATTGTAGACATATGAGTGAAATGAAGGACCAGGAAACAATGTCGAAAACATGGAGCTCTGATATTTTCCTACTTTATTTCATGTGCGCGTGTCACTAGTCTGTAATGTGTAGGATTGTTTAGCGTGTTTCGGGAGCACAGAGCACAGCACCACTGCACAGGATCAATGTATAGCATGTTTTTTGAAGTGCAGCGCCACTGCATGGGTTTGATGCATTGATATAATGTGGTACAGCAAGACATGTGTTATTGAGCATTTTTTTATGCAGCGCCACTGCATGGGTTTAATGCAATTGCTTCAATCTATGTGTTGCCAGTGCAACATATGGATATGTAAATGAAGACAGGCTACACAGGTTAAAAACAAACCATTTTCTCATTTAAAAGCGCATTTTATTTTTCATATTCAAAATGCACACAATTTTTTTCTTTTCATCTGAAATGCCTATGTTGCAAGAGACACATTTGAAGATTAATGAACTAATATAATCAACCGTACTAACATGATTCTAACTTCTTAATAATATAATGTGTTCTTCACTGCAAAATGAGGCAGGCTGAAACTCATTTCAGACTGTGTGCAGATTTTTTTTTTCTTCTTGTTTTTTCTGCGCTGTTTTGTCCACAGTATTTTGCAGGAAGAAAGGATTCGAATAGCAGGAAATCAGTTTTGTTACAGTTTCTTACTGTAAAAGATTTCTATTGTGCGCTGTTGGGTATTTTGTGTATATTTGGGGCTTTGCGGTATTTTCTTACCGCCAAAATACCTTTAGCAATAATCACTCTCTGTATTCATATTGGGTCACACATGACAATAATACATTGGATTATTTCAGAATTCAGACCTATTTAGATGGTATGCGCGGTAGTTTGCATGGTTGGTTGGTATAGTGGTTGGTTTATTTGTGGCCCCAATATCCAACATCCCTTGTTTTTTATCTAGATTGTTCTTGATCACTAGAGAGACCTCAGGCCTACATTTTAGGGATACCACATTTTCAGTGTTAGTGTTGTGTGCCACCATGGGCAATTGTGGTATTTTTGTGGTAATTTCCACTACCTCATATACGGTAGGGAACTATGTCCAGAGAGTCTCTCTTCCCGTTGACTCATGTACCTCCAGCAGGCTATGCTACAAACAGTCACTCACAACTGTCCATACTGAATAGAATCATGCACACATCTGCTTTAAAATGACAATTGCACTGTTTAAAAATCTACCCACGTTTAAACCTTTCCCCATGCAAAATGAAAGAGAAAAATAATACACACTAGCTATCTGTTTTCAAATATTTTTGTATTACAGAAATTTCATTTAAACACAGTTTAACTTTTTTTACAGAAATAAATAAAATGGTACAACATTATTTGTGATAAAATGAACAGAGAGCTGCAAGAATATATCCAATTGGTAACATTAAATATGCTGATAAGAGACTGAGACTCCCTCTAATACACTGACTGAACAGCTTTGCGCACTTTCGCACAGCTCCCACTCGCTTCTGTAATTACCTTATCTGTTCAGCATGAGTTTTCTCCGGCTATTCTCTTTCTGAATTTGGCTCCCTTGAAGATCAACCCCAGTGAGAACAAGCATCTGCCGTTCTCAAACCGGGGTTATTGCCTGGAGCTATCAGCTTTTGCAGCAGGAATGCCCCAGCCAGGAAAGAGATCCTTCTCCCAGCTCTGCAAGATGTCGACTGCCTTCCCCCTCTTCTCAAGCTTCTCCAGCAAAGTTCTTATCACAGCCTCTAGCATGATACTTGCTATGACGCTGCTCCAATCAGAATCAATCATGACATCTCCTCCCTCACTACACAATGGCTCACTTCTACAGTGGCAATTGTAACAAACTGATTTCCTGCTCCTTCAAGCTCTTTGCTTCCTGTAGTTATGTGGACAGAGCAGCAGAGAAAGAAAATGAATGTGCGTTTAAAAGTTCACTTTCAGAGTAGGCCTAATTCTGCAGTGGAGACACATTTTTATTAGTGGGTTATGTTAAATGAAGTTTTATTAGTCAGGTTAGTTGTTGATAAGGTTAGTTATTAATTTTCAAATGTGTCTCTTGCAACATAGGCATTTCAGGTGAAAAATAGTGTGCATGTTGAATGTGCAGATGTGTGCTTTTAACTGTAAAAATGGATTTGCATCTTATATGTAAAAATCGTTTTTGACTGAATAGCCTGTCTTTACTTATATGTCCATGTTACTCTGGCAACACATATAGCAATGCACCACACCCATGTAGTGGTGCTGCATAAAAATGCTACCTGTGCAGTAGTGCTGTACTCTGTGCTGTAACACGCCAAATATCCTTACAGCGCAGCGGGTGGATAGGGCATGATAGAATTTCATTGGTTAGGATCCTTTGGTAGTAGGTAACCAGAGTTTTCTTGTATAATCTCAGGGAAGAAGCTAAGGAGACGACATCTTGACACAGCTCGGAGAAGGACTGGGTTGATAGCTGGGGATGCCTGATTCCTAAATCAATACTGCTATAGAGGCTGGGATTTCCAGTCAACAAGTCCCAGTTTGAGTGACAGCAAATGCTTGTCCTTGCTGGGTGAACCCCTCCAGAAGGCGAACATCCAAAGAAGTTATATGCTGAACAAGCCTGGTAATTATCTCGCTGAAGTGTGGGAGCTGTGCGTATGTGTGCGAAAATATTCAGTCAGAGTAGAAGAGGAGATTCCTGTGTTTTAACCACATGTTAATGTTGCAAATTGAATTCTTGTTCCTCGCCACTCTCCTTTCATTGTGTTACAGATAATGTTGTTACTGTGAGTTTTCCATTTATTTCTGTAAAAAAAAAGGAAGCCCGTGTTGAAATGCAAGTTTTATAATACAAAGAAAATTATCTGAAAGCAGGCGGGAAGTGTGTTTCATTTTATCTTGTCCTTTGTGCATCTATCATTATAACACTGGGAATATGGGAAGATCTTTGCACAGTGCAATTGTCATTTTTAAAAGTTGCTAAAAGATAAGACATGGCAGTAGCTGTGTACACATGAATCCATTCAGTATATGATTGTGTGTGTGTTTTCTGAATGGAATATAATAATAACAAGATGAAATAGCCGGCTGCCGAAGGTCTATGAGTCGGCAGGAAGAGAGGCCCTGGACATAGCTCACCAAACGTAAATAAGTTGGTGATAAATACCACATATAGCTTGCTGTCGTAGATAAGTCAGTGAGAACAGCCCATGGTGGCACTCCAATTGGAAATGTTGTGTTTCTCAAATGCAAGCCTGAGGTCTCTCTAGTGATCACACGAACAAACTAAACAAAAATAAGGGGTTCTGGATATTGTGGCCACATATATAAAACAAAGGATTTATGCTCACCCATAAATACCACCAATAACGCATACCAACATAATGTATACCACTAAATATATCAGTGTGCTGAAATAATGTATGTATACTATAGTACTATATACCAAATCTATTCTGAATGCAAAGAGTGATTATTACTGAATTATTTTCATTTTGGCGGTAAGAAAATACCGCTAGGCCCCAGATCTATACAAAATACCCTACAAATGACATTTCTTGTTGGTGTTATGTAATTTACAAGAACTTGATATTTAGGAAAGTCACCTCAGAGAAAGGCTTCAAATACCCCTTTCCAGGGCTGGATGGGAGCATACAATTGTCTTGGGCACCAATGAAAAAGTGGCCCACACTTACAAATGCCAATTCATTCCTTTTCTGACAGACTGTTTGAGTAGTACCCGGGGGAAGGTTTTTGATAAAATGTGATGCAAATTGTGCATTTTAAAGAATAATAATTCAGTAACACTAGTCAAAACTAATAGCCACATGGTGAAGTGACTTATCAATGTGGCCCACATGCCCCAAAAAACTGGCCCACGCTAGCATTTTTTGTTTTTGGTTTGGGCATTGCCCTATAAACCAGTCCGAGCCTGCCCCTTTCTCAGCTTCTTTCAGCTTTCTTCATACTGTCTTTTTTTCTATGCTCTTTCAGCTCTTTCTTTCTATGTTTACTTGTCTGATGATTCTTCCCCATCATCAGATCTTTCTTTCTTTCTTCCTTTCTTTCTTTCTTTCTTTCTTTCTTTCTTTCTTTCTTTCTTTCTTTCTTTCTTTCTTTCTTTCTTTCTTTCTTTCTTTCTTTCTTTCTTTCTTTCTTTCTTTCTTTCTTTCTCTTCCTTCACCCTCACTCCCACTTTCTCCCATCACATATTCTGCAAGCTTCCTTTTATTCTCTCTGCCTTCTGTCATGCAGAGTTCCTTTAGCCTCACCAACAGGATGTCTTGTTTTCCACTGGTGTAGCTATTCTGAATATGATGGCATGCAGTACATATAAAAAAGAAAAACATCGTTGATGAAAATTCATACAGGCTCCCTACTGAGCTGAATTGAATCATGAAAGCAGCAGGACTTTTTGTCAGGTTTGGTGAAAGAGGAACTCTCTTGCTTGATCTGGGCTTATTTTCGTTAGAAAAAAGAACAAAAAAGGTACACGCTGTTCCAAATGACATAGACGTGAAAATATAGGAAGGATGGATATTATGGCACAAAAAACTCGATAAGAATATCCAGATTGTCAAATGTTTTCGATGATCAAATACTATCCCTGTGAAACTGGGTAAATGGTTGTGTCGCGACCGACCATGAAGCCCACTGTCTCAAACCGAAGATATTCCTCACAGTTAAACCTGATTGATCATTTACAACTGATATAACATTGAAGCATCAATTTGGGATTTTTTTTAACAACATCAAATATGGAAATTCATAAAAAATCCCAGCAGTTGGCTGAATGTGCAGCATGAATGCTAACGCAGGTTGATCTAGTGTGATTTAGAACGAGCGAACCTATTCGACCTATTCGAGCAATACTAGAATATACTGAATTTCAATGAGTTTTGACAGGGTAAACAACTTCTCAAACTTTTTTCGAGGTTAGTGTAATTGAAGTTTACGCAAGTTCAACCTTGTCTATATGCAAGACCGGTGCCTTGTTCTGCAGTTCTCTTGGTGGCAGGCTTTTGGGAGGGAACAGGCTTGTTTAGTATACACAATTGAAGGGAAGCAGGTGTGCGTGACAAATACAGTAGGTTAGAGAGTGATAAAAAAGACTGCAGGGACATAAAAGAAATAAGGTGTTAAGGCAGAATCTAGGCAGTCGTGTTATTTCAGGAGAGAACATAGTCACAAGGTAGGGCATTTCTTTTATGGGCACGAAAGGTGAAATTCCCACAAATCGAAGAGTTTAATTTATTTTGCACCGAAGAGGAGAAACAGAGTCACAATGTGTTGTGACGTCACCGTCGATCCACAGAGCTCGTGCTGCATCACATGTTCAAGGTCACAGGTGTGACCATGTGACTGCAGTGAATAAAGGAGCCCATCGGTCTCCCGCTCGGTGGTTGGAGCCATGCGCCAGTCTCTAAGTGGTTATTGCAGCCCTGCCCTGCTGGCTGCATGATGGGCCCATCGGCAGGCTTCTCAGGGCATCCTCACATCTTGGGGGCTGGACAGGCCGGCCTTCTAACACAATGGGCCTCATTACGAGGCTTGCAGAAGCCGTGCCCTTATTAAGGGCGCAGTTGCCGCCGGTAATGACATTTTACAGGGCCCATGGAATGTCCAATTACCGGGTCATGCCGACCTTTGCGGACCCGGTAATTGCCCATTCCATGGGCCTGGTAAAAATTGATCCCCAATCCCATTCAAGCCCCATAGGGCTCAATGGGAATGAGGAGGGAGCTAACAACGGGCCCTTTAACAACGGGCCCGTTGTTATCTCCCTGGTCCCCTCACAGGACCCGGAAAGGATGTCTGGTTTTACCAGACGTCCTTTCCGGGTCCTGCGAGGGAACCTCGTAATAGGGCGGAGTGGGTTTAACGGCATCGACACCATTACCGGTGCCGTTAAACCCATTCCGCCAGCCTCGTAATGAGGCCCAATGACCCGTGACTGAAAGTAAATCATACAAATGTATGTCTGAATTGTTTGTGCAAGAGAGAAGAAACCAAATCACACACTGACCATGATTGTTTTGAGCACAGGAGTAGTGGAATAATGTCCTGGCTTTGCCAAAGATGCGAACTGGGGATGGGCAAACTGGCTCGAAAAAGATTCAAGTCTAGCTAAACAATGGAGGTTTGACTCGGCCCAAAAGATTCAAACCCTTTGGAGCTGAGGATCAAAATGGTTTGAACAATTCGAACTAGGATTCAATCCACTTCTATTGATATGTGTATTTGATGGACGATTTAGGAAATTATACAACTGAGAAATAAAAATGAATAAAATCAAAAAAGTGTAGTTTTTTCATTTGCCTTGCTTTTTAAAATGCAAAAATCATCTTATCCACAAATGTGCCTTTCGCATTTCAAGGGGGCTGTGCAGCAGAACAATAATGCCCTGGCCAACTCCTTTGCATGCATTCGTGTTGAGACAGTGATCCCATCTCCCTTGTGGGTGCTGGCAGTGCATTTCACTGTAAAATGTTTAAAAAAACACATTTCTGTCACTGTTTGAGGGATAGAAATGCAAGTCAGGCAACAGTGGTTTATGCTGATGTTACATTAAAAAGACAACGGGCCTCTTCACGAGTGTGGCGGCAGCCTTTAAATGTGGTGGTAACGCTATTACTGACACATTTAAGGGTCCACCCAATCACGAGACTGGCAGCATTTACCCCCAGCTATAAGCTGGGGGTAAATGGGCCAACTGAACGTCCATTTTTGGGCACAGTTAGCGCGGCTCTACTAGTGTGCGCTAATTGCGCCGAAAATGCCCCATTGGATCCAATGGACCCAATGGGGAACGGGAAATACCCATTACCGCTCAACCCTTGATCTGGCTCTAATAGCGCTGGACCGTTTGGCGGTAACGATATTTGCCCCGGCAGTATCCCGCTGGGATACCGCCCAACTCATGATGAGGCCCAATGTGTAACAGGTTCAGGGAATGATAACATCATGCATTGCACATCCCATTGCACCATTTCCAAAATGGGGCAGGGAAAATGTGACTATTTTCTGATGATTTCAAAGACCATTATGTTTGTGGATCCAGAATGTGCTTTGAAATTCAACGAAACTCCCTCGTATTTGCGCAAATGGGGAAAGTGGGTGAAAATAGCATCTGCAAGTATGCATTAGTGATATGTATATGTACATGACTTTGAGAAAATGGCCAACGTTTTTTAGTGCAAGTGATGATATGTGCAAATGCATCTCATCACTTGTGCCAAAAATTATCACCTTATCCACAAAGGTGGCCTGTTCATTAAAGGGGGCTGTCCGACTGCTCAATTGATGCTCTGCCTGACCCTCTTGCATACATTAGTGCCAGGAATGTGTTTCTTATCCAAATGTAGGGCAAGCTCCCAGCACCCACTCGGACTGAGAGCACATTTCCAAGTGATGTGTACTTAATGGGCACCTCATTGTGAAATGATTAATGAAAAAAACATTCTATCCCTGTTGCAGGGATAGAAATGCAAGTGGAACAGCAGCTGCTCATACTGATACTGTTCCACTGGAAAAAGAAAATGCTTGACAGGGTCGGAAATTAATCTGCCATACATTACTCATGACTATTTTCTGCACATTTTAAAGAACATTCTGATTCTAGATTTGATATATGCTTTGAAACTCAAAGAAACATCCCCTTATTGGCACAAAGGGGAAAATGTGTGTTGGGATGCTCATGTCTGGAGGAGTACAGCTGTTGGGCCTTTTTGGCCACCCTAGTCAGCCATTCAAAACAAGTCACAGATTTTGCCTCTCAGAGAGCGGTGTGTCATAGGTGATTCTTGTCTGCTATGAAATGTTGTTGTGCATGCAGAGGAATCACTGCTGTATCAGGTCGGAGATGAGTAAGACAGGACAGTCCACTTCAAGAGGGGCACAGGAGCAGAAGGTAACGTGTTATCATCAAATCATCTGCAATGAGGTGAAACAAGATAGGATGATTAGGGGGCATCTATTGAAAGGTCCCACTCTTCCAGATCCAAAAAGTCCCAAAATGATAATCAGCAGGGCAGGGATTGTGCCCCATGGAGGGAATGGCCCAAAAGGGGAGGAGGTAATGTGGGAAAACTGCTCATGTTGCAAGAGGCAAGGACTCATCAACCCTGTGTACAATATGCAAAATATCTACATAGGTCTCGGTGGTGTTATGGCAAGCTGTCAGTGTGCAGCAGCAAAATCCCCACCACTATGACCTATGCACCAAAGGGATCTGAAAACACTAAGCGAAGAGTATTCTGCCCACAACAGAAATCGAGTGCAAGGTATTATTTCATAATTCCCATACAACAGCTGAGTGTTACCACATGCACTCTGAGCAAGAAGACAGTGTGAAAAGGGAAGGCTCTACCCAATTGAGATACCTCACCATTGTTCATATGTGGCAGCTCCACTTCAAACACTTGTGTATAGGTGAGTTATAAATGCCATATCATATCATATCATACCATCGATGGGCCGGAGACCATGGTCATCAACATTCAACTCGATTGTGCTTCTTGAGATAGTACACCAACTCTAATACTTTTTGAAATATTGGCCTATGGCAGGTCTGCAGAGTGATGCATATTTTCAGTTAATTCGCTGTATTGGAAATGTTGCCAAAGGTTGACATTTCCTATGCTGCCAAGAGTTTCACGACACAGTTTGTGCACTAAGGTTTTAATAATAGTTTCAGCTTTCACTGGTGTTAATTGGAGAAGATCATCAATAATGTGTTTTCCTCCAAAGAGCTCTTCGTAGTCTGTTTTGAGGACCTCTTGTAGTCTGAGGTGAATCAAAGCCAACATTAGTTTGGAGACCATGCTTTATTAGCAGCATTTTCATTTGTTTGAAAACTCTGCATAGTTCCATTGCAGCTTCTGTAGAAAGTTTGTAATAGTCTAATTTGTTTTTGTGTACTACTGGAAGGAGTAGTAATCGGTGTAAAGTGAAACTGCCTATGTTGCAGGCAGCTAAACCTGTGGGGGCAGTTACAACAGCTGACAGTTTGTTGTTTGTCAATTGTTGGAGGAACTTGCTGATGATTTTGATTAAGAATGTTTTTCCTGAACCAGCTTGACCACTCACGTAGAGCAGCATAGGTTTGTAATCTTGGCAGGTACAGTTTTTATTTTCATGTTGCACACCATGTTCAATTTGTTTAGTTACTTCTTGGAAAATGCTATGCTGCTCAGTGTTTAGTTGTGATTTCAGTACAGCAGAGTCTTCTGTAGATTGCTCATACTGACACATGGTGTTTTCTACTTCTGTCATGGCTAATTCTGCCTCATTTTCTATTAGTGGCTGTCATAGTGGTTCTTGGCTTCCTGTTACAGAAGGTTGACTACTGTCAGGAATGTCCACATCTAGTTGGGCCTGGAGTTCTTCCTTGTGTTGCTGGTCATTGTGCAACATTGTTTGGTACTGTGTAAAGTTTACGTCTGTTATAGTGCTTTCATTTGCTTTGAAAGCGTCTTCAAAGGAGTCATACGTTTCCAGTAACTCTTCTTCTTTTCTCCATAGTTTAAAAAGTTGTAGCAGGGACATGTAATACAGTTATTTATGTTGAGGAGTTTTTAATGACAATTTGGTATGATTAATTAAGCTGCATTTGGTAAGTTTCACTAAGCTGCCTTCACAATTTGTTACTCTGTATCTACCTTTCTTTTCATCTCGTTTAATATTGTTTTTGTATGTGAAGTTTTGGGCTACGTGGTAGAGACACATAGTTTCCAAAGTGGTACTCCTCTTTGGGTAGTATGTGTCTAGTAAATTGTTTTTCAAAATGTCTTGGCTGTTGGGATCATTTTTGGCTATTGTTTCTATGACCTCATATGATTTGAGAACTCTTTTTCTAGATTTAGCAGGACCAAGACTTAGTCATACTATATTGTCAGATGTTCCATACAAGGCAGTACCAGTTAAATTGTCTGCAGCTTCATAGCGGCCACATTCTCAATGAGAGAGCACTGTTATGCCTAAACTGTACAATTTCTGTGATAGCGTTTTGTCAGATGATATGTCATCTCAGATGTTTTGAAGCTCTGTTTTCTCTGCTTTGGTTAAGTAGGCTGTGGAATATCATGCAACTGCAGTAGGATTGTCTGCAATGTACTGCATATCTATGTTTGCATTCCATAGGAGGGCAATGATTGCATTGTAATCATTGATGTATTTTGATTCTTCTGTTCTTTTTATGGAATATGTGTTCTTAGGTGATTTACCTTTTACACTATGTCTAACTGAAGACATGAAGTTGTTTACTTGACCTGTTGTTGAAACTAGTCTAGGGAAACCAAAGCAGCATTTGGTGTAGTATTTCCCTTTGTTTTTATATTTCAACGACAATATTTCCAAAATGTGTGTCTTTGAAATGGTAGAATTTGTGCATGAAGGTCACTATGTGTTGTTTGTGAAGGGATTTCAGAAGTGACATATTTTTGAATGAACTGCAAAACAGTAGCATCTCTATTCTGACCAAATTTAGGAGCATCTTTAATCCACAAAAGCATATGGATGTGTGGAGCTCCTTTGGCTTGGTATTCTTTTCTCCAAAATATGTGTTGCACTTCTCTGAGTGGAGGAACAGTTTTATTACAAATGAAGTGTAGCTTAGCAATCATGATAGAAATATCTTGATACATTCAAATGATCTAGAGAGCAGAGTTCTCATGGTGTTTTTATATCTATGATTGTTTTCTTTTTGTTTGCTATGTGTAGGAAATTGTGTAAATCTTCCCATGCATATTCTGAACAACTTAATGTCACAAACCAAGTGGGTGGGCCAAGGTTTCTTATCATACAGCGTACATTTCCATGATGTCGGAACCAGTATTCTTTTATACAACGCATGTTTGCTAAATAATTTGTAATGCTTGACTGTAAAATCTACTCTTTTTCTTGCACTTTTTGTAGTAATTCCGTAGCTGACATATTTTGATAATGGGTACCTGATTTCAGTGTGTGTGCAGCTCCATAGCATCGAGTTGCTAGTTCACTTTCAAAGAGAGGGTGGAATATGTATTCCACGTTTTGTCTGAATCTGGGGGACTTCAGAATACATTCGTAAAGAGAGGTATTCTGATGTTGTTTTTGGTGTGGGTCTATCATCATACCTTCCTCCTTTTCCAGTAGGAAAGAGGAGAGGTAAGGCACGTGTTGTATACTTTTTTCCATATGCTGATTGGAAATCCTTTGGCTTGTCGGTTTTGGTATTTTTCCAGTGCATCATCTATGGTGTCTTTAGAGTGCAATGGGTGAATTGTATAATGGTCTAAAATATTGGATTCTGAAGCAGGATCTAGAAGTTGAAATTGACTAGTTTCTGATGACTCTTCAATTATTTTAGTGGTTTCCCTCAGGTTTACTTCAATATTAATTTCTCTGTAGTATTCATTGTTGTCTTTTAGATATTGCAGGGCTTCTCTAACTTTATGCAAGTCCACAAGTTGTTGCCAAAAATGTGTCTTTTGTAGGTACGCCCTTTACTAAGATAATTAAAGATTGATCTATTGGATGTTGCATTCCCAGAGTGTGACCATTTTCTTTGTGTTCTAATGGCAAATAAACTACTTTGCCACGAATGCCTTTGACTAATTCAGAGGGAGGTAGTTTTGCTGTTTTTGGTTGAAGCGTATTATTGCTTGAAAGGGTGCACTGTTTGAATTATGATGCTCTCATATAAGTTGAGTTGTTGCAGGGGTTTCAGTAATGGGAATAATTCTAAGTTATTTGTGATAGCACGTGAAGGTGTTTGGTTGTTGCCAAGTTTTGCAGTGCAGTAACTGCAAAGTATTAAGGAGTCAGTAATTTCGTGTTTGTTTTCTGCTATAAGATAGAGAGCTAATTGGAACCATTTGGAATCTTCATTGTCTTCTATTTTGTACGTTATGTCTATAGTTTGTGTGCTATTTTTATAAAAAGTTCTGTGGCAACATACACACAAATGGTTGGGTACTTCAGCAGATGCACTTTTCAACTTTAGTATTTATATTCTGCATGTGTGAAATACAAGGTTGCCATCTGTATAGTTGTTGGAAGTCTGTTGTAACTCTATTGCATTTTGTAAGTGGCTTTCAATTCCAAAATATTTTCTCCGGATATGGTCTATTTCTTCGAATAGTTGTTTGGCTGTACCATGTAGAAGATTGTTATTTAAGTTGGCTAGTGCTATAGCAGGACTTTTGGCATAGTACAGGTTATGGACCAGATTTCTCATAGTTGTATAGTGTGTTGATATCATTTTGAAATGGTGGAAGGTGCTTCTTTAAATAGGTCCAGAAATGCAGGCTAATGAATGTCCTTGTAGTCTTGTGTATTTTCGCACTAAACACAGGTCCATATTTTGTAGTAGTTTAATTTTAAATTTGTCTTTGCCTTTCACAAACTGATTGAGGGACTGGTGTAAAGATTTGAAAGATTTTTTTGGCAATGTTACACATTGATATGCACGGCTATTTGTAGACTGGACGTATTGGTTCAATGGAATGATCAGGTGATTCTGAGTTTTCTGGGGATATTTGTGTGAGCAGCGTTTCTTGTTCCATAATGGTATTATTAACTTTTTCATACCCTCGTCCACTGCTATGTATGGCAATTGGGTTTATTTGCTTTTGTTTGTATGCTTCTTCATTGAAATATGGTTCTGGGCTCGTGGTGCGACTCCATCGATTCACCTCCACAGATGTCTCCGAAGTCATCTTTTTTGATATTCCATTTATTGAGAAGTCTTTTTTGTAGTTTAGTACTTAGTTTTGTTAGTGGTTTCATCCTGTTGAAAAATAAAATAAATAATTTCCTTTTGAGAAGGATTGCACTGTCTATGAGATCTTCTAGGATTCATTTTCTATGGTAGGTTTTAATGGTTGTGCATGATTTCTCTCCTGTTTTTCTAAGGTTCTGAAGGACTCTGCAGCGGAACATTTTTTGTAAAAGATTTTTTTTGGTATGCTTACTTGCTGCTACATCAAGATTTATAGGTGCTATGTTAGCAGTATTGGTAGATGCAGAATTGTTAATCACTTTCTGTTTTGTTTTACATTTTGAAAGAGGAGGCAAAGTTTCTATACTGGAAGCTTGTTTTGTTTTGCTTAATGATTGTATTGGCTGTTTTTTTTGTACTTTTTGTACAAATTCTGCTAGAGGTGGATGTTTATTTTGGAGAGTTTTAGTTTGATTTTGTAAAATTCTTCATTGCTGTCTACGGAGTTGCTTTATGGTAGGCATTCTTTGGGGTCTGTTGGAGAAAAAAAGAAAGTGTGGGTTGGGACCTTGTGCAGTGTATGTGTGTTTTGTGCATGAGTGTCTGAGTATGATGGTAAGAATGTCTGTGAGGTGTGTGATTGTGCAATCAGCTGCTACATCAGGTTGGGAAGGCTATCCTTGCATATGTGTGTTACTATACTGTTGTTCAGATTGCAATAGAAAGTAAGGAGCTGTTGAGGGGAAGCACTCATACTGAATCTAATACTGCAGAGTTAATACAATTGTTTGTTCTAGAATACTAGAATTCTACAGTGTTTGAGTAACGGTTACAACATTATGGCAGTGTTGCACTTATTTTTTTGGATGGAAAGAGTAGGTTTCTTCTGAGTTCTCCTTTGAACTTCAGGTGCTGCTGCTTTTCAGGGGAGTGGTCTTCGCTGCAATTGTGAAAGAAGAAGTTAGGGAATATGTGTATTAATAGCACTGTTGTTGATGTAGACCTGGATGTCTTTGTTTTTGCAGTAATAGTGCTTTCTGATAACTGTGTATAGCATATACATGCACTTTCCTTTGCCTATGTGCATTCTGTATATTTAGTTTAGAATGTGTTAGTTAAATGATCTTTAGAAATGATACAATAGTAAGCACACAGAGTATGCAATGTATGCATTTGTGAAGGTGTGGGGAATAAATCAAAAGGATTTGATGGGGTCAGCAGCGTATTACTCAGTAGGTGATTACTAAAGTAGTGGGTGATTCTGTGGTGCTTGGAGATGGGAGAGTCTGAAATAAAGTAAGGGTTGCAAGGAAAGACCTGGTGCTTGTGTTGCAGACTGAAGGGAAGGGGGGAGATGTTGTATGTCTTGCTTTACAACACAGTACATAGTTGTAGATGATGTGATAGATATGACTGCACCTGTGCATAGTTGAATGCCGTTGTGAAATATAGCATGGAATGGGCAACCAGCTGGAATGAGAGAGCTGTATAGATGGGAAGAACTGTTGTAGAGGCAGTGGTGGTGTATCAGCTGGGAGCCTTTCAAATGATATTGGCTATCTGTATGCATAAATAAAGATGCATGTACTCATCCTGGCTGCGCGTAATTTTATAACACACTAGAAAGTCTTTTTTGATAATTATACTGTTATTTCTCCCATCTTTTAACATGAATTAGCACTTTGTTAGATAGCTGTGTGTGTTGTGTCTGATTACTAATATAGTCATTTGTAAAGGAAGTTGAAATGATAGAATGTATGTGAACTATTCAGAATGTATAGAAAGGAAATTGTATGTACATGTTATGAACTATAATGTGTTATATGCTATGATGGTTGAAATGTGGTTAAATACGTGGCAGTGGTTACAGAAATTATATTATATGCTATCATGGTTGAAATGTGGTTAAATGCGTGGCAGTGGTTACAGAAATTATAGAATGAATGAAGAAAATAACAGTTAGAAGATTGCAGTTAATGATATGGGTAAATAAAAATTTGGAGAGCAGAGAACTTTGCATATGACACTTGATCATAGTAGATGGGAGAAATGACAGTAGGCTTGTTTTACAGGTTACACAGGGTAAGTGGCAGTTACTCTGTTTATGTGCATTTATACAAGAGATGTACATGTACCATACATGCCAATCCTCCCAATTTCAGTGGGAGACTCGCCATTTTAACATGAAAAATATTATTTTTCACGTTCTCCCACCGAAAATACATATTTTCCCAATGCATTCTTATGACACAAATGCTCTTTCCCAATTTTTCAGAGGAAATGTCCCTCCCAGGCGGGTCGTAATGTTGGCATCTATGATGTACTGTGAAAAAAATATTCATACCTGTACTTTGTGTTCATGCATGTGGATGTGCATGAATCTGCAAGTAGAAATGTTGGAGAGTTTACTAGTAGTTGCTGTAGGTGCTTAGCAGTCACAGGGCATTTGTACTCAGAGCGATCAACAGTACATCTAAAGTGCTGAATTGTGATGATGGAGTTAGATGTAGAGGTCTTGCGTGTGATTGGTGGATGGTTGTGTGACTGCTTAACAGTAGCCAATGAGGGAATGGCACAGAGAGTGAAGTGGAAAGGGTAGAAAGGCTGCCCCAGGGTTACTTAAGTGCACCCCAGATAGCGCGGCTGTCCGCAGACAGGACATGGCACATCCGGGGCTTCCAAGCATGAAATGGGAGTGTATTTTGAGGATTAGCCAATCAGTTGTTGATGTTCTGCTTTGTATTGAGAGAGGCTGTGTGTAGTGAAGATGGCGGAGGTGGAGAAAGTTAGGGTGGTGGTGTTTGGAGATATGTTTGTGAGTGAATGGTTTGGAGCAGTATGCAAAATGTATGAATGTGGGAAATAATTTTGGTGTAAAAAGAGTGGAGTTGGTGTGGAGCACTGTGTCTGGTTTCAGTTTGCAGGCAATGGTAGAAGTTTTCCAAGATATGGCTAGGGTTAACAGTGCACATGTGGTTGTCCTGCAATGTGGTGCTTTGCATTTGGGTTATGTTAGTGCCCCTACTTTGTTAAAAGATCTAGAAAACTTAGTTCAGACAGTAATGAAACTACTTCCAAATGCCAAGGTAATTTTTTCTGGTTTGGTCAATAGGGCAACATGGGACGATAGTTCGGTTTTTTTGTCCTCAGCAAAATATTGCTAGGTGTTTAATCAACCGAGGCATGTTTGCTTTTATGCTTCGAGCTGGCATGTTCTTTTGCAACAATGAGAACATTGACTCTGGTAATGTTGATTACTTTAAAGAAGATGGCATGTCTTTATCTTTTGTGGGAAATGCCATGCTGTTTTGGAACATAAGGGTTGCTTTGGAGAAGCTAATCTGAAGATTTTTGGAGGAAAGTAAGAAAAATAACCCCCAAAAAAATTCAAAATAAAAGGTGTTTCTGGATCATCTGCAAAAGAAAAAGGCTCTTTTCAGAGCCAACCTCAAAGGGGAAATGGGGCACACTATTTAGATTTTAATTCCCCATGCTCAGATTTCATGATTTGTCCACGGACAGCACAGTTGTCCACTGACAGCACATATTACATACAGGATTTTTGAGGTTGAGGGGGATGCAAATGAGACATAGCATAGCAAGGGATTGGTCAATAGGGTTTACTGGGAGTGATGTGTGAGCAGAGAGTTTGTCAGAAAGTCTTTTTCCTGAGTGGAGAGGAGATAGCTATGGCTGTGTGTTCAGAAATCAGATTGTCTGGATTCGTCTGGAATCAGATTGTTTTGGATTCGTGGATAAATTGGTTGGAGGTGCATGCAGATCACTGTGTAGTGGCTGTACATCTTGGATTCCCTCACGCGGAAGTGCACTGGCATGGAGTACATGAATGAAGTGGCTGGATTTGGTACCTCTTTGTGCTACTTTGGTGACACAGCGTCATCCAGACATTGTTATTATTCATTGTGGAGGGAACAGTTTAGGACATGTTTCTGGAATCTCTTTGCAATTTGCAATGAAAGAAGGACTTGGAAAAGTCATGGACATATATCCAAACTCCAGAGTAATTTTTTCCCGTATTGCACAGAGACAAATGTGGCTGTGTTCTTCTTCATTTGGTCCACAAATGGAGAAAGCAAAGCGCAATGTTAACAAGGCTGTCTGTGCCTTTTTGAGAGGTGTTGGTATGTCCTCTTTTCACAATGAAAACATTATGTTTCGTAGTACAGACATTTTTCACAGAGATGGAGTACATCTTACTTATGCCGGCAATCAGATTTTTCTGAAAAATATTCAAAATGCATTGCAACCTTTTTTGGAATTACAGCAATCCATTTTGCAGTCGGTGTTGACCATTTGAAGTTTTCGAAACACAAAAAAACCCATAAAAAGACTCTTTTCAGAGCCACCACTTCCTCCCAGAGAAAAGTGCAATGGTCGTAATAGGGCAGCACTGCAAAGATTTTAGAGGTCTGCAGACAGTCCACAGACTTGTAAAAATGCACAAGGCCTTGCGCATTTCATTGACACTTCTCTTTTTGAACTGTGAAAGGCGACTCTGAAAAGAGCCTTTTTTTTGGTTTTTGTTGTTTTATATTTTTTTGGTTTTGTAAACACGACACACAAGGAAAGGAAGGGAAAGGAATGTAAGGAAGGGACACCAACCACGGGGATAAGAAAGGACAGGTGGAGAGAGGAAGATGTTGGGTGGGCTTTATTCAGGTAGGTAGCAGTTCTTCTCATGCTCCTTGACCACAGTCTCAAAAGCACTTAGAAGGTTCAGCCCCCTTCAGAGTACTGCATCACAGTAAATGCACAATACTGTGACCCTCGAAAGGTAAGGATCAACAGCATTATGTATGGCTTGCGAGGCAGCTGGAGTGATGCGCTGCAACACAGGAGTGCCTCTTGTGGTGGCAGGAGGGGAAACGGAGGATGGGGCAAGGGAACTCAACCTACTACGTTTATCGCAAGGTACAACCTTATGAATAGCCCCACTGTGGAACAATTGTAGGTGTTGCTTCATTGAGGTAGTACCATAGCTGTACAAAGCTGGTTTCCCAAGACTCACCACCATCTTGCACTGGTTGCAGGTCACCTTGTGTGCACATGCTTTTGGTACTCCATCAACAGTGATAAATAACCTTCACACCCAAGATTCATGGTGAGAACTAGTAGTAGGGACTTCCACTACCTCATCCTCTTCATCCTCTTCATCACTCTCCTCTGTATCCTGATGCCTGTTCCCCTCTGCAGGCCCTCTGGGAGGTGTTGGTGGTGGAGGGGGTGCTGCTGAGACAGCTGTAGCACCATCAGCAGCATGGATGTCATCAGGACAGCAGTTTCAAAGAGCAAGAACAATCCAAGGCAACAAGGAGCAGTCTCTGTCCTGGAAGCCCAAAAACAGAATAAGGAGCTGCTCTGGGGTGTGGCCTTTTATAGGGGTGCTGGGGTGCGCGTCGTGGACACCCGCGCTGTCCTCAAACATTTTGAACCACCAAGAAAGGGCTAAAAAAATTCCAAAAAGTATGCAGATTGCCATGGACATAGTGTGGGACATGTGCAAGGGTGAAATTTCCCAGGAAAATATCTTGGATTGCTGAATAAAAAAACTTTTTAGGTGTCCGGGGGCCCGGGCAGTGTTTGTTACGCTTAGCATGGGTGCGGTCACATGATGACATTCAGGACACGTTGGCGAATGAGACGGCTCTCGGTAGGACATCAAATGCGCAGTGTCGGGTCACTCATGCGTGCAGATGTTTCAGTCCCTTAACTAATTAAAAGTGTGAGACATGTGCAGCGGTCAGTTGCAGACAGGCACAATGTTCGTAGGTGCAAGGGTGCCTTACGCATGCACGGACATATTCATTCTGGTTACGGACAATGTGAACAGAGGGAATGTTCTTAGGACACTTTATTTTACATATCTACGAACATGCGGACGTCTTTAGTGTTCTGCGGACACCCCCATTTTTGACTACGGCAATTCAAACAGATATAGTGTCCTTAGGACACCCCCATTTTTATTGAGGACAGTGCAAACAGGTATAGTGTTCTTAGGACAACCCCATTTTGGTTAATTGCAAACAGGCGGAAATCTTGTGTGTCCTAAGGACACCTCCATTTTGATTGCTAACAATACGAACAGGTATAGTGTTCTTAGGACACCCCAATTTTGGTTAATTGAGGACATCCTAGACAGCCGCTCTGCCCATGGACATCCTAACTACCTTTTAAAAAAAATAATACACAGAGGAATATACTAACAACGCACTTAATATTTTATTATTGTATAAAAGTATACAAATTATGGAAGAGAGGGGGAAGCAGAAACTGAAACAAATACAGGGGAATTAGGGATTTGGACATGATGGATGGGAGAGGAGGAAGAGATTGAAGTCTCATAATAATGTTTTTCTTGCTGGGAAGGTTTTGGGGATAGTTGGCTGGGACATAGAGAGGGGGAACAGGTACATGTGGGACAGTGATATTTAGAGGCCGATTCATGGAATTATTGTGCGCTGAAAAATCCTGCGCAAGCGTGCAAAAGCGTGCGAATCGCAGCGCAAGTGCAAAAATCGCAGCGAAACCCGCACACAGCGATGTCCGTGCATGTGTAAATCCATGGATGTGAGCTAAAATCCTGTGTGGCGCACAAGTCTTCAAACAGCGTGCCCTACGCGCACAGCGAAAGCGCACATAGTGAAGCGCACACAACAAAAGTAGGCGTAACACAGGGCGTAACACGCGGAATGGGGAACAATGCGTGAAAATGTGGGCGTCACAGGGGAAGTACAGGAGGCAAATGCGCGGAATGCCCACACGTGCGCCTACAACACGTATTCATGGAATCGAACGGGGCTAACGCGTGTGCCAAAAAAGACGCGCTAATCCGGAAACACGTACGCCAGCAGGAAGCAGGCGTACGTGGACCGGCGCAGCATAAAAGTGCATGCAAACAACAAACAAGCTCAGACGCCAAGATGAATATACCGTTCCTTGCAGCAGTGGTTGTGGGATACCGCAGGAGGAGGAGGAGGATAGTCAGGCCCAGAATTTTTACACCCAGAACCAGCCTTTTTGGGATGCCTGATGACCAGATGCATGGGAGGTACAGGTTTCCACCTAACATAATACTCGACCTGGTGAGTGAGTGGGAGGATGACCTCACATCACCCACCCTGTGCTCCCAAGCACTGAGCCCCTTGGAAAAGGTGCTCAATGTATTACACTTATTGGCCACTGGTTCATTTCAGCGGACAACTGCCATAGCGGGGTGGTCTCACAGGCCACGCAGTCACGCTGCCTGCACCAGGTGTTGGCCAACATGACTGCACGCCCATCAGTCCGCAGGCACATATACCTGCCCAGAACAACTGCAGAAAGGCAGGCTGTCGTCCATGATTTTTAAAGGGTGGCACACTTCCCCAAAGTGCTACGTGCCATTGACTGCACCCATGTGGCTCTACGTCCTCCAAGGGTAACTGAGCACATCTACAGAAACCGCAAGCACTGGCATTCCATCAACTTGCAGGTAGTATGTGGTGCCAAGGGAATCATCACCTCAGTATATGCCAACTATCCAGGGTCCACCCATGACAGTTTCATTAGCAGAATGTCAACCCTAAACCGGGACTTAGAAGCTGGACGGCATGGCGATACTTGGCTGCTTGGTGAGTATAAATGCCCCTGCACATGCATGCATGTCAGATACTGACTAATGTCACAACCCCACTAATGATACCATCATCACCTCCCCAGGGGACAGTGCCTACCCACTGAGCACCCACATGATGACGCCAATTTGGAACCCCACCACACCACCCGAGGTAAGATTCAACACAGCCCATATTGCAACCCGGGGCATAGTGGAGCGCACATTCGGAGTGCTCAAGTCACGCTTTCGCTCCCTTGACCGCTCTGGTGGGCAGCTGCTATACGCGCCCCCAGTAGTGTGCAGGATCATAGTGGCAGCATGTGTCCTGCACAACGTTGCAACACACCGGGGCCTGCCGGTGGACATGGTGGTGCCCCCACATCCCCAACCACAAGCACGGCCGCTGCGCATGGGAGGGGAAAGGGCACGTGGTGAGGCAGCCCGTACGCAGCTGGTGGCTAATTACTTCACCTAAAATCACACCCCTGTGGAGTGCACACAGCCCTGGCACATACCAGCTGACAATCAATGATGATGACATAAGGGACAGTCAACTGTCACAACCATACCAGCCTGAGATTGGTCACCTGGAATTCTTACATTGTGTGCATCCCTACCTGCCGAAAGACAACCAATGATGTGTCACAAAAAAACACACATTTATGCTGCATGAATGACTACCCCCTTGCAAAATACAACATGAAAATAGCACCATGTCACCCAAACCCTCCCCAGCTCCGCCACCCAACACACCATGGCATGTCATGCAATGTGAAAACAAACAAAGCAATGCACAAGACCTGACACAAGTGCCACAAAGTGCACTGTCCCAAATGGAAACTGCCCACAGACAATATGCTCCAAGTAATCAATAACAAACAGCACACATGAACAAATACTTACCACCAACACAATACAGCAACACACCATGAAACATTGCAAAAACATGACAGTACTAAGTCAAAGTAGTGGTAGTCTTACAACCTGAATAAGCCAGCACATCGACCCCTTCCAACTGTAGAGTGTTGCTGCCATGCAAATGTGTCAGTGTACTGCATACAACATGAACTCCATCTGCAAAGGAGATGGCCCTGTGAAGACATGAGGAAGGAACGTGCAAATTAGGAGGAAGACATGGATGCACAAGTACATATCAATACACCATGCAGTGTACAATACAACAACAATACTCACTAGGGATGTACACACAGTATTGACTACAGACTGCCCACACAGCTCATGGGATCCCAATGTCACTGTGTAAGTCACTGTCACTTGGCCACACCCTTTGCAAGCCCATGGAAACGGAAAGCAGGAGGGGTGTGTGTGTCACGAACCCAAGCATCTAACCCAAACTCAGGACAAGCCTGCATGTGCCGAGCTGGAATACAGTGGATGCCCACGGGAGCCACACAAGGCAACACACTGTAAAAAAAAATAAATCACCATGTGGGGGCTAGACGGGTGGGGGTGAGGCCACCCAGGAGGTTCGAGGACAGGGTGCACACCAACACCCACCTGCGTGGATGTTGCGAAAAAAAAAATACCTCCATGGGCTCATGACCTGCACGGCTATGCCATTGTGGGAGAACTGTTGTCGCTCTCTTCACCCTCTGCTGCTGCATCAGGAGGTGGTGGCACTATGGGAGGCAGCCCACGCAAAGCCCTGGTATGGTCCTCCATGGCAGCAAGCATGCGGGTCTGGAAGGTCTGATTCTGGAGGATTAAAGTGCGGAGATCCCCATGCAGCACGTCACGGTTTGCCTGCACTTCTGCACGCATGGCCTCACGGGATGCCCGGATCTCCTCACGTGTTGCCTGCAGCTCAGCTGAGAGCGAACGTGTGAGCTGCTCCAGCTGCTGTTCTGCCCTAACATTTCGGGAAGCCTCAAGTTCAAACAGACTCTGCCTGAGGTTATGGAGTTCCACCCTCAGGGCTTCCCTGTGGCCCTGTGACTATATTGATATGGATTTGCGCAGAGTCTCCAGTGCCACCCGTCGGTCCCTGTTGGATGCCAACATGTCTTCCCTGTGTGATTGGCAAATGGAGTCTGTTGCCTGCTGTTGTTGCTCCATCTGCTTTTCAGGGGGGATAATGGAAGTGGCCATTGCCTGAGCCATCATTTCTACTGATGCTGCCTGTTGGGTTGCCATACCATACATGGAGTTTTCCCATACAGTATTGCCTGGTGGCGCACCGCCACCGCGTCGGCGGCACCACACCTGTTTGGGGCAAGGCGATCTCCACCTTGCTGGCTGGCACTGCCTGAGGCTGCAGGACTGTATTCCCCCTCTGATCTGCTGGCCCAGGAACAGGATCAGATGCTGTGGAGTGTGACCCTGCATCGTAACCGCCAAAGGCGGACCTACCAACACTGACATCCCCATAGAGGGTTCTACCCCTGGTGCAGGTGGGTTGGACAGAACAGAATCCCTGCCAGAAGCACTGACCTGCGACAGCACATAAGTCTCATCATCCGACTCAGCACCTGAATAGAGGTCTGGGGAGCTGCACCCAGAGGCACCCCTCGACAGTATGGTCTACAGTACCAAAGTGTTTTCACCCACCACCACACCAAGTCCCCCACTGGTGCCTGGTCGTGGCTGAGAATCCTCCTGGGTCTGCACCATCTCCTGAACCTCACCAGCATCAAGTGCGTTGTCACCTGCAAAAACATGAAATACAAGAAATGGAAACAGGCATGAGAACCATAGCACACACATAGGCCTGACAAGACAGAGATCCTGTACATGGTTTATACATGTCCCACATGACTATAACCCTGGCATGCATGCACTGTCAATGATTTTGAAGGGGAGTCAAAAAGGCAGACAATGAGGACACCAAGATGGAAAAGCAACACATTTGCAGCATGTCGTGTAGCACTGGCATCACACATCAGCCTGTGAGTGGCATGGCCAATACACATACATGACCCATGCCAGCACACAGATGTCATGTAGCATTTCCATGGTAAATCACAACTACAGCAATATGTCAGTGAATGAGTACTGTCACACATCCATGTCACATGGACATGATGAAAAGATTAATGTAGAATAGTGTTGCAAAATATGCATGTGCCGCACACTGCAACACATCCAGTGTACAATTAGACAGTGATTGTAGGCAGATGTACACATCAATGGTTGGTCACTTCAACATGACAGGAAACAACCACATACAAATAAGCCCTAAAAATAAATTTCAGCAGGCCAATACTCCCTCGCCCTGAATGGTTTAATCATTCACATAACCAGGTAACTAAAGTGGCACAATGTGGAGTGTAAACAATGACAGAAGCATGTCACCAATTTGGAATTAGGGATGAAAAAAGCATATGAAAAATGGGATAATCTAAACAATCAGCCTGAATGAACACAGAAAAAATCAGAGCAATGTTGTTACAAGATGATAGTTCAAGTGCAACAGCAGTAATGTGGGGCTAATTGGCTACTGTGGGCAGAAGGGATACTGTCATACCCAAATCAAAGGTCCATGAATGTATTGGAGGAAGCACATGGGTGACCCATAACACTCAGGAGTACACACCCTCACCTGGCACTCAATCAGAACCCGTCATCCAAACAACATACACATGGATTACTCACACATGCATGGGCACTCACCGGACAATGGGTCGTAATCAGGTAGCTCTCCCACGCCTTGGATCTGTTCCTCTGTGACGACGGTCCCAGCAACACACTCATGTTTAGTGAGTTTGTTGTCCTCTGGTGGAGACCCACCGCCAGTCACCAGAGTAGCGGCATGATTTGAGGCCAGCTTGTTCTTTGCTCTGCGCTCCAGGTCATTCCACCGCTTGTAGCAATCATCAGCTGTGCACCTCACAAATCGAAGGGCACTTCTGCGGTCCGCGATGGTCTGCCAGTGTTCCCTACGTTGACCAGGTGTGGTCTTGCACCCTGCAGTCAACACCATTTCGCGGCTATGTGCCGACACATAGGTTACAAGTGCATCAAGTTCGGGGTCATTAAAGCTAGGCTTCCTTGACGTGCCTGACTGTTTAACCATGTCTGGGGTCTCAGCCTGTAGTTCCAGAGCACCCTTCTTCCTCTTTTTCAAAGGTGGAGCAGAGCCTGAGTGGCTTGCGTCGCTCTGGTCAGTAGGGGCAGAAGCGCAGGTGGACTGGGTACTGGGAGTGTGCGAAGGCACAATGACCACAGGTCTTGGTGCAGGCATTGGCTGAAGTGTGATGTTGGCAGGGGCAACGTCAGTTTGATGGACCAGGACTGACACTGTCCCAGCTGGGAGACTCAGAGCTGGGGTGGATAGAGATTAAGCTGCCCCTGCAGCCTCCCCACCCTGCCTACTTGGGGCAGCAGATGACATCGCTGCCCCAGATCCACATGGCCTGGTGACACCAACTTGCACCGGCACACATGGCCTAGACTTGTAACCTGGAAGTCAGCCTGGAAGTCATCCTGTGCCGGGTCAGGTGCCACAATGGGCTGGTCCAACAAGGGCTGAGCTGGGTTGGTGTCAGCCATGTTTTCCTCAACCATGGGGGGGAGCATGGGTGTTCCTGATTGGTCCTCCACACATGGGGGTCTAGAGGCACCCTGCAAATCCTGGCCACGTCCCCTACCGCGCCCACCATGCCTACCTTTTGGAGGTCAGCCACCTTTGCCTCCCTTACCGTTTGGTTGCATCTCAACCATGGCACTGATGTTGATGTGCGTATGGGAGTTGCAGTAAACAATTGTCCTGGGCGATTGGGGTGAAAGGGGTAGGGTACCAGATGGAATTCGTAACCTAGTGCTCTAGCAAGGCTGTCTGTGACCCCGGGGGAAGATGACGGGTCATGCAACGCACAGGCACCCCGAAAACAAAAAGTAACGTGCACGCAACCCCTCGTAGACCACATGCATGGAAAAATGAACCCGCATTACGCTGTGGCACCGAGAAACACAAAAATAAGCGTACGCCTGTTACACGCAACCTACAATGACCTCTGAAGGGGTACGCGACACACGGGGCAAGGACAATTGGTAAATGCGTGCGCGACTCACCATCTGCCTGGAAAAAGAACGTGAAAAAAACGTTCGTGTGCGCGTTGGCAACACCCCCGCCAAAAGAATTGTACGCTGTCTGAGGAGACATGACAAAAGAAGAAGTGAATGCTGTTTAAGGAAACAGGCCCAAAAAAAAAAATTAACGCTGTCAGAGGTTACAGGGATTATGAACCTGAAACGCTGTGAAGTAATCACGTGTGAACCAACAAGAAGTACAGAATTCCGCTCGCTCGCCGCGAAAAGCACGTATAAGGAAATGGGGTCCTACACGTACCTTTTAATGTGGCCCACATGTACAGCGTCACTTACGCATGTACGTGCTAAGGCCCTTTCCTCCAATTACACGAGCTGACACTTGGACGTGCAGTTTTTGGATGTGTACGATGAACATGCACCCGTGTTGATGGAAACGCCAGCGCGCGTCACGTCACTTAGGCGCGTAGGCCCTTTCCTCGGATTAAACGCATTCACATGCGGACATGCCGCTTTTTCACGCACACTGAACCACTATGCCCACGTCATGAGGGAAACGCCCACGCGCTTAACGTCACAGAAGCACTTACGGGCTATTGGCCTTTGGTCCAAGGAAATCGCGTACGTATGCTGACGCTTTTACGCGCTGAGGGCCTTTCCTCCAATTACACGCTGACGTGCAATTTTTTCACGTGCCAAATCACTCTGTATCAAGCTGGCCACGAAACAACACACGGAAGACCACGCTCTTACCCAGAAGGCTGAATTACTGCCCCCATAGCCCCGAGCACACTCCCACCTGCCATCTGCAGCTGCCTGACTGCCTGCTGCACACGTGCCCTGCTATTTGATGCCTGCACCTCAGCCAGGGGTGCAGTTGCTGTGACCACCCCTGCTGGAACCAAAGACTCCCGACTGCGATACCATCGCTCCACAACCCAGACCCAGGACCCAGTTGCGTTGGTGGAGGGAGAGTTTTGACTATTTTTCTTTAGGATTGGTTGTACTTTTCATTTACTCATCTTTTGCACATGCTTTTCATTTCATGTTTGCTATTTTGTTATGCTTTCATTTCACTGCTTTATTTTTGTACATAATGCATTTTCATATTTTAGTTCCATGTGTGTGATTCGCTCATTGGGTTAATGCATGTGAAAATGTGGGTTTACACAATCAATGACAACCAGTGTGTGTGTGTGACAGACATGTGTTGATGTACATACATGCCATTTGGGTTGTTTCATGTAATGGGCATTTCAATGTGGGGTGTATGTTATGCTTGGTTGGTTATTTGGGCTGGGGTGGCGTGCCATGGGATTTGGGTGGCCATGAGGGTCATGATTGTGGGTCATGTTGACATGTTGGGGGGGATGAGTGGTGGCCTGCTGGCAGGTGCCCCTCACTGCTGGGGGGGTGGAGGTGCTGGGGGACATGAGTGGGGGCCTGCTGGCAGGTGCCCCTCACTGTTGTTGGGTGGGGGTGCTGGGGGACATGAATGGGGGCCTGCTGGCAGGTGCCCCTCACTGCTGCGGGTTGGGGTGCTGGGGGACATGAGTGGGGGCCTGCTGGCAGGTGCCCCTCACTGCTGGGGGGTGGGGGTGCTGAGGGACATGGGTGGGGGCCTGCTGGCAGGTGCCACTCACTGATGGGGGGTGGGGTCCTGGGGGACATGAGTGGGACATGAGTCGGGGCCTGCTGGCAGGTGCCCCTCACTGATGGGGGGTTGGGGGTGCTGGGGGACATGAGTGGGACATGAGTGGGGGCCTGCTGGCAGGTGCCCCTCACTGATGGGGGGTGGGGGTGCTGGGGGATATGAGTGGGGCATGAGTGGGGGCCTGCTGGCAGGTGCCCCGCACTGCTGGGGGGTGGGGGTGCTGAGGGACATGAGTGGGACTTGAGTGGTGCCTGCTGGCAGGTGCCCCTCACTGATTGGGGGTGGGGGTGCAGGGGGACATGAGTGGGTGCCTGCTGGCAGGTAACCCTCACTGATGGGGGGGTGGAGGTGCTGGGGGACATGAGTGGGGGCCTGCTGGCAGGTGCCCCTCACTGTTGTTGGGTGGGGGTGCTGGGGGACATGAATGGGGGCCTGCTGGCAGGTGCCCCTCACTGCTGCGGGTTGCGGGTGCTGGGGGACATGAGTGGGGGCCTGCTGGCAGGTGCCCCTCACTGCTGGGGGGTGGGGGTGCTGGGGGACATGGGTGGGGGCCTGCTGGCAGGTGCCACTCACTGATGGGGGGTGGGGGTCCAGGGGGACATGAGTGGGACATGAGTCGGGGCCTGCTGGCAGGTGCCCCTCACTGATGGGGGGTTGGGGGTGCTGGGGGACATGAGTGGGACATGAGTGGGGGCCTGCTGGCAGGTGCCCCTCACTGATGGGGGTGGGGGTGCTGGGGGACATGAGTGGGGCATGAGTGGGGGCCTGCTGGCAGGTGCCCCGCACTGCTGGGGGGTGGGGGTGCTGAGGGACATGAGTGGGACTTGAGTGGGGCCTGCTGGCAGGTGCCCCTCACTGATTGGGGGTGGGGGTGCAGGGGGACATGAGTGGGTGCCTGCTGGCAGGTAACCCTCACTGATGGGGGTGGGGGTGCTGGGGGACATGATTGGGTGCCTGCTGGCAGGTGCCCCTCAATGATGGGGGTGGGGGTGCAGGGGGACATGTGTGGGGGCCTGCTGGCAGGTGCCCCTCACTGAATGGGGGTGGGGGTGCAGGGGGACATGAGTGGGGGCTTGTTTGCAGGTGCCCCTCACTGATGGCGGGTGGGGGTCCAGGGGGACATGTCTGGGGGCCTGCTGGCAGGTGCCCCTCACTGATGGGGTGGGGGTGCAAGGGGAAATGAGTGGGGGCCTGCTGGCAGGTGCCACTCACTGATGGGGATGGGGGTGCATGGGAACATGTGTGGGGGACTGCTGACAGGTGCCCCTCACTGATGGGGTGTGGGGGTGCAGGGGGACATGAGTTGGTGATCACTAGTGCAAAGTGACATGTGGCCTGGCTGTGGGGCATGTCCATGGTGGATGGGCTGCCTGCGGGACATGTCCAGGGGTGCAGGGTAGTCCCCTGTGGTGTGGGCTGCCTGCAGGGGCCGTGGAGGGGTTAGATGGGCACCTGGGAGGACCCACACTGCCAATTCACATGTAGGACTCCCCGCACACCACACTGGATACACGTAACCCGCTCTGACAGCAAATTCACGTGTGAAAGTTCCCGCGCACCCCAGTTACACGTGTACCCCGCTCGCTTAGGGCCAATCGCATGTGAAAGTTCCCGCGCACCCTAGTAATACACGTACCCCGCTCGCACAGGGCCAATCGTGTGTGAAAGTACCCGCGCACCCCAGTAACAAACGTACCCCGCTCGCACAGGTCCAATCGCATGTGAAAGTTCCTGTGCACCCCAGTAACACACGTACCCCGCTCGCACAGGGCCAATCACATGTGAAAGTTCCCACGCACCCAGTAACGCACGTACCCCGCTCACACAGGGCCAATCGCGTGTGAAAGTTCCCGCGCACCCCTGTAATACACGTACCCCGCTCGCTCAGGGCCAATTGCGTGTGAAAGTTCCCGCGCACCCCAGTAACACACGTACTCCACTCGCACAGGGCCAATCACGTGTGAAAGTTCTGGCACACCCCAGTAACAAACTTACCCCACTCGCACAGGACCAATCGTGTGTGAAAGTTCCGCGCACCCCAGTAACACACATACCCTGCTCGCACAGGGCCAATCGCATGGGAAACTCCCTACGCCAGGGTTTACATGTATTTGGAGGGGTAGGCGGGGAGTTTTACTGGCGTTTTCGTGGTTCTGGGCCTGTGCGCCATGTACAGGATTTGTGCTCTGTGCACGGTGCACGGGGAGGGTTTGGGGGCGTAACTGGCACTGCTGCAGGGTCACTGCACCACTCTGCGCCACGGCTGGTTTTGGAGGCTAAAATCCATGAATACGCTGTGCATGGAAATGGATTTTAGCACACGCTGCTGGCGCAGAAAGTCGCACGCGCACACTCTGCACCAGCTGCGTGCACCACTTGTGCGCTGAATTCTATGAATTACCCTGTAAATGTTTTCTTTTATATGGTCCTCCACAACGTTTTTTAAAAGAATCCATTGTTTCATTAACAGATCCATTTTTAGCTCCATTCGCTGCAGAGGATTTTCTAACGTCTCTCTTGGTATATTATTTGTAATGTCTGTACGGGCTGTTAAAAAAAAATTAAATACACATAAAGTAATGGTTATTAATTGGCTTATATAGAGAAGTGTAGTATCTACCATTAGTATCACTGTCTTCACTCATTTCATCCTGAGGAACATTTTCTTCCAAACATTCCAAAGTACTGGACATTTCTGATAATATCAAATATTAGTTTAGTATTAGTTTTAGTGTACCTAATACAGAAAGTTTATAAATATATACAATACATGTAGTGTACTCACTAGTTTTTTTGCTATGTTTTTCTGGTACTGCTGCGTAGGTGTCCTGTTGATTTTTGCTGTGCAGTTTCTGTGAGGTAATTCTGGTAGAGGCACATTTATTGTGTTTTGGAATATTCCACTCTGCTGCCTATGCTATGTAATTGGACTGTTAGTGTCTTGCATACACAGTTTCACTTCTTATTTATTATTGAATGCAATTTATGTATGTGCTGCTTTTTGTATTAACACACAAAAGAGAAAACGGAATGGGAGCTTCTCTTGAACTCATCAATTAGTCAGCCATAAATGCACAGCTCTACCACTCTCCCTAATTAGAGGAAATACTCTTTCCCTTCATGGTGCTGCTGCCCCTAGAGAGCACTGTAGAACCGACTAAAAAGGAATAGATGAGGAACTTGCCCTATCCCTACAGTCAATGGAATGGTTTTGAGGCAGGGTCTCAAGAAATAATCTTTGCAAACCCCTGTGTGGACAGAAAAATAATGGTTTTGAGGCAGGGTCTCAAGAAATAATCTTTGCAAACCCCTGTGTGGACAGAAAAATAAAAAAATGTGTGTATATAGCAGTATTTGGAATGAATGCCCCAAAACCGCAAACTTTGGTCAGTAGGCAGTTCGCGTGGGACTAGACTTCACAAACTGGACAGTTTATTTGCCCTCCGCGAAGTCTGCCCTACTGTCCCAAGTGTAATATGCTAAAACACATAGGCCCTCATTACGACCCTTGCGGAAATCGACCGACCGGACCGCCATAGCGTAAATAGCGTTTCCGCCATTGCACGACGGAGCAAAGTGCGGCTCATTCCGACCCATCGGGCACGAGCACCACGCCATGGCGGAAGTGCAAAGTCCGCGATGGCGGAAATGTCCCCAAAACGCCCCTCACCGCCGTCGTACGGCGACCTAGGTGCAATACCGCCACCGGACATAGCGGTCACCGCAAAGAGCGGCAATCGGAAAATACGGTGACCGTAAATATACGGAAACGGAAGCAAAAACATGGTCCCGGAACGGGAAACAGCACGCTGTACACCTATAAAAGCAGAACATTCACACAACCATTAAAAATACAACCCTGAGAGACATCCCAACCCGACATCCACCCTAGTGAAACCAAAACAATGGGAAAAGTAGCGAAAAAAGCGTGCGACCGCAAGCGGCAGGTCCACGTCTCACGTGAGGAACTCACGGTGCTCACAGAGACCCTCCAGGAGAATGCTGCCGTCGTCTTCTCGACGCAAATGACCAGGACGGCACTTGCGAACAAGAAGGCCATATGGGCCCTGGTGGCACAGCGGGTAAGTGCGGTGGGGACCGCACCCCGCAAACCACAGCAATGCAGAAAGCGATGGGACGACCTGCGGATCCGCGTCCGTAGCATACTTTCTGCCAACCGAAACATTGCCACAGCTACCGGGGGAGGATCGGAATCACCCATCAAGCTGACCCCCTGGGAAGAAATCTGTGCCTCCACCATTGGAATGGAGACCATAGAGGGAGTCGGAGGGATGGAGAAAGTAGTGCAGACATCCGAAGAATCAGGTAGGTGGCCCAAATAAAACTATGCTAAAACCACAATGTCCAATCATGTGAAGTACCATGTGTCCACATAGTGCAACAGAAACACATGTCCAGGAGAACGTCCACTTACATTGGCCTGATAGCGGACATTAAAAGTCAAATTAAATAAATAAATAATTAAAATTCCTAAAAACACCCTCTACACGTGCAGCAGGCACCCCCTAACTGCAGGCTGCAATACAACTGCACCCTCAATCCACACAAAAATGAAACTACCTCCAAGGCCCTGACCCAAATCACCCTCAGGTACCACCCCAATGCATGTGATACATTGCCATTCCAATTTCCACAGACCCATTAATAACGCTCGCCCTCCTTTACTCCACCACAGGGTCCGATTCAAACGACGAGCTCCAGGACACCCCTACCAGCACACCTGCAAAGAGGGCCAAGACCAACGGCCAAAGACCCTCCACCTCAGCTGCACGCATCAAGACACGGCTGCAGCACAAATCAAGTGGCAGCACACAGGAGGGGACTCCAACAGGCACCCCAGCAGCCGGCATGGCCACAACACCACCACCACCACAGGCCCCCCCAATGGATGCCACAGAAGGCACTGCTTCTGGTGGCAGCAGCACCATAGGTGGCACTGCATTAATGGCAGCATGCTCCGACACAGAAAACGGTGATGTCGATGTACGATCCATCCATGACCTGTCTCAATCCCCCTGTTTGTTTCATCCCGTACAACATGAGGATACCACGCAGGGGCACTCACAAGACGACGACTGGCCATCCCCCCCAAGCCCTGTGTCAAGGCAACATGAGGTGATCAGCCCCTCTGTGACACCACTGCAAATGGCCATGGCCCAGCAGAGGCAACAGTCCCTCGACCAGGTGATCGAGCAACAGCAGCAACTGGCCACGCTCCTCAAGGAGCATGCTGATGAATGTGGGGGTACCAAGGCAGCCATAGAAACATGTACAGAGACACTAAGGGCAGAAATGGAGAGAAGCACAGAGAGCCTGAGAGAACAAATGTAGAGAAGCACCGAGAGCCTGAGAGTACAAATGGAGAGAAGCACCGAGAGCCTGAGGGGGGAACTGCATGCGACGTCCAAAGACGTATGTGCTGAACTTGCCGCTGTGCGCCGTGTGCTCACTGAGCTCTCACAAACCCTTAAGGACATGCATGGACGTGAGCAGGCAGAGACATCATCCGTTGCAAGTTCCGTCCAGGGCAGCCCCCAACGTAGATCTGGGAGGAACCTGCGCTCCACAGGCAGGGGTGCCCCTGATACCCGGAGAGGGGGCTTGCAATAGCGACTGCCCACTGACAATGAGCATCTTTGGACACTGGTGTTCGGGGGGGAGGTAGGAGGGTGGAGGGGGTGTGTTGGGCTTACTTGGGTGGCGGGTCGATAGGGTGTTTAACATGATATCACATATGCCATGAACAATGCACGATCATACAATGAGATGCGTGGACATTGATCTTTGTGTACGAGGCCATTATAGGCGTACAGTCCATATAGTGCATGTTCCAGACACACACAGTGCCACAAGTCCCGTGTCCATGTATCAGCCACCAGGCGTGAGTGCTAGAAGCATGCATCTATGATATGCTGACGAATGTCACGGCCCTCCTCATCATGACCATCTTCAGGTGCTTGCAGTTCTGCGTCAGGGGGCATGGGCACATTTCTACGTACGCACATGTTGTGTAGCATGACACATGCCATGACCATCTTTGCAACCTTCTCATGGCGGTACAGGAGTGCCCCGCCAGACCTGCTGAGGCAGCGGAAACGAGTCTTCAGTAGGCCGAATGTCTGTTCAATGACTACACGGGTACGTGAGTGGGCATGGTTGTAGTCCTCCTCATGCTGGTCCCGTGGGTTGCGGACTGGTGTAAGGAGCCATCTCTTCAGTGGATACCCGGCATCACCTGTATGTGGACAATGAAGGTATTTTGAGGAATGCCATTGCTACGTACGCACCCCCCCCTTCCTGCCAGGTCTTTGCCGCATCACATACCCCACACTATCATGCTTGAAATGAGACTCACCGAGTAGCCAGGATCTGTTCCCTGCGTGTCGCTCCATGTAGCGTGGTATAGTAGAGTTCCTCAAGACCATAGAATCATGGGTTGATCCTGGGAATCGGGCACAACAATGTGTAATGATCCTGTTGGAGTCACACACCATTTGTACATTCAGGGAATGAAATTGTTTTCGGTTGTGGTACTGGGCCTCCATGGCATGTGGGACAACCAATTCCACATGGGTGCAGTCGATGGCACCAATGCAACCCGGTATGCCGCCAAGTGCATGGAATCCCACTTTTGCGTTCGTAATTTCCTGCTCCGAGCGTGGTAGAGAGATGTAGTCGTCTGCGTGCAGCAGGAGGGCATCGAGCACTTGCAATAGTGTCCGTGAGAACAGTTGCTGTGAAATGCCATGCAACTGTCCGACTGTGTGCTGGTAGGTCCCTGTGGCCAGGAAGTGGAGTACAGACACCACCTTCAGTAGGGGTGGGATGGCGGTTGGGCTATCTATCATGCTGACAAGGTCAGCCTGTGTCATGTCCACAATGGCGGTTATGGTGTCCCGGTCCAAACGGTAAAGGGTGTGGATCTGCTCATCAGTGAGGTTGAACGGATGTGCTCGGAGGCGTGGGATAGCGGGCTGCCTGCGTGGTGGTAGTGGCTGTGCTGGCGGCCCTTGCTGGCCCTGCCTTGCCCTCCTCCTCCTCCTCCTCCTGCGTCTCCTCCGTGCGGCCGGTTGTAGTCGGTGTTCGTCTTCTTCTTGAAGTTGGAGTACTTGCAGTGCTATCAGGTCCCCCAGGGCCAACATGGCTAGTCCTGCCGGTAGCATTTCGGAGTGGGTGTGGTTGTGGGAGGGGGTTGGGTGTGCAATTAATGTGTTTCCAGGCTGTATGGCCTCCACCTGTGGTGATTCATTCCACCTGTGCAAGCTGCTCTCCCCTTTGGGCGAGCACGTCCCGCACACAACGCTGCAATTCGACGAATGGCATCTTGCCATTACAATCATGTATTTGTACCCGATGGCAGTGTAGCATTGGTTGATATGTTCATTCTGCTTTGGTCCCATTGTTTCACATACTATCTTTGCAGTCGCGAACAGACTTGTGAAGGGTCAGTGGAACGTAGTACTCAAGTAACGGTGGACCCTCATGCAACACTGCACCGAGGTTCACCGACGGGCGGGGCGTCCCATTTGTGAGTGAAGGCAGTTGCCATTTTCACACACAGCCGCACTAGATGGATTAATTTGTGATTTCAAGCGGCCACAGATGCCTTTTCGACGTGATGTTGCAAATGAGGAATTCGAAGGACGGCGCTTTCGGTTTTCAGCTAGCGGCGAGGAGATGCCCACAGGTCTGACTGCAAATATAACGTTCTATTGTTCAATGTCCTTGGGACAGGGGCCATGGCGAGGATGCAATGATTGATATGAATAGTATGGGATGCGCAATAGCGAAGTGGGCGATAAGGCCGGACGTTCCCAATTACATGTTGCTTCACAACACTGGAATTACGGGCTGGGGGAACAGTGGATTTTGCAGGCTGCATTACGCACAGACTCAATGGAAGTTTCACATGTCATGTGAGTATGGAAGTAGGCGTTTGTGATAGTGTTTTCACCTCGATATAGATAGTTATGATTCGCTAGTGGTTTTTGGTTGGTGATGATCCTTTGGAGTGGGCTAGCATGCATATGGCTGTGGATTTGGTGTGATCATTGAAGTGAGTTATTCAAATGTAGTTCTGATGGCCATTCTATTCTTTTTCATTTCGTTTGGGTGACAGGTATCTCCTCCTCTTTTGCCACTGCCATCTGTATGCCACTCCTGCAGATGGATTTTACTCCCGACACCTGCTGCTTCGTGTTAATCAGTGGAGCAGCATTACGATCTTATGGGACGATCGCCAATGGGCCACATGCCCTTACGCAGTACTAGTGGCTAGGAGCAACATTTCGGCCTTTCAGCTGGACTAGTGCCTCCCTATTGGGACGGCCCTGCGGGTCGAGGCGCTTCCATGTTGCCTTTTCGTACGAGAATGTAGTCCCTGTGTGCCATGAGGGTACAGGGCGTCACACAAGAAGTAGCTGGTCATTTATTGCGGATGCAGGCCACAATGGTGAAATGTATTTTGGAGTTCATGGCCTGATGGCTGTATGGGCTTGGTGAATTTGTTGTGCATTAAATTCCTATTCTGATATGAACCGTGTAGCGTTCTTCTTTGCGGGTGATGTGTCATATTCCTATTTGGGGAGCGATGTATTGTGAGGAGATCTGCATTGGGTTCCAGCTTCGGAGTATAGTTGCGTGGTACTGTGCTGGGCGCGTTTGCCTACGAAGCCCAGTGAGGTCAGGGATGTGGGCTGCCAATGTGACTGTTTTGGTGATGTGATGCTCAGGGGCGGGGGAATGGCTTTTGTGTAACAGATGCCATCATTGGTGGTATGATGTGATTATCAGAATATGGCTGGTCACAGGTGCCTGTGTTTGCGTGCGTTTCTTGGAGGGAGACTGAGGTCATGTCCATTTGTGTGGCTTCTGTATTCGTGCCATCTGTGCCCTGCAGCTTCCATTGGCCCCTCTTGAGATTCATTTGTTCGTTGGCAGGCATGGATGACTTGTACATTTCACTGGTTGCATTGTGTGGCTTCATTGCACCTACGGGGAGTTGTACAATGTGGCCAGGGAGCGGTGTACAGGCACTCAGTAGGGCCGTTTACGGTTGGTTCGCGATGCCGTACTTCTCACCATGGCGGAATGGTACTTTCCGCCGTGCTTGATGGCGTTAGGTGCATGTCCGCTGGGGTCAGAATTCGCGTACCGTTGCGCCATGGTGGTAATTGCGGCTTGGCATGGTGCGCGTACTTGGTGCAGTTAGCGTTGGCGTTCACTGCGGTGTCGCTAATGGCATCGTACTTTGCGGTGACGGGTCATAATCGCACCGAGCGCTATTCGATGGCGGTATTGCATTTCCGCCATCGTTTTTCGATTTCCGCCAGGGTCGTAATGAGGGCCATAGGAATATAAATAACACTCTCAGTTTGTTGTTCTACTCCCGCATATTACTTCTCTTCTTTGGAGCACACACAATAGTAAGTTTCTTTGAGAGATCACGATTTTTGCCTAAAATTATCAACGTAGTTGACTAAAATGTCCAACAGCTCGAGTCTATTATGTGTCGCCCTTGGTCAGGAGACATCCAAAAGTCTGGTCGACCGGTTTCAATGATGTTCTCTTTCGTACATCATCTTCCTCAGGACCAGTTATTTCTTTTGATAAGATTCAATCTATGCACCCATCAAAACGGTAATATCAGGATATTCTGACTTTTTTCATGTATACATTGGTGTTGTACATCCAACTTCAACATGTTTGGGCTGTTTTATTGGCCTGGTTTAATGCACCATTACTGATGCTTTCCCTAGATGGAATCTGGTTACCACGCTTGGGGGCTGGTTGGATCAGCCGTGTGGATCCCGTGTTGGATTTCTAATCTGGGACAGGTTTGTTTCATCTCCCGGTGTCTGCCATACGTCCCGCGCAAGCTCAGAGTTTTCTCGCAGCGTGCTGTTTGTTCTAAAGAGCACGTATGTTATGCGCGTGTGCTATTCTTCAGCTCCGGCTTCCTAACGGCCATATTGTGCTGCTTTTTGAACATGTTTATTTTTTTTTTTAATGATATAACAATGTTAGATACCCCCTGAGTTTTTGGATAGTGTTGATGTTGTCTGAGTCCGTCCGCATGGTCCACGGATATCAGACCCACTAGCGCTGTTAGGGGCTTAGGGGTTTCTGTATGTTCTATTTTATATGTATATAAACTAAGGGCAGCCTAGTAAAGATTTATCAAATTTACATTATATTCGGTGAAAATACTTTGTTAAAGGGATGTTATGGTTAAGTTGCGCTACTAAAAACCTATAAAATTCAGTGAAAAAACTTTGTTAAAGGGACGTTATGGTTCCAAGTAAAACCGAAAAACCCTTGAAATTCGCCAGTTATGGTAAGCTAAGCAACCATAACTCGCGCCACCACCATGCACTGCTAAGACTAACACCCACGACCTCAAAGATGACATCGCAAATGTCATTGATGACATCACTGATGACATCACATGTCTGGCTCACTCTTTTTTCTTTTGCTGACATATCTAGGCCACATGGTCTTCTTCAGTAACAGTCAGAAACTAAAAATTGTATTTTATTTGTAGACGTATCCTACAAGTAGGTTCTTATAGAAATTCCCTTAGAGTCCAGTCACATCATATGAAACACATACATAGGGGAAGACACAAGCTTTAAAGACAGCAATCCTTTTTGTGCATGAAGATAATCAATAGACTTATCAGCACTTTCTGATAGTTCTGTTGTTTTTTTATGGCTGTACTTTCCCTGTATATGGTCATACCTTTATACATTGTACTCACACTACTTTCCTTAGGGTCCAATCACATCAAGTGATACATATACATAGGGTAAATAGCAGCTTTGAAACAGAGCAATCATTTATTTGCATGAAAATAATCAGTTAGGTTATGAATTGTTTGTGCTACTACCTTTGCTTTTTTGCTAACTTCACTTTCCCTGTATATACCCATATTGGTATGTGTTCTTGTCTCTTTGTGTTTTATCTATAGTAATGCAATTATGTAATACATTGGTTTTATTAGCTACTTATTACATATTTCACAGTACACAAAAATCTATTAAGAAAACAATTATCATTTCATTATTCAACATATTAACATTACGAATATTATACCTTCATTTTGTATGCTGTACACTATGCTATGTTTCTGCATTAGTAGTTTAGTATACTAGATAGAACCCCATAATAGAATGCTATTTATATCAATGCATCGTTCAATGCACTAATTAGGGTATGATATTTATTGCAATGATCCTTGACACTTTTTTCGAAACATTATAATAAGAATCCCTTGTACACATATTTCTTGAAAAGTACATATACATGTGATGTCATCAGTGATGTCATCAATGACGTGATGTCATCTTTGATGTCGTGGGTGTTAGTCTTAGCAGTGCACGGTGGTGGCGCGAGTTTTGGTTGCTTAGCTTACCATAACTGGCGAATTTCAAGGGTTTTTCGGTTTTACTTGGAACCATAACGTCCCTTTAGCAAAGTTTTTTCACTGAATTTCATAGGTTTTTAGTAGCGCAATTTAACCATAATGTCCCTTTAACAAAGTGTTTTCACTGAATTTCATAGGTTTTTAGTAGCGCAACTTAACCATAATGTCCCTTTAACAACGTTTTTTCACTGAATTTCATAGGTAGCGCAACTTAACCATAACGTCCCTTTAACAAAGTTTTTTTCACTGAATTTCATAGGTTTTTAGTAGCGCAACTTAACCATAACGTCCCTTTAACAAAGTTTTTTTCACTGAATTTTGTAGGTTTTTAGTAGCACAACTTAACCATAACATCCCTTTAACAAAAGTTTTTTTCACTGAATTTCATAGGTTTTTAGTAGCACAACTTAACCATAATGTCCCTTTAACAAAGTTTTTTAACTGAATTTCATAGGTTTTTAGTAGCAAAGCTTAACAATAGTAACTTTGACTTTATGCACATGTAATATGGAACATACTGAACCACTTCTACTGAATGTAATGTCCGCAAACATTTTTGATGTCCTCGGACATATTCGGACAACAGTACTACTACCTAAAAAGTCATGGGGGGGCATGTTTCATTGATATATTACAACATGATAACATTTAAAAAATTCACAAAGTAGTACACATACATATTATATGTAGTAATACATAAGTAATGTAACCCATATATGTACCACACTAACCATGCATTTAAATACAATATATTCTAAAATGGAATATACCAAGAGAAGATAAATAGGCTTCCAACATAATTACCTGACAGACACTCCACAACTAAGACCAAGACCAGACCTACAGACTACTCAGAACATATCTTACCTGAAATAGTAAGTGTACATCATTTTACTCATATCTTTATAAACTTCCTGTATTAGATTAAAAAAAAATATTATATATTTTCTTTTTTCTCACAGAAATGTCTAGTACTCTGGAGTGGCTAGAGGAGCACTTCCCACATGACGAAATGTCAGAAAATAGTGAAGCTAATGGTATACACTTTACAATATAAACCATTTAAGTGTTATGATTTTATATATATTTAACATAAATATTTCTTTTTGTACAGAGCATACCAAAATAGAAAATATGTCTGAAGAAACTGTTATGGAAAATACGCTTGACAGCTTAAAAGAAAAAATTGATTTATTATTGAGCAATTTTAATAATTTGAAAACTTTTGTTGAGGATCATTTTAAAACAAAAACCTCATACCATTGTCCCACATGTACTTGTCCCCCCTCACCATATGCTAGTCAATTATCCCCAAACCCTCTCCATAATCCAAAACGTTTTGATGAGACTTCCATCCCTTCTTCACCTGATATCAATCATGTTGAAACCCCTAATTCTCCTGTTTTTGTTTCTGTTTCTGCATCACGTTCTCTGTCATAAATTGTTAATATATGTTAAATAAAGTTAAATTATTATGTTGTGTTGTAATTAGTTCCCATTTTTTATTTTTTAAAAAACAATGTAGATGTCCGTGGACAGTGCAGGTGTTCTGAAATGTTCGTAAATAAACATAAATGGACGTGTCCTGAAGAACACTATACCTGTCCGCATTGTTCGCTAGCAAGTTGAAACTGTTCTAAGAACCCAATTGGTGTCCTGAAATGTTCGTAATTAAACGAAACTGGAGGTGTCCTAATAAAGAACACTATACCTGTCCGTACTGTTCGCTACAAGTTGAAACTGTTCTAAGAACCCAATTGGTGTCCTGAAATGTTCGTAATTAAATGAAAATGGAGGTGTCCTAATAAAGAACACTATACCTGTCCGTACTGTCTGCTACCAAGTTAAAACTTTTCAAAGAACACAAGCAGTGTCCTGAAATGTTCGTATTTAAATGAAAATGGAGGTGTCCTAAAGAACACTATACCTGTCCGTACTGTTCGCTAGCAAGTTAAAACTGTTCTAAGAACACAAGTGGTGTCCTGAAATGTTTGTAATTAAACGAAAATGGAGGTGTCCTAAAGAACACTATACCTGTCCATACTGTTCGCTAGCAAGTTCAAACTGTTCTAAGAACCCAATTGGTGTCCTGAAATGTTCGTAATTAAATGAAAATTGAGGTGTCCTAAAGAACACTATACCTGTCTGTAATGTTCGCTAGCACGTTAAATGTTCTAAGAACACAATTGATGTCCTGAAAAGTTCATAATCAAACAAAAATTGAAGTGTCCTAAAGAACACTATATATGTCCGTAGTGTTCGCTAGCAAGTTTGAACTGTTCTAGAACATACGCGATGTCCAGAAATGTTTGTTTGATGTGTGACGCACTTTTAATTAATTCAGGACCCGAAAACTGTCCGTAGAACATCAACGCGCATGCGCAAACCAATGTCCATGCATTTGGTGTCCTGCGGACAGGAGCTTCCTTTGTGGACCTGTTCGCGAAGGGATCATGTGACCGCGCCCATGCTGATCGCGTGTTCTGACTGCGGACATTGTTCGTGTTCCCGAACAATTTAAAAGTACATTTTTGAGTAATCCACAATATTTTTCCATAAAAACTCATCATGGCACAAGTCCCACATAGTAATCCTGAGTTTCTACATATCTTTGAAACTTTTTGAACCCTTTTTTGTGTTTGATCTGTCCGCGGACAGTGCGCATGTCCACTCCACGAACCGCGTACAATCACCCCTATAAAAGACCACACCCTAGAGCTTATTCTCATTGTGTTTCTGGCTAGTCTTCAGAGCAAAGCTATTTCTCCAGCAACTTGCTGATTCCACCATCGAGATGGCATCCCTGTTTGCAGAACTGCCACCTGGTCCTGCACCTGCTTCAGCACCGCCCCCACCCCCTCCACCACCACCACCTTGCCAAGGGCCTGAAGAGGGGAACAGGAGTGAGTATGCAGAGGAGGAAGAAGAGGATGATGAGAATGAGGTAGAGGAAATCCCTACTACCCGCACTAGACGTGAGTCTTGGGTGTGGCGGTTATTTTCCATTTATGGGAATGATCCTAAGGCTTGTGCGAACCGTGTTATCTGCAATGAGTCCAAAATGATACTCAGTCGCGGGAAGCACGGTTCGTACAGCTTTGGGACCACGACCATGAAGCAACACCTGAGGTCATTTCACTCTGGGGCTATTCGCACGGTTGTACCTTGCGAAGAACGCAGTAGGTTGATTTCCTCTACTTCATCCTCTGTTTCTGATCCTGTCACCACAAGGACCACCTCTGTGGGACAGCGTCTTCCTCAAGCTGCCTCACAAGCCATACAGAATTCTGATGACCCTTACCTTTCGAGGGTCACAGTTGTATGTATGTACTATGACACAGTACTCTGGAGGGGGGAGCGACTTCGGAGTGCTTTTGAGACTATCATCTCAGAGCACGAGAAGACCTGCTCACTACCCAAATAAAACCCACTCTACATCTTCCTCTCTCAGCTCGCGCTTCCTTATCCCTGTGGTTGGTTTCCCCCCATTTACCCTCCTTTCCCCTCCTCTCCTAGTGTATCGTGTCTAAAAAACCAAAACAAAATATAAAATTACAAAAATCAAAAAAATAAGGCTCTTTTTAGAGCCGCCTTTCACAGTTAAAAAAATAGAAGTGAAGATAAATAAAGCAGGGCCCTTTGTATTTCTTAAAAGTCCGCGGACAGTTCGCGAACATTAAACAAATTGGGGTGCTACCCTATTGTTACCATTGCATTTTTCTCTGGGAGGAAGTGGTGGCTCTGAAAAGAGTCTTTGGGAGGTGTTTGTATATCAAAATTTATAAATACTTAACACCTACTTCAAAATGGATGCTGTATTTCTTAAAAAGGTCACAGTGCATTTTGTACATTTCTCAGAAAAATCTGATTGCCAGCATAAGTAAGATGGACTCCATCTCTGCGAAAAATCTATGTACTACGAAACATAATATTTTCATTGTGAAGAGAGGACATGCCAAAATCTCTTAGAAATGCACAAACAGCCTTATTAACATTGCGCCTTGCTTTTTCCATTTGTGAACCAAATGAAGAAGAACGAAGCCACGTTTCTCTCTGCACAATCTGTGAAAATATTACTTCAGAATTAGGAAACAGTCCTTCTTTCATAGCAAATTGCAAAGAAATTCCAGACACATGTCCTAAACTGTTCCCTCCACAATGAATTACAATTATGTCTGGATGTTGCTTTGTTTCCAAAGTAGCACAGAGAGGTAGCAAGTCCAACCACTTCATTCCACGTACTCCATGCCAGTGTACTTCCACATGTGGAAATCCAAGATCTACAGCTACTCCACAGCTTTGTGCATGCACCTTCAACCAATGTATCCACGAATCTCCCAAAATCCAAACAATCTGTTTTCTGAAACAGACAGCCATAGCTATCTGTTGTTCTCTCAGCAAAAAGAGTATCTGAGAAACTCTTTCCTGGCACAACACACCCACTAAACTTTCCTGACCAATTCCTTCCACTGCTCATTCTCATTTGCATGACTTCTGAACCCAAAAATCCCCGGATGTAACTCCTGATGTCCACGAACTACCGCCATGTCCGCGAACATATCGTAACATGAACAGCCCTTCTACCATTTCCACTTCACTCTCTGTGCCATTCCCTCATTGGATGTAGCTAAGAAATCACATGACCATGGGCCAATCACATTCAAGACCTCTACATATAACTGCATCATCATAGATCAGCACTGCAAATGTACAAGTGTCATATCATTGGCAAGCACCATATACAAGAAATACTGTACAAGTCTCCAAGATTTCTACTTGCAGCTCCATGCATATCCATATGCATGAACACAGACTACAGGTATGCATATTTTCTGTACAGTACATGAACACATTTTCAAACTGACTTTTAGCTTGTGTAATCTGTAAAATGAATCTACTGTCTTTTTTCCAATTTCGTAAAATCAACTATCACTTATAAACCTTTATACTATTTACTTTCTTAATACACACTCTATCAAATCATGTTAAACATTTTTTTAAATTAAATTTATAGACTACATATAGTGAAACAAAATTGCATGCATGCACACTCTATGTTCCAATCTCACAAAATAATACTTATACAATTACCTTTATTTATTTATGTATTTGATTACCTTAATTTAAGCATGAAATTAAGGCACTATTACCTAAAACAGCTTAGTTACAGAAATGGTGGTATTCAGTGGTACATTATGAATTTCACAAGACATACTAAAGATATGTTGTTTGTTATAGTTATTCATTGCAATACAATTTGTTCATTAAGAACATATCATATGTATTGAACTGGTGCGACATATTTTATGTGATTAAGATAGTTTTAATGGTTTTAAGGAAGGTGCTGAGGATTTCAATTTAAAAAATCAATATCTAAATTAAAAACAATGCTATATACAAACAAAATTACTAATTTGTTTCTTTTACAATTGCAGTGAAGACCATTCTCCTGAAAAGACGCAGCCGAATTTCAAGGTCAAAGAAGAACTAAGAATTAAATTGCTCATTTTAGAAAAAAGTAGAATATCACCATAATATTTGTATTATTACTCAAACATACTGTAAAGTTAATTCATGCTATTTCTGTGTCTAAAAATAGAGATTGTGCACCATTCTGTCCAAAAATCCCCATGTCTTAAACAGCGATTTATAGCCAGAATGGCGCACAAATTCCTACTTTTGGACACACAACTCAACCACTAGAATTTTCATATTATAGAACAAACAACTGTTTTTATTGTATACATTAGATTTACTATTTGTACTTCTCCACACCACCAGCTTATGTTTTTCTGTCATCTAAACCTTAGTTTAGTAACATATTAATTGAAGAATACACATTCCTACTAGTTGTAGTTCCCAATGCACAATCAGACACCATTACATACATCATCTTACTCAAACACTTATACACACAGCACACATACATTGCAGAACACCCCAACCCATACCTTCTTTATTTTTTTCAACAGACCCTAAAGAATGCCTACCAAAAGTCAAGTCCGTAGAAAGCAACGCAGAAGTAGAGCAAATGAAAATAAAAGTGTCCAACATAAGCATCCATCTCTAGCAGAATTTGTAAAAAAAGTTCAAACAAAACAGCTAATACAGTAATTTAGTGAAACACAAGACGTTTAAAGTACAACAACTTTGCCTTCTCTAGCAAAATGTAAAACAAACCAAAAAAAAATTAACAGAAAATCAGCTATCACTACAGATAAAACTACTTCTTTAAATTTTAATATCGTGCAAAGTAAGCATACCAAGAAAAGTATTTTAGCCAAAATGTTCCATCACAAAGTCCTTCAAAATCTTATAAAAACAGGAGATAAATCAGTTTCAATGCTTTAAACCTATCGTAGGAAATTCATTTTAGAAGCGTTGATAGATAGTGCAATTCTTCTCAAAAGAAAGTTATCTATTTTAGCGTTAAACAAAATGAAACCACTAACAAAACTAATAACTAAATTACAAAAAAGACTTCTCAATAAACGAAATGTCAACAGAAAGAACTTCTTAAGTATCTGCGGAGGTGAATGGAGTCACACTACGAGCACAGAACCATACTTTAATGAAGAAGCGTACAAACAAAAACTAACAAATACAATTGCCATGCATAGCAGTGGTCGAGGTTATGAAAAAGTCAATAATACCATAATGGAACAAGAAGTACTCCTTACAAAAATATGCCCTGAAAACTTAGAATTACCCCTCCATTCAACTGAATCAGAAAGTCTAGTGTACAAATGGCCATGCACGTCAATATGTAACATTCCTAAACAGTTTTTCAAGTCTTTACGCCAATTCCTCAATCAATATGCAAAATGCAAAGACAAAACCAAAATTAAACTACTGCAAGATATGGATACCTTTCCAGTGCGCAAATACACAGGACTACAAGGACATTCATTGGCCTGCATTCCAGGACCTACTTGTAAAGTCACCTTCCATGATATCAAAAGAATATCAACACATCATTCAACTATAAGAAATCTAGTGTATAAACTGTACTATGCTAAAAGTCCTGCTTTAGCACTAGCAAATTTAAATAACATTCTTCTACATGGCACAGCAAAAGACCTACTTCAAGAAATTGACTATATCCAGAAGAAATATTTTGGAAGTGAAAGCCATTTACAGAATGAAATAGCTTTAAACCACATTAGCAACAATTCTACACATGGCAACCTTTTGCTAAACACATACAAAAAAGAAATACTAAAATTTAAAAGTACATCAGCTGAAGTACCAAAACATGTATGTGTATGTTGCCGCAGAACTTTTTATAAACGTAACACAAAAACTGTAGACCTATAATATAAAATAGAAGACAATGAAGATTCTAAATGGTTTGAATTAGCTCTCTACCTTTTAGCAGAAAACAAATACGAAATAAGTGACCCCTTAATACTTTGTAGTTACTGCACTACAAAACTTGACAACAATCAAACTCCTTCACGTGCTATCACAAATAATTTGGAATTATACCCACTACGAAAACCCCTACAACAACTTAATTTATATGAGAGCATAATAATTCAAACAGTACACCCATTTCAAGCAATAATATGCCTTCAACCAAAAACAGTAAAATTACCTCCCTCTGAAATGGTAAAAGGCATTCGTGGAAAAGTAGTTTATTTACCATTAGGTCTAAAAGAAAATGTGCATACTGTAGGAGTGCAATGTCCAATGCAGCAATCTTTTATTATCTTAGTAAATGGAGTACCTGCAAAAGACAATAAAATATGGCAACAGCTGGTAGATTTACATAAAGTTAGACAAGCCTTAAAATATCTTAAAGAGAATAATGAATATTACAAAGAAATTAATATTGAAGAAAACTTGAAAGATACAACTGAAACAATTCAAGAAACACAAGACGCTGGTCAATTTGAGCTACTAGATCCTGCTTCAATATCATTAGACCATTATACAATTCATCCTTTGCACTCTAATGGCACCATAGAAGATGCACTGGAAACATACCAAATGTGTCAAACAAAAGGATCACCAATCTGCATATGGTAAAAAAGTATAGAAGCATGTGCTTTTCCTCTACGCTTTCCTACTGGCAAAGGAGGAAGGTCGATGATAGACCTATTCAAATATCAGCTTCAGAATACCGCTCATTACGGATGTATTCTGAAGATCCCAGATTTAGACAAAATGTGGAATACGTATTCCACCTACTCTTTGAAAGTGAACTAGCAACTTTATGTTACAGAGTTGCACACATATTAAAATCAGGATCCCACTTTCAAAATATGACAGCTACACAATTATTACAAAAAGTGCAACAAAAGGATGAGGTTTTACAATCAAATATTACAAATCTATTAGCAAATATGCGTGATACTAAAGAGCACTGTTTTCGACGTCATGGAGATGTACGTTGTATGATCAGAAACCTTGGCCCACCCACTTAGTTTGTTACATTAAGTTGTGCAGAATATGCATGGGACGATTTACATGATTTCCTACGCATATCAAATAAAAACAAAACAAACATAGATATACTAACACCAGGAGAACTTTGTTCTTTGGATCCTGTTAATGTTTCAAGATATTTTCACCATCGCTTCATTGCTATGCTACTGTAACGCTCACCTGATTCCCGTAGAGGCGCCGGTCTTGACTGGGCGTATACCGTATCTTCAAAGGTGATGTGTAACACACGGCTGGCTCTTTGGGCTGGACCTCTGTGCACTGTATGTCTGACTCGAAGGGTAAGATGTCTGCAGATAGAAAATATGGGATTAAGGAACTGGGTTATTGAATGTCTCTCTCTTCTTCCCTTTCTCTTCTCCTGTAGAACCCCAAAGGTTAACGCTCTCACCTTAGGTAAGTGAACGCCGTGCTCTCCATCTGCCTCGGGGCAGGGTGCTGTAACCAGTTTCTTCACTGGATAAGGGGAGCATGCCTCTTGACTTCAGAGGACTGCTGTCCGTCGTTTACTGCACGAACGGTAAGTTTCGAGTAATTCTAATGTCTTTAAAGTCTTTAGTAATGATGTTTCTTGTTTTGCAGGGTTCCGGCGATGGCGGATGACGGGCTGAAGTGAGTTGAAGATGGAGCCCGTGTGATGAATAGAAGCGCCTGGAAGCACGTAAGTAAGCGCTTGTTGCCTGCTTCACAATGTGCTCTAACTGTCTTTTTATTTTGCAGGTACAAGTTCGGAGCGGCTGCAGGGTGCCGGAATACCCACTGGGTTAGATGTCGAAAGGAGTAATGGCACGTGAGTATTAAAGTTCCCCAATGTCTTTAAACGCACCTTGTTTTGTCTTTCAGATGCGGGATGCAGCGCCGAAGGCCTCCGGAGCGTGCGAAGAGTAGGTAAGCCTTTGTCTTTCAGATGCCGGAATGCAGCGCAAGGCGTTGGTGACAGCCGATGGACCAGGTAAGTGAAGAGCTGTCACTGAAGACCGTAATGCTAACCTGTTCTTTCTTGTCTTTATAGGTTTTGCTGAAGACTGGATTCAGGATGGTAAGCCTTTTTCCTTAGGCCCAGGATCAGATGCAGAAGACACGATGAGCGTTCTGCTGCAGAGGATGCAGAATAACGCAAAGCAAGATTCATCCATCGGGTGTGGTTTAAATAGCCTCCTGTAGTGCTTAGGTGTCTCCTTCCACAGCCACGGCTAGGTAAGAAAAGAGTTCCTGCTTTCCAGAAGAGTTCCAGTGTTCTGAATCTAGGGAGTGGCTCCTGCCCCACCCAACAGGAAAAGTAGTTCCAAACAGAAGAGGGTCAGAGGCTCAACTGGCAGGCAAGTAAGCAGCATGGTCTGCCGCAGGTAAGTCCACCCAAGCATTATGAGCCCGGTGCTTCCAGCGCTGGGACTGGGCATATTTATGAGCCTGGTGCCACTGGCGCCAGGACTGGGTCCAAAAGGTCCCAATTGGGACTGGTTGGCACTCGGAACCTGGGTTATGGATCTGCTTCCAAGGGAGTTGGGAAAACCCTGACTTTTTGGAAGCAGAGATCATGACAGCTACATTTTATTTGTAATAAAACTGTTCCTCCCCTTGGAGAAGTGCAACACTTCTTTTGGAGAAAAGAATACCAAGCCAGAGGAGCACCACATATCCACATGCTTTTATGGATTAAAGATGCTCCTAAATTTGGTCAAGCCAGTGATGCCACTCTTTTACAGTTTATTGAATCCACAATTAGTGATCTTCATGCACAAATTTTACAATTTCAAAGACATAAATGTGGCAAATATTGTTGTTGCAAATACAAAATCAAAGGGAAATACTACACCAAATGCCGAATTGGTTTCCCCAGATGAGTTACAATTACAGGTCAAGTGAACAACCTCATGTCTTCAGTTAGACATAGTGTTAAAGGTAAATCACCTAAAATACATATTACATAAAAAGAAAAGAAGAAGACAAATATATCAATGATTATAATGCAATCATTGCCCACTTATGGAATGCAAACACAGATGTGCAGTACATTGCAGACAATTCTACTGCAGTTGCATGATATGTCACAGCATACTAAATAAAAGCAGAAAAGACGGAGCTCCAAGACCTCTGGAATGACCTGTCATCAGATAAAACAGTGTCTCAGAAATTATACAGCTTGGGTATTAAAATGCTCTCCCATAGAGAATGTGGATCATATGAAGCAGCTGATTGTTTAACTGGTACTGCATTGTATGGTAAATCTGAAAATATAGTATGGCTAAGTCTTGGTCCAGCTAAATCTAGAAAAAGAGTTCTAAAAACATACAAAGATATAGAAGCAATAGCCAATCATGATCCCAACAGCCCAGGCATTTAAAAAAACAATTTATTGGACACATGCTACCCAATCAGAAGTAATACTTTGGAAACCATGTGTCTATAACACATAGCCCAAAAGTACACATACAAAAATAATATAAAACCTGATGAAAAAAAGGTGAATACAGAGTGACAAACTGTGAAGGCAGCTTAGTTAAACTCACTAAACCAAATGTAATTAATCATATAAAATTGTCATTGAAGACTCCTCAACATAAAGAAATATATTACATGTCCCTGCTACAACTCTTTAAACCATGGAGAAAAGAAAAAGAAATACTAGAAAACTATAACTCATATGAAGATGCTTTCAAAGCAAATGAAACCACTATAACTGATGTACACAATACAAAACAATGTTGCACAATGAACAGCAACATGAAGAAGAACTCCAGGCCCAAATAGATAAAGACACTCCTGACAGTAGTCAACCTTCTGTAACAGGAAGCCAAGAACCACTTGGAGAACCACTAACAATAAATGAGGCAGAATTAGCTATGATAGAAGGAGAAAACACCATGTGTCAGTATGAACATAAAGAAGACTTAACTATACTACAATCAAAACTAAACAACAAACAACGAGGCATTTTTGAAGAAGTAACAAAACAAATTGCACATGGTGTACAACATGAAAATAAAGAAAGTTCCTGCCATAATTATAAACCTATACTACTGTACGTCAGTGGTGAAGCTGGTTCTGGCAAAACATTCCTAATCAAAATCATCAGTAAATTCCTTCAACAATTGACAAACAACAAACTGTCAGCTGTTGTCACTGCCCCCACAGGGTTAGCTGCCTACAACATAGTTGGTGTCACTTAACACTGATTACTACTATTGCCAGTAGAACACCAGATCAAATTAGACTATTACAGACTTTCTGCGGAAGCTGCAATGGAATTACACAGAGTATTGAAACAAATGAAAATGTTACTAATTGATGAAGTGAGCATGGCCTCCAACCTAATGTTGGCTTTGATTCACCTCAGATTACAAGAAGTACTGAAAACAAACTATGAAGAGCTCTTTGCAGGAAAACACATTATTGTTTTCAGAGATCTTCTTCAATTGACACCAGTAAAAGGTGAGCCTATTTTTAAAACATTAGGACACAAACTCTGCCGTAAAACTGTTGGCAGCATTGGAAATGTCAACCTTTGGCAACATTTCCAATACAGAGAATTAACAGAAAACATGCGGCAATCTGCAGATCTCAATTATGCCAACATCTTAAAAAGTTTCAGAGTTGGTATACTCTCTAAAGAAGCAGAAACAATATTGAAAACCCGGGCAAATTAATGCACTTTATGGCGATAATGCATGTGCTACAGATGTTATGGAACAATTAGCCCACAAAAATATCAATTTTATGGCCTTAATGCCAACTCTTGCAAGCTGTTTCAAATTCAATGAAATAATGTTAAGTAAAGAAATGCAACCAATAATGGAAATTACCGCCACAGACAAACTAGATGTACATGGTATGACACTACTTATGTGTGACCAAGCCACAACAAGACTAAATAGTTTAGAAAAATCAATCTCAAACACAGCAGGCTTAGAAAAGATATTAAAATTATCCTTAAATTGCAGAGTAATGCTTAAACGTAACCTTGACGTGGACCAAGGACTAGTCAATGGAGCACTGGGTACAGTTGTTGGCTTTCAAACATACCCACGTGACAACAAAATTCAGTTTGTCAATATACTCTTTGAGAAACTTTCAGAAGTTAAAAGGATAGGACGCTCAACAGCTCGATTCCTTCTCTTCAAAGACATGTATGTACACAGAGAACAATTTTCTCTAACTCTTGGATACGCAGTCATGATTCATAAATCACAAGGTCTTACCCTAGACAAAGCAACAATAGATATTGGTAACACAGTCTTTAAAGAAGGCATGAGGTACGTAGCACTATCACGCTTACGTAGACTTGACAGTCTATTTCTAATCAACTTTGATGCAAGTAAAATAAACGCTGATATTCCTTGCATTTTAGAATACAATAGACTTCGCTCACTATACACTCTCCATCTAAACACATATTCTGTTCCACAAAAGTAAAACATTATAATAGAAAAATAAATCAAACAGAAAAGCAACAGTATGTCACTGCAAATCCTCCAAAGAGAGTAAAAGAAAGTAATACTTCATCAAGTGCCACAAGCAAAAAAGAATCAATTAGGGAAAGTAAACCAGGTACTTTTTCAAGGAAGGAAGACAAACTCCAAAAAAAGCAGTCAGATACAGAACTACCTGGTCCATTTAAACTCTCAAATATAGTTGGTGTAAATTGCTACGCAAATGTAGCAATGAATATTCTATTTCAATTACCACCAATTGTTGAAAACATTTACTTACACAGTACAGACCCATTGTGTTTGCAAATTTTAGTGCTTCACAGAAATGCAGCAAACAATCCTGACAACACGTATAGTCTTTATGGAATAAGACAACAATTGGACTACTGTGCTGGAATGGTGAAATTCACTATAAACTCACAGGAAGATCCACAAGAATTTCTAATGTACTTACTACAAGTACTGGAAAACAAAAACATACCTATAAATGAAATCTTCCAGATTTCATACATGTGGAAACATACATGCACTCTCTGCAACAATGTGACACAAGAAGAAATCCCCAATGAACGCTTTGTATATATATATCAATACCTAATTGTGAATCCATTCCATTTCAGCAACTTGTACAAAATGCAAACCATGGTAGATTATGTTCTACCTGCAATTCAGATAATCGCTCCACGTTAGTAATACAAACACATGTTAAATATGTAATACTAATGCTTCTACGTTACAATGCAGATGGTACCAAAAACAACTTCAAGCTGACTGGATTCACACATGGTCAAATATCACTTGGTAAGAAAACCTTCACAACAATAGGTATAATCTACCACGCAGGAGCCACAACCAATTCAGGGCACTACACTGCATATATAAAAAAGAAATGTGGATGGTTTCAATGTAATGATAGTACCATTACTCTAAAGCAGAGATTACCAGCAAATCTTACAAACGCTTATTTAATGTTCTTAAAACCAAAATTTGATAACTAAACTGTACTTAAACCTCAAGTAAACTTGTAGTAAAAAATGCAAACTGAATATTCCAAAAGGTATCTAACTGCCCAAAGATTCTACAACAATTAATCACATACATGAATAGCACTAAATTAGAGCAAAAAATAGACAATTAGAATATGCCAATTGGTAACTAACTGTCCCAAAATTTAACAATGTCCAAACAGATAAATCAATACCACTAAAATATATCAAAAATAGACAGTTAGAATACGCCAATTGGTATCTAACTGTCCCAAAATTTAACAATATCCAAACAGATAAATCAATACCACTAAAATATATCAAAAATAGACAGTTAGAATATGCCTACTGGTATCTAACTGCTCCAAAATTTCATAATATCCAAACAAATAAATAATATGTTACTGCTCCAAAAAAATGCAACAACACAATGTATAAAGCATTAGCCAAAAACAACAAATGAACACTGAAAACAAACAAACAAATAAACTGTAGCATAACAGAAAAAGGTTTTTTTTTTAATCCAACATGGATTTTTGTTTCTCCCACAGACCCAATGATTTTAGCAACGAACACAGAAATTGGGCAAATTGCACAGTACTCTGGTTTGTAATCTACTAAATATGAGGGTCCCAAAAAAAATGTTGATTATGCAATGTAAAAAGTCATTACAAAATACTAATACTAGCATGCTATTTTCTTTTATCACAGAAATTAACAAGAAATACATGTACTCCAGTTACTAAACCAAACAGTAAGTTTATTACACACTTTATGCCCTGGCCACAACCATCACAGCATATCACCCATAGTATCTTATAACTTTGTTTCTTACAAATGTGTTTTTGACCCAAAGTTATAAGCAACTATAAATGTGATATGCTGCGGTGGTTGTGGCCAGGGTATAGAATGTTGGGTGCATGGCCAAACATGCCAACAACTGTAGTGGTTGGCATGTTTGGATTGTTTGCTGCATTTCTGTGAAGTACTAACATTTGCAAACACAATGGGTCTGTACTGTGTAAGTAAATCTTTTCAACAATTGGTGGTGAAGTACCTGAGTTACTTTGAGTAATAGGTTCTTCGTTGGTTGTGGTCATTGATGAATTATGAGCTTCTTTTTGTCTCTTTGGAGGATTTGCAGTGAGATCCTGTTGCATTCCTGTTTGAACTATTTTTCTTTTTCAACGTTTTCTTTTTTGTGGAACAGGATATGTTTTTAGATGGGGGTGTATAGTGAACGCAGTCTATTGTATTCTAAAATTCAAGGAATATCAGTATTTACTTTACTTGCGTCAAAGTTCATTAGAAATAGACGGTCAAGTGTACGTAAGCATGATAGTGCTACGTAGCTCATGCCTTTTTAAAGTCTGTGTTACCAATATCTATCAATGCTTTGTCTAGGGTAAGACTGTGTGATTTATGAATGGTGACTGCGTATGCTAGAGTTAGAGAAAATTGTTCTCTGCGTATATACATGTCTTTGAAGAGAAGGAATCGAGCTGTTGAGCGCACTATCCTTTTTACTTCTGAAAGTTTGTCAAAGAGAATATTGACAAACTGAATGTTGTTGTCACGTGGGTATGTTTGGAAGCCAACAACGGTACCCAGTGCTCCATTAACCAGTCCTTGCTCCACGTCAAGGTTACGTTTAAGCATTACTCTATAGTTTAAGGATAATTTTAATATTTTTTCCAACCCAGCTGTGTTGGAGATACAATTTTCTAAGGTATTTAGTCTTGTTGTGTCTTGTTGACACATGGGTAGTGTCATACCATGTACGTCCAGTGTGTCTTTTGCGGAAATTGCAATTATCGGTTGCATTTCTTTTTTCAACATTGTTTCATTGAATTTGGAACAGCTTGCAAGAGTTGGCATTAAGGACATACAATTGACGTTCGTGTGTGTTAATTGTTCCATAACATCAGTAACACATGAGTTATGGCCATAAAGTGCATGGATGTGCCAGGTTTTTAATATTGCTTGTGCTTCTTGAGTACACCAACTCTAATACTTTTTAAAATATTAGCGTAGGCGAGGTCTGCAGACTGTCGCATGTTTTTTGTTAATTCTCTGCATTGGAAATTTTTCCAAAGGTTGACATTTCCTATGCTGCCAACAGTTTTTCAGCAGAGTTTGTGTCCTAAGGTTTTAAAAATTGGTTCACATTTCAATGGTGTCATTTGAAGAAGATCTCCGAAAACAATAATGTGTTTTCCTACAAAGAGCTCTTCATAGTTTGTTTTAAGTACTTCTTGTAATCTGAGTTGAATCAAAGCCAACATTAGGTTGGAGAGCACGCTCACTTCATCTATTAGTAGCATTTTCATTTGTTTTAACTCTCTGCGTAGGTCCATTGCAGCTTCTGTAGAAAGTTTGTAATATTCTAATTTGTTTTGGTGTTCTATTGGCAGGAGTAGTAATCGGTGTAAAGTGACACCACCGATGTTGTAGGCAGCTAAACCTGTGGAGGCAGTTACAACAGCTGACAGTTTGTTGTTTGTCAATTGTTGATTGAACTTGCAGAGGATTTTGATTAAGAATGTTTTGCCTGAACCAGATTCACCACTGACGTATAATAGTATAGGTTTGTAATTTTGTCAGGTACATTCTTTATTTTCATGTTGTACACTATGTGCAATTTCTTTTGTTACTTCTTGAAAAATGCTACACTGCTCATTGTCTAGTTTTGATTGTAGTGTACTTAAGTCTTCTGTATCTTCATATTGACACATGGTGTTTTCTACTTCTGTCATAGCTAATTCTGCCTCATTTGCTATTAGTGGCTGTCCCAGTGGTTCGTGGCTTCCTGTTACAGAAGGTTGACTACTGTCAGGAGTGTCCTTATCTAGTTGGGCAGGGAGTTCTTCTTCGTGTTGCTGTTCATTGTGCAACATTGTTTTGTACTGTGTAAAATTTACATCGGTGATAGTGCTTTCATTTGCTTTGAAAGCGTCTTCATAGGAGTCATAGTTATCTAGTATTTCTTCTTCTTTTCTCCATGGTTTAAAGAGTTGTAGCAGGGACATGTAATATAGTTCTTTATGTTGAGGAGTTTTTAATGACAATTTGATATGATTAATTAAACTTGGTTTGGTAAGTTTTACTAAGCTGCCTTCACAATTTGTCACTCTGTATCTACCTTTTGTTCATCGGGTTTTATACTATTTTTGTATGTGAAGTTTTGGGCTTTGTGGTATAGACACATGGTTTCCAAAGTGGTACTTCTGTTGGGGTAGTATGTGTCTAGTAAATTGTTTTTCAAAATGTCTTGGCTGTTGGGATCATTTTTGGCTATTGTTTCTATGTCGTCGTATGATTTGAGAACTCTTTTTCTAGATTCAGCAGGACCAAGACTTAGCCATACTATATTTTCAGATTTTCCATAGAAAGCAGTACCGGTTAAATGATCTGCAGCTTCATTGCAGCCACATTCTCTAAGGGATAGAATGTTTATGCCCAAGCTGTACAATTTCTGAGACAGTGTTTTGTCTGATGACAGGTCATTCCGGAGGACTTGAAGCTCTGTTTTTTCTGCTTTGGTTAAGTAGGCTGTAATATATCATGCAACTGCAGTGGAATTGTTTGCAATGTACTGCACATCTATGTTTTGCATTCCACAAGAGGGCAATGATTGCATTGTAATCATTGATATGTTTTCCTTCTTCTGTTCTTTTTATGTAAGATGTATTTTTAGGTGATTTACCTTTAAAACTATGTCTAACTGAAGACATGAAGTTGTTCACTTCACCTGTTTCTGTAACCGGTCTAGGGTAACCAAAACAGCATTTGGTGTAGTATTTCCCTTTCTTTTTGTATTTGCGATGACAATATTTGCCACATTTGTGTCTTTGAAATTGTAGAATTTGCGCATGAAGACCACTATTTGTTGCTTCTGATGGAATTTCACAAGTGACATATTTTCGATAAACTGTAACACAGTGGCATCACTGTCTTGACCAAATTTAGGAGCATCTTAATCTATAAAAGCATGTGTGGATATGTTGTGCTCCTCTGGCTTGGTATTCTTTTCTCCAAAAGAAGTGTTACACTTCTCTGAGGGGAGAAACAGTTTTATTACAAATAAAGTTGAGCGTAGGAATGAAGCGATGATGGAAATATCTTGAAACATTAACAGGATCTAGAGAGCAAATTTCTCCAGGTGTTAGTATATCTATGTTTGTTTTGTTTTTGTTTGATATGCTTAGGAAATCATGTAGATCTTCCCACGCATATTCTGCACAACTTTATGTAACAAACCAAGTGGGTGGGCCAAGGTTTCTTACCATACAATGTACATCACCGTGACATCAGAACCAGTACTCTTTTGTACCACACATGTTTGCTAACAGATTTCTAATGCTTGATTGTAAAACTTCATCTTTTTCTTGCACTTTTTGTAGTAATTGTGTAGCTGACATATTTTGAAAGTGGGTTCCTGATTTTAATGTGTGTGCAACTCCGTAACATAGAGTTGCTAGTTCACTTTCAAAGAACAGGTGGATTATGTATTCCATATTTTTGTCTAAACCTGGGATCTTCAGAATACATTCGTAATGAGCGGTATTCTGATGCTGTTAACTGAGTGGGTCTATCATCGTATCTTCCTCCTAGGATATCTTCCTCCTAGGAAGAAGAGTAGAGTAAAAGCATGTGCTTCTATAATCTTTTTCCATATGCTGATTGGTGATCCTTTCGTTTGTCGCATTTGGTGCGTTACTAGTGCATCTTCTATGGTGTCATTAGAGTGTAATGGATGAATTGTATAATGGTCTAAAATATTGGATACTGTAGCAGGATCTAGAAGTTCAAATTGACCAGTTTCAGGTGACTCTTGAATTATTTCAGTTGTTTCCTTTACGGTTTTCTTCAATATTTATTTCTTTGCAGTATTCATTATTGTCTTTTAGGTATTGCAGTCTTTTGTAGGTGCACCATTTACTGAGACAATTAAAGATTGATCTATTGGACGTTGCACTCCCAGAGTGTGCACATTTTCTTTTAGATCTAATGATAAATATACTACTTTGCCGCAAATGCCTTTCACCAATTCAGAGGGAGGTAATTTTGCTGTGTTTGGTTGAAGGCTTATTATTGCTTGAAATGGATGCACTGTTTGAGTTATGATGCTCTCATATAAATTGAGTTGTTGCAGGGCTTTTGATAGAGGGAGTAATTCCAAATTATTTGTGATAGCACGTGAAGGAGTTTTTTGTCAAGTTTTGTAGTGCAGTAACTGCAAAGTGTTAAGGGGTCAGTTATTTCATATTTGTTTTCTGCTATAAGGTAGAGAGCTAATTCAAACCATTCAAAACATTTGGAATCTTCAATGTCTTCTATTTTGTATGTTATGTCTATAGTTTTTGTGTTACTTTTATTAAAAGTTCTGCAGCAAAACACACACACATGGTTTGGTACTTCAGCGGATGTACTTTTGAATTGTAGTATTTTTTTTGTTGTATGTATGTAGCAGAAGGTTGCCATGTGCAGAATTGTTGCTAGTCTGTTGTAAAGCTATTGCATTTTGTAAGTGGTTTTCACTTCCAAAATATTTACTCTGGATATGGTTAATTTCTTCAAGTTGGTCTTTGGCTGTACCATGTAGAAGAGTGTTATTTAAATTGGCTAGTGCTAAAGCAGGACTTTTAGCATAGTACAGTTTATAGACTAGATTTCTTATAGTTGAATGATGTGTTGATATCATTTTGATATGATGGAAGCTGCTTTTGCAAATAGGTCCTGAAATACAGGCCAATGAATGTCCTTGCAGTCCTGTGTATTGGTGCAATGGACAGGTATCCATATTTTGCAGCAGTTTTATTTTGATTTTGTCTTTGCCTTTTACATATTGATTGAGGAACTGGCGTAAAGATTTTAAAGATTTTTTGGCAATGTTACACATTGACGTGCATGACCATTTGTATACTAGATGTTCTGGTTCAGTCGAATGGAGAATTGATTCTGAGTTTTCTGGGGATATCTTTGTAAGCAGTATTTCTTATTCCATTATGGTATTATTAAGTTTTTCATAACCTCGTCCACTGGTATGGATGGCAATTGTGTTTCTTTGATTTTATTTGTATGCTTCTTCATTGAAATATGGTTCTGTGCTTGTGGTGTTACTCCATTCACTTCCACAGATATTTAAGAAGTTATTTTTGTTGACATTCCGTTTATTGAGAAGCCTTTTTTGTAATTTAGTACTTTTACTTTTTAGTTTTGTTAGTGGTTTCATTCTGTTTAACACTAAAATAAATAACTTTCTTTTGAGTGGGATTGGACTGTCTATCAAAGCTTCTAAGATTCATTTTATATGGTAGTTTTTAAGGGTTGTGTATGATTTGTCTCCTGTTTGTATAAGATTCTGAAGGACTCTGTGGCAGAACATTTTTGCTAATACACTTTTTTTGGTATGGTTACTTACTACTATATCAAGATTTATAAGAGCAGTTTTAGCAGTAGTGGTAGCTGCATTTCTGTTAATCATTTTCTGTTTTCTTTTACATTTTGATAGAGGAGGCAAAGTTTGTTAGTTTGTTTTGTTTGAACTTTTTGTACAAACTCTGCTAGAGATGAATGCTTATTTTGGACATTTTTATTTTCATTTGCTCTATTTCTGTGTTGCTTTCTACGGACTTGCTTTCTGGTAGGCATTGGTCTGTTGAAACAGAAAAAATAGAAGGTATGGGTTGGGCTGTTGTGCAATGTATGTGTGCTGTATGCATGAGTGTTTGAGTATGATGGTAAAGATGTATCTGGTGGTGTGTGATTGTGCATTGGGCAGCTACAGCTATTAGTTGGGAAGGCTAGTCTTCTATTTGTGTGTTACTATACTGCGGTTCAGATGACAGTAGAAAGTGAGCTAGTGGTAAGGATAAGCATTAATAGTAAATCAAATGGTATACAATTAAAACAATTCTTTGTTTTGTTATACTAATATTCTAGGGGCAGAGTTATGTTATTTGTGCTCTGAAAAACTGGGATTTGTGTGCCATTCTGCATGCTAATCCCTGTTTAATAAATGGTGATTTGTGTGTAGAATGGTACACAAATCTTCGTTTTTATGGTGCACAAATTACATGAATCACCCGCACAGTGTGTTTGAGTGATATATTTTAATAACAAGATGATACATATAACAATTAACATTATAACAGTAATAGTGGAAGCAATTTAAAATTGGGAATCAGACCAAGAAAGCAGTAAGTAGACCAATTAAACTGAAGGGGAGAAGGTGAGTAGTGCAGTAGAAGTGAGAGAGAGGGAAGGGTGGGGAAGAGGAGGAGGAGGGAAACAGATGGGGTTAAAGGTGAGAACGGGGGAGAAGGAAGGGGAGGGAGATGATTAAGGAGATAAGGCAAGGGGGTAAGGGGCAAGAAGGTGGGAGGGGTTTCATGTTGGGGAATGGAGGAGAGATTTGAGTAAAGTGTAGACTGAGGAAAAGGTAGAAATAGAGCGGAGTGAGAGAGGTAAGGAGTTCCAGTGCAGGGGGGCTAGGAGATGGAAGGAGCAGAAACAGGATGTGGCACAAGGGGAAGGAGAAATAATGAGAAGAAAGTGGTCTGCAGAGTGAAGGGAGTGGAAGGGAGTGTAGAAAGAGAGGAGAAATAAGGGGGAGCAAGATTGTGGAGAGATTTAAAGACTAGGCAGAGAAACTAATGTAGTATTGTATGTATTCTTTTTTTGTGGAATTAGCAGGTTTCTTTGTAGTTGGTGTTTGTAGTTCAGATGTTGCTGTTTTCCAGGAGAGTGCAATTGTAAAAGAAATAAGTCAGTAATTGTATGTGTTTATAGCAGTGATGTTAATTGAGAGATTCATTTTTATGTCTTTGTAGTAGTATTCTTGTTTGATTTCTGAACATAGTGTATGCATGTAGTTTCATTTGACTATGTGCAGCCTTTATATTTTATTTATATTATGTTAGTTCAACATGCTTTGTAAATGAGTAGAATATTAAGTGTATGAAATTCCCTTGGTTTTTTAAAGCTGTTTTATAGAATGTTAGGAGAAAGAAGAAATAATGTTATATTTATTTTGCAATTTTTATTAGGTAAATGGTAGAAAATGTATAGAAAAGCATGGAATATATGTATTTGTGAAGCTGTGGGTATTACAGTAGAAGGATGTGAGTTACAGGTAGTGGTGTTATTATAGCTGGGAGCATTTCAATGATAGTGTCTATGTGTGTGAGTGTATGAAGATGCATGAAATTTTACTGGCTGTGTTTAATTGTCTGATACACTACTGAGGGGGTAATTCATAGAATTTAACGCACAAGAGGCGCACGCGGCTGGTGCACAGTGTGCGCGTGCGAATCTCTGCGCCAGCCGCATGCGCTAAAATCCATTTCTGCGCACAGCGTATTCATGGATTTCAGCTACCAAAACTAGCCGTGGCGCACAGTGGCGCAGTGACCCTGCAGCAGCGCCAGTTACGCCCCCAAGAACGCCCCTTGCGCAGGGAAAAGCCATCAAAATCCCCAATCCAGTGCAAAGAGTTGTGCTAACTCTGTACCAGCACGGCAAGCGGGGTACGTGTATTACTGGGGTTCGCGGGAAGTTTCACACTCGATTGGCCCTGTGCGAGCAGGGTACGCGCATTTCAGGGGTGCGCGGGAAGTTTCACACGCGGTTTCAGCAGGGTACGTGTATTTCAGGGGTGCGCGGGAAGTTTCACACGCGATTTCAGCAGGGTACGTGTATTTCTGGGGTGCGCGGGAAGTTTTACACGCGATTGGCCTGGGTACGTGTATTTCAGGAGTGCGCGGGAAGTTAAACACGCAATTGGCCTGGGTACGTGTATTTCAGGGGCGCGCGTGAAGTGTTATACGCAATTTCAGCAGGGTACGTGTATTTTAGGGGTGCGCGGGAAGTTTCACACGTGATAGGCCCTGTGCGAGTGGGGTATGGTACGTGTATTACGGTGTGCGCGGGAAGTTTCACACGCGATTTCAGCAGGGTACGTGTATTTCAGGGGTGCCGGGGAGTCCTACACGTGATTTGGCAGTGTGGGTCCTCCCAGGTGTTCCCTGTACACCCTCCACGGCCCCTGCAGGCAGCCCACACCACAGGGGACTACACTGCACCCCTAGTCATGTCCCGCAGGCAGCCCACCCAACATGGGCATGCCCCCCAGCAAAGCCACATGTCTCCTTGCACTACTGATCACTAACTCATGTCCCCTTGCACCCCCACCCCCCAGCAGTGCAGGGCACCTGCCAGCAGGACCCCACTCATGTCCCCTTGCACCCCCACCCCCCAGCAGTGCGGGGCACCTGCCAGCAGGCCCCCACTCATGTCCCCTTGCACCCCCAACCTCCAGCAGTACGGGGTACCTGCCAGCAGGCCCCCACTCATGTCCCCTTGCACCCCCACCCCCCAGCAGTGCAGGGCACCTGCCAGCAGGCCCCCCCTCATGTCCCACTCATGTCCCCTTGCACCCCACCCCACAGCAGTGCATGGCACCTGCCAACAGGCCCCCACTCATGTCCCCTCGCACCCCCACCCCCCAGCAGTGCAGGGCACCTGCCAGCAGGCCCCCACTCATGTCCCACTCATGTCCCCTGCACCCCCACCCCCCAGCAGTGCGGGGCACCTGCCAGCAGGCCCCCACTCATGTCCCACTCATGTCCCCCTGCCCCAAGGTCATGACGATCCTCAATCATGGCCCTTATGGCCAGCCTCCCCAGCCCAAAGACCCAACCAAGTATTGCATCCACCCTCAAAGAAAAGGCAATTACATGATACAACCCCAATGGCAAGTATGTAAATGAACACATGTCCGTCACACACACACAATGGTTGCAGGTGAATGTGAAAACCCATATCATGACATGCATGAAACCAATGAGATAATACCACATATCAAAGTATGAAGAAAAAATGTATTAAACACAACATGAATGTAATGAAAATCAAACAAACAACAATGGTAATAAAAAAAGAAAATCTGCATGTCCCTGAAAAACTGAAAAACAAGAAATCATAATCCAAAGAAATCCAATGGAAATGGTGTCCAAAGTCACAGTCCAACACAGCAAATCCAAGGGAAAAAAGAAAAGTGAAAACCATTGCTCCATGGTGAAATAAAAAAAAAAGAGAATAATCCAATGGTGAACTATATACAGATGAACAATCCAAGGTCCATGAGCCCAACTGAAGAAATGAAACCTATCAAAAATACTACCTAATATAAACTATATACAGAAACGTGGTGCATTGTCCAAGCGCAACCAAAATAAAGAAAAAAACAAAAGGAAACCTAACACTATCTAACTACATACAATGGCGGCGGGCAAGTCCAGCGGCTCACTCTGTGGTGTCCCGGGCCAGGGCATCATGGAACTCCATGTCGATGTCCCAGAGGTGGGCCTCTGTCCTGTCCCCGAGGTCTCGCAGTGAGGCACTCATGGCCTGTTCCAACTCCCTGCGAGTTGCCTCGAGGCACTCTGCCCGCCTCAATATATGACGCATGAAGTTCTCCGCCCTGACCATCGTGAGCCGCATCTCTTCCACCCGCCGCTGCTTTGCACCTATCTGCTGGCCCAACCGCAGCCAGACTGAAGACACTCCCATTCATGGGTCCTCCTGCCCAATGGCCGATGCCTGCCCCTCCGATGTTGATGGCCCCGAGCCATCATTGCTCCCACCTACAGCCTGCTCCTGCTGCTGCTGCTGATGTCCATGTGCCCTGTCCGATGGTGCCTGCACATCCTCCATCTGCTGGTCTCCAGTTGTGGTGTCCACCCCTGCTGGACAGCCAACTCCCGACTGTGGCAGGGATAGGATCTCCACCAAGCTGGCTGTGTTGGTCAGGCCAGGTCCACAGGAGGCCCTGGAGGAATCTGGGGCGGAAGACGATGCGGAGAACGACCGGCGCATAGCCTCCACAGTGGAGGAGAGGTCCACCAGAGTGCGCGTCACATGTAGGAACCCCCCGACCAGGGCCCCTCACAGCAGTGCCACGTCACGACGCTGCTGTTCGTGATGGCGTGCGTTCTCCGACCAGGAAGAACGCACGTCATCACGAATGTCACGCGTGCGCAACGCAACACCCACCAGGACGGATCCCGTACCGTCGCGGGACCCCTTGCCTGCAGTTAGTGGAGAGGCAGGTGATATGGCACTCTCCCCTACCTGCGGACGGGCCTGGGACAGGGCCTCCCTGCTGGTGAATTATGGTGCAGTCACAGGGTCAAGGACAGCGACATGCACAGGCCCCTGTGCAGTGACCTGTGGAGCCTCCTGACCCTGGCCCTGGACTGCACCACTTGCACCAGTGGTACTACCCCCACCAGGCCCCATGTGCGGCTCAGTAGCGGGCTCCTCCTCCTCTGTGGAGACCACCAACCTGGATGTCTCCACACCGTCTTCTGCCATTGGAAGCCCCTGATGGGACTCACCCGGCCCTTCCGCCACAGCCGTTGTGGCAGACGCGGCACCAGCCCCCACACTCCCGGATGATGGTAATTCCTGGGAGGGTGGCTGGGCCTTGCTTCGCTGCCCGGTGGAGGCATCCCCGCCGCTTGGCTCCACAGCGCCGTCTCCACCCTCTTCTTCACTTGACGCTGTGTAGAGGGAGACAGAAAACAAGAATCAGGGTACAGCACAAAATACCCTAGAGAGGAAGCAAAAACACATGAGTGGCACTGTCAAATGTCACTTCCATCCTGTCCTTCCACAACACATGGGTCAATGCATGCAACACACATGCAGAAACACTCCCTGCGCCCGCAGTCAACATCATCACCCATGTACAAGGGCCCCTGTAAACCAAGATGTTGCCTTCAAAGTCACATGCATCCATGGCTTTTCAAAGTCAAACACACACTTCTCTGGTGCACACACACACGTGCACCATAATTGTACATGATATCAGCACCCATTCCTCACCCCCCCTCCATGTCCAGGAACAGAGACTGGCATGCTTTCAGGTGTGCATTCTGCATAGAGGTCCCCATGTCGCATTAAAACACATGCACCTAACATGTGGTTCACACATAACTGGTCCCACATGCATGACCATGATGTCCCTGCACACACACATCCATACATGGTCTATGTCACACATACAGGCAAGTATCAGACTACCAGCACACTGCAACATGCCCTGTCTCACACAGCAATGCTTGGCCACTTACCGCTCAACTCCAGACGGGTCTGCCTCCGAAGGATCTGGGCATGGAGCGCTGGGCCTACGCATTCCAGGACCCTCATCTGGATGTTGCTCAGGCTGACCCGGCCCCCCTCGGCGAGGCGCCGGGCCTTGTTGAGGGTCCTGGACCTGAAGTCCTCCCAGCGCTTCTTGACATGATGGAATTCGCGGACTGCCACCCCTCTGCGTTGATGGCAGTCACGATGTCCGTTCAGATCCTGGTCCATCCTTCCTTGTTGGCGCGTCTTGTTCCGAAGAGGGCATCATAATGCCCCAGGACATGCTACACCAGGACACCAACTTCGGTGGCAGTGAAGTTGGTGGCCCTCTGCCTCTCTGGCTGGGGGTTGCCAGTGGTGCCAGATGGAGATGTGCCCGACATGGCAACCCCAGAGGCAGGAGTGGTTGGGCAACTGGGTCCTGGGGCTGGGCTGTGGAGCAATGGAATCCCAGTCGGGAGTCTTCTGTTCCAGCAGGGGTGGACACAGCAACTGGATCCCTGCAGATGGCTGACGTGCAGGCACAAAATAGCAGGGCACGTGGGCAGCAGGCAGACAGGCAGCAGCAGATGGCTGGTGGGAGCATGCTCGGGGCTCTTGGGGGCAGGAAAATGGCCTTCAGGGCAGGAGCGTGGTCTTCCGTGTGTGTACGCGTGGCCAGCTTGATACGGAGTGATTTGGCACGTGAAAATCTTGCACGTGAGTGTGTAATTCGAGGAAAGGCCCTCAGCGCGTAAGCGCGTCAGCACACATACGCGATGTCATTGGACCAAAGGCCCGTAGCGCGTAAGCGCGTCTGTGACGTATTGTGCACGGGCGTTGCCCTTTCGCGTGTAAAACTTGCCGCGCACCCCTGAAATTCACGTACTCCCTCGAACAGGGCCCTTTCGCATGTGAAACTTCACGCGAACCCCGTAATACACGTACCCTGCTGAAATCGCGGGTATGCAATTTCAGCAGGATACGTGTATTCCTGGGGTTCGCTTGAAGTTTCACCCGCGATTTCAGCAGGGTACGTGAATTACGGGGTTTGCAGGAAGTTTCACATGCGATAGGCCCTGTACGAGTGGGGTACGTGTATTACTGGGGTTCGCAGGAAGTTTCACAAGCGATAGGCCCTGTACGAGTGGGGTACGTGTATTACTGGGGTTCGCGGGAAGTTTCACACGCGATAGGCCCTGTGCGAGTGGGGCACGTGTATTTCAGGGGTTCGTGGGAAGTTTCACACACGATTTAGCTGTCAGAGCAGGGTACGTGAATTTTGGGGGTGCGCAGGGAGTCCTACACGTGAATTGGCAGTGTGGGTCCTCCCAGGTGTTCCCACCACACCCTCCACGGCCCTTGCAGGCAGACCACACCACAGGGGACTACCCCGCACCCCTGGTCATGTCCCGCAGGCAGCCCATCCTCCATGGGCATGCACCCCAGCCAAGCCACCTGTCCGCTTGCACCACTGATCACCAACTCATGTCCCCCTGCACCCCACCCCTCAAGCAGTGCAGGGCACCTGCCAGCAGGCCCCCCCTCATGTCCCCTTGCACCCCCACCCCCTAGCATTGCAGGGCACCTGCCAGCAGGCCCCCACTCATGTCCCACTCATGTCCCCTTGCACCCCCACCCCAGAGCAGTGCGTGGCACCTGCCAGCAGGCCCCCACTCATGTCCCACTCATGTCTCCTTGCACCCCCACCCCCACCCCCAGCAGTGCTGGGCACCTGCCAGCAGGCCCCCACTCATGTCCCCCTGCACCCCCACCCCCCAGCAGTGGGGGGCACCTGCCAGCAGGCCCCCCCTCATGTCCCCTTGCACACCCACCCCCCAGCAGTGCGGGGCACCTGCCAGCAGGCCCCCACTCATGTCCCCTTGCACCCCCACGCCCCAGCACTGAGGGGCACCTGCCAACAGGCCCCCACTCATGTCCCCCTGCACCCCCACCCCCCAGAAGTGCAGGGCACCTGCCAGCAGGCCCCCACTCATGTCCCACTCAAGTTCCCTTGCACCCCCACCCCTCAGCAGTGCAGGGCACCTGCCAGCAGGCCCCCACTCATGTCCCCTTGCAACCCCACCCCCCAGCAGTGCAGGGCACCTGCCTGCAGGCTCCGACACATGTCCCCCAGCCAACATGTCATCACAATCTAGATCCCGGGCCCTTATGGCCAGCCTCCACTTGCTAAAGACCCACCCAATTATTGCATCCACCCACATAGAAATGCCAATTACATGATACAACCCCAATGGCAAGTATGTAAATGAACACATGTCCGTCACACACACACAATGGATGCAAGTAAATGTCAAAACCCATATCATGACATGCATGAAACCAATGAGATAATACCACAAATGGAAGTATAAAAAAATATCTTAAAGATAACATGAACGTAAATCAAATTAAGAACACAACAATGGGAACAACAAAAGAAATGGTCCATGTCCGATAAATAATGAAAATCAAGAAAACATAAGCAAAAGAAATCCAAAAAGAAATGTTGTCCAAAGTCACAGTCCAAAAAATCAAATCCAAGGGAAAATAAAAACCATTGCTCCATGGTGAACACAAAAGAAATATTAAAAAAGATGAATCCAATGTAGAACTATGTAAATTTGAAGAATCCAGGGTCCATGAGTCTAACTTAAGAAATTAAACCTACCAAAAACTACTACCTAATAAAAAAAACTATATACAAAAATGTGGTGCATTGTCCAAGCGGTACAAAATAAAGAAAAAACGAAAGGAAACCTAATACTAACTAACTAACTATTTACAAGGGCAGCGGCAAGTCCAACGGCTCACTTGCTGATGTCCCGGGCCAGGGCATCATCGAACTCCTGCTCGATGTCCCGGTGGCGGTCCTCTTCCATGGCCCCGGGGGTTCGCAGAGATGATGACATCTGGATCTCCAGGTCCCTGCGAATGGCCTCGAGACACTCGGCCCGCCTCAGGGCCCTATGCATGGAGTTCTCCGCCCTGACCATCGTGAGCCGTGACTTTTCCGCCCGCTGCCGCTCTGCATCTATCGCATGGCCCAACCGCTGCCACACGGAAGACACTTCCCGTCCAGGGTCCTCCTGCCCTCCGGCCGATGCCTGCCCCTCCGATGATGAAGGCCCCGAGCCATCATGGCTCCCACCTTGTTGCTGCTGCTGCTGTGCCGCTGCCTGTGCCCTGGCTCCTGCTGCCTGCACATCCTCCTCCAGCTGGGGTGCAGTTGTTGAGTTGGCCACCCCTGCTGGACATCCGACTCCCGACTGTGGCATGGATGTGTCCTCCACCAGCCTGGCCGCAGGGTCAGAGGCAGCTCCACAGGGCACCCAGGTGACACATGGGTGGGAAGATGGCATGGAGGACGACTGGCGCATAGGGGGTTCAGTTGAGGAGGGGGTCGGAACAAGGTCCAGAAAACGGAGGAATCCGGCCCTGGTGAGCTGTCCCAGTGGGTCAACGCGGTCAACGAGCCATGCAAGAAGACGTGCTGTCTCCTCATGAAAAGACTGCAGGTCAGCTCGCATGGCACATTGACGCAACACCACCCCACCAAGGACAGGCTCAACCCTGTGCCGGATAGCCACATCCGCAGGGAGAGGAAGGCCAGTTGGTGTAAGCCGATCCCCTCCCTGAGAACGGGTCTGGACGTAGGTATCCCTGCTGGTGCAAGATGATGCAGTCACAGGATCGGGGACAGGATTACACCTCTGCAGCAGCCTATGCTGTCTCCTGTCCCTGCCCCTGCACTGCACCACTAGCACCAGTGGAATCCCCACCTCCAGACCCCGTCTCTGTCCCTTGCAGGGCCTCCTCCTCCACCAAACCCCCCACCAACCTGGATGACTCTGTGCCATCTTCCTCCGTCGGGCCCTGTGGGGTCTCAGCTGCCCTTTCGGCTGCTGAGGGGTCCAACTCCAACCTCCGCCTCTTGGACCTCCCCTCGGCAGATGTGACCTGGGACGTGGCACCGAACTCCTCACTCCCCGACAAGATGACAACCTGGGAGGGGAGCCGGGCCTTGCATCTCCGGCTGCCGGTGCGATCCCTGCCGCTGTGCTCCACAGCACCCTCTCCTCCCTCTTCATCAGTCGACGCTGCAGACAGGGAGAGATAGGACACAGGCATCAGGGCACTGTTCAATGGACTCATACAGACATGACAGTTGCACACGAGTGTCATTGTCAAACTTCAGACATGGCATCACAATCCCCAACACACATGTTATTTCAAATCACACACATGAGCTATTCCACAGCCATATCACAACAGCCAGCACCATCCATACACATACAACAGCATGAGCAGGCAAAAGTGAGCCAGACATCACATGAGACACAGGGAGTGCACTAGACATGCACACACGCCACCACACTTACATGCATGTGTACACTTCCACCAAGTGTCGCAATGATGAGATCGGCATCCATGTCACAATCTGTCTTCTACATATCAGTCTCACATGCATCCATGTTGCATGACAGTTGCACACTTGTCAGATACACATACATGCACATGTACACAGTGCAGATACATGCAGCTGAAACCAACATCCATGTGTGACACCACAATCTTGACAACTGACATACACAGTCATTCAAACATGTGTGCTCACACATCTGCATTTGGCCTGCATGCTTACCCACAAATACACCATCCATATACATACACCCTATACATACACATCCATACATGGCCCTACAAAACCACATGTGCAACCTGCACACTACTGGCACACCACCACACGCACAGCTTCCAATCAGTATGCATGTACACTTACCGCTCGACTCCAGATGGGTCTGCCTCTCAAGGACCTGGATGTGGAGCGCTGGGCATACGCGTTCCAGGACCCTCATTTGCTCTTCCGACGGTGGCCCCGGTGCCCCTTAGCATCCGGTGCCTTCAAGAGGCGCCGGGCCTTGTTGAGGGTCCTGAGCGCTTCTTGAGATGATGGAATTCACGGACTGCCACCCCCTCCGCGTTGATGGCAGTCACGATGTCTGTCCAGATCCTGGTCCATCCTTCCTTGTCGGCGCGTGACCTTCCGAAGGGGGCATGATACTGCCCCAGGACATGCTCCACCAGGACACCAACTTCGGTGGCAGTGAAGCTGGTGGCCCTCTGCCTCTCTGGCTGGGGGTTGCCAGTGGTCTCAGATGGTGGTGTGCCCGACATGGCAACCCCAGAGGCAGGAGTGGGTGGGCAACTGGGTCCTGGGGCTGAGCTATGGAGCGATGGAATCCCAGTCGGGAGTTTTCGGTTCCAGCAGGGGTGGTCACAGCAACAGCACCCCTGGCTGATGTGCAGGCAGCAAATGGCAGGGCACGTGGGCAGCAGACAATCAGGCAGCAGCAGATGGCAGGTGGGAGCATGCTCGGGGCTCTGAGGGGGCAGTAATTCAGCCTTCTGGGCAGGAACGTGGTCTTCCGTGTGTTTTCGCGTGGCCAGCTTGATACGGAGTGATTTGGCACGTGAAAATCTTGCACATCAGCGTGTAATTCGAGGAAAGACCCTTAGCGCGTGAGCACGTCAGCAATTTCATTGGACCAAAGGCCCTTCGCATTTAAGCACTTCTGTGACGTGAGGCGCGGAGGCATGCGCCGGCATTTCCCCCGTGACGTGGGCATAGTGGATTAGCGCGCGCACGAAAAAAAATGCACGTCCCCGTGTGAATGCATGTAATCCGAGGAAAGGGACTACGCGCGTAAGTGACGTGACACGCGCGGGCTTTTCCCTCAGCATGGGTTAAAGGTGAGCGTCGCCAGCAGTTCGATGTACGTGCCTTTCGTGGAGACTGGCGTCTGTTTCTGCTTCCTGTTGTTTTGCGCGCCATCGCAACTTCACAGCTATCAAGGATGTATCTCTTCTTTTGGCGGGGGGATTGGCTACGTGTGTCTTTCTGCATCGCCCTAGTCAGACGGTGAGTCGCGCACGCTATTTTTCCCACTGTGGGTGCCCCTGTGTATCTCACCGTTTTTTATGTCATAGTAGCCTGCGTGTCCCATGCGTACGCGATTTTTGTGTTACTGGGTGCCACCGTGTACTGCGGGAGTTTGATTCCACGCACGTAGGCTGCAGGGTTGCGTGCACGGTTTTCCAGCAGTTTTGGGGTGCGTGAGCATTGCATGACCCGTCACTACACCACAGGGGTCACATACAGCCTTGCAGGTGCAGGGGGGCTGTTAACATCTTGCTTCCCACCCCTTCACCTCAATTGCCCAGGTCAATTGTGGTGTACACCTCCCATTGGCACAACTCCATCTGTGCCGGCACTACTACATCTGTGCCATGGTTGGGAGGCCACCAAAGGTGAGGGGCGCCTCACCTTGGCGTACTCCTCTTGGCGGGCGTGGTCAGGGACGTGGCCAGGGTGACCAGGGAGTAGGGGGACTCCAGGGTGTCCAGGGCAGCCGCAGAGGGGGAAGAGGCAGGGGTGCGCCACTTGAGCACGATGTGGTGCCATGTGTCGGTGCAGTCATGCCACCACCCCTGTGGTTCCGGGAGATGCAGCTTCTGCATCTGGCACTGGCGCCCGTGTGACCAGGCAGTCCGTTCCATCGACTGCCACGGGCCCAAGGGTAGTGGTAGCTGCAGGTGCAGCTGTGGACACCGCCACCCAGTCTCAGGGTCTGCCAGCGCAGCCTGCGTTGGCACTGGAGGACCCCTTGGAAGGTTTCCAACAGGCCAGGAGGGAAACCGTATGGGCACGCAGGGCTGCCCTGACCAAGACACGTGTCCCTGGGGCAGTTATGTCATCTGCTGCCCCAAACAGCCGGGTGTTGGCAAGTGCAGGGGCAGATGCACCCAACAACACCCCGGTTGTGAATCTGCCAACCAGGACAGTTGCGGTCAATGACCCTGCCACAGCGGATGTGGCTGCGCAGGGTCCATTAGAGGGCACCCAGCTGCCACTGACAGAAGTCAAGCCTTTGGTCGTCCCTCCACCTGCCACTCCCTTGGCTCAATCCAATGAGCCCACTGGCCATACTGGTCAGGGCGGCATGTGCAGGCATTGAGCCCATGTACCTCCCCCCTCCTGGGTGCCCCCCGCGGGTCGTATGTGGCCATTTTTGATTTTTCTTTTAGTTTAGTTAGTTAAGTCTCTGTTTGATAGTTAGTTTAATTAGGTAAAGTAGGTTTTTCGTAGTTAGTGTAATTAGTTAATATAGTTTAAAATTGCTTGTCTGTTGTGCTTTCATGTGACAGTGTAGTGCTTTGTGGCTTTTGAAAGCATCCACTGTCTGTTCCAGCTGGGCCCTTCAGGCTTGTCTTGTGTATGTGTTTGCTGCTTGGGGTCCTTGACTCACATATGCCACTCCTACTTCCCTTATCCATGGGCTCGCAAGGATGGTTCGGTGTAACAGCCTATTACACAAGGGCTTTGGACTGTCATATCTGTGGCATGTCTGATGCTGTGGAACTTGTGTTAACACCCCTAGTGGGGATGATTAGGGTGTTATTGACCACTTTTCTGCTTTTGATAGATGGGATGTTTCATGATTCATGTGTACATTCATTGCCATGCATTGTGTAGTATGTTTCCTATCTTTACTGTACATGTGCTTGTTGCAATTCATGTCGTAGATAGTGTGTTCCACATTTTGGCTGTGAAAGACGGACTGTGGTGTGATTTCTGATGTACATCTCTGACATGGTCCAGTGATGTGATGCCTGAAGAGACACACACAGATGAATCTAATGCATTAATCATGTGTTTAATGCCCTTTCTGCAGGGGGATGAGCATCCAGACCACCTTTGCCAGCAGACATGGGCCATTGGACGTCTGGAATCTGGACACGTTTGTTTGTGCCCACATGCACATGTGTGCGCAAGCAGAGGCACAGGGATTGCAATCATACATCCGAAAACTGCTGACGTGTTTCAAGGTACTCCAGGCAAGGTGAGCAGCACAGGGGGGCCACAACACAGCAAACCTTCCACCAGGCCAATTGCACATGCATGCTTAGTAGCAGCACTGAGGGTGAGCTTGGATGAATATTGGTGTTGAAAAGCACAATACAGCTCAGATGTGTTGGTGGACTCATGGCTAGTTGATTGTAAGGTTGTCTGGGGCACCTGCAGGGGCAGTGGCACATTCCTTCCTGTCCACCATGGTCCATTGAGGCACTTGTATCACCCAAGTAGCGTTCCGAGACATGTAAAGAAGCAGCTGACAGGGACAGACGGCAAGTGACAGACTCGGGTGCAGTGCATTTCATTTCCATGTACAATTTGAAACATGAACTGCCTACTTTATTTGGGTCATGGTGGAACACGACTTGTTTGGAAGTCATACCTTGCTATATGCGTCTGTCTGCTTACCCAGGGAACATTGCATGTTGTGTGATTCGTGACACTTTGGTGTTCCATTTGCCACGCACCCACCGGCACCTGACTTACTGCATTGACTGTGTATGAACCATCACAGGGGTAATGTTACGTATGGGTACGAAGCATCCACACCAGATTGTCTGTTTGTAGAGTAGTTTGTTACTTTGGGGCATATTTGGTGGTGTGTTTGTGTGTTATGGGCACGCACAGATTTTTAACTGTGGCTCTCTTTGCAGCGTTGAGGTGCTCCTGTTACCGGACCTGAGAGTGCGCAGGCAGGAGGCCAGCACTCACCCCAGAGATAAGTTTCTCTTTGACTTCCATTTCAGTGAATTGCTGCTATGTTTATGATTAACAAGTTTGGTATGATTGTGTATGTGTTAATGTGAGTACTACATTCTTGGCCATTCCCTACTTTCCTGTGTCAATCCTACTCCCCTCTCCCGCCCCTCATTCCGGTTATCCAATATGCCAACGCCTGTCCCGACTCCATAAACCTGACCCTCCTTCCCCACCAGGGGTCTCAGAGGCCTGTGTGAGTTTGACCTTGCAGCCACCCAGACCACGGTGGGGGTGGTTGGTTCATGCCACTCCTGCACCTGTACACGGGAGCAGTGACAGTACACATCCGTTTGTGGTGCCTCATTCTATGTTATGTACCACACATGGTACACATCCTGTTGTGACATTGTTTTACTGTGCTACCTTGGTTGTTACGTCATTGTGGTAGTACTTGGCCTTTCTAAGGTACTGCTACTTCAAGTCATCTACTGGAGGCTTTTCTGGTTAGTTTTTCTGCCTGCGAGCTTTTTGCTTGGTTTCTGTGTTGGCCTGCTTTGAGTTCTCTTGGATGTAGTGTTTTTGCAAATCAAGGTGGACTCTGAGGGTGCAGGCAACTTTTTACACACAAGGTGGGAGATGGTGACAAAGGGGAAGGGTGATCCTGTGGCCAGGTGAAATTCAATGATGTAGGCTCCATAAACCTGTTGCAGTTGTTCAGTGGGTCATGGTGATTTGTGAGGGAGGGGTGGTGCTTGGTTGGTGATAGTTGCCTTGCCCTGCAGTGTGATGGGCGCCCTGACATTGTAATTGTGGTATCCTATGTACATGATGTGTTCTGCTGATCAATGCCTGTTCATGTGTTGTGTTTACCTTTCAGGTGTGAGGGGATAGTTGTGGTTTGACATGCTGGGGTGTACACATGGTGAATGTTCACATGTGATGTGTAGAGGACACTGATGGTCACTTGATTGCACATGCTTATGTTGAGTGCATGTCACTACTGACCCACACACTCGCACTATACTGCACTACGTGTACAACCACCCTTCCATGTCCACGTGTACACTCTGTTTTCCTTCTGGTGCCCACTGTGTCCCTGCAGCACATGTCCTATGACCAATTGGGGATCCTGTACATGCCTAATTTGCTTTTTGATGTGGTTTGTCGCTTAGATGTGATGCTCAGGGTGTGCATCACACGCAATGGCTGTTAACTGTGCTGTGCACTGAGCAGTATGTTGCAGGAGGTGGACACGGCACACAGAAGCTGCAGTGTCGATTTTTCAATGCACAATCTGCATGTAGACAGGCATTCATTGTTATGTTACAACTTCAACTTTTGGAATGCATTTGGGTATGACTTCTTTTGGATGGGAGGTTGTTGGTCAGTCATTTCATCTGATTCCATGTCAGGCATCATTGTCTGATGCCAATTTACGTTTTTCACGTGGCAATGTGTACCTTATTGGTACTGTGTTGGTGTATGGCTATTGCTTGCCATGTCATGTTGTGCTTTGGGAGGGTTTGAGTGACATACCAGTGATAGTCATGGCCTGTTTTGCAGGTGTGTGTGATTCACACCTTGCATGTGTGCCTTTTGGTCACACAGGATTGTTTGTGTTTAAGTAGCTACGGATGCACACAATGTGGCACTTCCATGGCAACAATCTCAGGGTGGTAAGGTTGTGACAGTTGACTGTCTCTTTGCCATCATCGATTGTCATCTGGTATGTGCCAGGCCTGTGAGCACTCCGCAGGGGTGGGAGTTTAGGTGAAAAATGTGTCCACAAGCTGGGTCCAGGCATCCTCACCACGTGCCCTATCCCCACCCATGGGCAACGCCTGTGCCTGTGGTTGGGGATGTGGGGGTACCACCATGTCCACCGGTACGCCCTGCCGTGTTGCAACATTGTGCAGGACACAAGCTGCCACAATGATCCTGCACACTACTGGGGGTGCATAGAGTAGCTGCCCACCAGAGCGGTCAAGGGAGCGGAAGCGTGACTTGAGCACTCCGAATGTGCACTCCACTATGGCCCTGGTTGCAATATGGGCCGCGTTGTATCTTACCTGGGGTGGTGTGGTGGGGTTCCGGATTGGCGTCATCATGTGGTTGCTCAGAGGGTAGGCACTGTCCCCTGGAGAGGTGATAATGGTTGTTATTATTGGGGTTTGTGTATTTGTGTGTGTGTGTGTTTGTGTGACATGCATGCATGTGCAAGGGCATTTGTACTCACCTAGGAGCCATGTGTCGCCATGCTGCCTAGCTTCCAGGGCCCGGCTCAGGGCAGACATTCTGTATATGAAACTGTCATGGGTGGAGCCAGGGTAGTTTGCATAGACCGAGGTGATGATTCCCTTTGTATCGCATACCACCTGTACATTGATGGAATGCCAGTGCTTGCGGTTTCGGTAGATGTGCTCAGTGGCCCTAGGTGGACGTAGGGCCACATGGGTGCAATCTATGGCATCGAGCACTTTGGGGAAGTGTGCCACCCTGTAAAAGTCCTGGACAATGGCCTGCCTTTCTGCAGGTCTTCTGGGCATGTATATGTGCCTGCGGACTGAAGGGCGTGCAGTCATGATTGCCAACACCTGGTGTAGGCAGCGTGACTGCGTGGCCTGTGAGACCCCCCCACTATGGCAGTAGTCCGCAGAAATTAACCAGTGGCCAAAAAATGCAGGACATTGAGCACCGTCTCCAAGGGGCTCAATGCTTGGGAGCAAAGGGTGGGAGATGTAAGGTCATCTTCCCACTCCCTGACCAGGTCTAGGATGATACGGGGTGGAAACCTATACCTGCCGTAGACCTGGTCGTCAGGCATCCCAAAAAGGCTTCTCCGGGGCGAAAAAATGCATGCCCTGGCTATTCTCCTCCTCCTGCGGTGTCCCACGATCAGTGATGCGACAAATGGGGCATTCATCGTAGCTGTATATACGTGTTTGTTGTTTGGGCCCACTTTTATACTGTGCGCGGGGACGCTTCCGCCTGCCTTCGTGTGGCGGACGCATTCACTCCTCTGTGCGTCTTTTGCCATGCGCTGGTTTCCTGTATTCGTATCCATGAATACGGGTTGTTCGCGTGCGTGTGGGCGTTCCGTGTAGTTCCCTGCAGTACTTCCCCATTTACGCCTTCTTTTTCATATGTTATTCCCCATTCTGCGTGTTACGCCCACTGTTCCGCCTACTTTTGTTGTGTGCGCTGCGCTATGTGCGCTTTTGCTGTGCGCGTAGTGCACGCTGTTTGATGACGTGTGTGCCCGCGTGCGACATGCAACGATTTGGCGCACAACCAGTGGAAAACAAGCGCAGCACGAGTGCGCGTGCGCTTGCTTTCTCATGCTTGCGCCACCTTGCGCCTGCTTGCGCTGGGATTTTCGGCGCACGTTCGTTCCATGAATCAGCCCCTAAGTGTTTTTCCTCAATTATATTGTTATTTCTTCCATTTTCTAATATTATAATTTTTAGATAGGTGTGTGTGTGTAAAAAAAAATTAGATAGCAGATAGGTTTGGAAGTGAGAGTTGATTTTAGCAGATAGAAAAAATGACAATAAGTTCATTTTATAGGCTATACAGGTTAAGTGGCAGTTGGTCTGTTTACATTCATGTATAAGAGTTGTACATGTATTGTGCAGAAAATATGCATAGCTGTAGTTTGTATTCATGCATGTGGATATGCATGCAGCTGCATGTAGACATCTTGAAGACTTGTAAGGTAGTTTTTGTAGTAGGTGCTTTCCAATGATATGAGACTTGTACTCAGTGTGATCTACAGTACATTTGAAGTGCTGAACTCTGATGATGGAGTTAGATGTAGAGGTCTTGGATGTGATTGGTGGATGGTTGTGTGACTGCTTTGCTGTATCCAATGAGGGAATGGCACTGAGAGTGAAGTGGAAATGGTAGAAGGGCTGTCTAAATTACAATATGTCCACAGACATGGCGGCAGTCACCAGACATTGCGTATTACATACAGGGATTTTGGGGTGGAGAGGCATGTAAATGAGAATGAGCAGAGCAATTGATTGGTCAGTAAAGTTTAGTGGATGTGTTGTGTAAGGAGAGAGTTTGTCAGAAAGTCTTTTTCCTGAGAGGAGAACAGTTAGCTATGGCTGGGTGTTTCAGAAAATGTATTGTCTGGATTTTGGGATACTCATGGATACATTGATTGAAGGTGCATGCACAACGCTGTGTAGTAGCTGCAGATCTTGGATTCCCTCATGTGGAAGTGCACTGGCATGGAGTGCGTGGAATTAAGTGGCTGGACCTGGTACCTCTCTGTGCTAGTTTGCAGACAGTGCTTCATCCAGACATAATTATAATTCATTGTGGAGGGAACAGTTTAGGACATGTGTCAGGAATATCTTTGCAATTTGCGATGAAAGAAGGACTTGGGAAGGTCATGGACATGTTTCCAAATTCCCAAGTAATATTTTCTCATATTGCGCAGAGACAAATGTGGCTGCGTTCTTCTTCATTCGGTCCACAAATGGAGAAAGCAAAGCGGAATGTTAATAAGGCTGTTTGTGCCTTTCTAGGAGATGTTGGCATGTCCTCTTTTCACAATGAAAATATTATGTTTCGTAGCACATACATTTTTTGCAGAGATGGAGTCCATCTTACTTATGCTGGTAATCAGATTTTTCTGAGAAATGTACAAAATGCATTGCGTACTTTTGTGGCGTTACAGTCATCCATTTTGCAGGAGGTGTTGACTATTTCAAGCTTTTCAAACAAAAAAGCACCACCAAAAGGCTCTTTTCAGAGCCACCACTTCCTCCCAGAGAAAAGTGCAATGATTTTGATAGGGCAGTACCCCAAAATGTTTGATGTTTGCAAACTGTCCGCGGACTTCTAAAAAAAAAAAGCACCGGGCCCTGCTCCATTTATTTGTCACTTCTATTTTTAGACTGTGAAAGGCTGCTCTGAAAAGAGCCTTTTTTATTGGATTTTTGTTGTTTTATATTTTTTTTGTTTTTTACACACAACACTCTAGGAGAGGAGGGTAAGGGGGGACACCAACCACGGGGATAATAAAGGGCGGGTGGAGAGGGGAAGATGTAGGGTGGGCCTTACTTAGGTAGTGGGCAGGTCTTCTCGTGCTCCGAGACCATAGTCTCAAAAGCACTTTGAAGTCTCTCCCCCCTGCAGAGTACTGCGTCGCCGTAGATACACAAAACTGTGACCCTTGAAAGGTAAGGGTCATCAGCATTGTGAATGGCCTGTGAGGCAGCCGGAGGCATGCGCTCTCCCACATGAGTGTCTCTTGTGGTGAGAGGAGCAGAAACGGAGGATGAAGTAGAGGAATTCAACCTACTACGCTCCTCACAAGGTAAACCTTGCGAACGGCCCCACCGTGGAACGACCTTAGGTGTCGCTTCATAGTTGTCGTACCAAAGCTGTACAACCAAGCCTCCCGCGACTCAGCACCATTTTGCACTGGTTGCAGGTGACTTTGTTCGCACGCGCCTTGCATACGTTATCATGAATATTAAATAACCGCCACACCCAAGACTCACGGCGAGTGCTGGTAGTAGGGACTTCCATTACCTCATCCTCGTCATCCTCTTCATCCTATTCACCCTCCTCTACATCCTCATGCCTGTTCCCCTCTTCAGGCCCTTGGGGAGGTGGTGGTGGTGGAGGGGGTGCGGGTGGTGCTGAGGCAGATGTAGCACCAGGTTGAAGTACAGCAGCCATGGATGCAATCTGGTTTCAAGATGCAACAGGAAAGACAGCAAAAGCAGTTCAATCTTCAATAGTAGAAAGACAGAATGATGATGAGCTCTGGGGTGTAGCCTTTTATAGGGGTGTGTGTGCGTGCATCACAGACACTCGCGCTGTCCGCGGACAGATCGAACACCCCAAAAAGGCTCAAAAAGTTCCAAAAATTATGTAGAAAGTCAGGGTCATTGTCTGGGACATGTGCTATGGTGGATTTTAACTATAAAATACTGTGGATTGCCTGAATGGTACTTTTAAAATGTTTGGGGACCCGGACAGTGTCCGCAATTCAGGACACAGGCTCAGCGTGGGTGCGGTCACATGATGGCACTGCAAACATATCCGTGAAGGGACACCAAATGTACAGGAACGGTTGTGCGCATGCGCGCAGTTGTGATCTTTGGACAGTGTTCGGGTCCTGAAACTAATTAAAAATCTGATAGATTACATTGTGGCAGATAGAAATGAATTGAATTGATATTTTATTTATATCTTACTCGTACACAAGTGTTTCAGAGCGCGATAAGGCAAGGGGAACAGGGGAGAACAAAAACAATGATCTTTTAAGGCCCAGTGACATTGGAACATGCAAGTGCATGGGAAAGGGAAAAGGGGAGAAGTGCATGGAAGGGGAGAGAAGTGGAAAATGCGGAACAGAGGAGAAAGCAGATAAATAATAATAAATAAAAAAATAGATGAATAAAGGCAATAAACGGTAGCAAGTGGCAAGTGCTGGGTTTAGCCGACAGGGTATATCTGATAAGTGCATAAGAAACGCGGGTGAGGAACCGTATGGGTACAGATACAGACCCCAGTGCAAGGGGGCGCCCAGAGGCAGTGCAGGAGGGTCGCATGGTGATCAGGTACCTGGACCCGGAGGACAGAGGGTGGCCAGGTGCACAATGCCAAGAGAGACAACAGATCGGCAGGGTAGAAAGACAAAGACAGAAACAAAGAGGAAGGTCTTGAGGTGCTTCCGGAACAGGAGTTGGTTCTGCTCAAGTTTCAGAGTGATCTACCCCCAGCTCGTTTCTTTGAAAAGTGACTGACCCTGAGGGAGTTAGAGGTAGAGGAGCGAAGAGCTTGAGTGGGGAGGTATTTACAGAGGGATAGTTGAAGGTATTTTGGACCCAGGCCCCAGAAAGCCTTGTGGACAATGCAGAGTTTTTTAAATGGAATCATTGCATCCACTGGGAACCAATGAAGGGATTTCAGAGCTGAACAGATACGATCCCAGGGCTTGAGGCCAAGGACAAGACTTGCAGTCCTGTTCTGGATTAGTTGTATAGGGCGGAGAGTGGAGGCAGTTAGGTTTAGAAAGAGGCTGTTACAGTCATCCAACCTAGAGAGAACCAGAGCTTGGGAGACAGTGAGCTTCTGGTAGAAGAAATAATGTAATACCAGCATCTCTAAGGATGTCATACATACAGTGTAGATGGGATAGGTGCACTCTTAAGTATTGTCTGAATATGGAGGAGGAGATTTTTTAAGTATGCTCCGGGGTATGCTTGGTTTGATCTAAATAGATAATCCATGAGTCGTTAAAAATTGTCCATTGTTCTATGGAGGCCAAATAGTAGCACCATGAAACCCTGCGGGTGCAAAATATTGTTCTCCTTGTCTGATGAATGTATTGTTACTTTTCAGTAAATGTTTTGTGAGAAATAGGACTGAGACATACCTGGTCTCACCTATTCACTTGGGAAGGTCATATATGTGTGACATTTGGTCTCATGAGGAGTTTGGCAGTAGCCGTGCCTGTAAGAAAGTCCTGGCTACCGCTAAACTCGTATTCAGCACCCGCGAATGAGAAATGACCCATCCATTCCGAGTTCAGCAGGCCAGTAATTGCCCATTCGCGGGTGCCGCTGTGGACGTACTCCCCATCCCCTGCACCATTTATATCGGTGCCAGTGCATCCGTGAGTTGTGCTCGCGGGTTCCTGACAGCCCACCAGGTCAGACCTGGCATGCTGTCAGGCACCCGTGAGCACAACTCGGAGTATGGTGGTGCGGTAGCAATGGGCACCGTTGTTACCCTACCGCCATACTCCTAATGAGGGCCATCGAATATGCATCAAACTCACATAGTATATTGAAAAGAACCGCAAAATGGAAAATGGAAAGAATTTGGAGAGAGCAAGTCAACCCGACAGGACAAAATACAATACCAAAGACAGTTCAGACTATATAAATCAATAGTTCTTAAAGCAAAAAAGAATTAGTATGCCACAAGAATTGAATCAGCAAACAATCCACAGAAAGAACTCTTCAGATTCATCAAAGAGATATTAAAAAACTCATCCTGCAAGAACACTGTCATCACGACACAGGCACATTGTGACAGCATCACCAACCACCTGAGATCAAACATAGAAACAATCCAGCAGACCATAAAAACAACCCAGGCAAAAACAACCACAACCGGCATAGCACAGACATGGGGCTAAATGCAGACTACAGCAAAACTCACCTAAGGGTGAGTACGCCTTTGTCAGGTCATGGACTTGGTTGGGGGAGGGGCCAGGAGCCCTCCTTGCTTCAATTCTCCCACTGACAGCCAGCCACAGAGGCAGGGATGCAGGAACCTTTCCTGTATGGAGTTTAGAGTAAAAAGAAAATCACCTACTTAGACCAATCACAGAGGAACCCTTCACCACATTGATCAAGGAAACCAACCTTGCAGGATCCCCAAGGGACCTCTGCCCACTGAAATCTTCAGAGAAATCCTCAACCACAGAACCCCAGCCACACACTTCCGGACCCTAATGTACCTATCACTCAAAAAAGGAATCATACATATTGCCTTCAAATCAGCATACATGAAACCACTGATAAAAAAGGAATTAGAAAGTGCTGAAGACTGGAGCAACTAGATACTGGTATCCGACCTGCCCTACCCAGTGAAGATCCTGGAGAACCATGTGTACAAGAGCCTACATAAATACATCAAAACAGACAGAACACTTGACCAGTCACATGTTGCCTACAGACTGATGAGTGGAACAGAAGCAGTGCTCCCATCGATATGGGATGACCTGAAAATAAATGCAGAAAATGACACCCAATCAGCCCTCATACGATTTGACATATCTGCGGCTTTCAACATAATCAACCAGGCAACACTAATAAAAAGACTGGTGAAATGTGGCATACAGGAATCCACACTAAAGTGGCTTACCTCCTTCCTCATGAACTGAACCGAAAGAACCTAACTACCACTGTTCATCTCAAACAATAAAAAGCACCCTTGCAGAGTTCCACAGGGATCCAGCCTCTCTACCCTGCTTTTCAACATCTACATTTGCCCACTGATGAAAAGCTTTCAAATCCATGGTCTAACCATGCACAGCTAGGCAGATGACACACAACTGAATGCGAAGAGTAACACAACCTAGGAAAAAAAAATAATTGCCTCAACCATTGCCTCACAGACATCTACAACTAGATGACAATGAACAACCTCAAACTGAATCCAGCAAAAACAGAAATAATGCTCTCACCCACAGAATCAACACAGGCAACCCACAACTGGACAGGCTGGCCAGCATGGGAACACAACCGGAGACCTCCAACCTCGTAAATAACTTATGAATACTCATGGATAACGTACTATCCTTGGAACCCCAAATCAATGTAATCACCAAAAAAATGCTTCTTCCTTCTAAGACTACTCAGAGGAATACCCCCATGCCTCTACTTCCCTCACAGAACCCTCACAATGATGTCCCTGATACTTACAAGAATTGACTACATAAACAGCCTCTACCTAGGAATGCCAGAAAGACTCACCAATAAACTCCAAAGAGTGCAGCAGCCAGGATTCTATTAAGATAAGCCTACATTGGTTACCAGTAACCAAACCCATTAAATTCAAAGCACTCTGCATTGCCCACAAAGCCTTGCACAGTCAAGGATCTGAATTCCTTCAAGACAAGGTCAGCCGCTACCACCCAAGAAGGAACCTGAGATCAAGCGACAACCTACACATAGAAACAAAAGAATACAAAAAAGGAAATTTGAAGTAACATCGCTCTCACGTCTAGTTGCTAAACTCTGGAACACCATACCCAAAGAAATCAGAACCACAGAAGACCACATCACCTTCAGGAAACAAATACAAATCTGGTTATTTAATAGGCAATGACAACCCCAAAGGGACATCAACACCAATAACATTGCAGACCAAAAAAGCGATACATTAAGGGACACTGTCGCAGATAACAGGGATGATATCTTAGAGGGCCAGAACACTGCACCACCACACCTCCCACCCACTCCCCAACAATGCCCCAAAACTAGAACAAGCTACGAAAGGCTGCCGAACCAACTGACATATTTTAGGACCCAATTGTGCACCAAGGGATCTCAGACAGGTAAACCATTAAAACCGTAGCATCACCACAATGGGCCCACCCACCAATAGGGCCACCATAACCTGCGCACCCATAACTAAGGCTGCCCAACCGAGCACCTCACCCACTATATTTAGAACTTCTATTGCACACTCTCTCGGGAACTGACCAGACATCATGTCCTCACCTAAAGGCCACAACTAACCTGGACCAAGAACCAGGAACAAACTAGGTACAACCACCTTCCTACCACCATAACTTACAGGAAAGTCAGCCCTGACCCAGAGAGGAGGCGAGATGGGCCGACGAACCACAGCCAAGAATGTTAGTAGACACCATTAAGCAGTAACTAGAATGTCACAACAGTGGCTCCAACAAACTGACCAACTTACTAACCCGTCTCCCCTGCCTACTCCTCCAACATAACCAACGCCACTACAATAGACTATTGGCTAACCACACTACACATAAGCATACCAAGAATAAAACGAATGTTCACACCGTACAGATTCACTGAGATTCTCGAAGCACACCTAAAGAGACCCCCCCGATACATAGTCCATGAATCCATCACTATACAATTACACACCAACACAATATATAGTTATGCACGAACAGCCATCTGTGACTCTGGACCCCTTATGGATACAAGTAACCAATGCACACTACCACAATCTACCCAACATCACAAGACACACACACGGCAACACAAAGTGTAGCACACATCTGAGGCACAGAATCTTACCCATACGGTTATATCACACGGGCCACAGCAATAAACTCCATATGGAAAACAACGGTAACCGACATCAGTTCCTTTGATCCTAGCCCCACTAACACACCCAGTCCCCCTCTCTTGCAGAGCCACATGAGAGCCTGGAGACTGCCCTTAGGTGATAGCCATGTGCGGTATAAATCAACATAACCTAACATAAAAATAGGGCTACTAGAAGTGACTTAGACTAAGCACACTGTCCATAGCATTTGCTATTGCCAATTGAGTGACTACTATATGCATGAGGTCCATCACTGATCTCTGCAGGTGTTTGGGGAATAACAGTTGCCAATGTGGTAGTCCATCCACATTGTATCTGAGACCCACCTCATAGATAAGTCAACTTTTCTCTGCAATGAAAATATGGCCTCTCTCAATCCCTTCTTCATAGGGGTCTACCGGGTCCCAACCATTCTTCAGTAGCGTGTTATCCATCTGGGCTATAATAAAGCAAGTTTAACTATAACTGTTCCATGAAGAGGTATTTTCTTTTAGTGATGGTATCAGTAGCTGTGTATGCTAATTGGCGACCGTTACCTCCTTTTTCATTGTGATCCAAGCTTTTTCTCTATTGCACTTGTAGGTAGTTGATTTGCTCAAAAATTATCATGGGAAAAAAATCATCCATCCTCGCCTGAAAAAGGTTAATATTTGAAATTGTGTAAGAACACTCAACCATTGCTCTTATAGTTCTTCTCTACTTCGCCTGCAGTAACATCTACAAAAGTCTTCAGGGTCAAATTCTGACCTTGGATATACTTGATCAAAGTAACCATGCAGAGATTATATTTGTAAGTCTGTTAGTATTAACATGCACTTTTGAATGGGGATTTCTCAGTTACATGTACAAGAGCAATCCATTTCTAAGGCTTTTTACTGGACTGAATGAAGCTCAAAAAGTTATTTTGATGAATCACAGTTGGGTCTTTGTGGCTGTGGTCCATCGACTTCCAGGTATGGTTTGATTTCAAGCAGATTGTAAGCACTGTAGAAAGCAGACCACTAGCACAATTTATAATCTATTGGTAATGTAAAAGTAATAATGCATTTGTTCACTCCAAACAATATAGGAAGGACTAATAAAAAGTAAATGTGAAGTAGCATTTATTAAGACATTGTTTTTGTAGAGGTTCCTGCATCTTTAGCATCTTAATCTCTGGTAGGAAGAAGCCTCCTCGTCTCTCCCAGTTAATGGGGGTGGTAAGCACCTTTCTAATTTCTCATTCAGTCTTTGCATTTCCCAGGTATTCCTATGTCACATAAAAGATCTTCAGGGAGTCATTTGGGTGAAGGTTGTGTGCTCTTTCCTTGAACCTGGTTCTGATCCCCACCTTTTGCAATCCAATGCAAGTTGATTTAATGTAAAAAAAAATAGGATTGCATTGACCTCAGTTGTGTACTAACACCTTCACTTGGATGTGGGATTATTGACAGAGGTAGGTTTCACCCTGTCTCTGTCTTGAAGACTTTCAATTCTCTTCTGTTGTAGACTATTGTGAGCATATGTCCCTTCGGATCGTGCCTATGGAATGGATGGGATTGCACCATAGTAGTTTAGAGTCCAAATAATGGAACCAACTCAGGAAGAGGGCAAATTAATGTTTTATTAACAATTATTTAAAACAGGGATGTTACAATGAACATCAATGGATTTATGCTCAGTCTCTCCACACAAAATATGGTCCTTATGCTAAATAATGCATCAGAGTGATGTTATACTACATGGCAATAGTGAAAAACCTATCAAGGATTGGGATTGGTTAAGGGAAACATCTAAGTATACATTTCTGTAGGAGATAGGATTGTTATCGGCTGCCCGTTATCAGGTGCACCAGTTATGCCTACCTCTAAAAATATGTATTTCAGAAACATTAGATATACAGTTTCTCATTGGTTTTCAAACTTTAAGGTCCTTCATTATAAGGACTAATATAATTGGGTGGTAGGCTTGTGCCATGTCTGGAACATTCGGTTCGTTTAAGCAGCACATAGCCCAGGCCCAGGTGCAGAGAGATAGGGCATGAAACTACCTCACCACCCAATTAGCCCACCATCTCTCATCACACATGCCTTCTGCCATGAAATTGTCTTTGTACTTGGCCTTACAGAGTATCCTTGTCTTCGATTGAAGGCACTCGCTATTGTGTCTGGAACTCCAAGTTCAAGCTCTATTTTCATCCTTGGCTCATGTGATAGGGGACCACGATTTGTTCCATTTGTTCCATTTTGCAGCTTTTAAATGCTCTAAATGAATTAAAGTTTGGCCTCCTTTGTGTACTTACTTTCACCTTAACGTGAGACCTTGCTTCTTAAAGCTTGTCTCCAGGCCAGGCAGCCTCAACATGCAGCCATGCTATTATTTCTGCTGCAACATCATTTTCCATTCCCGCTTCATGAGTTTTGGTGTACTTAATTCATGATACCAATGTCCAGTTTCTGAAAAATGTTGGTTTTGCCAGCATTCCATTCACTACTTATAGCTAGCTTCTATGTTGACTTAATCTATTTTTCATTTGAGCATCTGTACATGTGTTAAACTTCTGTTTTCTGAAACATCTTGTTTACTTCACAGGGCCTCATCACGACTTGGGCGGTAACGGTAACGCTATTAGCACGGGTGGTATTAGCCCTACCGCCGAACTCCCTGGCGCTAATAGCGGCGGATCACGAGTTCGGCGGTAATGTAAGTCCCCATTCCCCACTGAGCCCATTCGGGAATGCTCCATTCCCCATTGGGCTCAATGGGGAATCTTTGCGCTAATACCGCCGGCGGATTTTCCGCCGGCGGTAATAGCGCACATTTTTGGCGGATTTCCCCCCAGCACAGAGCTGGGGCAAGATCCGCCGAAGCCCTAATTTGGCGGACCCTTAAATCTGGTGGTAATAGCGCTACCGCCTGATTTAAGGGTTACCGCCGAAGTCGTGATGAGGCCCATAGTCTTTTTCATGTCTATGTCGATAGTTCATTTGAACTCTTGCATCATTTGTTTGCCAGTTAGGTTTCATATTTTGTCATACTACTTTATTTTGAGATATTGGGCACACTTCTTTATGATGTCATAAATTCACCTGTTCAGCTTCTCTTCATACTCCTTCAGTGTTTTCCTTCTCTAAGTTATCATCACATCGAGGGTGCATTCGGTAGGGTTGCCTCAATGGTTATCTTCTTTCAAAAACTTGCTGTGGTATTGGTATTATGGCTGGTGACAGGCACAACACAATCTCATGACTCCAATACAGGGGACGTAGGGGGGATCACCTGCAGAGGCATACAGCTGCTCATCTACAACTGTGCACCTTAATCGTTTCACTTTGCACAACTATGCTCTTCATAATTCTCAATGTTTCTTAGACATCAACAGCAGTTCACTTGACAGACGTCCATGCAATTACTTGGTTACATTTCAGTATTGTTATATATTTTATATATTGAAATGCACACAAGAACACCATATCATAGCAAATATTTAAAGGTGCAGAAGGGGGGACATGCAAACAACTGACCTGAAACTTGTGGATACTAATTGACTAAACATATGTTAACACCTAGCATGAAATAAAATGTTATTGATAGTAAAACATATTTAAATTCCTTTCCAGGATCAATAGTCCCCAAGGTTGTGCTGATTCTACTGGGTTGCAAGCTGTTGCTGGATTCTGGGTTGAGAAAACCAGTGTACTCATCTCCAAGAACAACTATATACATTAAGCTTTTGAAGAGGTTTTGAAAGAATACATGGGAAAATCAAGAGACTAATGCCGTTTGATTGCAAAACTGGAGCAAGGCAGGCAACTAATAAGGCCAGATTAGTGCAAAAGTGAAACAAAATCTTACTTATCTATTACCTGGATTTCCAAGTCAGCAAGAAAGGAAATGAACTTTCTTTATTACCACATGGGGTGTAAGAGAGTCTGTTATAGAATTCTACTGTGACTAATGAACAACACTGGAATGTGAACCACCAAATAAATTCTGAAAGTTTTGGGGAATATATACATTTGGGTGATACCAAAAAGAAAGACCCCTATTTGGGTCTTTATTTAAAATTTTATAAAAATGAAGGTGCAATCAATAACATTTTTGTACAAGAGAATAGTGACTGGAAATAGAGCTCCTGAAGAATGTTCCCCACTAGTAGTTCATGAGAAAAGAAACATGTTGAGCAGATACAAATAGCATATACCTTTAATGTATCTTTGTGTTTAACATTCAACATAGGTCACTTGAATTGCAACTACTTGCAGATTGATAACATACAGGATTGAATATAGTCATGACAGCACTTTAGAGTTTTTAGTGTGTCTTTGGAATTTTGTTGTTTGTATGTGTTTTTAACGTTGATATATATGTGATGAATTTGTAATTCTTTCTATGATTATTGAATAAATGAAATATATTTTTGTAATCATATCAGGGTATTTATAATTGTATACACCCTCTGCCCTTATTCATATTGTACCATTGGGTATATTCCTGTTGAAGCTGCAAATTGTGACTACTAAACTTCTGAACTTATTTATTTTCAAGCAAGACTGCATGACTGGTTGATGAAACAGACCCACCTTTGGAACTGTTCAACTGTAAAGTCCATGGCCATCTAACCACCCTTTATTTTCTGAGTTGATGCACCATTGAAGGAGTCATTGTTGGGAAAGACTAGACCATGGGCCTCCACACGAGTTTGGCGCTAACTCTGCCGGTATTACCCCTGGGGCTATTAGCCCTACCGCCAAACCCCCCTGCGCTATTAGCGCTGGATCATGGGTTTGGCGGAACAGTAAGTCCCCATTCCCCATTGGGCCCATTTGGGAATTTCCCATTGAGCCCAATGGGGAATGTTAGGCGCTATTACCGCCGGTGCTATTAACGCCAGTGGTAATAGTGCCGAAAATTGGCAAAATAGTGGCGGGTTTGCCCCCAGATCAGAGCTGGGGGAAAATCCGCCAAGCCTGTGATTTGGTGGACCCTTAAATGCGGCAGTAATAGCGTTACCACCGCATTTAAGGGTTACCGCCAAACTCGTGATGAGGCCCATGTGTATCGGTTTACATGTGCACCGTGATGGACTTTTTTCTGTTACGTTTCAGTGGTCTTCACTGCCACTAAAAACAACAGCTCCAGAACGCTCCATAGTGCAATTTCTTTGCATGCCACCACCTCCTGCTGAAAGTAGAGCTGACACTGCAGCATTTTATTTTATCCCATCATCTTCTAAGGTATAGGTGTGTGCTTAGTATGACATGTGCGTACCATAGACCATAGTAAGTATTATCATGCAGGTTTCTGTTGAGAGTTGTCAGGAGCACGTTTCTGTTCAAGTTCTGGGATAATGACTGCCAGAAACGAAGAAACTGTGTGAATTGTTTGTACCTAATATGGCTGGTACAACGTCCTTTTTGGTAAAAAATCCAAGACCACCTCACTAATTGTGGAAGTGGTGGAGGGGGATGTTCAAAACTTTTCTGGTGGCTATAGAGTGTGTAAAAGGCTCTGCTTTCAGAAGCCAGGCTGTACTGATCCATAACCTCAGAGCAGAGGTATGAATATCTACAGCCCTCTCTCTGATGTGGTGGTGGAGGATAGCAAGGACATGGATTGTTACGAGGAGTCTGTGCACCTGTGGTTGCTTAATTAATTCTATCTTCTTTAGCCTATTGCAATTCCCTGCTTCTAACTCACCCAGCCTATTTAACCTTGCGGCTTTAGCTGCTGCAAAATTCTGCAGTTAGAATTATTATGTCTATCCATAAACGTATGCACATCTCTCCTGTTCTTTGTCTTCATTGGTTTTCTGTGGCCAAACGTAATTAGTTCAAGGCCCTTTGCCTTGTTCACCATGCCTTCCATGGCCTTGGGGCTGAATACTTTCAGGCCAAGTTTCGTCCATATGTACCTGCTCGCACGCTTCGTTCTGCTAAGGCATGTCTGGTGTTGGTCCGTTGTTTCAACTTTGTCCGGATTGGTGGCAGTTCTTTCTCCATTGCTGCAGCCCATCTTTGGAATTTATTTCCCGTTGCGCTTCAGTGCAGAGTCCCATCTGTTATTTAGGCGCCTCCTTAAAACCTGTCTGTTTTGAAATGTTGTGATGTGGTCCACTTGTCTGAATGTAGTATTTGGGTTCTGGTAGCAGGCACAGGTAATCTGGAAGCACGATGGATGCAGGTAGGTACAAAAGGAAGTAGATTGTGTTACAGGGTTAATTATGAAAGGGAGGTAGGAACTGAAGTATAAACATCCTCTCCAGTTACACACTCCTGGAACCTTCAGATACAGTAAGGTTCCAGGCTACCCAGCTACATTCCATAACCTGCATTGGTGCACTCAATACAAGACACATACTACACTGAACTAGTGCCAAGCTGCCCTTGGGTTTATGTGCGCTTTACAAGTTTAACTAACATAACACAACAAACTTCAGCAGCATTTAGGGCTGAACACTTATGCCAATTAGATTATCTTAGCCCAGGTTTAAAATATAGCATTCTGACAAGATACCAGAAATAAGTACATTATGATGAAAATAACTTTTAAAACTACAATACATTTTAAAATCGTCATTTTTTTAAAGAAACTTTAACACTATTTAAATTTGAAATACGCTTCCATAACATAATGGCTTTTAGAAAGTGCATTATCTTTACCTCTCCATGTGTCATAGTGTACTGGACATGTCATCCAATATGCTCTGAATTATCCAACCCCTGACACATAAGTATTGTCCCCCTGACAATGTAACCTTTTGCTCACTGTATGTCAGAACATCAATCATCTGCTTTGTAATGCATCACATCCTAAACATTTTGCTTCTCCAAATAAAAGAGTGTACTCCGAGACCCGCGGCCGGCCCATAGAGATGAGGTTTACTCAGAAGTAGTTTAAGATGAGACAGCTGCACCCTTGAGATGGATGGGGGTGCAGATTCATTACTCCAACACCAATCAATAAGGACAACTCAATGGTTTGGCAACGGGAGTTTGTTTAATGACAAGTACAGAAAACGGGAAGTTATAGATATTAGCAGTGATGCGATCGTCCTTCTTGCTTCAAACGCCAACGATCTTCATACAAGTTGTAACATTTATACTCAAAACTCATCATAATTCACTGTTAACACTCAAAAGTTAACATGCAATTCTATTGGTTAGGAAATGGTAACTTTACTATAGGCACTATATTTGTATATGGTAACGGAGTGAGGGGATTGGGTAAACACTGTCAGGTGGGCATCGAAGCCCTTCCTTCAGAATGACTACTGTAGACGTCACTAAAAGTACGACGTCCCATTGGTTCTACTAACTATAGGACCCTAGATTATTTGGTCCATTGTGATCAAGTTGGCACCAACCCCATGCATACTTTTCCACTTTGCTTAGCAGCATGCAGAATGGTCGGCCAGGTACGAGGTACCCCTTAGTTACCCGGCCTTCATCCAGTCCTTGTTACAATCAATCATAACTTTATTAGCCATGTGCCAATTAGTTCTCTGCGGTTGGCCTCGAAACTGCATCTTCTGTCTGGAAAGGGTTCTGATATCTTCATCTGGCCTGATGCCATGCGTATGTGTGAACCCTTGCTTCTTCTTGCTCGGCTGGTCACGTGATTCAGACACTGTGAATTTGCTTCTTTTCCCTCAATTTGTGTATTTGATTTTCGTTTCACCCGCCACCTGTCTTCGCCTTCTTGTCTCGGCCTTTTAGAGGCAGGATATTTTGGCTTAGTTTCAATTAGATGTAGCTACTGTTCGCCTCTTCTTTTGGTATGACCTTGGCTCCCCTGGCACAAGTTGCCTCTGCTGAGTTTCATTTCAGCCGCCTATTCTCATTTTGCTAAATATAAATCTTTTCACGTTTGGCCTTTAGTAACCTGGTTGATTCTGCTTCTTGTGCAAAGTAGAAATATACTTATAATAATGTGCTTTGTTTGAGGTATATTATGTATAATGGCGCTTGCTGCAATACTCTTCTACTAAGCATAGCAAGCCGCACTGTTTTCAATGCTTTCTTGCAGTTCCAAGCATATTTACAGGTGTAAACTGGTCGACTATCTTCATTTTGCTTACATCTTTAAACTTCTTTGCATTTCAACATCGTCCTTTCACTTTAGGTTCACAATATCCTTATTCATTTCGTCTCTGTGTGTCAGTCCTTGGGTCGTCATTTCTTCTATCTGTGAGTCTGTCCGGGTCCTCGTGACGTCACCATTCGTCTTCCATCAAGACCTTTTTGGTTTCTTCCGGGACTGTACTCAGGCAATCTTCATTTTGTTTCATTTGTTGGTAGGGTTTTCTTAATGGATACCTTACTGTCCATGGTTTTCTTAGTATTGGTACTTCAATAGGTGCTTCTCTTCTGATAGACACTTGGCAGAGCCTTACTGCAGCTCTCTGCTGGTTTATTTGCTCGTCATACGTCACATATTTTGGTGTGAATGTTCCTGGTACTTCAAAATGGGCGACTGGAGTGCAGGTTTTATTTGGGACCTCCTCTACACTCCCCTCTCTGGGCGATTTATCAACCACTTTCACTTCCCTCTTTGGACTCATCTTATTTGATTCTTCTATATTCATTTTCACTCTATATCCTAGGTTCATTCTTTCTTCATCTTCTGGGTCTATACATGATGGTTTGAAGAAGTGTCTCTTTGGAGTCCATAATTTTATTACTCCTTTCAGGTTTCCTGCAGTCTTTGCATGTTCATCTTTATTCCATGTCATTAGTTCACATTGTCCATTTGGGCTGCAATAAACCCATCTTCCCACATAATTTCTGTGTTTCCTGGGATAGAGAAACTTTTTTCCTTCTGGTACATGAATGATTGCCTTCACAAAGTCTCTTATTTCTTCATCAGTCAGGTCTTTGGGCTTCCATCCTGGCTTGACATCAATCATGATCTTCATCCCTATGGCCTTTTTCACAGTTTTCTGGCATTGAGAAATTATTATCTTGATAACACAAAACCTTAGCAGTATCATCACTAGCAGGGCTCCTAGGAACTTGAATACATCTGACATCCATTGTGGGACCAATGAGAATAGTGATCCAAACCAGCTGTCATCATCAAATTCATCAGGTTCATCGATCATCTGGTTCTGTAGTTTTGTCAGAATACCTATGGCTTCTGTTAAAGTTCCATTTTCCTCATCGTGAGAAGGTATAAATGTCCAACATGATTCTCCGATTTTTGCACAAACTCCTCCATCCATAGCTGTGATCATGTCAAAGACATATCTGTTCTGGAGAGTCATCAGTCGTATGGCTCTTAACGCTTCTTTGATTGCATTGGATCCTTTTATTGTCGTGTTGATGGTCTGCAGTAACTCCCGTCTGGTTATCTGTAACCATTTAGTATTTGCTCCAACTTGGAATCTTAGCATGAGGATTGTCACAAACACTTATGAGGTGAGGCTGAACAGCCTATTTTCATATGGGACTGCATGAAAGGCTTCTTCTGATTTGGCAGAAAAGTAATTCTCTCACTTCATTCGATTCAGCAGTTCCACAGATCTCCTCTTCCTCAGGTGTGCATCTGCTTTCGGGAAACTGTCAATATTCAAGTCGCCTTTTCGGGATCACCAATGCTGGAACATGGACATTCACTATTGTGCATATACCTCCCCAGTTTCTTGGTAGTTTGATGTATGCTTTGGATCCACATGCCCAATAATGATCCATAATCACGGCAGTCCCATGAACAATTCCTGCAGCATCAAAAACTCATCCACAGTTCTGATTCTCTCCCATTTTTCTTGTGCCATTTTTTCTGAAGCAGAATTTTGGGCTTTCTAGTGGCACTATCTGCAAGGGTCCTCCTCTGTCTTTGACCTATGTCAAAGGTTTTACAAGCTTTGGCCATAATGGCTTGCATCCATTCTGTACGATGTTGATGGAACCTTGGTAGTGACCAGTGACCATCCAGGCTCTACAGATTACTACTCCTTTCGCCCATCCATCTGGTGAAAGCACTGTTCCCCAAATCTGCATTTGGCCTCTGTTCTTCCAACTTCAAGCCTCTTCTGGAGTTTTGCCTTGGACATTTAGTTTCGGGTTGACTTCCCACCTGATTTCTGCTCCTTTAACTCCAGGTTTCTCGTACCGGATCACATGGTTCCTAGTATGAGCTCTGTTTCTTGTCTTTATGTCTTGAACATAATCATCTTCATCGGGATAGGCTGTTTCAGTTGCCCATATCAGTGAGGCATCACTACCCATGAACTGGGCTCTGGTCTTGCGCATGGCTAAGTGTGAAAGACAGTGTGCTGTCTGGACATCAATTTCCACAGCTACAAAGATCTTGGACTTCCCCATGCTGTATGGTAGGAGTGTACAAACAAAGTATTCTACCTCTGAATTTCGTCTTCCAACTTCTTTCATGTGCTGGTACCAAATGTTGTTTCCCAAATGTGCTGTGCTGTCCAAGTAATTGTTTAATTCACTGTCATCTCCATGCATGCGTCTCTTGATTCTTAATGTTTTCCTGTAGTTTGCTATAACTACATCCCTGAATGCATCTGTATGGCTCCTTCTTACTGGAGGGTTCTCAGGTATCCTGGGCAATGGTGCAGGCTTCCTCATCTGCGCCATTTGAGTAGACCAAATTCTGGCAGTTCTTTCCTGGTCCTCATACAACTTTTATTTTTATTTTCATTTTTTTATTGTATATGGTTACAAATTTAACCTTTCACAAACATACAAAATATTTAAACTATTAATAAAATCCAAAGCTTAAAAGAAAGTGGATCCAAAGCAGGTAAATCATTTTTTTTTTTTTTACAAGAACAGAAGAAAAGCCGATGAAAATTGAAGGAAAATAGAGGACAAGAGCAAAGGTTAGAGAGAAGGAGACAAAGAGACTTCCACAGAAGGTCAATTGTCCAGGATTTAGCATTCTCAGCGGGCAACATAATGAGTTCCAGACCCTCAAGCAGCCTTTTGGCAAGATTTTACAGTTCTAGCTTGCAGTCCTCCAGCATTTTAACTACAGTAATTGTCTTTTGTTGGGATTGACCATCAATCAGGCTTTCCCAAAGGTGGTTGTGCCCACAGTATGTTGAATCAGAGATGAACCTGCTGAAGAACTGTTGTCTGGAGCTTCTAGTGCCCTCACACTCCAACATCAGATGTTTGATGGATTGATTTTCTGGCTTGGCACAAATCTGACAGAAATTCAAGGATCGGGCCCCAAGGCCTCTTCTCGCTAGGATTTCCCCGGTATGTAAGATGTTTAATCTTAATCTCAGAAATGTGTTCCTCAGTCTCTAGTCTGGAAACTTAATTAGATATTTACTGAGGAAGCCCAGTTTTCTTTCCGACATTTGGAGAGGATTCGGATTAGGCTCTGATCGTATTTTTTCAAGTGTCTGGATACAATCCATTTCCTCCCACTTTATTTTAGCCTTTGTTGGGTTTTCCTCCAACAATTTTGGGTCTATATCCGCGCTCCCAAGCTGTTCCTTCACCAGCAAGTCTAGCCTGCCCAGGTATTGAGAGCTGCCTGCCTCCAGGTGTTTTCTCATGTCTGCATATAATGAGTCATCTTGGGTCATCGTAATGCGATGTTGCAGTATCATCAATTTCCACCTCGCTTGAGAGTTTAATGATCTTAGGCCCAGTTCGAATCTGAGGTTATCCATGGATAAACTCATTGGTAGACCCAATACATACTTCCACAAAAGACCTTCCCATTTTTGCCAAGATGTATACCATAGTTGAGGTTTGGCTTCAAGACCATATAGCAGAACAGGAATGACTTTGGCCTGGTAGAACTTAAGGACTGGTATGATCGAAAATGTACCATATTTCCAAAGAATTCTTTTCATTTGGGCTGCTAATGGTTTTATTTTTGCATCAAGGTCTGACTCTACCTTACAGATTGCTGGAGTGGCATAGATCTTATACCCCAGGTAGACCAGATCCTCCACCCTCGTGATCACCTCCCCCCCATTGACCACCATGGGAAGACAATTTTTTTTGTTCTGTTGTCTAAAGACCAACACTCTTGATTTGCTTGAGTTTAGGGAAATCCTATTTTCAACAGCATATTTGTGAATACCATTGAGTAGACGTTGCAGGCCAATGGCCATTTTATCCAGGACCACCACGTCATCGGCGTAGGCCAGCCAGTGTATTTTTTTACCACTTATGGATGGGCTGGTCAATGTAAAGGGTGCTAGAAAGTCCCCCATGTCAGCTGTGTATAGATTGAAGAATAGGGGGGCCCTTAGAGAAGCCTGCCTCACCCCCAGTTTACTCTCACTGGTTCTGACAAGTGGCCCTCCGCATCTAGTCTCACTCTGATATCGTTTTCTTTATGGAATTCAATGAGCATCGCCAAGAGCCCCTCTGGAATGCCTTTTGCTCTTAAGTTCAACAAAAGCCTGCCCGTGTCCACTTGGTTGAAGGCCCTTGAGAAATCGACCCAGGCCCCATACAATTGTACTCCCCCCTTTGCCTGTGTTTTTTAACTCAGGAGGCTTAATATCATGCCATTCACTGCGGTTGAGAGCCACCTCCTGAACCCTGTTTGGAACTTAGACAGCATTTCAACTTTTTTTCCCATGCTTCCAATTCCCCCAGCAAGATTTTCATAAAATTCTTGCTGTCGATATCCAGCAGGGTGATGGGGCAATAATTTTTCGCAGCCACCCTATCGCCCCCCTTGAATAATGGGATAACTGTAGCGGTGCGCCATGATGTCGGGAGCTGTTTCTTTGCCAGTATTTCCCTAAAGTGCCAATTAAGCAATTTGGCCCATAGAGCCGGGTTTCCCTTCAATAGCTGATAGGTCAGGCCGTTTGGGCCAGCCGCTTTTGAGGAGGAGGCCTTCATAATACAATCTTTGATGTCCGAGGCATTGAACTTCAGATGCCAAGCAGCCTTGGTATTGTAATAACAGACTGTTCTTTCCGGCTTTCCAAAGACTGAGTTTAAATACTTGATCCAATCGCTCTCGGATAGCAAGTTGCAAAGTTGGGTTGTTTTATCCCCCTCCATCTCATGCATGGTATCCCAAAACCCCTTTACATCCCTCTTGCCCAGAACTTCGAGAATGTGCTACCCGTCCTGTTGGAACCTTTTTATATTTCGTGCTACGGACCAGTGTTTATACAAGTTTTTTAACATTCTTATTTCCACCTCTTGTTCAATCTTGGAGAGCAGGGAGTCTTTTTTTATGAATTTCAACCTCCTATTAAAATCTCTTTTCTTTGCCATAGTTTCCTCATCATAGATTTGCCGGTGGATTTGTTAACAGCCGCCCCCGTTGGGCTTCGGAGGACAAGTTTGCCAGATAAACTTAATAAAACCTAAGGGTTCGCAGTTCTCCTTTTGGACAGCTTCTGGCAAGGCTAACAGCCTTTCATTCAGGTTAGCTCCCCCTGCCTTATATTTAAGTAGGCAAACTTTGCCTTTCCTGGCTACTAACCTCTGAGTATTGATTGGCAAAATTATCGATGTTATTTCTGGAAAGAAGAGTTCCAGCCTGAGATGATCACTACCGCCCCCTTCTTTTATATTAAGACTTACTTTATGTTCAAAAAGGCCACCCGACAGAAAGAGATAATCCAATATCGAGGCAGATGTGCCCTGAATCCTAGTTGGATTAGCCGGGATGTCTCCTGGCAGGCTCCCGTTTGACATTTTCAGGTCCCAGTCATTTAACCAATCTACCCACAGCTGACCATTTTTAGTAATTCTTTTCCCAATTGGTATTCTTTGATTTCTTAGGAGATCAATGCATTGTGCATTCAAATCACCCCCCAGGATTATGTCAGCCCCTGGAAATGCCAACTTCATGTCTCCTAGAGCCTTGGCTAACTCATCCAAAAATACATGGAGCACCGTGTTTGAGGGATTCCAATATATATTGCAGAAAAACATCACCTGGTCACGATCCCTATTTCTGAACGTTGCCTTGCACATTTGTAGACCTTGAATGTTCACTTCAGCAGAGACAACATCTTTAAATTTAGAGTTTTTAAGGGCGATGAGTAGCCCCGCACTAGGCCTCCCTTTGCTTCCTGTACCGCTCCTTGAACTCTAATAAGATATCCTTCTACTACTATTGGATTGACCAGCCAAGTTTCCTGCACCATTAGGATATCCCCCTCCTCGAAAAGATAATTCTTCATTGCCCTTGATGTGCAGTTGTTTGGCCCCCGTGTATTCCAACAAATGACTTTTAGGCCTTAATTTTCAAAGATGTTGAGAGCCTAAACCAGCTTCTGAAAGACCTCAGAGAGAATGCTCAGTAAAAGGGCTAAGGTGCTGTCCTTATTGGAAACACTCGATGGTTCACAGGTACCAGCAGACTTCTCGGTCTGGGATTGGTGTTTAACAGCCCCATCCAGACGTTCAGCTCCTGCAGTTTTGGTTGCATATTCTTCCCTATATCCGGGCTCATCAGCTGCCTGATCTCTGGTTGGAGTCTTGAGACTAATAGGTCCAGTTTCTTTAAGTCCAGCTTTGCTTCATCAATTGCCGTAAACACCTCCCTAGAGGCACAACCCACTTCTGCCGACAACGGATTATTAGGGTCTGGGAATCTTACTGATTCTATATCTTTGCTATTTATGAGAAACAGACTTGGTACTTTTTTTAGGATTGAAAGTATGGCCGCACGATTTAGGAATTTCGCTTGATCTTTTACAGTTAGTGATAACCAAATGATCGGCATCGCAAAATGGGATCCTATATTGGTATTTTCACCACCATGCCGATGCATTTGTTCCAATGGCAGGGGGATTGCAGAAGCTGGGATCACATTTTCTTCCAGTATTCTTGGTATTTCTGTGGCGGAGTCTGATTCTCCCAGGATCCTAAATTTGCCTTCACCCAGTTTTATTTCCATCATCTCTGATGTGATTTTATTCTAGGATTGGGCAGAAACTTTTTTCAGAAAAATTGGGGCAATCTTTAAGTTTGCTTTTGGATCTTCAATAGTCACCACCTTTCCCCAGGATGGCTTTAACCCCAATTTCAATCTGACCTTGAGAAAGATAGGAGCTATTTTGAGCCCTTTCTTCACATTTGACAATACTGAGGCCGTTTCCTGTTTGTTCATCATTTTCTCTGTTTGAGAGCCTCTTGATGTCATGCTGAGCTTTACCTCATTCTTTTTGGAGCTAACTTTCCATGTGCCTTCTGTGACATACTGGGAGGCCCTTTCTAAATCGTTTTTCTTCCTTTCTCCCCCCCCTTTTTTCCTGCATGTTGTGCGATGAGTCGAGTTCAACTATTTCTTGGTCCTCCTCTGCCACCGATGGTTGCGGATTAACTCATTTCTTCAAGAAGGAGTTGGTGTCTGAGTTCTTGTATTTCGCTTTCATTTGGTTCTTTGACTTTTTTCCTGTTTCTTTTTGGACCACCTTTTCTTAAAGTCTTTTCAGCCTTTTTCGGCTTCCCTTTTTCACACTTTTTTCCCACTTAGACCGACACTTTGGGGGCATGCTTCATTTTTCCTTCACTCTTTGAGTTTCCATCTGGCCTGTAGCATTAGCTGAAGGGAGATTTTCAGCTATGTCCTCCTCTAGGAACTCCTCGCCCACATTTGCCTGCCTCCGAAACTCCTCCAGTACCGACTCTGAGAGAGGGGTGTCATCCATCTGTAGATTATCCACCTCTTTTGGTTCACTCAGATCGGATACCAATTGTTTTTGGTTTAGAGATTGCAGTTGGGCCAATAGGGCTTGGTTTAATGCCCTATCTGTCTCTTCCAATTGCTTTTTGGTTGCCAAAGATCTTTTAATCGCTGAAATGTCCATGCCTTGCTTGACAGATTTGAACTTCCGCTCCTGCAGTTTTGGCAGTGCCTTTGTATTGATGACATTGCAACAGCCCACTATTGACCCATCAAATGCGGCTACCTCCTTCGTCAATTCCAATAGAGAGCCAGATTGAAGTTGAACTGCACCCTTCAAGAGTTCAAAGACGGAAACTAGTGAGTTCAGCACATAACTGAGTGCACTCAGTGTGTTACCATTTGCCTGGACCTTCTCTTCAGCTATTATGACCTGAGGGTCCCTAAGATCTGTGGCTGTTGATAACTTTAATGTTGCGTCTTCCTGTGCAAGACAAGCTGGATCTTGATTTTTTCCTGTGCCAGAAAGAGCCAGCTTGCTCAGCATATCATCACTAGTGTCCTAATCCAATAGAGATCTGACAGGCTCATCGTTCCCATCCAGTCTTATGATAGGACTTAGTGGTGCATCCTTATTTCTGTGCATCCCATTTTCACACAATAGTCTTTTTTATCTAAAGTGCTCATCTATTTTCTTCTGTATTTTGGTTGTAGTAATTGTGAATTCTAGACCTTTTTTCCAATTGTCTGCCAATGTGAGTGCGACTTCCTGCCCTCCACTGGGTCTTATCGGAGTTGAGAGGGGGGAGAGGGAAGGGTCCACATGTACTTGCGCTTGGACCTGCTGATTTTCCATTTCAGGTAGCAGATTCTTCCCAATAACTTCCAGTGGCTTCTCCGAGCCAGGGGATAGGGGGCTACAAGCTGTTTTAGGCTCCTCCCATTCTGGGGCTCTAGGGTCATCCTGAAGCGAGTTGCTGCGCAGCTTCATGGCCCTTCCAGCCGGATACTAGTTCACAGCCGTATATATGCCCTCTTGTTTCTCTTCTACAGAAAACTCCTCAAATCTCTCTCCTCCCTCTTTTCCTTTCGTTCAATCTGTGGCTTTATACGTCCACAATAGTTAATCAGCCCCAACAAGGGATGTAAGACCAGGACCTTCGTCCAGAACCAATTAAAATCACCCACACAGGGACAAATGTTAACAAAGGTCTATGCAAAGGTCTGTGAAGCTCAAAGGCCTAAGGACCCAGAGTCACCGCACAGACTACAAGCGAGCCCCCTGTGGGCAGAGACAGGTTTCTTAACAACCAGCTAACAACCAGCTAACTAAACTGAAGTTACTGGCTTGAAATTACTGTCCCGGCACCGGGGGTTGATAAAAAAGAATGAGTAGAAGAGGAAAAGCTCGTTTTCACATTGATTATGCCGATGGCATTTACTAAATATTTTGCAGAACGATCCCGCAACAATAGCCACAATAGCAATGGTGCTGGCACACACGTAAACACTATGGGGCACTATAAGGCACTGTGGAGCTTCCTCTAATGGCTATATAGTGGCTGTATAAGCCCTTTTGGCCGTCCTAGCACAGCACAACAAGATGAAAGCACTGTACCGCTACGTGCCGCTACATGCCGTTGTACAACCAAGGCTAGGCTAGGAAGACGTCGCAGATCTCAACAACGGCAGTCAGGTACACCGGACAAGAGGACAAAGGAAGATTACCTCCGAGGTTCCCAAGAACCCACCACGGTAGCAAAGGCCACAGATCTAAGCCTCCCAGCCCGTCCGATTACCCGCTGTCAGGGGCCAGCTTCCAGCTTCCGGCTGCGTTTACAGCTGCGCTCGACAACAGCATTCACAGCGTTCACAGAGGTTCATCAAGTTCAGCGAACATCTCACGTTTCTCGGTACTCGATTCTCGGTACTGAAGTTTTAGAGAAAGGGGCCCAAGGGTCACAGAGTCAAGCCACACTGCCGCTGACAATCACCTACACAGGCACAGCCACTTTCGACTCTCACCAAGAATGTTCGTATCCATACTGACATTGGACCGGTGTATGGTCGTACTGTGGAACTTGTACTTGCCCCTTTCGTTGGAACATATATATTCTGCAATTTTGTCTCTGTAGGCTTCTTCATCAGCTCCTCTAATCCTTTCCTTTTTCTGGCTATGAATGGCCATAATGAATTATTATCAATTGTGCCTGTGCAGAGATCTTCTCCGAGTTTGCTCCTGCCTTTCCTGGTGTTGGATTAAGGGTTCCTAATACAGCTGTCTCTGTTGGCTTTCTAATTCCTCTTGTATCTTCAGGAGTTCAGCTGTTTCCGATTGCCTTTTCACCTCACTTGTAGTGGAACTTTTCATAGTAGGTAGTCTCTTCTTCATCCATGCTTTGGATTGTGGTTCTGGAGTCATTGACACTAGACCTGTTACATGTGCATTCAGTGTTTGCATGTGTGTGGTTATCTGAAATCTTGTCACATCCATGCTTTTCCGACACTGTCTCCGGCTTTTCAATTCATCTGTTACCACAAGTGTGTATGTGTCATTGCTAATCACATCCATTTCAAGTTCATTCACTCCATCATCAGATCTTCTAGGGACGGGAATGACTATGTAAGGTCTGGGTGCCTTTGTAGACTTTGTGTGTGCATCATTAGGTGGGTGCACTGGAATTGGGACGCTTTGTGCACCAATAGAAAATGCAGTTCTGATCGTTAATGACAGTAAAACAATGATGAATATAATACACAAATACATTATGCCCCTGTAGGTCAGGCGTCAGCATTTACTTCCAGAGAAACGTTGACTTCTTTTCTCCTGCGGGAGGACAAGAGTGCTATCCTGGATCCCCATCTCGATCATTCGCCAAATGTCTACCTTTTACTATATTTCTTTAAACAATATTGTCTTTTGGATTCTGTGTTTAAGAGGTTCAGGTGTCCCACAAGAGTCCCCCCTCTTGCGGGCGGTGAATTGTCTCTTATCTCGTATTCTTTGCTCTTCCTCTGACCTTTGCTGCTTCTGTCTGTCTTGATCATTGGCTGCTCTCTGTTTGCGATCGAGCTGTCTTTCTTGCTCTTTGCGATATAGGTGTTCTCGCCTTTGTCTATCTTTCTTTTTTATTCTTTCATCTCTTAATTCTTTCTCCTTTCTTTGTACATCATCTAGCCTTTCCTTTTGTTTCACATCATATATGCCTTTGCCATCGAGTTTCAATAGAATTTGCTCTCCCATCCATTCATTTTTTGCGAATGCTATCTCATCAGTTCTATCTTCATTTGCTTTCCATCTTTTGCCTTCTCTCTCCTTGTCGAGAGATGCACTTGTCTGTGTCTGGTCCCTTCTTTCATCATCACCTCTCTCCCTGCCCCTTGGGACTGTGGAGGTGATATCCTTGTCTTTTTCTTTACATTGATTTTCGTCACTACTTTGCGTAGGTGACTCATATCCCGGGTTGCTATACCCTGTAGCTGCTTTAAGTTCTCTCAGTGGGTATAAACCCTCGTCTTTAATTTCTTCAATCTTTATTTCAGCTGGGGCGGGTGGCACGGTAGGCATCTCACCCCCCTCTGTGCATACATTAAGTATCCAATCTATTTGTGGCTCTTCTTCCTTTCCCTGTTCATACATCTTCCAAAGTTCTAGAACAGCTAGGCGTTTGTCTAACTTCTTGCCCGTGTATGTGGCGTGCAAATATGTCGTTATGTGTTGCAAGAAAGCTTTAGATAAGGACCCTCCCTGTGGCCATGGCATAAACATTTTGTGGGCGGTCCCTTTAACCCACTCTGTACTGTATTTTTTCAGTTTAGGTGCATGTTTCTGCAATTGCTTGCATAGGTGTGCCAATGGAGTTATTTCCTCCATGCTTAAATCTGTTCCCTTTCCCTTTATATAACACTTGCAAAAGCTTCACGTGACTTAAACATATCCAACAATATGAGCGAGCACCAATCACCGCAAGCTCCAATCCCGATTTTTTCCACAAAATATTATATCTTCTATTTTACTCAAAAACATCAATTCTATACTATATTATCTTGGCTGTTCAATCGCGTGACATTTTAAACAGTTTTCCTAAGGAACATTTTCAACTTATGTATCACAACAAACAACATGTAAGACAGATGCTTAATAGACTAGACGAACAACAGCTGGTCGCATGTATCTCTATCTCTAAATATTACCCCGACATGGAGTTTAAATTTATCCCTTTCATGGCGTCTTTAATTGCTGTGGTAGTCTATTCGTTCTCCTTTAGTTGGGACTATGGATACACGTTTCTTCTAGCCGATTGTATTAAAAGCGTAGGAATAAGTCGAATCCTCTCTCTTCTCGGTTGTCCTGCCCGGTACCTTTGCTCTATTTGTTTAATTATTCTCGAGTCATTATTCCCTTCCCCTTAGATATATACATTCTTCTCTACTTCTAACTATATTTTGTTTTTTCCTTCCCCCTCTGTTACCTTTTCCCTTTACTTGTTCTAAAGCATGCACTTTTGCCACAACACTTTTTCACTCACAGTTCACATTTTTCCTCTCTGGACCCTCGGGATCACTGCCTTTGTTACCACCTTCTTCGGCTTTTCTCCCACTGAGCTGCCCGTGGGAATGGGAAGAGGTTGCGAGGGGAAAGACAGGTTCCTGGTTCCTTCAGACCTTGTCCTGCAGGTTTCGTTCTCTTACACTACCACTGTCCACGGGGAGCTTCACGGTCTAATCGGCCCAATGACAAAGGACTTGTGATATTGCCAAAGACCTAGAGTTACTTTATGTCGACGCTCACTGGGTGTCTTATTCTAATCGATAAGCGATAACCATTAAACTCTGCTACCAAGTGTACACCCAGACCCCCGGCTGGCCCACAGAGCCAAGGTTATCTCAGAAGTACTTTAAGATGAGATAGCTGCACCCTTGAGATGGATGGGGTGCAGATTCATTACTCCAACACCAATCAATAAGGACAACTCAATGGTTTGGAAAAGGGAGTCCATTTAATGACAAGTACAGAAAACGGGGAGTCATGATATCAACAGTAATGCGATCGTCCTTCGCGCTTCAAACAGCAATGAACTTCTTACAACTTGTAACATTTATACTCAAAACTCATCATAATTGATGTGTAACGCTCAAAAGTTAACATGCAATTCTATTGGTTAGGAAAAGGTAACTTTACTATAGGTACTATATCTGTATATGGTAATGGAGTGAGGGGATTGGGTAAACACTGTCAGGTGGGCATCTAAGCCCTTCCTTCAAAATGACTACTGTAGACATCACTAAAAGTACGATGTCCATTGGTTCTACTAACTATAGGACCCTAGATTATTTGGTCCATTGTGATTGGGTTGGCACCAAACCCATGCATACTTTTCCACTTCGCTTAGCAGCACGCAGATTGGTCTGCCAGGTGCGGGGTACCCCTTAGTTACCCGGCCTTCATCCAGTGCTTGTTACAATCAATCATAACTTTATTAGCCATGTGTCAATTAGTTCTATGTGGTTGGCCGCGAAACTGCATCTTCTGCCTGGAAAGGGTTCTGATATCTTCATCTGGCCTGGTGCCAGGTGGAGGTGTGAACCCTTGCTTCTTCTTGCTCGGCTGGTCACGTGATTCAGACATCATGAATTTGCTTCTTTTCCACCAATTCCTGTTTTTGATATTCGTTTTACCCGCCACCTGCCTTCGCCTTCTTATCTCGACCTTTCCGAGGTAGGATATCTTGGTCTTAGCTTTAATTAGATGTAGCTACTGTTCGCCTCTTCTATTGATATGACCTTGGCTTTCCTGGCACGAGTTGCCTATGATGAGTTTCATTTCAGCTGTCTCTTCTCGTTTTGCTAAATATGAATCTTTTCTCGTTTGGCCTTTAGTAACCTGGGTTGATTCTGCTTCTTGTGCAAAGTAGAAATATACTTATAATTATGTGCTTCGTTTGAGGTAGATTATGTATAATGGTGCTTGCCGCACTACTCTTCTACTAAGCATAGCAAGCCGCATTGTTTTCTGAGCTTTCTTGCGGTTCCAAGCATATTTACAGGTGTAAACTGGTCGACTATCTTCATTTTGCTCACAGCTTTAAACTTCTTTGCATTTCGACATCGGCCTTTCACTTTAGGTTCACGATATTCTTATTCATGCCGTTTCGTCTCTGTGTGTCATTCCTCAGGTCGTCATTTCTTCTATCTGTGAGTCTGTCCAGGTCCTCGTGACATCACCATTCGTCTTCCATCAAGACCTTTTGGTTTCTTCCGGGACTGTACTCAGGGAATCTTCAGTTCGTTTAATTTGTTGGTAGGGTTTTCTTAATGGATACCTTACTGTCCATGGTGTTCTTAGTATTGGTACTTCAATAGGTGCTGCTCTTCTGATAGCAAGAGCTTCCCTGTTTGCTGTAAGTACAATGATCCACAGCAATCATTGCTACATAACATCTCCCATCCACCACTATTTACATTGGTCTTTGGGTCCGGCCCCCACGTACAGTGTAAAATTATGTCTGGAGAATCTTACCTGCAACCTCATAGAACTGTGGTAAACATAAACTCTAACATAAGTAATTGAGATACATTGCACTGCTTGTCTACTGTTATAATGGCCTCCATGTCTACCACCTGGTGCCCCACTGATGGCATTAGGTGCCTGGTAAATATGCCACCCAATACCTCATGCTATGGCTGTGTGACACCTTGCGCATTCTGAACATTCTGTGCAGCCAATAAGATTAGATTAGAAGCAACCACATGCTTATCATCAGTACTCATGTTTTGGGCTTAGTACTTGTCTCATGTTTGCCACCCATGTTCTTAGCAAGCACATTGCAGAAACGCGATGAAGTCATTTCCATGTTCACTCCTCCTCCACCATAAGAGAATTTGATAGATAGGTATTTGTCTTAGAAAGTGCAGCTAGGCCAGCAGACATTGACTATCTATGCCTATTCCAAAGAAAATAGAATCTCCATACAAAAGCCAGTGGGCGTGTAGTGTACCAAAGGCTGCAGGAGATTGTTTACTCTTGGCAGGACAATATAAGAATGCATGTGTTCCTCAGGTTTCCCACTGGCTACCGTCTCTTTCTGTTGTCAGCCTGCAGCAGTTTCTGAATAAGTGACAGAGCTACTCCTTCAACCATCTCACAGTTAGAAGTACACCAAGGGATAAGAGAGCCATCTAAAACTTCAGATAATTACACCACTATGTTTAAAAGCACTCCGGCTTCCAGAGTTCGGCAAAATACATTAGAAATAATTTGGACAAATAAACAAATGAATCTATTAAAAACAAACAAAGGGTCTATGGCACTATTGGACTGTGATCAATTAATATAATCAATTTAGCCAAGGCTGTCAGAGAACATCCCTCTAGTTACAACATATAATGTAAATGTGATGCAACATCATAAAAAAACCTTTTGGATCGCTACTCGACTTAGTGTCAATGACCGTACCTAATTTTAATACATTAAAAAAATTAAAAGTAGCTATTTGAATGCTCATGACTTTGGTCTCCAGAATTGTTGGCCATTGATTTTCAGGGGACACTCCACCAAAGTAAGTCAAGTGCCGGTTAAACGATCTTATTCTCAAAACTGTGAGAAGCAGACAATCCACAATAATGTGTTTTAAAGTTTCTTTGGCATCTATATCACAGCAAAATCTGCAGTAGATCTCTTTTGGATCAATAAGTTTCCGTCTGACAAGAATCTCTTGTGTTAAGTACAAATTGAATCGTAGATGTAGGATCGCAGATATAAGTTGTGGGGACGGAGCCCTACACATGTATGCTTCAAGACTTTAAGGGGGTCATTATGAGTTTGGAGGTAACCATGCCAGAATTTGCGGCATGGTTACCTCCTTACTGGGTACCGGGTTCGGGTTCTTCAAATGAGGATTTACCGGGCCATTCCAACCTTGGAGGACCCGGTAATTCCTCATTCGAGCGGACCTGGTACATCCCCATTTCCATTCGAGCCCTATAGGGCTCAATTCTATCAGGACCTGCTAAGGGCACCTGGTTTTACCAGGCACCCTTTGTGGGTCCTGTGAGCAGACTCGTAATAGGGCAGGGAGTGGTTAACGGCGCTGTCACCATTACCAGCACCATTAACCCCTTACCACCCAGCTCGTAATGACCCCCTAAGTCTTTTTTGATCAAAGCTATGGGCCTAAAATCCTTATATGTGAGGCATTTAATTCTGGTCTCTATTCAGTCTACCCTGTAGATTTTTTCCTTTGGTCGATCCGGGTTAGTCACCAGCATGTCAATTGTCACATCTGCCTTTGCCATCACTTCGAATATGCATGCGGTCCAGGTTCGCACAAAAACGTGGGACGAGGATAGCATATAATCAGAGAGGCATGCTAGAATGGTATCATTTTGGATGTACACCAGGCATTTGCGAAATAGCGCACATAGACGCCACTAGCAAGTACCTCAAGTACCCCTTAGCTGCGAGACTCTGCCTGTCCTCTTCAGTGGCTTGGATATCGCTTTGGACTTTTATATTGGTGGACTTTGTGCGAGCTGAACTCACTATCCCAGAAGGTGAACAAATAATATGGACATTGCTATATTTACTGCACCCTAAACCTTATTATTTATGTGGTTTTTCCTGACCCCTTTTAGGAGGCGTACCATATATTGTGGACGGGCGCACACCAGCGCTCGTGCACCTAGCAAGTATCTTAAGTAATAATGATGAGTTATTATAGTGCCTTAATCGAAAGCGCATATTTACATACAATATAACCCAACAGAAATTGGTACTCATTTATCAACCTCGGAAGGATGAAAGGCTGAATTGGCCTTGCCGGGGTTCGAACCTGTGACCTGCATATCAGCTCAGAACGCAGCAGCCAGCGTCAACCCCCATTGCTAGTGCCCGGTTTTATGTATGTCTAAACCTCTTCTTGAGAAGTGTGGCACGACGTAGATTACCCGTGTGGAGTGAGTAAGTTGATTAGTTCCGTTTTTTCCTCTTGTTCTGTCTATCGTGTTGACTGGGCATTGTAAACCGAACGGGTTTCGGTGCAAGTGGAATTTATGCAACTTTGTCTTTATACTTTGAAAAGAAATATGCCTGGCATTTCAGGCTTGTTGTTAAATACCCCCTGGAGCATGGGTGAAAAAGTAAAACCCACTACTCGAACTGCGAGAAAAACCATCACCCTTACTCCAGTTCTTAGAATCCCCCTCTCCAACAGGGATATTCACTCGTTTTGTGCGAAAAGAATGGAGTTCATGGCAGAGGACTTACCTCCTGATGTAGCTCCACCTGCGGACCAGTGCCCTGTTGCATCTACCGTCTGCTCCAGTAGCGGCCTGTGTTTGGAGCCCGTCCTGCCTGGTATATCTGATCTCACTATTCTAACAATAGCTGTAACACCCAACAAAGAAAACAAAAGTAATGCTCAACATATGCCTCCAGTAAATGAGCGCTGTGAAATATCGTTTATTTCAGCAGACATCTTGATCCATGCAAGCTCTGGTAACCCAAGCTCGCCCAGCCCAATTACAACAAATTACGAAGCGCCAGGCTCGATGGACACTACCATACAGTCCGTTGATTCCACTGCAGACTGCTTTCTGCATCCAACACTGCGTCGCAGACTACCTATCAATAATTCAGATAATCCCTCAGAAAACTTGGCTCTAATTGAAATCACATTAGCAGTGGTTAATACCACTGTTGCTAGCCTATTTAAATTATTTGAAATTATGGATGCGAAAATATTGCACCAAAATAAACAAATTCAACAAATACTAGATTGGATTTCATCAGTCCCTTCAGATACGCTTAAACCAAAGAACGATGCAAATATCAAAGTGACTGAGGGCCTGTCTGAATTGCAAGTTTTGGCTGAAAAACAGCCAAACTCTAGTACTTTTTTCTCGGCATTACCTTTATTTAAGAATATAGTATGTCCCATCGAACCTCATAAACCTGAAGTGGTAATTCTTAATGATTCTTGTATCAGTATTGATGGGAGTTCTAAAAAACAATGGCCCAAACCACGTGGTGAACCGCGTGGAACCTCTCTTACTATTCCGAGCCGCAAATTGTGTGGGAAACGATCATGTTCTAAACTTTTCGTGGCTTCACGAAAACTGACAACGACAGCGCCATCTGACCTTGTTTTACAGCCACTTAACCCATTAACAATGCATACACTCCTACCTCAGCCTGTCCGAGCTCCAGAAACTGTGCCGAATCCATCCATGAGACTGCTCCCATTTCCATACCAACAAATGTGATTGTAAATCCGGATGTCCACCTACACTGTCCACAATCTATAAACTATGCTCCTTTGACAGAGTTAGTTGATTTAATTGGCACTACCTCTAATAAGCTGCCCAATTCATTGAGACCTAATGAATACATTGAACACTATGCAACTTCCGGATATGACATGCCGGCTAAGCCAAACAAAACAAATGAATCTTCGGAAGACAGAGATTTGTGAGAGCGCACCTTATCAATTAAAGCAGCTATTTTTTAGAACTTATTTAGTACCGCGTGTCACCCAAGCCATGGTGATTCACCTCTCCCAGCTTGTGCTAAAAGAGATAGGGCCTCATTACACTGTAGGAAGTAGCCATGGTGCTATTAGCACTATGGCTACCCCCTTACCGCATTCCGGGTCCGGGTTCCCGAAATAGGGACTTACCGGGTCATTCCAACCTTGGAGGACCCGGAAAGTCCCCATTCCAGGAACCATTCCCATTCCCATTCGAGCCCCCCTAGGGCTCAATGGGAATGGGGATGGAGCTAATAACAGTACCGAAATTTGCGGTACCGTTATTAGCTCTGAAGTCCCTTAACGGGTCCCATCCATAACGCCTGGTAAAACCAGGCGTTGAGGAAGGGACCTGCTAAGGGACCTCGGAATAGAGTGGTAAGGGATTACCGGCACCGGTGACCTTACCGGTGCCGGTAATCCCTTACCACCTACCGCGTAATGCGGCCCATACTCTTGGCAACAGTAAACTCTAATCAACTCACCCACAATGAAGCTGTGAATGGTCTTCCCGCCTTTAAACAAGCCAATGATTGTGTGAGACCATTAAAAGTGTTCTGCTCTCGTATAGACCAGGGCTCATTATCAGCTTCAAACAAAAACGTGAATAATAAACCAATTGCCAGCTTAAGTCACCTAGAGCAGAAAAAAAAAACTTTCAATAACTGTCATTCCCTTATTGCTAAATGTCGTGACGCTCCCTTTGAAAAATATGATCTATGTTGTTCAAGCATATTGTACATATTCGGAGATGTAGACAGCTTGGATGGTATTTCCTCAGGCAACATTGACCAGGTGGAGTTTGTTTGTGATCATAATCTCTCCATTGTGCGTCTCTGGATCACATTGCGCTTAGTCCTAAACACAATCTGGAGAGGGAAAATTGAGTTATTTAAAATGGAATTCTTGGTTGCACAAGATCCGGAGCGTTTTGTTCAAGAAAATAAGATACCAATTGTGAGTAAAGTCACAACTCTTTCAGAGGCACGTGCATTGAAATTTGTTCATGTCCATATTGTGGTCTGTTGGCAACACAGCCCTGAGAGAAAGGGGTTCCTATGAAGGCATAACCATTAACAGAAGTAACACCAAAGATTTCCTCCTTAGCCAGCTGGAACACTAGGGAGCACACTCACCTGCAATGGGGATTAAATCATCCCATAAATCAATTTGACATAGTGGTTCTCCAAGAGACTTGGATGCTTGTGGCTCCAGTCTGGGATGACCACGAGGTCTTGTTGTTGCCAGCAATGTCTGCCCAAAGAGGGAGACCCACATCAGGTCTCATGGTGGCGGTTAAAACCAGCCGAGGATTGACGATGACCAAGTGGGCCTCTCCAAACAACTATATACAAATGGTCAAAGTATCAAAATCTACTGAATTTGTGGCAGTGATTAATTTATATCGTAACCCGATGGGCATTTCGGATGACATGTTTTATAAAGGCCTATCCAGTGCTATAGAATTAGCATCGCAAGCACATAATAATATGGGCATAATCCTGGCTGGAGATCTTAATTTGGATTGTCTCGGGAGAGTAGATCTTCTCACACACAAGATAAGGAGAGGTGGAATAAGTTTGTTGCAGATTGTAACTTTCACATGGCAAATGGTTCTTTGATGGGGGATATCCCTTCACATCATAAATGGCAAAGGGGCACGTCATAATCCACCATAGACTACAATTACATGTCTGACTCTTTATTTCAAAAAGCAACAAAACTTGAAATCATTCCACAAACAGCTAGTGATCATCATCTCCTCTCTTTATATTGGCAATGTGATCATGATTTTTTGTGGAATAAACAACTGTGGTATAACCAAAGATTGACAATCAATAATGCAAAGACTCGCTTCAGATGGTCCGACAACTCACTTTTGATGTTAAATAAGGCTATTGTGGACAAGCAAAAGGAGTTTCGTAATGAGTCTTATGTAGAAGTGCTGTCACTCTTTAAAAATATCTACATTTGCAACTGCACTCTCTGATCTACCCATACTCATAGGTTTGATTTGCTCACACAAACAAAATTAGCCTATAGAAAAGAACTGAGTGCCAGTTCGAAATTGCCCTTAAACCAACACAATCAAGGGCGAAGAGCCATTAAGTGTAAATATTGGAACTGGACTTGTGTAAGGTAAGCCAAATTGTTCCAATCTGACAGTGAGGCATTCATGAGTGTAACTCAGGAGAACATTTTTGGCGCATGTGTGGGCCTTGCTTGGTAGTATATCAAATCAAACACAAGCAAGTGCTCAACTGAATGGGGTTTCCGAAGCCCAATGGCTTTCCCACTTTGCACATTTATATGCGGATGGAAGCTTTGCTGAATACCAGCATGAGAAACAATCCATGACGGGGTGGTACTTAGATTGTTCTGAAGAATTCATTGAGGAGCTTATACACAAATCCTCAACCTCTCGTGCAGCTAGAGTCGATGGTCTGTCTAATGTTATTTTTAAGGAAAATCCCCAAAAATTGGCTTGTATACTTAATAATGTTTTTCAGCAAATGTTACTATCCAGAAAGTTACCAGACTCATGCCACTCCTCTCTGATTGTGCCAATCTTTAAAAAAGGCGATTGTGGTGCACCAACAAGCTATCGCCAAATCGCGTTACTCAACGCCCCGGGAAAAATGTTCTCAAGGTTGGTCCTGAGAGATTTTGTCATGTGGACATGAACATGCGAACAACGTGATCCCAATCAGACAGGTTTTGTTGCCAGTCTGCGGACGGCAGTCAACCTTCTGACTCTGAATGCTCTCAAAAGTCATGCACAAACATCTAAACAACCATAGTATTTTGCCTTTGTCGATCTCCATTCAGCTTTCGGGAGTTAAAATCATGTCGAAAATTGTTGATTGCCAGATGTCCAGCCACCGTGTGTGACATCATTTATGTCTTGCATTGAGACACCACAATAAATATTAAGCTATCATTGATAGGTCTGTTGTCGGCGGCAATCGCAACATCTTTGCTTGGCCCTCTTTAATTTTTTTATACATGATGTGATGCATGCCTTTTCTCAAATCTGTTTGGATTCTCCAAACCTTACGGGTCTGGTTGTCAAGGCCTTGTGGTATGCTGATGACCTAATTTTGGTGTCAAAAACACCCACAGTTTTACAAATTCTTCTGTCGGCCCTAAGTGCCTATTTAGATAAGAATGAATTAATCCAAAAAAAACCAGATTGCGATGTATGCACTATGGCTAAACTATAGAGCGAAAATGGATTGGAAAATCAAAAACTTGAGTTTTGAGATTGTTCCCACTTATCTATATTTGGGTCTTTTATTTGATGAATTGCCTCATGTTGATTCACAGCTGAGAATGCTCGCCCACAAGCTTAGGTCAGCCATCTCGCAGACACGGCTTATCTTACATAAATATGGCAAATGTTCTATTTGCCCAGCAGTGACATATTGGCGTCAAAAGGTGATGCCTATCATTCAATATGGATTAGAGACCAAAAATATTATTCCGGTGTGTTTTCTGAATAAATTAGAGGTGAAATTTTGGAGGTGTGTCCTCTGCCTCCTAGAATGCATACCTGGGCCCTGGCTGCGACATGAGCTGGGTCTTACCTCATTGATGAATGTCTACAAGTGGCGTCTATGTGTGCTATTTCGCAAATGCCTGGTGTACATCCAAATGATACCATTCTAGCATGCCTCTCTGATTATATCCTATCCTCATCCCACGTTTTTGTGCGAACTTGGACCGCATGCATATTCGTAGTGATGGCAAAGGCAGATGTGACAATTGACAAGCTGGTGACTAACTCGGATCGACCAAAGGAAAAAATCTACAGGGTAGACTGGATAGAGACCAGAACTAAAAGCCTCACATATAAGGAATTTAGGGCCCATGGCTTTGATCACGAAAGACTTAATGTCTTGGACGCATACATGTGAAGGGATCCGTCTCCACAACTTAGATCTGCGATCCAACGTCTACGATTCAATTTGTACTTAACACGAGAGATTCTTGTCAGACGGAAACGTACTGATCCAAAAGAGATCTATTGCAGATTTTGTGTGATATAGATGCCAAAGAAAGGTTGAAACACATTATTGTTGATTGTCTGGTTCTCACAGTTTTGAGAATAAGACCTTTTAACCGGCACTTGACTTACTTTGGTCTAATGTCCCCTGAAAATCAATGGCCAACAATTCTGGAGACCAAAGTCATGAGCATTCGAATAGCTACTTTTAATTTTTTTAATGCATTGAAATTAGGTATGGTCAATGACACTGAGGTCGAGAAGCGATCCAAAAGGTTTTTTTATGATGTTTCATCGTATTTACATTATATGTTGTAACTAGAGGGTTGTTCTCCAACAGCCTTGGTTGAATCGATTATATTAATTGATCACAGTCCAATAGTGCCGTAGACCCTTTGTTGTTGTTTGTATTATTTAATTAATGTGTTTATTTGTCCAAATTATTTCTAATGTATTTGTGGTGCCTTTTCTTATTGTTTTATTGAAATATAGGTAATTTTGTTTTCATAATTTGTATGTATCATTGACTTTTCTAACTGTGTTTTTTTTCCATAATGATGCTGGTGAGTCCGCCAATCTGGTAGCACCATTACTGGCTACCGGCACAGCAGACTTACTGGCATATTACAACTCTACCTGGGAGTGTGCATCCGGCAATACAGGGTAAAACTTACATTACAGTAATAGTGGGAAAACTGAGAAAAGAGGGTGCTACTACAGTAACACATTTCGTTAACAGTGGATCCATGCCACTAATGCCAGAAACACCAGCGCTTGTAACACCAGCACCAGAAACAGTGTCATTGCAGGAAATGGAAGTTGGCCGGTGGCCATTTTGGAAAACCCAATCCCATTTAAATTGGGCATTTCCTGTTGCCATCCACAACCGGAAACTCTGCTAGGATATCTGTAAGCAGCAAAAGCAGGCTACCTGAAGACCAGCTATGGAAGCCCTGCTTTTTAGAAGATGAATTGACAGCCCTGACCAGCCACATTGTGGACAACGCAGAGACACTGCTTGGCTGGGAGTCAGCGCCGCAAGTCAGCAATTTGGCTGGAGGTGGCCAGTAGAGTCACAGCAGTGGCATCTGTCCCCAGAACCCCAAGGGACTGCCTCAAGAGGTGGGATGACTTGCGGCTGTGGATGCACAACCTGCTGGCAGCACACTGCCATGAGTCTATGGCAACAGGAGGTGGGACCACCCCCCATCAGACTCATGCACTGGGAACAGCGATGCAGCTCTATTATGCATCTTGAGAGCATCGAAGGCGTCAGATGTACAGAGGCTGGAGCAGGGACCCAAGGGGATGGCGGTGAGTACAACAAGCCACATCAGAATACCCAGCCCCACACAAAAAGTGCACAAACAAAAGAGCAGGGAAACGTGCCCAAGGAAAGGGGTGGTAGGTGTGACATGAACATCGAAAGTCCCCGTGTACCCACAGATGACAGGAGTGGGGCCCAATGTAAACCATGCAATAGCATTGTACCCAACAAGCATCCATGAACATGTGCAACTGTCTTGTGCACCATGGCATGTCAGGGCAGTTAACACATCCCCAATGTACACACAACAACAAGCCACTAAGCCATGAGTCCAACCAAAATGAACAGACCCCACACATGCATACATGCATGCATGCATCAGTGCAAAATCCACCCCCACACACCTTTAACAGTCCAGGAAACATGCCATGCTTTCTCACCATAGCAGGCTCATCCACTGACAGCGACAGCACCAGTCCATCTGCAGGCCATGCAAGACCCAGTCGGGCTCCCCAATGGCCCACACATGCCACATATGTGGCTACGCAAGCCCCACAGGTCCAGCCAGCTGAACAGGAGTAGCAGCCACCACTGCAAGGCCAGACAGCTGCCCAGGTACAGCAGCTACCACCTAAAGGCTGGCCAGCTGCCCAGGTACAGCAGCCACCACATTAAGGCCAGCCACTGCCCAGGTACAGCATCCAACACCTCAAGGCCAGCTAGCTGCCCAAGGCCAGCCAACTGCCCAAGCCCAGCCATCTGCCCAGGAACTGCAGTCTGCTCCACAGGCCCAGGCAGTGGCTCCCCCTTGACAGCCATCTATAGCACCCATTAGCCATCAGACCCCACATCTTATAGCACCAGCTCTAATGAGACTAGGCACTAGATAAAGGGCAAGATACAGATGACACCCCACAGTGCTCCAACTATCCCTCTCCCAACTTCAGTCCCTCCACCCTCACAGCCCACTGTGACCACCAATGCTGTGTATCAGAGGGATGGACAAGCCCATTCGCCAGCTTGAGACCCGCCATGAGGAGATGCTTGGAATCACTCGCCAGAAGCTGGCAGAGGCCCAGCTAATTCAGGAGGCTACACAGTCGCCTGTCCAATGTTGTGCCCGTGCCCTGGGCCATACTACTTCTGCCCTCAAACAACGCATACAACTTGCCCATAGGGTCCATGAGGGGAATGAGGTTGTGTCCGTACTTGCGGAGTCAGTGGCACTTTCTCTGTGGGTAAACTAGGAGGGCATGGAGGCACAAGTCTCAGAACACACTTCCAGCATGGCCATCCCTGCGAGCTCAGTGCCTAGCAGCCCTAGACATTGCTCACTAAGACATATGGTTACGCCTGCCCATGGCAAAGGTCTCCTTATAGGAAGAGGCACAGGGAGTGAAACTGTGGACTCAGAAAAGTGATACTTCATTGTTAGGTTGTGTGGGGAGGAGGGGTGGCAGGGTGTTTGATCTGTAGTTTGTAGAACTATTCAATACATTTATCTTGTCACTGGCAACAATGAGTGGACAGCCATTATTCATGTGTACATTTTTTATCGAGTGAGCACATTGAAGATGGTGACATATCATGGGTGGTGCACAGTGAGGGGGCCTCAGAATAAGTTGTCTATGATTTCTTCTCAGACAATATGCCCGTCCCTGGATCCCATCTGCACGTGCCTATGCCTGGCTGGTGCTGCCTCGCCAGAATCATCACCATCATCTTCTTCGCCCTCTGGTGGTGGCATGTCCAGGTCTGGGGGCAGTGGTATGTACTGTCTAATGCAGATATTATGCAACATTGCACAGGCCAGGCCCATCTGCCCCACCTTCTCTGGCCTGCACATAAGTACACCCCCTGATCTCAACCATGCATTTAGGAGTCCAAACATCTACTCGATGGTTGCCCTGATGGGCAAAATTGCATGCCATGCCCTCCAGCGACTGTGGATCCCTCAGCGGAGTCATTAGCCACGGCAGTAGTGGATATCCAGAATCACTTGGAATGGGGAGGGGGAGATACAAGGTGAGCCATGGCATGTATGTAGCAGGACTCAAGTCACATAATTCTATAGCATGATACTCCATTCATCCTGGAGCATGGTAAGTATGTCAGTCATGCACTATGAGGCACCCCGTGACAGCAATTGTGTGTCATCAGTACCAAGATGTGATGTACTCTCTTGGGTGGATTGATGTGGGTGGGACTGTACAAGCCACCAACAGACCCTGCATGCATATCCCCATGGTGTGGTGTGGTAATCCCCATGCCACCTCCCGACAGTGTCTGCACATACTACATGATGCCCACACTACGGTCTGGACATACACTTACATGCATCAACGAAGAATGAGAGCTCACATGCACAGTAGGAACAGTATACCCATTACTCCTTTGTCATCACAGTAGCTGGCAACAGCACTAAATGGACATGTAGTTCATCTTCCATCCTATTCCCCTGACGTACACTCCTGTGCTTGTCGGATGGCAGTCACAATTGTGCCCCGGCATTCACACATGTGGCAATGGCGCACTGCATGGGGCACTTGGACATTTGCATTGATTGTTAAAATGCATGGCAGGTGATGAACGGCAGTGGTGTTGCCTGTGACTGAGGGTTCTGCACAGTCAGTGCATGAAAGCACTTTGCAAGGACATGCCTTCTTGGCCTGTTGGCCTTGGCAGGACAGTGCACTGCAGGCATTGATTTGTAGGAGTGGCAGAGTTGCATTGAGATACCTGTAGTGTGTTGCCTGTTTTCTCCCTCAGGGTTCATGTATGTACTTGCCACTGACAGACACAACAACAGTCTGGTATTAAACCCGTGCTTCGTGGACTGACTTCTGGTCATGCATTGGTTGTACGCTCTGATGCATTGTGATTGTGGGTCATGCATTTGTGTCATGCCCCACCTTGACCTGTGAACCATGCAGCAATGTGTGTTCTTGTCCATGTACTCACCCAACATCCAGGTCCTTTTTTTCCTCTGGGCCGCACAATGTATGCATGAAGGGTGGTGTTCTGCAGAACCGTGCAGTTGTGGGTTGACCCTGAGAACCGAGCACAGCAGTGCGTGATAGTGAGGTTGTCATCGCAGGCCATCTGTATGTTGAGGGAATGGTACTACTTGTGGTTCCTGTTTACCTCCTCTGTGTTTAAATGCTGTTTACGTTCTGCCTCTTCCAACTTGTTATGTGTAACGTTATTCCGCCGTGTACGGATTGGGGGCTGTGCCTTCTCCATTTCTGCAGCTCAACTATGGAACAACCTCCCTGTGGCCATAAAAAACTTAACTAATCATCTGTATTTTAGAAAGGCTGTCAAACCCCTTCTGTTTTAGCCAGCGCGGCCTGGTCTTTCTGTCTTGCTTTGTCTCTCTAGCTCCATGATACCCTCGGGTGTCCGTGCACTGTATCATTTTCCTTAACATAACATAACATAACACCAGCTCAAAATGTGTGCAGTCCAAAGCTCCAAGCATATTTGGCATGCCTATAAGCGCAAAGAAGCAGCCCTTGGTGGCATTTACATGTTCCAGGGTAGTTGGGAGGGTGATGTGCTGTCCCGCATGGTGCAGGACAGCCTCCACTACCGGCACCAGCACTCTGGAGAAGGCGGGCTTTGATATGCCATGCAGCTGACCCATGGAGTGCTGCAACGTGCCAGTGGCTAGGAAGTGCAGGACCATCACCAGCTTCAAAAGCGGTGGTATGGCTGTCCAGATGTGGATCCTGCTCCCTATGTCACCCTTGATTAGGGTCAGTATTTCTTGAATTGTCTCCCTGTTAAACCGGTACAGGGTATATATCTGCCCATCTGTCAGGGCCCTGGGTGTGGCCCTTGTGCGGCTATGATTGGTTGCCTCCACCTCACCACTTGCATCCCAGCCTAATCCACTACCTCCTCCTCTTCTCCCTGTCCTCCTACTGCCTTTGGTGCTGTTCCATCTCATTCACCTGCACTGCAGCATGCAGCACCTCCATGCCCATTGCTACCACTGCGAGAGGCAGCATGGTTGTGATGGTGAAGTGTTCTCGGTGTCAGCCTTTTGTAGTGTTCCTGGTTGTACAAGTGGCCTATTTGGCCCCACCTGGGACCAATCACAGCCTGTTCTGCGATGCCAGTGTTTCCGGCCTGGTTTTTCCAGTACTACTGGCATTTGTATGCCAGTAGTACCGGAAGAACCATGTCCGTAATCCAACAGTAGCTCCGTGCTGCCAGTGTTTCCGGCAGGTGTGTTCGGGGGTGCTGCTACTACCGGTGTCTGTGGCACTCTGAGAGGAGGGTGTGTTCCTGGGGCCCCCAGTCCCCCCTCTCTTACTCTCCCACACCTCGTGGTCTAGAGTGAAAACGCTACACCAGCGAGGAAGGAGAGATTATGGCAGATGAGTGGCAGGCGGCCAGTCTACACCCCTGTGACCTGAAAACTCTATTGGTGTGTCCTCGTGTTCATCAATAAGTAAGAAGCAGAGACTACAAAAGGGTTTGAATACATTATCGGTGTGTCGTCGTGTTTAGCAAAAGTAAGAAGCACAGACTATAAAAGGCTACATATTATGGTGACACCATCAACAAGTCATTGACGTACTGGATTAACAGTGGCATGCCAGCCCTGATTTGTAAAAGATGAGCAAGTCATCGAAACACATGTAATCACATAGGGCTCCAGAATATTCTAAAACTGAAATAATAAAACCACAAGATGTGGAGTTTTTGAACACCAAGAAGGGAGTCATTATCCTTTGTGGTAAAATGTGGGCGCTTGGGAATAAGCCAATATAACAACACAAAACTGGTATTAAACCGTGCTTCGTGGACTGACTTTTGGTCATGCACTGGTTGTACGCTCTGATGCATTGTGATTGTGGGTCTTGCATTTGTGTCATGCCCCCCTTTGACCTGTGAACCATGCAGCATTGTGTGTGTACTTGTCCATGTACTCACCCAACATCCAGGTCCTTTGTCCGATGGGCCACACAATGTAGGCATGAAGGGTGCTGTTCTGCAGAACCATGCAGTTGTGGGTTGACCCTGGGAACTGGGCACAGCAGTGCATGATAGTTAGGTTGGCGTCACAGGCCATCTGTACGTTGAGGGAATGGTACTGGTTGCTGTTCCTGTATGCCTCCTCTGTGTTGTTTAAATGCTGTTTGCATTCTGCCTCTTCCAACTTGTTATTTGTACCGTTATTCCGCCATGTGCGGATTGGGGGCTGTGCCTTCTGCATTTCTGCGGCTCAACTATGGAACAATTTCCCTGTGGCTATAAAAAACCTAACTAATCATCTGTCTTTTAGAAAGGCTGTCAAACCCCTTCTGTTTTAGCTGGTGCGGCCTAGTCTTTCTGTCTTGCTTTGTCTCTCTAGCGCCATGATACCCTTGGGTGGCCGTGCGCTCTATACATTTCCTTAACATAGCATAACATAACATAACATAACATAACATAACATAACATAACATAACATAAAACCAGCTCAAAATGTGTGAAGTACAATGCTCCAAGCATATTTGGCATGCTTACAAGCGCAAACAAGTGGGCCTTGGTTTCATTCACATGTTCCAGGGTAGGTGGGAGGGTGATGTGCTGTCCCACATGGTGCAGGATGGCCTCCACTACCTGCACCAGCACTCTGGAGAAGGCAGGCTTTGATATGCGATGCAGCTGGCTCACGGAGTGCTGCAACGGGCCAGTGGCTAGGAAGTGCAGGACCGACACCAGCTTCAACAGCGGTGGTATGGCTGTCCCGATGCCGATCCTGCTTCCTATGACACCCTGGATTAGGGACAGAAGTTCTTGAATTGTCGCCCTTTTTAGCAGGTGCAGCGTATATATCTGCCCATCTGTCAGGGCCCTGGGTGTGGCCCTTGTGTGTCCGTAATCCGACAGTAGCTCCGTGGTGCCAGTGTTTCCGGCAGGTGTGTTGGGGGTGCTGCTACTACCGGTGGCTGTGGCGCCGGCACTGGTTGCACAGGGTGTGTATTTACCAGTGGTGGTGTTACCGGAATATTGAATCGGAATTGTCCGATCAGGTAATAGTGCCGGTACACTGCACTACTGGCACGTTATTACTGGACTGCTGGACTTGTAATGAGGGCCTACGTCATGCCGAAATAGAACCAGAAACAGGTTTAAGATTTTTTGTTCTATATTTTCATGCCATACATTAATTAAGCATGATTCTGTTTGATAAAAGGTCTACGTATATTATATGATTGATGATGCAGTTTGGACAATTCTTTTAAATCTGAGCACAGTGATGGCACCAAACAAAACCAATTACAAAGTCAATACCTGCTCCATTTGTATATGCACTGTACAAATATTTGACAAACATTCCCAATTTGCTAGCTGTTGCCAACATATACTTGCATCCTTGGCCAGTCATTGTACTTTTGAGTGGTTGCGAAATAACATCTTTACAACTCTAATGCAACTACACCCTTTATTCTCTAATGGTGCACCAGGCCTTCTCCTGTATAGTGAAACATGCACTTTGCAGAGTCTTGTAGTGTGTTTCTTGATGCAGTGCATTATTTTGCACATGAATGGATTTACAGCATTGCATCTCCAATTTGCTTTCCTCCTGCATCTCAGAAGACCATTTGGTTTTACGCCTACATGCGGAAAACAAATGGATTCCGATGGAATATGCCACACATTAGCCCCTGCTAATGAGCAGGTGGATAAGATAGCGTATTTGCAGGCATTTTTTCATTTCTTTCAAAACTTAGTGTAACAGTGAAGAGTAAAGGTGATTTTGCCTCGTTGTACTCTTCACAATTACACTTCACTAAGAGGTTTTTAGAATCGCATGCAGTGGGCCAGCAACACGTAAGGTGGCCACCTAGCATATGTTACACCTTAATGACACCAGGAAGACTTTGATTCATTTTATGTAAAGGAAGATAATTGCAGGTAGAAGATGCTTTATTCTTTTGTCTCCTGTAATTGTTGCCGAATCATTCATCAACCCTCCAGGCCCACACGTACTGCCTATGCCAAACGCCTATGCATTCCAAGGTTGAAGCTTGCCAAAGCCAGTGGCTCCAGTTTCCGTGTCTCCGCTACCACAGTTTGGAACTCCCTCCCCTTGCCTTGAGATCGGAGCATTCCTAAACCTTGTTCCGGAAAAGACAGAAAACCCACCTGTTTCATTAGCAGCCTTGCCACCTGCTAACTGTTATTTTAACTGCGTAAATTGTAGCTAGCACCTACACATCCATCAGTTAAATGCGCTCTACAAATGTATAACTACATTAAAAAAAATATGCAATGCTTGTGAGTGTTGGAGTCTGCTTTTTAGGATTGTAATGTTGGTTGACCCAATGTGGTGGAAATGAGAACAAATATGGATTTTTCATAAATGCATAAATGTTCTATTCTCAAATGAAGAGCATTTTAGGTCTCCTGCTGACTTTCATGTAATACTCCAGGTCTTGGAACTTTAATAGATTTGAGCGTAAACCTTAATGGGGGGACCATCGCCTCATGTAATGAAGACATGGTCGAGGCTTATAACCGTGGGCTTGAAAAGAGAGGAAACCTCCTGATCATGGCAGCTCAGAAGAGCAAGTCAACATTTGGTACTATTTTATTTCCAGTTATTTTAATTTCTAAAGTGCAACCACAATCTAACAATAGTAAAACTCAGTAAAAAGGGTATAATATAACAAAGCTTAATTACTACTTCCTTGGGAAAATATTTATAATCCTATCGTAAAAAGCAATAAATAAGCAGCACTATTTAGGCACTATGAAGTAAGTTCTACAGACGTGAAGTACTGAAACGTTGTACTGAGCAACGACTGCATCCATGTTTACCTTTATTAAAATAAGTTCATTTGCTGAAGCAAAGTGTAATGAACGAATGAGGATATTATTACAAAATCTATCTGAAAGAAGTCAAGCTTTCTCTGGAAAAAAAAGTTGTGTGAATGGGCACAGCAGAGGTATACTATGAGCTAAAGGGGTGGATTGTGTTTAGGAGATAGAGGGTTATGTGGGAAGCTACAGTTCGAAATGTTGTCATTAAAGGTAGCTTAATTCTTATGGCAGAGATGTTGTGCAATAGTGTTTGTTTTATATGTGTGTGCAGGGTGGGTGGAATGACCCTTTGCCTTCCACTAGGTTGCAAAGGTGCAGTATGAGAGAGGAGAAAATGGGTGAGCTGTACAAACAACAATGTATACATCCTGGATTCCATCTATGTACAGGGAGCAGTGCTACGATTCAAAGATGATCTAAGTGTTAAATGAATACATAATGTTCACCCTCTGAGAGAATCTTAGAGAGATATGTTTCTCTCCCTAGTTCCTTCTGGTACAACCATGGTGATATCATGGGATCATTCAGACTACAATACAAAGATCACCCACAGCCAGGAAAGTTTCTGCAAATAGTACTTCTGACTACGATTGGCCAGATCCCTACCAGAGAAACTCTCAAAGCCAGCAGATGTGATCTGTATGGGATGAGGCGATGGTAGTTCTAGCCTGAGGCAAACACCTGGTCAAGACTGGTTTGCGGATGGAAGTACAGAAAATAGCCTATGGGAAATTCCAGCAAAATATGGATTGGCCCTTAAATATTCCTTGAATGCTGGTGCTGGAGTTATCAATGGGGACTACCAAGGAGATGTGAAGGTGTTCCTCTTGAAGGTTACTGCCCAACATGCACATATATCCACAAGACCAAAATAAAAGACACACCCCAATAAGGAATGAGACCAGGAGAGTAATGAAGATTTCCCCTGCTATCTGCGCAGGGAGTATTAATTCTATTAAAGACTAGGAGGTGAGCATTATGCTTCATCTTCATTTATTTCTACTCTTCAGCAGTTCAACAAAACTCTTATAACACTTTGAAAAGTGATGAACAAACTTTTCCCTTTTTTCAAAACTACAACATCCATGAGTCTCTGTAGTCCATACCCTCTCAACCATTCACAACCCACTTCCTGTGCCTGGACTCCTCCTCTACTTTTACTCGCTCTGACAGTTTCTCATCTTTCATAACTGATCCTGGCCAACGATGCAAAGACTCTCTTGAACTGAGGAACTCAACTGCCGGTGAACCTCTTCCCTATGGGAACAACAAAATAGGAGATTTTTTAGGGAGGTGCTAATGTAGTGTACTCGCTAACATAATGCAATAACATTTTAGACAGTACAATACTCGGGTGGGAATTTAATGCTCGCCTCCTGGTCTTTAATAGAATTAATACTCCCGGCACAGATAGCAGGGGTAATCTTCATTCTATGACAAGACTGGAGGCAAGCACTATGCTTGTTCAAAACTTCCCCAACACTGTTCCAGATACACTCTCTGCTGGCTTAAAATGAAACTCTTTAAATGTACGATCACTTGACCAGTCTGCTGCTAGCATGATTTCACTTAAAGGTACACCAGCTCTCATGGCTGTCGAAGCCATCGCTCCTCTCACTGAATGAGCTCCATACATGTTCACATTCACACCTGCTGCTTGCATGATCTCCCTGACCCATCTCGCGATGGTAGCTGACGTAACTGGGTGAAAGGGCTTTCTGTGCGCTATTAGTAGCTGAGTAGTACTTACCGCCCTATACTCTGCTGTCCTATTCTCATACTCTTTAATGCATCGTGCTACGCACCATTTCGTATTACTCGGGAAGTATGGGTAATGGACCGTACTAGTCCCTGTCTTGGTCCTTCTGACTATCGAGAAAGTCACTCCTTCCAGTCCAAAGGACCGTCTGTTAATTTCCAGGGCTCTAACGTCTGATACCCGTTTGCAGGAAATTAGGCATATCAACATAGCTAGTTTACCTGATAATTGCTTAAGAGAAAGATACCTGTCTGTTGGCCAATCTGACACGTCCCAAGTTGTACTATACCTGGGCTCTGGTGGAACTCTAAATCTCACGCCTCTGATGAGCCTCACTACTGCAGGATGTTCTCCTGCTGGGACGCCTTCTATCGGCAGGTGACCTGCTGAGATTGCTGATCTGTACACTCCTATCGTACGGAAAGCTCTCCCGCTCTGTAATAAATTTGCTAAGAAATTCAGTATTTCCGCTACAGGAGCTGAAACGGGATGAACACTTCGGTTCTTACACCTGCTTGACCATTTTGCCCAAGCTGTGTCATAGCTCCTCCTAGTGGATGGAGCCCAGTATTCAGCGATAAGAGTGCAGCCTGCGCCGAAATTCCTGGCAATGCCCAACGTCTCCTGATATCCTGTACGCAGCTAGCGGGAGTGTCCCTCTCACTCTCAGAGGATGATATGACCCAGCAGGGTCCGTGAGCAGTCGCTGTCCTTCGGGGAGTACTCTGGGTATGTCCGTTACTAGTTCCATTAATGTTGGAAACCACACTTGTGACTTCCACAAAGGCACTACTACTACCAGCTCCGCTTTCTCCCTCGGAAATTTTGCTAGTACTCTGCTCCACATCACGAATGGGGAAAAGCGTAATGCAGGCCTCCTGCCCACTCTTGCAGGAAAGCATCAGTTCCTTGCGCTCCCGGGTCCAGCCTCCAGCTGAAGTAGAGGCTTATCTGCGCATTGAGCCGGGAAGCGAAGAGGTCCATTTGCAATGGTCCCCATCTCGTGTTCAGCCTCTGAAACACTGCTGGATCCAGTCTCCAATCAATGGAATTTGTTAGGTACCGAGAGTTCCAATCTGCTACTACGTTCAGTGTGCCTGGCAGGTATTCTGCTGTCACCAATGTCTCTGACCGTAGGCAGAAATGCCATAAATCCTTCGCTAGTTCCGCTAGCATGTTGGACCTCGTACCACCTAAGTGGTTGATGTATCGCACTGCTGATATGTTGTCCATCTTCAGCAGGACACAGGATTTTACTCTTCCTTTTGTGAAAGCCTTGATCGCGAACGATCCTGCTAGGAGCTCCAGACAGTTTATGTGAAGGCAAAGCTCCTCTTCGCTCCAATTGCCTCCGGTCTGTAGAGACCCACATCTGGCTCCCCAGCCTATCCGTCTGGTGTCTGACTCTATTATCAGATCCGGCTTGTCTCCGAATATGGCTCGCCCATTCCAGGCATCCATGTACTTCAACCACCACTCTAGTTCTAAAATGGACTCCTGATCTAGGGGTACCTGCTGATGGTATTTTAGACCCTGTTGCAGATGCTTTATCTTCAACCTCTGCACTGCTCGGTAGTGCAGGGGGCCTCGCCAAGGTTCTGAGTGATACTTGCTGTTTTTCTAAGCATGCTCTGATCTCTCTCTTCATGTCTTTTACCTTTCGAGCCGGAAGCTCTAATGTCGCCTTCTTGGTATCTAGAACAAACCCTAGGAAGTCTAATCTCTGCGCTGGCGTGGTATCTGACTTCTCTGTATTCACTAGAAATCCTAGCGATCCCAGAAGATCCTGCACCCATCTCGTTTGGTACACTAGTACCTCTCGATCCTCTGCTAGGAGTAAGAGATCGTACAGGTAGATGATTAGCCTGACGCCCTTTTCCCTGATCGCTGCTGCCACTGGCTTCATCAGTTTCGTGAATGCCCAGGGTGATGATGCAGGCCCGAATGGCATTGTCTTGAATTGCCAGAATTGTCTTTGCAACCAAAAAGCTAGGAAAGGTCTGTACTCCTTGAGCACGGGCACTGTAAGGTATGCATCTTTCAGATCTAGACGCGTCAGCCAGTCTCCCTCTCTCAGGGAGTCTCTGAGCGGATGGATGCCCTCCATCTTGAAATGCTGATATATGATCCACCCGTTCAGCTCTTTGAGATTTATAACCAGGCGTACCTTCTCTTTCCTGTGCACCAGGAACATGTTGCTCACGAACTTCGGGGTCGTCTCGCATCTCTCTATCGCTTCCTTGCGGACTAGCTGCGCTATCTCGCTGTCTAGGCATGCCTGTTCCGCCTGCGCAAACTTCTGACTCTGCGGTCTGCTCAGCTGCACTGGGGCCAGTATGAAATCTAATTGTAGACCTGTGACGGTCTGCAATATTCAGAAATCGCTTGAAAGCTTGTGCCAATTCTCTAAAAACATGCTTGTCCTCCCCCCTACAGGAGGATGCTGCATCGCTCTTACCTGGTGTAAATCCTTGACCTCGTCCTGATCCTCTGGACCTGCGGCCTCTCGGGAATCTCCCTTTGGACGGGAAGAATGTGTCTTGGCTCTTGTTTTCCCAGTATTGCGCTCTGGGGTTCTGGGGTCTTCTCCCTCCTTAGTTGAGACCGGCTGCGCAATCCCTGAAGCGGCTGGTCCCTCCAAAAACTCTACTTGGGAATATTTTGCGGATCGATGCTTGTGCCTTTTCCAGTGAAGCGTATGTTCCTACAAACCTTCCCATCTCCTTACCAAAGGTCTCTCCAAACAGGAGGCCCTGGGCTCCTTCTCCTGCTTCATATGATGACAGATCGCTGAGTTTCGAATCTATTTTCAGTAATACACCTTTTCTCCTTTCCGACGCGATGGCACAATACGCATTCCCTAGGAGACAGACTGCCCTCTGAGCCCATCCGGCGAGAGCTTTCGGGTCCACTTCTTCTCCTGTGTCCTTTGCCCTTTCTGCAAGGTCCATAATCTTGGCGAGAGGTCCTGCCAAGTCCAACAATTTTTCCTGGCAGCTTCTCCAGGTCCTGTCAATACCCTTGCCGGGATCCTTGCTTGTCTTTGACACAAAAGTCAGCATCTTTGGGTCGAGCTCGGGGGCCTCCGCTAGCTTTCCTGGAAGGTCTGGTCGCGGGCACTCCGCTCGAAGGCACTGTCTCACCTCCTTATCTAGTGCTTTGTGCAGTCTTGCAGTCATATACTGCGCTACTCGGGGAGGGGGGTTGCCACTCGGTGGATCTCGGATTCCGGATGCTGTCCGGGTCGAACATATCATCCTGAGCTTCAAGGAGGTGCTTCTCCTTCCGCACTCTCTTATCCCCACTGGGCATTGCCCATTCTTCATCCAAGACCTCTTCTTCTCCCTGCAAGGCCTGATCTTCTGCCTGCTCATCTTCTGATCCTGGGTCTTCTCCTGTGTTGTCTTCCCCTGGAGAGGGGGGCATGAGGTCTGGCACCGCTTGACGCTGCAGATAAGCTTCTTTCAGCTTCGCAAATGAGTCAGTCACCTCTGGGGCCTTTTCTACTGCCCCTTCCAAAGAGCCCCAGGGTCGTCAGAGGCTTTCCTCTTGAGGGCTATGTTACTCCCCTTATGTCCCTCTTTCAAGGGTTCTGTGGGCGTGCACTTAAAGTCTTTGGTGCTAGTACTGGGCTGTGAGAGCATAGCTTCCAATGTCTCCAGTTTCTCCTGCACGGGTCTGACCCCTTCTGCCACTGCATCAATAAGGGAGCTTCCCAGCACTTGTTTAAAACTGGCAGTGAGGTCCTGGGACTGCTCCTCCTCACTCCACTCAAATTCTGACATCTCTGTGCTGTATTTTGTGCCCAAATACCTGAATCTGGTGTCTTAGCACGCCCACCGCTCCTTCAAGATGATTCAGTATTTTTTTTTTTTAAATCTTTTTTCAGTAGCTGCACCTTTGTATATACTTTCCCTTCCGGCTTATGCGAGGGTCCTCGCTTCTACCGTGCTAATTATCTGCTGCTTAGCAGTGTAGGGTGGTCTGAGCCTCTTCGAGCTTTGATGCTCATAAACATGTGGGCTGCTGCCTCCTCATGTCTACTTATGGAGGCACGGCACGCGCGATCGATATGACCGCTTAATTCTTTATCAATTCGAATATTGGAATTCGCTCGGGAGAGCGTTATGATGCGGTATGCTTCTTCAAGAGGTCGTTGCTTAAAAGCGACGCTTATTCGAAAGTGCGCCTGTTGCGCTTTAGCTCCTCCGCTCCTCGCTCGCGGCTGCTCCGCCCACCCGTGGGGGCTGCCGCCACGAGTCTGCACCGCTGGGCGAAAAAGGCACGCTGCGCCTCTCGCGGGCGCCAGCTCCTCATTCCCAAGGGTGGGGGCAGGGCCTTGCGAGTACACTCGTCTTGACACTACGCCGTCCGCGAGGCTGGCTAAACCCCTGACGTGTCGGGAATGCGACACAGGGCCGCCGGCCTTGCGGATTAAACTGCTGCACAAACGAAGAAAACACTCAAGCGCTTAAGCGTCTAAGCCTCGCAACGCCTCTAAACAAAGACGGCTAATTCTCTACGCGAACACGTGTCCGAAAACGAATCTTAGGTCTAAAAACTCTTCAGACAATCCTTCGCTTCCACACATATACTGTGCCTTATTTATCCATGATTAATGTCAACTTCCTTAATACTCTTCCACTCAAACCTAGTCACTTTCACACTGACATACAGAGAGGGAAGAAATGGTACTTATCTGCTTTAAGAGCAGTAAAAGAAGAGGAGGAGTCCAGGCACAGGAAGTGGGTTTAGATTGGTTGAGAGGACATGGACTACAGAGACTCATGGATGTTGTAGTTTCGAAAAAAGGGAACAGTTTGTTCATCACTTTTCAAAGTTTTATAAGAGTTTTGTTGAACTGCTGAAGAGTAGAAATAAATGAAGATGAAGCATAATGCTCGCCTCCAGTCTTGTCATAGAATTGCAAGCAGAACAAATGTATCTAAGATATGGAAATGCATGCAGAGAACTCCGCTGCCCCAGAGCGCTCTGCCAAACAATACACGGGCAGCACATTATGAATAGAAATAACATCTCAGGTGATGTCACTGCATACAGGCTGTTCGGCTAGCACGTGGTTTAGCTGGAAACAAGTCCCCAGTGTGAAAGTCGAACATAGTTCACGAAGAGTTACACTTCTAACTAATCAGAGCTGAACAACAATCACTGGCATACAGAGAATAATGGTAGACATAAACTATCATGTGGATAGGGGGCCTTTATAAAGTACAGACAGATATATAGGCATTCTAACCCTTGAAATTTATGGGGGTTTGGTGGCACTGGGCCTGTCTCCCAGGTGGCCTATCTGTGGGGTTTGATCTGTGCTTTACGCTCCCTGGTGCCTCACGATTCAAACAAATGTACAGAAAGATGTTAGTTTAGAGGAGAATATACTGCTGCACAGGATTAAATATATGGCGGGTACTATGGTGTGGCATTTTGGAGGGGTACTGACAGCAGTTATCTTCAAAAAGAGTGGAGGACAGGGGCCCAGTGGGCCATGGCCTGGCCTGGAGGGGGTAGAGAGGGCACAAGTGGGTCAGCTGAGATGAATGGACACAGAGGTTGGAGCTTGCACCAGTTTCACACTCTAGAGTGAGCACTTTCTTTCAGCATTGGATACTAGCTAATTACAACAATAAATGGTTGGACTTCCTTGAGAACCGGGTTCGTGCGGAACTGGCAGGGGGTGGAGGTATCGTGGGCTGTCTGTACGCGGTGCTGGGGAAGGGAGAGCTGGCATCTCAGTGGAGTGAATTTGGGCCTAGCAAAAGATGGTGGACGGCAGGACACAAGATGGAGTCTTTAATCACATGAATACACTGGGTTATTTGCATACTGGGCAATGTTCTAAGGCGTGAATATGTACGAAGGGGATGGGGTATGTCCCCCTTAGCTTATAGGTGGTCTGCAGACTGCGGGAATGCTAAATGATGGTGGGGCGATGCCACCTCTCCCCAACACTCTGATTGCAGTGTGTAGGGGGTAGGGGCGGTGCGGCTGGCTCATTGGATGGGGGGGCAGCCTGTCACAGGGGTGGTCGGGGTAGCGGAGGGGTGGGGGCATGGATCTGGTGGCCAGGGTTGGGGTTAGGACACTAACTTTGGCAAAAGGAGTTTGACAATTGGCTGAAATAGTTGGGATTCGCAGCGCTGCCCCCAACATCACTTCAGGTGTCCCGCTCACTTAAGACTTGCAGCACACAGAACGCATACTCCACTGAACATCCAAATGGTTACCATGATTGTCGCCTTACAGACCATTTATTTCAGTTTTCTTGTCTTATAATATTCATGTTGCACTTTTTCCATTCTACTGTCAGTTGCATGCTACTTTCCAGTATCTGTTTTCATCCTGGTTGCTGATATAAAATACATGTTTGAAGTTGTTATGTTGCACAGTACCGGTTAAGGATGTGATCAGATCCTCGCTGTCCAGGACGTTTTTTTTTTACGACTGTACTGTTATGATCAGGATCATTATGATATTGGTAGCCCGATACTCATTTTATGGTAGCTGTTGGTAAGTACTGGCCGAAATAATCTATTCTAACTCTGATTCAGTAACCTGGATGATTATCTATTAGTACAAGAAAATGGTTTAGCATTTAGTGGCTTGTAGTAGCCTTAACTCATGTTGCTAATATTATATTAACAGTATATACTAAAGGGATTATAGGCTAACCACTTGAGCTCTTTATTTGGGCTTTTAGATGACATATGACATATTGGCTAGTTGTTCTATTAATATTCTTTTTTTTATTTGATTTGGCTGAATTTAATCAACCTTTCAAAATACAATCAAAACATATCATAATACAACGTTAATCAAATATTTCTTAAAAATTACATTAGTTCATCATTACATTTATAACAGAAATGAAAAACACAAAACGAACAGCTCCCATAAGAAGAGAAAAAGGACAGACTCAAATACATATATTATGCATCCGAAATAAGATGATCAATTTAGATTAAATTATTACCAAACAATTAACTTTGGGAACCGTGATATCTGCCATTGCCAGTTTATGTTTTTAGTGCCACATTCTCTTCTAAATTTAGGCTGTTAAAAAATTAGTAGCAGCAAGTTGTATTGCCATGTTGTTACACCCCAATAGAGCCACCCAGCATTCAGATTGGGATATATTCCCCAAATATTCACAATGTCTTGTGAATGCAAGTTCTCTTTTAGATCTTAACATTGGGCACTCTGTGATCAGGTGAACAAGAGACTCGGGAATTGTGTGAATTTTACAGAAACTACATGAATTTTGATCTACGCGCACAAGCCGGCACCTTGCTTTTATGTCACTTGTCACCCACAGGTTAAAGCGAAGGCATAGTATGCCATTGCGATATTTAGGTGAAGGGCATCGTATCAAGTATGGTGGCAGAATGCCCACCTTTTTTGCGGAAAGCGGGCCATGTCACCATCACAAAAGGTTAGACAAAGGTCACAAGTGTTTATCCAATCGGTTTGCTGGAGCTTCAGTTTTGCTTTATCAGGATTGGGCAACAGCAGGTCGATAGTAATATCGGCTTTAGCTAGAGTATTGTAAGCTTTGTCCAACCAGGTATTTGCAAATACATTTTTAGCTGTAAAGACATAGTGTGAAAGGATTTTCAACAATACATTTTCCTTTGAGGACAGCAGGCATTTCCTAAATAAAGAACACAGACGCCAGTTGTAATGCGCCTGGAGTGAAAGCAACCCCAGCTCATATCTCAACCATGGTATTGGTGTGCATTTGGGCAGGTGGAACACTGAACGTCAGAATTTGGCTTCCCATTGAATGAATTTAAAGGGCGACTTAGTTGGCATGGATTCTAAGCCATATAGCAAAATTGGAACGATTTTCTTGGTCCAGAAATGCCATGCAGGCAAGATTGAAAATTTACCATATTTATACATGATAATGCATACTTGAGATATAGCTGTAATTAACTTGGTCTCCACCCACTCCAACTGTCCCTGTGGTTTCAACTTCCCTTCAAAGATCATAACGAAACAGCAGTAATTTGGTACTACCCCAATCGAGGTAGAGCCAATGGTCCAGACAAACAACAAAGGCCCTACGCGTCTACGGGAGTATTGTACAATCTGCATTTTTGTTGGATTAATCGATAGTTCATTCAAATTAACATAATCTTGGAACACATCAAGTAAATGCCGTAATCCATCCTGAGTGCTAGAGATTAAGACCAAGTCGTCGGCATACATGAGTGATTGTATTTGATAGTTATTCAGTTTGGGAGAATCTGAGATGACCTTTGACAGAGGCTCTTTAACATCATGAATATAATAGTTGAAGACTGCAGAGGCCAGCGAGCACCCTTGCTTTAGTCCCCGAAATGTGGGATTTTTTTTGACAGAAGTCCATCCAGGGTAATTCGAATTCTGACAGATGTTGCATAATGTAATGAATGAATAGTGTCTTGCAGAGCAGTCGGACAATTCTGTCTTTTTAACGTATTCACAAGTAAAAGGCGGCTGACTGAATCGAAAGCTGCATTTAGATCAATAAACGTGAAGACCTGTTGCTTAGTCTCCTGTCATTGGGCTTTAATGGCATTGAGGGTCAATAGGTTGATGTTCGTTCCCATGCCCGCCATTAACCCTGTCTGTTTAGCGTCGCCAAAGTAGCAGGTCCCTGTCCAGCTGTTAAATTCACAAAGTACCAGCCTGGTAAAGATTTTACCTGGGGGCGTCTAATAGCGTTATTGGGTGGTAATTCGCTGGGACAGTTTGATCGACTTTTTTAAATATAGGAATGATTATGGAGGACTTCCATGACAACAGGATGATGTGTGTATGAAATATGTCTTTACATATAGTTGATAATATATGGGCCCATATCTGTGGAAATGTTTTAAACATTTGATTAGATAGCCCATCTGGACCTTCTGCACTCGAGGAACTAATCTTTTGTATGATGTTGTAAATTGTTTCATAGGAAGCTTCCACCTGCCAGGTAGATGTGGATACTGGTTCATAGGTGTATTAAGCAAACTTTGGGTCAACATATAGAGTTGAAAAATGTTTAACCCACGCTTGCTCCGACACTCCATTAAGTTGAGCATCTGCCTGCTGATGGCAGGTGTGATTATTTAACAAATACCCCATTCCAGAGGAATTTTATTACTCATTGCGTGAGCCATGGCTTCGCTGTCTTGCTGAAATAGAATTGCCTTTCGGCCACGCCACCAGTTTTTGTATTTGCATTTAGCAGATTTTAATTCCACCCACTTGAATGCTGACGTTGACATTAGAATTTGCTTTTTAGTCTTCCTAAATTCAGCTCTTTTTTTAGGATAGTAGGGTCAAAGGCATGTGGATGTCTGATGATATTACACTGGGGAATTGTGACTGTTTGAGCAAAGGAATGTAACAAATCTGTATACTCATTTCTGACGAGTGTCTTTGAATTATCAGTAACCAGATGCTAAACTGGTTCAGTGTACTCAGATTCCATCTAAATCGTGTACGTGTACTATTGACTCCCAGATTACCATTATAGTAGGCATCACTGCGTTTAAACATCGAAACCAAATAAACTGAAGGATTAACAAGCTATGATCACTCTTTGGGTGATCTTTGATGGTTAATAATTCAATCCTTTGAAATAGTTTAAAGTCGACAAAGATGTAGTCGATTATACTGGTAGATGAAGTGCAATGCCATGTATAATGGGCTGGGACGTCACCTTGAACTGAGCCGTTCACCATGTAATAATTTTGCTCATACATGAGTGCCATCCACTTAGACACTGCTTGGCTTTGTGGCCCAAGCTTCCAACAATCTAGATTTAGATCTCCCAGTAAGATGGTATGTATAATCGAGTTGTCTAATGCAATAAAATGGAACATGTCATGAAGGCCAGCAAAAAAGATTTCATCAGGCATGCTAACAACATTTCTGTATATGTTGATCACAGCAAATACTTTCTCACCATGGATAATCTTAACTAGATGTATATGTAATCCCACGGAAGCCCATGCACAATGGAAAAACCTGCTTTAATGTTTACAGCAACAAGAAGTCCCGATGATGGTCAGCCTCCCGTATGGATGGCTGCTATTAAAGACAATTCATAATTGTCCCAAAGTGGCGATTTAGTCAGCCATGTCTCTTGCAATGTTATAATGTGGTAAGATTCACACATCTCTCTAAATGAGGTGGATAGATGGCTATGACCCCTAGAATTCCAGCTGACAACACTTCATTTTGTTGGGGTGGTGCATTTTAATGGTTATTAATGTGAGCTCTCAGACACCCAATTCTCTCTGGTTTCACAACGAGTTCCTTGATAGATCTTAGGCATTGTGGTGGATGATTTAGATTTCGGTAAGGCATTCTCCGGGTCCTCCGCTAGCAGGAATCCCATGTTAAATAGGAGCATTTTGCTGCGCCATATTGAGTGCCAAACCACACCTGAGGGAATCCAAAGTCTGACTATAGAGAGCAGTGAATCAGTTAAAAATTCAATCTGATCTATGTCTAACGTGGAAATGTTACACAGATCATCAATTTCACCAAAAATGTTCAGCACACTTTGCCGATTTAGGTCATACACAGGGTGGTCTCCTTCTCTGCATTTTAGAATCAGTGTATGAAACTTTGCGCAATGCGGATGTAAATGTCGTGAGGGCAACCGGATTTCAGATTTACAGGAAGGCCATTTTGGAGTGGTCGGAGTACTATCGAGTTCAGACGACCATGCATTCCTTTGCGTCTTGGCATCTCTATAATTGACTGAATGGGTAAACTTTGAAAAGCCAGACAAGTTATTAACACCTTGTGACACATCAGCCGGACAAGGTGGCTGTCCAACTATCTGAGAAAATATCTTTGCAAGATTAGCGGCTAAATATTCATCAACTTAAGTTCATCAGTTATAGTCTGAGGCACAGAGGTGTCCGATAAATGAGGCTGTTGCGATAGAGGAGCAAAGGATACCGATTTTGGCTGAGTCGAAGGACCCATTGTCAGTTGTGATGGCCCTAGTGTGACCAGGGACCCAGGTTTGGCTGGCATTTGTCGATCAATGTTCAAAATTGACTTGCCACACGCAGCGGAAATGGGAAATGTATTTGGTTCGTGAAAAGGAGTTCTCTGCACCTCACGCAATGAGTGGACCAATTGCGATAGTGGAGAAAGTATCACACCTGACTTTGGGTTTACATTGATATTAGAGGTTGGTAGTGATTACTGGTTGCTTACTCCCATTGTCTTGGGTTGCTCTGATTCGCCAGGGGCAGTAGCAGTAGGTTGATGTGCTACAGGCAAAGTTGCTGACTTGCCAAGTGCTTTAATAAAGGTGTTCAGAGTACTTTTTGGGTTTTTCGTTCCAATCATATTTTTTGTTTTTTTGATCGGAATGGCAGATTATTTTTTTTGTTATTGTTGAGTTTGGGATTCCTGGATTTCAATTGTTGTAGATGACTTTGCCCGTCGGGCAAAACAGGTTGCAAATTTGGTGTCTCCACAAGTCGAGGGGGAGCTTTGACACGCAAGATTGGAATTGGAATTGGTAACAGAGAAGTAGTTTTCGCCACATGAGACGCCACAAGGCCTATTATGCCCGAGATTGGCGGAAGAGGGCAGGGAGCCAAAACGGCGGGAGTCGCCACCAGTGGACTTTGGTTCAGTATTTGTGCATTAGACAGGTTTTTATTACAGCTGTCCGAGTGTCTGGAGAACAAGATAAGAGACTCATCGGGGGAAGCATTGCTTTGAAGGGCTTTAGACAACTGTTGTGAAGACAGCCATTTCATCAGTTCTTCAAATTGGAGAGCTTGACGAGTGACTTTGGAATCTAGTGATTCAAAAAGTTTACACAGACTATACACAGCGGTGTTATTAGCTGTGAGAGCTGGTGGAATCATTAAAATGTTTTGCGCCGAATCATCAGTTGGATAAGGGTTGTTAGGACGTGGAGTTGGCAGTGCAAAGGACTTCAGCATAGGCAATTCATTCACATTGGGAGAGTCACAAGTTGCAGAGGTAACACTCAATATGCATTCAACCCCTGTAGGGGAGAGATCAGACTCACGTGTACTGGCATGGATTGAGAGCGCAGATTGAGAGCGCAGCTGAATCTGATAATAATTGGGGAAATGCAATTTGGGAAATAGACAACTTCGAAGTATGCACAATGTGACCATTTTTAGTGGATTCCGTCATGGTCATGTCTGAAATCGGCTGAGTGTTAACTCGCCTCGAGGATGTGCATTGGGATATATTAACTTTCCCGATTGTCAAAGGGGAAGGCGTGTGCACCTCGGATGATGAAATAGTAACAGGAGACAGAGGCGACGTGCCAGATCTGCTACATTGGAGATTGAATGAAAAACTTGTTTGCTTATTAGCTGACCGTGGGGTGACAGACATGGCAGAGAAGAACGTTTGAGGTAAGAAGGCAGAGTCTAGTGATAATGGGTTTGTTAATAGGTTGGATTGAGTTGCTAAGGACAATGGCACAATGGAAGGCATATTGGTTGTTAGCTTATAAGAGGTATGAGCGGTCATTTCTGAAGGGTATAGTTACAAAAACAGGATACAATATAATGCTCAACCAATATACTCCCAGGTATTATCAAACAATAACAGAAGCTTTTACAAGAGACCAAGGCAGATATATATTTTGCAGCCTGTCTCACCTGAAAAGAAAATTTAGGTTTAGGGCATATTCACAGTAATCTAAATATAGGGTGAGTTAAGCTCTACCATGACTTTGTGGCTGCGTGGCTAAGCGGCCAATCAGTACTTAACTGGGTACTTGCCCGAGATGCGCGCACGCGATGCACGTGTGTTCTTATGAAATACAAAATCCAATGAATGGGCCAGAAAACAGGCCAATCCCAAAGCGGCAGAGGTGGGCCAAATTAGCAATGTCAATCAGGCTATGGAAAAAAACAAAGTGGAGTCAGCAAATGTTCGAGCAAAGGTTCAAGCGTAGCTCGTGCAGGACAAGGCACAGTGTGCACAATCAGTCACCTGTTAAGATTACTTCCACAACTCTTCTCCACCACAGGAAAACACGGAGCTTCAGCAAAAGTAAACAGCAGACTTGAGCAGCAACAAACACCGCGGCCAAGTGGTACGTAACTCGGTACTTGCCTGAGGTGCGTGCGCGCGATGCGCGTGTGTTCTTTTGAAATACAAAATCCAATGAATGGGCCAGAAAACAGGCCAATCCCAATCCGGCGGAGGCGGGCCAAATTAGCAATGTCAATCATGCTGATAAGATTACTTCCACAACTCTTTTCCGCCACAGGAAAACACGGAGCTTCAGCAAAAGTAAACAGCAGATTTGAGCAGCTATTTTAATATTCAGAATTGGCTTAAAGTGTCTATGAGATGGAGGACCTGTAACAGATATCTGCATGCTCTATGAGCACAACATTCATATGGTTCTTGAAATCTTACCAGCCATGAAACTTGGGTAGCCTGCGTTGGAATGGGAGGGTGCACATATACATTTTCATTTCTTATTTCGTAAGTGATAATCAAAGTCTTTGTCATATGTGATTCGTATTTCGGACTAGTGATATCAGATAAGACCTGTATGCAGAGAAATGAATGTCAAATACGGGACTGGGGAATATGCGGGGCTGGTTTGGGGGTATGGGATACTACAAGAGCTGATATGGTGTCAAGCTATATTAGGTTAATATTATGGTTAACTTAGTAAATAAATGATATACCGGGTATGTGTGACTGGGTTGAATAAACTGTGGAGGGATGTCTAATTATTCTCATTCAGGAGTGGAGATTATAAGAAAGATTCAAGTGTATCCCTAAAATATTCTATCTATGGGTTGGATGGATTTTTGGGGGCGTGTGCGGGTTGACTCCAGAATATGACAAAACCAATAGGGCTCCATGAGGATAATATGAACTATGGCAATCTGGGCACTTGGTATTATTACCTATAGCGGCCGAATGGATCTAGTTGTGGGGGCCTAATAATTACCATAAATTGAAGAAAATATGCAATTGATAGTGTACTATGAGTGGTAAGGTGGATGCAAGGTTGTGGGGGACTTCAAACATTTCTAAAGAAGGAAGAGGTGGAAATTGTTTTCAGGATTTATTTTATTACTGATACCATGTGATGTTGAGGAGGAAATACCTGTGATGAGTGAGTTAGAGATGGGATTTTCTAAAAATTAAATAATGTAGATAGTTAATTTGAATTTGAATTCATTAGGGAGGGGTAGGAAGGGGTAGCAAGGGCACTAGGAAGTTTGGAATGTTTTATTCAAATTGTTACATTAGACTGTGGTTAGTGAACTGCTTCTGTTTCAGAGGGGGTGGGTTTGGGTACCTTGTTGTGTGTTTCAATATATCACTGAGTTTAGTGCATTTGATTGATATATACTCTATTGTACAGTTGGAGATGAGTAGAGTGGAGAAGATGGTTGAAGATTTGCATGTGGTAACATGGAATGTAAATGGACTGAATAATGTCAATAAGAGAATGAAAATATTGGACTTTTTAAACGAGCTGAAGGGTGATGTATGTTTCATAAAAGAAACGCACTTCGGGAAAGAAGAAATTGAGAAACTGAGGAAGGGTTGGGTGGAGAAAGTTTATGGTTCCTCTTTCAACTCAAAGTCTAGAGGCGTAGAGGAACACTCCAATTAAGGTGCTAAAAGACATTTCAGACAGAGAGGGACGGATGATTGCACTGTTGGTGGATATTCTGGGTCAGGTTGTGTCCCTTTGTAATATTTATGCACCATCTGTGGATGATGGGTCCTTTTTCAGGAAAGTGGCACAGACATTATAAGATTTGGGATCTAGGGATGTAATTCTAGGTGGTGACTTCAATATTGTGTTGGCCAAAAATATGGACAGAAGTAAGCAAGCAGCTACTAGACATAGTGATAGGCAACACTTGGCCTTGAATAATTTACTTTTTGAGCAAAAGATTGTTGGAGCTGGAGCACCCTTCAAATACGGAATATAGTTTCTTTTCCGGCAAACATTCTGTTTATTCTAGACTTGATATGTTTTTAACAGCAGGTAAAGTGATGGAGAACTATATAACAAGTGAAATTGGTAACATACTTTTAGCTGACTATGCTCATGTACTTATGCACTTGCGCTTGAAACTTGCGCTTGAAATTTGCGCTGCACAAACAAATTTTCTGGAGGGTGAATACCTCGATTTTACAAAATAATGATGAAGTGGAGGGACTAGTAAAGGAAATAGAGTTCTTTGTGGCTGAAAACAACCTTGGGGATTTGAGTCCTGGTATTGTTTGGGAAGCATTTTAAGTGTACCTTACGCGGACATCTAATTGGTGTGTATAGCGGACAAAGAAGCGGAACTTGAGGGGAAGATAAGTGAATTATCCCGAAGTGTCATGGCTAACCCAACAAGTGTAGACTCAATATCTGAGCTTAAGAGACTGAAGAAAGATTTGAAAAAGCTGATGAACGTGCTGAACGGAAAAACTTCTACCTAAAATGTGCATACTTCGAGAGGGGGAAAAGTGTGACAGATGGCTGACTTATTGATTACGGAAGAGGGAGGCTGAGCGGTCCATAACATCAATTCGAGATAAGAATGATAAAATTACCTATCACCCAAAAGCTTAAGAGACTGAAGAAAGATTTGAAAAAGCTGATAGATGAACTTGCTGAACGGAAAAACTTCTACCTAAAATGTGCATACTTCGAGAATGGGGAAAAGTGCGACAGATCGCTGACTTATAGATTACGGAAGAGGGAGGCTGAGCAGTCCATAACATCAATTCGAGATAAGAATGATAAAATTACCTATCACCCAAAAGAAATTAGCAACATCTTTCGGGATTTCTACATGGAACTATACCAAAATGAGTTAGGTGTGATGGGCAAAGAACTATTGGAAGAAGACATTACGGTTGATGAAATAAAACGGCAATTAGTAAACTCAACACAGGGAAATCCCCTGGCCCTGATGGATTACCTGTGGAATTCTGTAGGTTATTACCGAATACCGCCCTACACCTGTTGAAGGATATGTACTCAGCGTCATTGATGAATGGCCTGTTACCAGATTCTATGAGACATGCAATATTCTCTGTTTTCCAAAAAAAAGGGAAGGATGATACACTTCCCACAAGCTATAGGCCAATAAGTCTTAATAATACAGAAAACAAGATCCTAGCAAAAATGTTGGCATTAAGATTGGAAAATCTACTTCCATCATTAATTCACAGGAACCTTGAGCCACATCAGGAGACTATTACATACAATCTCCAGGGCGAGGGAGCAGCAGGAAGACATTGCTGTTCTATCCCTTGACGCCGAGAAGGCTTTTGAGAGGGTACATTGGGATTTCCTCTTCTCAGTGCTTGATGGGATGGGATTTGGGGGGAAAATTTGTGTCATGGATTAGAATACTTTATAATGAACCGAAAGCTGAGGTAAATACCAATGGAATACGATCCAACATTTTCACGCCCTTTGTCGCCCTTATTATTTGTTATTGCTATAGAGCCATTAGCCGCAGCCATCAGGGAAGAATGTAGGATAATGCGTTTGTCATGCTGGGGACTACAGCAAAAATTGTGGTTATTTGCTGATGATATACTTTTAGTCCTCGGGAACTTGCGGCAATTGATACCGGCACTTAAGGACATCTTGACCGAATTTCATTTGTGTTCCGGTTACAAAATAAATTTGACAAAGTCTGAGGTCATGACTCTGGTACATATTTGTGATAAAAAATGTGTAACGGATTTAGGATTTAGATGGTGGACTGGCAGATTGCTATATTTGGGAATCTGGCTAAATCTGCCTGACACCTAAGATCACAGACATGATACATGAAAACTTATAGTTTGTTGTAAATTAAGGAATGATTTGGAAAGATTTTGAAAGATGGATTCTGTTGAATCTGTCACTTTGGGCAAGGTGAATGCCTTGAAAATGGGTTCTTTTTTTATTTTAATTGTTTGGTTGAATCAACCTTTCATTTGAAACACAATTATATCAACATTATTGTTAGCACTTCATAGTAACAAAAATATTTACAATTTTACGATCTTTAATGTCTGTTAAAATTAATAATGAGTGAGATTTTCTAAAAACAGGAATCATCAACCTATTGCATCATTTCATCATGTAAAAACAATTGCTACTTTTTATAAAGAGAAAAGAACATTAAAACAAACAAATCAGCTTTTGAGTTTGAACGCAAACAGTTTGAATGATATAAGATATAAACACCCTGTTCTGTCTCATCTAAATTCAACTCACAAAGGAATTGAATATTTGCAGTGCGGACCGCTTGCTGAGAAGCACTGAATATTAAAATTCAGAATAGATCAACAGACAACATTCTATAGCTTTCACACAATGTTTTAAAGTGCTTACATCATATCACATTCAACGCAGGACAAACTGCGATTAAGTGTTTTAAAGTTTCTTCATATTCTGGCAATTTGCAGAACCGCCAAATATTCTCGTGCTTCTTTAGTTGACCATGTCTACATAAAATTTCCTTTGTATGCCATAGGTTAAGTCTAAATCGGAGAAAAAGATTTCTAAAATGAGGTGATGGAAATTTGAGCAGGTAAGAGGCCATGTCTCTTACTTTTTTGTATCCAAAAAGTTCAATGCTATAATCGTTGTAGGTGGTACATTGATCTAAGGTGCAAATCCAATCCAGCTGATAAAACTTCATTTGAGCACGTTTGGGATTTGTTATTAGTAGATTGACCGTGATATCTGTGTCGACCAAAATGTTAATAATGAAGTTCCTCCATTTAACAGGAAAATGATGGGTAGATTGTAACATGTACATGACAAAAATATGTGATAGAACAGAGCAGTTTACAGATATCAAACATTTCCTTAGTAGTGAGAATAGTTTCCATGCATAGGAAACAAACAATGAGAGTGTTCCTAGCTCATACTGGATCAAGGGCGTGGGTGTTGAGTTAGCAAGATTGAATATTGCACGCCAGAACTTGCCCTCTAACCACTCCCAAAAGACCCGCTCTCTTGGTTGTTTTGTTTCAGAACCATGGGTGACCTTTTGAGTGTAATATAACAGCACTGAAGAGCATGTAAATTTACCAAATTTATATAACAACATTTTGGCTTGCGAAATCAGTGTTTGCAATTTGTGCTTTAAATCATTGACATAAGGAGGCATCATTCATTTGTTCATTGACAATAACTCCCAAGTATTTATAATGTGAGATAATAGTAATGTGCTCCTCCTGGAATGTCTATATAGTTGTTTTATGTGGACAACATTTAATTTTGACACATTCCATGATGTGGGTTTTAGCTAAATTGATGGACATATGATTATCTTGTACATACTGAGATAGACCCTTAATCAGCCATTGAAGGCCACTTGGAGATTTAGATATCAAAATAAGGTCCTCCACATAAAGTATCTATGCAATTTGATGCACCCCTAACTTGGGAGCATCCAAATTAATGTTAATGATATTTTTGCCCATATCCAATATAAACAAATTAAAGATCGTAGCAGTCATAATACATCCTTGTTTCAGCCCACGGGCTGTTGGAATTTTAGGGGTCATTTGACCGTCTAAGGAGATTCTGATCTGGATTTAAGTATTTGTATGTAGAAGTACAATCAATTTAGTTAATGAGCTAGGGCTGCACATTTTTTATCAATTTATTAAGTAGCAGTAATCTATCAATGGAATCGAAAGCTTCTCTGAAATCAACAAAAGGTAAATATAGAGGTTGATTTCGATGTTCACATAAAGCTTGAATGATGTTAATAGCTGTAATATTTATCGCTTTGCTCTTCCCAGCGACAAATCCCATTTGAAATATATCAGCATTACCAGAGGATTCCATCCATCCTCGCAAATCTTGCAAAACAAATTGTGCAAAGATTTTTCCCGGTGTGTCAAAAGGGCGATTGGTCTATAGTTAAATGGATTTTGTCTATCACCCTTCTTGAACACCGGGATGATAATAGAAAGCAACCCAATGTAGGTCATTTTTGGGTATGAATAATTTGGGTGAACAATTGAAAAATAATCTTAGCCCATACATCCAGGAATTGCTTCAACATATGGTTAGATATCCCATCTGGGCCAGGAGCATGTGATCGACTGGATTTGTTAATAAAGTATAGAATATCTGCAACTGAAAAATTTAAACCAAAAGGACTTTGAAAATGCTGACAGGTAAGAGGGCTTGAATCATCTGGACTAGCATACAATTGTGAATAATGTGAAATCCATTGAGCATCTAAAACATCATTAATTTGTAGAGAAATCTGTGAATCAACATTGGTCTTATTGATTAAAGCCCATATTTGGGCTGAATTTTTCTATTGAATTTTCTGCAACATACATTCTCCGTCCCTTTGATACAAAATGGCTCGATGGGCTTTCATACAATTTGTGTGTCTCCTCTTAATTGATGTGAGAGATTGCCATCTTACCTGTAGAGGTAAAGACAATGCAATCTTTTTTTCACGTCTATACCAGGATTTTTGATTCTGTCCCTCTAGATCAAACACGTGAGGTGGAGAATATGTTTTCCTCCCTTTGTCAGTGGAACTGAATAGCTGTAATAGAGCACTATACTCAAAAGGAATGTGATTAGATGTGTATTGCTCATTCGCGATTGAGGTTTCAATGGCAATGACAAATTGTTCTACATTTCCCTCCATCCAATGTAATCTGTTATGACCAATATTTAATGTAATTGAACATGTGATATTGGGATTCACTTTTTTTTGGGTGGCCCTTCAAATACCATTTTAGGTTCAGTATCTCATGATCACTATCCTGAGAGGGGATTACTTGAAACTCCTTTACACCTGGGAACAATTCTCTGCTAACATATATGAAATCTATAATTGCTCCTGAATGACTTCTTTTCCAAGTGTTATGCGGAGGCATATCCCCAGGACATGAACCGTTTAACATGATGAGATGTTTTGCCTCAATGAAAGAGATCCATCGAATCATTCTGCGGTCGACTAATTTGGAGGGAGAGTCAAGACAGTGCAAATTTAAATCTCCTGCCAGAATGATTTGGGGATAAATTGGAAGCTTAATATCTCCCTCCATATTGCTTCCAAATCCATGAAAATAGCATTGTTTGACATTGCCACCGGGTTCCAATATATGTTTATAATCACATATCTAGATTCTCTTACTTTAATTATAATTAAATGAATATATCGATTTGGTGCAGACTGATGTTCCAGAATAATTTCAGTGCTTTTTTTTAGGGCAAATTAAAAGACCAGACATGGGGCGTCCTTTTGCAGATCGATTAGCATGGTTAAATATGATGTCAAAATTGTCCCATACTGGTCGCTCTAGAAGCCATGTCTCCTGGAATAAAATTATGTTGTGATGTACCAAACCATTTGTTACATTCCTCAATAAGTGAGCATGGCCTCTGGTGTTTCAGCTTATCAAGGACAAAAGAATGGAGTTAGGTGTAAGATTAGTTACGTCTGAGGATGAGCACGTTGTGATATCAGCTGTAATTTCTGTGCCATTGAGTGAGTTATATCGGCAGGCCTCCGGCAAGCTAAGTACATTTGCCCATTATTGGATTGAGAGATAAGATTAGTGGAATATATTGTCTCATCAATGAGCAATTCAAACCCAGCTCATTTGTTTCATTTTTTGCAAGCCATAACGTGTTTAGGACAACTCGGGATGACACCCAGATTCGTGCAATAGATAGATCTTTGTCCGAAATAAATTCAATCTGATCAAAATACAAAGAATGGATATCTTCCAGTGAGGGTTTGTCGGGCAATATGGCAAGTATGATACTGAGATTTAGATCGTACTGAGCAATGGAGGGTCTCTGCACCGAATGATTAGAGAATGCAGTAAAGGCCGGTTGCCTCCATTTTTCATGGCCTTTGCTGGTATGATCTGATTTTTGTTTGACAGTTGAAAGGGTATTACATGTTTGTTTGTTTGTTTGTTTGTTTATTTATTTATTGTGCGCGCCGGACCCTGAGGTAGCAGGGCGCATTTGACAAGAAGGCTTACAGCTTGGTTACAGAAGTTACAAAAATACAGACAATGGAGAAACAAAATTTTCTTAGCTCCACAGGGTGAAGGTAAGGCAGTGACGTACATATACAAAAGTACTTACAGAAGTTATATCTGTACAGAGTATAGTAGGGACAGTTCTCTTAGCTCCACAGGTGGAGGTGAGGTGGTAGGGTACATATACAAAACGGTTTGCAGACATCAGGTCATCATGAAGTTGACGTTAACCAAGTGGCAAATCTATAGCAGGTGCAGTTACATAGCATTCTCAATAAGCCATTTTATAGTGTTCTTTCTAAATTTGTCGAACGTTTGGTCAGCTCTGAGAGTGTGAGGTAGGGAGTTCCACAATTGAGCTGCCCTGACAGGGAAGCTAGATCCTCCAATAGTGGTCAGTTTAAATTTGGGCACTAGGAGGCAGTTAGGACTGACTGTTCTTGTAGGTCTAGTGCTGGTTTTTCTGGTAAAACGTTCTCTTAGGTAACAAGGGGCTTTGTTATTTAAACATTTGTGGATAAGGGAGGCAGATTTGAGGTTAATTTTTTCCTGGGTGAAATCATTGTGACATGTGAATGATTATGTTGCTTAGGTTGCAACTCTAGCCTTAATGGAAGTCCAAGAGGGTTCCTACATGGCTCACTCCTGTGTAATTGGTCACATGGATATTCTACATCAAGCCTTGTAAGTTGCAGAGATTTAGAGTGTAAATTTAGCATATATTGTTCCATGGCAACTTTTATCAAATTTTCTAATGGAGGGCATGTTAATGCCAGAGATTGTTGATTATCACCCCATCCTTTTGGAGGAAAATTGCCTGTAATAGTAGATTCCATGATTTTATTCAATATTGGCTGCGCTACTACCTTCGGAAATGGTAGTCTAATTTTCTCCAAATTATTATCAAGTTGCACTTTTGGGTTATTTTTATCATGAGATTTGAATAAAGGAGTAGCCTCCATTGGGAGCATCAGGGGCCTTTGCATGGACAAATACTGATTGATTTCTTTTCTAATTTCACTACGTCTAGCTTCAATATTATTTGTAAGGAGGGTCGCCTCGGGTGGAAGGGTGGCCCCAGATTGTATATCAACCGGTTGTACCTGCTCAGCAGCCTCCACCAGCGCATCTAGAGGGGCATATGCTGCAATTGCGTCACATTTAGGAGGTTGGCTTGCTTTCTTGGATTGTGCTAATAGTAGATATTTTTTCTGAACTGCTTCTGCCACCATGGGCCTCATTACGACCCAGGCGGTAAGTTACCGTACCTTTTTCTTTTTTTAAGCTGTCATTTTCATTACTTTGAATAAGTGTGGTTTGCCATCTGGTTAAGTTTGCAGTCTTTTTATCCTGCAACTGCAGTTTTTTATCTAAAGTTTCAAATAACTTGAAAAGGGAAGAGATTGCCAAATTCATTGCGTGTAACGTGGTCTCTATCAAAATAGAAGGGGAAATATTTGGGGTATTGAGGGAATTCTTCAGGGTGTAGGAGCTGCAAATGAGGATGCCATACTAGCAGTATTATAAATATAAGAGACTTCAGGTAAGTGCAATGAGTTCTCTCTCTCTTCCCCTTGTAAAAAAGATGAGTTTGAATTCAATTCAATTAATGCATGTGCTGAGGGACTAATTTGTAAATCAGATACATCCTGAGTTTTTTCATTCATATTGACCTCCGGTATAACTTAAGGCACTCGAGCCACTGGGACTCCAATAACACCAGCTGGATCAGCAGTATCCTTATAACCTAACGGCACAGTGAGGTTTAAAGTCACTTTCTCAGCTGGTAATTTAGTGATGTTACCAGCTTTACATCTCTTTGCAAGAATATCTTGTTTTATTATAGGAAACGGTACCTCACAACCCTTAATAAGGGTATTATCAGAAACACCACAAGGATTTTTTTAAACCAATTCCTGGACACATTTTGTAAATTTAAAACACGTTTAAGGTACTTTGCCTGTAAAATCTCAGCATGGAGGTTTGGTTCCGTTAAAAAAGAAACATTGTATGTTTACCGCTCTGGTGAGCTTTGTGGGGTTTTATCCTTAGAACCAGCTACATGAGTTGGACCACGTCTACGTGGCGTGCTGCCCATTTGTTTTGTTTTTGCCGATCTACGGCACATGGTGTGAGACATGGCGGCATGGAACTTTTCAGCATGTGCATAAAAACTTGCATAAGAGATTGGATTGCTAGGAATTAAGTTAAAGTACAAGTTAACCGTGATATTAGTTAATCTTTTATGAAAATCTTGGGAACAAAGTCCCGTCACTGTCTCATCGTAGCCCAAACAAGAAATAAAATATAGTTAAATAATAAAATAAAAGTACAATCTGGCAAAGTAATAGGTGATTTTCTGGGCTGGGGCTGCGTGCAAGCAGCGAACAGGAAACATCACCTTAGGAAGCAGCTTGTGAAGCTGCAAGTGAAGTGCACGCAGAAGCGCTGCACCCTGGGTAATAAAGGCTGGTTTGCCTGAAAAATGGGTGGGTGCAGAGGCGGAATCGCGACACAACAGTCCTGAAAATGTAATAAAAGAAAGTTAGCTAAAGGTAACAATGTTTAACATAAAAAAAGGTCCTAAAGGCATCCAGTTCATGGCAATGATCGGCCGTCCATACCAAGTGATGCAATATTCCAAAGTCAGCGAATCCGGCGTCTCGAGCAGCTTGGACCACAGCAAACAGCACATTAGGAAGCAGCTTGTGAAGCTGTGAGTGAAGCGCTGCACCCTGGGTAATAAAGGCTGGTTTGCCTGAAAAGTGGGCGGGCACAGAAGCTGACTCGCGACAGAACAGTCCAAGTGATGCAATATTCCAAAGTCAGCAAATCCGGCGTCTCGAGCAGAGTGGACCATAGCAAACAGCACCTTAGGAAGCAGCACCTTCAAAATGATTTCTGCTCAAAGATTAACTATGTTCTGAGTATGATTCCTCTGACAATAACTTCCATATATTGGAAAGAATTGGACGGACTACTTCAAGCATTCTTATGGGATGAAAAAAAACAAAGTTAAAGTTATGGAAGTTGCAATTACCACTGGGGAAAGGTGGATTAATGGTACCTAATTTCAGAGCCTACCACCTGGCATATATTTCTAATTTCTTTGTTCCCTTCCTGGAAGATTCATTTGATGAATGGGTATTGGCAGAAACTAGCTCCAATGGACCTCTGACACCAGGAGCTATATTGACCTCAAATTCGAGATGAAGTTGTGGGAAAGATCCTTTGATTGCGTGTTTGAGAAACCCGTGGAAGAAACTGTGTGATTTGCTGGGAGTGGACGTGTTTAAGGAACCTGGGGCATCAGTCTGGATGAACCCATCTATTAAATTAGAGGGTAGAGTGGTTTTCTATGCTGATTGGTTCATAGGTGGTGTTCAATGGATAGCTGATCTGTTTAAGGATGGGATCTGGATGCCAGCGAGAGAACTACAGATGCGTTATAACATTGAGAATTTTAAAGTTTCAGACTACTAAAAGCTTAGAAGTGCGATTGGAGACATTGATTTGGAGAAAAGGATTAATCTAGACTTGTTTACAAGGAAGGCAATAGGAGGGAAGGATGGATTATCCAGCTGTGTTTACAATATGATTGTGTCTGAGCACAAAGGTAATGACTCATTAAGAGAAGAATGGAGTAGAAGAATTGGTTTGGATATCTCAGAGGAGTTATAGAAGCAAATGTGTGTGAATGTCAGGTTATGCTCTTTGGGATTTACAGAGAGATCACAACAGATTAAGATCCTAAATCGGGTTTATTGGCCACCTGAAAGAAGGTGGAAGCGAGGTATGTTGGAAAATTACACATGAATCAGGTACTCTAGAACATTTAGACATGTAATTGGGTATTTTACTTCAGACCATAAGATATTTATAGCCGGTTAGATATCTCAGTGGTATGAGTGCTTGCTACTGCAATGTGAGTGTGATCTGCAGGCTGCAGGCTAGAATCCCTACAAGGACAACTCAGCCTTTCATCCTTCTGAGGTTGATAAATGAGTACCAACACAGGCGTGGTGATATTGTATGTATATTTGTTCAATATAAAGTGCTTAAGCATAAGTGCTATATAATAACCAATCATTATCATTTAGCCTTCGACATCTGCTTGCATTCACAGAAATGTGGTCACATGGACCTATACACACTGATATTAATGATACATATGGTGATTGATTCTTGTATGAAGTGCATATCACATAACAGTGATATTGTAACCATTTTTTGTAGTGTACTTATGAACAACTATGGAATGCCACTGAATGTTTTGCCAAGGGGTGAAAAGTTTTGTTCCATGGCTTCCTGTGATGTCACTTTGGGTTGGGGCCAAATGACATCACTTCCTGTGATATTATCAGAGGTCAATGGTCATGTTATTTCACTTTCACTACTGCTGGCATTTTGGTGAAATGACGTCCCTGGTTTTACCTTCACCATGATTCAAACAGTTCACTTTATAATAAAGTGGTTCCCTTCCCCCAGTGTTCAAGTCTTCCAATGTGTCAATATAATACAATTCCCCAGGATAGTTAATTTTCCAACATAACACAATTCCTTGGGATATTTCCCCAGCTCTTCGAGTTTGGTTACTTGTCACCAATTTATACAGTTGAGCTCTCCAATCGCAGTTCACATAGCGTTCATTTATTCAATAAATCTCGGTTCACATAGGATTCCTTTATTCAATCACAGTGTGGCTTTTCCTTAGGTGGATGTATTCAGTCTAGGTGCAGTTGTAGGACCACACGGTCCACCCATTACAGGTCACGCAACCGACACACTATACGTGGTTCTGTTTCATAGGTTTCTTGCCACAGTCTCAGCTTCACTATGATGCTTGACTCAGTGTCCTTTCAAGTGCCCTTGAAGCTTTCTGTTTAAAGTACAGATTAATCAGCTCAGAGCGTTTGATAGAGTGTCCATGATTACTGCAGTTTGATTTCTGCCCAGAGTATCAATCTATATGTGGGCTTTGACTGGGATGAAGTGAGAGGGAGGGACCGATTGTTGGACCCTTTCTTTTTTTTGATTTGGTAGGAAAATATGTCTGTAAAAGGTCGGAAAAACCTAGGATGGCTCAGTTCAAAAGGGGGTAGTGCAGGCAATTTCTATCTGATGTCTGTTGTGAAAGATGGGAGGTATTGTAGACAGGCCTTCTAGATCGATGAAGGAAGGCATACCATCCGGTATGCCTACTGTTCTTCGGATCATATGGTCTCAAAGCTGGCATGAGGAAGGTTCTGCCTTATGACTTTCAAGTGATACTTGTCATAGGCACACACATTTTATTTTTTAGCACTCAACACTCGACTTGCAGAGTCAAGCATTGTCTTTCAAAATCTGTTCACTCTTTCCACTCATGGTTATGTTCCAGGTCATTAGCCATGTTACATTTTAGACATTGTTTGTGGCAGGATGCAACGTTCTGACTCTTTCCTATAATCAGTCTAGAAATTGTTTCTATATTACTTTATATTTTGCAGAAATTGTAAACCACATAGTTTGTAAATCCCAAAATGGTAGCTCAGGGACAAAAAAGGCCTACAATCACTGCACCCGATGTACGTAGAGTAAGCATACACTGTAGTCTTAATAGTTCATGTAACTGGGTGTAACAGTGTTTGCCTAATACTGTATCACATAAGAAAGTGATAAGAAAGAAAGCCCCTAATGTTAGGCTATTTCTCAATGTTTCCGTGGCAGCTCTTCGGTAATGGTGATTTCATTGATACTGGACTAACATCCTAGAACACGGAATTACTGGTGGCTAAGGATATTATTCATAAGTGTGTGACAGGGTCAGTGGCTTGGACACATCAGTTGGGGGCTAGGTACACCTTGCAGAGGTGGAGTGACAGGCCAGTGTGATGCTGGAAATTCATCGGAGGGACAGAGCCTCTGTATTCTTGTCCTTTACTGCTTTTTATCATGTGTTCTGTTGTGTTTTCCACGCAGGAGTTAATGTGGGACTCCTGGCTGTGCAGCTCTCTCTTTTGGTTTGGTGTACAGACCCATGGTATACCCTTATGGCACCCATGGGTGGGGGTACAACCCTGTGCCCCTAGTGTATGTTTTTGGGCACCTGCGTGTGGCCCATAGAGCAGGATATGGGCTGGTGGCAGCTCCATGCTGAATTTGACAGGTGCTCTGAGTATCCTCCATTTTGGGATACCCAGGCCCTGCCATTGGAATCAGTTGATTCCTGTTAGGAAACAAGATGGCGCCCGTGGCCTCTTGCTTTCTATTGCCTGTTACCTTGTTTTCCCAAAGTCCTGGAAGCCCTGAGTCTGTCCCTTCCCCCTGACCGGCTGTTGGGTGGAAGTTCCATATATGGTGTTGTTGTGAAGTCCAGGCCAGACTAGCTTGAGACTTCCCAATGACGGTATGTTGTGGGTACACCTGTGGGTGGGACCTGGGTGAATGGAATGTGTGATGAATACGCATTCTGTGTTGTGGGTGTCTAGTATCTGGTGTTTAACACTATGACTGAGACAGCCCTGCCCGAAACTGGTATGAATGCAGTGTGGAGTGTTACATGGCTGGATATTTGTCCCAATACACATAACTTGTTGTGAGTGTCTGGAGAGGAGTGAATGGCCTGAATGCAATATGCACCTGATTAGATGCCTGCCTGCATGAATGCCCTTCTGACCGATTGGTTGCCTGAGTGTAACCCAGCAGAATGAATGGGAGATCAACTAGTATACCTGGGGGCCTCTCACTGCTAGAATTCGTGTTCAGTGGCTGAAGTCCACTACGATGAGTAACTGGAATAACTGAAGCTTGACCTTGAAGCCCGGCTGGACGAGAAGAATTGCTGTTGCTCTCCCTCACAATCTGAAAGCTTCTGTGCCTCCAAGGACTGACCCAGAGAGGACCTGGTAAGGCGCCCTCTTCCCGAGCTACGAGGCACTGTCGTGCACAGCTGATCTTTGCCAAAGCTCCCTGGTAGACAGACCTTCGACAGGCTGCCGACCCGAGACGGGGACTGCTGCGGAATCCCAAGGAGAAGCGTCCGGACTGTTGTCCGCCACTGTCGATGATGGCCGTTGCCGACCGGAGCCGCCGTGCTCCCGTTTGCCTAAAAACTTCATTTGATCCAAGGACGCTCTCATCCACATCGTTGCCGCTGTATCCTGCTGAAGAATGCCTGACCGTTGACGCGCCGAGGACCATCCGCTGGTGGGTTACCCACCACCTAAGGACCACAGAGACTCCGACGACTCAACGCCCTTGCTGGGCCACAGTTCTTCAAACTCTTTGCGGTCCAGAACTATCGACACCGAGGTGCCCCGCACGCCTCTTCCTTGCGGGATGTTTACGCTTCCCCGTCAACGAGCACCGCTAGGAACGAAGCTGCCACTTCACCGTGGTAGCTCACCCTGTTCTCCGTCAGACGTTCGACGACCCATGACTCCTGCCAAAGAGAGGGCACTCAAGAAGGGCTGTCGATTCCCCCTTGAGGAACGCTACAACGCCAGGTACTTTGGGGTTGCAGAACTATTGGTAAGTCTATTGGGAACAATATATGGACTGGGCTTGAATCTTTATTCTACAGGTTGCCCAGGTGGGGGGATCTCCACACAGAGCTGTTTTTAACGGTAGCGACCAGTATTCTGCCAATTGTTCAACCATCTTGCTTTCCTTCCTCTCTCTACTGCTGGCTTCCTCTTTATTTAACTGTGTGACATTTTGACAGTATAGTTGATGCACTTTAATTAGATCTGATAATATTTGCGGTACCAATGTAGAAGTGTATATTTGTATTTGTATTTATTGATTTATAGAGCGCCTTACACCAAAGCACTGTACAGTGGAACAACTTAATACATAAAAACATAAACAATATAATGGTGGAAGCAAAATTACAATATGAATCAATCAACAAAACAGTGAGAAGAGCAATTAACTGAAGGGGATAGGAAGAATAGAGGAGTAGGACTGGGTAGTGGGGGGCAGGGCTGGTGATGAGTAGGAGGAGGGAAGGGGAAGGGTGAGAGTGGGGAGGTAGGGGAGGGGAGGGAGATAGTCAAGGGGAAAGAATGAGGAGGGAGGGGATGCAGAAGGGGGAAGGAGTTTCAAGGAGGAGAATGGAGGAGGAGAGATTTAAGGGAAGTGCGGAATGAGGTGAAGGTGGGGGTAGAGCAGATTGCAAGAGGAAGGGAGTTCCAGTGCAGAGGGGCTAGGAGTTGGAAAGAGCGGACAGGGGAGGAGGCACAGGGGGACAGAGGTACAGTGAGAAGGAAATGGTCAGCAGACTGAAGGGAATGGGAGGGGGAGTAGAAAGAGAGAAGGGAGGAGAGATAAGGGGGAGCGAGACCATGGAGAGATTTGAAGACAAGGCAGAGAAAGTGAAATTTAAGTTGGGAGTGAAATGGAAGCCAGCCAAGGTAAGAGAGGGAAGTAGAGATGGAGTCACGGGAGGTAAGGAGACAGAGGGTACGAACAGCAGAGTGGTAGATGGATTTGAGGGGGGCAAGATGAGAAGTAGGTAGTCCAAAGAGTAGGGATGAGCAGTAGAAGAGGTGGGAGAAGATGAGGAAGGAGATTAAGAGTTTGGTAACATGGAAGGTGAGAGAGGGACAGATTTTACGAATATTGGAGCGGTGGTAGCGACAGGTGCGAGAAGTGAGCGAAATATGTTGGGAGAAGGAGAGAGAGGAGTCAAAGTGAACGCCTAAATTGCGAGCATGGAGAGAGATAGGGAGATTAGAGTGAGGAAAGTGAATGAATGGGGAGGAGAGGGAGGTGAAAGAGAGTTGGAGGGAAAGAATACGACTTTGGTCTTGTCAGTGTTAAGAGAGAGAAAGCGGGAAGACATCCAGTTCTTTATGGCAGTAAGGCAGGAAGAAAGTTTTTGGTGAAGCTCAGTTGAGAAGGAGGAGAAAGAGAGAAAGAGTTGAGTGTCCTCGGCATAGAAATGGTGGGAGATGCCAAACAAGGAGATAACAGGGGCAAGGAGGGAGGTGTAAAGAGAGAAGAGGAAAGGACCAAGCACCGAACCTTGGGGTACGCTGTATTCAAGAGTATGGGTAGGAGAGGACCGGCCACCCCAGGAGACAGTAAAGGAGTGGGAAGAGAGGTAAGAGGATAACCAGTTGAGAACAGAGCTTTTGAACCCAAAGGAGGAAAGAGCGTGGAGAAGGAGGGGATGATCGACAGTGTCAAAGGCAGCAGAGAGATCGAGGAGAATAAGGATAGAGGATGGCTTGGAATGGCAAGCAGAGAGGAGGGAGTTAAGGATATAGGTGAGAGCAGTTTAAGTAGAATGTTTGGGACGGAAGCCAGATTGGGAGGGTGGTAGGAGAGATAAATTAGTGACAAAGGATGAGAGCTGAGAGTAGGCGAGGCGCTCAAGAAGCTTGGAGAGGAATGGTAGAAGAGAGATAGGTCGGAAGTCAAAGGTGAGAAGGGGATCAGCAGAAGATTTCATCAGAATTGGGATGATCGTAGTATGCTTGAAAGCAGAGGGAAAGGTTGCTGAAGAGAGGCATATGTTGAAGAAGGTGGTGAGGTAGGGGATAAGAAGAGGGTAAATCTTAGGGATGAGAAGGGAAGGGAGAGGGTCAGTTGAGGCGGACATGGGGTGGGCTTTGGAGAGGAGGGTGGAGACTTCGGAAGGGGAGACAGGTGAGAAGATGGACATGCAGGATGAGGGAGGGGGGTGGAGAAGAGGGGACATCTGAGGAGGAGTGGATTTTTTGGCAAAGGGTAAGAATCTTGGAGGAGAAGAAGTTAGTGAAGTCAGAAGGAGAGAGTGTGGAATTGGAGGAGGGATCAGGAGTGGGGGGAGAGAGGAGTTGAGAGAGAGTTTGGAAGATACGGCGATGGTCGGTGGCTTGAGATTGGAGTAGGTTAGAGTAATAGGAGGATTTAGCCGAGGCAAGACAAGATTTGTAGAGTGCGTGGTAAGAGAATAAGAGTATATATTTACCATTGTTGATTTTCAGAGCACAAAGTGAGTTATTGTGATAGTGTACATAACCTTGAATGTCAATTATATAAAGACTGTGTTTTAACTGATACAGTGTGCGGACATTCCTTTGTGGGTGCTTGGGGACTACACTGTACTTAAGAACCAACCTGCATCACCTCCTGAGAAGCTTGGCCTTGATTGTTTAACCACGTACCAATAATAGAGAATCTTGGCTGGGGTCCTTGGTGCCTCTCCTCTACCATATAGAGAACGGAAGTACAGACACCCCCCTCCAGTCTTTACAACCAGATAGAAGAAAGATGTTGCAAAGTGATTCAGGGATTGTGGAGGAGCGTGTTACAGGTGTGGTGTTGGTTGTGAGAGAGAGTAGTATCTCATTTAAACAGTTTGGCTTTCAATTAGTTAATGTTTGCTGAAGGACGTGAGGGTTGTTAGGTTTAGTGTAGTAGGATAAGTGAGTGAGAGCAAAGTGGAGGTGATGAAGAAACTGAAAGAAGTGAATCAGAATAGTGAGGAGAGAGTAGAGGAGAGATAGTATATAGGGGATAAGAAGGGAGAGGAGAGAGAGAGCAGAGGAGAGTTTGTGTATACACCAGAGGGACAGAAGAGAGGGGAGAGGAGGGTAGAGTAGAGTGAAAGAGGAGAGGGGAGAGGGTAGGTAGAGGATGAACCATTAGGGTGAGGAATGGGAGGGGCGAATGCGCAGGGTGACAGGCACTGTGTAATTGAAATGGCACCAGAGCATTACATATATCTAACCAAAACGTATTCAGAGGAAGGGCCATGACAAGATATCAGCTAGGAAATCCCTGAAGGAAAGAGGTAGAAAAAGCTAAGGCCTTTAGGCCCTCACTTTAGTCAGAATATTAGACAGTAGGTGTTGTCTGTTAATAGCATTTAACTTGGGGTACAAGGAGACCTGGGTGAAGGAGGTGGGACACCAACGGGAGATGAGAGAGAGGTAGCCTTTAATGTGTCATGGTCATATGCCTGCTGCCATCCAACTATTCCATTGCTTGCAGTGTTTGAAATAAATACCTGTGCACCTATCTCTATAGGTTGGGTATTCTTAAGGCCATCTTTGAATAGGGACATACGAATTAATAGAAATGTGCATTCATTTTAGAAATACACTAATCACCTTATTCACAAAGGTGTCCTGCACATTTCAGTGGGGCTGTGCCGCACAAGTGATGTACTTGCTAGCATCCTTGTATGATAGGGTTGTGGTGCTGAGAGCCCATTTCCCAGTGGTGGGCCCTTTAATGGCCCAACAACTGAGGGATAGAAAAGCAAGTGGGACATCATCGATTCATACCACTACTGTTACATTTAAAAGAAAATGCATGACAGGATTGGCAATGAGGCTAGAGGTGGTCGATTTGCTGCGTCGGCAATGTAGTGCAGTGGAACTGGGTGTGGTGGCATGTTCACCCTCGCTGTCAGATGCAGTGCCTGTGGGGGACAGTGAGGCAGCCATCAGTAATGGGTGTGAATCCATCTGACACACATCAATGCTAGTACATTCCGAGTCATGTGCATTGTCATGGACATAGAAGAGGGCATGGCATGGTGCACACATGAATGTGTGTGGGGGCTGCAATGTGGGAGCAACTATGTGGTGGGGCCATGGAGTGCGCAGTGTCTGTTGGCTGGTGTACTGGTGTCTAGTGGTTTGGGTGTTGTGGCCACCCAAACCACTTGTCATACACTGCACATCTCGTTGTGCTTATTCCAAATCACCACAGAGGAATGTGACTATTTTCTGTACATTTCATGTTTGTGGATAGGAGAAGAGCTTTGAAATGCACAGAATCACCCCCTTATTGCCACAAACAGGGTGAAAAGGGGCATCTGCATGTGCATATGTCTGAAGCTTAAATTCAGACACCTTTTGAGAATAGGGCACAAGTTTTGTGGCCACAAGGGATGCGATGCGCTTGCACATCTTCTTGTGCAAGCGCCTTGTTGTATCAGTTCGATTCAAGAATTTTAGAACTTTCTGACCCTTAGAGGCTACTCACATTTTTTTGGACCAATGCAGCCTACTACTTTTGACGCCCTCTTGGCCCAATACTAACCCTCCCACCATGCATGACAACAGGCAGTGGCTCAGACTTTCATTAGGAAGGCAATTGACAGCCATTCCCATTTATTGCCAACTTCAGGCACTGCGATATCAAGGGTGAATTAATGGTAATAAATGAGGGCATGGCTCTGATGTCCATAATAGCTGCTTGGGCAAGAGAGGAGGGGCAAATGCCTAGTGTGCCTTGCCTATGATCATCCACTTACATCAGCAAGGACATGTTAAATACCTACTGCTGAAATCGCAGGCAGAAAAGGACAGATTCGAGTCTCCTGTGAATGTGTCACTTCACCACAAAAGTGGGAGTGGGGAAAGGGAGTGTGCTGCCAATTCAGCCATGCAGTTATTCGGTAATAACAGTGAAGAATGGTACAGTGTACAGTGACATGGTACACCTTAACAAAAACCAGGTCCATGACAAAAATCCTTTTAAAAAATGTACTCTAGGTCCAATGTAATGTAGGAAAGTTAAGCACAGCTCCAACAAAACCATCTCGACAAATGTCACCTTTTCTCTCCACACAGAAGATATTTTTGAGGGCAGCTTCCATCAGCTATATACAGGAAATTCATGGAGAGGGCAGATGGCAGTGGGCGTTTAAATCATCTCAAGACTTGCAGTCACGGTAGCAACTTCAAACCCTGTAACTCTGAACCCTTTCTGAATACCACACAAATACATTTTTCTTATGTGTTTAGTAAGGTATGTAGTATAACAATTGTTGAAACAAAACTGCATTTGTGGTAGTCTGTATCTCATAAAAATATGAAATCATAAACACCATTTACAATATTACTGTATGTACTAACAACATTTTAAGGGTCACCAAGTGATTGAGGCTCATGAAAGGTTCATGTCTTAATCATCAATATATCAGGGGTGCACCAGGTAGGCTTTGAAACCAGTAGACACTGCTACTGCATAGAGCAATGGACACTTGAACACCTATGTGTTTGAAATGATGTCTAGGACACACGTTGCTCCCCTCACAGTGCGCTTGTGGGAATAGCCAGTGCATAAAGGTTCATGGACGTTCACCCTCATTGAATTCCAATGGGCCACCTTCTGGTGAACTGACAACTGGAAGCACAAAATTATGTTTTATGATGTGTACAAAGATACACTAGGCACACACATATTATTGAAATGTGTGGGAGATGTGGCTGAATTGAGTCATAAAAAACGTAATAACAAATACAGTACGTGTATGGCAGTCTTAAATCATTGTTTATTTTGTGATTGAATGTAATTGGAGTCCATACCAGCCCACAGTCTTGGATGGCGGAGACACTTGCATATGCATATGTACATTTACAGTGTGAGTTTGTCCTGGTGAAGGCTCAGGAATTTTTTGCAGGGCTTCTTTCCTAATCACATTACAGGTAGCACCATTGCTACCTCAGACCAAGGGAGCCTCAGGAAATCAACATGCTAAGGAGTTATGGAATGTTTAGGATACTCTTCTGGAAATGTGACAGGTACAAATTCAACAAGACAAAAACAGTGAACAATGCAATTTGTCTCTCAAATCTCAGGATCCAGGTCAGGACACGGGTGATCACCAGTTCTGGCATCCCATCTGAGATTTGCTTCAACTCAAACTAGGTGCAATACAAATCCTGAGCACTGGCACATATGGCATTATTGCTTAAGGTATACATGATAAACCCTGGACAATGCTTTGGAATCATGACCTCAGGACTCGGGAGGATAGATCAGGGCGACATGCTCGCCTGGGAAGCAAGGCGACAGGAGCACCACAGGTTCGATCCCCGGGTCCGTGCTTAGAAACCTCTAGGTATTAAGTGCATTATAAATAACCAATCATATCATAAGCAGGAAAGAGTATTATGTTAATAGATAACATTCTAAAATGGCCATTGACCCAGAAACCTAGCAGTACATCCTTTGATCCAACGACCATTCACAAATGGCCATCATATTATCTCAGGTCATGAAAAACAGAGGACTACATGACGAGATACCATTTCATGATGGCTATCAAATATGTCTATATGTTGACTTGTAAGTGCTTCTCACCGAAACTATGCAAATACTCCTGCCCTACCTGCCCTTGTCTTAGAAACAATTTGCGTTTATTGCTTGCACTCCAGTGACGGTATTTCTAAGGGCTAAACATCCTTGGTTCAGGAACCTGTGTTATGTATGCCATCATGATTAGTTTAATTTCATCAAATTTCCAATGTATAACATCTTTGTCTACCTTTCAGGCATAAAATCACCCAAGATACATCCTACCTCCTGGTGCTGGGGCATTCAAGGCGAAATGCAGTATTTGTTAGTACGTATATGTTCCTTCTTTTCACAGGTCCTGTCTTGGGCTCTCTGTTTGTATCCCATTTTCTGTCAGCTCACTACTCGAAAGGTAATTCTTATACTGCCAACTATTTAGTGAAAAACACTATTCGCCTCATTACGAGTAGGCCAGTCTGGAAAAAGGTGCAGGTAAAAAATGTACAGGCACGTTTTCCAGACCAGCATACTCTGAGAAAATGGAACCTTAGGGATCGACTGGGCACCTCAGCAGCCCCCCTTCACAACGATCCATGCGCCTGCTTGCCCTGCTTGCCAAAGTGGTGAGCAAGCCAGGTAACAAACAATGCAATGCATGCTGGTAGAGGAAGTGGGCTGAGCAGCAGCTCATAGGCGCCACTATAGATCACTGTCTTATAGCAAACAATGCAATGGATTCTAAAGACAAAGCATACACATTAATGTATCACTGTGTACGAAAAAATGACTTAACGAGCACTTAGAAGTGACAACACATCTCTGAGGTCCACAACACATAGGGGATACACATGTGTATTGATGTGTTCTTTCTTTGTGACATCAGGAAAGACCAAGAGGCCGATTCATGGAATAATTAGCGCGGCGCAAGTGGGCAAAAACGTGCGATTCGCAGTGGAATAGCGAAAATCGCAGTGAACGTGCGAAAATCGCACGAAAAGCAGCGCACGTCGATTCATGGAAGGCCGTGCGCGAGAAAACCAGCGGATGTGCGAAAAAAAAGTGCGCGGCGCACGTTGGCGCACGTTGGCGCACAGGCCATCTAACAGCGTGCGCCAGGTCACAGCGAAAATCGCACAGGCCACAGCGAAATTCGCACATAGCGCGGCGCACGCAATAAAAGTAGGCGGAACACGGGCGTAACACTCGGAATGGGGAACAACTAGCCAAAACGTGGGCGTCACGGGGGAAGTACAGGGCACAAGTGCGCGGAACGCCCACACGCTCGCCTACAACACGTATTCATGGAATAGAATAGGGGAAAAAAGCGCACGCTCAAACCAGCGCACAGGCACAAACACGACCGCCACAAGAAAGGAGGCGGTAGCGTCTCTGCGGCTGTAAGAAATGTGCGCCAAAAGGTGCGCCAACAAATAGCACCTATATACTGCCATGATGAATGTCCCATACTGTGGCCCTCCAGGAAAAATGACGTGCAAAGGGGTACCCACAAACACGGACACCCGCTGACAAAAAATACGTGTTACAGGGGTTCGCGTGAAGTTCCTCACGCGATCGGGCCTGGGGGAGCGGGCTACGTGTATTACAGGGGTTCGCGTGAAGTTCCTCACGCGATCGGGCCTGGGGGAGCGGGCTACGTGTATTTCAGGGGTTCGCGTGAAGTTCCACACGCGATCGGGCATGGGGGAGCGGGCTACGTGTATTACAGGGGTTCGCGTGAAGTTCCACACGCGATCGGGCCTGGGGGAGCGGGCTACGTGTATTACAGGGGTTCGCGTGAAGTTCCTCACGCGATCGGGCCTGGGGGAGCGTACTACGTGTATTTCAGGGGTTCGCGTGAAGTTTCACACGCGAATAGCCTGGGCGCGTGAATTTGAGGGGTTCGCGTGAAGTTCCACACGCGATCGGGCCTGGGGGAGCGGGCTACGTGTATTACAGGGGTTCGCGTGAAGTTCCACACGCGATCGGGCCTGGGGGAGCGGGCTACGTGTATTACAGGGGTTCGCGTGAAGTTCCTCACGCGATCGGGCCTGGGGGAGCGTGCTACGTGTATTTCAGGGGTTCGCGTGAAGTTTCACACGCGAATAGCCTGGGCGCGTGAATTTGAGGGGTTCGCGTGAAGTTCCACACGCGATCGGGCCTGGGGGAGCGGGCTACGTGTATTACAGGGGTTCGCGTGAAGTTCCTCACGCGATCGGGCCTGGGGGAGCGTGCTACGTGTATTTCAGGGGTTCGCGTGAAGTTCCTCACGCGATCGGGCCTGGGGGAGCGTGCTACGTGTATTTCAGGGGTTCGCGTGAAGTTTCACACGCGAATAGCCTGGGCGCGTGAATTTGAGGGGTTCGCGTGAAGTTCCACACGCGATCGGGCCTGGGGGAGCGGGCTACGTGTATTACAGGGGTTCGCGTGAAGTTCCTCACGCGATCGGGCCTGGGGGAGCGTGCTACGTGTATTTCAGGGGTTCGCGTGAAGTTTCACACGCGAATAGCCTGGGCGCGTGAATTTGAGGGGTGCGCGGGAAGTTCCTCACGCGATCGGGCCTGGGGGAGCGGGCTACGTGTATTACAGGGGTTCGCGGGAAGTTCCACACGCGAATAGCCTGGGCACGTGTATTTCAGGGGTTCGCGGGAAGTTCCACACGCGAATAGCCTGGGCGCGTGTATTTCAGGGGTGCGCGGGAAGTTCCACACGCGAATAGGCTGGGCGCGTGTATTTCAGGGGTGCGCGGGAAGTTCCACACGCGAATAGCCTGGGCGCGTGTATTTCAGGGGTTCGCGGGAAGTTCCACACGCGAATAGCCTGGGCGCGTGAATTTGAGGGGTGCGCGGGAAGTTCCACACGCGAATAGCCTGGGCCCGTGTATTTCAGGGGTGCGCGGGGAGTTCCACACGCGAATAGCCTGGGCCCGGGTATTTCAGGGGTGCGCGGGAAGTTCCACACGCGAATAGCCTGGGCGCGTGTATTTCAGGGGTGCGCGGGAAGTTTTACACGCGAATAGCCTGGGCGCGTGTATTTCAGGGGTGCGCGGGAAGTTTTACACGCGAATAGCCTGGGCGCGTGTATTTCAGGGGTGCGCGGGAAGTTTAACACGCGATTTCTGCACGGTACGTGTATTTCAGGGGTGCCGGGGAGTCCCACATGTGATTTGACAGTGTGGGTCCTCCCAGGTGTACCCTGTACACCCTCCACGGCCCCTGCAGGCAGCCCACACCACAGGGGACTACCCTGCATCCCTGGTCATGTCCCGCAGGCAGCCCACCCAACATGGGCATGCCCCCCAGCAAAGGCACATGTCTCCTTGAACTAATGAACACCAACACATGTCCCCTTGCACCCCCACCCCCCAGCACTGTGGGGCACATGCCAGCAGTCCCCCACCCATGTCCAACTCATGTCCCCCACCACCCCCACCCCCCAGCACTGTGGGGCACCTGCCAGTAGGCCCCCACCCATGTCCAACTCATGTCTCCCACCACCCCCACCCCCCAGCCACCAGGGTCACCCTCCACCAGGGCCCCAATCATGTCTCCCACCACCCCCACCCCCCAGCACTGTGGGGCACCTGCCAGCAGGCCCCCACCCATGTCCAACTCATGTCTCCCACCACCCCCACACCCCAGCACTGTGGGGCACCTGCCAGCAGGCCCCCACCCATGTTCAACTCATGTCTCCCACCACCCCCACACCCCAGCACTGTGGGGCACCTGCCAGCAGGCCCCCACCCATGTCCAACTCATGTCTCCCACCACCCCCACCCCCCAGCCACCAGGGTCACCCTCCACCAGGGCCCCACTCATGTCTCCCACCACCCCCACCCCCCAGCAGTGCAGGGTCACCCTCCACCAGGGCCCCACTCATGTCTCCCACCACCCCCACCCCCCAGCACTGTGGGGCACCTGCCAGCAGGCCCCCACCCATGTCCAACTCATGTCCCCCACCACCCCACCCCCCAGCACTGTGGGGCTCCTGCCAGTAGGCCCCCACCCATGTCCAACTCATGTCTCCCACCACCCCCACACCCCAGCACTGTGGGGCACCTGCCAGCAGGCCCCCACCCATGTTCAACTCATGTCTCCCACCACCCCCACACCCCAGCACTGTGGGGCACCTGCCAGCAGGCCCCCACCCATGTCCAACTCATGTCTCCCACCACCCCCACCCCCCAGCCACCAGGGTCACCCTCCACCAGGGCCCCACTCATGTCTCCCACCACCCCCACCCCCCAGCACTGTGGGGCACCTGCCAGCAGGCCCCCACCCATGTCCAACTCATGTCTCCCACCACCCCCACACCCCAGCACTGTGGGGCACCTGCCAGCAGGCCCCCACCCATGTTCAACTCATGTCTCCCACCACCCCCACACCCCAGCACTGTGGGGCACCTGCCAGCAGGCCCCCACCCATGTCCAACTCATGTCTCCCACCACCCCCACCCCCCAGCCACCAGGGTCACCCTCCACCAGGGCCCCACTCATGTCTCCCACCACCCCCACCCCCCAGCAGTGCAGGGTCACCCTCCACCAGGGCCCCACTCATGTCTCCCACCACCCCCACCCCCCAGCACTGTGGGGCACCTGCCAGCAGGCCCCCACCCATGTCCAACTCATGTCCCCCACCACCCCCACCCCCCAGCCACCAGGGTCACCCTCCACCAGGGCCCCACTCATGTCTCCCACCACCCCCACCCCCCAGCAGTGCAGGGTCACCCTCCACCAGGCCCCCACTCATGTCTACCACCACCCCCACCCCCCAGCCACCAGGGTCACCCTCCACCAGGCCCCCACTCATGTCCCCTATCACCCCCACCCCCCAGCCACCAGGGTCACCCTCCACCAGGCCCCCACTCATGTCTCCCATCACCCCCACACCCCAGCAGTGCAGGGTCACCCTCCACCAGGCCCCCACTCATGTCTCCCACCACCCCCACCCCCCAGCAGTGCAGGCTCAACCTCCACCAGGCCCCCACTCATGTCCCCCTGCACCCCCACCCCCCTGCCACCATGTGCAGCCCCCACCAGGTCCTCACAATCCCCAATCATGTGCGTAATGGTCAGCCTCCACAGCCAAAAAGACCTACCAAGTAACCCATTCACCCACATGGAAATGGAAATCACATGTTACACCCCCAATGTACATGAAGCAAATGAACCCATGTCCGTCACACACATATTTTCAAATTGAATGGGAAAACACACAACATGACATGCATGAAACCAAGGAGATGAAACCACACAGTGAACAATGGAAAAAAAAATGTATTGAAAAAAATACAAATGCCAAAGAAAGAAAACTAACTACAATTTAAATGTGAAAAAATAAGCTGCATGTCCGCATAAAAACACAAAACTAGAAAATCAAATCAAAAAAAATGTCCAAAGTGAAATGTAAAAAGTCTCCATGCAACAAAGAACTATGTACAAAAATAACAAGGGTCCATCATCACAACTGAACTAAGGAAACCTCCTAAAAAACCTACCTAAATATCAACTATATACAAAAAGTGGAGCAGTGTCCGTCGACTCCAAATAATAATAAGAACGAAAGGAAACCTAAAACTAAAGAACTATATACAAAGGCGGCGGGCAAGTCCAGCGGCTCACTCTGTGGTGTTCCGGGCCAGGGCATCATCGAACTCCTGTTCGATGTCCCGGAGGCGGTCCAGTTCCATGGCCCCGAGGGTCCGCAGGGACGACGCCGTGTCCACCTCCAACCCCCTGCGGATTGCCTCGAGGCACTCGGCCCGCCTCAGGGCCCTCCGCATGGAGTTCTCCGCCCTGACCATTGTGAGCCGCGCCTCTTCCGCCCGCCGCCGCTCCGCACCTATGGCGTGGCACAACCGCTGCCACACGGAAGACACTCTCTGTCCTGGGTCCTCCTGCCCTCCGGCCGATGCCTGCCCCTCCGATGTCGAAGGCCCCGAGCCTTCATGGCTCCCACCATCTTGCTGCTGCTGCTGCTCTGCCTCTGCCCGTGCACTGCCTCCTGCTGCCTGCACATCCTCCGCCGGCTGGGGTGCACCTGTTGATGTGGCCACCCCTGCTGGACGTCCGACTCCCGACTGTGGCAGGGATGCCTCCTCCACCAGCCTGGCCGCACTGTCAGAGGCAGCTCCACAGGGCACCCAGGTGACTGATGGGTGGGAAGATGGCACAGAGGACGACTGGCGCGTAGGGGGTCCAGTTGAGGAGGGGGTCGGAGCAAGCCCCATCAGACAGCGGAATCCGGTCTGGGTGACCTGTCCCAGCAGGCTGACGTGGTCAACGAGCCATTCGAGATGACGTGCAGTCTCTCCATGAAAAGACTGCAGGTCACCTCGCATGGCCCGTTGACGCAACGCCACACCAGCCAGGACAGGCTCAACCCGGTCCCGGATGGCCACGTCCGCAGGCAGAGGAAGGCCAGTTGACGTCAGCTCATCCCCTGCCTGAAAACGGGTCTGGACGTAGGCATCCCTGCTGGTGCAAGATGATGCAGGGACAGGATCGGGGACAGGATTGCACACAGGCACCTCCGCGGCCGCCTGTGCTGCCTCCTGTCCCTGGTCCTGGACTGCACCACTAGCACCAGTGGGATCCCCACCTCCAGACCCCGTCTCTGGTGCTTGCGCGGCCCCCTCCTCCACCAAACCCCCCACCAACCTGGATGACTCTGTGCCATCTTCCCCTGTTGGGCCCTGTGGGGTCCCAGCTGCCCCTTCTGCTGCCGAGGAGTCCAACTGCAACCTCCGCCTCTTGGACCTCCCCCCGGCAGCTGCGGCCTGGGACGCGGCACCGGACTCCTCACTCCCCGACGAGATGACAACACGGGAGGGGAGCCGGGCCTTGCGTCTCCGGCTGGCGGTCGGATCCCCGCCGCTGTGCTCCACAGCACCTTCTCCGCCCTCTTCATCAGTTGACGCTGCAGACAGGGAGAAACAAAACACAGGCATCAGGGCACTGTACAATGGACACATACACGCATGACAGTTGCACATGAGTGGCATTGGCAAACCTCAGACATGTCATCACAATCCCCAACACACATGTCATTGCAACTGGCACACATGAGCCATACCACAGCCATATCGCAACTGCCACCACCATCCCTACACATACAACAGCATCAGCAGCCAAAGGGGAGCCATACATCACATGCAACACAGGAAGTGCAACACACATGTACACACACCACCACACTTGCATGCATGTCTACACCTCTGCCAAGTGTCGCACTGTTCAGACGGGCATCCATGTCACATCTGCCAATCAGGCTTCCACATACCGCTGTCACATGCATCCATGTAGCATCACTGTTGCACCTTTGACAAATACACACACATGCACATGTACACAGTGCTCATACATGCAGCCGAAAACAACATACATGCCTGACATCACGGACATGTCTACTTACATACACATTCATCCAAACATGTGTGCACGCACAACTGCATTTGCCATGCAAGCCCACACACACAAGCACCATCCATGTCTCACACATTACAGCCCTCGCATGTGTCAGCCCCACGGCCCTGTACACCCCCACCCATACTCCACCCCATACAAACAGATGTGCAACCGGCACAATGGGGAATGATCACCACACGCCCTGCTCACAACCAGGATGCATGTACACTCACCGCTCGACTCCAGACGGCTCTGCTTCTCTAGGACCTGGACGTGGAGCGCTGGGGATATGCGTTCCAGGACCCCCATCTGTTCTTCCGACAAGTGGCCCCGGCGCCCCTTGGCATCCGCTGCCTTCAAGAGGCGCCGGGCCTTGTTCAGGGTCCTGGACCTGAAGTCCTCCCAGCGCTTCCTGACATGTTGTAAGTCCCGGACTGCCACCCCCTCCGCGTTGATGGCAGTCACGATGTCTGTCCAGATCCGAGTCCGTCCTTCCTTGTCGGCGCGGGAACTTCCAAAGAGGGCATCATACTGCCCCAGGACTTGCTCCACCAGGACACCAACTTCGGTGGCACTGAAGCTGGTGCCCCTCTGCCTCTCTGGCCGGGGGTTGTCAGTGGTCACAGATGGTGTTAGCCCCGACATGACAACCCCAGAGGCAGGAGTGGGTGGGCAACTGGGTCCTGGGGCTGGGCTGTGGAGCGATGGGATTCCAGTCGGGAGTCTTCTGTTCCAGCAGGGGTGGTCACAGCAACAGCACCCCTGGCTGATGTGCAGGCAGCAAATGGCAGTGCACGTGGGCAGCAGGCAGTCAGGCAGCAGCAGATAGCAGGTGGGAGCGTGCTCGGGGCTCTGGGGGGCAGTAATTCGGCCTTCTGGGCAGGAGCGTGGTCTCCCGTGTGCTCACGCGTGGCCAGCTTGGTACGGAGTGAATTGGCACGTGAAAATCCTGCACGTCAGCGTGAAAACCGAGGAAAGGCCCTAAGCGCGTAAGCGCGTCAGCACGCATACGCGATTCCATTGGACCAAAGGCCCTCAGCGCGTAAGCGCGTCTGTGACGTGACCCGCACGGGTGTTTCCCACACTGCACGTGATGACAGAGCACACGTGGAAAGACTGCACGTCAGAGTCTCATCGCGTGTGATTGGTGGAAATGGCCGTACACCGGGATACAGGTGCGCTGACGTGCTTGCGTGTGTAAGTGTCCGCGCACACCTCATATACACGTACATAGGCCAATCGCGTGTACACGCACTTTTGTCCAATTACACGCGATGAGACTCTGACGTGCAGTCTTTCCACGTGTGCTCTGTCATCACGTGCAGTGTGGGAAACACCCGTGCGGGTCACGTCACAGACGCGCTTACGCGCTGAGGGCCTTTGGTCCAATGGAATCGCGTATGCGTGCTGACGCGCTTACGCGCTTAGGGCCTTTCCTCGGTTTTCACGCTGACGTGCAGGATTTTCACGTGCCAATTCACTCCGTACCAAGCTGGCCACGCGTGAGCACACGGGAGACCACGCTCCTGCCCAGAAGGCCGAATTACTGCCCCCCAGAGCCCCGAGCACGCTCCCACCTGCTATCTGCTGCTGCCTGACTGCCTGCTGCCCACGTGCACTGCCATTTGCTGCCTGCACATCAGCCAGGGGTGCTGTTGCTGTGACCACCCCTGCTGGAACAGAAGACTCCCGACTGGAATCCCATCGCTCCACAGCCCAGCCCCAGGACCCAGTTGCCCACCCACTCCTGCCTCTGGGGTTGTCATGTCGGGGCTAACACCATCTGTGACCACTGACAACCCCCGGCCAGAGAGGCAGAGGGGCACCAGCTTCAGTGCCACCGAAGTTGGTGTCCTGGTGGAGCAAGTCCTGGGGCAGTATGATGCCCTCTTTGGAAGTTCCCGCGCCGACAAGGAAGGACGGACTCGGATCTGGACAGACATCGTGACTGCCATCAACGCGGAGGGGGTGGCAGTCCGGGACTTACAACATGTCAGGAAGCGCTGGGAGGACTTCAGGTCCAGGACCCTGAACAAGGCCCGGCGCCTCTTGAAGGCAGCGGATGCCAAGGGGCGCCGGGGCCACTTGTCGGAAGAACAGATGGGGGTCCTGGAACGCATATCCCCAGCGCTCCACGTCCAGGTCCTAGAGAAGCAGAGCCGTCTGGAGTCGAGCGGTGAGTGTACATGCATCCTGGTTGTGAGCAGGGCGTGTGGTGATCATTCCCCATTGTGCCGGTTGCACATCTGTTTGTATGGGGTGGAGTATGGGTGGGGGTGTACAGGGCCGTGGGGCTGACACATGCGAGGGCTGTAATGTGTGAGACATGGATGGTGCTTGTGTGTGTGGGCTTGCATGGCAAATGCAGTTGTGCGTGCACACATGTTTGGATGAATGTGTATGTAAGTAGACATGTCCGTGATGTCAGGCATGTATGTTGTTTTCGGCTGCATGTATGAGCACTGTGTACATGTGCATGTGTGTGTATTTGTCAAAGGTGCAACAGTGATGCTACATGGATGCATGTGACAGCGGTATGTGGAAGCCTGATTGGCAGATGTGACATGGATGCCCGTCTGAACAGTGCGACACTTGGCAGAGGTGTAGACATGCATGCAAGTGTGGTGGTGTGTGTACATGTGTGTTGCACTTCCTGTGTTGCATGTGATGTATGGCTCCCCTTTGGCTGCTGATGCTGTTGTATGTGTAGGGATGGTGGTGGCAGTTGCGATATGGCTGTGGTATGGCTCATGTGTGCCAGTTGCAATGACATGTGTGTTGGGGATTGTGATGACATGTCTGAGGTTTGCCAATGCCACTCATGTGCAACTGTCATGCGTGTATGTGTCCATTGTACAGTGCCCTGATGCCTGTGTTTTGTTTCTCCCTGTCTGCAGCGTCAACTGATGAAGAGGGCGGAGAAGGTGCTGTGGAGCACAGCGGCGGGGATCCGACCGCCAGCCGGAGACGCAAGGCCCGGCTCCCCTCCCGTGTTGTCATCTCGTCGGGGAGTGAGGAGTCCGGTGCCGCGTCCCAGGCCGCAGCTGCCGGGGGGAGGTCCAAGAGGCGGAGGTTGCAGTTGGACTCCTCGGCAGCAGAAGGGGCAGCTGGGACCCCACAGGGCCCAACAGGGGAAGATGGCACAGAGTCATCCAGGTTGGTGGGGGGTTTGGTGGAGGAGGGGGCCGCGCAAGCACCAGAGACGGGGTCTGGAGGTGGGGATCCCACTGGTGCTAGTGGTGCAGTCCAGGACCAGGGACAGGAGGCAGCACAGGCGGCCGCGGAGGTGCCTGTGTGCAATCCTGTCCCCGATCCTGTCCCTGCATCATCTTGCACCAGCAGGGATGCCTACGTCCAGACCTGTTTTCAGGCAGGGGATGAGCTGACGTCAACTGGCCTTCCTCTGCCTGCGGACGTGGCTATCCAGGTCCGGGTTGAGCCTGTCCTGGCTGGTGTGGCGTTGTGTCAACGGGCCATGCGAGGTGACCTGCAGTCTTTTCATGGAGAGACTGCACGTCATCTCGAATGGCTCGTTGACCACGTCAGCCTGCTGGGACAGGTCACCCAGACCGGATTCCTCCGTCTGATGGGGCTTGTTCCGACCCCCTCCTCAACTGGACCCCCTACGCGCCAGTCGTCCTCTGTGCCATCTTCCCACCCATCAGTCACCTGGGTGCCCTGTGGAGCTGCCTCTGACAGTGCGGCCAGGCTGGTGGAGGAGGCATCCCTGCCACAGTCGGGAGTCGGACGTCCAGCAGGGGTGGCCACATCAACAACTGCACCCCAGCCGGCGGAGGATGTGCAGGCAGCAGGAGGCAGTGCACGGGCAGAGGCAGAGCAGCAGCAGCAGCAAGATGGTGGGAGCCATGAAGGCTCGGGGCCTTCGACATCGGAGGGGCAGGCAACGGCCGGAGGGCAGGAGGACCCAGGACAGAGAGTGTCTTCCGTGTGGCAGCGGTTGTGCCACGCCATAGGTGCGGAGCGGCGGCGGGCGGAAGAGGCGCGGCTCACAATGGTCAGGGCGGAGAACTCCATGCGGAGGGCCCTGAGGCGGGCCGAGTGCCTCGAGGCAATCCGCAGGGGGTTGGAGGAGGACACGGCGTCGTCCCTGCGGACCCTCGGGGCCATGGAACTGGACCGCCTCCGGGACATCGAACAGGAGTTCGATGATGCCCTGGCCCGGAACACCACAGAGTGAGCCGCTGGACTTGCCCGCCGCCTTTGTATATAGTTCTTTAGTTTTAGGTTTCCTTTGTTTTTTCTTATGATTTGGAGTCGACGGACACTGCTCCACTTTTTGTATATAGTTGATATTTAGGTAGGTTTTTTTAGGAGGTTTCCTTAGTTCTGTTGTGATGATGGACCCTTTTTATTTTTGTACATAGTTCTTTGTTGCACGGAGAGTTTTGGCATTTCACTTTGGACAAAATTTTTTGGATTAGATTTTCTAGTTTTGTGTTTTTATGCGGACATGCAGCTTCTTTTTTCACATTTACATTGTAGTTAGTTTTCTTTCTTTAGCATTCGTATTTTTTTCTAATACATTTTTTTTTACATTGTTCACTGTGTGGTTTCATCTCATTGGTTTCATGCATGTCATGTTGTGTGTTTTCCCATTCAATTGGAAAATATGTGTGTGACGGACATGGGTTCATTTGCTTCATGAACATTGGGGGTGTAACATGTGATTTCCATTTCCATGTGGGTGAATGGGTTACTTGGTAGGGCTTTTTGGCTGTGGAGGCTGACCATTACGCACATTGTGAGGACCTGGTGGGGGCTGCACATGGTGGCAGGGGGGTGGGGGTGGTGGGAGACATGAGTGGGGGCCTGGTGGAGGGTGCCCCTGCACTGCTGGGGGGTGGGGGTGGTGGGAGACATGAGTGGGGCCCTGGTGGAGGGTGCCCCTGCACTGCTGGGGGGTGGGGGTGGTGGGAGACATGAGTGGGGCCCTGGTGGAGGGTGACCCTGGTGGCTGGGGGGTGGGGGTGGTGGGAGACATGAGTTGGACATGGGTGGGGGCCTGCTGGCAGGTGCCCCACAGTGCTGGGGGGTGGGGGTGGTGGGAGACATGAGTGGGGGCCTGGTGGAGGGTGACCCTGGTGGCTGGGGGGTGGGGGTGGTGGGAGACATGAGTTGGACATGGGTGGGGGCCTGCTGGCAGGTGCCCCACAGTGCTGGGGGGTGGGGGTGGTGGGAGACATGAGTGGGGCCCTGGTGGAGGGTGACCCTGGTGGCTGGGGGGTGGGGGTGGTGGGAGACATGAGTTGGACATGGGTGGGGGCCTACTGGCAGGTGCCCCACAGTGCTGGGTGGTGGGGGTGGTGGGAGACATGAGTTGGACATGGGTGGGGGCCTGCTGGCAGGTGCCCCACAGTGCTGGGGGGTGGGGGTGGTGGGAGACATGAGTGGGGGCCTGGTGGAGGCTGTCCCTGCACTGCTGGGGGGTGGGGGTGGTAGGAGACATGAGTGGGGGCCTGGTGGAGGCTGCCCCTGCACTGCTGGGGGGTGGGGGTGGTGGGAGACATGAGTGGGGGCCTGGTGGAGGGTGACCCTGGGGGGTGGGGGGTGGGGGTGGTGGGAGACATGAGTTGGACATGGGTGGGGGCCTACTGGCAGGTGCCCCACAGTGCTGGGGGGTGGGGGTGGTGGGAGACATGAGTTGGACATGGGTGGGGGCCTGCTGGCAGGTGCCCCACAGTGCTGGGGGGTGGGGGTGGTGGGAGACATGAGTGGGGGCCTGGTGGAGGCTGCCCCTGCACTGCTGGGGGGTGGGGGTGGTGGGAGACATGAGTGGGGGCCTGGTGGAGGGTGCCCCTGGTGGCGGGGGGGTGGGGGTGATAGGGGACATGAGTGGGGGCCTGGTGGAGGGTGACCCTGGTGGCTGGGGGGTGGGGGTGGTGGGAGACATGAGTTGGACATGGGTGGGGGCCTGCTGGCAGGTGCCCCACAGTGCTGGGGGGTGGGGGTGGTGGGAGACATGAGTGGGGCCCTGGTGGAGGGTGACCCTGGTGGCTGGGGGGTGGGGGTGGTGGGAGACATGAGTTGGACATGGGTGGGGGCCTACTGGCAGGTGCCCCACAGTGCTGGGGGGTGGGGGTGGTGGGAGACATGAGTTGGACATGGGTGGGGGCCTGCTGGCAGGTGCCCCACAGTGCTGGGGGGTGGGGGTGGTGGGAGACATGAGTGGGGGCCTGGTGGAGGCTGCCCCTGCACTGCTGGGGGGTGGGGGTGGTGGGAGACATGAGTGGGGGCCTGGTGGAGGCTGCCCCTGCACTGCTGGGGGGTGGGGGTGGTGGGAGACATGAGTGGGGGCCTGGTGGAGGGTGACCCTGGTGGCTGGGGGGTGGGGGTGGTGGGAGACATGAGTTGGACATGGGTGGGGGCCTACTGGCAGGTGCCCCACAGTGCTGGGGGGTGGGGGTGGTGGGAGACATGAGTTGGACATGGGTGGGGGCCTGCTGGCAGGTGCCCCACAGTGCTGGGGGGTGGGGGTGGTGGGAGACATGAGTGGGGGCCTGGTGGAGGCTGCCCCTGCACTGCTGGGGGGTGGGGGTGGTGGGAGACATGAGTGGGGGCCTGGTGGAGGGTGCCCCTGGTGGCGGGGGGGTGGGGGTGATAGGGGACATGAGTGGGGGCCTGGTGGAGGGTGACCCTGGTGGCTGGGGGGTGGGGGTGGTGGGAGACATGAGTTGGACATGGGTGGGGGCCTGCTGGCAGGTGCCCCACAGTGCTGGGGGGTGGGGGTGGTGGGAGACATGAGTGGGGCCCTGGTGGAGGGTGACCCTGGTGGCTGGGGGGTGGGGGTGGTGGGAGACATGAGTTGGACATGGGTGGGGGCCTACTGGCAGGTGCCCCACAGTGCTGGGGGGTGGGGGTGGTGGGAGACATGAGTTGGACATGGGTGGGGGCCTGCTGGCAGGTGCCCCACAGTGCTGGGGGGTGGGGGTGGTGGGAGACATGAGTGGGGGCCTGGTGGAGGCTGCCCCTGCACTGCTGGGGGGTGGGGGTGGTGGGAGACATGAGTGGGGGCCTGGTGGAGGCTGCCCCTGCACTGCTGGGGGGTGGGGGTGGTGGGAGACATGAGTGGGGGCCTGGTGGAGGGTGCCCCTGCACTGCTGGGGGGTGGGGGTGGTGGGAGACATGAGTGGGGGCCTGGTGGAGGGTGCCCCTGCACTGCTGGGGGGTGGGGGTGGTGGGAGACATGAGTGGGGGCCTGGTGGAGGGTGACCCTGGTGGCTGGGGGGTGGGGGTGGTGGGAGACATGAGTGGGGGCCTGGTGGAGGCTGCCCCTGCACTGCTGGGGGGTGGGGGTGGTGGGAGACATGAGTGGGGGCCTGGTGGAGGCTGCCCCTGCACTGCTGGGGGGTGGGGGTGGTGGGAGACATGAGTGGGGGCCTGGTGGAGGGTGCCCCTGCACTGCTGGGGGGTGGGGGTGGTGGGAGACATGAGTGGGGGCCTGGTGGAGGGTGACCCTGGTGGCTGGGGGGTGGGGGTGGTGGGAGACATGAGTGGGGGCCTGGTGGAGGGTGCCCCTGCACTGCTGGGGGGTGGGGGTGCAGGGGGACATGAGCAGGTGTGCAGGGTAGTCCCCTGTTTTGTGGGCTGCCTGCAGGGGCTGTGGAGGGTGTACAGGGAACACCTGTGAGGACCCACCCAGCCTGATTGCGTGTGATAATTCCCGCACACCCCTGTAATACACGTACCAAGCCAAATCGCGTGTGATAATTCCCACGCACCCCTGTAATACACGTACCTGGCCAAATCGCATGTGAAACTTCCCGCGTACCCCTGTAATACACGTACCCTGGCCAATCGCGTGTTGAACTTCCCGCGTACCCCTGTAATACACGTACCCTGGCCAATCGCGTGTTAAACTTCCCGCGTACCCCTGTAATACACGTACCCTGGCTAATCGCGTGTATAATTTCACGCGTACCCCTGTAATACACGTACCCTGGCCAATCGCGTGTTAAACTTCCCGCGTACCCCTGTAATACACGTACCCTGGCCAATCGCGTGTTAAACTTCCCGCGTACCCCTGTAATACACGTACCCTGGCTAATCGCGTGTTAAACTTCCCGCGTACCCCTGTAATACACTTACCCTGGCTAATCGCGTGTTAAACTTCCCGCATACCCCTGTAATACACGTACCCTGGCCAATCGCATGTTAAACTTCCCGCGTACCCCTGTAATACACGTACCCTGGCTAATCGCGTGTATGACTTCACGTGTACCCCTGTAATACACTTACACTGGCTAATCGCGTGTTAAACTTCCCGCGTACCCCTGTAATACACGTACCCTGGCCAATCGCGTGTTAAACTTCCCGCGTACCCCTGTAATACACGTACCCTGGCTAATCGCGTGTATGACTTCACGTGTACCCCTGTAATACACTTACCCTGGCTAATCGCGTGTTAAACTTCCCGCGTACCCCTGTAATACACGTACCCTGGCCAATCGCGTGTTAAACTTCCCGCGTACCCCTGTAATACACGTACCCTGGCCAATCGCGTGTTAAACTTCCCGCGTACCCCTGTAATACACGTACCGTGGCTAATCGCGTGTATGACTTCACGTGTACCCCTGTAATACACTTACCCTGGCTAATCGCGTGTATGACTTCACGTGTACCCCTGATATGCACGTTACCCGCTTTGCATTCCTTGTTTGGCTGCCCTGTAAACTGGTCCAGGGTTAGCGCAGCCCTTTGCGATGATTTAGCGATTTTGCTGGCTTTTCCTTGCGCGAGGGCGTTCTTGGGGGCGTTACTGGCGCTGCTGCAGGGTCGCTGCGATACTCTGCGCCACGGCTGGTTTGGGAGCATGAAATCCATGAATACGCTGTGCGCGGAAATCGGTTTTATCGCACGTGCCTGGCGCAGTCAATCGCACGCGGACACTCTGCGCCAGCCGATTGCGACACTTTTCTGCGAAATTCTATGAATTACCCTGCAAGTATTTCTGATAGGCAAGCATTTCTGAGGCTTGTCATAATTGCTACTGGTGGGAGTATGGTATGGTCTGGTTTTTAATATAACACATCAATTTTACTTTAAACGGTGCTAGGCCAGCTCATTGGTTCGCCCCACTTGTTCAAGAATAACAAAGAATTGATAATTATAGAAGCTTTATTCTTTTGAAAGTAAAAATGTAACCACCATTTGCCACCCTGCATATTGATTCCCTTTTAGTTTGGTTTAGGCAACGGGTATACATTTAATTGACCTGATGTGACAGAATTCAATTGCAAGATAGCGCTAGCATGTTTATTTTGTTTACATTTTGAATGCAAAATGATTCTGGTTTTCCCGCATAAAGTGAGCTCTGCTATAAAGGCCCCGCCTCCCAAAGCTCCAGGCGAAACAGGTACAGTGCACACATGTGTACTTTTGATGGATTATGTCTACTAGCCCACCAGTAGCTGCAACGTGGGTTGGCAACATTGCAGATACAGAGTGGAGTATGTGTTTTCCTGAAAAAGCCTGCTGGAATCCTATTCATTCCAACTGTCATGGGCTGCCTCAAACAGTTGACCACATCAGTCAAACTATATATAACTGTGTATCCAGGAGCAGACTGGCAAGGGGCGCAAAGGGACAATTGCCCACCAGACTGGCAGCGCTGTTACTCCATGGACCAGAGCTCCAAAATGTAAAAAAAATAATCATTTAAAAAGATGAAATCCTTCAGAATCTTGTCTGCCACAACGAAACCGAGTGCTGCAAAGCCTGCTCAGATTCTTTGGAAATAGGTTGATGCATTCGTGTTGGCAATGTTGTATACGTGCCAGGATGGCCACACACCTTGGCCTCTACAGTGAGAGAGGGAGAGGGGTCTAAGATGCAGGTGCATGTTCATACCACTAGTGGAAATGTATGTATTTATACAACAGATTCTGTGACCCTGGATGGTAAGGTTGCCACCACTGCGCCACTGCATCCCATGCACCTTTGGTCAGTTACAATCCACAACAGTTTATCACGCCTCATGCTTGCCAAGGAAGTAAGAGTCCATGTCTTATTGGAGTGTTTTTGCTTCCTTGTGCATGCTTCCTCTAGCTTCTATGTGAATTTCTTGATGGATGAATTGCTTGGATGTTACTTTTATAGTGGTTATAGAAATGGCTGTTGGACTGTTTATGGTACTTATGTTTGGATACATTTGTGAAACACATATAGAAAGATTTAACATCCACATATGGATTAATCAATATTTTTTCTTACAGATTCCCTGTCCTAAGCATCACAGACACTTCCTCCCGGACTCTGGTTTGGGACCCAAGGTGCCGCCCACGGTGTCACCTTAGGTGTTCTGTGCAGCATCAGTGATGATACATTTTGTTAATAATGTTTTGTATGTACTTTGTTTGATAAGATGAGGCATGACACTTCCAGCCAGCAGACCGACTGTTGACATTTTGTTTGGACCAGTATTATTATATTTTGTTTGTAGGCCTTTCATGTCAATCTGCTTATGTCTTCTCTGTATCTCTGTATACTCCTTTCTTCCTTGAATTGCTATCTTTCTCATATTTCCTGCCTTACATTTTTTGTTATGTTTTGACACTTGACACCGCAACGCACATGTATCGCACATGAAGGCTGCGGCTTCAACTAGCCTTCAGGTACTTGTTTTCAATATGTTACCACGGTGCGCGTGCATCTCACATGCACGCCGTGGCTCTAACTTGCCTTCCTTGAACGTTGCTTGGCAACATAGTCAACAAGGGAGCCTCCCAGCTCGCATCACGCATTCCGTGCCGCGAGGCGAGGACATAAATAGTTCCGTTGCCTAGCAACAGCTCGAAACTGAAGCTCCTGATTATTCACTCGCTCCCAGCTTGGGTCGGCCGCTGCTTGCAAGCGCTCGTCACGCTGACTATTTGGTACGTGTTTTAGGCATCTTTTCTGATTAACTGACTTATAGCATTTGAACATTTCTTGATAGATGTATTTCTGCTCACAGACGTTTTCACGCCAGGAGTACAACGCCAAACTAGGTGGTTAATTGGACTTCAGCTGCCATACCCTACACAGGATTTTTCCTGTTTTATGAATATGTCACTTAAACATGCAGGTAACCTTCCTCTTACCCCACTGATCTTTTTTCTTTTATTATTCTTTTTTCTTTTATTATTCTTTTTACTCCACTAATTGGCTTGTTATTCTTTTTATTTTTTCCATTATTCTGTTTCTCCTTATCATTCCTTCACAACTATGACTACAACAATGGGTATGTGTTATGCTTTCTACTATGTTTGTGATATATTTATTTGTCTACTTCACATTTCTGTACACATTTGTTATATTGTCTCTATGCAGTAATTGACTCGCCCTGATGAAGGAGATTGTTTTCTCCGAAATGCATTGGCATGTTAAGTCAACTTATTTTGGATGCTGTGACATATTTGCTTCCTCGCTAAGGAGTTATTAGTGACTGTCAACTTTTGATATAAATCATTTATTTTTCAACTATGGACAGCGTCATTTGTGATAATTTACCACAATTTAATTTGAATATTGAATAGAGAATTATCTACTACATTAGTGTTTTACTAAGTACTTTTGAAATCCTTCATCCCAATTGGGACCAAAAAGGAGAGCGACTGTGTGGCTCAGTTTGTTGCTTGGCCTTTTGCTTTGTATGTTTTTGGAGTCCGTGTGTCTCCAGACTCTTCGCAGTCTGCTCCCATGAAGTTTGTTTTTGAAAATTGAACTGATTCAACGTTCTTTAATTTTTTGTTCAAACATTTTCAGCCAAATTTAAATTTTGAGGTGCCCACTCAGTTTTTACTTTGCTCTGGATACATTTGTGAAACACATATAGAAAGATTTAACATTCACGTATGGATTACTAGAAGACTACAGATTAAGCAGATCATTCAGAGCGGGGCAGACATTTTTAATCCCCCTTAATCCCCTGAAGAAAGTTACCCAGATTTTTGTAATACTGGCTCTGAGCATGGTATTTCTGGAAATCCACCCTATTCAAACTTGTTTGCCTGCCATTTCCAGCATCAATGTGAATGGAGAAACTGATTATGTACAGTATTTTATTTTGAAATCTAAATTTCAATCTTTTTTTCATTGTTTAAAGTGCATTTTTATCTCAAGAACAGCACATCACTGTACATAGTGTGGGCAGCCAGCAGTTGGGTTGGCATCTTTTAACAGTAGCACAGTACTGTGACGTCTGTGCACTGGTATATGTGTCCGTTGGAATGAGTTCTTGGTCAGGTGTTGTTGAAAGAGTCATGTGTGATGAATCAATTTCTGGGACACTGTGGTCCAGGGATGAATATCAGTTTCTAAACCATCAATCAGCCCCGCACCTCTAGTACACCAAAAGGAATCTGAACATATTGGAAACAGAAGCAAATTATACACCTCCTTGTACAATTTGGGTAATGTGGACGGAACAGCATGCTTATCTCTGAAAGGTCGTAGATCATTGGTTAGTTACAACACAGCAAAAACACAATTATTACCCAATGATAAAACGGGCTGTCCAGTCAAGGATGTATAAAAATATCTACTTTATTATTATCATCACAACAGACAGTTCTAGCACACTACAAAATACAACCCAACCTATTAAGGAATGCAGAGGACAGACAGTTTCAAAGAAGGCATAAGTCAGGAGGGTAGTCGCTATAATAAATAATTGCGGCAGTTCAAGGATATTTTGTTTCAACACCAAGGGAGGAATGGGTCATAAAATAGCACTAGGGACCTTCGGTGAAAGACCAGGGGGCAGAACCACAATGTCACTGGTGCTGCATTAGTTCTTGGTGCTCGACAGGGTCGAGTCGGTTTCAGGGCACTTTGCAGCTTCTGCAACAGAGTTCAAGATGGGAGACAGCTGTGCGTCTTAGGAAGCAGACAGTTTGGCGAGGGAAGCTGGATGGATGGCTGCAGGCTGGCCTACATGGCGGCTCTGGTTCAGGAATCATTGTCTAAGTGCTGGTCGGTAGTTCTAAAGCACTGGTCGAGGCATCTTGGATGGCTTTGGTGACTGTGGCATAACAACAGTCAGCGGTGCAGTCAGTTGCAGCTCGAGGGGCTTGACTGGCTCAAAAATGTTCTTTTAGGCGAATGTTGATAGATGCTTGTCGATCCACTCCTCCTAGATTCTTCACTGGGCTAGTGTTGTCTTTTAAGGTGGATGGCCCAAACCTGGGAGGAGTGTTGCAGGAAGTTGCCTTGTCCTTGGTTTGGTTCAGAGACTCTCTGGCACTTCCCACCTAGAAAGCTTGCTGCAGAGCCTAGCAGGGCATGGAGTGTGCTGGCTGGGTATCAGTTCTGGAGCTGATGGATTCGGTATCTCCCTCTGTTCCCTGTAATATGTTTAGGGGAGGGATCTTGCTTCCCTCTTGGAGGTCCTGGCCTTCCTTCATTGGCAGAAGATGTAAGGCAGACTGTACCTTCTGATGAAGCCTTCAGATGATATGCCAAAAGAGGGGCTCAGCTCTCTTTTAAAGCCAAATAGACCACAGGGATTGTTGTAGGCTAAGCCTACCTTAAGGAACCAAACCTGGGTTGCCATCAACAATCTCCTGTATGCATGAGGTCAACAACAGAGTGCTTTGCAACTGAAAAGGTAAAGGGGTGAAAACATTTAATACCCATATTCCTGTCGGTTGTGGATTAAAGGGACCCTCTGCTTAATGGAGCTCTCTGTGGTTTCTGATTAAAGTGGCAGGTCTTCCTTGAAGCTGTGGTGAGACCAGACTTTCTGGTTCCATCAATCCACATACTCATACCTTCTGAATAGGGTCTCCCTGCGGCGATGACTATTGAAAACACGCAGTCCCAGACATGGTATTTCACTGTCAATTGATACTCAGGGCGAGGGCTGGCATCAGCTTGGCACAGTGCATATGAAAGGGTGCTGGGGTTTCCTGCCTCCTTTATTAGCCTCTGCAGCCAGGCCCCATATGGGCCTGTTTAAATTAAACTCTGATTATTATGCAAATGCTGCCACCAGCTAAAAGGTGCAATAAAAGAACAGGACAGATCCATGGAGCCTTGGTTAGTAAATTAGGCTGGCCCCTCCCCCTTCTGAGATGACATGGTGTACTCATGGTTGTCAAATCCAAACTAAATATGACGGGGGGAGTCTGTGCCTGTAGGCTGGGTCCACCCAGGGTACACAGGTCTATGGATATATCATGCAGTGAGCATAGGAAAATGTGTGTGGATTAGCCCCATACATTTTCCAGAGGTTGATCTACCATCATTCAATTTCATTTAAGATTTGAAAAGAAAACAAACGAGCGCACACCCACCATGCCGATGGTCGAATTCCTCACATGCCCTGCCCGCCTTTCCCCCCGGTCTCAACATGTGAAAAACCACACTACTGAGGATATGGTTCACCATCAAGGTGAAAGTACCAGCTGAGGCCATCTGCATTTCCATGCTGGGAGCCTGGCTTGTGCTGGATGCCCATATCCTGAGCGTGCATGGCCCAATGCAAAAGCATAGGGTTCTACCCTTGCATGGCAATTAACCATGGAAGAAGCCAGTGGTCAGTCTGGTTCATAAAGTGGGACCCAAAGATGTAGGGGTTCAGTTTCTTTATGGCCCACGTGACCACATAAGCCTCTTTTTTCAAGTATGGCCCAGTCCCATTCCTTTTTTCACCTGCTAATATAGGTGACAGGTTGCTCTACCCCTTGACAGTTCTGCTGAGCTAACAGTGCTCCAATCCCAAAATCACAGGCGTCTGTCTGAAAAATGAACTCCTGACCCTTTCAAAAGGCAGCCCTGCACAATCCAGCTTTTAAATCCTGAAAGGAGGTTTGACAGGCAGTGGTCCAAGTTACATTCCCCTGCATTTTCTTGGAAGTTACATCATTCAGCGGCATGGCAATGGTCCCATATCACTTGATGACTGACCAGTAGTACCTGGTGAGACCTAGGAAGGGCCTCACATGTGTCTGTGTGGTGGGGATGTCCCAATCCTTCACAGCCTGTACCTTTGTTTGAGAGGTTGTTTCTTACCCCCACCGACCAGGTGGCCTAGGAAAGTCAATGTGCCCTGCGCTATCTGGTACTTCATGATTGTCATAGTCAGACCTGCCTTTTGCAGCACCTGAAGCACTTGTTTCAGGTGGGATAAGTGATCCTCCCAGGTGTGGCTGAACCCAGCAATGTCGTCTAAAAAGGCAACACTGACGTTTTCCAGCGCAGACAAAACCTGGTTAACAACCCGCTGAAAAGCGACAGGGGCATTCTTCAATCCAGAGGACATCAAAGTGAACTGATAATGTACTTCTGGGGGTGAGAATGCTGACCTCTCTCTCTCTCCATCTGTCAAGCCGACCTGCCAGTACCCTGCCGTGAGGTCAACGGTACTCTTGTACTTGGTAGTGTCGAGCTTGTCAATGAGCTCATCTGCCTGAGGAATGGGGTGAGCATCTGTCTTTGTGACAGAATTGAGCCCCCTGTAGTCCACACAAAAGCAAACTTCAGTTTCCCATCACTGGTTTTATTAGGGACCAGTACCACTGGGCTAGCCCAGGGACTGTGGGATGGCTCTATCACTCCTAGAGACATCTTGAAAACGTCCTCCTTGATGGTGTCCCTAACCATATCAGACATCTGGCGAATCCTACTCATCACCGGCCTACCGTCTTCAGTGTCCACAGCATGGTGCACCAATCTGCGTGACCTGGAGTCAGCGGAAACAGCCCAACAAACTGTCCCAGTAATCAGTGACAGTCTGTCCGTTGCTGTTCTGCCAAGTCCGTTGCAAGGTTGACATCTTTAACTGACCCATCTGTGGCTTCATTGTGCAGGAGGTCTGGGAGTAAATCGGTCTCCTCTTCAGTCTCTCCCTCAGTCACTAATGTTATGACCAAGTCATGCTGGCTATAATGGGGATTTAGCTGGTTGACGTGGAAGACCCTGCACATCTGTTTAGGTCCTTTCACGTCAATGAGATAATTCAACTCACTGACTTTTTCCAGCACACAGTAAGGCCCAGTCCACTTGTTGTGAAGGCCACTGGGTTTAAAAGGCTCCATAATCCACACCCACTGGCCTGGAAAATAGACTGTCGCTGTGGCCTTCTGGTAGAGCCAGTGCTTCAACTGTTCTTGACTGATCTTTAGGTTTTTGCCATTCTAGACGGAAGGCCAAGTGCATAGTCCACTGCATCTCGTGTTGGGGATGAGGGATTGCCCTCCCATCCCTCACTCAGTAGACTGAGGGACCTTGTACAGGTTGTCCAAACAGAAGCTCAAAGGGACTAAACCCACTCTGTTCTGTGGCACCTCCCTGTAGGCGAACAGAAGGCATGGCAGGAGAATATCCCATTTTCTCTTGAGGTGCTCTTCCAAGTCACCTATCAAGCCTTTTAGGGTCTTGTTGAACTGCTCAATAAGCCCATTTGTTTGTGGATGGAAGGATGTAGAGAAGGGGTAGGTGACTCCACACTCTTTACACATAGCCTTCATATACGCCGATATGAAGTTTGATCCCCTGTCAGAAATGACCTCCTTGGGGAATCCAACATGGGAGAACATCCCAGTGAGAGCCTTTGCAACCACATGGGCTCTGATGCTCCCCAATGCTCCCCAGAAGGACAGCCTCAGGGTACCATGTGGCGTGGTCTACCACCACCAAGATGTATTTGTTCCCTGAGCTGTTTTGCGGATCTAAGTACCAACAATACCCATGCCTTTTCTCTCAAAAGGCTGCCCAACCAAGTGTAGTGGAATTAAGGGGGCCTTTGTGGCACCATCTGACTGGCCAGAAGCTAGACAAGGCAGGCCAGACCGGACACATTCCTTAACCTTTATGCCAAACTGCTGCTAGTAAAAGTGTGCAGCCAACTGGTCCGATGTCTTAGTCACTGCCAAGTGCCTGCTAAAGGAATTTGGTTAGCCAAATTCAAAGGTACTTTTTGTGGCATTGTGGATTCAGAAACTTCTGGTGCCCTCACCCTGAGAGTCTTTTGGCTCATTGTACCAGAGTTTTCCTCCCAGTAATCTATAAACAGTAGAGGGGCCTAACCCTTAGCCTGCTCTTCTGCCTGCTTTCCACAAGTCTGCCAGAATGGGACACTGTTTCTGGGCTCTGAAGCAGTCAGTCTGATCTGGGACCCAAGCAGATGCAAACTCATCCAGCTTGGGCAGGCCCTTTAGATCTGCGCCCACCCGGTCGCCCACCTCCTACACTACACCAGGCAACTCTGAGGTCACTAAGTTTAGTGGTACCAAAGTAGGGTCATCAGTGGAGACTGGCCCCTCTACCACATGCTCAATTAATTGTTCACAACCCGAGGTCACTAAGTTTAGTGGTACCAAAGTAGGGTCATCAGTGGAGACTGGCCCCTCTACCACATGCTCAATTAATTGTTCACAACCCTTACCTTAAAAGTAAAATGCTTGTAAATGTACATTTATATAAAGATTCGGAAAGCTTCAGGGTATGGATGTGACAATATAATGGCATCACTATGCCAATAATGATGACATTGGTGAGTCCATTGAGGTCTAAAGAAAGTGCAGAGATAATGTTTCCTTAAGCCATGCAGAATTTTAGTGGGTTTTCAGGTTATAGGACGGTTCTAAATATGCCCGGCTTACAATGCACAGACGTCATAAGGGCGTTATATATATGATGCCTATCAGAAAAGAGGCCGGCTGAATCCTAATTTCAAAAAACAACCATCAAACCAGCAGTTATCTAAAAAGAGCATGCCGCTTGATTACAAGAAAAGTAATGAACAAAAATATTTTTATATGCACGTAGTATACTTTGATACTTATACGTGTTTCCCTTTTAGGATCTAAACAGTATGCACAATTTTTTAATAGCATTTAAAGGACAACCGGAAACGTGCACAGGCACGCAGTGAAAAGAAATGCGTTTTCATGTATTCTTCCATATCATTTCATGAAACATGATTTGCAAACTGCCATCAGCTCTTGGCATGCAGCAAGCCTGAATTGACTGCTTTCTATCACGAATTAATATTAGCCAGAGCTTGTCCTTTACTAAATATTTATTTTAGGAATACATACTGCCTCTGCTTTCATGTAGGTTAAGCTGTAATCTCTGGCTTGTCAGCATCAGGATATAGCAGGGGATAAATCATGCCCCCTGGAACTGATAGATGTCAGAGCCGCTGTGTACAAATGGAGGGGGATGTCAGTGAACACCCCCGTGTAGGTTACACATCCCATAAACACAGGCATTCTTCCGCCATGAGGCCATTTGCTGGCCGGGTCCTCCGTTTGCGAAGGCCTAGTGCTTTTGTGCTCAATCAGGTTCGAATGATTTCAGATGTTCGCAATTAACGAACGACCGGATTAATTGGAGGAGTTTTGGAAGGAGAAGTAAATAAGTGGGTCAGAACCAAAGAGAAGCTATTAGTTGAACTGACGGACGAGCCCTAATGCGAAAAAAAGAGAAAAGTATAATTAATGTTTCACTCTGCCTTAACAAACGAAAAGCATAATTAATGCTTTAACTCTGTCTTCCAAAACAATTACTTGCTGACCTGGATTAAAAATATGAAAAACACGAGATGAAATAAGAGTGTCATACTCCAATTTTGGGTTCTCTCTCTCCTCTACCAACTCTCTCCCTCTCTCTCTCTCTCTCTCTCTCTCTCTCTCTCCTGCAGCTCTCTCTTTCTATGTGGGTGAGACTCCTATTGTAATGTACTAATTTGCGAGATCCATCCAAGCCATTACAGACAAATAGGCGACTCTAGGGGAAAAAGAGACATCTTGAGGGGAGGCAGAAGGGGAGTGGCTACTTTTCTTCCCACAAAAGCAGGTAATATAAAAGGAAAATATATACGTATTCTTACAATGTAAACTGCCTCTTTTTAATATGTTACACTGTTTATTTCTAATGATCCCTTCCACAACATATTGTTGTCATAGTATGAATGTTACTCTTGTCTTTCTGAGGAAAGTGCATAATGAAAACCGAAAAAATAAACATATACATTATTTTCTAATAGAAGGTTATCAATTCAAGCGGACAGACTGGTAATCTCCCATAGTGCTCTTCAAAGAGTTTTCTGGGATCATTAGATTGTGATGTTTGGCAAATATGCATCTGATGCATACAGCATAACTGTCTCACATATTTACACAAGATAATCATAGTAAATTAATTGTGGAATACAATTCATCTTGTAACGTTTTGCTAATCATCAGCTCCAATGCCCTTTCTTTATGGCCCCGATTTATGGAAAAGTGCGCAGAGATCCTGCAAAGCCTGGGTGCCAGGAATGACTCTGCGTGCAGAAGTTTCTCTGCGTACTCTGCATATTCATGGAATTGTTTGCTCAAAGTAACCGTATATGCAAGTTGCGGCCGGAACGACCCCGACATGCCCCCACACAAAGCAAAAACAGCCAGAAACTGCTTCCTTTGTATGCTCCCCGGGCGCAAATTCTTGCACTACTAAAACAGTGCATGGAGTCCCCTGTATCTGTTACCGGCACCCCAACAACATGTGTGGAATTTATTGTATCTCGGGCAAAACTCTGAAAATCTGCGTGCGAAGCCGCGTAAAACGGTCTTGTACCTCCCTGCACTGCAGACATGCACCCCTAAGTTAGATCGAAACCCTGGCTGCATACACGCACACCTAAATCTTACCTCTGTGCGGTGAATCCTATGTGCAAGGGTCTCTACGCCAGCCTTTGGGTGGTGGATAGAATGAGGGCTTTGCATGGCCATTTCACTGCAAAAAGGTTGTGCGGTCGGATCCATGAATGCGTATCATTCGATGCATTAGTGGGTCTGCGATGGACTGCCTGCGGCCCTTCCCTTGTACAACCCATATTTTCCCTTGTTCTTCCTCATTTTGCGAGTTCCGCCCGCTTCTCTGCCCACTGCGCAAGCTATGCCCATGCTGTGTATGGTGTCTCACGCAAGGCACTCGGCCGCTTGCAGAGACATGCCAAGCCCGCGCAAAGTCCCTGCAAAGTACAGAAAAAAGCTGCACAGTCGATTCCATGAATCGACAAACAGGATTTTGCATGCAGTTTGACATGTAAATTCCCTATTTACCACACAAATAATTCCATGAATCGGGCCCATATATTTATAAACAAAATAAAATAAAAAATGTGAATATCAAAACACAAAAAATATATACCTAAAGTGCCAGTGCAACAGTATAGTAAAATATGCAGTATGCAGAACTATTTGTCGAAGTCCATAATAGTTTGCAAATACAAGAAAGATAGTTGGCATATAGCAAACCATAAAGTGCTTTACCAGATCATGAAGTGCAGAATTATCGGATCATAAAGTGTCATTATGTGTAGTTATTAACTTTGGGGGTTGGTATTTTTAAATTAACATGATTCTCTGCATCAGAAAATTTGCATTATCGAAACAGATGCAAGACTACTAATAATGCTCTTAGAGCGTCTCAACTTCATAAGCTCTGACATGCTTTGATACTTATATAAACTATTAGAATATATAGGGGCTAATTTTTCTTCAGCAGTAAAGTAAATGGAAAATGTAAAATCCTTGCAAAATAAATGTAGTAGCTAAGCGTAGTTCGGTGGCGTGGACCCATTACATGTAGCCATAAACATAGGCCTTTCCCTGCAGTAGATTTTGGTCATTTGCATGGGGGAGTGCAAAGGAGAGTGCAAAAGGTGGAGTGAAACACATTCACAATGGATCACTATGCATCGAAAAATCAGCAGGCTACATAGGGATCCTCACATTTGCGCCTGCATGGAAATGCATACAGGCGCAAATGCTGGAGGAATTGTATGGCAGAGAGGAAGGGAGCAGCGGAAATGCAAGTTGCGTTCTGCTCCTCCTCTCCAACATACACATGAATGTAAATGAGCTGTGACATGAATGGAAGATTTAAAAGCCTTAGGGTAGGGGTTTACATTGTCCATGTATGTTACAACTCATGGAAAATGAACACCATGATGTCTTAAAAGCATTAACTCCCATGAATATATTAGTAGGGACACATGCTTTTCAAATGGATTACCAACAGACTTAATAAATAATCAATAATCCAAATAGTTGCACAAGACAGATGCATCTTCCAGGAAGACAGACGATTCCTCATCACTCTTATGAACATAGGAAGCTTAAAGATACATGATCATACATTATGTTTTTCAAATCACTACTTGTGATAATGCCAAGACTGGTCAACATCCTCCCAATCATCTGCTCTTTGACATGGTAAGTAGTAATAATTCAAATGGTTTCTGACTCACCATATACACGTTTTTTGCTTACAAGCAATTAATCACAACTTAATTTACATTTGTTATCGTAGGGTGTGTTAATGACGTTCCCCTGGATATTTATGCTCAATACATCTATGTGCCATTTGCTGTGATTGTCTGAAACATTCATAACACATCTGAAACGTTTTTTCTGACTCTAATAAATACTTCAAATGGTATGTTCCATTTGAGATTTATTTGGTGGGAACTTTCAACATGAAGAACTTCATTTGTGCTTGCCTCTTGCCTAAGTAAGCTACTTTTTATGCCATTTTCATCAACCATCATTTTCAGTTCTAGATTGATGATCTCTGTATAGCTCTGGTTTTCTGTGAAAGGGATATTCTTTAAATCGGCATTAAAGTTAAACACAAATGATTGTAATTCTCTAATTGTACCACTCCAGATAATAAACACATAATCTGTATACTGATTCCACATCACTACTTTTTCAATGTGATGTTGATATTTACTGGAGTGAAATATTTTCTCCTCCCATTTACCCATAAACAAATTTTCATATTTTGGCAATAAAAGTGTTCTCATGGCAGTGCCATAAACTTAGTGAGAATGGTCACTCATAAACAAAATCACATTATTTTTCGAGACACAAGAACAACATTTCAACAGACTGCCGATTTAGTTGACATTTTTTTTTTACTGCTTTGATGCTTAATTCATGATTAATGCATGCATACAAAGAGACAACTTCAAGGGTCAATAACAAATAGATTTCTTCCCACGATATGTATCTTGTATATAAGAGGCCAGGGTGCCGCAAAGGGGAACAGAAAATTGTCTACACATTTAAATGTATTGTCTAGGAGAGAGCCAATAGAGGCTGCTATCAGTTTACCTCTTGATCTAGGTAATTTCTTAGACAACTTTGGGAGGAAGTGGATAATGGGTTTAATGGGACAATCAACTGAAAGATATTACTTTTTATCCTGATTAATAAACCCCAAATCCCAGCAACATGATGTCACATTCTTCCTTAAAAGAATATGGTTCTGTGTCGCACAACTTGAAGCATTGCCAATCCATCAATTGTCTTTTTGACTCTTCCATATAATGTTTAGTGCTATAATGACAATATTTCCCCCCTTACCAGAGGGATTATTAACAAAAGGGGCATCATTTTGCAAGCTATGCATAGCTTCCCATTTTCCCTCAATTCTTTCCAGATCGTCAATTAACATATTTCAAATGTCTCAATATTAGCACCACTAAATATAACATGATTAAACTTAGATTTACATTTCAAACTGCTGACATCTAGTATTGCTCTGGCAATATCAAATCTGGTAAAATTCTGCATGTTCCAATCAGATGATTCACTGCTGTCATATCTACTTTCATTCAAATCAAAATCATTTTCTATGTTTCTATGTTCGTGAGAAGGGATGGCTCAGGGGAAACGCATTTGTCTTGAAAGTAAGATAAAGTAGCGCAACGCAGGTTGAAATCCAGGTCCCGTGCTTAGAACTCAATCTCTGGTATTAAGCGCATTAGAAAAAAAACAATTTTAATTATAATTACCAAATAGGTGTACCTATTATGACCAATGGTACAGTTATCTTTAATCTGATTTCTATTTACTGTTTAGCATGAAATTTAGCCAGCTGGGTCTACATAATAAAATTAAAAAGATCAATCCTCACTTTAGCATACATATATAGCCCTTGGACAAAAGGCAATCCTTTTTTCAGTACTTCAAGTTGTGCTGCTGATAAGTCTCTCTCAGAAAGAATAACTATTTGTGAATCATTACGTATTGTTTCTGTCTCCCTCTCTGTTTTCCAGAGCACCTTTGATGGGCTTGTGGAGGTAAGTCCCTCTTTTGATTTTAGTTTTCTTCCTCTATGCCCCCTCCTTGTATGCTCAGATTTCTTATTTCACCTTCTCTTGGTATTCCTCTGCCCCATACACGTATTCCCTCACTGGATGATGATTAAATCCATGTACTAGCTGTTTCATTCGTTTTAATTCCTGGTTCTTTTTCTTGTTCCTCATAATGCATAAACTCCTTCCTAAGTGACCGTCCATCCCAGGTTATTCTGGGCACCTTCTCCTCCCCTACCTCTTTCTCCACCTGCATCATCCCCCAGGGCTCCAACCTCTCCCTGTGGCTCTTTAACACCTATGTTGGTCCGCTGGCACTCCTCATTTCCACCTTTTTCCTAACTTCCAGTGTTACGCAGATGACACACAACTTTTCTTCAAACTCCATGCTTACCTCTTCCATCATCCCGGAATGCCTATCTGCCATCCAGACTTGGTGCACTGCCAACAATCACTGCCCTCAACGCCATCAAGACTGGGATCCTTCCTATTGGGACCCCTTCTCCCTCTTTCTTCCAATCAATCTGGCCATCCTCTATGGGCTCTCCCCCTTCTCTTTTATCTGAAGCCAGAACCTTTGGAGTCATCTTTGTATCCTCTCTCTCCTTCTTCCCTCACATTCAGGATATTGCCAAGAAGTCCGACTTTCAACTATTCCTTCTGTGGGGTGCAAATTCAGCCCCAGCATGACAGAAACTGAGAATTCATGCCAGGCCCCTATTGTGAGAATGAAGCTGGCTGAATTTGAGACCCATTGGAATATGCAAGCCAGTTCAAAACATTGTTTTCCAACATAAGTTCTAGTTAATGAACAAAAATGGGCCTCTTTCAACTTTATCAAAATGGACAAGCATATGTGTGTGAACACTGAAAACTGCTGTATGTGCCCAATAGATTGCAAAAACCAGTCATGGCTGAAAATGCTATTTTTGTAATATATGAACAGCTACAATTTCACTAAAAGAGACATGCAAGCAGCATGTTACCTTGGCTTCAATGCAGCACCTGACTGTGATCCAGAAATCTAAAGTGAAGTCAAGCATCTTGCATTTGTCCCAAATAAAGACACTTACTTTTCAACATTTAAAATATTTAAAAGCAGAGGCCTACTTGGTTTAAACTTGAACACTGCTTTCCCATGGTAAACCTTGGCATATGTGTGAATAATACTGAACGTGAGATTCATATCTCTTTAAACATTGTATTAAAGAAATACTTTATTTATGGACAACAAGCCCAGATGTGATACAAAATATCATGTGTGCCACTCATGGATCTTCAAACAGACATCATTGATAAGGAGATGTTCAAGTCATGTGATTTGGGAGAAATTAAACTGTTTGGATTTTCTGAAATGTGAAATTGAGGCTTCTATATTAATGTCTTGAAATAGAAATAACATATTACACATTGTCCTTAATAACAGGAGAACCTTGTGTCACAATGAGCTCATTCAGGACACATATTAAAGATCATAAAAAGCCTGCCAGTTCGATCTACATATATAAGATATACCATGCAAGTACATTGAGTTAGAGGTGAACATTGGTTTGCAGCACTCCTAAAAATCAGAAAAGATCCCAAACTTGGGGAACTGATAGACATAAACATTTGTGCAGGTTTTGTGAAATTCTTTATTGTTAACTCGTTCAGCTCAGGAGTAAGCAGGACAAATTAAAGCTCCTCCCAGGAACATTGTGCCAAAATAAAATTAGTATTCTCCAATTTGTCATAAATTGTAGAATTCAAAAATATATATGTTTATGCAGTGATCTTAAAAGTGGAGGTAGTTGACATGCAGTGAGATTTTGAGGAAACCAAAACATTTTTAAAACATGTCATTTTTAAATGACACATTTTCCCCTCCCCAATATCCATAAAAAATACCTCTAAACTCTCTGCCCTATATGCCGGCAGTGGGAGGACTTGTGGGAGCGGGAGTACAAGAGATGTCTAATCCGTAGCATGGGAATATTCATAATATGTAAGTGTCATCAGCACTGTCTAATATCAGTTTTGATGACAGATGGGGCAAGGGAGACAATGAGAGCTGCCAAAACCATTGAGGCACCACCATTTTAGGGGAACAAAGCTAAACCAAAGCCTACCGAGAAGGAGATAGAAAAAGAGAACATGATACACTTGGTGGGAACTTTTGCTTAGAAACCTGTGAGCCGTATCTGAGAGAGGCCGGTGACTGGAGAGACCTTGCTGAGAATATAGGCCTGAGGTGAGAGCTGCCTACCAAAAGAGGGTCCTAAAATCTGGCTGGCCTCCTAAACTGAAAAAAGAGACCTCCTATATAAGTAGATGTATCCCCAAAGCTATCCATTGTGTTGGCAACTTCCTGCCTTAATCCTTTCCATTTAACTGTGTGTGAGGGGTGAAATTGTGTAAACCATTAACAGATTTAATTTAAGTTAATTCAATTAATTCCCACATAGAAAAGATCATGGGATGATTTTTGTTACAATTCAAAATTTACAAATGTCATGCCCTTTGTGTTACAGCCATTATAATCAATCAAGTAATTGGGTGACCCTATTTTCCTGTAACCTCTGACTTCCAGAAGAGGGGTGTCCTTAATCCTAAAATAAGGAAACTCTGCCTTTCAAGTGAATGTAGTGTGTGTGCCAAACAAATGTTCCCTTTCATCCCAAAACAGAATCCCAAAGCCCTGCCTTTCATTTGAATGTTTGTTGCAAAATGAATCTTCTCATGTATTCCCATTTATTCCCAAAACGGAATCCCAAAGCCTGAATATGTGTTTCCCAAAACGATTTTACCATTAAGTTCATTTCCCAAACCTTGCCTTTCAAATAAAAAGCCCACATGAAATTCCCATCATATTCCCACTCCCTGTGCCTTGCCTTCAAACTAAAGAGTCATATATAACTGATGGCTGGGGGTGAGGGATTGCTGGGAGAAAAGAGCATTGTGATAAACCAAGCAATCACTGTGGTCCTGATGATTGCGGAATCCCATTGAAAAATGATCTGTGAATCGGGTCCTGTGTGTTTTTGAAGTGTCCTCTCTGTTGATGTGCAAATAAATCCTATGTGTGTTTTGACTTAAAATTCAACCTGCATTTGCTGTGGTAACTGAAAGCCTATTAAGGAATACATGTTAGTCAATTAATGCAAGTAATTTGCATGTGTGCTTATTGTGTTGTGCCACCTAGTTGGTGGCTGATGTTATTGTGATTTGTTTATTATTCAGTGTACACATTTAAATAAACATACACTATTATTTCTATACACCAGCCTGGTTTCTAGCTTATTGGTGATACAGAGGGTATCTGCTGAATTGTGTTATCCGGGTTGGAGGCCTAAACAAATTTGGATCTGCTAAGCAATTTGTTGTGAAATACCTTGATCCAGGGGAAAGGAACTCCCTGAGTTGTGAGGGACCGTCCAATAAACCATAACACTTCTCAAAGGAATTCTCCCATTTCTCACTTTCCCCCAGAGGCTTAATGTTACTCAATCCCTGGTTCTCTCAAGGCTTCACTATTGCAACAGCCGTCTCTTGAATCTACCCTATTCCTCTCCACAACCCCTCCAACTAATCCAGAATAGGGCAGCAAGACTTATCCATGGTCTCATGCCCAAGGTCTGCATTTCTCCTGACCTAAAAACTCTTTACTGGATACCGGTTGCTGCATGGATTACATTGCAATCCTTCTGCATCATCCATAAGGCTGTCTGGGGCCAGAGACCACACTATCTTCAACTTGCTCTTACCAAATACTTTCCCTCTAGACCTCTACATTCCTCTGGCACCAACTCTCTGTGTGTGAAGCATTTTGCTAAACAGAGGGCTGGAGGCCGATCTCTTTCTTCAGGTGGCATCCTTCCTCTTCATCTTGAGACGGACCTCCTCAAATTCCAGAAGCTCCTAAAGACTTTCCCTTTCACCTCCTCCTTCCCTTCCGCTGCTAATCTCATAGTCACTGTGATTGGTGACCAGAGCCCTTATGTGCCCTTTGAGGCCATGGCCTCCCACATTCAATCGCCTTAGGCTCTGCCTACACAGAGCACGTGCCTCGGCACCCACTGGCCTACTCCAATGTAGACCTGCATTTACCTTCTTATTGCAGCTCGATGATCTCTAGCACTTACTATACTGGGCACTTAAATCTGCTGCTCACCCACGAGCACAGGCACTCCAGCACTTACCCCCCACCTCCCTCTTCCCCTCTTCTCTCTCTGCACCTGCATGTTCTGAATGCTCACAAGGCCTAATATGTTCCTCTTGATCCTCCAGTGTATATGTTCTTTTCAATCTCATGTTCCCTCCTTGGTGCCTTGTGGGCACTTTGAAACACAATTTACTTGTTGTATATGCGCCTAACTAATGCACAGCAACTAAATAAAAAAAAAGATATTTCTGGATATGATCAAATCTGTTAGCAAATGTATATATTGACCCACTTACATATATGTATATATAAAAAGAGGGGAAAGATAACCAGCTGTGTTTGTTGCTTTAATTTGTATGTCGGTTTGTTACTCATCTCAGCCAAATGTACCCTTTACTCCCACATCACCATTATATTTACTCATTATGTATTTTGCGAATAGCTAGTTTACTGGCTTTCCATTTGCATTGACAACTGATGGTTACCTAGATCCATACAACCCTAGTACCTTACAGAGAACTTGTGACTATTATATTTCATAGTACAGAGTCACAGTCCAAGTCTTTTCTCCACAAAACTACTTTCCTGGGTTGCAGAGGGAAATCTTTTATCCTTCATCTTTTATGCCTTAGTGTTGTCTTCTACATCAGGCCTTTAGATGGGCTTAGTCTGATCACAAACCTCAAAGTGGAAATTGTTCTGAAATGAACCCACATGAATTATAGTCATACACTCCAATATGCCACATTGAGTTTTGCTTGTCCAGTCCTGGTGTTTCTTTGCATTGTAGGACCTGTAGTCCTGGGTTATTTTGAAAAATCCAGGACAACAAGGTGCAGAATTCACAGGAAAACAGACAAAGGGCCTCATTACAACCCAGGCGTTAAGGGTTTAACGGCGCCGTCGGCGCCGTTAACCCTTAACGCCTGCTTTTAGCAGGCGTTAAAATGCAAGGCGCTAACCCGCCTTGGTGCTAATTACGGCACCGTAATTTACGGTGCCGTAATTAGCGCCTTCCCCACTCCCATTATGCCCTATGGGGCAAAAATGGGAATGGGGAAGGGTAAATGGGGAATGGGGATTTACCGTCCCACTCACCTTGGAATGGGGCGGTAAATCCACCATCCACGATGGTGTAAACGGAGTTTACACCATGGTGGTAAAGTAGGGAACTTACCGCCTGGGTTGTAATGAGGCCCAAAGCCTCTGAATGATATGGGACATGTTGGGATTCATGCATATTGCATTGCATACCCGCTGCTTGTTGCATAGGGCTGAGCACCGATAGCCTAAATCCAAGGCACCTTCTAATCTTGATATTTTGTCTTCTCTTTTCTCTTTCTATGACTCAATGCTTCTTTCTGGCAAACAAACTTATTTCAATGATTTATTCACCTCCCTTTCTGCCTACTCCCACTGATTCTTTCTGAACCTCAGCCGTATTATCTCTCCCCTTTGCCTGATCTTGCTTCCCTCGCTTGTTTATCTGCTTCAAACTTTGCTAAGTAATTTTCTTCTAAAATCTCTCTTCTCCGCTCCTCTATTTTCCTATCTTCATCCGAAAACCCTCTTACTTCCCTTTCCTCCCTGACCTCCTTTCCTCTCTTTCTGACTCTGATATCTCACTTTTCCTTTGTGCTGCTCATCCTATGTCTGCCCCTGTCAACCCTTTCCCCTAATGTCTTATCCTTCTTTTTTACCCCTATGTCTCATTCCTTACTGCTTTTCCTTTTATCTTTTGCATGTTCTGCCACCTTTCCTATGATGTTCAAGCACAGATCTATCCTTCCTAACCTTAATAAAACTGTCCCTTGATTCTTCTCCCCCTTGACATTTTGCCCAATTTCCTTACTCCCCTTTGTTTCTAAACTATGTGAGCGTGTTGTCCTCCCACAGGGCTCCAATTTTGTTTCCTTCCAGTCTCTGTTACCCCCTTACCAAGCTAGCTTTCGCGCTCACCAGCCCAATTAAACTGCCCTACTTGCTGTTTCCAACACTCATCTCTCTGCTCAAAACTTTCCTCACTGCTTGTTCCCCTTGACCTACCAGCCGCTTTCTATTTGGTCGATCATTCTATTCTTCTCTCTTCCCTTAACCATTTCCAGTTTCCACCACTCGCTGCTCGACTGGTTTCATTCTTACCTTTCCAATTACAACTATTTGGTTACCTGGTCTGGACACTCTTCTCTCGTTTTCTCTCTCTCACATGGTCTCTGAGGGCTAAGTCATCAGCCGTCTTCTCTTCACTCTACACAATGTCCCTCCTGCGTCCGTTATTTCATCTTTTGGCCTTACGTATCACCTTTATGCCAACAACACTCAGATTCTTCTCTCTTTGTCTACATTCTCTGACACTATTCACTGTTTCTTTTGAAGAGTGCCCTTACCATTCAAGCTTGGATTTCCTCTCACTATTTTCATCTGAATACTTCCAAAGCGGAGAACCTTATTTTTCCTGCCTCTACAATTCCCCCTCCTCTTTTTTCCCTTTTTATCTTTCTTCCTCCACCCTGTCTTCCTATCTCTGGCTTTGCCCACAAATTTGTGTTATCTTTGACAACTTCCCCTCTTTCACTACCCATGTTGCCTCTGTCTTAAAGTCTTGTCATTTCCAGCCTTTTTTTTAATATCGGCAGGGCCTGTTGTTCCCTTAATTTAAAGGCTACCAAGCTTCTCATTTCTTTTTTAGTATTTCCATGACATTTCCATTGCTCTAGTCTTCTCCTTGGTCTTCCTGCCTCTCACCTAGCGCCTATTCTGCTCTATTTATCATGCCTCTATCCGTGTTCTGTTTGTTCTTTCTCCTCGTGAATCAAGCTCTGTTTCTCTACAACATATTCACTGGCTTTCCTCCGAGGCTTGTCTTCTATTCAAATTCCTGCTCCTCCTTATCTACTGTCTTATTTCTTTTTATTCTCCTTCTCATTCGGCTCGGTGCCAATCCCTTTTTCTTTTATCTGTCCCTCATCCTCGTTGTGCCTCCTCCTGTTTCTATTGTTTCAGTCTCCAAGCTCCAAGCTCTTAAATATTGAAACTCTCCCCCTCTTTCACTTTGCTCTCTCTCCTCCTGCTTCTCTTTCCTTCTTTTAGGACTCAGCTCAGCTTCTTTCCTCTCCAAAAATTTCGTGTACCTCCATTTAACACATGTTTGAAAAGTCAGAATTAACTGTATAATGCTTAGATTTCATGCACTATATAAATAACTATAAAACAAACATAAATACAAATGTGTCCAAACACACACACGTACACACTCATGAGTACATGCAAACACACACAAACACCTGTTTGCATAATGTGAAAATTGCCCATGAATGTTAAAATGTATTTTGCTCTCTTAATTCATAACAGAAGTTAACTCACTATTGGATCCACACAGGATTGGACTAAGTCTCCCACCTCTTCAAATACTACACCGGTTTGGTCACAATTTGAATTGAAGTTTTATTTTTTTGCACTCTCGGACAGTTGGGCATAGATGTATTCTTCAAAATAATGCACACTTTTTGCTGTTTCTGTAATGAGAGGTTTAATAATAGTATTCCGCTCTAATCGAAATTATATTTTGGCCTTGAGTCAATTGGGAAAATTGATTTTGTTTTCACATTTTAAAAAAATATATTTATTATTATTATTATTATTATTATTATTATTGTTATTATTATTATTATTATTATTATTATTATTATTGCATGTGGACCTAACTTTAGAAATCAACATGCGCTTTACAAGTCATACGGTAAAGTACATGGTGAGGAGACCACATCGCAGGGATCAATACAAAATAGCGGGGAACTAACAACGGGGCAGGGAGAAGACGTTCAGTTTGGCAGCAACCAGGGAGAGGGGTAGATTGTGAAGTCTCAGGTTAGGTGGGGAGTGGTTTAGTTACAGAAATTATGACAGAGTAACAAAGGAAATGAAAGTAAAAACTAATTATTCTAATTTATTCAAAAGAAATGATTGCAAAACATAAAACTATTATTAAAGAATGCATTGAGTATAGTCATAAATGAGAAAGATCTTTTGTAGAAAAGCTATTATTGCTGATGAAGCCACAAATAATCGTATATGCCGGTTGACTTCTCAAATAGGGAGCCCATCTATTTTACGTTTGACTGCTGTCCCGCAGCTTGATTTTAGGGTTAAGCATCATTTGTTTTGCCCAGGATCATGTTCTCTTTACCGCAGAAAACCCTAAGCCTTGCTATAAGCCACACCCATGCGTTTTTCAGTTCATTCGAATTTTTAATGGCCCACCACATTTTTTCTTAGTCACATCCATCACTGCATGTTTTCACAAGACTTCAAAGTTTACGAACACAGACACTTTCGGCAAATTATTAAAAAAACAGTGCAAATAAATACATCCCACAAGATGCACTTTTTGTAAATGTTTGCTAATTTCCGAAATGCGCAGGGCAACTTATAATCAAATGTGGCCTGCACATTTCAGGAAAGATGGGCAGCAGCGCAAAATATGCCCTGGCCAGCCCCATTGCATAAATGCTCCTAGCACTAATGTAGTAGAGCTTCCAGCTTCCATGTGGGTGCCAGGTGTGCATTTCACAGTGATATGCACATTATTGAGATATGTAAAAAAATAATGGCATTTCTTTCACTATTTGTGGAATGGAAATGGAAGTGTGGCTGTAGTGGGTCATACCACTGCTGTCATTTTTAAATAAACGCACAACAGGGTCAGGAAATACATGTGTATTCCCCTGTGCTTGTTATAAACAAGTGCAGAGGCATGATTTTGTTTTCTGCACATTTAGAGTACACCTCGGTTTTTTTTAATATAGAATGTGATGTACAATTCACAGAAATTCCCCTGCAAAGGGAGTGAAACGTTAATGTGTAAAATGTGCACATTTAAATTTCCTTTCGTATTATGGTGCATGATTTATTGGTACAAACGCTTAGACATCTCATCATTTGTGCCAAAAAAGGTTTCGAGAATGTGGTCCCATAAGTACAGGTCACTCACAGGACCAGAGAGTGATTTGCCAGTTGCTTTATGGTTTAGATCATGGTCAGTCAGAAATGCCTTTGCTAATATGCCCACAGAGTGACTCTGAGCACATATATGCAATCATTTTTAAGGGTGTTGTCTCATCTTCACGGTGTAGGCATTGAAAGAGGGTCTGAATACCTGAATGTGTGCTAGACCATTGCAAATGCAGACAGGAACCTGTAGTTTGTTTCCTCTCACATACAATTGACTCATGCAGATCATTTGCTCAAAGTTGGCAAGGAGGTGATGAATACATCTACCTTCTGATGAGCACTAGGAATGTTGCCATGCAATTTGGCTTTTTAACAGAAGAACTTCTCTGGATTACAGATTTTGAATTCTTTTTTTATTTTAGGAATGTAATGAATTAAGGGTCATAACTTATTGAACAATTATAATTCTGCATGTCATAATTTAATTGGTGCATGATGTGCTATGGGCATATCATATTAGGATAAAGCATTATTTTTTTTTTTTGATGTGCTAAACCCCGAACCGACTCACTCAAAGATGGTTGCCATGGGAAATGTGGGGCATTCTGAGTTCCAGAAAACCAAAATTGTTCTGCTCTCACTTCATCTCAGGTCAATGTATTATTATAAACAATGCCGGTGTTGCACTCCCATCCACGCTCATTCGGTGCCTTTCTATGATATGTCCATGCCTAACTGTCCAGTTGGGCCCATGGTGATGAGCCATGAGCAGAAACCTAGGAACCTAGTTGCCCCTTCTTGCAATTTATGAGTTCTGTGCTACTTGTCACCTTGCTGCATTGGCGTCATATGAAGACTGTAGCTCTTTCTTTCTTTCTTTCTTTCTTTCTTTCTTTCTTTCTTTCTTTCTTTCTTTCTTTCTTTCTTTCTTTCTTTCTTTCTTTCTTTCTTTCTTTCTTTCTTTCTTTCTCTCTTTCTTTCTTTCTCTCTTTCTCTCTTTCTCTCTTTCTCTCTTTCTCTCTTTCTCTCTCTCTTTCTTCCCGGCACTTGTATAGCTCATCTTACACTCAAAGGCATCACAGTACTGCAGCAAATGCCAGGTAATCTGGAAAGGGGTCAATTAAATTAAAGAGTCTTCAGAAGACAGGGAAAGGAGAGATGGTCCTTAGTGGCACATAGCATTAAACAGAGAGCATTCCACTGCTTAGCCACAAGCACTAGCACGAACCCCCACCCGAGTGAGCCGGACCCGTAGAACTTGAATAACAAGAGAATCCTGAGACAATATGGGTAGAATTTAAGTTGTAAGTATGCCTTCCCAGAGCCGTAAAAAGCCTGATGGCCACACATGGCCTTAAACTGAACTCTCTGAGCAACAGGAAGCCAGTGCAGACATCTAAGAACATCTAAGAACAGGAGAGATGTGGTTACGAACAGGAGTATAGGTTACCAGCCAAGCTAATGCATTTTAAAAAAGCTGTACAAGACATATTAAATAGAGTGGCTGAGCCAAATAAGGAGAATTACAATAGTCAATTGTGCTTAGCACAAGTGAAGCTACTGCGGAAGCATGAAGCCTAAAGGGGAGAAAGGGCAACGCTTTCTGCAAAACCCTGAGCTTATGATGCCCCGATTTACACACCAATGCAATTTGCACCGTAGTTGGTTCACAAGCTGATGAGTGGCATAGGAGGCAGTGCTGGAGCCAGTCAATGCATTCTGCAGTCCTCAGATCTTGTGCTACATTGTGTTGCCTCTCGACTAGATTCCGGTTAGACAATGCTAATCACCCCCTTGTAATATGGATGGCTATAAAGTATTTTTGAAAAAGGCAAGAAAGTGTCCAAGAGGTCGACTCTCAATTGTATTTGATTTAAAACTTGGGTCCTCTTGTTATATTATTCATACCTCTAATGATGACTTGCTGGCCATAAAAATAAAGATAGGGAATGAAGAAGGTATGAAGGAAATACTAATTGTTAACATGTATTGAAAACCTGCTCGAACTAATATTGAACTCGGCCATGGCCAGTGGGTATAGCCTCCGGTCATGACCACTGTATTTTTGAAATCACCACCTTGTCACTTTAAAACACCATTGTGTCACTGATCATGGAACATGGCCAGTGATTTTCCACACCCGAAGTCACTGTTTTATTACCATGACCACTGTTTATTTTCCAACACTACCAGACCACTAGCCATGTCCTTCCGACATATTTGATGTCCCTGTTGATCACATGAGGTTTCACTACCCTCAGTGTGGTTAGCTTTGTAAAGGGAAGGCTTACTCTGACAACAAGCCATTAAATATTCTAGCACCAAAGAATCTCCCTCTCTGAAAAAAACAAACACTTTGTCTCTCCTAACTGAATCCACCCATTTCCTTGGGGGCCTTCTCCTCCCAGGCAATCCACCCGGCTAATACCAACCCCTGGGAGAATACTTTAGGGAGGAATTTTGTGAACATTGCGGAGGATTTATCAAAGTGGTCACTAGCCATGGGCTTCAGCCATGACCACTGTTTATTTCCCAACACTAAAAGATCACTAGCCATGGCCTTTGGGCATGGCCAGTAAGCACAGCCTCTGGCTGTGCCCACTTTACTGTTTAAATCACTTCCTGGTCACTAGCCAGAACACTACAAGCCAACTGTCTTTTTTAAGTCACTACCTCGTTACTTTAAAACACTTTTGTGTTCAGTGAATATTCACCCCTGATGTTACTATAGCGAAACAAATCTTTTTTTCTAACTTTTTTCTATAGCCGCTTTTACCACTTAATGAACTACTGATATCCTTGGTTATCTGTAGTCATTAAAGCTGCAGTTATCAGTGAAAATTAGGTAAATAAATTGCTTCCCTGCCCTCCCCAGTCCTCACCAAGTGCCCCTCATGTGTGCCTGCTGCCTCCATTCCCCCGATAGCCTCCTCCGCGCCAATGCCCTCAACATTTCCGCCCACAGCATTTTCTGTTTCTGCTACACAATTTGCTCTGAAATGTCAGCTATTCGTGGCTATTCTCTCTGATAGCCGAGGTTACAGAAAAGCTTTGAGGTGCAAACTCGGTCTATAGCCCCACTCCAATTCCCTGTTGATTAAAGTCAAATTGCAAGACTTTTGGAGCAAGACGAAATTTATGATCAGAACTTGGTTAAACAACTGAACTTTCTTATTTGATACAACTCCAACTTCACATGGTGTCTTATTGCCTTCCGCCCAACTTTACCCTGAATGGAGTTTCCAGTTTGTTTACCTCCAAATGTAATTTTACCACTTTTTAGTGTTCAGCTATTCGCATGTATAGGCGCTGCTATCTCTCGTAGTCAGAAAAAAAAGATGCCATCTGTTTCATTTATAAACTCCCAGATTCTAGGCAATTTACCTCGGATATAGCTATCTCTTTTGGAGAAAGGGCAGCCCCTTTTCCAACAAATACAACCACAACGATTCGATGGAATTACCCCAGCCACAAAAGGGCAGCAAGTCAACGCTTTGTGCCCAAGTTGTTTTCCACCTGGTTCAAATCAGTCCAGTGGTTTGGGCTATGCGGTCTGGCAACAATTGACCTTTTTCTGTCGATGCGAAAATGAACAGGGACTTTGTTGACTTCACAATTTCAACCAAATCCGTTGCATGAGTCAAAACTTATTAGCAATACATTTTTTCAGGTTTCCTATGGCGTCAGACTCAACTTAACTATAAAGCAGTGACTGCAACCCTATAATATATATATATTCAAATATGAAGACATTAATGGCACTAGGTGCACACAATCCAGAGATGCGGTCTGCTATCTTGGGAAATCTGTTTAGGGATATTACCGTAAGGAGATCTCATTCCTCTATCCAGGCATCTCTCTTATATTATTCCCTTATTTAAAAATGGGTATAGAAGTAATCTGGCTAACTATGGGCCAGTAGAAATATTAGATATCTGGAGAGCAAAGTTAACATGTGTTCAAGAATAAGATTATAAAAAAGTAGCAGATACCATAATGGAAAGATTTGTGGACAGAAGCTGCAGTTTAAATATACTGTATAAACCAAAATCTGAAGTTGCGAGAAAAAAAAAACACAAAAAATATATCACATATTCCAGCTAGACAGAAAAATGAAATGACTTCTATAACATTTATCACCACATTTTTGAGAAATAGCAAAGATCAGGGTAAAATACTACGAAAACATTTACGCATATTACAACTCGATAATGGATTAGAAATGTTAAAGATGAATCACCTCACATTGTACATAAAAGAGCATCCACTCTTCAAACACAACTAAGTCCTAGAGTTTTGAAAATTAAAACTGAAGAGATGACGTTGCTTGGGAAACCAAATATTTTTTATAGATGTGGGAAATGTGTAATGTGTCATTATACATCAGATTCATCAAAGGAGAAATAATTACCACTTTTTTAATTCATTTTTTTACATGTGTATATCAAGTATTCTTGATTTTACAAGATTTCGTCTGCTTTCTCTGTGCTGTCCCAGTATTTAACTATCGATTGATGCTTTTGATTGTTGCGTTATGTGGATGCGAATAAAGATTCGGGAATTTGAGTTTGATCATGCTGTTTTGGCTGTTGGGTCGACTCAGGCAGAGATTATGTCCTAGTCTAAGTTTGTTTTGCTACATTCCCCCAGTGCAGCTTGTAAGATCTTAGCCGTTGCAATAGACCACAACGTTTTTTGGCCACTCATCAGACGTTTCCACCATACGTCTTCTTCTCTCGAGGTGTACGGTCCTAACATTGGACTTAGGTAGGCTTGTCTGATCTGGGACAGACAAAAGACAGAAGAAGATGTCGAACAGACTCACAGGCCGATTCATGGAATAATTAGCGCGGCGCAAGTGGCCAAAAACGTGCGAATCGCAGTGGAATAGCGAAAATCGCAGTGCAAGTGCGAAAATCGCATGAAAAGCAGCGCACATCGATTCATGGAAGGCCGTGCGCGAGAAAACCATCGGATGTGCGATAAAAAAGTGCGCGGCGCACGTTGGCGCACAGGCCATCTAACTGCGTGCGCCAGGTCACAGCGAAAATCCCACAGGCCACAGCGAAAATCGCACATAGCGCGGCGCACGCAACAAAAGTAGGCGGAACACGGGGCGTAACACTCGGAATGGGGAACAACTTGCCAAAATGTGGGCGTCACGGGGGAAGTACAGGGTACAAGTGCGCGGAACGCCCACACGCTCGCCTACAACACGTATTCATGGAATAGAATAGGGCAAAAAAGCGCACGCTCAAACCAGCGCACAGGCACAAACACGACCGCCACAAGAAAGCAGGCGGTAGCGTCTCTGCGCCTGGAAGAAATGTGCGCCAAAAGGTGCGCCAACAAATAGCACCTATATACAGCCATGATGAATGTCCTATACTGTGGCCCTCCAGGACAAATGACGTGCAAAGGGGTACCCACAAACACGGACACCCGCTGACAAAAAATACGTGTGCGTGTATACCGGGGTGCGCGGGAAGTCTCACATGCGATTTGGCAGGGTACGTGGATTTCAGGGGTGCGCGGGAAGTTCCACACGCGATTTGGCCGGGTACGTGAGCGGGAATTTCCACACGCGATTTGGCTGGGTACGTGGATTTCAGGGGTGCGCGGGAAGTTGCACACGCGATTTGGCAGGGTACGTGCGCGGGATTTTCCACACGCGATTTGGCTGGGTACGTGGATCTCAGGGGTGCGCGGGAAGTCCCACACGCGATTTGGCAGGGTACGTGGATTTCAGGGGTGCGCAGGAAGTTGCCCATGCGATTTGGCCGGGTACGTGCGCGGGAATTTCCACACGCGATTTGGCTGGGTACGTGGATCTCAGGGGTGCGCGGGAAGTCTCACACGCAATTTGGAAGGGTACGTGGATTTCAGGGGTGCGCGGGAAGTTCCACACGCGATTTGGCCGGGTACGTGCGCGGGAATTTGCACACGCGACTTGGCTGGGTACGTGGATCTCAGGGGTGCGCGGGAAGTCCCACACGCGATTTGGCCGGGTACGTGCGCGGGAATTCCCACACGCGATTTGGCTGGGTACGTGTATTTCAGGGGTACGCGGGAAATTCTACACGCGATTTGGCTGGGTACGTGTATTTCAGGGGTACGCGGGAAATTCTACACGTGATTTGGCTGTGTGCTCCCAGGTATTCCCTGTACACCCTCCATGGCCCCTGCAGGCAGCCGACACCACAGGGGACTACCCTGCACACCTGCTCATGTCACCCAGCACCCCCACCCCCCAGCAGTGTGGGGCACCCTCCACCAGGCCCCCACTCATGGCCCCTATCACCCGAACCCCCCAGCAGTGCAGGGGCAGCACCACCAGGCCCCCACTCATGTCCCCCTGCACCCCCACACCCCAGCATCCAGGGGCACCCTCCACCAGGCCCTCACTCATGGCCCCTATCACCCCCACCCCCCAGCATCCAGGGGCACCCTCCACCAGGCCCCCACTCATGTCTCCCACCACCCCCACCCCCCAGCCACCATGGGCACCCTCCACCAGGCCCCCACTCATGTCTCCCATCACCCCCACCCCCCAGCCACCATGGGCATCCCCCACCAGGCCCCCACTCATGTCTCCCACCACCCCCACCCCCCCAGCCACCATGGGCATCCCCCACCAGGCCCCCACTCATGTCTCCCACCACCCCCACCCCCCCAGCAGTGTGGGGCACCCTCCACCAGGCCCCCACCCATGTCTCCCACCACCCCCACCCCCCAGCCACCATGGGCATCCCCCACCAGGCCCCCACTCATGTCTCCCACCACCCCCACCCCCCCAGCAGTGTGGGGCACCCTCCACCAGGCCCCCACTCATGGCCCCTATCACCCCCACCCCCCAGCATCCAGGGGCACCCTCCACCAGGCCCCCACTCATGTCTCCCACCACCCCCACCCCCCAGCAGTGTGGGGCACCCTCCACCAGGCCCCCACCCATGTCTCCCACCACCCCCACCCCCCAGCCACCATGGGCATCCCCCACCAGGCCCCCACTCATGTCTCCCACCACCCCCACCCCCCCAGCAGTGTGGGGCACCCTCCACCAGGCCCCCACTCATGTCCAACTCATGTCTCCCACCACCCCCACCCCCCCAGCAGTGTGGGGCACCCTCCACCAGGCCCCCACTCATGTCCAACTCATGTCTCCCACCACCCCCACCCCCCAGCAGTGTGGGGCACCCTCCACCAGGCCCCCACCCATGTCTCCCACCACCCCCACCCCCCAGCAGTGTGGGGCACCCTCCACCAGGCCCCCACCCATGTCTCCCACCACTCCCACCCCCCAGCCACCATGGGCACCCCCCACCAGGCCCCCACTCATGTCTCCCACCACCCCCACCCCCCAGCCACCAGGGGCAGCCTCCACCAGGCCCCACTCATGTCTACCACCACCTCCATCCCACAGCAGTCAGGGGCACCCTCCACCAGGCCCCCCCTCATGTCTCCCACCACCCCCATCCCCCAGCCACCATGGGCACCCTCCACCAGGCCCCCACTCATGTCTCCCACCCACCCCCACCCCCCAGCATCCAGGGGCACCCTCCACCAGGCCCCCACTCATGGCCCCTATCACCCCCACCCCACAGCATCCAGGGGCACCCTCCACCAGGCCCCCACTCATGTCCAACTCATGTCTCCCACCATCCCCACCCCCCAGCAGTGCAGGGGCACCCTCCACCAGGCCCCCACCCATGTCTACCACCACCCGACCCCCCAGCCACCAGGGGCAGCCTCCACCAGGCCCCCACTTATGTCTACCACCACCTCCATCCCACAGCAGTCAGGGGCACCCTCCACCAGGCCCCCACTCATGTCTACCACCACCCCCACCCCCCAGCATCCAGGGGCACCCTCCACCAGGCCCCCACTCATGTCTCCCACCACCCCCACCCCCCAGCCACCAGGGGCAGCCTCCACCAGGCCCCCACTCATGTCTACCACCACCTCCATCCCACAGCAGTCAGGGGCACCCTCCACCAGGCCCCCACTCATGTCTACCACCACCGCCACCCCCAGCATCCAGGGGCACCCTCCACCAGGCCCCCACTCATGTCTCCCACCCACCCCCACCCCCCAGCCACCATGGGCACCCTCCACCAGGCCTCCACTCATGTCTCCCACCCACCCCCACCCCCCAGTCACCATGGGCACCCTCCACCAGGCCCCCACCCATGTCTCCCACCACCCCCACCCCCCAGCCACCATGGGCATCCCCCACCAGGCCCCCACTCATGTCTCCCACCCACCCCCACCCCCAGCCACCATGGGCAGCCCCCGCCAGGCCCCCACTCATGTCTCCCACCCACCCCCACCCCCCAGCAGTGCAGGGGCAGCCTCCACCAGGCCCCCACTCATGTCTACCACCACCTCCATCCCACAGCAGTCAGGGGCACCCTCCACCAGGCCCCCACTCATGTCTACCACCACCCCCACCCCCCAGCATCCAGGGGCACCCTCCACCAGGCCCCCACTCATGTCTCCCACCCACCCCCACCCCCCAGCCACCATGGGCACCCTCCACCAGGCCTCCACCCATGTCTCCCACCCACCCCCACCCCCCAGCCACCATGGGCACCCTCCACCAGGCCCCCACTCATTGTCTCCCACCACCCCCACCCCCCAGCAGTGTGGGGCACCCTCCACCAGGCCCCCACCCATGTCTACCACCACCCCCACCCCCCAGCCACCATGGGCATCCCCCACCAGGCCCCCACTCATGTCTCCCACCACCCCCACCCCCCAGCAGTGTGGGGCACCCTCCACCAGGCCCCCACCCATGTCTCCCACCACCCCCACCCCCCAGCCACCATGGGCATCCCCCACCAGGCCCGCCCACACATGTCTCCCACCACCCCCACCCCCCAGCAGTGTGGGGCACCCTCCACCAGGCCCCCACTCATGTCCAACTCATGTCTCCCACCACCCCCACCCCCCCAGCAGTGTGGGGCACCCTCCACCAGGCCCCCACTCATGTCCAACTCATGTCTCCCACCACCCCCACCCCCCAGCAGTGTGGGGCACCCTCCACCAGGCCCCCACCCATGTCTCCCACCACCCCCACCCCACAGCAGTGTGGGGCACCCTCCACCAGGCCCCCACCCATGTCTCCCACCACCCCCACCCCCCAGCCACCATGGGCATCCCCCACCAGGCCCCCACTCATGTCCCCCACCACCCCCACCCCCCAGACACCAGGGGCAGCCTCCACCAGGCCCCCACTCAGGTCTACCACCACCTCCATCCCACAGCAGTCAGGGGCACCCTCCACCAGGCCCCCCCTCATGTCTCCTACCACCCCCATCCCCCAGCCACCATGGGCACCCTCCACCAGGCCCCCACTCATGTCTCCCACCCACCCCCACCCCCCAGCATCCAGGGGCACCCTCCGCCAGGCCCCCACTCATGGCCCCTATCACCACCACCCCCCAGCATCCAGGGGCACCCTCCACCAGGCCCCCACTCATGCCCAACTCATGTCTCCCACCACCCCCACCCCCCAGCAGTGCAGGGGCACCCTCCACCAGGCCCCCACCCATGTCTGCCACCACCCCCACCCCCCAGCCACCAGGGGCAGCCTCCACCAGGCCCCCACTCATGTCTACCACCACCTCCATCCCACAGCAGTCAGGGGCACCCTCCACCAGGCCCCCACTCATGTCTACCACCACCCCCACCCCCCAGCATCCAGGGGCACCCTCCACCAGGCCCCCACTCATGTCTCCCACCACCCCCACCCCCCAGCCACCAGGGGCAGCCTCCACCAGGGCCCCACTCATGTCTACCACCACCTCCATCCCACAGCAGTCAGGGGCACCCTCCACCAGGCCCGCACTCATGTCTACCACCACCCCCACCCCCCAGCATCCAGGGGCACCCTCCACCAGGCCCCCACTCATGTCTCCCACCCACCCCCACCCCCCAGCCACCATGGGCACCCTCCACCAGGCCTCCACTCATGTCTCCCACCCACCCCCACCCCCCAGCCACCATGGGCACCCTCCACCAGGCCCCCACTCATGTCTCCCACCACCCCCACCCCCAAGCCACCATGGGCAGCCCCCACCAGGCCCCCACTCATGTCTCCCAAAAGACCCCCACCCCCCAGCCACCATGGGCAGCCCCCACCAGGCCCCCACTCATGTCTCCCACCACCCCCACCCCCCAGCAGTGTGGGGCACCCTCCACCAGGCCCCCACCCATGTCTCCCACCCCCCCACCCCCCAGCCACCATGGGCAGCCCCCACCAGGCCCCCACTCATGTCTCCCACCCACCCCCACCCCCCAGCCACCATGGGCAGCCCCCACCAGGCCCCCACTCATGTCTCCCACCCACCCCCACCCACCAGCAATGCAGGGGCAGCCTCCACCAGGCCCCCACTCATGTCTACCACCACCTCCATCCCACAGCAGTCAGGGGCACCCTCCACCAGGCCCCCACTCATGTCTACCACCACCCCCACCCCCCAGCATCCAGGGGCACCCTCCACCAGGCCCCCACTCATGTCTCCCACCCACCCCCACCCCCCAGCCACCCTGGGCACCCTACACCAGGCCTCCACTCATGTCTCCCACCCACCCCACCCCCCAGACACCATGGGCACCCTCCACCAGGCCCCCACTCATGTCTCCCACCACCCCCACCCCCCAGCAGTGTGGGGCACCCTCCACCAGGCCCCCACCCATGTCTCCCACCACCCCCACCCCCCAGCCACCATGGGAATCCCCCACCAGGCCCCCACTCATGTCTCCCACCACCCCCACCCCCCAGCAGTGTGGGGCACCCTCCACCAGGCCCCCACCCATGTCTCCCACCACCCCCACCCCCCAGCCACCATGGGCACCCTCCAACAGGCCTCCACTCATGTCTCCCACCCACCCCCACCCCCCAGCCACCATGGGCAGCCCCCACCCGGCCCCCACTCATGTCTCCCACCCACCCCCACCCCCCAGCCACCATGGGCAGCCCCCACCAGGCCCCCACTCATGTCTCCCACCACCCCCACCCCCAAGCAGTGTGGGGCACCCTCCACCAGGCCCCCACCCATGTCTCCCACCACCCCCACCCCCCAGCCACCATGGGCATCCCCCACCAGGCCCCCACTCATGTCTCCCACCACCCCCACCCCCCAGCAGTGTGGGGCACCCTCCACCAGGCCCCCACCCATGTCTCCCACCACCCCCACCCCCCAGCCACCATGGGCATCCCCCACCAGGCCCCCACTCATGTCTCCCACCACCCCCACCCCCCCAGCAGTGTGGGGCACCCTCCACCAGGCCCCCACTCATGTCCAACTCATGTCTCCCACCACCTCCACCCCCCCAGCAGTGTGGGGCACCCTCCACCAGGCCCCCACTCATGTCCAACTCATGTCTCCCACCACCCCCACCCCCCAGCAGTGTGGGGCACCCTCCACCAGGCCCCCACCCATGTCTCCCACCACCCCCACCCCCCAGCAGTGTGGGGCACCCTCCACCAGGCCCCCACCCATGTCTCCCACCACCCCCACCCCCCAGCCACCATGGGCATCCCCCACCAGGCCCCCACTCATGTCTCCCACCACCCCCACCCCCCAGCCACCAGGGGCAGCCTCCACCAGGCCCCCACTCATGTCTACCACCACCTCCATCCCACAGCAGTCAGGGGCACCCTCCACCAGGCCCCCCCTCATGTCTCCCACCACCCCCATCCCCCAGCCACCATGGGCACCCTCCACCAGGCCCCCACTCATGTCTCCCACCCACCCCCACCCCCCAGCATCCAGGGGCACCCTCCACCAGGCCCCCACTCATGGCCCCTATCACCCCCACCCCCCAGCATCCAGGGGCACCCTCCACCAGGCCCCCACTCATGTCCAACTCATGTCTCCCACCACCCCCACCCCCCAGCAGTGCAGGGGCACCCTCCACCAGGCCCCCACCCATGTCTACCACCACCCCCACCCCCCAGCCACCAGGGGCAGCCTCCACCAGGCCCCCACTCATGTCTACCACCACCCCCACCCCCCAGCATCCAGGGGCACCCTCCACCAGGCCCCCACTCATGTCTCCCACCACCCCCACCCCCCAGCCACCAGGGGCAGCCTCCACCAGGCCCCCACTCATGTCTACCACCACCTGCATCCCACAGCAGTCAGGGGCACCCTCCACCAGGCCCCCACTCATGTCTACCACCACCCCCACCCCCCAGCATCCAGGGGCACCCTCCACCAGGCCCCCACTCATGTCTCCCACCCACCCCCACCCCCCAGCCACCATGAGCACCCTCCACCAGGCCTCCACTCTTGTCTCCCACCCACCCCCACCCCCCAGCCACCATGGGCACCCTCCACCAGGCCCCCACTCATGTCTCCCACCACCCCCACCCCCCAGCCACCATGGGCAGCCCCCACCAGGCCCTCACTCATGTCTCCCACCCACCCCCACCCCCCAGCCACCATGGGCAGCCCCCACCAGGCCCCCACTCATGTCTCCCACCACCCCCACCCCCCAGCAGTGTGGGGCACCCTCCACCAGGCCCCCACCCATGTCGACCACCACCCCCAACCCCCAGCCACCATGGGCAGCCCGCACCAGGCTCCCACTCATGTCTCCCACCCACACGCACCCCCCGGCCACCATGGGCAGCCCCCACCAGGCCCCCACTCATGTCTCCCACCCACCCCCACCCCCCAGCCACCATGGGCAGCCCCCACCAGGCCCCCACTCATGTCTCCCACCCACCCCCACCCCCCAGCCACCATGGGCAGCACCCACCAGGCCCCCACTCATGTCTCCCACCCACCCCACCCCCCAGCCACCATGGGCACCCTCCACCAGTCCCCCACTCATGTCTACCACCACCCCCACCCCCCAGCATCCAGGGCCACCCTCCACCAGGCCCCCACTCATGTCTCCCACCACCCCCACCCCCCAGCCACCATGGGCAGCCCCCACCAGGCCCCCACTCATGTCTACCACCACCCCCAACCCCCAGCATCCAGGGCCACCCTCCACCAGGCCCCCACTCATGTCTACCACCACCCCCACCCCCCAGCCACCATGGGCAGCCCCCACCAGGCCCCCACTCATGTCTCCCACCCACCCCCACCCCCCAGCCACCATGGGCAGCCCCCACCAGGCCCCCACTCATGTCTCCCACCCACCCCCACCCCCCAGCCACCATGGGCAGCCTCCACCAGGTCCTCACAATCCCCAATCATGTGCGTTATGGTCAGCCTCCACAGCCAAAAAGCCCTACCAAGTAACCCATTCACCCACATGGAAATGGAAATTACATGTTACACCGCCAATGTTCATAAAGCTAATGAACCCATGTCCGTCACACACAATGGTTGCAATTGAATGGGAAAACACCCAACATGACATGCATGAAACCAATGAGATGATACCACACAGTGAAGTATGAAAACAAAATTGTATTAAAAAAAAAGAATGCAAAAGAAATGAAACAAACTACAATGGCAATGAAAAAAAGATTAGCTGCATGTCCGTTTAAAAAAATAAAAACACCAAATCCTAATCCAAAAAAATGTTGTCCAAAGTCAAATGAAAAATAAAATCAATCCAATGAAGAACTATGTACAAAACATCCAAGGGTCCATGAGCCCAACTGAACAAAGGAAACCTACAAAAAACCCTAACTAAAATGCAACTATATACAAAAAATGGAGCAGTGTCCGTCGACTCCAAATCATAAGAACAAACAAAGGAAACCTAAAACTAAAGAACTATATACAAAGGCGGGGGGCAAGTCCAGCGGCTCACTCCGTGGTGTTCCGGGCCAGGGCATCATCGAACTCCTGTTCGATTTCCCGGAGGCGGTCCTGTTCCATGGCCCCGAGGGTCCGCAGGGACGACGCTGTGTCCTCCTCCAACCCCCTGCGGATTGCCTCGAGGCACTCGGCCCGCCTCAGGGCCCTCCGCATGGAGTTCTCCGCCCTGACCATTGTGAGCCGCGCCTCTTCTGCCCGCCGCCGCTTCGCACCTATCTGCTGGCCCAACCGCTGCCACACAGAAGACACACCCCGTCCTGGGTTAACCTGCCCTCCGGCCGATGCCTGCCCCTCCGATGTTGAAGGCCCCGAGCCTTCATGGCTCCCACCACGTTGCTGCTGCTGCTGTGCCTCTGCCCGTGCACTGCCTCCTGCTGCCTGCACATCCTCCGCCGGCTGGGGTGCAGTTGTTGATGTGGCCACCCCTGCTGGACGTCCGACTCCCGACTGTGGCAGGGATGCCTCCTCCACCAGCCTGGCCGCACCGTCAGAGGCAGCTCCACAGGGCACCCAGGTGACTGATGGGTGGGAAGATGGCACAGAGGACGACTGGCGCGTAGGGGGTCCAGTTGAGGAGGGGGTCGGAGCAAGCCCCATCAGACAGAGGAATCCGGCCTGGGTGACCTGTCCCAGCAGGCTGACGTGGTCAACGAGCCATTCGAGATGACGTGCAGGCTCTCCATGAAAAGACTGCAGGTCACCTCGCATGGCCCGTTGACGCAACGCCACACCAGCCAGGACAGGCTCAACCCGGACCTGGATAGCCACGTCCGCAGGCAGAGGAAGGCCAGTTGACGTCAGCTCATCCCCTGCCTGAAAACCGGTCTGGACGTAGGCATCCCTGCTGGTGCAAGATGATGCAGGGACAGGATCGGGGACAGGATTGCACACAGGCACCTCCGCGGCGGCCTGTGCTGCCTCCTGTCCCTGGTCCTGCACTGCACCACTAGCACCAGTGGGATCCCTACCTCCAGACCCCGTCTCTGGTGCTTGCACGGCCTCCTCCTCCACCAAACCCCCCACCAACCTGGATGACTCCGTGCCATCTTCCCCTGTTGGGCCCTGTGGGGTCCCAGCTGCCCCTTCTGCTGCCGAGGAGTCCAACTCCAACCTCCGCCTCTTGGACCTCCCCCCGGCAGCTGCGGCCTGGGACGCGGCACCTGACTCCTCACTCCCCGACGAGATGACAACACGGGAGGGGAGCCGGGCCTTGCGTCTCCGGCTGGCGGTGGGATCCCCGCCGCTGTGCTCCACAGCACCTTCTCCGCCCTCTTCATCAGTTGACGCTGCAGACAGGGAGAAACAAAACACAGGCATCAGGGCACTGTACAATGGACACATACACACATGACAGTTGCACATGAGTGGCATTGGCAAACCTCAGACATGTCATCACAATCCCCAACACACATGTCATTACAACTCGCACACATGAGCCATACCACAGCCATATCGCAACTGCCACCACCATCCCTACACATACAACAGCATGAGAAGCCAAAGGTGAGCCAGACATCACATGCAACACAGGAAGTGCACCACACATGTACACACACCACCACACTTGCATGCATGTGTACACCTCTGCCAAGTGTCGCACTGTTCAGACGGGCATCCATGTCACATCTGCCAATCAGGCTTCCACATACCGCTGTCACATGCATCCATGTTGCATCACTGTTGCACCCTTGTCAAATACACACACATGCACATGTACACAGTGCTGATACATGCAGCCGAAAACAACATACATGCGTGACATCACGGACATGTCTACTTACATACACATTCATCCAAACATGTGTGCACACACAACTGCATTTGGCATGCAAGCCTACACACACAAGCACCATCCATGTCTCACACATTAAAGCCCTCGCATGTGTCAGCCCCACAGCCCTGTACACCCCCACCCATACTCGACCCCATACAAACAGATGTGCAACCTGCACACTACCGAATAATCACCACACGCACTGCTCACAATCAGGATGCATGTACACTCACCGCTCGACTCCAGACGGGTCTGCTTCTCTAGGACCTGGACGTGGAGCGCTGGGGATATGCGTTCCAGGACCCTCATCTGTTCTTCGGACCAGTGGCCCCGGCGCCCCTTGGCATCCGCTGCATTCAAGAGGCGCCGGGCCTTGTTCAGGGTCCTGGACCTGAAGTGCTCCCAGCGCTTCCTGACATGTTGTAAGTCGCGGACTGCCACCCCCTCCGCGTTGATGGCAGTCACGATGTCAGTCCAGATCCGAGTCCGTCCTTCCTTGTCGGCGCGGGAACTTCCGAAGAGGGCATCATACTGCCCCAGGACTTGCTCCACCAGGACACCAACTTCGGTGGCACTGAAGCTGGTGCCCCTCTGCCTCTCTGGCCGGGGGTTGTCAGTGGCCCCAGATGGTGTCTGCCCCGACATGACAACCCCAGAGGCAGGAGTGGGTGGGCAACTGGGTCCTGGGGCTGGGCTGTGGAGCGATGGAATCCCAGTCGGGAGTCTTCGGTTCCAGCAGAGGTGGTCACAGCAACAGCACCCCTGGCTGATGTGCAGGCAGCAAATGGCAGTGCACGTGGGCAGCAGGCAGTCAGGCAGCAGCAGATGGCAGGTGGGAGCGTGCTCGGGGCTCTGGGGGGCAGTAGTTCGGCCTTCTGGGCAGGAGCGTGGTCTTCCGTGTGCTTACACGTGGCCAGCTTGATACGGAGTGATTTGGCACGTGAAAAATCTGCACGTCAGCGTGTAATTCGAGGAAAGGCCCTTAGCGCCTAAGCGCGTCTGCACGCATACGCATTTTCATTGGACAGAAGGCCCCTCAAGCGCAAGCGCCCCTGTGACGTGACGCGTACAGACGCGCATGGGCCCTTTCCACGTATTACACGCGGACGTGCAGTTTCCACACGCTCTTACGCGCATGGGCCCTTTCCACGTATTACACGCGGACGTGCAGTTTCCACACGCGATTACGCGCATGGGCCCTTTCCTCGTATTACACGCGGACGTGCAGTTTTTCACGCGCGCTGAAATGCCCATGCACGTCTGTACGCGTCACGTCACAGGGGCGGGTTGAGCCTGTCCTGGCTGGTCTAGCGTTGCGTCAACGGGCCATGCGAGGTGACCTGCAGTCTTTTCATGGAGAGACTGCACGTCATCTCGAATGGCTCGTTGACCACGTCAGCCTGCTGGGACAGGTCACCCAGGCCGGATTCCTCCGTCTGATGGGGCTTGCTCCGACCCCCTCCTCAACTGGACCCCCTATGCGCCAGTCGTCCTCTGTGCCATCTTCCCACCCATCAGTCACCTGGGTGCCCTGTGGAGCTGCCTCTGACGGTGCGGCCAGGCTGGTGGAGGAGGCATCCCTGCCACAGTCGGGAGTCGGACGTCCAGCAGGGGTGGCCACATCAACAACTGCACCCCAGCCGGCGGAGGATGTGCAGGCAGCAGGAGGCAGTGCACGGGCAGAGGCACAGCAGCAGCAGCAACGTGGTGGGAGCCATGAAGGCTCGGGGCCTTCAACATCGGAGGGGCAGGCATCGGCCGGAGGGCAGGTTGACCCAGGACGGGGTGTGTCTTCTGTGTGGCAGCGGTTGGGCCAGCAGATAGGTGCGAAGCGGCGGGGGGCAGAAGAGGCGCGGCTCACAATGGTCAGGGCGGAGAACTCCATGCGGAGGGCCCTGAGGCGGGCCGAGTGCCTCGAGGCAATCCGCAGGGGGTTGGAGGAGGACACGGCGTCGTCCCTGCGGACCCTCGGGGCCATGGAACAGGACCGCCTCCGGGACATCGAACAGGAGTTCGATGATGCCCTGGCCCGGAACACCACGGAGTGAGCCGCTGGACTTGCCCGCCGCCTTTGTATATAGTTCTTTAGTTTTAGGTTTCCTTTGTTTGTTCTTATGATTTGGAGTCGACGGACACTGCTCCACTTTTTGTATATAGTTGCATTTTAGTTAGGGTTTTTTGTAGGTTTCCTTTGTTCAGTTGGGCTCATGGACCCTTGGATGTTTTGTACATAGTTCTTCATTGGATTGATTTTATTTTTCATTTGACTTTGGACAACATTTTTTTGGATTAGGATTTCGTGTTTTTATTTTTTTAAACGGACAAGCTCTTTTTTTCATTGCCATTGTAGTTTGTTTCATTTCTTTTGCATTCTTTTTTTTTTAATACAATTTTGTTTTCATACTTCACTGTGTGGTATCATCTCATTGGTTTCATGCATGTCATGTTGGGTGTTTTCCCATTCAATTGCAACCATTGTGTGTGACGGACATGGGTTCATTAGCTTTATGAACATTGGGGGTGTAACATGTAATTTCCATTTCCATGTGGGTGAATGGGTTACTTGGTAGGGCTTTTTGGCTGTGGAGGCTGACCATAACGCACATGATTGGGGATTGTGAGGACCTGGTGGAGGCTGCCCATGGTGGCTGGGGTGTGGGGGTGGGTGGGAGACATGAGTGGGGGCCTGGTGGGGGCTGCCCATGGTGGCTGGGGGGTGGGGGTGGTGGGAGACATGAGTGGGGGCCTGGTGGAGGGTGGCCCTGGATGCTGGGGGGTGGGGGTGGTGGTAGACATGAGTGGGGGCCTGGTGGAGGGTGCCCATGGTGGCTGGGGGGTGGGGGTGGGTGGGAGACATGAGTGGGGGCCTGGTGGGGGCTGCCCATGGTGGCTGGGGGGTGGGGGTGGGTGGGAGACATGAGTGGGGGCCTGGTGGGGGCTGCCCATGGTGGCTGGGGGGTGGGGGTGGGTGGGAGACATGAGTGGGGGCCTGGTGGGGGCTGCCCATGGTGGCTGGGGGGTGGGGGTGGGTAGGGAGACATGAGTGGAGGCCTGGTGGAGGGTGCCCATGGTGGCTGGGGGGTGGGGGTGGTGGGAGACATGGGTGGGGGCCTGGTGGAGGGTGCCCCACACTGCTGGGGGGTGGGAGTGTTGGGAGACATGGGTGGGGGCCTGGTGGAGGGTGCCCCACAATGCTGGGGGGTGGGGGTGGTGGGAGACATGAGTGGGGGCCTGGTGGAGGGTGCCCATGGTGGCTGGGGGGTGGGGGTGGGTGGGAGACATGAGTGGAGGCCTGGTGGAGGGTGCCCATGGTGGCTGGGGGGTGGGGGTGGGTGGGAGACATGAGTGGGGGCCTGGTGGAGGGTACCCCTGGATGCTGGGGGGTGGGGGTGGTGGTAGACATGAGTGGGGGCCTGGTGGAGGGTGCCCCTGACTGCTGTGGGATGGAGGTGGTGGTAGACATGAGTGGGGACCTGGTGGAGGGTGCCCCTGGATGCTGGGGGGTGGGGGTGGGTGGGAGACATGAGTGGGGGCCTGGTGGAGGGTGCCCATGGTGGCTGGGGGATGGGGGTGGTGGGAGACATGAGGGGGGCCTGGTGGAGGGTGCCCCTGACTGCTGTGGGATGGAGGTGGTGGGAGACATGAGTGGGGGCCTGGTGGAGGGTGCCCCTGCACTGCTGGGGGGTGGGGGTGCTGGGAGACATGGGTGGGGGCCTGGTGGAGGCTGCCCCTGCACTGCTGGGGGGTGGGGGTGGTGGGAGACATGAGTTGGACATGAGTGGGGGCCTGGTGGAGGGTGCCCCTGGATGCTGGGGGGTGGGGGTGGGTGGGAGACATGAGTGGGGGCCTGGTGGAGGGTGCCCATGGTGGCTGGGGGATGGGGGTGGTGGGAGACATGAGGGGGGCCTGGTGGAGGGTGCCCCTGGATGCTGGGGGGTGGGGGTGGGTGGGAGACATGAGTGGGGGCCTGGTGGGGGCTGCCCATGGTGGCTGGGGGGTGGGGGTGGTGGGAGACATGGGTGGGGGCCTGGTGGAGGGTGCCCCACACTGCTGGGGGGTGGGGGTGGTGGGAGACATGAGTTGGACATGAGTGGGGGCCTGGTGGGGGCTGCCCATGGTGGCTGGGGGATGGGGGTGGTTGGAGACATGAGTGGGGGCCTGGTGGGGGCTGCCCATGGTGGCTGGGGGGTGGGGGTGGGTGGGAGACATGGGTGGGGGCCTGGTGGAGGGTGCCCCTGCACTGCTGGGGGGTGGGGGTGGTGGGAGACATGAGTTGGACATGAGTGGGGGCCTGGTGGTGCTGCCCCTGCACTGCTGGGGGGTGGGGGTGCTGGGAGACATGAGTGGGGGCCTGGTGGAGGGTGCCCCTGCACTGCTTGGGGGTGGGGGTGGTGGGAGACATGAGTTGGACATGAGTGGGGGCCTGGTGGTGCTGCCCCTGCACTGCTGGGGGGTGGGGGTGCTGGGAGACATGGGTGGGGCCTGGTGGAGGGTGCCCCTGCACTGCTGGGGGGTGGGGGTGGTGGGAGACATGAGTTGGACATGAGTGGGGGCCTGGTGGAGGGTGCCCCTGGATGCTGGGGGTGGGGGTGATAGGGGCCATGAGTGGGGGCCTGGTGGAGGGTGCCCCTGGATGCTGGGGGATGGTGGTGGGTGGGAGACATGAGTGGGGGCCTGGTGGAGGGTGCCCCTGGATGCTGGGGGGTGGGTGGGAGACATGAGTGGGGGCCTGTTGGAGGGTGCCCATGGTGGCTGGGGGATGGGGGTGGTGGGAGACATGAAGGGGGGCCTGGCGGAGGGTGCCCCTGACTGCTGTGGGATGGAGGTGGTGGGAGACATGAGTGGGGGCCTGGTGGAGGGTGCCCCTGCACTGCTGGGGGGTGGGGGTGCTGGGAGACATGGGTGGGGGCCTGGTGGAGGCTGCCCCTGCACTGCTGGGGGGTGGGGGTGGTGGGAGACATGAGTTGGACATGAGTGGGGGCCTGGTGGAGGGTGCCCCTGGATGCTGGGGGGTGGGGTGGGTGGGAGACATGAGTGGGGGCCTGGTGGAGGGTGCCCATGGTGGCTGGGGGTGGTGGGAGACATGAGGGGGGGCCTGGTGGAGGGTGCCCCTGGATGCTGGGGGGTGGGGGTGGTGGGAGACATGGGTGGGGGCCTGGTGGAGGGTGCCCCACACTGCTGGGGGGTGGGGGTGGTGGGAGACATGAGTTGGACATGAGTGGGGGCCTGGTGGAGGCTGCCCATGGTGGCTGGGGGATGGGGGTGGTGGGAGACATGAGTGGGGGCCTGGTGGGGGCTGCCCATGGTGGCTGGGGGGGGGTGGGTGGGAGACATGAGTGGGGGCCTGGTGGGGGCTGCCCCTGCACTGCTGGGGGGTGGGGGTGCTGGGAGACATGGGTGGGGGCCTGGTGGAGGGTGCCCCTGTACTGCTGGGGGGTGGGGGTGGTGGGAGACATGAGTTGGACATGAGTGGGGGCCTGGTGGTGCTGCCCCTGCACTGCTGGGGGGTGGGGGTGCTGGGAGACATGGGTGGGGGCCTGGTGGAGGGTGCCCCTGCACTGCTGGGGGGTGGGGGTGGTGGGAGACATGAGTTGGACATGAGTGGGGGCCTGGTGGTGCTGCCCCTGCACTGCTGGGGGGTGGGGGTGCTGGGAGACATGGGTGGGGGCCTGGTGGAGGGTGCCCCTGCACTGCTGGGGGGTGGGGGTGGTGGGAGACATGAGTTGGACATGAGTGGGGGCCTGGTGGTGCTGCCCCTGCACTGCTGGGGGGTGGGGGTGCTGGGAGACATGGGTGGGGGCCTGGTGGAGGGTGCCCCTGCACTGCTGGGGGGTGGGGGTGGTGGGAGACATGAGTTGGACATGAGTGGGGGCCTGGTGGAGGGTGCCCCTGGATGCTGGGGGGTGGGGGTGATAGGGGCCATGAGTGGGGGCCTGGTGGAGGGTGCCCCTGGATGCTGGGGGATGGGGGTGGTGGGAGACATGAGGGGGGGCCTGGTGGAGGGTGCCCCTGACTGCTGTGGGATGGAGGTGGTGGGAGACATGAGTGGGGGCCTGGTGGAGGGTGCCCCTGCACTGCTGGGGGGTGGGGGTGCTGGGAGACATGGGTAGGGGCCTGGTGGAGGCTGCCACTGCACTGCTGGGGGGTGGGGGTGGTGGGAGACATGAGTTGGACATGAGTGGGGGCCTGGTGGAGGGTGCCCCTGGATGCTGGGGGGTGGGGGTGGGTGGGAGACATGAGTGGGGGCCTGGTGGAGGGTGCCCATGGTGGCTGGGGGATGGGGGTGGTGGGAGACATGAGGGGGGACCTGGTGGAGGGTGCCCCTGGATGCTGGGGGGTGGGGGTGGTGGTAGACATGAGTGGGGGCCTGGTGGAGGGTGCCCATGGTGGCTGGGGGGTGGGGGTGGGGGTGGGTGGGAGACATGAGTGGGGGCCTGGTGGGGGCTGCCCATGGAGGCTGGGGGGTGGGGGTGGGTGGGAGACATGACTGGGGGCCTGGTGGGGGCTGCCCATGGTGGCTGGGGGATGGGGGTGGTGGGAGACATGAGTGGGGGCCTGGTGGGGGCTGCCCATGGTGGCTGGGGGGTGGGGGTGGGTGGGAGACATGAGTGGGGGCCTGGTGGGGGCTGCCCCTGCACTGCTGGGGGGTGGGGGTGCTGGGAGACATTGGTGGGGGCCTGGTGGAGGGTTCCCCTGCACTTCTGGGGGGTGGGGGTGGTGGGAGACATGAGTTGGACATGAGTGGGGGCCTGGTGGTGCTGCCCCTGCACTGCTGGGGGGTGGGGATGCTGGGAGACATGGGTGGGGCCTGGTGGAGGGTGCCCCTGCACTGCTGGGGGGTGGGGGTGGTGGGAGACATGAGTTGGACATGAGTGGGGGCCTGGTGGTGCTGCCCCTGCACTGCTGAGGGGTGGGGGTGCTGGGAGACATGGGTGGGGGCCTGGTGGAGGGTGCCCCTGCACTGCTGGGGGGTGGGGGTGGTGGGAGACATGAGTTGGACATGAGTGGGGGCCTGGTGGAGGGTGCCCCTCACTGCTGGGGGGGTGGGGGTGGTGGGAGACATGAGTGGGGGCCTGGTAGGGGATGCCCATGGTGGCTGGGGGGTGGGGGTGGTGGTAGACATGGGTGGAGCCTGGTGGAGGCTGCCCCTGCACTGCTGGGGGGTGGGGGTGGTGGGAGACATGCATTGTTGATCAGTAGTGCAAGGTGACATGTGGGTTGGCTGGGGGGCATGCCCATGGTGGATGGGCTGCCTGCGGGACATGAGCAGGGGTGCAGGGTAGTCCCCCGTGGTGTGGGCTGCCTGCAGGGGCCGTGGAGGTTGTGGAGCGTACACCTGGGAGGACCCACACGGCCAATTCACGTGTAGTACTCCCCAGAACCCCTGAAATTCACATACCCTGCTGAAATTGCGTGTGGAACTTCCCGCGCACCCCTGAAATACACGTACCCTGTTGAAATCGCATGTGGAACTTCCCGCGCACCCATGGAATACACGTACCCTGCTCGCACTGGGCCAATCGCGTGTGGAACTTCCCGCGCACCCCTGAAATACACGTACCCTGCTGAAATCGCGTGTGGAACTTCCCGTGCACCCCTGGAATATGCGTACCCTGCTGAAATCGCGTGTGGAACTTCCCGCGCACCCATGGAATACACGTACCCTGCTCGCACTGGGCCAATCGCGTGTGGAACTTCCCGCGCACCCCTGAAATACACGTACCCTGATGAAATCGCGTGTGGAACTTCCCGCGCACCCCTGAAATACACGTACCCTGCTTGCACAGGGCCAATCGCGTGTGGAACTTCCTGTCATGATCTCTGCTTCCAAAAGGTCAGGGTTTTCCCAACTCCCTTGGAAGCAGATCCATAACCCAGGTTCCGAGTGCCAACCAGTCCCAATTTGGACCTTTTGGACCCAGTCCTGGCGCCAGTGGCACCAGGCTCATAAATATGCCCAGTCCCAGCGCTGGAAGCGCCGGGCTCATAATGCTTGGGTGGACTTACCTGCAGCAGACCGTGCTGCTTACTTGCCTGCCAGTTGAGCCTCTGATCCTCTTCTGTTTGGAACTACTTTTCCTGTTGGGTGGGGCAGGAGCCACTCCCTAGATTCAGAACACTGGAACTCTTCTGGAAAGCAGGAACTCTTTTCTTCCCCAGGCGTGGTTGTGGAAGGAGATACCTAAGCACTACAGGAGGCTATTTAAACCACACCCGATGGATGAATCTTGCTTTGCGTTATTCTGCATCCTCTGCAGCAGAACGCTCATCGTGTCTTCTGCATCTGATCCTGGGCCTAAGGAAAAAGGCTTACCATCCTGAATCCAGTCTTCAGCAACACCTATAAAGACAAGAAAGAACAGGTTAGCATTACGGTCTTCAGTGACAGCTCTTCACTTACCTGGTCCATCGGCTGTCACCAACGCCTCGCGCTGCATTCCGGCATCTGAAAGACCAAGGCTTACCTACTCTTCGTGCGCTCCGGAGGTCTTCACACTGCATTCCGGCATCTGAAAGACAAAAGCTTACCAACTCTTCGCACGCTCCGGAGGCCTTCGGCGCTGCATCCCACATCTGAAAGACAAAACAAGGTGCGTTTAAAGACATTGGGGAACTTTAATACTCACGTGCCATTACTCCTTTCCACATCTAACCCAGTGGGTATTCCGGCACCCTGCAGCCGCTCCGAACTTGTACCTGCAAAATAAAAAGACAGTTAGAGCGCATCGTGAAGCAGGCAACTAGCGCTTACTTACGTGCTTCCAGGCGCTTCTATTCATCACACGGGCTCCATCTTCAACTCACTTCAGCCCGTCATCCGCCATCGCCGGAACCCTGCAAAACAAGAAACATCATTACTAAAGACTTTAAAGACATTAGAATTACTCAAAACTTACCGTTCGTGCAGTAAACGACGGACAGCAGTCCTCTGAAGTCAAGAGGCCTGCTCCCCTTATCCAGTGAAGAAACTGGTTACAGCACCCTGCCCCGAGGCAGATGGAGAGCACGGCGTTCATTTACCTAAGGTGAGAGCGTTAACCTTTGGGGTTCTACAGGAGCAGAGAAAGGGAAGAAGAGAGAGACATTCAATAACCCAGTTCCTTAATCCCATATTTTCTATCTGCAGACATCTTACCCTTCGAGTCAAACATACAGTGCACAGAGGTCCAGCCCAAAGAGCCAGCCGTGTGTTACACATCACCTTTGAAGATACGGTATACGCCCAGTCAAGACCGGCGCCTCTACGGGAATCAGGTGAGCGTTACAGAACGCAAAGCCTACCACAAAACTCCCGTCCAGGCGCTATGGAAACCTCGGATACCGACGAGCTAGCCCAGTTACTTGGGGAACTAAGGGCAGAAGTGCATGCAGCCCGTCAGGAAACGAACGCTCTAAGAAGGGAACTGATTATTTCCAAGGAGCGAACAGATGATCTCGCTAGACAATTGCTACAGTCACAAGCCGGACAGACCCCGTTACCCGCATCTGGGGGAAATCTTCCTTCTACATCCTCTATGAATCCAGTGCAGATCAACCTACCTGGGAATGTACCTCTGGCTCCGCCCGAACGATTTTCTGGTGACCCAAAGAGGTTTGCAGTATTTATCAATCAGTGCCGGTTGCATTTCTTATGCCGGCCAGCAGCCTTTCCAACTGATCAAGCTAAAGTAGCTTTCGTGCTTTCGTACCTTAGTGGCAATGCGGCAGACTGGTCGATCCCTCTAGTAAATCAAGATGATCCGGTCCTCCATGATTTTCAAGCTTTTCAGCTCAGTATGGAAAAACTGTTTGCAAGACATTCACAGGGGCAGGCCTTGGACAATGAGCTTCTTTCGTTGCGACAAGATAATCAAGACCTTTTGTCTTATATTGCGTCTTTCAAAAGACTGATAGTGGAAACTCAATGGCCTGAGGACAAAAGGATTACGCTGTTTTATAGAGGTCTACGTGGAGAGCTCAAAGATGTGTTAGCCCAAGTAGTGAATCCCCCACAAGATTGTTCGGACTATATAGACTTAGTCGTTCAAATAGATCACAGACTGCAGAACAGGAAGGCCGATCGTTCCAAGTTTGATGCTCGAGTATTTTCCAAACCGCCAACTCCTTCCAAAGGAGTAGACTCCGGGGAACCCATGCAAATAGGGGGTCTGAAATGTCCTCTAACACAAAAGGAGCGGGAAAGGAGAAAACAGTTGCAATTATGTCTCTATTGCGGAAACTCAGGGCACTTTCTTCGAGACTGTCCCGTGAAACCTGCCAAGAAGGCAGTTGGAGCTGCAGTTACCAAAGTTACAAACTCTGAGCAGGGAAACGACCTCGCCCGACAAGAATAGAGGTCCTCTTGCCGAGCGTGAAAACCAGTTCCGTGACCTCGCATTTCTTGATACCTATGGTCCTCATTAGCCCTGATAATCCGGATCGATTACATGCAATTGAAGCTTACGTCGACAGCGGTGCCATCGGCAATTATGTGGATCATTAAATGGTTTTGAGGATGAATCTAACTCTTTGTCCCAAGGCTGTAAAGGACGTCATTACTACGGTGGATGGTACGGAGATAGCCTCCGGGCCAGTAACGCATACCACTCAAGAGGTGACGCTAGTAAGTCAAGATGGACACCATGAGAAGATCGTGTTCGATGTGATCAAGGCCCCTCAGTTTCAGATTATTCTAGGAATACCTTGGTTAGAGAAACACAATCCTCTGATCGATTGGCGAGCAAGAACGGTCCAGTTTCCAGAATGTGTCTCTACTTGTCACCCTCCACCTGGTGTTGCACTGGCAGCAATTTCTTCAGAGACTCCCCAGTTACCTCCCGAATACCTAGAATACCAAGATGTTTTCCGGAAAGATCAGGCTAACTCTCTACCTCCTCATAGGTCTTATGACTGCCAGATAGACCTGATACCTGGATCTACTCCTCCTTGTAGTAGAATTTATGCCCTCACCGAGCCTGAGAACCTTCACCTTCGACAATACCTGGATCAATACCTGGCAAATGGGTTTATTCGTCCTTCCAAGTCCCCTGCTTCTTCAGCTTTGTTCTTCGTTCCAAAAAAGGAAGGAGACCTTAGAACTTGTATAGATTATCGCTCCCTGAACCAGATCACCGTTAAGAATAGATATCCGTTACCTTTGATCCCTGAACTCCTGGACCAAGTCAGAAAAGCATGCAAATATACAAAGCTGGATCTTAGAGGAGCTTACCACTTGGTACGAGTAAAAGAGGGCGATGAATGGAAGACGGCCTTCCGCACCAAGTATGGGCTATTTGAATATCAGGTCATGCCCTTCGGACTTTGCAATGCCCCGGCCGCCTTTCAATATTTTATGAACGATGTCCTCAGAGAGCTCATAGATGTGTGTGTTGTTGTTTACATTGACGACATCCTCGTTTATTCTTCATCGGAATCTGAACATCGGAAACACGTGAAAATGGTCCTCGAAAGATTGCGTCAACACAAACTTTTCGCTAAGTTGGAAAAATGTGTTTTCAACGTGACTGAAGTTGAATTCTTGGGATTCATATTATCACCTGGCGGAGTGCGTATGGATTCAAAGAAGGTCGATGCAGTTCTCAAATGGCCATCACCATCCTCCGTAAAAGGTGTGCAAAGCATGCTAGGCTTCGCTAACTTTTACCGCAGGTTTATCCCCGAATTCTCTCGAATAGTCCAGCCCTTCACTGCCTTGTTAAAGAAAAACAAACATTTTGAATGGTCTACCGAGGCGGAACAAGCTTTCCAGGATTTGAAGACTAAATTTATCTCTGCACCAATCTTAAAACACCCTCGCCCCGAACTCCCCTACATCATGGAAACTGATGCTTCAAGCCTTGCCATGGGGGCAGTTCTATCACAAAAGGACCCGGTAACCAATCAGTTGCATCCCGTGGCATTTTGGTCCCGCAAATTCTCGCCTCCTGAAATCAATTACACGATTACTGACAAGGAACTTCTGGCTATCAAGTCTGCCTTTAAGACTTGGCGGCATTATCTGCTGGGGGCCCGACACACCGTTACTGTGATTACGGATCACCGAAACCTGCAATATTTGAAAACCGCAAAAGCCCAATCCTCTAGACAACTCCGTTGGGCATTTTTCTTTGCCGAGTTTGACTTTATAATTACCTATCGACCTGGTACAAAGAACGGTAAAGCTGATGCCCTTTCTCGGATGGGAGTGGAAGAACACTTGATCAACCCTACACCTGTACCAATCACTCCCGAACAAAGAATTCTGGGTGTAATCGCCACAGAATCCATAGAGGAAGTTAAGGATAAAGCCAGGAAACTTGTAACTCCGGCAGGCATACAGAATTGGCATCTGCAGGGAAAGGACTTTGCAGTAAAGGACAACTTATTGTATTTCCAAGAACGATTATACCTACCCAGCACAGATTTACAGAAAAAAGTAATCTCTTGTTATCACGATTCTTTAATGGAAGGACATCCCGGTATGGCCAAGACCTCAGAAAAGATCAAGCGCTACTTCTGGTGGCCGTCTTGGAAAAAAGATATCAGAGACTTTATAATGTCCTGTGGAGTATGCGCCCAAAACAAGAGTCAAAAGGAAAGACCAGCAGGCCTCTTACGCCCTATTGACATCCCACCTCGCCCTTGGCATACGCTTTCTATGGACTTCATCACCGATCTACCTCCATGCTCCGGATACAATACGATTTTAGTAATCGTGGACTTGTTCTCCAAGATGGCGCATTTCATTCCGCTCAAAGGCTTGCCAACAGCAGCAACTCTGGCCCGAGAATTTCTCGAAAACATCGTCCGACTGCACGGTTTTCCTTCGGTTCTAATTTCGGATCGAGGTAGTCAATTTATTTCTCATTTTTGGCGAAGTTGCTGTCGGTCGGCTCAAATTGATGTGAGACTATCGACCAGTCACCACCCTCAGACCGACGGACAAACCGAGAGGACCAATCAAACTCTGGAACAGTATTTACGCTGCATGCTGCAACAAACTGAAAAAACTTGGAAAGACATCCTTTGGATAGCCGAATATGCCTACAATAACTCTGTCCATTCGGGAACTGGGAAAACCCCGTTTTTTCTTTTGTACGGCAGTCACCCTCGAACCTCGGAGTTGGATCCCCTCCAAGATCTTGAAACACCAGCAGTAGACTACCTGTTTCTACAATCACCCAAGCCTTTAAGGAAGCTGTTTCTCACCTTCAAAGGGCTAAAGAACAATACAAGAAAGGAGCAGATCAACATCGGAAGGAAGCCCCTCAATATCAAGTAGGGGATCAAGTCTGGTTATACACCAAATATCTACCTCTAAAAGGGCCACGCACATTCAACCCAAGATACCTTGGTCCCTATTCCATCACTACCATAGTAAACCCAGTAGCGGTCAAGTTGGACTTGCCCCCGCACATGAAGATACATCCGGTCTTCCACGTCTCTCTATTAAAACCCGTGCAACCTCAAACCCGACTAACTAAATCTCCAAAACCTATCCTAGTTGATGGAGAACTCGAGTTTGAAGTCAAAAGCATTCTGGACTCCAAGATCTCCAAATCTAAACTATTTTACCTAATTGACTGGAAAGGCTACGGCCCCCAAGAGAGATCCTGGGAACCTGCTGAATATGTCCACGCTCCTCGCCTAATCAAAAGATTTCACCGAACATTTCCTGACAAGCCAAAACCCCCGGAGAAGCCCGGTTTGGGAGGGGCCTTGAGGGGGGTACTGTCATGATCTCTGCTTCCAAAAGGTCAGGGTTTTCCCAACTCCCTTGGAAGCAGATCCATAAACCAGGTTCCGAGTGCCAACCAGTCCCAATTGGGACCTTTTGGACCCAGTCCTGGCACCAGTGGCACCAGGCTCATAAATATGCCCAGTCCCAGCGCTGGAAGCGCCGGGCTCATAATGCTTGGGTGGACTTACCTGCAGCAGACCGTGCTGCTTACTTGCCTGCCAGTTGAGTCTCTGATCCTCTTCTGTTTGGAACTACTTTTCCTGTTGGGTGGGGCAGGAGCCACTCCCTAGATTCAGAACACTGGAACTCTTCTGGAAAACAGGAACTCTTTTCTTACCTAGGCGTGGCTGTGGAAGGAGACACCTAAGCACTACAGGAGGCTATTTAAACCACACCCGATGGATGAATCTTGCTTTGCGTTATTCTGCATCCTCTGCAGCAGAACGCTCATCGTGTCTTCTGCATCTGATCCTGGGCCTAAGGAAAAAGGCTTACCATCCTGAATCCAGTCTTCAGCAACACCTATAAAGACAAGAAAGAACAGGTTAGCATTACGGTCTTCAGTGACAGCTCTTCACTTACCTGGTCCATCGGCTGTCACCAACGCCTCGTGCTGCATTCCGGCATCTGAAAGACAAAGGCTTACCTACTCTTCGTGCGCTCCGGAGGTCTTCACACTGCATTCCGGCATCTGAAAGACAAAAGCTTACCAACTCTTCGCACGCTCCGGAGGCCTTCGGCGCTGCATCCCACATCTGAAAGACAAAGGCTTACCTACTCTTCGTGCGCTCCGGAGGTCTTCACACTGCATTCCGGCATCTGAAAGACAAAAGCTTACCAACTCTTCGCACGCTCCGGAGGCCTTCGGCGCTGCATCCCACATCTGAAAGACAAAACAAGGTGCATTTAAAGACATTGGGGAACTTTAATACTCACGTGCCATTACTCCTTTCCACATCTAACCCAGTGGGTATTCCGGCACCCTGCAGCCGCTCCGAACTTGTACCTGCAAAATAAAAAGACAGTCAGAGCGCATCGTGAAGCAGGCAACTAGTGCTTACTTACGTGCTTCCAGGCGCTTCTATTCATCACACGGGCTCCATCTTCAACTCACTTCAGCCCGTCATCCGCCATCGCCGGAACCCTGCAAAACAAGAAACATCAATACTAAAGACTTTAAAGACATTAGAATTACTCGAAACTTACCGTTCGTGCAGTAAACGATGGACAGCAGTCCTCTGAAGTCAAGAGGCCTGCTCCCCTTATCCAGTGAAGAAACTGGTTACAGCACCCTGCCCCGAGGCAGATGGAGAGCATGGCGTTCACTTACCTAAGGTGAGAGCGTTAACCTTTGGGGTTCTACAGGAGAAGAGAAAGGGAAGAAGAGAGAGACATTCAATAACCCAGTTCCTTAATCCCATATTTTCTATCTGCAGACATCTTACCCTTCGAGTCAAACATACAGTGCACAGAGGTCCAGCCCAAAGAGCCAGCCGCGTGTTACACATCACCTTTGAAGATACGGTATACGCCCAGTCAAGACCAGCGCCTCTACGGGAATCAGGTAAGCGTTACACTTCCCGCGCACCCCTGAAATACACATACCCTGCTCGCACTGGGCTAATCGCGTGTGGAACTTCCCGCGCACCCCTGAAATACACGTACCCTGATGAAATCGCGTGTGGAACTTCCCGCGCACCCCTGAAATACACGTAGCCTGCTTGCATGGGGCCAATCGCGTGTGGAACTTCCCGCGCACCCCTGAAATACACGTACCCTGCTCGCACGGGGCCAATCGCGTGTGGGACTTCCCGCGCACCCCTGAAATACACGTACCCTGATGGAATCGCATGTGGAACTTCACGCGCACCCCTGAAATACACGTACCCTGCTTGCACGGGCCAATCGCGTGTGGAACTTCCCGCGCACCCCTGAAATACACGTACCCTGCTCGCACTGGGCCAATCGCGTGTGGAACTTCCCGCGCACCCCTGAAATACACGTACCCTGATGAAATCGCGTGTGGAACTTCCCGCGCACCCCTGAAATACAAGTAGCCTGCTTGCACGGGGCCAATCGCGTGTGGAACTTCCCGCGCACCCCTGAAATACACGTACCCTGCTCGCACGGGGCCAATCGCGTGTGGGACTTCACGCGCACCCCTGAAATACACGTACCCTGATGGAATCGCGTGTGGAACTTCAAGCGCACCCCTGAAATACACGTACCCTGCTGTAATCGCGTGTGGAACTTCCCGCCCACCCCTGGAATACACGTACCCTGCTCGCACGGGGCCAATCGCGTGTGGAACTTCCCGCGCACCCCTGAAATACACATACCCTGCTGTAATCGCGTGTGGAACTTCCCGCGCACCCCTGTAATACACGTACCCTGCTGATTTTGGTGTGGAACTTCCCGCGCACCCCTGATGCACACGTACACAGGACAATCGCGTGTGGAACTTCCCGCGAACCACTGAAATACACGTTCCCCGCTTGGCGTTTGCTGTTTGCCAGCCCGGTGAACTGGTCCAGGGTTAGCGCAGCCCTTTGCGATTATTTGGGGATTTTGAAGGCTTTTCCTTGCGCGAGGGCGTTCTTGGGGGCGTAACTGGCGCTGCTGCAGGGTCTCTGCGCCACGCTGCGCCACGGCTGGTTTTGGATGTGAAAATCCATGAATGCGCTGTGCGCGGAAATCGATTTTAGCGCACGCGGCTGGCGCAGACATTCGCACGGGCATGCTGTGCGCCAGTCGCGTGCGCCACTTTTGTGCGAATTTCTTTGAATTACCCTGACAGTCTGGTCGCTCTTGTTGCACAGCCTGCACAAGTTTGTGGCTGATTGGCCTCTGATGTGAAGGATCTTGTTTGTAATCAGAAGGTTAAGTCGGGCTCTCAGAAAAATGTGTCTCATTGGCTTGTTCGGAAATCTCTGAAAAAGTTGCGTAGTTTCATTTAGTTTCATTATGAAACGTGGTAAATGAGACAGGAGTTTGTTTGTGTTGGCCCTTTCCAAGGTGACAATCCAGTCCAGCTCTGCTAGTTTATTTTTAATTTTTAGAGGATTAGAGATGAGGTTGTCTTCTGAGCACGCAATTGAGTGAAGCAGTTTTCTTTTCTGTATGGCCCATTTTACTAGCATTTTGCAGCTTCCTTCTTTGATTTCAGAGTCAATCAGTTTGTACAGAGTTAGAGCATCTGGTAGAATTGTTTTTCTATATAAGGAAATGCTGCTGAAATCGACAGTTGTTTTAAGCGAAATAGGCCAAGTTCTCTCCTGATCACTGCTATTTGCGTTGATTTTGGCAGGTTCAGTGATGCTTTCCAGAAGAAACCCTCCATGATTTGCCAAATGTCCTCGGGGATTGTTGGCATTGCGTCTCTGGCGTATGTTAGGGCAGGGATCACTTTTGCTTTATAGAACTTAAGTAGTGGAATCAGGGAGAAGCGACCACATTTTTTGTCTAAGGCTCTGGCCTGTGTTGTCAGCAAGCGGGTCTTTCTCCAAAAATCTATTTGCATGCTCTTTTCTGAGATCGTACTATCGATCCTTGCTCCCAAGTATCTGATGTTAATTACTGTCTCAATTTCGACTTTTTCCAGGTTCCAGTGGAAGGTATTGGATATTTTCGCGTTCCTTTCCAAAATCAAGATCTTCATTTTAGCTTTGTTTATCTCCAAGTTCATCTGGCCCATGTACTCTGACAAATTGTTCAGTGTTCTTTGTAAGCCAATCTGGGTTTGGTGCAGCAATGTCATGTCGTCGGCGTATACCAATCGTGACACCCTGTCACCCACGATTTATGGGGGGAAGGCTGTTATGGCTGGACCTGAGTCTTTGAGATCTCCAATGAATGCAGTAAATAGGGCCGGGGCCAGCTGGCATCTTTGCTTTACTCCGCGTCGTGTTGGTATTTTAGCTGATAGGATGCCGTTTTTGTTTAGTTTGACTCTCATTGTTGTAGCTGTATGAAGTGCTTTTATCGGAGCAAAGATGCTTTCCGGGCAGTTCCAGGACTGGAGCTTCGACCACAGTTTGTCTCTGTCTAAAGCTTGTGTTAGATCTATATACGCTAGAAAGACTCTGGATGTTCCCTCAAGGATTTTGCTTTTGATTATGATGAGTAGCATTATGTTTACTGTTGTGGCAGAGTTTTTTTTCTGAAGCCAGTTTGGAATGGGTCCGCGCATGGTGCTGTCTTTGCCCAGTCCTGGAATTTCTTGAGGAGTAGTGTTCCATAGATTTTTCCGATCATATCAAGTAAGGCGATTGGCCGGTAATTCCGCGGATCTGATCTATCGCCTTTTTTGTAGATTGGGACAACCGTTGCTGTTGTCCAGGATCTTGGGATTGTGCTTGAGTTCGAGCAATTGGAGAAAACCCTGCTGATGAAAGGTGACCACTCAGCAGAGAAGTTTTTAAGGTCTACATTTGTGATCCCATCTGGTCCTGGGGCTCTGGAAGTTTTGAGCTTTCGTATGGTCGATGTAATGTCCTCTTCTCTGGAGACGTCTACCCACAGAGTTACTATTTTGGCCTGCTGCATGTTGTCCAATTTTTTGGGTTTCTGAAATAGAGATTCGAAATGTTCCTCCCATTTTTCTTCACTGACGTTGTTTGCCAGGGCACATTTATTCAAAGCTTCTGGCGGTTTCATTAGGGCCCAGAATTCCTGAGCATTTTTGCCCGCTCCATTTTTCAGCATTTCCTCTGAGTCATTTTGATACAATGTTGCGCGGTAGTTTCTGACCCAGAATTTGTATTTCTTTAATTCTACAGCGAGTTTGTTGTGAAGATTCACTGAAGTAGAGTTCTTTGAGAGTCTTTTGAGACGCCTTAAAGCCGCACGCTTTATCATCACCTGCTTGTCGAATTGGTGGTTTTGTGGCTGCCTGGATGGAAGGTTTCGTCTGGACTTGACTTTGTACGGACTCAGGAGGGGCTGATAATCAACTTTTTGCGCGGTCCTTGCGCTGTTGCATTTATAGTTCCATGTCAATTGGTCTATTCTTTCAGCTGTCAGTCTGAGTCAGTTTCCCTGCGCGTTACATTCAAGTTTTTGGAGCATCGATGGATTTTGAGCCGTTATTGATTTCCATGTTGCTTGCAGAAGATTATGGTCACTTGCTGATGTCCAAATAACTTCAAAGGATGTTATTAGCTTCTGCATTTCCCTTGAAGCAAAGATGTAGTCAATGGTTCCTTTTAGATTCATTCTTTTCCAAGTCAGGATTCTCTTTGGATCCGGAAAGACATGGTCTATATTGTGAAGGACTCGTGAGTCCATCAATTCGCTCCTTTGCACTCCCCTTTTTCCACTGGTTTCTTTTGTGGGGTCTTGGCGGCCGACTCGTTGGGATTTTGACATTTGGTGTTCAAGTCGCTGCAGATGATAACATGTGCAATTTGTTTTTCAGCGTATATGTTGTCAATCTCTTTTTCGATGATTCTCAGAAATTTTTCATCAGCAATCGCTTGCGGGTTCCATTAAGCTATTATGATTGCGATTCGGATGCTTTGTTTTTTCATCGTCTTCTGGTCGTAATTGCTCCAATTCATCACAGCCGCTAAATGGTGTTTTGAGATTGAAGTTGTTTCTAAGATGCTGATACCACTCCCTGAGCGAACTGCCAGTAGGATGCCTGAAGATGGGGGCCCAAGCAGAATCTTCATAGTTGGTGATATTGCGATGTCAAAGCCGTCCAGATACAGTTTCTCAGTCAGACATCGAACTGGCCTAGATCTATATCGCCAGGTCTGGTAAGATGTTGCAATCCACATGTGTTCCAGTTGGATGAGCAGTATTCATTTTAGTTGGCCCAGCCTCGTGGGCCACGAGTTGATATTTCTTAGTGGTTGTTGGCAACCAGGCCCACAGTTGTTTCATTTGTTACTGAATGTCACCTTTTGCCAGTTTCATCTGCAGGATTTTTTCAGTATTCTGTCGCGTTTCAGGTTCCCTGGTTTTTTGGGACCTTGGGTTGTCTTGAGGGGCTGAAGCAGTTTGCCTAGAATTTTCAAAAGCCGATCGCTTTGGGTTTTCTCGAGTTGTTTCAGTATAGGTTCCTGATGCTGCCACATCCTTTGTCCTTGTGTAGGTTTGGTTGGCTTGTTTGGATGATATGTCATAAGTTTCACCCATCACGGAGTGATACATCCTGTTTCCTTTGTATAGGCATTCCGTTCTGGATGTATAGTGTAATCGCTCTGGGGTTTTTCTTATTTTCTCAAGCGTTGCGTGTTCTTGACGTCCGGTACTAGACAGATCTGTCAACTGAAAACCGCATTGTAGCAGGTCTTCTGGGACTTCTTTGGCAGCACACCCACCATCCCCACCCCGCCGAGCTACAGCGCCGTCGGCCCTCTGGCTGACGGTGGTGGGGTCACGGAGGAGGCGAGGGCAGTCGGGGCGAGGTCAGTCGGGGTGCAAGCTCTCGAGATGGTCTGCTTTGCAGGAGATGAGAGCCCATTTTCCTGTGATTTTTCTTGTAGGTTGGATTTTTCTGTTACGGCGCGCAGGGTGCTTTTATGAGTGGCCAAGCGAGGCAAGAGTCTTGGTCTGTTTGACAGATTTGGATCGTGGGGCAGCTCACTCAGTTTCTCTATGAGCGGGTAGCGATCAGCCAAGACCCCTAGTTCTTTCTGAGCCCTCAGCTCAGACACTGTACAAGGGATGGAGAGCAGGCGAAGTCTGCTGGGCATAAAAGCACCCACAGACTCTCGGGGGTCTTGTGTTGAATTGGGCAGTTTTGAGCTCCTCAGGCGTCTTTTTTTGCTGTCGTCTTCCGGTGTACCATTTTGTAAGTGACTGGGCGCCCGTTGAGAGGCGGTTGTTTCTATTCGCAGTCCTTCCGGTCCTTGCAGGGACTGCGACTCCCTCAGCGACTGGCTCCGCGGCCACTCCGCAGTGTTGTGGAGTTTATGTAAGTCCTCGCACACTGGTAGCTGGATGGAACCAGTAGAAAGACTGTGCAGGGTTGAAACAGAGCAGGCTGAGAGTTGACTGCATGGACTGCGACTCCCTCAGCGACTGGCTCCAAATTGATGTACCACTAAGATCAGATCCTTCATCAACTATGATACCACATTTGTTATTTATGGGATGTTTTGTATTTGCAACAAATTGTACATTGCTTGCACCATATGTACATTTAAATAACAGATACAGGAACATATTAGAGCAATCCAAAATTGAGATGTAAGACAACCCCTAAGCATACATTGAGCAAAGGAACAACCTAAGAGTAACTTGGAACATATCAGAATAATTGGTCTAGAAGCCATTAAACCTCTAGAAAGGAAGGGCAACAGAGAACAATTCCTAAAATAAAGAAAATAAACTATATAATGAGAAGTCTGAAAGAAGGTCTAAATCAAGACCACGAACAACATGTTTTTCTATGACTAATAATAACAAACATAATTAAATATGCAAACAGAAATGTGCATACCCCAATATTTATTAAGAATAATTGAAATTACTTTTTGATTGTATCATTTTTTAATAAATAAGTGTTTTTGTGTGTGATAAAAATGCGAAATGTGATGTTTTTTGCAAATACTGTCTTGTCAACACAATGGCACCAATGTGAAAACCTCATTATAAATGAGAACCATGTAGAATGTAAGGTGCAATAAATCACACCGGCAAATACACTAACTAAAAATTTAAAGAATGAGTATGGGTAATATAAAAAGAGAACCCAGATCCTGAAATGATTGTGCCTATTATATGCTTGATCTTAATTAAAAGTGGGATCCCAAAACATTCAAATTGGAAATGTATTGTACATACTGTTTAAACAACCATAAGAAAAATAGAACCTTAATAACATTTAGTAATTAACCTGCAATAAGGATCACATCACTCACACGTTACTATGTGTCATCACGTTAACACATATTATGACTTCATGACTCCAAAGTCATTGGCGTGCCACAGCGAAAGTGTGTAAAAGAATACACACATATCTCAACTCATTTAATGCTCTGAGCAAATAAGGCTGAACGGTTGGAGGACATTTTTATAGAGGTAAGGAATCTTTGAAATCAAAATTATACAAAAATGTAGATAGAAGTAGAAGGACTTCATTTTAAAACTGTTTTGCCTTCTGATTCTGTCTTCCAGCTGAAAAGCTGCCCCTAAATATTTGAATAATACATTTTTTTTTTATAATGGAAGAATAACAACTATGAGGAACGCCAAATATTTTATCTACATTTTTTGTGGCAAAATCCTACCATTAGCTAATATATTAAATAAGCATTTTGTGATTTAGGATGAAACAATGTAAATAAAATGAATGCAAATTTGGAATAGAATGGGAAGTGGCAACTATAGGCAAAACTATTGCATTAGAGTACAGATAGGGAAAAATGGCACAAGAGGAAGGAGACAGCTTGTAGGTGTTGTTTGGTTATTTGCCTTCCATTAACTGTCCATAGCCATGCTAATCTCTATGGCCATTCCTATCCAGGTCCTGACCCTCCTCGCCCAAAACTCCTCCTCATGGGAACTCTTTGAGTCTGTTAAATTAAGCCTTACCGTAAAACTCTGCACTCAAAGTGCCTGCCAGTGCCTTTTCAAAGCAGTGATGTGAGAGCTAATTGGAGCAGTAAACCCACTACTAGCGTATTAAACATTTCTTAACCGGGCCTTAAGTCACTTGATTTACAACGTTTTGGCTTGTGTATGAGACATTGGGCCTCATTACACGGTAGGCGGTAAACCATGGCGCTATTAGCGCCATGGTTCATGCCGGTAATTTACCAGTACCGCCTTGAAGGAAAGGGGAATTACAGCCCTATTCCAAGGTTGGCGGGGCGGTAATTCCCCATTCCCCCATTGCCCTTCCCCATTCCCATTTTTGCCCCATAGGGCATAATGGGAATGGGGAAGGCGCTAATTACGGTACCGCAAATTGCGGTACCGTAATTAGCACCCTGGTCCCTTTGCGGGTTGGATTTTTAACGCCTGCAAAAAACAGGCGTTAAAATCCCCAACCCGCAAAGGGACCTCGTAGTAAGGCGGTAAGGATTTACCGGTGCCGGTAAAATACCAGTACCGGTAAACCCTTACCGCCTACCCTGTAATGAGGCCCATTGTGTATTAGGCATTTGCCGGGCACTGCTATTAGATGCACAGGTGCTCTCGACATTTTGCACTTGTAACCACCAATGGGCAGTTAATTCTATTACAGCTATGCCTGTCAACTGCCTTTGCCTACACAAAAGCCCAAACTGTTGGCATTGCCAATGCTTCCTCTAATTACGGCAGACCTCGGATCCATCGCAGAGCATTTTCCAGCTGTGCTCATTAATGAGGGCTAACCCCCATATCCCTTATCCTTGCTCCCACCACCCTCGCTACATAATCCCCAATCCTGAAACCCCTTATATTAACCTCTACCAAACCAAGCTTAGCCAATTGTGTGCAGCTCAATTTGCCTTGTACCGATCGGACCACACAGCTTTGTGAATCAGTGCCTAATATGCCCCGGTTAGGAGTGTGGAAGGCTTTGCTCCTGCGCGCCTGCATCCTACACAATATCAAATCTATGAATCAATCTCAGCTGATGGATTGACTATCCATCGTGATTACACCAGACTTCCGAATCCGCGCTCGAATGTTGTTTTCTTCAATTTCCTTTGCTTTTACGACCTTTTTTCCCCTCCGTGTTGCTACCCTGATTTATGGTCATTTGTATGATTGCATTGCTTTGCTTTATGGCTGTACATGTCCTTCTGCTCTTGTCATAAATGACTATCATAAAGCGAGCTTGAAACATCATAAAGCATCAGAGTCGCTGATATTCAAGGTTTCCCTGCAGGGGCTGGCAGTGAGTGACCAGCAGCCTGTCCTGCAAGCAGGGGGAAGGGATCCAGGCTATCAGGAATGCAAATGTTAAGGACAATTTTAATCAGGAAGTAGACACATAACCTTCTGTACTGTTGCTTTAATCCGCATCAGATCCGCTTGGCAGGCTTGGCTTCCCTTCACGCCTCCCTTCTAAGTTTGTCTAACTTTAAAAGCACTTGGACCAGAGTTATGACTGTGCCGTCCCCCTGTCCTCAGCGTGTACTCTACATCATCAGCTGTCGGTGAACCCTTAATGAACTGATGTTCTCGCACATTATCGCCTGGCAGCCCTGTAACTCACCTCGAGTTTTATCAGCGCCCCACAGCAGCTGATATTTATTTTTTAATACACCTTTTTGTTTTGCTAATGTAAGAGCAACAGCGTAATCAATAGAGAGAAATGTCCCTGGGATGGGCCTGTCTTAAGCAATGGATTTCAGAGAGCAGTCCCTGCCTTCATTATCTCAATGTGAGATGCGCCCCTTCTACAATTCCAGTAGCTGATAGCATTATTTGTTACAGAGAAACGTTTAGTGCATTGTGGATGATACTTCGGGGTGGAAACAGCTCTGGAAACAGAAGCTGTACAAGTCATTAATATACTGTACAGTAGCCCACTACGGTCGTGCCAGCCAAATGCCAGGGAGAACGGATACAATAATCAGAAAATAGCGAGGGCATTTCTAATTTGCATCACCCCTTAGCCTTTATTTTATTTAGGCTTATGTATGACCTGTTTGTCCCAATACGGTCACATTTAAAGCACTGGCTGAGAAAGCAAACCTGGGGGTGGTTGATGGGGGACCACTTCATTGGCGACACCATAGCCGAGTATCCGGATCCGCCTTGTCGATATTCTGCCAGAATTTCTGGTACCCTTTGACAGGAACACTGGCAAGCTGATTTGAACACCTCATCGTCTGAGTCATCACCAGAACCAGAACATTCAGTCAAATCAACATCAGTGAAAAGGAAGGGCACGTTTAATATTTTTTGGAGCACTGAATGCTCTAGATCTGCTGATTGGTCAGCCACATCCTCTTTTAAGGCTGTCAGAGTGGACGAGAACGTTTAAACTGCTTTTTCAAAACAACAGGTTAATCTGTGCTGGCATGGTGAAAAATGGCTGCATACTCAATTGCAGTGAGTGGAACAGATTACATGGTGACCCGAGCAGTTCTTCCTGCAGTAGGAAACCTCTGCCAATCCTTGGGAAGCACCTGCCAAACGCTTCCCATCTGAACACTGTTGTAGTGCCTTCGATTTTCACCAGCTCGTTCTCACTCTCTTGGCCTCTCCCTCTCTTTCTTTTACTTGCACTCTCTTTTTGATCTATCTGTGTGCCCTGCCTAGCTCTCCCTCTCTGTCACTCTGTGTCTCATTCTATGTCTTTGTCTCTTTCTATGTGGATACGAGTTCAGTAGTCAGGTCCACGTATGCTAGATCCACACAGCCTTTTCTGTCAGTTTGTGGTCGATATAGCTATGAATAAACTAGCACTGTCCTATAAAACAAAGGCCATTTCCTCATAAGGGGTCAAAATTAAGCGTGTCAGCTCATTTGCATACCAGCAGTGCATTGCTGCATATCTCTGATCTGAAGGTGATCTTCTGTTAGCCTATTCTACTATCTAATTACAAGTTGAAGGTTTTTTCAAACCCACCGTAATATTGAGGGTGAATGATAACACATAATACACACTGGTGCTCATTTCGTTTTTACACCACTCACTCTAACATTGAAATGAAATGTTGTAAAAGGGTATACATTCATTTGGAGGGCTGTAGTTTTTGGCTGTGAGAAATAAACGGTTGCTATACTGGGGGAAATTGTGCTGCCCAGCTCGCTGCACATTTTCTGCTAAGTCTGTGGGTAAAGATGGCTGTGCAACAACTCAGTTCACAAAATACAGTTGTCTTGAAAGAATTTGCCTAAAACAACGCATTTTCTTTCCAGTTACAAAGAACAGGATGTTCTTGGAAACTGGACTGCAAACCAGGGTTGCATACTGGGGCATGAAATTGTCTCAAATGAAAAAGTGCCCCTCTGTTGCAAATGGCAATTCATTCCATTTGTGACAGATTGTTTGAAAAGTACCCAAGGGGGAGTGTTTTGATAACATGTAATGCAAATTGTGCAATTTAAAGAATATTAATTAAGCAACAATGGGCAAAACTACTAGCCACATACTGAAGTAACTCTATTAGACTGGCCCACATTTGCCAAAAAAGGGGCACACGTTGACGAAAGAAACGGGCCCATACTAGCATTTTGCGTTTTTGGTTTGGCATTGCTCTATTGCCCTATAGGCCAATGCAAACTACCACAGCATAGCCATAACAAATGAAAACAGCTGCAGCACCATTTAACATTTCCATGCCGCCAAAACACACTCTTAAGGGATTAACCTTTATTAACATGTTTCAAGAATGAGCAAAAGCTTTAGTCTTCACCAATAGAGAAGCACACATGCAAGGAAAACTGTTCAGCTGTCCAGTTTCTCACGAGTATGAAAAATTAGGTGATCACATCGTGTGGAATCAGGTCAAGCACTTGGAATTGATCTTCTCTACACATGGTAAATACATAGGGTTCGGAATCAATAGTTCATTTCCTGAATGCTTCACAGGAAGCCTCCCAGTCGGGGCACCAGATGTAAACTAACCTCCTCTCTTCTGCTAGCCTTCCATTAGTCTCAGAAAGCAATTTTATGGTTGGCTCTGGATTATCTCATGAAGAGGTCACAAGTATATTTTTTGTCCACTTTTACTGTGTTTAAAGTAGCTTCCTACCTTCATCAGACCAGATATATTTAAGATTATATATTTCCAAACTGAAGGTGGGTATGCATGTTACCCATTATTTGCAATCCCCGTTTTAGTTCACAATTATTATTATTGTTTATTTTTTATTTTTTGTTTATTATAATGTACTTTTTACATACATCAATGCATTTAATTATAAACCAATTTCATACCAATATCACACATTGTATTGTATTGTACTTGTCTTTTGTATAGTGCCAGTTTAACATGTTAATAGTTCCAATCATAAAATCATTCCATTATTCAATATCTTCTATCCATTAAAAAATAGACTCCATACATTTACAATACCAATAGCAGAAATCAGAAAATAATTTCATATTTTTTTAATTTTATATATATATATATATATATATATATATATATATATATATATATATATATATATATATATATATATATATAATTCAGTGAAAAAACTTTGTTAAAGGGACGTTATGGTTCCAAGTAAAACCGTCAGTTATCCCCAAACCCTCTCCATGACCCAAAATGTTTTGATGAGACTTCCATCCCTTCTTCATCTGATACAAATCCTGTTGAAACCCCTAATTCTCCTGTTTTTGTTTCCGTTTCTGCCTCACCTTTTGTGTCATAAATTGTTAATATGTGTTAAATAAAGTAACATTTTTATATTGCGTTGTAATAAAAAATAACTATTTAGCTGTCCGCGGACAGCGTGGGTGTTCTGAAATGTTCGTAAATAAACGAAAATGGAGGTGTCCTGAAGCACACTATACCTGTCCGTACTGTTCGCTAGCAAGTTGAAACTGTTCTAAGAACACATGCGGTATCCTGAAATGTTCGTAAAGAAACGAAAATGGAAGTGTCCTGAAGAACACTATACTTGTTCGCTAGCAAGTTGAAACTGTTCTAAGAACAAACGCCTGTCCGTAACTGTTCGTTTGACGTTTGACGCACTTTCAATTACTTCAGGACCCGAACATTGTTCGTAGAACATCATCGCACATGCGCAAACCAATGTCCTGCATTTGGTGTCCTGCGGACAGCCGCTCCCTTCGCGGACATGTTCTGGCTATTCTTCAGAGCACAGCGATTTTTCCTGCCACTTGCAGATTGATATCTTCATCAAGATGGCATCCATGGTGGCACTACTGCCACCTGGCGCTGCACCTACTTCAGCACCACCCCCACTCCCTCCACCACCACCACCTCCCCAAGGGCCTGAAGAGGGGAACAGGAGTGAGGATGCAGAGGAGGAAGAAGAGGATAATGAGAATGAGGTAGTGGAAATCCCTACTATCCGCACTCGGTGGGAGTCTTGGGTGTGGCGGTTATTTACCATTCATGGGAATGTTCCTAAGGCTTGTGCGAACCGAGTCACCTGCAATGAGTGCAAAATGGTACTCAGTCATGGGAGGCATGGTTCGTATAGCTTTGGGACCACCACCATGAAGCGACACCTCAAGTCATTCCACACTGGGGCTGTTCGCAAGGTTGTACCTTGTGAGGAGCATAGCAGGTTGATTTCCTCTACTTCATCCTCCGTTTCTAATCCTGTCACCACAAGGAACACTCCTGTGGGACAGTGTCTTCCTCAAGCTGCCTCACAGGCCATATGCAATGCTGATGACCCTTACCTTTTGAGGGTCACAGTTGTGTGTATGTACTGCGGCGCAGTACTCTGCAGGAGGGAGCGACCTTGAAGTGCTTTTGAGACTATCGTCTCAGAGCACGAGAAGATCTGCTCACTACCCAAATAAAAACCACTCTACATCTTCCTCTCTCAGCTCGCCCTTTCTTATCCCTGTGGTTGGTGTCCCCCCTTTACCCTCCTTTCCCCTACCTTGCCTAGTGTGTCGTGTATAAAAAATATATATATAAAACAACAAAAAAAAAAATAAGGCTCTTTTTCAGAGCCGCCTTTCACAGTTAAAAGATAGAAGTGAAACTAAATGAAGCAAGGCCCTTTGTATTTTTTAAAAGTCCACGAACAGTCCGCGGACATCTAAAATGTTGGGGTGCTGCCCTATCATAACCATTGCAATTTTCTCTGGGAGGAAGTGGTGGCTCTGAAAAGAGCCTTTGGGTGGTGTTTGTGTTTGAAAAATTAAAAATACTCAACAACTACTTCAAAATGGATGCTGTAATTCTAAAAAAGGTTGCAATGCATTTTGTGTTTCTTAGAAAAATCTGATTGCCAGCATAAGTTAGATGTACTCCATCTCTGTGAAAAATGTACATACCACGAAACATAATATTTTCATTGTGAAAAGAGGACATGCCAAAATCTCTTAGAAAGGCACAAACAGCCTTATTGATATTATGCCTTGCTTTCTCCATTTGTGGACCAAATGAAGAAGAACGAAGCCACATTTGTCTCTTCGCAATCCGTGAAAAAATTATTTGAGAATTTGGAAACATGTCCATGATCTTCCCAAGTCCTTCTTTCATTGCAAATTGCAAAGAAATTCCAGACACATGTCCTAAACTGTTCCCTCCACAATGAATTACAATTATGTCTGGATGTTGCTCTATCTCCAAAGTAGCACAGAGAGATAACAAGTCCAATCACTTCATTCCACGTACTCCATGCCAGTGTACTTCCACAAATGGGAATCCAAGATCTACAGCTACTCCACAACCAATGTATCCACGAGTCTCCCAAAATCCAAACAATATGTTTTCTGAAACACACAGCGATAGCTATCTGTTCTTCTCTCAGCAAAAAGAGTATCTGAGAAACTCTCTCCTGGCACAACACACCCACTAAACTTTCCTGACCAATCCCTTTCTACACTCATTCTCATTTGCATGGCTTCCCAACCCAAAAACCCCCGGATGTAACACTCGATGTCTGCGAACTACCACCATGTCCGCGGACATATCGTAACATGGACAGCCCTTCTACCATTTCCACTTCACTCTTTGTGCCATTCCATGATTGGATGTAGCTAAAAAGTCACATGACCATCCACCAATCACATCCAAGACCTCTACATCTAACTGCGTCATCATAGATCAGCACTGCAAATGTACTGTGAATCTCTCTGAGTACAAGTGTCATTTCATTAGAAAGCACCTTCTACAAGAAATACTGTACAAGTCTCCAAGAATTCTACTTGCAGCTCCATGCATATCCATATGCATGAACACAAACTACATGTATGCATATTTTCTGTACAGTACATGAACACATTTTCTAACTGTCTTTTAGCTTGTATAATCTGTAAAATGAATCTACTGTCTTTTTTTCAATCTCCTAAAACCAACTGTCACTTACAAACCGTTATACTATTTAATTTCTTTATACACACACACTCAAATCATGTTGAACTAACATTTTTGAAATAAAATATATAGACTACATATAGTCAAACAAAATTGCATGCACACTCTGTGTTCAAATCTCAAACAACAATACTTGTACAATTACAAAAACATTTTATTTATTTATTCATTTGTTTAATTACTTACATTTATATAGGACAAGCAGCCCATGACATTGAGGCACTATTACTTGCAAAAGCTTAGTTACAGGAATAGTGGTATTCAGTGGTACATTATGAACGCCACAAGGCATACTAAAGATATTTTGTTTGCTACAGTTAGTCATTGCAATACAGTTTATTCATTAACAACGTATGATTTGTATTCAACTGGTGCAACGTATCTTATGTGAATAAGATAGTTTTAATGGTTTTGAGGAAGGCGCTGAGGATGTCAATTAAAAAAATCAATGTCTAAATTAAAAACAGTGGTATATACAAACAAAATTACTAATATATTTCTTTTACAATTGCAATGAAGACCATTCTCCTGAAAAGAAGCAGCCGACTTTGAAGTACAAAGAACAACTAAGAAGTAACCTGCTCATTTTAGAAAAAAGTAAGTTGAATACCACCATAATATTTCTATTATTACTAAAACAAACTATAAGATTAATTAATTCTATTTCTGTGCCTAAAAATAGAGATTCTGCACCATTCTGTCCAAAAATCCCCATTTTTAAACAGCGATTTACAGCCAGAATGGCCCACTAATTCCTATTTTTCGACACACAAATTACCCAAGTCAGCCATAGAATTTTGATGTTATAGAACAAACAACTGTTTTAATTGTATAGCATTAGATTTACTATTTGTACTTCTCCACACCACTAGCTTACTTTTTTCTGCAATCTGAACCAAAGTTTAGTAACACATTGGGCCTCATCACGACCCAGGCGGTAAGTTACCGCGTGGGCCGTGACTTTACCACCATGGCGTAAACTACGTTTACGCCATGGTGGTTGGTGGACTTACCGCCCCATTCCGACCTTGGCGGGGCGGTAAGTCCCCAATCCCCATTTACCCTTCCCCATTCCCATTTTTGCCCCATAGGGCATAATGGGAGTGGGGAAGGCGTTAATTACACCACCGTAAATTACGGTGGCGTAATTAACTCCATGGTCCCTTAGCGCCATGGATTTTAACACCTGCTAAAAGCAGGTGTTAAATTCGCCATGGCGCTAAGGGACCTCGTACTCAGGCGGTAAGGGTCGGCGCTGTTTACGGCGCCGTAAACCCCTTACCGCCTGGGTCGTAATGAGGCCCATTAATTCAAGAATACCCATTCCTACTAGTACTAGTTGTAGTTGCCCAATGCACAATCACACACCATTACATACATCTTTATCATCTTACTTAAACATTCATGCACACAGCACATACATTGCAGAACACCCCAACCCATACCTTCTTTATTTTTTTCAACAGACCCTAAATAATGCCTACCAAAAATCAAGTCCATAGAAAGCAACGCAGAAGTAGAGCAAATGAAAATAAAAGTGTCCAACATAAGCATCATCTCTAGCAGAATTTGTAAAAAAAAGTTTAAACAAAACAGCTAATATAGTCATTTAGTGAAACAAAAGAAGTTTCAAGTACAAAAACTTTGCCTCCTCTATCAAAATGTAAAACAAACCAGAAAACAATTAACAGAAAATCAGCTATCACTACAGATAAAACTGCTTCTATAAATCTTGATATAGTGCAAAGTAAGCATACCAAGAAAAGTATTTTTGCCAAGATGTTCCATCACAAAGTCCTTCGAAATCTTATAAGAACAGGAGAGAAACCAGGTTCAACCCTTAAAACCTATCGTTGGAAATTAATCTTAGAAGCGCTGACAGACAGTGCAATTCTTCTCAAAAGAAAGTTATTTATTTTAGTGTTAAACAAAATGAAACCACTAACAAAACTAATAACTAAATTACAAAAATGACTTCTCAATAAATGAAATGACAACAGAAAGAACTTCTTAAGTATCTGCGGAGGTGAATGGAGTCACACTACAAGCAAAGAACCATCATTTAATGAAGAACCATACAAACAAAGGCAAACAAATACAATTGCCATACATAGCAGTGGTCGAGGTTATGAAAAAGTTAATAATACCATAATGGAACAAGAAGTACTCCTTACAAAAATATGCTGTCTAGTGTACAAATGGCCATGCACGTCAATGTGTAACATTCCCAAACAAAATGTCAAGTCTTTACGCCAATTCCTCAATCAATATGTGAAAAGCAAAGACAAAATCAAAATTAAACTACTGCAAAATATGGATACCTGTCCAGTACGCAAGTACACAGGACTACAAGGACAATCATTGGCCTGCATTACAGGACCTACTTGCAAAACCACCTTCCATGATATCAAAACGATATCAACACTTCATTCAACTATAAGAAATCTAGTTTATAAACTGTACTATGCTAAAAGTCCTGCTTTAGCACTAGCCGATTTAAATAACATTCTTCTACATGGTACAGCAAAAGACCTACTTGAAGAAATCGACTATATCCAGAAAAAATATTTTGGAAGTGAAAGCCACTTCCAGAATGAAATAGCTGTAAACCAAATTAGTAACAATTCTACACATGGCAACCTCTTACTACACACATAAAAAAAAAAAATACTAAAATTTAAAAGTACATCAGCTGAAGTACCAAACCATGTGTGTGTATGTTGCCGCAGAACTTTTTATAAAAGTAACACAAAAACTGTAGACCTATCATACAAAATAGAAGACAATGAAGATTCTAAATGGTTTGAATTAGCTCTCTACCTTATAGCAGAAAACAAATACGAAATAGCTGACCCCTTAATACTTTGCAATTACTGCACTACAAAACTTGACAACAACCAAACTCCTTCACCTGCTATCATAAATAATTTGGAATTATATCCACTACCAAAACCCCTTCAACAACTTAATTTATATGAGAGCATCATAATTCAAACAGTGCACCCATTTCAAGCAATAATACGCCTTCAACCAAAAACTGCAAAATTACCTCCCTCTGAATTAGTGAAAGGTATTCGTGGAAAAGTAGGGTATTTACCATTAGGTCTAAAAGAAAATGTGCACACTCTAGGAGTGCAACGTCCAATGCAGCAATCTTTAATTATTTTAGTAAATGGAGTACCTACAAAAGACAAAAAAATTTGGCAACAGCTGGTAGATTTACATAAAGTTAGAGAAGCCTTGCAATATCTTAAAGAGAATAATGAATATTACAAAGAAATTAATATTGAAGAAAACTTGAAGGATACAACTGAAATAATTCAAGAGACACAAGTAGGTTGTCAATTTGAGCTCCTAGATCCTGCTGCAATATCAAATACGTTAGACCATTATACAATTCATCCATTGCACTCTAATGACACCATAGAAGATGCACTGGAAACGTACCAAATGCGTCAAACAAAAGGATCACCAATCAGCATATGGGAAAAAAGTATAGAAGCACGTGCTTTTCCGTTACTCTTTCCTACTGGCAAAGGAGGAAGGTACGATGATAGACCTATTCAAATATCAGCATCAGAATACCGCTCATTACGGATGTATTCTGAAGATCCCAGATTTAGACAAAATGTGGAATACATATTCCACCTACTCTTTGAAAGTGAACTAGCAACTTTATGTTACGGAGTTGCACACATATTAAAATCAGGATCGCACTTTCAAAATATAACAGCTACACAATTATTACAAAATGTTCAACAAAAAGATGAGATTTTACAATCAAATATTACAAATCTATTAGCAAATATGTGTGGTACTAAAGAGTACTGGTTTCGACGTCATGGAGATGTACGTTGTATGATCAGAAACCTTGGCCCACCCACTTGGTTTGTTACATTAAGTTGTGCAGAATATGCATGGGAAGATTTACATGATTTCCTACGCATATCAAACAAAAACAAAACAAACATAGATATACTAACACCTGCAGAACTTTGTTCTCTGGATCCTGTTAATGTTTCAAGATATTTTCACCATTGCTTCATTGCTATGCTACATTTTATTTGTAATAAAACTGTTCCTCCCCTTGGAGAAGTGCAACACTTCTATTGGAGAAAAGAATACCAAGCCAGAGGAGCACCACATATCCACATGCTTTTATGGATTAAAGATGATCCTAAATTTGGTCAAGACAGTGATGCCACTGTTTTACAGTTTATTGAAAAATATGTCACTTGTGAAATTCCATCAGAATCCACAAATAGGGATCTTCATGCACACATTTTACAATTTCAAAGACACAAATGTGGCAAATATTGTCGTCGCAAAAACAAAAACAAAGGGAAATACTACACCAAATGCCGATTTGGTTTCCCTAGACCAGTTACAAATACAGGTCAAGTGAACAACCTCATGTCTTCAGTTAGACATAGTGTTAAAGGTAAGTCACCTAAAAATACATATTACATAAAAAGGAAAGAAGAAGAAAAATATATCAATGAATACAATGCAATCATTGCCCACTTATGGAATGCAAACATAGATGTGCAGTACATTGCAGACAATTCTACTGCAGTTGCACGATATGTCACAGCATACTTAACCAAAGCAGAAAAGACAGAGCTGCAAGACCTCTGGAATGACCTGTCATCAGATAAAACAGTGTCTCAGAAATTATACAGCTTGGGCATAAATATGCTCTCCCATAGAGAATGGGGATCCTATGAAGCAGCTGATCGTTTAACTGGTACTGCATTGTATGGTAAATCTGAAAATATAGTATGGCTAAGTCTTGGTCCAGCTAAATCTAGAAAAAGAGTTCTAAAATCATACGAAGATATAGAAACAATGGCCAAACATGATCCCAAAAGCCAAGACATTTTAAAAACAATTTTTTGGACACATACTACCCAAACAGGAGTAACACTTTGGAAACCATGTGTCACACCGCTGTGACCATGGAAGCTATGGGCAAGATGGAGGCACTATTAGGTCTCTATGGCTTGTCTGCTAGCGATCCAGCCTTTGTTTGGCTGCAGGCATTTAAGGAAGCCATGCCCCCTGCGAGTCGCGTTGCAACTCGCTTTCGCTGACTTTCGTTTTGTCCCACTCCAGTGCCTTCCTTGTTTTCCCCTTTCTCGGCAATTCCCCTTTTGCTCCCCTGTTTTCCCTGCTGCTCTTAGCCTTCTCGCCGGGTATCTGTTCTCCTCCCTCGCCTTTCTTTCTATTCTATTCAGTTTACTTTCCCCGGCTTTGGTTTGCTCTGATTCTGTGGTCAGCCTCGTGCTGCTGCAGACCCGTCTCTCCCGGCGGCTGGGTTCCGACTTGCCGGCTCCCACCCGCTCGGGGTCACTTTCACTTCATCTCCGTTCGCGCTCTCTCTCTCTCTCATACTCTCTTGTTCTCGCTCTCTCTCTCTCTCTCTCGCTCATACACTCTCGCTCTCTCTTTCTCTTGCTCATACTCTCTCGTTCTCTCTCTCTCTCGCTCTGACTTCTCGCTCTCCTTGATCTTACCTGTTCTCCGGTAGAGCTTTCCTTTGTATACCCTGTTTGTTCTTGTGATATCTTACCTTCATCCTTTCTTGGACAGTTCCTTCGGTATTGCTGAAGCCCTCTTCAGTGGCTTCACCCTCCGCCTCTCCTCCCAGAGCTCCTTCATTCCTCCCAAGGAATGCCCAGAAACAGTGCCGCCATCCATTGGAGTTACAAACAAGATCGTTGTTGCAAGACCATACCAGCCTCTGGGCCTTCAAATCCACCCGGCCATCATCATCTGCAGCTACACAGGGTTTTTTCTGCCTTTTAGGCTTTTTCCCTGTTTTGAAGGAGCAGGCTCCCCAGGGTTCACTTGACTGTTTTGTTCCATCAACGGTCAAGGTGGCCTCGGGAGGAGACCGCCCCTATCTCTTTGAACGTAAGAAGGGGAAAGGATCTCTAAGGAAGGAAGACGAAGAGGAGAAACCCCCCAAGGACCGGAGAAGAAGACAGAAGGTACTCAGCCACAGTGAAGATCCAGGTGAGGTGATCCCAGGGAAAGGAACTGTGGGCAGTGACAGTTTGCAACGCCACCCAACTACTATGGCCTCCTTGGAGCAATACCAGGAGATGGTGACAGCGATTCAAGGCCTCCAGGCAGAGGTTCAGAGCCTCCGAACAGAGAATATCAATTTACGCCAACAAGTAGCAGCTCGAGAGGATTTCCGAGGCGACTTACCTCCCCTGACGTTCTCCTTTGGGAAATATGATGGCAGTCCTCAACTCTTGAAAGAATTTTTGGATGCCTGTATGATATACTTTACGTTCCGACCTAAGGCTTATGAACTCGACAGAGCCAAGGTCGGCTTTCTGTTCTCCAACCTTGTGGGCAATGCCTTGGCCTGGGCTACTCCACTGATAGCTCAGGCAAACCCTGCTGTAAATGACTACACTCAGTTCACTCAATTGATGCGTGTCAGATTTGAAAGACCAGAGGTTCAATATTCATCCTATGAAGCCCTTCTAGACCTCCGTCAAGGAAACCAAGATGTCCAGACTTATGCTTCCACATTTATGAAATTGGCTACAGAGGCGGGGTGGCCGGATTCAGTACAGCAGACCCTCTTCCGATGAGGCTTACATGATGAACTCAAGGACGAGCTTGCTCGGATGGCACGTCCTGCTTCCTTCCAAGATTTGGTCACAATGTCTCTGCAGTTGGAGTACAGATTGCAGGAGCGAAGGTTAGAAAGAAGGAGGTTCCGACCTCATCCGTCTGTAGGAATCCCCACAGCAAATCCCCCTACTCGACCACAGACAGAAGAGCCTATGCAAATAGGAACAACTAGAGGTCCGTTGACTCCCGAGGAACGGAAGAGACGCAGAGACCAAGGTCTTTGCATGTACTGCGGATCCTCGAAAGATCTGCTTCGGAGTTGCCCCGAGGTACCCCCGAGACGCTCGGGAAACGCATCTCCCCAGTCTTGAGCAGGGAAAGGAACCGGGCGGTGCTGAAGAATCCCTGCAATTCTAGGCAACAGGACGAGTCGGGAGAGGACCATAGACTTATGGTATTTACGGTTCATCTTACTTTTGAATCTCTCGCTTCACTAGAAACCTTGGCTATGTTGGATTGCGGTGCTGCAGGAAACTTTATTGATATTCAGTGGGCGCAAGAACAAGCCATTCCCCTACATCAAAAGGACTGTCCTTTGCCAGTAGAGGGTGTAGACGGAGCCCCTCTCTCATCTGGACCCCACATCAAGGAGACCGGTCCAGCCACCATGTCTTTGTTTCAGCACCAAGAACAGATCACCTTTGATGTTATTAGAGCTGCCCATTTCCCAGTCATCCTGGGCATACCCTGGCTACGCAAACATAATGCCAGGATTGACTGGTCTGCTAACACCGTATGTTTTCTGTTGCCGTATTGCTCAGCTTCGTGTCTACCCCAGGCATCTCCTTTTGAGGGGAAGGGAGTCGTAAGTCCAACCTCCTCGGCTGTGGTTCAGACGATTCCTCCGTATTATCAGCAGTACGCCGAGATCTTTGAGGATAAACTACGCCGTACTTTACCCCCACATCGAGCAGAGGACTGTGCCATCGATCTGAAGCCTGAAGCATCGGTTCCTTTTGGGCGCATGTATCCGATGTCCCTACCAGAAAGAAGGGCACTGAAGGAATATCTAGATGCTAATCTACAAAATGGCTTGATCCAAGAATCTCATTCTCCAGCAGGGGCTTCAATGTTCTTCATTCCCAAGAAGGGTACCGCAGAACTCAGGCCGTGTATAGATTACCGGGGATTGAACAGCTTGACTATTCGATATAGATACCCTATGCCCCTTATAAAGGAGGTACTTGAAGCTGTAGAAGGAGCCTCTATCTTCAGCAAGCTAGATCTTCGGGGAGCCTACCACTTGCTGAGAATAAAGAAGGGGGATGAGTGGAAGACTGCCTTTTGGACTCCTCTGGGACATTTTGAATATAGAGTCCAAAAAGTAAAAAAAAATGCCCTTTGGTCTGGTGAACGCCCCCGCCGTATTCCAGCGTTTCGTTGATAAGATCTTCTCGGACTTGTTATATGCCTCAGTAGTGGTCTATCTGGACGATATTTTGGTCTTTTCTTCTTCCCTTTCAGAACATCGTAGGCATGTCACTCAGGTCCTCCAAAGGTTAAGGGAAAATCAGCTCCTGGTTAAGCCAGAGAAGTGCGTCTTCGAAGCTGCCTCAGTGTCATATTTAGGGTTCATCCTCTCAAAGGAGGGGGTGCAGATGGATCCCAAAAAGGTAAGGGCAGTCCTTAGATGGCCTACTCTAAAGAGTCCCAAGGAGATACAGAGGTTTCTGGGTCTATCCAACTTTTATAGACGATTCATCCCTAATTTCTCTGACATTGTTTTGCCCATCACTAATCTTCTTAAGAAGGGTCAGAAGTTTGAATGGGATAAGGATGCCGATCAAGCCTTCCAGTAACTCAAGAAGACCTTCACGACAGCTCCCATTCTAGTGCAACCTAACCAATCTCTCTCCTTTATGGTAGAGACGGACGCCTCCGGGGGGGCCATTGGAGCTGCCCTCCTACAGACTGGTAAGGATGGAGTGGAACATCCGGTTGCATATTATTCCAGGTCGCTTATACCTAGTGAAAGGAATTACTCAGTATTGGAACAAGAGCTACTGGCGATCCGCCAGGCATGCATTGAATGGAGACATTTATTACAGGGAGCTGCCCATCCTTTTCTGGTCCGTACAGACCACCGGAATCTGAAGGTTTTGCAGCAGATGGAGTGTCGTAACTCCCGACATGCTCGATGGGCCTATTTTTTTTCCCAATTTGACTTTGAAATAACATACCTTCCCGGAAAGGACAATGCCTTAGCGAATGCTCTTTCCCGGAGTCTGGAGTACCAAGAGAATCAGGGCCAGGATGAAATACTTGCGGGCAAGAGAATCCTGGGAATGGTTAGCTCCTTCTTGCAAGAAGTAGAGCTTGCCACCAGTCGTTCCGAAGTGTCATCGGAGTACCAACCACTCCTGGTAAAGAGGGGAATGTTGTACTTTCATCAGGGCCCACTGTACCTACCGTCTAAGGAATTCCAAACTCAAGCCTTGTATTGGTGCCACGACCTTCCTTCGGCTGGGCATAAGGGCCAAGGGGCAACCCTACATTTGGCTTCTAGATATTTCTGGTGGCCGACAATGATAAAAGACATTAAGGCATACGTGACGGGTTGTCCAGTATGTGCAGCCAACACGCATACCACTCACCGACCATTAGGCCTGCTCCAACAAGAACCTCTACCATCACAGCCTTGGGAACATATTTCTACTGATTTTATTGTAGATCTTCCCCCCTCTAGGGGGTACACAGCTATCATGGTGACTGTAGACACCCTGAGCAAGATGGCAGATTTCTCTCCCTTGCCTGGTCTGCCTTCTGCTCCTGCTGCGGCCGAAGTATTCCTGAGAGATGTGGTGAGATTACATGGCCTGCCCCGGACCATTGTGTCGGATAGGGGGCCCAATTCACCTCACGTTTTTGGTCGGCGTTATGTAGCTCTTTGGGGATAAAGAGAGCTTTATCTTCCGGTTACCATCCCCAGAGCAACGGCCAAACAGAACGTTTAAATGCCACCCTCGAACAATATCTCCGCTGTTTCCGCCATCAGGAACAGGACATGTGGCAGTCCTATCTAGCATTGGCTGAATTCACCTACAACAATACCCAACATTCCGCTACAGGATTTAGTCCCTTCTTCTTTACCTACGGGTATCATCCGAGACACATACCTCTTTTTGGGATACCTCCTACAACTGTGCCCTCGGTTGATCAACGCTTTCATGATCTTCGTTACATCCAAAAGGAGGCGGTACAGAAGTTGGAGGCTAGTAGGATCCGCTACAAGAAATACTCCGATAAGAAGAGATCACCTAATCCCAGGTGGACAGTAGGAACCAAGGTGTGGTTATCAACCAAATATCTCCCACGTTGGATTCACCCAGGAAAATTCTCGGCCCGTTTCATAGGTCCATTCCCTATTTTGTCTCAGGTGAATCCTGTCGCCTTTCGTTTACGACTGCCACCTAGTTTGAAGAAGATTCATCCTGTATTTCATACCTCTCTCCTGAAAACTTATCATCCCGATCCCATGAGTTGTCGTAGACTCTCCTCCTCAAGGATCGAGGATCCTGACCCTGAAGAATATGAAGTGGAGAGGCTGTTGGATTCCCGTTACAGACATGGCACCGTACAGTATTTGGTCCATTGGAAAGGGTATTCTGCTGCAGAACGATCTTGGGAACCCAGATGTAACATTCACGCCCCACGTCTGCTAAGACTGTTCCATCGCCTTCACCCAGGGAAACCCGGAGGAGAAGGGATGAGGAGAGGGCATACTGTCACACCGCTGCGACCATGGAAGCTATGCGCAAGATGGAGGCGCTATTAGGTCTCTACGGCTTGTCTGCTAGCGGTCCAGCCTTTGTTTTGCTGCAGGCATTTAAGGAAGCCATGCCCCCTGCGAGTCGCGTTGCAACTCGCTTTCGCTGACTTTCGTTTTGTCCCACTCCAGTGCCTTCCTTGTTTTCCCCTTTCTCGGCAATTCCCCTTTTGCTCCCCTATTTTCCCTGCTGCTCTTAGCCTTCTCGCCGGGTATCTGTTCTCCTCCCTCGCCTTTCTTTCTATTCTATTCAGTTTACTTTCCCCGGCTTTGGTTTGCTCTGATTCTGTGGTCAGCCTCGTGCTGCCGCAGACCCGTCTCTCCCGGCGGCTGGGTTCCGACTTGCCGGCTCCCACCCGCTCGGGGTCACTTTCACTTCATCTCCGTTCTCGCTCTCTCTCTCTCTCATACTCTCTTGTTCTCGCTCTCTCTCTCTCTCTCTCTCGCTCATACTCTCTTGCTCTCTCTCTCTCTCTCTCGCTCATACACTCTCGCTCTCTCTTTCTCTTGCTCATACTCTCTCGTTCTCTCTCTCTCGCTCTGACTTCTCGCTCTCCTTGATCTTACCTGTTCTCCAGTAGAGCTTTCCTTTGTATACCCTGTTTGTTCTTGTGATATCTTACCTTCGTCCTTCCTTGGACGGTTCCTTCGGTATTGCTGAAGCCCTCTTCAGTGGCTTCACCCTCCGCCTCTCCTCCCAGAGCTCCTTCATTCCTCCCAAGGAATGCCCAGAAACAGTGCCGCCATCCATTGGAGTTACAAACAAGATCGTTGTTGCAAGACCATACCAGCCTCTGGGCCTTCAAATCCACCCGGCCATCATCATCTGCAGCTACACAGGGTTTTTTCTGCCTTTTAGGCTTTTTCCCTGTTTTGAAGGAGCAGGCTCCCCAGGGTTCACTTGACTGTTTTGTTCCATCAACGGTCAAGGTGGCCTCGGGAGGAGACCACCCCTATCTCTTTGAACGTAAGAAGGGGAAAGGATCTCTAAAGAAGGAAGACGAAGAGGAGAAACCCCCGAAGGACCGGAGAAGAAGACAGAAGGTACTCAGCCACAGTGAAGATCCAGGTGAGGTGATCCCAGGGAAAGGAACTGTGGGCAGTGTCTATACCACATAGCCCAAAACTACACATACAAAAATAATATAAAACCTGATGAAAAAAAGGCAGCAAATGAAATCACTATAAATGATGTAAACTTTTTTAAATACATTTATTTTTATTTTTAACCAAACAAAACAACAAACAATACAACTTTTCAGGACGTACATAGTCAACATCAAATCGTCACATTATCCATTATCATTCTCCGTCCTCCCCCTTCACACCCCCCAAACTTGAGCCGGTTCATCCGTGGCCTCTACAGGAGCATTTTCAGGTATCGCAGTGCTTATGGACTCATCTGGGTTTCCTGTCTCATCATTACCCTGGTGGGGGTTTGCCAGAGAGGACACTAATTGTCGCCAGGCCATCAGGGGCCCTACTTCCTCTTCTCCCCCTCTGGTAACCGCTTCATGCGTGTCCTTGTCACTCGCCTCGCACCCAGAATGGGCTGTCTCTTCCCACGTGCTTGTGCCCTCTTGGTATTGTGGCTCTGGCTCCGTCTAAATCCTTCCGTGGTTAGCGCACTGGTGCGCACTCTGCCCCACTGCACCCCCTTATCCGGCGCCTCGTCGATCTCAAGGCCACCCAGCACACAATGCAGTACCAGATGTTGTGCGCTCTTGCCCAGTTTCAGGGGGGCCACCTGAGATTGTTCGGGGGCTAGCTAATATCACAAATTAGCTTCGTAATAGAGACACATCCACGTTAGGCCTAGATCCCCCTTCTCAGTGTTATTTGTCTCTACGGGGGCCACCGGAGCTGTGTTGTCCCCCATCTCCCGTGTTTCCGGGAGGTGATCCCCCCGGGTCGTGCTTGGTCCTCTGTTTCCAGCACTTCTCCCAGGTCCGGTTACTAGCCTCCTCACAGGCAGCCCTGCTTACAGATGTTCAGGGCGTGTGGAGCGTTCACTCAGTCTACAGGCAGGATCTGTCTCGTGCCCTGTATGTCTGGAGTCTGATCCGCAGCGTTCTGAAGTGCTGCTGTGTCCGCTCGATCACTCCCGCTAGAACCAGGGTCTCTGGTTACTTTGTTGCCAGCTCACAAGCATGCCCTGTGCTCCAAGCGCAACATTCGTGGGATCCTCCCCAGGATGCGCTGCTACTATGTAGCCTGCCTGCATTCCACCGACGTCGGATCCGACCACCTCGCTGGCCCAGCGTCAGCCCCCAGTTCGTCCGCGGGTCTTTTCCGTTGTTTGTGGATGCGCAAGCTCCAGGTGTGCACTGCCACGGGTGTGTGCCGTCTCCAGCTCGCAGGTCTCCAGCTCGCAATACAGAAGCACCGTCAGGGCAGCACGGTGCTGCTCCTCTGCCTTCCAGCGCCACGGCCCCTCCGGGTCTACAGCTGATAAAGGATCTTGAGATCCGATGCGGGTGCCGTCCGGGTCCCTAGTGCGCTATCAGTGCAGGGCACTTGTGATCTTCAGTATTCCCTTTGTTCCCGCTGCCATTTTGTTTCTCTCGCCGGTCTGGGTCTCGCTGCGAGCAGATATATATATCTCCGCATTCGTGCTTCACTCACGCACCAGAAGTTCAGCGAGTGCAGCTGCCATATTCATAAGCAAGGATGTGGATTATCCAAGGTGACAGGTGTCCGTACACGCACTTTATTCACCAGGATCGTTTCCGGATCGAAGGAGCTCCTCTAGAGGATGTCCCCTTACGTGGCCATCCAAGCCAAGCCCCCAACTGATGTAAACTTTACACAGTACAAAACAATGTTGCACAATGAACAGCAACACGAAGAAAAACTCCAGGCCCAGCTAGATAAGGACACTCCTGACAGTAGTCAACCTTCTGTAACAGGAAGCCAAGAACCACTGGAAGAACCACTAATAACAAATGAGGCAGAATTAGCTATGATAGAAGTAGAAAACACCATGTGTCAGTATGACAAAAGAAGGCTTAACTATACTACAATCAAAACTAAACAATGAGCAACGTAGCATTTTTCAAGAAGTAACAAAAGAAATTGCACATGGTGTACAACATGAAAACAAAGAATGCACCTGCCAAAATTACAAACCTATACTACTGTACGTCAGTGGTGAAGCTGGTTCTGGCAAAACATTCCTAATCAAAATCATCAGTTAGTTCCTTCAACAATTGACAAACAACAAACGGTATGCTGCTGTCACTGCCCCCACAGGTTTAGCTGCCTACAACATAGGTGGTGTCACTTTACACCGATTACTACTCCTGGCAGTAGAATACCAAAACAAATTAGATTACAAACTTTCTACAGAAGCTGCAATGGAACTACACACAGTATTGAAACAAATGAAAATGCTACTAATAGATGAAGTGAGCATGGTGTCCAACCTAATGTTGGCTTCGATTCACCTCAGATTACAAGAAGTACTCAAAACAAACTATGAAGAGCTCTTTGCAGGAAAACACATTATTGTTTTTGGAGATCTTCTTCAATTGACACCAGTAAAAGGTGAGCCTATTTTTAAAACATTAGGACACAAACTCTGCCGTAAAATCGTTGGCAGCATTGGAAATGTCAACCTTTAGCAACATTTCTAATACAGAGATTTAACAGAAAACATGCAGCAATCTGCAGATCTCACTTATGCGAACATCTTAAAAAGTATCAGAGTTGGTATATTATCTCAAGACGCACAAGCAATATTGAAAACGCGGCACATTCATGCACTTTATGGTGATAATGCATGTGCAAAAAATGTTATGGAAGAATTAGCCCAAAAAAATGTCAATTGTATGGCCTTAATGCCAACTCTTGCAAGCTGTTTCAAATTCAATGAAATCATGTTAAGTAAAGAAATGCAACCAATAATGGAAATTAGCGCCACAGACAAACTAGATGTACATGGTATGACACTACCCATGTGTGACCAAGCCACAACAGGACTAAATAGTTTAGAAAAATCAATCTCAAACACAGCAGGCTTGGAAAAGATATCAAAATTATCCTTAAATTGCAGAGTAATGCTTAAACGTAACCTTGACGTGGACCAAGGACTAGTTAATGGAGCACTAGGTACAGTTGTTGGCTTTCAAACATACCCACGTGACAGGATAGGACGCCCAACAGCTCGATTCCTTCTCTTCAAAGACATGTATGTACCGAGAGAACAATTTTATCCAACTCTTGCATACGCAGTCACCATTCTTAAATCACAAGGTCTTACCCTAGACAAAGCAATGATAGACATTGGTAACACAGTCTTTAAAGAAGGCATGAGCTACGTAGCACTATCACGCTTACGTACACTTGACTGTCTATTTCTAACAAACTTTGATACAAGTAAAGTAAACGCTGATATTCCTTGGATTTTATAATACAGTAGACTTTGCTCACTATACACCCCCCATCTAAACACATATTCTGTACCACAAAAAGTAAAACGTTGTAAAAGAAAACCAAATCAAACAGAAATGCAACAGGATGTCACTGCAAATCCTCCAGAGACAGTAAAAGAAACTAAAATTTCATCAAGTACCACAAACATAAAAGAACCCATTAGGGAAAGTAAACCAGATACTTCATCAAAGAAGGCAGACAAACTAAAAAAAAATCTATCAGATACAGAATTACCTGGTCCATTTAAACTCTCAAATATAGTTGGAGTAAGTTGCTACGCAAATGTAGCAATGAATATTTTATTTCAATTGCCACCAATTGTTGACAACATTTACTTACACAGTACAGACCAGTTGTGTTTGCAAATGTTAGTACTTCACAGAAATGCAACAATCAATCCTGGTAACACGTAAAGTGTTTATGGAATAAGACAACAATTGGACTACTGTGCTGGAATGGTTAAATTCACTATAAACTCACAGGAAGATCCACAAGAATTTCTAATGTACTTACTACAAGTACTGGAAAAACATACCTATAAATGAAATCTTTAAGATTTCATACATGTGGAAACATACATGCACTCTCTGCAACAATGTGACACAAGAACAGATTCCCAATGAACACTTCATATATATACATCAATACCTAATTGTGAATCCATTCCATTTCAGCATCTTGTACAAAATGCAAACCATGGTAGATTATGTACTACCTGCAATTCGGATAATTGCTCCAAGTTACTAATATAATCACATAGTAAATACGGAATACTAATGCTTCTACGTTATAATGCAGATGGTACCAAAAACAACTGCAAGCTGACTGGATTCACACATGGTCAAGTATCACTTGGTAAGAAAACCTTCACAACAAGAGGTATAATCTACCATGCAGGAGCCACAACCAATTCAGGGCACTATACTGCATATATAAAAAAGAAATGTTGATCGTTTGAATGTAATGATAGTACCATTACTCTAAAGCAGAGATTACCAGCAAATCGTTCAAACGCTTATTTAATGTTCTTAAAACCAAAATTTAATATCTAAACTGTACTTAAACCTTAAGTAAACTTGTAGTAAAAAAATGTAAACTGTTAGAATATTCCAAAACCTATCTAACTGTCCAAAGATTATACAACAACTAATCAGATAAATGAATACCACTACATTAGAGCAAAAAATAGACAGTTAGAATACGCCTTCTGGTATCTAACTGCTCCAAAATTTTACAATATCCAAACAAATAAATGATATGTTACTGCTCCAAAAAACTGCAACAAGCCAATATATACAGCATTAGCCAGAAACAAGTGAACACTGAAAACAAACAAACACATAAACTGTAGCATAACAGAAAAAGGGTTTTTTAATAATCCAACATGGATTTTTTTTCCTCCCACAGACCCAATGATTTTAGCAACAAACAAAGAAACTGAGCAAATTGAACAGTACTCTGGTTTGCAATGTACTAAATATGAGGGTAAAAAAAAAATAATGTTGATTATTCAATGTAAAAAGTCATTGCAAAATACCAAGACTAACATGCTCTTTTCTACATGTACTCCAGTTACTAAACCAAACAATAAGTATATTATAATAAGTACAAACATCGCAGCATATCACACCCATAGTGGCCCCTTAACTTTGTTCCTTATGAATTTGTTTTTGATCCCAAAGTTATAAGCCACTATGAGTGTGACATGTTGCGGTGGTTGTGGCCATACACCCAAGACTGTATGCCCTGGCCACAACCACCGCAGCATATCACACCCATAGAGTCAAACATTTCAACTATGGTCTATGGGAACTTTTAATGTCCGCGGACATAATCAGTGTTCTTAGAACACTTTCAACTTGCCAGCGAACAATACGGACAGCGTCCTCAGGTCACCCCCATTTTGTTAATTTACGAACATGTAGCAGACACTACGAGTGTTCTTAGAACACATTCAACTTGCCAGAGAACAATACGGACAGTGTCCTCAGGACACCCCCATTTTGTTAATTTACGAACATTTAGCGGATACCACGAGTGTTCTTAGAACACTTTCAACTTGCCAGCGAACAATACGGACGGCGTCCTCAGAACACCCCCATCCAGCGAACAATTTGGACAGCGTCCTCAGGACACCCCCATTTTGTTAATTTATGAATATTTCAGGACACCGCGAGGATTCTTAGAACACTTTCAAGTTGCCAGAGAACAATACCGACAGCGTCCTTAGGACACCCCCATTTTGTTTATTTACGAACATTTCAGGACACCGCGAGTGTTCTTAGAACACATTCAACTTGCCAGCGAACAATACAGCAGCGTCCTCAGGAGACCCCCATTTTGTTTATTTACGAACATTTCAGGACACCACAAGTGTTCTTAGAACACATTCAACTTGCCAGCGAACAATACGGACAGCGTCCTCAGGACACCCCCATTTTGTTTATTTACGAACATTTCAGCACACCTCGCGTGTTCTTAGAACACATTCAACTTGCCAGAGAACAATACGAACAGCGTCCTATAGAGACCCCCATTTTGTTTATTTACGAACATTTCAGGACACCACAAATGTTCTTAGAACACATTCAACTTCCCAGCGAACAATACGGACAGCGTCCTCAGGACACCCCCATTTTGTTAATTTACGAACATTTAGCGGACACCACGAGTGTTCTTAGAACATATTCAACTTGCCAGCGAACAATACGGACAGCGTCCTCAGGACACCCCCATTTTGTTTTTTACGAACATTTCAGGACACCGCGAGTGTTCTTAGAACACATTCAACTTGCCATCGAACAATATGGACAGCGTCTTCAGGACACCCCATTTTGTTTATTTGCGAACATTTCAGGACACCGCGAGTGTTCTTATAACACATTAAACTTGCCAAAGAACAATACGGACAGAATCCTCGGGACACCCCCATTTTGTTTATTTACGAACATTTCAGGACACCACAAGTGTTCTTAGAACACTTTCAACTTGCCAGCAAACAATACGGACAGTGTCCTCAGAACACCCCCATTTTGTTAATTTATGAACATTTCAGGACACTGCAAGTGTTCTTAGAACCCATTCAACTTGCCAGCGAACAATACGGACAGGGTCCTCAGGACACCCCCATTTTGTTAATTTACGAGCATTTAGCGGACACCACGAGTGTTCTTAGAACACATTCAACTTGCCAGAGAACAATACGGACAGCGTCCTCAGGACACCCCCATTTTGTTAATTTAAGAACATTTCAGGACACCGCGAGTGTTCTTAGAACACATTCAACTTGCCAGAGAACAATACAGACAGCGTCCTCAGGACACCCCCATTTTGTTTATTTACGAACATTTCAGGACACTGCGAGTGTTCTTAGAACACATTCAACTTGCCAGAGAACAATACGAACAGCGTCCTACAGAGACCCCCATTTTGTTTATTTACGAACATTTCAGGACACCACAAGTGTTCTTAGAACACATTCAACTTGCCAGCGAACAATACGGACAGTGTCCTCAGAACACCCCCATTTTGTTAATTTACGAACATTTCAGGACACCGCAAGTATTCTTAGAACATATTCAACTTGCCAGCGAACAATACGGACAGCATCCTCAGGACACCCCCATCCAGCGAACAATTTGGACAGCGTCCTCAGGACACCCCCATTTTGTTAATTTATGAACATTTCAGGACACCGCGAGTGTTCTTAGAACACTTTCAAGTTGCCAGAGAACAATACCGACAGCGTCCTTAGGACAACCCCATTTTGTTTATTTACGAACATTTCAGGACATCGCAAGTGTTCTTAGAACACATTCAACTTGCCAGCGAACAATACGGACAGCGTCCTCAGGAGACCCCCATTTTGTTTGTTTACGAACATTTCAGGACACCACAAGTGTTCTTAGAACACATTCAACTTGCCAGCGAACAATACGACAGCGTCCTCAGGAGACCCCCATTTTGTTTATTTACGAACATTTCAGGACACTGCGAGTGTTCTTAGAACACATTCAACTTGCCAGCGAACAATACGGACAGCGTCCTCAGGACACCCCCGTTTTGTTAATTTACGAACATTTAGCGGACACCACGAGTGTTCTTAGAACACTTTCAACTTGCCAGCGAACAATACGGACAGTGTCCTCAGAACACCCCCATTTTGTTAATTTACGAACATTTCAGGACACCGCAAGTATTCTTAGAACATATTCAAATTGCCAGCGAACAATACGGACAGCGTCCTCAGGACACCCCCATCCAGCGAACAATTTGGACAGCGTCCTCAGGACACCCCCATTTTGTTAATTTATGAACATTTCAGGACACCGCGAGGGTTCTTAGAACACTTTCAAGTTGCCAGAGAACAATACCGACAGCTTCCTTAGGACACCCCCATTTTGTTTATTTACGAACATTTCAGGACACCGCGAGTGTTCTTAGAACACATTCAACTTGCCAGCGAACAATACAGCAGCGTCCTCAGGAGACCCCCATTTTGTTTATTTACGAACATTTCAGGACACCTCGAGTGTTCTTAGAACACATTCAACTTGCCAGAGAACAATACGGACAGCGTCCTACAGAGACCCCCATTTTGTTTATTTACGAACATTTCAGGACACCGCAAGTGTTCTTATAACACTTTCAACTTGCCAGAGAACATTACGGACAGCGTCCTTAGGACACCCCCATTTTGTTTATTTACAAACATTTCAGGACACCGCGAGTGTTCTTAGAACACATTCAACTTGCCAGCAAACAATTCGGACAGTGTCCTCAGGACACCCCCGTCCAGCGAACAATACAGACAGCCTCCTCAGGACACCCCCATTTTGTTTTTTACGAACATTTCAGGACACCGCGAGTGTTCTTAGAACACATTCAGCTTGCCATCGAACAATATGGACAGCGTCCTCAGGACACCCCATTTTGTTTATTTACGAACATTTCAGGACACCGCGAGTGTTCTTATAACACATTAAACTTGCCAAAGAACAATACGGACAGCATCCGCGGGACACCCTCATTTTGTTTATTTACGAACATTTCAGGACATCACAAGTGTTCTTAGAACACTTTCAACTTGCCAGCGAACAATACGGACAGCGTCCTCAGAACACCCCCATTTTGTTAATTTATGAACATTTCAGGACACTGCAAGTGCTCTTAGAACCCATTCAACTTGCCAGTGAGCAATACGGACAGGGTCCTCAGAACACCCCCATTTTGTTAATTTATGAACATTTCAGGACACTGCAAGTGTTCTTAGAACACATTCAACTTGCCAGAGAACAATACGGACAGCGTCCTCAGGACACCCCCATTTTGTTAATTTACGAACATTTCAGGACACCGCGAGTGTTCTTAGAACACATTCAACTTGCCAGCGAACAATACGGACAGCGTCCTCAGGACGCCCCCATTTTGTTAATTTACGAACATTTAGCGGACACCACGAGTGTTCTTAGAACACTTTCAACTTGCCAGCGAACAATACGGACAGTTTCCTCGGAACACCCCCATTTTGTTAATTTACGAACATTTCAGGACACCACAAGTATTCTTAGAACATATTCAACTTGCCAGTGAACAATACGGACAGGGTCCTCAGGACACCCCCATCCAGTGAACAATTTGGACAGCGTCCTCAGGACACCCCCCATTTTGTTAATTTATGAACATTTCAGGACACCGCGAGGGTTCTTAGAACACTTTCAAGTTGCCAGAGAACAATACCGACAGCGTCCTTAGGACACCCCCATTTTGTTTATTTACGAACATTTCAGGACACTGCGAGTGTTCTTAGAACACATTCAACTTGCCAGCGAACAATACAGCAGCGTCCTCAGGAGACCCCCATTTTGTTTATTTCCGAACATTTCAGGACACCTCAAGTGTTCTTAGAACATATTCAACTTGCCAGCGAACAATACGGACAGCATCCTCAGGACACCCCCATCCAGCGAACAATTTGGACAGCGTCCTCAGGACACCCCCATTTTGTTAATTTATGAACATTTCAGGACACCGCGAGTGTTCTTAGAACACTTTCAAGTTGCCAGAGAACAATACCGACAGCGTCCTTAGGACACCCCCATTTTGTTTATTTACGAACATTTCAGGACATCGCAAGTGTTCTTAGAACACATTCAACTTGCCAGCGAACAATACGGAGAGCGTCCTCAGGAGACCCCCATTTTGTTTGTTTACGAACATTTCAGGACACCACAAGTGTTCTTAGAACACATTCAACTTGCCAGCGAACAATACGACAGCGTCCTCAGGAGACCCCCATTTTGTTTATTTACGAACATTTCAGGACACTGCGAGTGTTCTTAGAACACATTCAACTTGCCAGCGAACAATACGGACAGCGTCCTCAGGACACCCCCGTTTTGTTAATTTACGAACATTTAGCGGACACCACGAGTGTTCTTAGAACACTTTCAACTTGCCAGCGAACAATACGGACAGTGTCCTCAGAACACCCCCATTTTGTTAATTTACGAACATTTCAGGACACCGCAAGTATTCTTAGAACATATTCAAATTGCCAGCGAACAATACGGACAGCGTCCTCAGGACACCCCCATCCAGCGAACAATTTGGACAGCGTCCTCAGGACACCCCCATTTTGTTAATTTATGAACATTTCAGGACACCGCGAGGGTTCTTAGAACACTTTCAAGTTGCCAGAGAACAATACCGACAGCTTCCTTAGGACACCCCCATTTTGTTTATTTACGAACATTTCAGGACACCGCGAGTGTTCTTAGAACACATTCAACTTGCCAGCGAACAATACAGCAGCGTCCTCAGGAGACCCCCATTTTGTTTATTTACGAACATTTCAGGACACCTCGAGTGTTCTTAGAACACATTCAACTTGCCAGAGAACAATACGGACAGCGTCCTACAGAGACCCCCATTTTGTTTATTTACGAACATTTCAGGACACCGCAAGTGTTCTTATAACACTTTCAACTTGCCAGAGAACATTACGGACAGCGTCCTTAGGACACCCCCATTTTGTTTATTTACAAACATTTCAGGACACCGCGAGTGTTCTTAGAACACATTCAACTTGCCAGCAAACAATTCGGACAGTGTCCTCAGGACACCCCCGTCCAGCGAACAATACAGACAGCCTCCTCAGGACACCCCCATTTTGTTTTTTACGAACATTTCAGGACACCGCGAGTGTTCTTAGAACACATTCAGCTTGCCATCGAACAATATGGACAGCGTCCTCAGGACACCCCATTTTGTTTATTTACGAACATTTCAGGACACCGCGAGTGTTCTTATAACACATTAAACTTGCCAAAGAACAATACGGACAGCATCCGCGGGACACCCTCATTTTGTTTATTTACGAACATTTCAGGACATCACAAGTGTTCTTAGAACACTTTCAACTTGCCAGCGAACAATACGGACAGCGTCCTCAGAACACCCCCATTTTGTTAATTTATGAACATTTCAGGACACTGCAAGTGCTCTTAGAACCCATTCAACTTGCCAGTGAGCAATACGGACAGGGTCCTCAGAACACCCCCATTTTGTTAATTTATGAACATTTCAGGACACTGCAAGTGTTCTTAGAACACATTCAACTTGCCAGAGAACAATACGGACAGCGTCCTCAGGACACCCCCATTTTGTTAATTTACGAACATTTCAGGACACCGCGAGTGTTCTTAGAACACATTCAACTTGCCAGCGAACAATACGGACAGCGTCCTCAGGACGCCCCCATTTTGTTAATTTACGAACATTTAGCGGACACCACGAGTGTTCTTAGAACACTTTCAACTTGCCAGCGAACAATACGGACAGTTTCCTCGGAACACCCCCATTTTGTTAATTTACGAACATTTCAGGACACCACAAGTATTCTTAGAACATATTCAACTTGCCAGTGAACAATACGGACAGGGTCCTCAGGACACCCCCATCCAGTGAACAATTTGGACAGCGTCCTCAGGACACCCCCCATTTTGTTAATTTATGAACATTTCAGGACACCGCGAGGGTTCTTAGAACACTTTCAAGTTGCCAGAGAACAATACCGACAGCGTCCTTAGGACACCCCCATTTTGTTTATTTACGAACATTTCAGGACACTGCGAGTGTTCTTAGAACACATTCAACTTGCCAGCGAACAATACAGCAGCGTCCTCAGGAGACCCCCATTTTGTTTATTTCCGAACATTTCAGGACACCTCAAGTGTTCTTAGAACACATTCAACTTGCCAGAGAACAATACGGACAGCGTCCTACAGAGACCCCCATTTTGTTTATTTACGAACATTTCAGGACACCGCAAGTGTTCTTATAACACTTTCAACTTGCGAGAGAACATTACGGACAGCGTCCTTAGGACACCCCCATTTTGTTTATTTACAAACATTTCAGGACACCGCGAGCGTTCTTAGAACACATTCAACTTGCCAGCGAACCATACGGACAGCGTCCTCAGAACACCCCCATTTTGTGAATTTACAAACATTTCAGGACACCGCGAGTGTTCTTAGAACACATAAAACTTGCCAGCAAACAATACGGACAGTGTCCTCAGGACACCCCCATCCAGCGAACAATACAGACAGCGTCCTCAGGACACCCCCATTTTGTTTTTTACGAACATTTCAGGACACCGCGAGTGTTCTTAGAACACATTCAACTTGCCATCGAACAATATGGACAGCGTCCTCAGGACACCCCATTTTGTTTATTTACGAACATTTCAGGACACCGCGAGTGTTCTTATAACACATTAAACTTGCCAAAGAACAATACGGACAGCATCCGCGGGACACCCTCATTTTGTTTATTTACGAACATTTCAGGACACCACAAGTGTTCTTAGAACACTTTCAACTTGCCAGCGAACAATATGGACAGCGTCCTCAGAACACCCCCATTTTGTTAATTTATGAACATTTCAGGACACTGCAAGTGTTCTTAGAACCCATTCAACTTGCCAGTGAACAATACGGACAAGGTCCTCAGGACACCCCCATTTTGTTAATTTACGAGCATTTAGCGGACACCACGAGTGTTCTTAGAACACATTCAACTTGCCAGAGAACAATATGGACAGCGTCCTCAGGACACCCCCATTTTGTTAATTTACGAACATTTCAGGACACCGCGAGTGTTCTTAGAACACATTCAACTTGCCAGAGAACAATACAGACAGCATCCTCAGGACACCCCCATTTTGTTTATTTACGAACATTTCAGGACACCTCGCGTGTTCTTAGAACACATTCAACTTGCCAGAGAACAATACGAACAGCATCCTATAGAGACCCCCATTTTGTTTATTTACGAACATTTCAGGACACCACAAATGTTCTTAGAACACATTCAACTTGCCAGAGAACAATACGGACAGCGTCATCAAGACACCCCCATTTTGTTTATTTACGGACATTTCAGGACACTGCGAGTGTTCTTAGAACACATTCAACTTCCCAGCGAACAATACGGACAGCGTCCTCAGGACACCCCCATTTTGTTAATTTACGAACATTTAGCGGACACCACGAGTGTTCTTAGAACATATTCAACTTGCCAGCGAACAATACGGACAGCGTCCTCAGGACACCCCCATCCAGCGAACAATTTGGACAGCGTCCTCAGGACACCCCCATTTTGTTAATTTATGAACATTTCAGGACACCGCGAGGGTTCTTAGAACACTTTCAAGTTGCCAGAGAACAATACCGATAACGTCCTTAGGACACCCCCATTTTGTTTATTCACGAACATTTCAGGACACCGCGAGTGTTCTTAGAACACATTCAACTTGCCAGCGAACAATACAGCAGCGTCCTAAGGAGACCCCCATTTTGTTTATTTACGAACATTTCAGGACACCACAAGTGTTCTTAGAACACATTCAACTTGCCAGCGAACAATACGAACAGCGTCCTCAGGACACCCCCATTTTGTTTTTTACGAACATTTCAGGACACCGCGAGTGTTCTTAGAACACATTCAACTTGCCATCGAACAATATGGACAGCGTCTTCAGGACACCCCATTTTGTTTATTTACGAACATTTCAGGACACCGCGAGTGTTCTTATAACACATTAAATTTGCCAAAGAACAATACGGACAGAATCCTCGGGACACCCCCATTTTGTTTATTTACGAACATTTCAGGACACCACAAGTGTTCTTAGAACACTTTCAACTTGCCAGCGAACAATACGGACAGTGTCCTCAGAACACCCCCATTTTGTTAATTTATGAACATTTCAGGACACTGCAAGTGTTCTTAGAACCCATTCAACTTGCCAGCGAACAATACGGACAGGGTCCTCAGGACACCCCCATTTTGTTAATTTACGAGCATTTAGCGGACACCACAAGTGTTCTTAGAACACATTCAACTTGCCAGAGAACAATACGGACAGCGTCCTCAGGACACCCCCATTTTGTTAATTTACGAACATTTCAGGACACCGCGAGTGTTCTTAGAACACATTCAACTTGCCAGAGAACAATACAGACAGCGTCCTCAGGACACCCCCATTTTGTTTATTTACGAACATTTCAGGACACTGCGAGTGTTCTTAGAACACATTCAATTTGCCAGAGAACAATACGAACAGCGTCCTACAGAGACCCCCATTTTGTTTATTTACGAACATTTCAGGACACCACAAGTGTTCTTAGAACACATTCAACTTGCCAGCGAACAATACGGACAGTGTCCTCAGAACACCCCCATTTTGTTAATTTACGAACATTTCAGGACACCGCAAGTATTCTTAGAACATATTCAACTTGCCAGCGAACAATACAGAGAAAGCGTCCTCAGGACACCCCCATCCAGCGAACAATTGGACAGCGTCCTCAGGACACCCCCATTTTGTTAATTTATGAACATTTCAGGACACCGCAAGTGTTCTTAGAACACTTTCAAGTTGCCAGAGAACAATACCGACAGCGTCCTTAGGACACCCCCATTTTGTTTATTTACGAACATTTCAGGACACCGCAAGTGTTCTTAGAACACATTCAACTTGCCAGCAAACAATACGGACAGCGTCCTCAGGAGACCCCCATTTTGTTTGTTTACGAACATTTCAGGACACCACAAGTGTTCTTAGAACACATTCAACTTGCCAGCGAACAATACGACAGCGTCCTCAGGAGACCCCCATTTTGTTTATTTACGAACATTTCAGGACACTGCGAGTGTTCTTAGAACACATTCAACTTGCCAGCGAACAATACGGACAGCGTCCTCAGGACACCCCCGTTTTGTTAATTTACGAACATTTAGCGGACACCACGAGTGTTCTTAGAACACTTTCAACTTGCCAGCGAACAATACGGACAGCGTCCTCAGGACACCCCCATCCAGCGAACAATTTGGACAGCGTCCTCAGGACACCCCCATTTTGTTAATTTATGAACATTTCAGGACACCGCGAGGGTTCTTAGAACACATTCAACTTGCCAGCGAACAATACAGCAGCGTCCTCAGGAGACCCCCATTTTGTTTATTTACGAACATTTCAGGACACCTCGAGTGTTCTTAGAACACATTCAACTTGCCAGAGAACAATACGGACAGCGTCCTACAGAGACCCCCATTTTGTTTATTTACGAACATTTCAGGACACCGCAAGTGTTCTTATAACACTTTCAACTTGCCAGAGAACATTACGGACAGCGTCCTTAGGACACCCCCATTTTGTTTATTTACAAACATTTCAGGACACCGCGAGTGTTCTTAGAACACATTCAACTTGCCAGCAAACAATTCGGACAGTGTCCTCAGGACACCCCCATCCAGCGAACAATACAGACAGCGTCCTCAGGACACCCCCATTTTGTTTTTTACGAACATTTCAGGACACCGCGAGTGTTCTTAGAACACATTCAACTTGCCATCGAACAATATGGACAGCGTCCTCAGGACACCCCATTTTGTTTATTTACGAACATTTCAGGACACCGCGAGTGTTCTTATAACACATTAAACTTGCCAAAGAACAATACGGACAGCATCCGCGGGACACCCTCATTTTGTTTATTTACGAACATTTCAGGACACCACAAGTGTTCTTAGAACACTTTCAACTTGCCAGCGAACAATACGGACAGCGTCCTCAGAACACCCCCATTTTGTTAATTTATGAACATTTCAGGACACTGCAAGTGCTCTTAGAACCCATTCAACTTGCCAGTGAACAATACGGACAGGGTCCTCAGGACACCCATATTGTGTTAATTTACGAGCATTTAGAGGACACCACAAGTGTTCTTAGAACACATTCAACTTGCCAGAGAACAATACGGACAGCGTCCTCAGGACACCCCCATTTTGTTAATTTACGAACATTTCAGGACACCGCGAGTGTTCTTAGAACACATTCAACTTGCCAGAGAACAATACAGACAGCATCCTCAGGACACCCCCATTTTGTTTATTTACGAACATTTCAGGACACCTCGCATGTTCTTAGAACTCATTCAACTTGCCAGAGAACAATACGAACAGCGTCCTATAGAGACCCTCATTTTGTTTATTTACGAACATTTCAGGACACCACAAATGTTCTTAGAACACATTCAACTTGCCAGAGAACAATACGGACAGCGTCGTCAGGACACCCCCATTTTGTTTATTTACGAACATTTCAGGACACTGCGAGTGTTCTTAGAACACATTCAACTTGCCAGCGAACAATACGGACAGAGTCCTCAGGACACCCCCATTTTGTTAATTTAGGAACATTTAGCGGACACCACGAGTGTTCTTAGAACATATTCAACTTGCCAGCGAACAATACGGACAGCGTCCTCAGGACACCCCCATCCAGCGAACAATTTGGACAGCGTCCTCAGGACACCCCCATTTTGTTAATTTATGAACATTTCAGGACACCGCGAGGGTTCTTAGAACACTTTCAAGTTGCCAGAGAACAATACCGACAGCGTCCTTAGGACACCCCCATTTTGTTTATTTACGAACATTTCAGGACACCGCGAGTGTTCTTAGAACACATTCAACTTGCCAGCGAACAATACAGCAGCGTCCTCAGGAGACCCCCATTTTGTTTATTTACGAACATTTCAGGACACCACAAGTGTTCTTAGAACACATTCAACTTGCCAGCGAACAATACGGACAGCGTCCTCAGGACACCCCCATTTTGTTTTTTACGAACATTTCAGGACACCGCGAGTGTTCTTAGAACACATTCAACTTGCCATCGAACAATATGGACAGCGTCCTCAGGACACCCCATTTTGTTTATTTACGAACATTTCAGGACACCGCGAGTGTTCTTATAACACATTAAACTTGCCAAAGAACAATACGGACAGCATCCGCGGGACACCCTCATTTTGTTTATTTACGAACATTTCAGGACACCACAAGTGTTCTTAGAACACTTTCAACTTGCCAGCGAACAATACGGACAGCGTCCTCAGAACACCCCCATTTTGTTAATTTATGAACATTTCAGGACACTGCAAGTGCTCTTAGAACCCATTCAACTTGCCAGTGAACAATACGGACAGGGTCCTCAGGACACCCATATTGTGTTAATTTACGAGCATTTAGAGGACACCACAAGTGTTCTTAGAACACATTCAACTTGCCAGAGAACAATACGGACAGCGTCCTCAGGACACCCCCATTTTGTTAATTTACGAACATTTCAGGACACCGCGAGTGTTCTTAGAACACATTCAACTTGCCAGAGAACAATACAGACAGCATCCTCAGGACACCCCCATTTTGTTTATTTACGAACATTTCAGGACACCTCGCATGTTCTTAGAACTCATTCAACTTGCCAGAGAACAATACGAACAGCGTCCTATAGAGACCCTCATTTTGTTTATTTACGAACATTTCAGGACACCACAAATGTTCTTAGAACACATTCAACTTGCCAGAGAACAATACGGACAGCGTCGTCAGGACACCCCCATTTTGTTTATTTACGAACATTTCAGGACACTGCGAGTGTTCTTAGAACACATTCAACTTGCCAGCGAACAATACGGACAGAGTCCTCAGGACACCCCCATTTTGTTAATTTAGGAACATTTAGCGGACACCACGAGTGTTCTTAGAACATATTCAACTTGCCAGCGAACAATACGGACAGCGTCCTCAGGACACCCCCATCCAGCGAACAATTTGGACAGCGTCCTCAGGACACCCCCATTTTGTTAATTTATGAACATTTCAGGACACCGCGAGGGTTCTTAGAACACTTTCAAGTTGCCAGAGAACAATACCGACAGCGTCCTTAGGACACCCCCATTTTGTTTATTTACGAACATTTCAGGACACCGCGAGTGTTCTTAGAACACATTCAACTTGCCAGCGAACAATACAGCAGCGTCCTCAGGAGACCCCCATTTTGTTTATTTACGAACATTTCAGGACACCACAAGTGTTCTTAGAACACATTCAACTTGCCAGCGAACAATACGGACAGCGTCCTCAGGACACCCCCATTTTGTTTTTTACGAACATTTCAGGACACCGCGAGTGTTCTTAGAACACATTCAACTTGCCATCGAACAATATGGACAGCGTCCTCAGGACACCCCATTTTGTTTATTTACGAACATTTCAGGACACCGCGAGTGTTCTTATAACACATTAAACTTGCCAAAGAACAATACGGACAGCATCCGCGGGACACCCTCATTTTGTTTATTTACGAACATTTCAGGACACCACAAGTGTTCTTAGAACACTTTCAACTTGCCAGCGAACAATACGGACAGCGTCCTCAGAACACCCCCATTTTGTTAATTTATGAACATTTCAGGACACTGCAAGTGCTCTTAGAACCCATTCAACTTGCCAGTGAACAATACGGACAGGGTCCTCAGGACACCCATATTGTGTTAATTTACGAGCATTTAGAGGACACCACAAGTGTTCTTAGAACACATTCAACTTGCCAGAGAACAATACGGACAGCGTCCTCAGGACACCCCCATTTTGTTAATTTACGAACATTTCAGGACACCGCGAGTGTTCTTAGAACACATTCAACTTGCCAGAGAACAATACAGACAGCATCCTCAGGACACCCCCATTTTGTTTATTTACGAACATTTCAGGACACCTCGCATGTTCTTAGAACTCATTCAACTTGCCAGAGAACAATACGAACAGCGTCCTATAGAGACCCTCATTTTGTTTATTTACGAACATTTCAGGACACCACAAATGTTCTTAGAACACATTCAACTTGCCAGAGAACAATACGGACAGCGTCGTCAGGACACCCCCATTTTGTTTATTTACGAACATTTCAGGACACTGCGAGTGTTCTTAGAACACATTCAACTTGCCAGCGAACAATACGGACAGAGTCCTCAGGACACCCCCATTTTGTTAATTTAGGAACATTTAGCGGACACCACGAGTGTTCTTAGAACATATTCAACTTGCCAGCGAACAATACGGACAGCGTCCTCAGGACACCCCCATCCAGCGAACAATTTGGACAGCGTCCTCAGGACACCCCCATTTTGTTAATTTATGAACATTTCAGGACACCGCGAGGGTTCTTAGAACACTTTCAAGTTGCCAGAGAACAATACCGATAGCGTCCTTAGGACACCCCCATTTTGTTTATTTACGAACATTTCAGGACACCGCGAGTATTCTTAGAACACATTCAACTTGCCAGCGAACAATACAGCAGCGTCCTCAGGAGACCCCCATTTTGTTTATTTACGAACATTTCAGGACACCACAAGTGTTCTTAGAACACATTCAACTTGCCAGCGAACAATACGGACAGCGTCCTCAGGACACCCCCATTTTGTTTTTTACGAACATTTCAGGACACCGCAAGTGTTCTTAGAACACATTCAACTTGCCATCGAACAATATGGACAGCGTCCTCAGGACACCCCATTTTGTTTATTTACGAACATTTCAGGACACCGCGAGTGTTCTTATAACACATTAAACTTGCCAAAGAACAATACAGACAGAATCCTCGGGACAGCCCCATTTTGTTTATTTACGAACATTTCAGGACACCACAAGTGTTCTTAGAACACTTTCAAGTTGCCAGCGAACAATACGGACAGTGTCCTCAGAACACCCCCATTTTGTTAATTTATGAACATTTCAGGACACTGCAAGTGTTCTTAGAACCCATTCAACTTGCCAGCGAACAATACGGACAGGGTCCTCAGGACACCCCCATTTTGTTAATTTACGAGCATTTAGCGGACACCACGAGTGTTCTTAGAACACATTCAACTAGCCAGAGAACAATACGGACAGCGTCCTCAGGACACCCCCATTTTGTTAATTTACGAACATTTCAGGACACCGCGAGTGTTCTTAGAACACATTCAACTTGCCAGAGAACAATACAGACAGCGTCCTCAGGACACCCCCATTTCGTTTATTTACGAACATTTCAGGACACTGCGATTGTTCTTAGAACACATTCAACTTGCCAGAGAACAATACGAACAGCATCCTACAGAGACCCCCATTTTGTTTATTTACGAACATTTCAGGACACCACAAGTGTTCTTAGAACACATTCAACTTGCCAGCAAACAATACGGACAGGTTCCTCAGAACACCCCCATTTTGTTAATTTACGAACATTTCAGGACACCGCAAGTATTCTTAGAACATATTCAACTTGCCAGCGAACAATACGGACAGCGTCCTCAGGACACCCCCATCCAGCGAACAATTTGGACAGCGTCCTCAGGACACCCCCATTTTGTTAATTTATGAACATTTCAGGACACCGCGAGTGTTCTTAGAACACTTTCAAGTTGCCAGAGAACAATACCGACAGCGTCCTTAGGACACCCCCATTTTGTTTATTTACGAACATTTCAGGACACCGCAAGTGTTCTTAGAACACATTCAACTTGCCAGCGAACAATACGGACAGCATCCTCAGGAGACCCCCATTTTGTTTGTTTACGAACATTTCAGGACACCACAAGTGTTCTTAGAACACATTCAACTTGCCAGCGAACAATACAGCAGCGTCCTCAGGAGACCCCCATTTTGTTTATTTACGAACATTTCAGGACACCACAAGTGTTCTTAGAACACATTCAACTTGCCAGCGAACAATATGGACAGCGTCCTCAGGACACCCCCATTTTGTTTATTTACGAACATTTCAGGACACTGCAAGTGTTCTTAGAACACTTTCAACTTGCCAGAGAACAATACCGACAGCGTCCTCAGGACACCCCCATTTTGTTTATTTACAAACATGTCAGGACACCGCGAGTGTTCTTAGAACACATTCAACTTGCCACCGAACAATGCGGACAGCGTCCTCAGGACACCCCCATTTTGTTAATTTACAAACATTTAGCGGACACCACCAGTGTTCTTAGAACACTTTCAACTTGCCAGCGAACAATACGGACAGCGTCCTCAGGACACCCCCATTTTGTTTATTTACGAACATTTCAGGACACCGCAATTGTTCTTAGAACACGTTCAACTTGCCATCGAACAATACGGACAGCGTCCTCAGGACACCCCCATTTTGTTTATTTACGAACATTTCATGACACCGCGAGTGTTCTTAGAACACATTCAACTTGCCAAAGAACAATATGGACAGCATGCTCAGTACACCCCCATTTTGTTTATTTACTAACATTTCAGGACACTGCGAGTGTTCTTAGAACACATTCAACTTGCCAGCGAACAATAGGGACAGCGTCCTCAGGAGACCCCCATTTTGTTTATTTACAAACATTTCAGGACACCACAAGTGTTCTTAGAACACATTCAACTTGCCAGCGAACAATACAGCAGCGTCCTCAGGAGACCACCATTTTGTTTATTTACGAACATTTCAGGACACCACAAGTGTTCTTAGAACACATTCAACTTGCCAGCGAACAATACGGACAGCGTCCTCAGGACACCCCCATTTTGTTTATTCACGAACATTTCAGGACACCGCAAGTGTTCTTAGAACACTTTCAACTTGCCAGAGAACAATACCGACAGAGTCCTCAGGACACCCCCATTTTGTTTATTTACAAACATGAAAGGACACCGCGAGTGTTCTTAGAACACATTCAACTTGCCAACGAACAATGCGGACAGCGTCCTCAGGAAACCCCCATTTTGTTAATTTACAAAAATTTAGCAGACACCACGAGTGTTCTTAGAACACTTTCAACTTGCCAGCGAACAATACCGACAGCGTCCTCAGGACACCCCCATTTTGTTTATTTACAAACATTTCAGGACACCGCAAGTGTTCTTAGAACACATTCAACTTGCCAGCGAACAATACAGCAGCGTCCTCAGGAGACCCCCATTTTGTTTATTTACAAACATTTCAGGACACCACAAGTGTTCTTAGAACACATTCAACTTGCCAGCGAACAATACGGACAGCGTCCTCAGGACACCCCCATTTTGTTTTTTACGAACATTTCAGGACACCGCGAGTGTTCTTAGAACACATTCAACTTGCCATCGAACAATATGGACGGCGTCCTCAGGACACCCCATTTTGTTTATTTACGAACATTTCAGGACACTGCGAGTGTTCTTATAACACATTAAACTTGCCAAAGAACAATACGGACAGCATCCTCGGGACAACCCCATTTTGTTTATTTACGAACATTTCAGGACACCACAAGTGTTCTTAGAACACTTTCAACTTGCCAGCGAACAATACGGACAGTGTCCTCAGAACACCCCCATTTTGTTAATTTATGAACATTTCAGGACACTGCAAGTGTTCTTAGAACCCATTCAACTTGCCAGCGAACAATACGGACAGGGTCCTCAGGACACCCCCATTTTGTTCATTTATGAGCATTTAGCGGACACCACGAGTGTTCTTAGAACACATTCAACTTGCCAGAGAACAATACGGACAGCGTCCTCAGGACACCCCCATTTTGTTAATTTACGAACATTTCAGGACCCGCGAGTGTTCTTAGAACACATTCAACTTGCCGGAGAACAATACAGACAGCGTCCTCAGGACACCCCCATTTTGTTTATTTACGAACATTTCAGGACACCTCGCGTGTTCTTAGAACACATTCAACTTGCCAGAGAACAATACGAACAGCGTCCTACAGAGACCCCCATTTTGTTTATTTACGAACATTTCAGGACACCACAAGTGTTCTTAGAACACATTCAACTTGCCAGAGAACAATACGTACAGCGTCCTCAGGACACCCCCATTTTGTTTATTTACGAACATTTCAGGACACTGCGAGTGTTCTTAGAACACATTCAACTTGCCAGCGAACAATACGGACAGCGTCCTCAGGACACCCCCATTTTGTTAATTTACGAACATTTAGCGGACACCACAAGTGTTCTTAGAACATTTTCAACTTGCCAGCGAACAATACGGACAGTGTCCCCAGAACACCCCCATTTTGTTAATTTACGAACATTTCAGGACCCCGCAAGTATTCTTAGAACATATTCAACTTGCCAGCGAACAATACGGACAGCGTCCTCAGGACAACCCCATCCAGCGAACAATTTGGACAGCGTCCTCAGGACACCCCCATTTTGTTAATTTATGAACATTTCAGGACACCGCGAGTGTTCTTAGAACACTTTCAAGTTGCCAGAGAACAATAACGACAGCGTCCTTAGGACACCCCCATTTTGTTTATTTACGAACATTTCAGGACACCACAAGTGTTCTTAGAACACATTCAACTTGCCAGAGAACAATACCGACAGCGTCCTCAGAACACCCCCATTTTGTTTATTTACAAACATGTCAGGACACCGCGAGTGTTCTTAGAACACATTCAACTTGCCAGCGAACAATGCGGACAGCGTCCTCAGGACACCCCCATTTTGTTTATTTACGAACATTTCAGGACACCTCGCATGTTCTTAGAACACATTCAACTTGCCAGAGAACAATACGAACAGCGTCCTCAGGACACCCCCATTTTGTTAATTTACGAACATTTCAGGACACCACAAGTGTTCTTAGAACACATTCAACTTGCCAGAGAACAATACGTACAGCGTCCTCAGGACACCCCCATTTTGTTTATTTACGAACATTTCAGGACACTGCGAGTGTTCTTAGAACACATTCAACTTGCCAGCGAACAATACGGACAGCGTCCTCAGGACACCCCCATTTTGTTAATTTACGAACATTTAGCGGACACCACAAGTGTTCTTAGAACACTTTCAACTTGCCAGCGAACAATACGGACAGTGTCCCCAGAACACCCCCATTTTGTTAATTTACGAACATTTCAGGACCCCGCAAGTTTTCTTAGAACATATTCAACTTGCCAGCGAACAATACGGACAGCGTCCTCAGGACACCCCCATCCAGCGAACAATTTGGACAGAGTCCTCAGGACACCCCCATTTTGTTAATTTATGAACATTTCAGGACACCGCGAGTGTTCTTAGAACACTTTCAAGTTGCCAGAGAACAATAACGACAGCGTCCTTAGGACACCCCCATTTTGTTTATTTACGAACATTTCAGGACACCACAAGTGTTCTTAGAACACATTCAACTTGCCAGAGAACAATACCGACAGCGTCCTCAGGACACCCCCATTTTGTTTATTTACAAACATGTCAGGACACCGCGAGTGTTCTTAGAACACATTCAACTTGCCAGCGAACAATATGGACAGCATGCTCAGGACACCCCCATTGTGTTTATTTACTAACATTTCAGGACACTGCGAGTGTTCTTAGAACACATTCAACTCGCCAGCGAACAATAGGGACAGCGTCCTCAGGAGACCCCCATTTTGTTTATTTACGAACATTTCAGGACACCACAAGTGTTCTTAGAACACATTCAACTTGCAAGCGAACAATACGGACAGCGTCCTCAGGACACCCCCATTTTGTTAATTTACGAGCATTTAGCGGACACCACGAGTGTTCTTAGAACACATTCAACTTGCCAGAGAACAATACGGACAGCGTCCTCAGGACACCCCCATTTTGTTAATTTACGAACATTTCAGGACACCGCGAGTGTTCTTAGAACACATTCAACTTGCCAGCGAACAATACGGACAGCGTCCTCAGGACACCCCCATCCAGCGAACAATTTGGACAGCGTCCTCAGGACACCCCCATTTTGTTAATTTATGAACATTTCAGGACACCGCGAGTGTTCTTAAAACACTTTCAAGTTGCCAGAGAACAATAACGACAGTGTCCTTAGGACACCCTCATTTTGTTTATTTACGAACATTTCAGGACACCACAAGTGTTCTTAGAACACATTCAACTTGCCAGAGAACAATACCGACAGCGTCCTCAGGACACCCCCATTTTGTTTATTTACAAACATGTCAGGACACCGCGAGTGTTCTTAGAACACATTCAACTTGCCAGCGAACAATGCGGACAGCGTCCTCAGGACACCCCCATTTTGTTTATTTACGAACATTTCAGGACACCTCGCGTGTTCTTAGAACACATTCAACTTGCCAGAGAACAATACGAACAGCGTCCTCAGGACACCCCCATTTTGTTAATTTACGAACATTTCAGGACACCACAAGTGTTCTTAGAACACATTCAACTTGCCAGAGAACAATACGTACAGCGTCCTCAGGACACCCCCTTTTTGTTTATTTACGAACATTTCAGGACACTGCGAGTGTTCTTAGAACACATTCAACTTGCCAGCGAACAATACGGACAGCGTCCTCAGGACACCCCCATTTTGTTAATTTACGAACATTTAGCGGACACCACAAGTGTTCTTAGAACACTTTCAACTTGCCAGCGAACAATACGGATAGTGTCCCCAGAACACCCCCATTTTGTTAATTTACGAACATTTCAGGACCCCACAAGTTTTCTTAGAACATATTCAACTTGCCAGCGAACAATACGGACAGCGTCCTCAGGACACCCCCATCCAGCGAACAATTTGGACAGCGTCCTCAGGACACCCCCATTTTGTTAATTTATGAACATTTCAGGACACCGCGAGTGTTCTTAGAACACTTTCAAGTTGCCAGAGAACAATAACGACAGCGTCCTTAGGACACCCCCATTTTGTTTATTTACGAACATTTCAGGACACCACAAGTGTTCTTAGAACACTTTCAAGTTGCCAGAGAACAATAACGACAGCGTCCTTAGGACACCCCCATTTTGTTTATTTACGAACATTTCAGGACACCACAAGTGTTCTTAGAACACATTCAACTTGCCAGCGAACAATACGGACAGCGTCCTCAGGACACCCCCATTTTGTTTATTTACAAACATGTCAGGACACCGCGAGTGTTCTTAGAACACATTCAACTTGCCAGCGAACAATAGGGACAGCGTCCTCAGGAGACCCCCGTTTTGTTTATTTACGAACATTTCAGGACACCACAAGTGTTCTTAGAACACATTCAACTTGCCAGCGAACAATACGGACAGCGTCCTCAGGACACCCCCATTTTGTTAATTTACGAGCATTTAGCGGACACCACGAGTGTTCTTAGAACACATTCAACTTGCCAGAGAACAATACGGACAGCGTCCTCAGGACACCCCCATTTTGTTAATTTACGAACATTTCAGGACACCGCGAGTGTTCTTAGAACACATTCAACTTGCCAGAGAACAATAAGACAGCATCCTCAGGACACCCCCATTTTGTTTATTTACGAACTTTTCAGGACACTGCGAGTGTTCTTAGAACACATTCAACTTGCCAGAGAACAATACGAACAGCGTCCTACAGAGACCCCCATTTTGTTTATTTACGAACATTTCAGGACACCACAAGTGTTCTTAGAACACATTCAACTTGCCAGCGAACAATACGGACAGTGTCCTCAGAACACCCCCATTTTGTTAATTTACGAACATTTCAGGACACCGCAAGTATTCTTAGAACATATTCAACTTGCCAGCGAACAATACGGACAGCGTCCTCAGGACACCCCCATCCAGCGAACAATTTGGACAGCGTCCTCAGGACACCCCCATTTTGTTAATTTATGAACATTTCAGGACACCGCGAGTGTTCTTAGAACACTTTCAAGTTGCCAGAGAACAATACCGACAGCGTCCTTAGGACACCCCCATTTTGTTTATTTACGAACATTTCAGGACATCGCAAGTGTTCTTAGAACACATTCAACTTGCCAGCGAACAATACGGACAGCGTCCTCAGGAGACCCCCATTTTGTTTGTTTACGAACATTTCAGGACACCACAAGTGTTCTTAGAACACATTCAACTTGCCAGCGAACAATACGACAGCGTCCTCAGGAGACCCCCATTTTGTTTATTTACGAACATTTCAGGACACTGCGAGTGTTCTTAGAACACATTCAACTTGCCAGCGAACAATACGGACAGCGTCCTCAGGACACCCCCGTTTTGTTAATTTACGAACATTTAGCGGACACCACGAGTGTTCTTAGAACACTTTCAACTTGCCAGCGAACAATACGGACAGTGTCCTCAGAACACCCCCATTTTGTTAATTTACGAACATTTCAGGACACCGCAAGTATTCTTAGAACATATTCAACTTGCCAGCGAACAATACGGACAGCGTCCTCAGGACACCCCCATCCAGCGAACAATTTGGACAGCGTCCTCAGGACACCCCCATTTTGTTAATTTATGAACATTTCAGGACACCGCGAGGGTTCTTAGAACACTTTCAAGTTACCAGAGAACAATACCGACAGCTTCCTTAGGACACGCCCATTTTGTTTATTTACGAACATTTCAGGACACCGCGAGTGTTCTTAGAACACATTCAACTTGCCAGCGAACAATACAGCAGCGTCCTCAGGAGACCCCCATTTTGTTTATTTATGAACATTTCAGGACACCTCGAGTGTTCTTAGAACACATTCAACTTGACAGAGAACAATACGGACAGCGTCCTACAGAGACCACCATTTTGTTTATTTACGAACATTTCAGGACACCGCAAGTGTTCTTATAACACTATAACACATTCAACTTGCCAGAGAACATTATGGACAGCGTCCTTAGGACACCCCCATTTTGTTTATTTACAAACATTTCAGGACACCACGAGTGTTCTTAGAACACATTCAACTTGCCAGCAAACAATTCGGACAGTGTCCTCAGGACACCCCCATCCAGCAAACAATGCAGGCAGCGTCCTCAGGACACCCCCATTTTGTTTTTTACGAACATTTCAGGACACCGCGAGTGTTCTTAGAACACATTCAGCTTGCCATCGAACAATATGGACAGCGTCCTCAGGACACCCCATTTTGTTTATTTACGAACATTTCAGGACACCGCGAGTGTTCTTATAACACAGTAAACTTGCCAAAGAACAATACGGACAGCATCCGCGGGACACCCTCATTTTGTTTATTTACGAACATTTCAGGACATCACAAGTGTTCTTAGAACACTTTCAACTTGCCAGCGAACAATACGGACAGCGTCCTCAGAACACCCCCATTTTGTTAATTTATGAACATTTCAGGACACTGCAAGTGCTCTTAGAACCCATTCAACTTGCCAGTGAACAATACGGACAGGGTCCTCAGGACACCCCCATTTTGTTAATTTACGAGCATTTAGCGGACACCACGAGTGTTCTTAGAACACATTCAACTTGCCAGAGAACAATACGGACAGCGTCCTCAGGACACCCTCATTTTGTTAATTTACGAACATTTCAGGACACCGCGAGTGTTCTTAGAACACATTCAACTTGCCAGCGAACAATACGGACAGCGTCCTCAGGACGCCCCCATTTTGTTAATTTACGAACATTTAGCGGACACCACGAGTGTTCTTAGAACACTTTCAACTTGCCAGCGAACAATACGGACAGTTTCCTCAGAACACCCCCATTTTGTTAATTTACGAACATTTCAGGACACCGCAAGTATTCTTAGAACATATTCAACTTGCCAGCGAACAATACGGACAGCGTCCTCAGGACACCCCCATCCAGCGAACAATTTGGACAGCGTCCTCAGGACACCCCCCATTTTGTTAATTTATGAACATTTCAGGACACCGCGAGGGTTCTTAGAACACTTTCAAGTTGCCAGAGAACAATACCGACAGCGTCCTTAGGACACCCCCATTTTGTTTTTTTACGAACATTTCAGGACACTGCGAGTGTTCTTAGAACACATTCAACTTGCCAGCGAACAATACAGCAGCGTCCTCAGGAGACCCCCATTTTGTTTATTTCCGAACATTTCAGGACACCTCGAGTGTTCTTAGAACACATTCAACTTGCCAGAGAACAATACGGACAGCGTCCTACAGAGACCCCCATTTTGTTTATTTACGAACATTTCAGGACACCGCAAGTGTTCTTATAACACTTTCAACTTGCCAGAGAACATTACGGACAGCGTCCTTAGGACACCCCCATTTTGTTTATTTACAAACATTTCAGGACACCGCGAGCGTTCTTAGAACACATTCAACTTGCCAGCGAACAATACGGACAGCGTCCTCAGAACACCCCCATTTTGTGAATTTACAAACATTTCAGGACACCGCGAGTGTTCTTAGAACACATAAAACTTGCCAGCAAACAATACGGACAGTGTCCTCAGGACACCCCTATCCAGCGAACAATACAGACAGCGTCCTCAGGACACCCCCATTTTGTTTTTTACGAACATAAAAGGACACCGCAAGTGTTCGTAGAACACATTCAACTTGCCATCGAACAATATGGACAGCGTCCTCAGGACACCCCATTTTGTTTATTTACGAACATTTCAGGACACCGCGAGTGTTCTTATAACACATTAAACTTGCCAAAGAACAATACAGACAGCATCCGCGGGACACCCTCATTTTGTTTATTTACGAACATTTCAGGACACCACAAGTGTTCTTAGAACACTTTCAACTTGCCAGCGAACAATATGGACAGCGTCCTCAGAACACCCCCATTTTGTTAATTTATGAACATTTCAGGACACTGCAAGTGTTCTTAGAACCCATTCAACTTGCCAGTGAACAATACGGACAGGGTCCTCAGGACACCCCCATTTTGTTAATTTACGAGCATTTAGCGGACACCACGAGTGTTCTTAGAACACATTCAACTTGCCAGCGAACAATACGGACAGCGTCCTCAGAACACCCCCATTTTGTGAATTTACAAACATTTCAGGACACCGCGAGTGTTCTTAGAACACATAAAACTTGCCAGCAAACAATACGGACAGTGTCCTCAGGACACCCCTATCCAGCGAACAATACAGACAGCGTCCTCAGGACACCCCCATTTTGTTTTTTACGAACATAAAAGGACACCGCAAGTGTTCGTAGAACACATTCAACTTGCCATCGAACAATATGGACAGCGTCCTCAGGACACCCCATTTTGTTTATTTACGAACATTTCAGGACACCGCGAGTGTTCTTATAACACATTAAACTTGCCAAAGAACAATACAGACAGCATCCGCGGGACACCCTCATTTTGTTTATTTACGAACATTTCAGGACACCACAAGTGTTCTTAGAACACTTTCAACTTGCCAGCGAACAATATGGACAGCGTCCTCAGAACACCCCCATTTTGTTAATTTATGAACATTTCAGGACACTGCAAGTGTTCTTAGAACCCATTCAACTTGCCAGTGAACAATACGGACAGGGTCCTCAGGACACCCCCATTTTGTTAATTTACGAGCATTTAGCGGACACCACGAGTGTTCTTAGAACACATTCAACTTGCCAGAGAACAATACAGACAGCGTCCTCAGGACACCCCCATTTTGTTTATTTACGAACATTTCAGGACACCTCGCGTGTTCTTAGAACACATTCAACTTGCCAGAGAACAATACGAACAGCGTCCTATAGAGACCCCCATTTTGTTTATTTACGAACATTTCAGGACACCACAAATGTTCTTAGAACACATTCAACTTGCCAGAGAACAATACGGACAGCGTCATCAAGACACCCCCATTTTGTTTATTTACGAACATTTCAGGACACTGCGAGTGTTCTTAGAACACATTCAACTTCCCAGCGAACAATACGGACAGCGTCCTCAGGACACCCCCATTTTGTTAATTTACGAACATTTAGCGGACACCACGAGTGTTCTTAGAACATATTCAACTTGCCAGCGAACAATACGGACAGCGTCCTCAGGACACCCCCATCCAGCGAACAATTTGGACAGCGTCCTCAGGACACCCCCATTTTGTTAATTTATGAACATTTCAGGACACCGCGAGGGTTCTTAGAACACTTTCAAGTTGCCAGAGAACAATACCGACAGCGTCCTTAGGACACCCCCATTTTGTTTATTCACGAACATTTCAGGACACCGCGAGTGTTCTTAGAACACATTCAACTTGCCAGCGAACAATACAGCAGCGTCCTCAGGAGACCCCCATTTTGTTTATTTACGAACATTTCAGGACACCGCGAGTGTTCTTAGAACACATTCAACTTTCCATCGAACAATATGGACAGCGTCTTCAGGACACCCCATTTTGTTTATTTACGAACATTTCAGGACACCGTGAGTGTTCTTATAACACATTAAATTTGCCAAAGAACAATACGGACAGAATCCTCGGGACACCCCCATTTTGTTTATTTACGAACATTTCAGGACACCACAAGTGTTCTTAGAACACTTTCAACTTGCCAGCGAACAATACGGACAGTGTCCTCAGAACACCCCCATTTTGTTTATTTACGAACATTTCAGGACACTGCGAGTGTTCTTAGAACACATTCAACTTGCCAGCGAACAATACGGACAGAGTCCTCAGGACACCCCCATTTTGTTAATTTAGGAACATTTAGCGGACACCACGAGTGTTCTTAGAACATATTCAACTTGCCAGCGAACAATACGGACAGCGTCCTCAGGACACCCCCATCCAGCGAACAATTTGGACAGCGTCCTCAGGACACCCCCATTTTGTTAATTTATGAACATTTCAGGACACCGCGAGGGTTCTTAGAACACTTTCAAGTTGCCAGAGAACAATACCGATAGCGTCCTTAGGACACCCCCATTTTGTTTATTTACGAACATTTCAGGACACCGCGAGTATTCTTAGAACACATTCAACTTGCCAGCGAACAATACAGCAGCGTCCTCAGGAGACCCCCATTTTGTTTATTTACGAACATTTCAGGACACCACAAGTGTTCTTAGAACACATTCAACTTGCCAGCGAACAATACGGACAGCGTCCTCAGGACACCCCCATTTTGTTTTTTACGAACATTTCAGGACACCGCAAGTGTTCTTAGAACACATTCAACTTGCCATCGAACAATATGGACAGCGTCCTCAGGACACCCCATTTTGTTTATTTACGAACATTTCAGGACACCGCGAGTGTTCTTATAACACATTAAACTTGCCAAAGAACAATACAGACAGAATCCTCGGGACAGCCCCATTTTGTTTATTTACGAACATTTCAGGACACCACAAGTGTTCTTAGAACACTTTCAAGTTGCCAGCGAACAATACGGACAGTGTCCTCAGAACACCCCCATTTTGTTAATTTATGAACATTTCAGGACACTGCAAGTGTTCTTAGAACCCATTCAACTTGCCAGCGAACAATACGGACAGGGTCCTCAGGACACCCCCATTTTGTTAATTTACGAGCATTTAGCGGACACCACGAGTGTTCTTAGAACACATTCAACTAGCCAGAGAACAATACGGACAGCGTCCTCAGGACACCCCCATTTTGTTAATTTACGAACATTTCAGGACACCGCGAGTGTTCTTAGAACACATTCAACTTGCCAGAGAACAATACAGACAGCGTCCTCAGGACACCCCCATTTCGTTTATTTACGAACATTTCAGGACACTGCGATTGTTCTTAGAACACATTCAACTTGCCAGAGAACAATACGAACAGCATCCTACAGAGACCCCCATTTTGTTTATTTACGAACATTTCAGGACACCACAAGTGTTCTTAGAACACATTCAACTTGCCAGCAAACAATACGGACAGGTTCCTCAGAACACCCCCATTTTGTTAATTTACGAACATTTCAGGACACCGCAAGTATTCTTAGAACATATTCAACTTGCCAGCGAACAATACGGACAGCGTCCTCAGGACACCCCCATCCAGCGAACAATTTGGACAGCGTCCTCAGGACACCCCCATTTTGTTAATTTATGAACATTTCAGGACACCGCGAGTGTTCTTAGAACACTTTCAAGTTGCCAGAGAACAATACCGACAGCGTCCTTAGGACACCCCCATTTTGTTTATTTACGAACATTTCAGGACACCGCAAGTGTTCTTAGAACACATTCAACTTGCCAGCGAACAATACGGACAGCATCCTCAGGAGACCCCCATTTTGTTTGTTTACGAACATTTCAGGACACCACAAGTGTTCTTAGAACACATTCAACTTGCCAGCGAACAATACAGCAGCGTCCTCAGGAGACCCCCATTTTGTTTATTTACGAACATTTCAGGACACCACAAGTGTTCTTAGAACACATTCAACTTGCCAGCGAACAATATGGACAGCGTCCTCAGGACACCCCCATTTTGTTTATTTACGAACATTTCAGGACACTGCAAGTGTTCTTAGAACACTTTCAACTTGCCAGAGAACAATACCGACAGCGTCCTCAGGACACCCCCATTTTGTTTATTTACAAACATGTCAGGACACCGCGAGTGTTCTTAGAACACATTCAACTTGCCACCGAACAATGCGGACAGCGTCCTCAGGACACCCCCATTTTGTTAATTTACAAACATTTAGCGGACACCACCAGTGTTCTTAGAACACTTTCAACTTGCCAGCGAACAATACGGACAGCGTCCTCAGGACACCCCCATTTTGTTTATTTACGAACATTTCAGGACACCGCAATTGTTCTTAGAACACGTTCAACTTGCCATCGAACAATACGGACAGCGTCCTCAGGACACCCCCATTTTGTTTATTTACGAACATTTCATGACACCGCGAGTGTTCTTAGAACACATTCAACTTGCCAAAGAACAATATGGACAGCATGCTCAGTACACCCCCATTTTGTTTATTTACTAACATTTCAGGACACTGCGAGTGTTCTTAGAACACATTCAACTTGCCAGCGAACAATAGGGACAGCGTCCTCAGGAGACCCCCATTTTGTTTATTTACAAACATTTCAGGACACCACAAGTGTTCTTAGAACACATTCAACTTGCCAGCGAACAATACAGCAGCGTCCTCAGGAGACCACCATTTTGTTTATTTACGAACATTTCAGGACACCACAAGTGTTCTTAGAACACATTCAACTTGCCAGCGAACAATACGGACAGCGTCCTCAGGACACCCCCATTTTGTTTATTCACGAACATTTCAGGACACCGCAAGTGTTCTTAGAACACTTTCAACTTGCCAGAGAACAATACCGACAGAGTCCTCAGGACACCCCCATTTTGTTTATTTACAAACATGAAAGGACACCGCGAGTGTTCTTAGAACACATTCAACTTGCCAACGAACAATGCGGACAGCGTCCTCAGGAAACCCCCATTTTGTTAATTTACAAAAATTTAGCAGACACCACGAGTGTTCTTAGAACACTTTCAACTTGCCAGCGAACAATACCGACAGCGTCCTCAGGACACCCCCATTTTGTTTATTTACAAACATTTCAGGACACCGCAAGTGTTCTTAGAACACATTCAACTTGCCAGCGAACAATACAGCAGCGTCCTCAGGAGACCCCCATTTTGTTTATTTACAAACATTTCAGGACACCACAAGTGTTCTTAGAACACATTCAACTTGCCAGCGAACAATACGGACAGCGTCCTCAGGACACCCCCATTTTGTTTTTTACGAACATTTCAGGACACCGCGAGTGTTCTTAGAACACATTCAACTTGCCATCGAACAATATGGACGGCGTCCTCAGGACACCCCATTTTGTTTATTTACGAACATTTCAGGACACTGCGAGTGTTCTTATAACACATTAAACTTGCCAAAGAACAATACGGACAGCATCCTCGGGACAACCCCATTTTGTTTATTTACGAACATTTCAGGACACCACAAGTGTTCTTAGAACACTTTCAACTTGCCAGCGAACAATACGGACAGTGTCCTCAGAACACCCCCATTTTGTTAATTTATGAACATTTCAGGACACTGCAAGTGTTCTTAGAACCCATTCAACTTGCCAGCGAACAATACGGACAGGGTCCTCAGGACACCCCCATTTTGTTCATTTATGAGCATTTAGCGGACACCACGAGTGTTCTTAGAACACATTCAACTTGCCAGAGAACAATACGGACAGCGTCCTCAGGACACCCCCATTTTGTTAATTTACGAACATTTCAGGACCCGCGAGTGTTCTTAGAACACATTCAACTTGCCGGAGAACAATACAGACAGCGTCCTCAGGACACCCCCATTTTGTTTATTTACGAACATTTCAGGACACCTCGCGTGTTCTTAGAACACATTCAACTTGCCAGAGAACAATACGAACAGCGTCCTACAGAGACCCCCATTTTGTTTATTTACGAACATTTCAGGACACCACAAGTGTTCTTAGAACACATTCAACTTGCCAGAGAACAATACGTACAGCGTCCTCAGGACACCCCCATTTTGTTTATTTACGAACATTTCAGGACACTGCGAGTGTTCTTAGAACACATTCAACTTGCCAGCGAACAATACGGACAGCGTCCTCAGGACACCCCCATTTTGTTAATTTACGAACATTTAGCGGACACCACAAGTGTTCTTAGAACATTTTCAACTTGCCAGCGAACAATACGGACAGTGTCCCCAGAACACCCCCATTTTGTTAATTTACGAACATTTCAGGACCCCGCAAGTATTCTTAGAACATATTCAACTTGCCAGCGAACAATACGGACAGCGTCCTCAGGACAACCCCATCCAGCGAACAATTTGGACAGCGTCCTCAGGACACCCCCATTTTGTTAATTTATGAACATTTCAGGACACCGCGAGTGTTCTTAGAACACTTTCAAGTTGCCAGAGAACAATAACGACAGCGTCCTTAGGACACCCCCATTTTGTTTATTTACGAACATTTCAGGACACCACAAGTGTTCTTAGAACACATTCAACTTGCCAGAGAACAATACCGACAGCGTCCTCAGAACACCCCCATTTTGTTTATTTACAAACATGTCAGGACACCGCGAGTGTTCTTAGAACACATTCAACTTGCCAGCGAACAATGCGGACAGCGTCCTCAGGACACCCCCATTTTGTTTATTTACGAACATTTCAGGACACCTCGCATGTTCTTAGAACACATTCAACTTGCCAGAGAACAATACGAACAGCGTCCTCAGGACACCCCCATTTTGTTAATTTACGAACATTTCAGGACACCACAAGTGTTCTTAGAACACATTCAACTTGCCAGAGAACAATACGTACAGCGTCCTCAGGACACCCCCATTTTGTTTATTTACGAACATTTCAGGACACTGCGAGTGTTCTTAGAACACATTCAACTTGCCAGCGAACAATACGGACAGCGTCCTCAGGACACCCCCATTTTGTTAATTTACGAACATTTAGCGGACACCACAAGTGTTCTTAGAACACTTTCAACTTGCCAGCGAACAATACGGACAGTGTCCCCAGAACACCCCCATTTTGTTAATTTACGAACATTTCAGGACCCCGCAAGTTTTCTTAGAACATATTCAACTTGCCAGCGAACAATACGGACAGCGTCCTCAGGACACCCCCATCCAGCGAACAATTTGGACAGAGTCCTCAGGACACCCCCATTTTGTTAATTTATGAACATTTCAGGACACCGCGAGTGTTCTTAGAACACTTTCAAGTTGCCAGAGAACAATAACGACAGCGTCCTTAGGACACCCCCATTTTGTTTATTTACGAACATTTCAGGACACCACAAGTGTTCTTAGAACACATTCAACTTGCCAGAGAACAATACCGACAGCGTCCTCAGGACACCCCCATTTTGTTTATTTACAAACATGTCAGGACACCGCGAGTGTTCTTAGAACACATTCAACTTGCCAGCGAACAATATGGACAGCATGCTCAGGACACCCCCATTGTGTTTATTTACTAACATTTCAGGACACTGCGAGTGTTCTTAGAACACATTCAACTCGCCAGCGAACAATAGGGACAGCGTCCTCAGGAGACCCCCATTTTGTTTATTTACGAACATTTCAGGACACCACAAGTGTTCTTAGAACACATTCAACTTGCAAGCGAACAATACGGACAGCGTCCTCAGGACACCCCCATTTTGTTAATTTACGAGCATTTAGCGGACACCACGAGTGTTCTTAGAACACATTCAACTTGCCAGAGAACAATACGGACAGCGTCCTCAGGACACCCCCATTTTGTTAATTTACGAACATTTCAGGACACCGCGAGTGTTCTTAGAACACATTCAACTTGCCAGCGAACAATACGGACAGCGTCCTCAGGACACCCCCATCCAGCGAACAATTTGGACAGCGTCCTCAGGACACCCCCATTTTGTTAATTTATGAACATTTCAGGACACCGCGAGTGTTCTTAAAACACTTTCAAGTTGCCAGAGAACAATAACGACAGTGTCCTTAGGACACCCTCATTTTGTTTATTTACGAACATTTCAGGACACCACAAGTGTTCTTAGAACACATTCAACTTGCCAGAGAACAATACCGACAGCGTCCTCAGGACACCCCCATTTTGTTTATTTACAAACATGTCAGGACACCGCGAGTGTTCTTAGAACACATTCAACTTGCCAGCGAACAATGCGGACAGCGTCCTCAGGACACCCCCATTTTGTTTATTTACGAACATTTCAGGACACCTCGCGTGTTCTTAGAACACATTCAACTTGCCAGAGAACAATACGAACAGCGTCCTCAGGACACCCCCATTTTGTTAATTTACGAACATTTCAGGACACCACAAGTGTTCTTAGAACACATTCAACTTGCCAGAGAACAATACGTACAGCGTCCTCAGGACACCCCCTTTTTGTTTATTTACGAACATTTCAGGACACTGCGAGTGTTCTTAGAACACATTCAACTTGCCAGCGAACAATACGGACAGCGTCCTCAGGACACCCCCATTTTGTTAATTTACGAACATTTAGCGGACACCACAAGTGTTCTTAGAACACTTTCAACTTGCCAGCGAACAATACGGATAGTGTCCCCAGAACACCCCCATTTTGTTAATTTACGAACATTTCAGGACCCCACAAGTTTTCTTAGAACATATTCAACTTGCCAGCGAACAATACGGACAGCGTCCTCAGGACACCCCCATCCAGCGAACAATTTGGACAGCGTCCTCAGGACACCCCCATTTTGTTAATTTATGAACATTTCAGGACACCGCGAGTGTTCTTAGAACACTTTCAAGTTGCCAGAGAACAATAACGACAGCGTCCTTAGGACACCCCCATTTTGTTTATTTACGAACATTTCAGGACACCACAAGTGTTCTTAGAACACTTTCAAGTTGCCAGAGAACAATAACGACAGCGTCCTTAGGACACCCCCATTTTGTTTATTTACGAACATTTCAGGACACCACAAGTGTTCTTAGAACACATTCAACTTGCCAGCGAACAATACGGACAGCGTCCTCAGGACACCCCCATTTTGTTTATTTACAAACATGTCAGGACACCGCGAGTGTTCTTAGAACACATTCAACTTGCCAGCGAACAATAGGGACAGCGTCCTCAGGAGACCCCCGTTTTGTTTATTTACGAACATTTCAGGACACCACAAGTGTTCTTAGAACACATTCAACTTGCCAGCGAACAATACGGACAGCGTCCTCAGGACACCCCCATTTTGTTAATTTACGAGCATTTAGCGGACACCACGAGTGTTCTTAGAACACATTCAACTTGCCAGAGAACAATACGGACAGCGTCCTCAGGACACCCCCATTTTGTTAATTTACGAACATTTCAGGACACCGCGAGTGTTCTTAGAACACATTCAACTTGCCAGAGAACAATAAGACAGCATCCTCAGGACACCCCCATTTTGTTTATTTACGAACTTTTCAGGACACTGCGAGTGTTCTTAGAACACATTCAACTTGCCAGAGAACAATACGAACAGCGTCCTACAGAGACCCCCATTTTGTTTATTTACGAACATTTCAGGACACCACAAGTGTTCTTAGAACACATTCAACTTGCCAGCGAACAATACGGACAGTGTCCTCAGAACACCCCCATTTTGTTAATTTACGAACATTTCAGGACACCGCAAGTATTCTTAGAACATATTCAACTTGCCAGCGAACAATACGGACAGCGTCCTCAGGACACCCCCATCCAGCGAACAATTTGGACAGCGTCCTCAGGACACCCCCATTTTGTTAATTTATGAACATTTCAGGACACCGCGAGTGTTCTTAGAACACTTTCAAGTTGCCAGAGAACAATACCGACAGCGTCCTTAGGACACCCCCATTTTGTTTATTTACGAACATTTCAGGACATCGCAAGTGTTCTTAGAACACATTCAACTTGCCAGCGAACAATACGGACAGCGTCCTCAGGAGACCCCCATTTTGTTTGTTTACGAACATTTCAGGACACCACAAGTGTTCTTAGAACACATTCAACTTGCCAGCGAACAATACGACAGCGTCCTCAGGAGACCCCCATTTTGTTTATTTACGAACATTTCAGGACACTGCGAGTGTTCTTAGAACACATTCAACTTGCCAGCGAACAATACGGACAGCGTCCTCAGGACACCCCCGTTTTGTTAATTTACGAACATTTAGCGGACACCACGAGTGTTCTTAGAACACTTTCAACTTGCCAGCGAACAATACGGACAGTGTCCTCAGAACACCCCCATTTTGTTAATTTACGAACATTTCAGGACACCGCAAGTATTCTTAGAACATATTCAACTTGCCAGCGAACAATACGGACAGCGTCCTCAGGACACCCCCATCCAGCGAACAATTTGGACAGCGTCCTCAGGACACCCCCATTTTGTTAATTTATGAACATTTCAGGACACCGCGAGGGTTCTTAGAACACTTTCAAGTTACCAGAGAACAATACCGACAGCTTCCTTAGGACACGCCCATTTTGTTTATTTACGAACATTTCAGGACACCGCGAGTGTTCTTAGAACACATTCAACTTGCCAGCGAACAATACAGCAGCGTCCTCAGGAGACCCCCATTTTGTTTATTTATGAACATTTCAGGACACCTCGAGTGTTCTTAGAACACATTCAACTTGACAGAGAACAATACGGACAGCGTCCTACAGAGACCACCATTTTGTTTATTTACGAACATTTCAGGACACCGCAAGTGTTCTTATAACACTATAACACATTCAACTTGCCAGAGAACATTATGGACAGCGTCCTTAGGACACCCCCATTTTGTTTATTTACAAACATTTCAGGACACCACGAGTGTTCTTAGAACACATTCAACTTGCCAGCAAACAATTCGGACAGTGTCCTCAGGACACCCCCATCCAGCAAACAATGCAGGCAGCGTCCTCAGGACACCCCCATTTTGTTTTTTACGAACATTTCAGGACACCGCGAGTGTTCTTAGAACACATTCAGCTTGCCATCGAACAATATGGACAGCGTCCTCAGGACACCCCATTTTGTTTATTTACGAACATTTCAGGACACCGCGAGTGTTCTTATAACACAGTAAACTTGCCAAAGAACAATACGGACAGCATCCGCGGGACACCCTCATTTTGTTTATTTACGAACATTTCAGGACATCACAAGTGTTCTTAGAACACTTTCAACTTGCCAGCGAACAATACGGACAGCGTCCTCAGAACACCCCCATTTTGTTAATTTATGAACATTTCAGGACACTGCAAGTGCTCTTAGAACCCATTCAACTTGCCAGTGAACAATACGGACAGGGTCCTCAGGACACCCCCATTTTGTTAATTTACGAGCATTTAGCGGACACCACGAGTGTTCTTAGAACACATTCAACTTGCCAGAGAACAATACGGACAGCGTCCTCAGGACACCCTCATTTTGTTAATTTACGAACATTTCAGGACACCGCGAGTGTTCTTAGAACACATTCAACTTGCCAGCGAACAATACGGACAGCGTCCTCAGGACGCCCCCATTTTGTTAATTTACGAACATTTAGCGGACACCACGAGTGTTCTTAGAACACTTTCAACTTGCCAGCGAACAATACGGACAGTTTCCTCAGAACACCCCCATTTTGTTAATTTACGAACATTTCAGGACACCGCAAGTATTCTTAGAACATATTCAACTTGCCAGCGAACAATACGGACAGCGTCCTCAGGACACCCCCATCCAGCGAACAATTTGGACAGCGTCCTCAGGACACCCCCCATTTTGTTAATTTATGAACATTTCAGGACACCGCGAGGGTTCTTAGAACACTTTCAAGTTGCCAGAGAACAATACCGACAGCGTCCTTAGGACACCCCCATTTTGTTTTTTTACGAACATTTCAGGACACTGCGAGTGTTCTTAGAACACATTCAACTTGCCAGCGAACAATACAGCAGCGTCCTCAGGAGACCCCCATTTTGTTTATTTCCGAACATTTCAGGACACCTCGAGTGTTCTTAGAACACATTCAACTTGCCAGAGAACAATACGGACAGCGTCCTACAGAGACCCCCATTTTGTTTATTTACGAACATTTCAGGACACCGCAAGTGTTCTTATAACACTTTCAACTTGCCAGAGAACATTACGGACAGCGTCCTTAGGACACCCCCATTTTGTTTATTTACAAACATTTCAGGACACCGCGAGCGTTCTTAGAACACATTCAACTTGCCAGCGAACAATACGGACAGCGTCCTCAGAACACCCCCATTTTGTGAATTTACAAACATTTCAGGACACCGCGAGTGTTCTTAGAACACATAAAACTTGCCAGCAAACAATACGGACAGTGTCCTCAGGACACCCCTATCCAGCGAACAATACAGACAGCGTCCTCAGGACACCCCCATTTTGTTTTTTACGAACATAAAAGGACACCGCAAGTGTTCGTAGAACACATTCAACTTGCCATCGAACAATATGGACAGCGTCCTCAGGACACCCCATTTTGTTTATTTACGAACATTTCAGGACACCGCGAGTGTTCTTATAACACATTAAACTTGCCAAAGAACAATACAGACAGCATCCGCGGGACACCCTCATTTTGTTTATTTACGAACATTTCAGGACACCACAAGTGTTCTTAGAACACTTTCAACTTGCCAGCGAACAATATGGACAGCGTCCTCAGAACACCCCCATTTTGTTAATTTATGAACATTTCAGGACACTGCAAGTGTTCTTAGAACCCATTCAACTTGCCAGTGAACAATACGGACAGGGTCCTCAGGACACCCCCATTTTGTTAATTTACGAGCATTTAGCGGACACCACGAGTGTTCTTAGAACACATTCAACTTGCCAGCGAACAATACGGACAGCGTCCTCAGAACACCCCCATTTTGTGAATTTACAAACATTTCAGGACACCGCGAGTGTTCTTAGAACACATAAAACTTGCCAGCAAACAATACGGACAGTGTCCTCAGGACACCCCTATCCAGCGAACAATACAGACAGCGTCCTCAGGACACCCCCATTTTGTTTTTTACGAACATAAAAGGACACCGCAAGTGTTCGTAGAACACATTCAACTTGCCATCGAACAATATGGACAGCGTCCTCAGGACACCCCATTTTGTTTATTTACGAACATTTCAGGACACCGCGAGTGTTCTTATAACACATTAAACTTGCCAAAGAACAATACAGACAGCATCCGCGGGACACCCTCATTTTGTTTATTTACGAACATTTCAGGACACCACAAGTGTTCTTAGAACACTTTCAACTTGCCAGCGAACAATATGGACAGCGTCCTCAGAACACCCCCATTTTGTTAATTTATGAACATTTCAGGACACTGCAAGTGTTCTTAGAACCCATTCAACTTGCCAGTGAACAATACGGACAGGGTCCTCAGGACACCCCCATTTTGTTAATTTACGAGCATTTAGCGGACACCACGAGTGTTCTTAGAACACATTCAACTTGCCAGAGAACAATACAGACAGCGTCCTCAGGACACCCCCATTTTGTTTATTTACGAACATTTCAGGACACCTCGCGTGTTCTTAGAACACATTCAACTTGCCAGAGAACAATACGAACAGCGTCCTATAGAGACCCCCATTTTGTTTATTTACGAACATTTCAGGACACCACAAATGTTCTTAGAACACATTCAACTTGCCAGAGAACAATACGGACAGCGTCATCAAGACACCCCCATTTTGTTTATTTACGAACATTTCAGGACACTGCGAGTGTTCTTAGAACACATTCAACTTCCCAGCGAACAATACGGACAGCGTCCTCAGGACACCCCCATTTTGTTAATTTACGAACATTTAGCGGACACCACGAGTGTTCTTAGAACATATTCAACTTGCCAGCGAACAATACGGACAGCGTCCTCAGGACACCCCCATCCAGCGAACAATTTGGACAGCGTCCTCAGGACACCCCCATTTTGTTAATTTATGAACATTTCAGGACACCGCGAGGGTTCTTAGAACACTTTCAAGTTGCCAGAGAACAATACCGACAGCGTCCTTAGGACACCCCCATTTTGTTTATTCACGAACATTTCAGGACACCGCGAGTGTTCTTAGAACACATTCAACTTGCCAGCGAACAATACAGCAGCGTCCTCAGGAGACCCCCATTTTGTTTATTTACGAACATTTCAGGACACCGCGAGTGTTCTTAGAACACATTCAACTTTCCATCGAACAATATGGACAGCGTCTTCAGGACACCCCATTTTGTTTATTTACGAACATTTCAGGACACCGTGAGTGTTCTTATAACACATTAAATTTGCCAAAGAACAATACGGACAGAATCCTCGGGACACCCCCATTTTGTTTATTTACGAACATTTCAGGACACCACAAGTGTTCTTAGAACACTTTCAACTTGCCAGCGAACAATACGGACAGTGTCCTCAGAACACCCCCATTTTGTTAATTTATGAACATTTCAGGACACTGCAAGTGTTCTTAGAACCCATTCAACTTGCCAGCGAACAATACGGACAGGGTCCTCAGGACACCCCCATCCAGCGAACAATACAGACAGCGTCCTCAGGACACCCCCATTTTGTTTTTTACGAACATTTCAGGACACCGCAAGTGTTCTTAGAACACATTCAACTTGCCATCGAACAATATGGACAGCGTCCTCAGGACACCCCATTTTGTTTATTTACGAACATTTCAGGACACCACGAGTGTTCTTATAACACATTAAACTTGCCAAAGAACAATACAGACAGCATCCGCGGGACACCCTCATTTTGTTTATTTACGAACATTTCAGGACACCACAAGTGTTCTTAGAACACTTTCAACTTGCCAGCGAACAATATGGACAGCGTCCTCAGAACACCCCCATTTTGTTAATTTATGAACATTTCAGGACACTGCAAGTGTTCTTAGAACCCATTCAACTTGCCAGTGAACAATACGGACAGGGTCCTCAGGACACCCCCATTTTGTTAATTTACGAGCATTTAGCGGACACCACGAGTGTTCATAGAACACATTCAACTTGCCAGAGAACAATACAGACAGCGTCCTCAGGACACCCCCATTTTGTTTATTTACGAACATTTCAGGACACCTCGCGTGTTCTTAGAACACATTCAACTTGCCAGAGAACAATACGAACAGCGTCCTATAGAGACCCCCATTTTGTTTATTTACGAACATTTCAGGACACCACAAATGTTCTTAGAACACATTCAACTTGCCAGAGAACAATACGGACAGCGTCATCAAGACACCCCCATTTTGTTTATTTACGAACATTTCAGGACACTGCGAGTGTTCTTAGAACACATTCAACTTCCCAGCGAACAATACGGACAGCGTCCTCAGGACACCCCCATTTTGTTAATTTACGAACATTTAGCGGACACCACGAGTGTTCTTAGAACATATTCAACTTGCCAGCGAACAATACGGACAGCGTCCTCAGGACACCCCCATCCAGCGAACAATTTGGACAGCGTCCTCAGGACACCCCCATTTTGTTAATTTATGAACATTTCAGGACACCGCGAGGGTTCTTAGAACACTTTCAAGTTGCCAGAGAACAATACCGACAGCGTCCTTAGGACACCCCCATTTTGTTTATTCACGAACATTTCAGGACACCGCGAGTGTTCTTAGAACACATTCAACTTGCCAGCGAACAATACAGCAGCGTCCTCAGGAGACCCCCATTTTGTTTATTTACGAACATTTCAGGACACCACAAGTGTTCTTAGAACACATTCAACTTGCAAGCGAACAATACGAACAGCGTCCTCAGGACACCCCCATTTTGTTTTTTACGAACATTTCAGGACACCGCGAGTGTTCTTAGAACACATTCAACTTTCCATCGAACAATATGGACAGCGTCTTCAGGACACCCCATTTTGTTTATTTACGAACATTTCAGGACACCGCGAGTGTTCTTATAACACATTAAATTTGCCAAAGAACAATACGGACAGAATCCTCGGGACACCCCCATTTTGTTTATTTACGAACATTTCAGGACACCACAAGTGTTCTTAGAACACTTTCAACTTGCCAGCGAACAATACGGACAGTGTCCTCAGAACACCCCCATTTTGTTAATTTATGAACATTTCAGGACACTGCAAGTGTTCTTAGAACCCATTCAACTTGCCAGCGAACAATACGGACAGGGTCCTCAGGACACCCCCATTTTGTTAATTTACGAGCATTTAGCGGACACCACAAGTGTTCTTAGAACACATTCAACTTGCCAGAGAACAATACGGACAGCGTCCTCAGGACACCCCCATTTTGTTAATTTATGAACATTTCAGGACACCGCGAGTGTTCTTAGAACACATTCAACTTGCCAGAGAACAATACAGACAGCGTCCTCAGGACACCCCCATTTTGTTTATTTACGAACATTTCAGGACACTGCGAGTGTTCTTAGAACACATTCAACTTGCCAGAGAACAATACGAACAGCGTCCTACAGAGACCCCCATTTTGTTTATTTACGAACATTTCAGGACACCACAAGTGTTCTTAGAACACATTCAACTTGCCAGCGAACAATACGGACAGTGTCCTCAGAACACCCCCATTTTGTTAATTTACGAACATTTCAGGACACCGCAAGTATTCTTAGAACATATTCAACTTGCCAGCGAACAATACGACAGCGTCCTCAGGACACCCCCATCCAGTGAACAATTGGACAGCGTCCTCAGGACACCCCCATTTTGTTATTTTATGAACATTTCAGGACACCGCGAGTGTTCTTAGAACACTTTCAAGTTGCCAGCGAACAATACGGACAGCGTCCTCAGGAGACCCCCATTTTGTTTGTTTACGAACATTTCAGGACACCACAAGTGTTCTTAGAACACATTCAACTTGCCAGCGAACCATACGACAGCGTCCTCAGGAGACCCCCATTTTGTTTATTTACGAACATTTCAGGACACTGCGAGTGTTCTTAGAACACATTCAACTTGCCAGCGAACAATACGGACAGCGTCCTCAGGACACCCCCGTTTTGTTAATTTACGAACATTTAGCGAACACCACGAGTGTTCTTAGAACACTTTCAACTTGCCAGCGAACAATACGGACAGTGTCCTCAGAACACCCCCATTTTGTTAATTTACGAACATTTCAGGACACCGCAAGTATTCTTAGAACATATTCAACTTGCCAGTGAACAATACGGACAGCGTCCTCAGGACACCCCCATCCAGCGAACAATTTGGACAGCGTCCTCAGGACACCCCCATTTTGTTAATTTATGAACATTTCAGGACACCGCGAGTGTTCTTAGAACACTTTCAAGTTGCCAGAGAACAATAACGACAGCGTCCTTAGGACACCCCCATTTTGTTTATTTACGAACATTTCAGGACACCACAAGTGTTCTTAGAACACATTCAACTTGCCAGAGAACAATACCGACAGCATCCTCAGGACACCCCCATTTTGTTTATTTACAAACATGTCAGGACACCGCGAGTGTTCTTAGAACACATTGAACTTGCCAGCGAACAATATGGACAGCATGCTCAGGACACCCCCATTGTGTTTATTTACTAACATTTCAGGACACTGCGAGTGTTCTTAGAACACATTCAACTTGCCATCGAACAATAGGGACAGCGTCCTCAGGATACCCCCGTTTTGTTTATTTACGAACATTTCAGGACACCACAAGTGTTCTTAGAACACATTCAACTTGCCAGCGAACAATACGGACAGCGTCCTCAGGACACCCCCATTTTGTTAATTTACGAACATTTAGCGGACACCACGAGTGTTCTTAGAACATATTCAACTTGCCAGCGAACAATACGGACAGCGTCCTCAGGACACCCCCATCCAGCGAACAATTTGGACAGCGTCCTCAGGACACCCCCATTTTGTTAATTTATGAACATTTCAGGACACCGCGAGGGTTCTTAGAACACTTTCAAGTTGCCAGAGAACAATACCGACAGCGTCCTTAGGACACCCCCATTTTGTTTATTCACGAACATTTCAGGACACCGCGAGTGTTCTTAGAACACATTCAACTTGCCAGCGAACAATACAGCAGCGTCCTCAGGAGACCCCCATTTTGTTTATTTACGAACATTTCAGGACACCACAAGTGTTCTTAGAACACATTCAACTTGCAAGCGAACAATACGAACAGCGTCCTCAGGACACCCCCATTTTGTTTTTTACGAACATTTCAGGACACCGCGAGTGTTCTTAGAACACATTCAACTTTCCATCGAACAATATGGACAGCGTCTTCAGGACACCCCATTTTGTTTATTTACGAACATTTCAGGACACCGCGAGTGTTCTTATAACACATTAAATTTGCCAAAGAACAATACGGACAGAATCCTCGGGACACCCCCATTTTGTTTATGTACGAACATTTCAGGACACCACAAGTGTTCTTAGAACACTTTCAACTTGCCAGCGAACAATACGGACAGTGTCCTCAGAACACCCCCATTTTGTTAATTTATGAACATTTCAGGACACTGCAAGTGTTCTTAGAACCCATTCAACTTGCCAGCGAACAATACGGACAGGGTCCTCAGGACACCCCCATCCAGCGAACAATACAGACAGCGTCCTCAGGACACCCCCATTTTGTTTTTTACGAACATTTCAGGACACCGCAAGTGTTCTTAGAACACATTCAACTTGCCATCGAACAATATGGACAGCGTCCTCAGGACACCCCATTTTGTTTATTTACGAACATTTCAGGACACCGCGAGTGTTCTTATAACACATTAAACTTGCCAAAGAACAATACAGACAGCATCCGCGGGACACCCTCATTTTGTTTATTTACGAACATTTCAGGACACCACAAGTGTTCTTAGAACACTTTCAACTTGCCAGCGAACAATATGGACAGCGTCCTCAGAACACCCCCATTTTGTTAATTTATGAACATTTCAGGACACTGCAAGTGTTCTTAGAACCCATTCAACTTGCCAGTGAACAATACGGACAGGGTCCTCAGGACACCCCCATTTTGTTAATTTACGAGCATTTAGCGGACACCACGAGTGTTCTTAGAACACATTCAACTTGCCAGAGAACAATACAGACAGCGTCCTCAGGACACCCCCATTTTGTTTATTTACGAACATTTCAGGACACCTCGCGTGTTCTTAGAACACATTCAACTTGCCAGAGAACAATACGAACAGGGTCCTATAGAGACCCCCATTTTGTTTATTTACGAACATTTCAGGACACCACAAATGTTCTTAGAACACATTCAACTTGCCAGAGAACAATACGGACAGCGTCATCAAGACACCCCCATTTTGTTTATTTACGAACATTTCAGGACACTGCGAGTGTTCTTAGAACACATTCAACTTCCCAGCGAACAATACGGACAGCGTCCTCAGGACACCCCCATTTTGTTAATTTACGAACATTTAGCGGACACCACGAGTGTTCTTAGAACATATTCAACTTGCCAGCGAACAATACGGACAGCGTCCTCAGGACACCCCCATCCAGCGAACAATTTGGACAGCGTCCTCAGGACACCCCCATTTTGTTAATTTATGAACATTTCAGGACACCGCGAGGGTTCTTAGAACACTTTCAAGTTGCCAGAGAACAATACCGACAGCGTCCTTAGGACACCCCCATTTTGTTTATTCACGAACATTTCAGGACACCGCGAGTGTTCTTAGAACACATTCAACTTGCCAGCGAACAATACAGCAGCGTCCTCAGGAGACCCCCATTTTGTTTATTTACGAACATTTCAGGACACCACAAGTGTTCTTAGAACACATTCAACTTGCAAGCGAACAATACGAACAGCGTCCTCAGGACACCCCCATTTTGTTTTTTACGAACATTTCAGGACACCGCGAGTGTTCTTAGAACACATTCAACTTTCAATCGAACAATATGGACAGCGTCTTCAGGACACCCCATTTTGTTTATTTACGAACATTTCAGGACACCGCGAGTGTTCTTATAACACATTAAATTTGCCAAAGAACAATACGGACAGAATACTCGGGACACCCCCATTTTGTTTATTTACGAACATTTCAGGACACCACAAGTGTTCTTAGAACACTTTCAACTTGCCAGCGAACAATACGGACAGTGTCCTCAGAACACCCCCATTTTGTTAATCTATGAACATTTCAGGACACTGCAAGTGTTCTTAGAACCCATTCAACTTGCCAGCGAACAATACGGACAGGGTCCTCAAGACACCCCCATTTTGTTAATTTACGAGCATTTAGCGGACACCACAAGTGTTCTTAGAACACATTCAACTTGCCAGAGAACAATACGGACAGCGTCCTCAGGACACCCCCATTTTGTTAATTTATGAACATTTCAGGACACCGCGAGTGTTCTTAGAACACATTCAACTTGCCAGAGAACAATACAGACAGCGTCCTCAGGACACCCCCATTTTGTTTATTTACGAACATTTCAGGACACTGCGAGTGTTCTTAGAACACATTCAACTTGCCAGAGAACAATACGAACAGCGTCCTACAGAGACCCCCATTTTGTTTATTTACGAACATTTCAGGACACCACAAGTGTTCTTAGAACACATTCAACTTGCCAGCGAACAATACGGACAGCGTCCTCAGGACACCCCCATCCAGCGAACAATTTGGACAGCGTCCTCAGGACACCCCCATTTTGTTAATTTATGAACATTTCAGGACACCGCGAGGGTTCTTAGAACACTTTCAAGTTGCCAGAGAACAATACCGACAGCGTCCTTAGGACACCCCCATTTTGTTTATTCACGAACATTTCAGGACACCGCGAGTGTTCTTAGAACACATTCAACTTGCCAGCGAACAATACAGCAGCGTCCTCAGGAGACCCCCATTTTGTTTATTTACGAACATTTCAGGACACCACAAGTGTTCTTAGAACACATTCAACTTGCAAGCGAACAATACGAACAGCGTCCTCAGGACACCCCCATTTTGTTTTTTACGAACATTTCAGGACACCGCGAGTGTTCTTAGAACACATTCAACTTTCCATCGAACAATATGGACAGCGTCTTCAGGACACCCCATTTTGTTTATTTACGAACATTTCAGGACACCGCGAGTGTTCTTATAACACATTAAATTTGCCAAAGAACAATACGGACAGAATCCTCGGGACACCCCCATTTTGTTTATTTACGAACATTTCAGGACACCACAAGTGTTCTTAGAACACTTTCAACTTGCCAGCGAACAATACGGACAGTGTCCTCAGAACACCCCCATTTTGTTAATTTATGAACATTTCAGGACACTGCAAGTGTTCTTAGAACCCATTCAACTTGCCAGCGAACAATACGGACAGGGTCCTCAGGACACCCCCATCCAGCGAACAATACAGACAGCGTCCTCAGGACACCCCCATTTTGTTTTTTACGAACATTTCAGGACACCGCAAGTGTTCTTAGAACACATTCAACTTGCCATCGAACAATATGGACAGCGTCCTCAGGACACCCCATTTTGTTTATTTACGAACATTTCAGGACACCGCGAGTGTTCTTATAACACATTAAACTTGCCAAAGAACAATACAGACAGCATCCGCGGGACACCCTCATTTTGTTTATTTACGAACATTTCAGGACACCACAAGTGTTCTTAGAACACTTTCAACTTGCCAGCGAACAATATGGACAGCGTCCTCAGAACACCCCCATTTTGTTAATTTATGAACATTTCAGGACACTGCAAGTGTTCTTAGAACCCATTCAACTTGCCAGTGAACAATACGGACAGGGTCCTCAGGACACCCCCATTTTGTTAATTTACGAGCATTTAGCGGACACCACGAGTGTTCTTAGAACACATTCAACTTGCCAGAGAACAATACAGACAGCGTCCTCAGGACACCCCCATTTTGTTTATTTACGAACATTTCAGGACACCTCGCGTGTTCTTAGAACACATTCAACTTGCCAGAGAACAATACGAACAGGGTCCTATAGAGACCCCCATTTTGTTTATTTACGAACATTTCAGGACACCACAAATGTTCTTAGAACACATTCAACTTGCCAGAGAACAATACGGACAGCGTCATCAAGACACCCCCATTTTGTTTATTTACGAACATTTCAGGACACTGCGAGTGTTCTTAGAACACATTCAACTTCCCAGCGAACAATACGGACAGCGTCCTCAGGACACCCCCATTTTGTTAATTTACGAACATTTAGCGGACACCACGAGTGTTCTTAGAACATATTCAACTTGCCAGCGAACAATACGGACAGCGTCCTCAGGACACCCCCATCCAGCGAACAATTTGGACAGCGTCCTCAGGACACCCCCATTTTGTTAATTTATGAACATTTCAGGACACCGCGAGGGTTCTTAGAACACTTTCAAGTTGCCAGAGAACAATACCGACAGCGTCCTTAGGACACCCCCATTTTGTTTATTCACGAACATTTCAGGACACCGCGAGTGTTCTTAGAACACATTCAACTTGCCAGCGAACAATACAGCAGCGTCCTCAGGAGACCCCCATTTTGTTTATTTACGAACATTTCAGGACACCACAAGTGTTCTTAGAACACATTCAACTTGCAAGCGAACAATACGAACAGCGTCCTCAGGACACCCCCATTTTGTTTTTTACGAACATTTCAGGACACCGCGAGTGTTCTTAGAACACATTCAACTTTCAATCGAACAATATGGACAGCGTCTTCAGGACACCCCATTTTGTTTATTTACGAACATTTCAGGACACCGCGAGTGTTCTTATAACACATTAAATTTGCCAAAGAACAATACGGACAGAATACTCGGGACACCCCCATTTTGTTTATTTACGAACATTTCAGGACACCACAAGTGTTCTTAGAACACTTTCAACTTGCCAGCGAACAATACGGACAGTGTCCTCAGAACACCCCCATTTTGTTAATCTATGAACATTTCAGGACACTGCAAGTGTTCTTAGAACCCATTCAACTTGCCAGCGAACAATACGGACAGGGTCCTCAAGACACCCCCATTTTGTTAATTTACGAGCATTTAGCGGACACCACAAGTGTTCTTAGAACACATTCAACTTGCCAGAGAACAATACGGACAGCGTCCTCAGGACACCCCCATTTTGTTAATTTATGAACATTTCAGGACACCGCGAGTGTTCTTAGAACACATTCAACTTGCCAGAGAACAATACAGACAGCGTCCTCAGGACACCCCCATTTTGTTTATTTACGAACATTTCAGGACACTGCGAGTGTTCTTAGAACACATTCAACTTGCCAGAGAACAATACGAACAGCGTCCTACAGAGACCCCCATTTTGTTTATTTACGAACATTTCAGGACACCACAAGTGTTCTTAGAACACATTCAACTTGCCAGCGAACAATACGGACAGTGTCCTCAGAACACCCCCATTTTGTTAATTTACGAACATTTCAGGACACCGCAAGTATTCTTAGAACATATTCAACTTGCCAGCGAACAATACGGACAGCGTCCTCAGGACACCCCCATCCAGTGAACAATTGGACAGCGTCCTCAGGACACCCCCATTTTGTTATTTTATGAACATTTCAGGACACCGCGAGTGTTCTTAGAACACTTTCAAGTTGCCAGAGAACAATACCGACAGCGTCCTTAGGACACCCCCATTTTGTTTATTTACGAACATTTCAGGACACCGCAAGTGTTCTTAGAACACATTCAACTTGCCAGCGAACAATACGGACAGCGTCCTCAGGAGACCCCCATTTTGTTTGTTTACGAACATTTCAGGACACCACAAGTGTTCTTAGAACACATTCAACTTGCCAGCGAACCATACGACAGCGTCCTCAGGAGACCCCCATTTTGTTTATTTACGAACATTTCAGGACACTGCGAGTGTTCTTAGAACACATTCAACTTGCCAGCGAACAATACGGACAGCGTCCTCAGGACACCCCCGTTTTGTTAATTTACGAACATTTAGCGAACACCACGAGTGTTCTTAGAACACTTTCAACTTGCCAGCGAACAATACGGACAGTGTCCTCAGAACACCCCCATTTTGTTAATTTACGAACATTTCAGGACACCGCAAGTATTCTTAGAACATATTCAACTTGCCAGTGAACAATACGGACAGCGTCCTCAGGACACCCCCATCCAGCGAACAATTTGGACAGCGTCCTCAGGACACCCCCATTTTGTTAATTTATGAACATTTCAGGACACCGCGAGTGTTCTTAGAACACTTTCAAGTTGCCAGAGAACAATAACGACAGCGTCCTTAGGACACCCCCATTTTGTTTATTTACGAACATTTCAGGACACCACAAGTGTTCTTAGAACACATTCAACTTGCCAGAGAACAATACCGACAGCATCCTCAGGACACCCCCATTTTGTTTATTTACAAACATGTCAGGACACCGCGAGTGTTCTTAGAACACATTGAACTTGCCAGCGAACAATATGGACAGCATGCTCAGGACACCCCCATTGTGTTTATTTACTAACATTTCAGGACACTGCGAGTGTTCTTAGAACACATTCAACTTGCCAGCGAACAATAGGGACAGCGTCCTCAGGAGACCCCCGTTTTGTTTATTTACGAACATTTCAGGACACCACAAGTGTTCTTAGAACACATTCAACTTGCCAGCGAACAATACGGACAGCGTCCTCAGGACACCCCCATTTTGTTAATTTACGAGCATTTAGCGGACACCACGAGTGTTCTTAGAACACATTCAACTTGCCAGAGAACAATACGGACAGCGTCCTCAGGACACCCCCATTTTGTTAATTTACGAGCATTTAGCGGACACCACGAGTGTTCTTAGAACACATTCAACTTGCCAGAGAACAATACAGACAGCGTCCTCAGGACACCCCCATTTTGTTTATTTACGAACATTTCAGGACACCTCGCGTGTTCTTAGAACACATTCAACTTGCCAGAGAACAATACGAACAGCGTCCTATAGAGACCCCCATTTTGTTTATTTACGAACATTTCAGGACACCACAAATGTTCTTAGAACACATTCAACTTGCCAGAGAACAATACGGACAGCGTCATCAAGACACCCCCATTTTGTTTATTTACGAACATTTCAGGACACTGCGAGTGTTCTTAGAACACATTCAACTTCCCAGCGAACAATACGGACAGCGTCCTCAGGACACCCCCATTTTGTTAATTTACGAACATTTAGCGGACACCACGAGTGTTCTTAGAACATATTCAACTTGCCAGCGAACAATACGGACAGCGTCCTCAGGACACCCCCATCCAGCGAACAATTTGGACAGCGTCCTCAGGACACCCCCATTTTGTAAATTTATGAACATTTCAGGACACCGCGAGGGTTCTTAGAACACTTTCAAGTTGCCAGAGAACAATACCGACAGCGTCCTTAGGACACCCCCATTTTGTTTATTCACGAACATTTCAGGAAACCGCGAGTGTTCTTAGAACACATTCAACTTGCCAGCGAACAATACAGCAGCGTCCTCAGGTGACCCCCATTTTGTTTATTTACGAACATTTCAGGACACCACAAGTGTTCTTAGAACACATTCAACTTGCAAGCGAACAATACGAACAGCGTCCTCAGGACACCCCCATTTTGTTTTTTACGAACATTTCAGGACACCGCGAGTGTTCTTAGAACACATTCAACTTGCCATCGAACAATATGGACAGCGTCTTCAGGACACCCCATTTTGTTTATTTACGAACATTTCAGGACACCGCGAGTGTTCTTATAACACATTAAATTTGCCAAAGAACAATACGGACAGAATCCTCGGGACACCCCCATTTTGTTTATTTACGAACATTTCAGGACACCACAAGTGTTCTTAGAACACTTTCAACTTGCCAGCGAACAATACGGATAGTGTCCTCAGAACACCCCCATTTTGTTAATTTATGAACATTTCAGGACACTGCAAGTGTTCTTAGAACCCATTCAAATTGCCAGCGAACAATACGGACAGGGTCCTCAGGACACCCCCATTTTGTTAATTTACGAGCATTTAGCGGACACCACAAGTGTTCTTAGAACACATTCAACTTGCCAGAGAACAATACGGACAGCGTCCTCAGGACACCCCCATTTTGTTAATTTATGAACATTTCAGGACACCGCGAGTGTTCTTAGAACACATTCAACTTGCCAGAGAACAATACAGACAGCGTCCTCAGGACACCCCCATTTTGTTTATTTACGAACATTTCAGGACACTGCGAGTGTTCTTAGAACACATTCAACTTGCCAGAGAACAATACGAACAGCGTCCTACAGAGACCCCCATTTTGTTTATTTACGAACATTTCAGGACACCACAAGTGTTCTTAGAACACATTCAACTTGCCAGCGAACAATACGGACAGTGTCCTCAGAACACCCCCATTTTGTTAATTTACGAACATTTCAGGACACCGCAAGTATTCTTAGAACATATTCAACTTGCCAGCGAACAATACGGACAGCGTCCTCAGGACACCCCCATCCAGCGAACAATTGGACAGCGTCCTCAGGACACCCCCATTTTGTTTATTTACGAACATTTCAGGACATCGCAAGTGTTCTTAGAACACATTCAACTTGCCAGCGAACAATACGGACAGCGTCCTCAGGAGACCCCCATTTTGTTTGTTTACGAACATTTCAGGACACCACAAGTGTTCTTAGAACACATTCAACTTGCCAGCGAACAATACGACAGCGTCCTCAGGAGACCCCCATTTTGTTTATTTACGAACATTTCAGGACACCACAAGTGTTCTTAGAACACATTCAACTTGCCAGCGAACCATACGACAGCGTCCTCAGGAGACCCCCATTTTGTTTATTTACGAACATTTCAGGACACTGCGAGTGTTCTTAGAACACATTCAACTTGCCAGCGAACAATACGGACAGCGTCCTCAGGACACCCCCGTTTTGTTAATTTACGAACATTTAGCGAACACCACGAGTGTTCTTAGAACACTTTCAACTTGCCAGCGAACAATACGGACAGTGTCCTCAGAACACCCCCATTTTGTTAATTTACGAACATTTCAGGACACCGCAAGTATTCTTAGAACATATTCAACTTGCCAGTGAACAATACGGACAGCGTCCTCAGGACACCCCCATCCAGCGAACAATTTGGACAGCGTCCTCAGGACACCCCCATTTTGTTAATTTATGAACATTTCAGGACACCGCGAGTGTTCTTAGAACACTTTCAAGTTGCCAGAGAACAATAACGACAGCGTCCTTAGGACACCCCCATTTTGTTTATTTACGAACATTTCAGGACACCACAAGTGTTCTTAGAACACATTCAACTTGCCAGAGAACAATACCGACAGCGTCCTCAGGACACCCCCATTTTGTTTATTTACAAACATGTCAGGACACCGCGAGTGTTCTTAGAACACATTCAACTTGCCAGCGAACAATATGGACAGCATGCTCAGGACACCCCCATTGTGTTTATTTACTAACATTTCAGGACACTGCGAGTGTTCTTAGAACACATTCAACTTGCCAGCGAACAATAGGGACAGCGTCCTCAGGAGACCCCCGTTTTGTTTATTTACGAACATTTCAGGACACCACAAGTGTTCTTAGAACACATTCAACTTGCCGGCGAACAATACGGACAGCGTCCTCAGGACACCCCCATTTTGTTAATTTACGAGCATTTAGCGGACACCACGAGTGTTCTTAGAACACATTCAACTTGCCAGAGAACAATACGGGCAGCGTCCTCAGGACACCCCCATTTTGTTAATTTACGAACATTTCAGGACACCGCGAGTGTTCTTAGAACACATTCAACTTGCCAGAGAACAATAAGACAGCGTCCTCAGGACACCCCCATTTTGTTTATTTACGAACATTTCAGGACACTGCGAGTGTTCTTAGAACACATTCAACTTGCCAGAGAACAATACGAACAGCGTCCTACAGAGACCCCCATTTTGTTTATTTACGAACATTTCAGGACACCACAAGTGTTCTTAGAACACATTCAACTTGCCAGCGAACAATACGGACAGTGTCCTCAGAACACCCCCATTTTGTTAATTTACGAACATTTCAGGACACCGCAAGTATTCTTAGAACATATTCAACTTGCCAGCGAACAATACGGACAGCGTCCTCAGGACACCCCCATCCAGCGAACAATTTGGACAGCGTCCTCAGGACACCCCCATTTTGTTAATTTATGAACATTTCAGGACACCGCGAGTGTTCTTAGAACACTTTCAAGTTGCCAGAGAACAATACCGACAGCGTCCTTAGGACACCCCCATTTTGTTAATTTATGAACATTTCAGGACACCGCGAGTGTTCTTAGAACACTTTCAAGTTGCCAGAGAACAATACCGACAGCGTCCTTAGGACACCCCCATTTTGTTTATTTACGAACATTTCAGGACACCGCAAGTGTTCTTAGAACACATTCAACTTGCCAGCGAACAATACGGACAGCGTCCTCAGGAGACCCCCATTTTGTTTGTTTACGAACATTTCAGGACACCACAAGTGTTCTTAGAACACATTCAACTTGCCAGCGAACCATACGACAGCGTCCTCAGGAGACCCCCATTTTGTTTATTTACGAACATTTCAGGACACTGCGAGTGTTCTTAGAACACATTCAACTTGCCAGCGAACAATACGGACAGCGTCCTCAGGACACCCCCGTTTTGTTAATTTACGAACATTTAGCGAACACCACGAGTGTTCTTAGAACACTTTCAACTTGCCAGCGAACAATACGGACAGTGTCCTCAGAACACCCCCATTTTGTTAATTTACGAACATTTCAGGACACCGCAAGTATTCTTAGAACATATTCAACTTGCCAGTGAACAATACGGACAGCGTCCTCAGGACACCCCCATCCAGCGAACAATTTGGACAGCGTCCTCAGGACACCCCCATTTTGTTAATTTATGAACATTTCAGGACACCGCGAGTGTTCTTAGAACACTTTCAAGTTGCCAGAGAACAATAACGACAGCGTCCTTAGGACACCCCCATTTTGTTTATTTACGAACATTTCAGGACACCACAAGTGTTCTTAGAACACATTCAACTTGCCAGAGAACAATACCGACAGCGTCCTCAGGACACCCCCATTTTGTTTATTTACAAACATGTCAGGACACCGCGAGTGTTCTTAGAACACATTCAACTTGCCAGCGAACAATATGGACAGCATGCTCAGGACACCCCCATTGTGTTTATTTACTAACATTTCAGGACACTGCGAGTGTTCTTAGAACACATTCAACTTGCCAGCGAACAATAGGGACAGCGTCCTCAGGAGACCCCCGTTTTGTTTATTTACGAACATTTCAGGACACCACAAGTGTTCTTAGAACACATTCAACTTGCCGGCGAACAATACGGACAGCGTCCTCAGGACACCCCCATTTTGTTAATTTACGAGCATTTAGCGGACACCACGAGTGTTCTTAGAACACATTCAACTTGCCAGAGAACAATACGGGCAGCGTCCTCAGGACACCCCCATTTTGTTAATTTACGAACATTTCAGGACACCGCGAGTGTTCTTAGAACACATTCAACTTGCCAGAGAACAATAAGACAGCGTCCTCAGGACACCCCCATTTTGTTTATTTACGAACATTTCAGGACACTGCGAGTGTTCTTAGAACACATTCAACTTGCCAGAGAACAATACGAACAGCGTCCTACAGAGACCCCCATTTTGTTTATTTACGAACATTTCAGGACACCACAAGTGTTCTTAGAACACATTCAACTTGCCAGCGAACAATACGGACAGTGTCCTCAGAACACCCCCATTTTGTTAATTTACGAACATTTCAGGACACCGCAAGTATTCTTAGAACATATTCAACTTGCCAGCGAACAATACGGACAGCGTCCTCAGGACACCCCCATCCAGCGAACAATTTGGACAGCGTCCTCAGGACACCCCCATTTTGTTAATTTATGAACATTTCAGGACACCGCGAGTGTTCTTAGAACACTTTCAAGTTGCCAGAGAACAATACCGACAGCGTCCTTAGGACACCCCCATTTTGTTTATTTACGAACATTTCAGGACATCGCAAGTGTTCTTAGAACACATTCAACTTGCCAGCGAACAATACGGACAGCGTCCTCAGGAGACCCCCATTTTGTTTGTTTACGAACATTTCAGGACACCACAAGTGTTCTTAGAACACATTCAACTTGCCAGCGAACAATACGACAGCGTCCTCAGGAGACCCCCATTTTGTTTATTTACGAACATTTCAGGACACTGCGAGTGTTCTTAGAACACATTCAACTTGCCAGCGAACAATACGGACAGCGTCCTCAGGACACCCCCGTTTTGTTAATTTACGAACATTTAGCGGACACCACGAGTGTTCTTAGAACACTTTCAACTTGCCAGCGAACAATACGGACAGTGTCCTCAGAACACCCCCATTTTGTTAATTTACGAACATTTCAGGACACCGCAAGTATTCTTAGAACATATTCAACTTGCCAGCGAACAATACGGACAGCGTCCTCAGGACACCCCCATCCAGCGAACAATTTGGACAGCGTCCTCAGGACACCCCCATTTTGTTAATTTATGAACATTTCAGGACACCGCGAGGGTTCTTAGAACACTTTCAAGTTACCAGAGAACAATACCGACAGCTTCCTTAGGACACCCCCATTTTGTTTATTTACGAACATTTCAGGACACCGCGAGTGTTCTTAGAACACATTCAACTTGCCAGCGAACAATACAGCAGCGTCCTCAGGAGACCCCCATTTTGTTTATTTACGAACATTTCAGGACACCTCTAGTGTTCTTAGAACACATTCAACTTGACAGAGAACAATACGGACAGCGTCCTACAGAGACCACCATTTTGTTTATTTACGAACATTTCAGGACACCGCAAGTGTTCTTATAACACTATAACACCTTCAACTTGCCAGAGAACATTATGGACAGCGTCCTTAGGACACCCCCATTTTGTTTATTTACAAACATTTCAGGACACCACGAGTGTTCTTAGAACACATTCAACTTGCCAGCAAACAATTCGGACAGTGTCCTCAGGACACCCCCATCCAGCAAACAATGCATACAGCGTCCTCAGGACACCCCCATTTTGTTTTTTACGAACATTTCAGGACACCGCGAGTGTTCTTAGAACACATTCAGCTTGCCATCGAACAATATGGACAGCGTCCTCAGGACACCCCATTTTGTTTATTTACGAACATTTCAGGACACCGCGAGTGTTCTTATAACACATTAAACTTGCCAAAGAACAATACGGACAGCATCCGCGGGACACCCTCATTTTGTTTATTTACGAACATTTCAGGACATCACAAGTGTTCTTAGAACACTTTCAACTTGCCAGCGAACAATACGGACAGCGTCCTCAGAACAACCCCATTTTGTTAATTTATGAACATTTCAGGACACTGCAAGTGCTCTTAGTGCCCATTCAACTTGCCAGTGAACAATACGGACAGGGTCCTCAGGACACCCCCATTTTGTTAATTTACGAGCATTTAGCGGACACCACGAGTGTTCTTAGAACACATTCAACTTGCCAGAGAACAATACGGACAGCGTCCTCAGGACACCCTCATTTTGTTAATTTACGAACATTTCAGAACACCGCGAGTGTTCTTAGAACACATTCAACTTGCCAGCGAACAATACGGACAGCGTCCTCAGGACGCCCCCATTTTGTTAATTTACGAACATTTAGCGGACACCACGAGTGTTCTTAGAACACTTTCAACTTGCCAGCGAACAATACGGACAGTTTCCTCAGAGCACCCCCATTTTGTTAATTTACGAACATTTCAGGACACCGCAAGTATTCTTAGAACATATTCAACTTGCCAGCGAACAATACGGACAGCGTCCTCAGGACACCCCCATCCAGCGAACAATTTGGACAGCGTCCTCAGGACACCCCCCATTTTGTTAATTTATGAACATTTCAGGACACCGCGAGGGTTCTTAGAACACTTTCAAGTTGCCAGAGAACAATACCGACAGCGTCCTTAGGACACCCCCATTTTGTTTATTTACGAACATTTCAGGACACTGCGAGTGTTCTTAGAACACATTCAACTTGCCAGCGAACAATACAGCAGCGTCCTCAGGAGACCCCCATTTTGTTTATTTCCGAACATTTCAGGACACCTCGAGTGTTCTTAGAACACATTCAACTTGCCAGAGAACAATACGGACAGCGTCCTACAGAGACCCCCATTTTGTTTATTTACGAACATTTCAGGACACCGCAAGTGTTCTTATAACACTTTCAACTTGCCAGAGAACATTACGGACAGCGTCCTTAGGACACCCCCATTTTGTTTATTTACAAACATTTCAGGACACCGCGAGCGTTCTTAGAACACATTCAACTTGCCAGCGAACAATACGGACAGCGTCCTCAGGACACCCCCATCCAGCGAACAATACAGACAGCGTCCTCAGGACACCCCCATTTTGTTTTTTACGAACATTTCAGGACACCGCAAGTGTTCTTAGAACACATTCAACTTGCCATCGAACAATATGGACAGCGTCCTCAGGACACCCCATTTTGTTTATTTACGAACATTTCAGGACACCGCGAGTGTTCTTATAACACATTAAACTTGCCAAAGAACAATACGGACAGCATCCGCGGGACACCCTCATTTTGTTTATTTACGAACATTTCAGGACACCACAAGTGTTCTTAGAACACTTTCAACTTGCCAGCGAACAATATGGACAGCGTCCTCAGAACACCCCCATTTTGTTAATTTATGAACATTTCAGGACACTGCAAGTGTTCTTAGAACCCATTCAACTTGCCAGTGAACAATACGGACAGGGTCCTCAGGACACCCCCATTTTGTTAATTTACGAGCATTTAGCGGACACCACGAGTGTTCTTAGAACACATTCAACTTGCCAGAGAACAATACAGACAGCGTCCTCAGGACACCCCCATTTTGTTTATTTACGAACATTTCAGGACACCTCGCGTGTTCTTAGAACACATTCAACTTGCCAGAGAACAATACGAACAGCGTCCTATAGAGACCCCCATTTTGTTTATTTACGAACATTTCAGGACACCACAAATGTTCTTAGAACACATTCAACTTGCCAGAGAACAATACGGACAGCGTCATCAAGACACCCCCATTTTGTTTATTTACGAACATTTCAGGACACTGCGAGTGTTCTTAGAACACATTCAACTTCCCAGCGAACAATACGGACAGCGTCCTCAGGACACCCCCATTTTGTTAATTTACGAACATTTAGCGGACACCACGAGTGTTCTTAGAACATATTCAACTTGCCAGCGAACAATACGGACAGCGTTCTCAGGACACCCCCATCCAGCGAACAATTTGGACAGCGTCCTCAGGACACCCCCATTTTGTTAATTTATGAACATTTCAGGACACCGTGAGGGTTCTTAGAACACTTTCAAGTTGCCAGAGAACGATACCGACAGCGTCCTTAGGACACCCCCATTTTGTTTATTCACGAACATTTCAGGACACCGCGAGTGTTCTTAGAACACATTCAACTTGCCAGCGAACAATACAGCAGCGTCCTCAGGAGACCCCCATTTTGTTTATTTACGAACATTTCAGGACACCACAAGTGTTCTTAGAACACATTCAACTTGCAAGCGAACAATACGAACAGCGTCCTCAGGACACCCCCATTTTGTTTTTTACGAACATTTCAGGACACCGCGAGTGTTCTTAGAACACATTCAACTTGCCATCGAACAATATGGACAGCGTCTTCAGGACACCCCATTTTGTTTATTTACGAACATTTCAGGACACCGCGAGTGTTCTTTTAACACATTAAATTTGCCAAAGAACAATACGGACAGTGTCCTCAGAACACCCCCATTTTGTTAATTTATGAACATTTCAGGACACTGCAAGTGTTCTTAGAACCCATTCAACTTGCCAGCGAACAATACGGACAGGGTCCTCAGGACACCCCCATTTTGTTAATTTACGAGCATTTAGCGGACACCACAAGTGTTCTTAGAACACATTCAACTTGCCAGAGAACAATACGGACAGCGTCCTCAGGACACCCCCATTTTGTTAATTTATGAACATTTCAGGACACCGCGAGTGTTCTTAGAACACATTCAACTTGCCAGAGAACAATACAGACAGCGTCCTCAGGACACCCCCATTTTGTTTATTTACGAACATTTCAGGACACTGCGAGTGTTCTTAGAACACATTCAACTTGCCAGAGAACAATACGAACAGCGTCCTACAGAGACCCCCATTTTGTTTATTTACGAACATTTCAGGACACCAAAAGTGTTCTTAGAACACATTCAACTTGCCAGCGAACAATACGGACAGTGTCCTCAGAACACCCCCATTTTGTTAATTTACGAACATTTCAGGACACCGCAAGTACTCTTAGAACATATTCAACTTGCCAGCGAACAATACGGACAGCGTCCTCAGGACACCCCCATCCAGCGAACAATTGGACAGCGTCCTCAGGACACCGCCATTTTGTTAATTTATGAACATTTCAGGACACCGCGAGTGTTCTTAGAACACTTTCAAGTAGCCAGAGAACAATACCGACAGCGTCCTTAGGACACCCCCATTTTGTTTATTTACGAACATTTCAGGACACCGCAAGTGTTCTTAGAACACATTCAACTTGCCAGCGAACAATACGGACAGCGTCCTCAGGAGACCCCCATTTTGTTTGTTTACGAACATTTCAGGACACCACAAGTGTTCTTAGAACACATTCAACTTGCCAGCGAACCATACGACAGCGTCCTCAGGAGACCCCCATTTTGTTTATTTACGAACATTTCAGGACACTGCGAGTGTTCTTAGAACACATTCAACTTGCCAGCGAACAATACGGACAGCGTCCTCAGGACACCCCCGTTTTGTTAATTTACGAACATTTAGCGAACACCACGAGTGTTCTTAGAACACTTTCAACTTGCCAGCGAACAATACGGACAGTGTCCTCAGAACACCCCCATTTTGTTAATTTACGAACATTTCAGGACACCGCAAGTATTCTTAGAACATATTCAACTTGCCAGTGAACAATACGGACAGCGTCCTCAGGACACCCCCATCCAGCGAACAATTTGGACAGCGTCCTCAGGACACCCCCATTTTGTTAATTTATGAACATTTCAGGACACCGCGAGGGTTCTTAGAACACTTTCAAGTTGCCAGAGAACAATACCGACAGCGTCCTTAGGACACCCCCATTTTGTTTATTTACGAACATTTCAGGACACCGCGAGTGTTCTTAGAACACATTCAACTTGCCAGCGAACAATACAGCAGCGTCCTCAGGAGACCCCCATTTTGTTTATTTACGAACATTTCAGGACACCTCGAGTGTTCTTAGAACACATTCAACATGCCAGAGAACAATACGGACAGCGTCCTACAGAGACCCCCATTTTGTTTATTTACGAACATTTCAGGACACCGCAAGTGTTCTTATAACACTTTCAACTTGCCAGAGAACATTACGGACAGCGTCCTTAGGACACCCCCATTTTGTTTATTTACAAACATTTCAGGACACCGCGAGTGTTCTTAGAACACATTCAACTTGCCAGCAAACAATTCGGACAGTGTCCTCAGGACACCCCCATCCAGCGAACAATACAGACAGCGTCCTCAGGACACCCCCATTTTGTTTTTTACGAACATTTCAGGACACCGCGAGTGTTCTTAGAACACATTCAACTTGCCATCGAACAATATGGACAGCGTCCTCAGGACACCCCATTTTGTTTATTTACAAACATTTCAGGACACCGCGAGTGTTCTTATAACACATTAAACTTGCCAAAGAACAATACGGACAGCATCCGCGGGACACCCTCATTTTGTTTATTTACGAACATTTCAGGACACCACAAGTGTTCTTAGAACACTTTCAACTTGCCAGCGAACAATACGGACAGCGTCCTCAGAACACCCCCATTTTGTTAATTTATGAACATTTCAGGACACTGCAAGTGCTCTTAGAACCCATTCAACTTGCCAGTGAACAATACGGACAGGGTCCTCAGGACACCCCCATTGTGTTAATTTACGAGCATTTAGAGGACACCACGAGTGTTCTTAGAACACATTCAACTTGCCAGAGAACAATACGGACAGCGTCCTCAGGACACCCCCATTTTGTTAATTTACGAACATTTCAGGACACCGCGAGTGTTCTTAGAACACATTCAACTTGCCAGAGAACAATACAGACAGCGTCCTCAGGACACCCCCATTTTGTTTATTTACGAACATTTCAGGACACCTCGCGTGTTCTTAGAACACATTCAACTTGCCAGAGAACAATACAGACAGCGTCCTCAGGACACCCCCATTTTGTTTATTTACGAACATTTCAGGACACCTCGCGTGTTCTTAGAACACATTCAACTTGCCAGAGAACAATACGAACAGCGTCCTATAGAGACCCCCATTTTGTTTATTTACGAACATTTCAGGACACCACAAATGTTCTTAGAACACATTCAACTTGCCAGAGAACAATACGGACAGCGTCATCAAGACACCCCCATTTTGTTTATTTACGAACATTTCAGGACACTGCGAGTGTTCTTAGAACACATTCAACTTCCCAGCGAACAATACGGACAGCGTCCTCAGGACACCCCCATTTTGTTAATTTACGAACATTTAGCGGACACCACGAGTGTTCTTAGAACATATTCAACTTGCCAGCGAACAATACGGACAGCGTCCTCAGGACACCCCCATCCAGCGAACAATTTGGACAGCGTCCTCAGGACACCCCCATTTTGTTAATTTATGAACATTTCAGGACACCGTGAGGGTTCTTAGAACACTTTCAAGTTGCCAGAGAACAATACCGACAGCGTCCTTAGAACACCCCCATTTTGTTTATTCACGAACATTTCAGGACACTGCGAGTGTTCTTAGAACACATTCAACTTGCCAGCGAACAATACAGCAGCGTCCTCAGGAGACCCCCATTTTGTTTATTTACGAACATTTCAGGACACCACAAGTGTTCTTAGAACACATTCAACTTGCCAGCGAACAATACGAACAGCGTCCTCAGGACACCCCATTTTGTTTTTTACGAACATTTCAGGACACCACGAGTGTTCTTAGAACACATTCAACTTGCCATCGAACAATATGGACAGCGTCTTCAGGACACCCCATTTTGTTTATTTACGAACATTTCAGGACACCGCGAGTGTTCTTATAACACATTAAATTTGCCAAAGAACAATACGGACAGAATCCTCGGGACACCCCCATTTTGTTTATTTACGAACATTTCAGGACACCACAAGTGTTCTTAGAACACTTTCAACTTGCCAGCGAACAATACAGACAGTGTCCTCAGAACACCCCCATTTTGTTAATTTATGAACATTTCAGGACACTGCAAGTGTTCTTAGAACCCATTCAACTTGCCAGCGAACAATACGGACAGGGTCCTCAGGACACCCCCATTTTGTTAATTTACGAGCATTTAGCGGACACCACAAGTGTTCTTAGAACACATTCAACTTGCCAGAGAACAATACGGACAGCGTCCTCAGGACACCCCCATTTTGTTAATTTACGAACATTTCAGGACACCGCGAGTGTTCTTAGAACACATTCAACTTGCCAGAGAACAATACAGACAGCGTCCTCAGGACACCCCCATTTTGTTTATTTACCAACATTTCAGGACACTGCGAGTGTTCTTAGAACACATTCAACTTGCCAGAGAACAATACGAACAGCGTCCTACAGAGACCCCCATTTTGTTTATTTACGAACATTTCAGGACACCACAAGTGTTCTTAGAACACATTCAACTTGCCAGCGAACAATACGGACAGTGTCCTCAGAACACCCCCATTTTGTTAATTTACGAACATTTCAGGACACCGCAAGTATTCTTAGAACATATTCAACTTGCCAGCGAACAATACGGACAGCGTCCTCAGGACACCCCCATCCAGCGAACAATTGGACAGCGTCCTCAGGACACCCCCATTTTGTTAATTTATGAACATTTCAGGACACCGCGAGTGTTCTTAGAACACTTTCAAGTTGCCAGAGAACAATACTGACAGCGTCCTTAGGACACCCCCATTTTGTTTATTTACGAACATTTCAGGACACCGCAAGTGTTCTTAGAACACATTCAACTTGCCAGCGAACAATACGGACAGCGTCCTCAGGAGACCCCCATTTTGTTTGTTTACGAACATTTCAGGACACCACAAGTGTTCTTAGAACACATTCAACTTGCCAGCGAACAATACGGACAGCGTCCTCAGGACACCCCCATTTTGTTTATTTACCAACATTTCAGGACACTGCGAGTGTTCTTAGAACACATTCAACTTGCCAGAGAACAATACGAACAGCGTCCTACAGAGACCCCCATTTTGTTTATTTACGAACATTTCAGGACACCACAAGTGTTCTTAGAACACATTCAACTTGCCAGCGAACAATACGGACAGTGTCCTCAGAACACCCCCATTTTGTTAATTTACGAACATTTCAGGACACCGCAAGTATTCTTAGAACATATTCAACTTGCCAGCGAACAATACGGACAGCGTCCTCAGGACACCCCCATCCAGCGAACAATTGGACAGCGTCCTCAGGACACCCCCATTTTGTTAATTTATGAACATTTCAGGACACCGCGAGTGTTCTTAGAACACTTTCAAGTTGCCAGAGAACAATACCGACAGCGTCCTTAGGACACCCCCATTTTGTTTATTTACGAACATTTCAGGACACCGCGAGTGTTCTTAGAACACATTCAACTTGCCAGCAAACAATACAGCAGCGTCCTCAGGAGACCCCCATTTTGTTTATTTACGAACATTTCAGGACACCGCAAGTGTTCTTATAACACTTTCAACTTGCCAGAGAACATTATGGACAGCGTCCTTAGGACACCCCCATTTTGTTTATTTACAAACATTTCAGGACACCGCGAGTGTTCTTAGAACACATTCAACTTGCCAGCAAACAATTCGGACAGTGTCCTCAGGACACCCCCATCCAGCGAACAATACAGACAGCGTCCTCAGGACACCCCCATTTTGTTTTTTACGAACATTTCAGGACACCGCGAGTGTTCTCAGAACACATTCAACTTGCCATCGAACAATATGGACAGCGTCCTCAGGACACCCCATTTTGTTTATTTACGAACATTTCAGGACACCGCGAGTGTTCTTATAACACATTAAACTTGCCAGCGAACAATACGGACAGCATCCGCGGGACACCCTCATTTTGTTTATTTACGAACATTTCAGGACACCACAAGTGTTCTTAGAACACTTTCAACTTGCCAGCGAACAATACGGACAGCGTCCTCAGAACACCCCCATTTTGTTAATTTATGAACATTTCAGGACACTGCAAGCGCTCTTAGAACCCATTCAACTTGCCAGTGAACAATACGGACAGGGTCCTCAGGACACCCCGATTGTGTTAATTTACGAGCATTTAGAGGACACCACAAGTGTTCTTAGAACACATTCAACTTGCCAGAGAACAATACGGACAGTGTCCTCAGGACACCCCCATTTTGTTAATTTACGAACATTTCAGGACACCGCGAGTGTTCTTAGAACACATTCAACTTGCCAGAGAACAATACAGACAGCGTCCTCAGGACACCCCCATTTTGTTTATTTACGAACATTTCAGGACACCTCGCTTGTTCTTAGAACTCATTCAACTTGCCAGAGAACAATACGAACAGCGTCCTATAGAGACCCTCATTTTGTTTATTTACGAACATTTCAGGACACCACAAATGTTCTTAGAACACATTCAACTTGCCAGAGAACAATACGGACAGCGTCGTCAGGACACCCCCATTTTGTTTATTTACGAACATTTCAGAACACTGCGAGTGTTCTTAGAACACATTCAACTTGCCAGCGAACAATACGGACAGAGTCCTCAGGACACCCCCATTTTGTTAATTTACGAACATTTAGCGGACACCACGAGTGTTCTTAGAACATATTCAACTTGCCAGCGAACAATACGGACAGCGTCCTCAGGACACCCCCATCCAGCGAACAATTTGGACAGCGTCCTCAGGACACCCCCATTTTGTTAATTTATGAACATTTCAGGACACCGCGAGGGTTCTTAGAACACTTTCAAGTTGCCAGAGAACAATACCGACAGCGTCCTTAGGACACCCCCATTTTGTTTATTTACGAACATTTCAGGACACCGCGAGTGTTCTTAGAACACATTCAACTTGCCAGCGAACAATACAGCAGCGTCCTCAGGAGACCCCCATTTTGTTTATTTACGAACATTTCAGGACACCACAAGTGTTCTTAGAACACATTCAACTTGCCAGCGAACAATACGGACAGCGTCCTCAGGACACCCCCATTTTGTTTTTTACGAACATTTCAGGACACCGCAAGTGTTCTTAGAACACATTCAACTTGCCATCGAACAATATGGACAGCGTCCTCAGGACACCCCATTTTGTTTATTTACGAACATTTCAGGACACCGCGAGTGTTCTTATAACACATTAAACTTGCCAAAGAACAATACAGACAGAATCCTCGGGACAGCCCCATTTTGTTTATTTACGAACATTTCAGGACACCACAAGTGTTCTTAGAACACTTTCAAGTTGCCAGCGAACAATACGGACAGTGTCCTCAGAACACCCCCATTTTGTTAATTTATTAACATTTCAGGACACTGCAAGTGTTCTTAGAACCCATTCAACTTGCCAGCGAACAATACGGACAGGGTCCTCAGGACACCCCCATTTTGTTAATTTACGAGCATTTAGCGGACACCACGAGTGTTCTTAGAACACATTCAACTAGCCAGAGAACAATACGGACAGCGTCCTCAGGACACCCCCATTTTGTTAATTTACGAACATTTCAGGACACCGCGAGTGTTCTTAGAACACATTCAACTTGCCAGAGAACAATACAGACAGCGTCCTCAGGACACCCCCATTTTGTTTATTTACGAACATTTCAGGACACTGCGAGTATTCTTAGAACACATTCAACTTGCCAGAGAACAATACGAACAGCGTCCTACAGAGACCCCCATTTTGTTTATTTACGAACATTTCAGGACACCACAAGTGTTCTTAGAACACATTCAACTTGCCAGCAAACAATACGGACAGGTTCCTCAGAACACCCCCATTTTGTTAATTTATGAACATTTCAGGACACCGCAAGTATTCTTAGAACATATTCAACTTGCCAGCGAACAATACGGACAGCGTCCTCAGGACACCCCCATCCAGCGAACAATTTGGACAGCGTCCTCAGGACACCCCCATTTTGTTAATTTATGAACATTTCAGGACACCGCGAGTGTTCTTAGAACACTTTCAAGTTGCCAGAGAACAATACCGACAGCGTCCTTAGGACACCCCCATTTTGTTTATTTACGAACATTTCAGGACACCGCAAGTGTTCTTAGAACACATTCAACATGCCAGCGAACAATACGGACAGCATCCTCAGGAGACCCCCATTTTGTTTGTTTACGAACATTTCAGGACACCACAAGTGTTCTTAGAACACATTCAACTTGCCAGCGAACAATACAGCAGCGTCCTCAGGAGACCCCCATTTTGTTTATTTATGAACATTTCAGGACACCACAAGTGTTCTTAGAACACATTCAACTTGCCAGAGAACAATATGGACAGCGTCCTCAGGACACCCCCATTTTGTTTATTTACGAACATTTCAGGACACTGCAAGTGTTCTTAGAACACTTTCAACTTGCCAGAGAACAATACCGACAGCGTCCTCAGGACACCCCCATTTTGTTTATTTACAAACATGTCAGGACACTGCGAGTGTTCTTAGAACACATTCAACTTGCCAGCGAACAATGCGGACAGCGTCCTCAGGACACCCCCATTTTGTTAATTTACAAACATTTAGCGGACACCACCAGTGTTCTTAGAACACTTTCAACTTGCCAGCGAACAATACGGACAGCGTCCTCAGGACACCCCCATTTTGTTTATTTACGAACATTTCAGGACACCGCAATTGTTCTTAGAACACATTCAACTTGCCATCGAACAATACGGACAGCGTCCTCAGGACACCCCCATTTTGTTTATTTACGAACATTTCATGACACCGCGAGTGTTCTTAGAACACATTCAACTTGCCAAAGAACAATATGGACAGCATGCTCAGTACACCCCCATTTTGTTTATTTACTAACATTTCAGGACACTGCGAGTGTTCTTAGAACACATTCAACTTGCCAGCGAACAATAGGGACAGCGTCCTCAGGAGACCCCCATTTTGTTTATTTACGAACATTTCAGGACACCACAAGTGTTCTTAGAACACATTCAACTTGCCAGCGAACAATACAGCAGAGTCCTCAGGACACCCCCGTTTTGTTTATTTACAAACATGAAAGGACACCTTGAGTGTTCTTAGAACACATTCAACTTGACAACGAACAATGCGGACAGCGTCCTCAGGAAACCCCCATTTTGTTAATTTACAAAAATTTAGCAGACACCACGAGTGTTCTTAGAACACTTTCAACTTGCCAGCGAACAATACCGGCAGCGTCCTCAGGACACCCCCATTTTGATTATTTACGAACATTTCAGGACACCGCAAGTGTTCTTAGAACACATTCAACTTGCCAGCGAACAATACAGCAGCGTCCTCAGGAGACCCCCATTTTGTTTATTTACAAACATTTCAGGACACCACAAGTGTTCTTAGAACACATTCAACTTGCCATCGAACAATATGGACGGCGTCCTCAGGACACCCCATTTTGTTTATTTACGAACATTTCAGGACACTGCGAGTGTTCTTATAACACATTAAACTTGCCAAAGAACAATACGGACAGCATCCTCGGGACAACCCCATTTTGTTTATTTACGAACATTTCAGGACACCACAAGTGTTCTTAGAACACTTTCAACTTGCCAGCGAACAATACGGACAGTGTCCTCAGAACACCCCCATTTTGTTAATTTATGAACATTTCAGGACACTGCAAGTGTTCTTAGAACCCATTCAACTTGCCAGCGAACAATACGGACAGGGTCCTCAGGACACCCCCATTTTGTTCATTTACGCGCATTTAGCGGACACCACGAGTGTTCTTAGAACACATTCAACTTGCCAGAGAACAATACGGACAGCGTCCTCAGGACACCCCCATTTTGTTAATTTACGAACATTTCAGGACACCGCGAGTGTTCTTAGAACACATTCAACTTGCCGGAGAACAATACAGACAGCGTCCTCAGGACACCCCCATTTTGTTTATTTACGAACATTTCAGGACACCTCGCGTGTTCTTAGAACACATTCAACTTGCCAGAGAACAATACGAACAGCGTCCTACAGAGACCCCCATTTTGTTTATTTACGAACATTTCGGGACACCACAAGTGTTCTTAGAACACATTCAACTTGCCAGAGAACAATACGTACAGCGTCCTCAGGACACCCCCATTTTGTTTATTTACGAACATTTCAGGACACTGCGAGTGTTCAACACATTCAACTTGCCAGCGAACAATACGGACAGCGTCCTCAGGACACCCCCATTTTGTTAATTTACGAACATTTAGCGGACACCACAAGTGTTCTTAGAACACTTTCAACTTGCCAGCGAACAATACGGACAGTGTCCCCAGAACACCCCCATTTTGTTAATTTACGAACATTTCAGGACCCCGCAAGTATTCTTAGAACATATTCAACTTGCCAGCGAACAATACGGACAGCGTCCTCAGGACACCCCCATCCAGCGAACAATTTGGACAGCGTCCTCAGGACACCCCCATTTTGTTAATTTATGAACATTTCAGGACACCGCGAGTGTTCTTAGAACACTTTCAAGTTGCCAGAGAACAATAACGACAGCGTCCTTAGGACACCCCCATTTTGTTTATTTACGAACATTTCAGGACACCACAAGTGTTCTTAGAACACATTCAACTTGCCAGAGAACAATACCGACAGCGTCCTCAGGACACCCCCATTTTGTTTATTTACAAACATGTCAGGACACCGCGAGTGTTCTTAGAACACATTCAACTTGCCAGCGAACAATGCGGACAGCGTCCTCAGGACACCCCCATTTTGTTTATTTACGAACATTTCAGGACACCTCGCGTGTTCTTAGAACACATTCAACTTGCCAGAGAACAATACGAACAGCGTCCTCAGGACACCCCCATTTTGTTAATTTACCAACATTTCAGGACACCACAAGTGTTCTTACAACACATTCAACTTGCCAGAGAACAATACGTACAGCGTCCTTAGGACACCCCCATTTTGTTTATTTACGAACATTTCAGGACACTGCGAGTGTTCTTAGAACACATTCAACTTGCCAGCGAACAATACGGACAGCGTCCTCAGGACACCCCCATTTTGTTAATTTACGAACATTTCAGGACACTGCAAGTGTTCTTAGAACACTTTCAACTTGCCAGAGAACAATACCGACAGCGTCCTCAGGACACCCCCATTTTGTTTATTTACAAACATGTCAGGACACCGCGAGTGTTCTTAGAACACATTCAACTTGCCAGCGAACAATGCGGACAGCGTCCTCAGGACACCCCCATTTTGTTAATTTACAAACATTTAGCGGACACCACCAGTGTTCTTAGAACACTTTCAACTTGCCAGCGAACAATACGGACAGCGTCCTCAGGACACCCCCATTTTGTTTATTTACGAACATTTCAGGACACCGCAATTGTTCTTAGAACACATTCAACTTGCCATCGAACAATACGGACAGCGTCCTCAGGACACCCCCATTTTGTTTATTTACGAACATTTCAGGACACCACAAGTGTTCTTAGAACACATTCAACTTGCCAGCGAACAATACAGCAGCGTCCTCAGGAGACCCCCATTTTGTTTATTTACGAACATTTCAGGACACCATAGTGTTCTTAGAACACATTCAACTTGCCAGCGAACAATATGGACAGCGTCCTCAGGACACCCCCATTTTGTTTATTTACGAACATTTCAGGACACTGCAAGTGTTCTTAGAACACTTTCAACTTGCCAGAGAACAATACCGACAGCGTCCTCAGGACACCCCCATTTTGTTTATTTACAAACATGTCAGGACACCGCGAGTGTTCTTAGAACACATTCAACTTGCCAGCGAACAATGCGGACAGCGTCCTCAGGACACCCCCATTTTGTTAATTTACAAACATTTAGCGGACACCACCAGTGTTCTTAGAACACTTTCAACTTGCCAGCGAACAATACGGACAGCGTCCTCAGGACACCCCCATTTTGTTTATTTACGAACATTTCAGGACACCGCAATTGTTCTTAGAACACATTCAACTTGCCATCGAACAATACGGACAGCGTCCTCAGGACACCCCCATTTTGTTTATTTACGAACATTTCATGACACCGCGAGTGTTCTTAGAACACATTCAACTTGCCAAAGAACAATATGGACAGCATGCTCAGTACACCCCCATTTTGTTTATTTACTAACATTTCAGGACACTGCGAGTGTTCTTAGAACACATTCAACTTGCCAGCGAACAATAGGGACAGCGTCCTCAGGAGACCCCCATTTTGTTTATTTACAAACATTTCAGGACACCACAAGTGTTCTTAGAACACATTCAACTTGCCAGCGAACAATACAGCAGCGTCCTCAGGAGACCACCATTTTGTTTATTTACGAACATTTCAGGACACCACAAGTGTTCTTAGAACACATTCAACTTGCCAGCGAACAATACGGACAGCGTCCTCAGGACACCCCCATTTTGTTTATTCACGAACATTTCAGGACACCGCAAGTGTTCTTAGAACACTTTCAACTTGCCAGAGAACAATACCGACAGAGTCCTCAGGACACCCCCGTTTTGTTTATTTACAAACATGAAAGGACACCGCGAGTGTTCTTAGAACACATTCAACTTGCCAACGAACAATGCGGACAGCGTCCTCAGGAAACCCCCATTTTGTTAATTTACAAAAATTTAGCAGACACCACGAGTGTTCTTAGAACACTTTCAACTTGCCAGCGAACAATACCGACAGCGTCCTCAGGAGACCACCATTTTGTTTATTTACGAACATTTCAGGACACCACAAGTGTTCTTAGAACACATTCAACTTGCCAGCGAACAATACGGACAGCGTCCTCAGGACACCCCCATTTTGTTTATTCACGAACATTTCAGGACACCGCAAGTGTTCTTAGAACACTTTCAACTTGCCAGAGAACAATACAGCAGCGTCCTCAGGAGACCACCATTTTGTTTATTTACGAACATTTCAGGACACCACAAGTGTTCTTAGAACACATTCAACTTGCCAGCGAACAATACGGACAGCGTCCTCAGGACACCCCCATTTTGTTTATTCACGAACATTTCAGGACACCGCAAGTGTTCTTAGAACACTTTCAACTTGCCAGAGAACAATACCGACAGAGTCCTCAGGACACCCCCGTTTTGTTTATTTACGAACATTTCAGGACACCGCGAGTGTTCTTAGAACACATTCAACTTGCCAGCGAACAATACGGACAGCGTCCTCAGGACACCCCCATTTTGTTTATTCACGAACATTTCAGGACACCGCAAGTGTTCTTAGAACACATTCAACTTGCCAGCGAACAATACAGCAGCGTCCTCAGGAGACCACCATTTTGTTTATTTACGAACATTTCAGGACACCACAAGTGTTCTTAGAACACATTCAACTTGCCAGCGAACAATACGGACAGCGTCCTCAGGTCACCCCCATTTTGTTTATTCACGAACATTTCAGGACACCGCAAGTGTTCTTAGAACACTTTCAACTTGCCAGAGAACTATACCGACAGAGTCCTCAGGACACCCCCGTTTTGTTTATTTACAAACATGAAAGGACACCGCGAGTGTTCTTAGAACACATTCAACTTGCCAACGAACAATGCGGACAGCGTCCTCAGGAAACCCCCATTTTGTTAATTTACAAAAATTTAGCAGACACCACGAGTGTTCTTAGAACACTTTCAACTTGCCAGCGAACAATACAGCAGCGTCCTCAGGAGACCCCCATTTTGTTTATTTACAAACATTTCAGGACACCACAAGTGTTCTTAGAACACATTCAACTTGCCAGCGAACAATACGGACAGCGTCCTCAGGACACCCCCATTTTGTTTTTTAGGAACATTTCAGGACACCGCGAGTGTTCTTAGAACACATTCAACTTGCCATCGAACAATATGGACGGCATCCTCAGGACACCCCATTTTGTTTATTTACGAACATTTCAGGACACTGCGAGTGTTCTTATAACACATTAAACTTGCCAAAGAATATTACGGACAGCATCCTCGGGACAACCCCATTTTGTTTATTTACGAACATTTCAGGACACCACAAGTGTTTTTAGAACACTTTCAACTTGCCAGCGAACAATACGGACAGTGTCCTCAGAACACCCCCATTTTGTTAATTTATGAACATTTCAGGACACTGCAAGTGTTCTTAGAACCCATTCAACTTGCCAGCGAACAATACGGACAGGGTCCTCAGGACACCCCCATTTTGTTCATTTACGAGCATTTAGCGGACACCACGAGTGTTCTTAGAACACATTCAACTTGCCAGAGAACAATACGGACAGCGTCCTCAGGACACCCCCATTTTGTTAATTTACGAACATTTCAGGACACCACGAGTGTTCTTAGAACACATTCAACTTGCCGGAGAACAATACAGACAGCGTCCTCAGGACACCCCCATTTCTGTTATTTACGATCATTTCAGGACACCTCGCGTGTTCTTAGAACACATTCAACTTGCCAGAGAACAATACGAACAGCGTCCTACAGAGACCCCCATTTTGTTTATTTACGAACATTTCAGGACACCACAAGTGTTCTTAGAACACATTCAACTTGCCAGAGAACAATACGTACAGCGTCCTCAGGACACCCCCATTTTGTTTATTTACGAACATTTCAGGACACTGCGAGTGTTCTTAGAACACATTCAACTTGCCAGCGAACAATACGGACAGCGTCCTCAGGACACCCCCATTTTGTTAATTTACGAACATTTAGCGGACACCACAAGTGTTCTTAGAACACTTTCACCTTGCAAGCGAACAATACGGACAGTGTCCCCAGAACACCCCCATTTTGTTAATTTACGAACATTTCAGGACCCCGCAAGTATTCTTAGAACATATTCAACTTGCCAGCGAACAATACGGACAGCGTCCTCAGGACACCCCCATCCAGCGAACAATTTGGACAGCGTCCTCAGGACACCCCCATTTTGTTAATTTATGAACATTTCAGGACACCGCGAGTGTTCTTAGAACACTTTCAAGTTGCCAGAGAACAATAACGACAGCGTCCTTAGGACACCCCCATTTTGTTTATTTACGAACATTTCAGGACACCACAAGTGTTCTTAGAACACATTCAAATTGCCAGAGAACAATACCGACAGCGTCCTCAGGACACCCCCATTTTGTTTATTTACAAACATGTCAGGACACCGCGAGTGTTCTTAGAACACATTCAACTTGCCAGCGAACAATGCGGACAGCGTCCTCAGGACACCCCCATTTTGTTTATTTACGAACATTTCAGGACACCTCGCGTGTTCTTAGAACACATTCAACTTGCCAGAGAACAATACGAACAGCGTCCTCAGGACACCCCCATTTTGTTAATTTACGAACATTTCAGGACACCACAAGTGTTCTTAGAACACATTCAACTTGCCAGAGAACAATACGTACAGCGTCCTCAGGACACCCCCATTTTGTTTATTTACGAACATTTCAGGACACTGCGAGTGTTCTTAGAACACATTCAACTTGCCAGCCAACAATACGGACAGCGTCCTCAGGACACCCCCATTTTGTTAATTTACGAACATTTAGCGGACACCACAAGTGTTCTTAGAACACTTTCAACTTGCCAGCGAACAATACGGACAGTGTCCCCAGAACACCCCCATTTTGTTAATTTACGAACATTTCAGTACCCCGCAAGTTTTCTTAGAACATATTCAACTTGCCAGCGAACAATACTGACAGCGTCCTCAGGACACCCCCATCCAGCGAACAATTTGGACAGCGTCCTCAGGACACCCCCATTTTGTTAATTTATGAACATTTCAGGACGCCGCAAGTGTTCTTAGAACACTTTCAAGTTGCCAGAGAACAATAACGACAGCGTCCTTAGGACACCCCCATTTTGTTTATTTACGAACATTTCAGGACACCACAAGTGTTCTTAGAACACATTCAACTTGCCAGAGAACAATACCGACAGCGTCCTGAGGACACCCCCATTTTGTTTATTTACAAACATGTCAGGACACCGCGAGTGTTCTTAGAACACATTCAACTTGCCAGCGAACAATATGGACAGCATGCTCAGGACACCCCCATTGTGTTTATTTACTAACATTTCAGGACACTGCGAGTGTTCTTAGAACACATTCAACTTGCCAGCGAACAATAGGGACAGCGTCCTCAGGAGACCCCCGTTTTGTTTATTTACGAACATTTCAGGACACCACAAGTGTTCTTAGAACACATTCAACTTGCCAGCGAACAATACAGCAGCGTCCTCAGGAGACCACCATTTTGTTTATTTACGAACATTTAGCGGACACCACGAGTGTTCTTAGAACACTTTCAACTTGCCAGCGAACAATACGGACAGTGTCCTCAGAACACCCCCATTTTGTTAATTTACGAACATTTCAGGACCCCGCAAGTATTCTTAGAACATATTCAACTTGCCAGCGAACAATATGGACAGCGTCCTCAGGACACCCCCATCCAGCGAACAATTTGGACAGCGTCCTCAGGACACCCCCATTTTGTTAATTTATGAACATTTCAGGACACCGCGAGTGTTCTTAGAACACTTTCAAGTTGCCAGAGAACAATAACGACAGCGTCCTTAGGACACCCCCATTTTGTTTATTTACGAACATTTCAGGACACCGCAAGTGTTCTTAGAACACATTCAACTTGCCAGCGAACAATACGGACAGCGTCCTCAGGACACCCCCATTTTGTTTATTTACGAACATTTCAGGACACTGCAAGTGTTCTTAGAACACTTTCAACTTGCCAGAGAACAATACCGACAGCGTCCTCAGGACACCCCCATTTTGTTTATTTACAAACATGTCAGGACACCGCGAGTGTTCTTAGAACACATTCAACTTGCCAGCGAACAATGCGGACAGCGTCCTCAGGACACCCCCATTTTGTTAATTTACAAACATTTAGCGGACACCACCAGTGTTCTTAGAACACTTTCAACTTGCCAGCGAACAATACGGACAGCGTCCTCAGGACACCCCCATTTTGTTTATTTACGAACATTTCAGGACACCGCAATTGTTCTTAGAACACATTCAACTTGCCATCGAACAATACGGACAGCGTCCTCAGGACACCCCCATTTTGTTTATTTACGAACATTTCATGACACCGCGAGTGTTCTTAGAACACATTCAACTTGCCAAAGAACAATATGGACAGCATGCTCAGTACACCCCCATTTTGTTTATTTACTAACATTTCAGGACACTGCGAGTGTTCTTAGAACACATTCAACTTGCCAGCGAACAATAGGGACAGCGTCCTCAGGAGACCCCCATTTTGTTTATTTACGAACATTTCAGGACACCACAAGTGTTCTTAGAACACATTCAACTTGCCAGCGAACAATACAGCAGCGTCCTCAGGAGACCACCATTTTGTTTATTTACGAACATTTCAGGACACCACAAGTGTTCTTAGAACACATTCAACTTGCCAGCGAACAATACGGACAGCGTCCTCAGGACACCCCCATTTTGTTTATTCACGAACATTTCAGGACACCGCAAGTGTTCTTAGAACACTTTCAACTTGCCAGAGAACAATACCGACAGAGTCCTCAGGACACCCCCGTTTTGTTTATTTACAAACATGAAAGGACACCGCGAGTGTTCTTAGAACACATTCAACTTGCCAACGAACAATGCGGACAGCGTCCTCAGGAAACCCCCATTTTGTTAATTTACAAAAATTTAGCAGACACCACGAGTGTTCTTAGAACACTTTCAACTTGCCAGCGAACAATACCGACAGCGTCCTCAGGAGACCACCATTTTGTTTATTTACGAACATTTCAGGACACCAAAAGTGTTCTTAGAACACATTCAACTTGCCAGCGAACAATACGGACAGCGTCCTCAGGACACCCCATTTTGTTTATTCACGAACATTTCAGGACACCGCAAGTGTTCTTAGAACACATTCAACTTGCCAGCGAACATTACAGCAGCGTCCTCAGGAGACCACCATTTTGTTTATTTACGAACATTTCAGGACACCACAAGTGTTCTTAGAACACATTCAACTTGCCAGCGAACAATACGGACAGCGTCCTCAGGACACCCCCATTTTGTTTATTCACGAACATTTCAGGACACCGCAAGTGTTCTTAGAACACTTTCAACTTGCCAGAGAACTATACCGACAGAGTCCTCAGGACACCCCCGTTTTGTTTATTTACAAACATGAAAGGACACCGCGAGTGTTCTTAGAACACATTCAACTTGCCAACGAACAATGCGGACAGCGTCCTAAGGAAACCCCCATTTTGTTAATTTACAAAAATTTAGCAGACACCACGAGTGTTCTTAGAACACTTTCAACTTGCCAGCGAACAATACAGCAGCGTCCTCAGGAGACCCCCATTTTGTTTATTTACAAACATTTCAGGACACCACAAGTGTTCTTAGAACACATTCAACTTGCCAGCGAACAATACGGACAGCGTCCTCAGGACACCCCCATTTTGTTTTTTAGGAACATTTCAGGACACCGCGAGTGTTCTTAGAACACATTCAACTTGCCATCGAACAATATGGACGGCGTCCTCAGGACACCCCATTTTGTTTATTTACGAACATTTCAGGACACTGCGAGTGTTCTTATAACACATTAAACTTGCCAAAGAACAATACGGACAGCATCCTCGGGACAACCCCATTTTGTTTATTTACGAACATTTCAGGACACCACAAGTGTTCTTAGAACACTTTCAACTTGCCAGCGAACAATACGGACAGTGTCCTCAGAACACCCCCATTTTGTTAATTTATGAACATTTCAGGACACTGCAAGTGTTCTTAGAACCCATTCAACTTGCCAGCGAACAATACGGACAGGGTCCTCAGGACACCCCCATTTTGTTCATTTACGAGCATTTAGCGGACACCACGAGTGTTCTTAGAACACATTCAACTTGCCAGAGAACAATACGGACAGCGTCCTCAGGACACCCCCATTTTGTTAATTTACGAACATTTCAGGACACCGCGAGTGTTCTTAGAACACATTCAACTTGCCGGAGAACAATACAGACAGCGTCCTCAGGACACCCCCATTTTGTTTATTTACGATCATTTCAGGACACCTCGCGTGTTCTTAGAACACATTCAACTTGCCAGAGAACAATACGAACAGCGTCCTACAGAGACCCCCATTTTGTTTATTTACGAACATTTCAGGACACCACAAGTGTTCTTAGAACACATTCAACTTGCCAGAGAACAATACGTACAGCGTCCTCAGGACACCCCCATTTTGTTTATTTACGAACATTTCAGGACACTGCGAGTGTTCTTAGAACACATTCAACTTGCCAGCGAATAATACGGACAGCGTCCTCAGGACACCCCCATTTTGTTAATTTACGAACATTTAGCGGACACCACAAGTGTTCTTAGAACACTTTCACCTTGCCAGCGAACAATACGGACAGTGTCCCCAGAACACCCCCATTTTGTTAATTTACGAACATTTCAGGACCCCGCAAGTATTCTTAGAACATATTCAACTTGCCAGCGAACAATACGGACAGCGTCCTCAGGACACCCCCATCCAGCGAACAATTTGGACAGCGTCCTCAGGACACCCCCATTTTGTTAATTTATGAACATTTCAGGACACCGCAAGTGTTCTTAGAACACTTTCAAGTTGCCAGAGAACAATAACGACAGCGTCCTTAGGACACCCCCATTTTGTTTATTTACGAACATTTCAGGACACCACAAGTGTTCTTAGAACACATTCAACTTGCCAGAGAACAATACCGACAGCGTCCTCAGGACACCCCCATTTTGTTTATTTACAAACATGTCAGGACACCGCGAGTGTTCTTAGAACACATTCAACTTGCCAGCGAACAATGCGGACAGCGTCCTCAGGACACCCCCATTTTGTTTATTTACGAACATTTCAGGACACCTCGCGTGTTCTTAGAACACATTCAACTTGCCAGAGAACAATACGAACAGCGTCCTCAGGACACCCCCATTTTGTTAATTTACGAACATTTCAGGACACCACAAGTGTTCTTAGAACACATTCAACTTGCCAGAGAACAATACGTACAGCGTCCTCAGGACACCCCCATTTTGTTTATTTACGAACATTTCAGGACACTGCGAGTGTTCTTAGAACACATTCAACTTGCCAGCGAACAATACGGACAGCGTCCTCAGGACACCCCCATTTTGTTAATTTACGAACATTTAGCGGACACCACAAGTGTTCTTAGAACACTTTCAACTTGCCAGCGAACAATACGGACAGCGTCCTTAGGACACCCCCATTTTGTTTATTTACGAACATTTCAGGACACCACAAGTGTTCTCAGAACACATTCAACTTGCCAGAGAACAATACCGACAGCGTCCTGAGGACACCCCCATTTTGTTTATTTACAAACATGTCAGGACACCGCGAGTGTTCTTAGAACACATTCAACTTGCCAGCGAACAATATGGACAGCATGCTCAGGACACCCCCATTGTGTTTATTTACTAACATTTCAGGACACTGCGAGTGTTCTTAGAACACATTCAACTTGCCAGCGAACAATAGGGACAGCGTCCTCAGGAGACCCCCGTTTTGTTTATTTACGAACATTTCAGGACACCACAAGTGTTCTTAGAACACATTCAACTTGCCAGCGAACAATACAGCAGCGTCCTCAGGAGACCACCATTTTGTTTATTTACGAACATTTAGCGGACACCACGAGTGTTCTTAGAACACTTTCAACTTGCCAGAGAACAATACGAACAGCGTCCTCAGGACACCCCCATTTTGTTAATTTACGAACATTTCAGGACACCACAAGTGTTCTTAGAACACATTCAACTTGCCAGAGAACAATACGTACAGCGTCCTCAGGACACCCCCATTTTGTTTATTTACGAACATTTCAGGACACTGCGAGTGTTCTTAGAACACATTCAACTTGCCAGCGAACAATACGGACAGCGTCCTCAGGACACCCCCATTTTGTTAATTTACGAACATTTAGCGGACACCACAAGTGTTCTTAGAACACTTTCAACTTGCCAGCGAACAATACGGACAGTGTCCCCAGAACACCCCCATTTTGTTAATTTACGAACATTTCAGTACCCCGCAAGTTTTCTTAGAACATATTCAACTTGCCAGCGAACAATACTGACAGCGTCCTCAGGACACCCCCATCCAGCGAACAATTTGGACAGCGTCCTCAGGACACCCCCATTTTGTTAATTTATGAACATTTCAGGACGCCGCGAGTGTTCTTAGAACACTTTCAAGTTGCCAGAGAACAATAACGACAGCGTCCTTAGGACACCCCCATTTTGTTTATTTACGAACATTTCAGGACACCACAAGTGTTCTTAGAACACATTCAACTTGCCAGAGAACAATACCGACAGCGTCCTGAGGACACCCCCATTTTGTTTATTTACAAACATGTCAGGACACCGCGAGTGTTCTTAGAACACATTCAACTTGCCAGCGAACAATATGGACAGCATGCTCAGGACACCCCCATTGTGTTTATTTACTAACATTTCAGGACACTGCGAGTGTTCTTAGAACACATTCAACTTGCCAGCGAACAATAGGGACAGCGTCCTCAGGAGACCCCCGTTTTGTTTATTTACGAACATTTCAGGACACCACAAGTGTTCTTAGAACACATTCAACTTGCCAGCGAACAATACAGCAGCGTCCTCAGGAGACCACCATTTTGTTTATTTACGAACATTTAGCGGACACCACGAGTGTTCTTAGAACACTTTCAACTTGCCAGCGAACAATACGGACAGTGTCCTCAGAACACCCCCATTTTGTTAATTTACGAACATTTCAGGACCCCGCAAGTATTCTTAGAACATATTCAACTTGCCAGCGAACAATACGGACAGCGTCCTCAGGACACCCCCATCCAGCGAACAATTTGGACAGCGTCCTCAGGACACCCCCATTTTGTTAATTTATGAACATTTCAGGACACCGCGAGTGTTCTTAGAACACTTTCAAGTTGCCAGAGAACAATAACGACAGCATCCTTAGGACACCCCCATTTTGTTTATTTACGAACATTTCAGGACACCGCAAGTGTTCTTAGAACACATTCAACTTGCCAGCGAACAATACGGACAGCGTCCTCAGGAGACCCCCATTTTGTTTATTTACGAACATTTCAGGACACCACAAGTGTTCTTAGAACACATTCAACTTGCCAGAGAACAATACCGACAGCGTCCTCAGGACACCCCCATTTTGTTTATTTACAAACATGTCAGGACACCGCGAGTGTTCTTAGAACACATTCAACTTGCCAGCGAACAATGCGGACAGCGTCCTCAGGAAACCCCCATTTTGTTAATTTACAAACATTTAGGTGACACCACGAGTGTTCTTAGAACACTTTTAACTTGCCAGCGAACAATACGGACAGCGTCCTCAGGATACCCCCATTTTGTTTATTTACGAACATTTCAGGACACCGCAATTGTTCTTAGAACACATTCAACTTGCCATCGAACAATACGGACAGTGTCCTCAGGACACCCCCATTTTGTTTATTTACGAACATTTCATGACACCGCAAGTGTTCTTAGAACACATTCAACTTGCCAAAGAACAATATGGACAGCATGCTCAGGACACCCCCATTTTGTTTATTTACTAACATTTCAGGACACTGCGAGTGTTCTTAGAACACATTCAACTTGCCAGCGAACAATAGGGACAGCGTCCTCAGGAGACCCCCATTTTGTTTATTTACGAACATTTCAGGACACCACAAGTGTTCTTAGAACACATTCAACTTGCCAGCGAACAATACAGCAGCGTCCTCAGGAGACCACCATTTTGTTTATTTACGAACATTTCAGGACACCACAAGTGTTCTGAGAACACATTCAACTTGCCAGCGAACAATACAGACAGCGTCCTCAGGACACCCCCATTTTGTTTAATCACGAACATTTCAGGACACCGCAAGTGTTCTTAGAACACTTCCAACTTGCCAGAGAACAATACCGACAGAGTCCTCAGGACCCCCCCATTTTGTTTATTTACAAACATGTCAGGACACCGCGAGTGTTCTTAGAACACATTCAACTTGCCAACGAACAATGCGGACAGCGTCCTCAGGACACCCCGATTTTGTTAATTTACAAACATTTAGCGGACACCACGAGTGTTCTTAGAACACTTTCAACTTGCCAGCGAACAATACGGTCAGCGTCCTCAGGACACCCCCATTTTGTTTATTTACGAACATTTCAGGACACCGCAAGTGTTCTTAGAACACATTCAACTTGCCATTGAACAATACGGACAACGTCCTCAGGACACCCCCATTTTGTTTATTTACGAACATTTCATGACAACGCGAGTGTTCTTAGAACACATTCAACTTGCCAAAGAACAATATGGACAGCATGCTCAGGACACCCCCATTTTGTTTATTTACTAACATTTCAGGTCACTGCGAGTGTTCTTAGAACACTTTCAACTTGCCAGAGAACAATACGGACAGCGTCCTCAGGACACCCCCATTTTTTTTATTTACGAACATGTCAGGACACCGCGAGTGTTCTTAGACCACATTCAACTTGCCAGCGAACAATACGGACAGCGTCCCCAGGAGACCCCCATTTTGTTTATTTACAAACATTTCAGGACACCACAAGTGTTCTTAGAACACATTCAACTTGCCAGAGAACAATACGGACAGCGTCCTCAGGACACCCCCATTTTGTTAATTTACGAACATATCAGGACACCGCGAGTGTTCTTAGAACACATTCCACTTGCCAGAGAACAATACAGACAGCGTCCTCAGGACACCCCCATTTTGTTTATTTACGAACATTTCAGGACACCTCGAGTGTTCTTAGAACACATTGAACTTGCCAGAGAACAATACTAACAGCGTTCTACAGAGACCCCCATTTTGTTTACTTACGAACATTTCAGGACACCACAAGTGTTCTTAGAACACATTCAACTTGCCAGAGAACAATACGGACAGCGCCCTCAGGACACCCCCATTTTTTTTATGTACGAACATTTCAGGACACTGCGAGTGTTCTTAGAACACATTCAACTTGCCAGCGAACAATACGGACAGCGTCCTCAGGACACCCCCATTTTGTTTATTTACGAACATTTCAGGACACCACAAGTGTTCTTAGAACACTTTCAACTTGCCAGAGAACAATACCGACAGCGTCTTCAGGACACCCCCATTTTGTTTATTTACAAACATGTCAGGACACCGCGAGTGTTCTTAGAACACATTCAACTTGCCAGCGAACAATGCGGACAGCGTCCTCAGGACACCCCCATTTTGTTAATTTACAAACATTTAGCGGACACCACAAGTGTTCTTAGAACACTTTCAACTTGCCAGCGAACAATACGGACAGCGTCCTCAGGACACCCCCATTTTGTTTATTTACGAACATTTCAGGACACCGCAAGTGTTCTTAGAACACATTCAACTTGCCATCGAACAATACGGACAGCGTCCTCAGGACACCCCCATTTTCTTTATTTACGAACATTTCATGACACCGCGAGTGTTCTTAGAACACATTCAACTTGCCAAAGAACAATATGGACAGCATGCTCAGGACACCCCCATTTTGTTTATTTATGAACATTTCAGGACACTGCGAGTGTTCTTAGAACACATTCAACTTGCCAGCGAACAATACGGACAGCGTCCTCAGGAGACCCCCATTTTGTTTATTTACGAACATTTCAGGACACCACAAGTGTTCTTAGAACACATTCAACTTGCCAGCGAACAATACAGCAGCGTCCTCAGGAGACCCCCATTTTGTTTATTTACGAACATTTCAGGACACCACAAGTGTTCTTAGAACACATTCAACTTGCCAACGAAGAATGCGGACATCGTCCTCAGGACACCCCCATTTTGTTAATTTACAAACATTTAGCGGACACCACGAGTGTTCTTAGAACACTTTCAACTTGCCAGCGAACAATACGGACAGCGTCCTCAGGACACCCCCATTTTGTTTATTTACAAACATGTCAGGACACCGCGAGTGTTCTTAGAACACATTCAACTTGCCAAAGAACAATATGGACAGCATGCTCAGGACACCCCCATTTTGTTTATTTACTAACATTTCAGGACACTGCGAGTGTTCTTAGAACACATTCAACTTGCCAGCGAACAATAGGGACAGCGTCCTCAGGAGACCCCCATTTTGTTTATTTACGAACATTTCAGGACACCACAAGTGTTCTTAGAACACATTCAAATTGCCAGCGAACAATACAGCTGCGTCCTCAGGAGACCACCATTTTGTTTATTTACGAACATTTCAGGACACCACAAGTGTTCTTAGAACACATTCAACTTGCCAGCGAACAATACGGACAGCGTCTTTAGGACACCCCCATTTTGTTTATTCACGAACATTTCAGGACACTGCAAGTGTTCTTAGAACACTTTCAACTTGCCAGAGAACAATACCGACAGAGTCCTCAGGACACCCCCATTTTGTTTATTTACAAACATGTCAGGACACCGCGAGTGTTCTTAGAACACATTCAACTTGCCAACGAACAATGCGGACAGCGTCCTCAGGACACCCCGATTTTGTTAATTTACAAACATTTAGCGGACACCACGAGTGTTCTTAGAACACTTTCAACTTGCCAGCGAACAATACGGTCAGCGTCCTCAGGACACCCCCATTTTGTTTATTTACGAACATTTCAGGACACCGCAAGTGTTCTCAGAACACATTCAACTTGCCATTGAACAATACGGACAGCGTCCTCAGGACACCCCCATTTTGTTTATTTACGAACATTTCATGACACCGCGAGTGTTCTTAGAACACATTCAACTTGCCAAAGAACAATATGGACAGCATGCTCAGGACACCCCCATTTTGTTTATTTACGAACATTTCAGGACACTGCGAGTGTTCTTAGAACACTTTCAACTTGCCAGAGAACAATACGGACAGCGTCCTCAGGACACCCCCATTTTTTTTATTTACGAACATGTCAGGACACCGCGAGTGTTCTTAGACCACATTCAACTTGCCAGCGAACAATACGGACAGCGTCCCCAGGAGACCCCCATTTTGTTTATTTACAAACATTTCAGGACACCACAAGTGTTCCTAGAACACATTCAACTTGCCAGAGAACAATACGGACAGCGTCCTCAGGACACCCCCATTTTGTTAATTTACGAACATATCAGGACACCGCGAGTGTTCTTAGAACACATTCCACTTGCCAGAGAACAATACAGATAGCGTCCTCAGGACACCCCCATTTTGTTTATTTATGAACATTTCAGGACACCTCGAGTGTTCTTAGAACACATTCAACTTGCCAGAGAACAATACTAACAGCGTCCTACAGAGACCCCCATTTTGTTTATTTACGAACATTTCAGGACACCACAAGTGTTCTTAGAACACATTCAACTTGCCAGAGAACAATACGGACAGCGCCCTCAGGACACCCCCATTTTGTTTATGTACGAACATTTCAGGACACTGCGAGTGTTCTTAGAACACATTCAACTTGCCAGCGAACAATACGGACAGCGTCCTCAGGACACCCCCATTTTGTTAATTTACGAACATTTAGCGGACACCGCAAGTATTCTTAGAACATATTCAACTTGCCAGCGAACAATACGGACAGCGTCCTCGGGACACCCCCATCCAGAAAACAATTTGGACAGCGTCCTCAGGACACCCCCATTTTGTTAATTCATGAACATTTCAGGACACCGCGAGTGTTCTTAGAACACTTTCAAGTTGCCAGAGAACAATACCGACAGCGTCCTTAGGACACCCCCATTTTGTTTATTTACGAACATTTCAGGACAACGCGAGTGTTCTTAGAACACATTCAACTTGCCAGCGAACAATATGGACAGCGTCCTCAGGAGACCCCCATTTTGTTTATTTACGAAAATTTCAGGACACCACAAGTGTTCTTAGAACACATTCAACTTGCCAGCGAACAATACAGCAGCGTCCTCAGGAGACCCCCATTTTGTTTATTTACGAACATTTCAGGACACCAAAAGTGTTCTTAGAACACATTCAACTTGCCAGCGAACAATATGGACAGCGTCCTCAGGAGACCCCCATTTTGTTTATTTACGAAAATTTCAGGACACCACAAGTGTTCTTAGAACACATTCAACTTGCCAGCGAACAATACAGCAGCGTCCTCAGGAGACCCCCATTTTGTTTATTTACGAACATTTCAGGACACCGCAAGTGTTCTTAGAACACTTTCAACTTGCCAGAGAACAATACCGACAGCATCTTCTGGACACCCCCATTTTGTTTATTTACAAACATGTCAGGACACCGCGAGTGTTCTTAGAACACATTCAACTTGCCAGCGAACAATGCGGACAGCGTCCTCAGGACACCCCCATTTTGTTAATTTACAAACATTTAGCGGACACCACGAGTGTTCTTAGAACACTTTCAACTTGCCAGCGAACAATACGGACAGCGTCCTCAGGACACCCCCATTTTGTTTATTTACGAACATTTCAGGACACCGCGAATGTTCCTAGACCACATTCAACTTGCCAGCGAACAATACGGACAGCGTCCCCAGGAGACCCCCATTTTGTTTATTTACGAACATTTCAGGACACCGCAAGTGTTCTTAGAACACTTTCAACTTGCCAGAGAACAATACCGACAGCGTCCTCAGGACACCCCCATTTTGTTTATTTACAAACATGTCAGGACACCGCGAGTGTTCTTAGAACACATTCAACTTGCCAACGAAGAATGCGGACATCGTCCTCAGGACACCCCCATTTTGTTAATTTACAAACATTTAGCGGACACCACGAGTGTTCTTAGAACACTTTCAACTTGCCAGCGAACAATACGGACAGCGTCCTCAGGACACCCCCATTTTGTTTATTTACAAACATGTCAGGACACCGCGAGTGTTCTTAGAACACATTCAACTTGCCAACGAACAATATGGACAGCGTCCTCAGGATACCCCCATTTTGTTTATTTACGAACATTTCAGGACACCGCAATTGTTCTTAGAACACATTCAACTTGCCAAAGAACAATATGGACAGCATGCTCAGGACACCCCCATTTTGTTTATTTACTAACATTTCAGGACACTGCGAGTGTTCTTAGAACACATTCAACTTGCCAGCGAACAATAGGGACAGCGTCCTCAGGAGACCCCCATTTTGTTTATTTACGAACATTTCAGGACACCACAAGTGTTCTTAGAACACATTCAAATTGCCAGCGAACAATACAGCTGCGTCCTCAGGAGACCACCATTTTGTTTATTTACGAACATTTCAGGACACCACAAGTGTTCTTAGAACACATTCAACTTGCCAGCGAACAATACGGACAGCGTCTTTAGGACACCCCCATTTTGTTTATTCACAAACATTTCAGGACACTGCAAGTGTTCTTAGAACACTTTCAACTTGCCAGAGAACAATACCGACAGAGTCCTCAGGACACCCCCATTTTGTTTATTTACAAACATGTCAGGACACCGCGAGTGTTCTTAGAACACATTCAACTTGCCAACGAACAATGCGGACAGCGTCCTCAGGACACCCCGATTTTGTTAATTTACAAACATTTAGCGGACACCACGAGTGTTCTTAGAACACTTTCAACTTGCCAGCGAACAATACGGTCAGGGTCCTCAGGACACCCCCATTTTGTTTATTTACGAACATTTCAGGACACCGCAAGTGTTCTTAGAACACATTCAACTTGCCATTGAACAATACGGACAGCGTCCTCAGGACACCCCCATTTTGTTTATTTACGAACATTTCATGACACCGCGAGTGTTCTTAGAACACATTCAACTTGCCAAAGAACAATATGGACAGCATGCTCAGGACACCCCCATTTTGTTTATTTACGAACATTTCAGGACACTGCGAGTGTTCTTAGAACACTTTCAACTTGCCAGAGAACAATACGGACAGCGTCCTCAGGACACCCCCATTTTTTTTATTTACGAACATGTCAGGACACCGCGAGTGTTCTTAGACCACATTCAACTTGCCAGCGAACAATACGGACAGCGTCCCCAGGAGACCCCCATTTTGTTTATTTACAAACATTTCAGGACACCACAAGTGTTCCTAGAACACATTCAACTTGCCAGAGAACAATACGGACAGCGTCCTCAGGACACCCCCATTTTGTTAATTTACGAACATATCAGGACACCGCGAGTGTTCTTAGAACACATTCCACTTGCCAGAGAACAATACAGATAGCGTCCTCAGGAAACCCCCATTTTGTTTATTTACGAACATTTCAGGACACCACAAGTGTTCTTAGAACACATTCAACTTGCCAGAGAACAATACGGACAGCGCCCTCAGGACACCCCCATTTTGTTTATGTACGAACATTTCAGGACACTGCGAGTGTTCTTAGAACACATTCAACTTGCCAGCGAACAATACGGACAGCGTCCTCAGGACACCCCCATTTTGTTAATTTACGAACATTTAGCGGACACCGCAAGTATTCTTAGAACATATTCAACTTGCCAGCGAACAATACGGACAGCGTCCTCGGGACACCCCCATCCAGAAAACAATTTGGACAGCGTCCTCAGGACACCCCCATTTTGTTAATTCATGAACATTTCAGGACACCGCGAGTGTTCTTAGAACACTTTCAAGTTGCCAGAGAACAATACCGACAGCGTCCTTAGGACACCCCCATTTTGTTTATTTACGAACATTTCAGGACAACGCGAGTGTTCTTAGAACACATTCAACTTGCCAGCGAACAATATGGACAGCGTCCTCAGGAGACCCCCATTTTGTTTATTTACGAAAATTTCAGGACACCACAAGTGTTCTTAGAACACATTCAACTTGCCAGTGGACAATACAGCAGCGTCCTCAGGAGACCCCCATTTTGTTTATTTACGAACATTTCAGGACACCAAAAGTGTTCTTAGAACACATTCAACTTGCCAGCGAACAATACGGACAGCGTCCTCAGGACACCCCCATTTTGTTTATTTACGAACATTTCAGGACACCGCAAGTGTTCTTAGAACACTTTCAACTTGCCAGAGAACAATACCGACAGCATCTTCTGGACACCCCCATTTTGTTTATTTACAAACATGTCAGGACACCGCGAGTGTTCTTAGAACACATTCAACTTGCCAGCGAACAATGCGGACAGCGTCCTCAGGACACCCCCATTTTGTTAATTTACAAACATTTAGCGGACACCACGAGTGTTCTTAGAACACTTTCAACTTGCCAGCGAACAATACGGTCAGCGTCCTCAGGACACCCCCATTTTGTTTATTTACGAACATTTCAGGACACCGCAAGTGTTCTTAGAACACATTCAACTTGCCATCGAACAATACGGACAGTGTCCTCAGGACACCCCCATTTTGTTTATTTACGAACATTTCATGACACCGCGAGTGTTCTTAGAACACATTCAACTTGCCAAAGAACAATATGGACAGCATGCTCAGGACACCCCCATTTTGTTTATTTACGAACATTTCAGGACACTGCGAGTGTTCTTAGAACACATTCAACTTGCCAGCGAACAATACGGACAGCGTCCTCAGGAGACCCCCATTTTGTTTATTTACGAACATTTCAGGACACCACAAGTGTTCTTAGAACACATTCAACTTGCCAGCGAACAATACAGCAGCGTCCTCAGGAGACCCCCATTTTGTTTATTTACGAACATTTCAGGACACCACAAGTGTTCTTAGAACACATTCAACTTGCCAGTGAACAATACGGACAGCGTCCTCAGGACACCCCCATTTTGTTTATTTACAAACATGTCAGGACACCGCGAGTGTTCTTAGAACACATTCAACTTGCCAACGAACAATGCGGACATCGTCCTCAGGACACCCCCATTTTGTTAATTTACAAACATTTAGCGGACACCACGAGTGTTCTTAGAACACTTTCAACTTGCCAGCGAACAATACGGACAGCGTCCTCAGGACACCCCCATTTTGTTTATTTACTAACATTTCAGGACACCGCAAGTGTTCTTAGAACACATTCAACTTGCCAAATAACAATATGGACAGCATGCTCAGGACACCCCCATTTTGTTTATTTACGAACATTTCAGGACACTGCGATGTTCTTAGAACACTTTCAACTTGCCAGAGAACAATACGGACAGCGTCCTCAGGACACCCCCATTGTTTTTATTTATGAACACGTCAGGACACCGCGAATGTTCCTAGACCACATTCAACTTGCCAGCGAACAATACGGACAGCGTCCCCAGGAGACCCCCATTTTGTTTATTTACAAACATTTCAGGACACCACAAGTGTTCTTAGAACACTTTCAACTTGCCAGAGAACAATACAGACAGCGTCCTCAGGACACCCCCATTTTGTTTATTTACAAACATGTCAGGACACCGCGAGTGTTCTTAGAACACATTCAACTTGCCAACGAACAATGCGGACATCGTCCTCAGGACACCCCCATTTTGTTAATTTACAAACATTTAGCGGACACCACGAGTGTTCTTAGAACACTTTCAACTTGCCAGCGAACAATACGGACAGCGTCCTCAGGACACCCCCATTTTGTTTATTTACGAACATTTCAGGACACCGCAAGTATTCTTAGAACACATTCAACTTGCCATCGAACAATACGGACAGCGTCCTCAGGACACCCCCATTTTGTTTATTTACAAACATTTCATGTCACCGCGAGTGTTCTTAGAACACATTCAACTTGCCAAATAACAATATGGACAGCATGCTCAGGACACCCCCATTTTGTTTATTTACGAACATTTCAGGACACTGCGAGTGTTCTTAGAACACTTTCAACTTGCCAGAGAACAATACGGACAGCGTCCTCAGGACACCTCCATTTTTTTTATTTACGAACATGTCAGGACACCGCGAATGTTCCTAGACCACATTCAACTTGCCAGCGAACAATACGGACAGCGTCCCCAGGAGACCCCCATTTTGTTTATTTACGAACATTTCAGGACACCAAAAGTGTTCTTAGAACACATTCAACTTGCCAGCGAACAATACGGACAGCGTCCTCAGGACACCCCCATTTTGTTTATTTACGAACATTTCAGGACACCGCAAGTGTTCTTAGAACACTTTCAACTTGCCAGAGAACAATACCGACAGCATCTTCTGGACACCCCCATTTTGTTTATTTACAAACATGTCAGGACACCGCGAGTGTTCTTAGAACACATTCAACTTGCCAGCGAACAATGCGGACAGCGTCCTCAGGACACCCCCATTTTGTTAATTTACAAACATTTAGCGGACACCACGAGTGTTCTTAGAACACTTTCAACTTGCCAGCGAACAATACGGTCAGCGTCCTCAGGACACCCCCATTTTGTTTATTTACGAACATTTCAGGACACCGCAAGTGTTCTTAGAACACATTCAACTTGCCATCGAACAATACGGACAGTGTCCTCAGGACACCCCCATTTTGTTTATTTACGAACATTTCATGACACCGCGAGTGTTCTTAGAACACATTCAACTTGCCAAAGAACAATATGGACAGCATGCTCAGGACACCCCCATTTTGTTTATTTACGAACATTTCAGGACACTGCGAGTGTTCTTAGAACACATTCAACTTGCCAGCGAACAATACGGACAGCGTCCTCAGGAGACCCCCATTTTGTTTATTTACGAACATTTCAGGACACCACAAGTGTTCTTAGAACACATTCAACTTGCCAGCGAACAATACAGCAGCGTCCTCAGGAGACCCCCATTTTGTTTATTTACGAACATTTCAGGACACCACAAGTGTTCTTAGAACACATTCAACTTGCCAGTGAACAATACGGACAGCGTCCTCAGGACACCCCCATTTTGTTTATTTACAAACATGTCAGGACACCGCGAGTGTTCTTAGAACACATTCAACTTGCCAACGAACAATGCGGACATCGTCCTCAGGACACCCCCATTTTGTTAATTTACAAACATTTAGCGGACACCACGAGTGTTCTTAGAACACTTTCAACTTGCCAGCGAACAATACGGACAGCGTCCTCAGGACACCCCCATTTTGTTTATTTACTAACATTTCAGGACACCGCAAGTGTTCTTAGAACACATTCAACTTGCCATCGAACAATACGGACAGCGTCCTCAGGACACCCCCATTTTGTTTATTTACGAACATTTCATGACACCGCGAGTGTTCTTAGAACACATTCAACTTGCCAAATAACAATATGGACAGCATGCTCAGGACACCCCCATTTTGTTTATTTACGAACATTTCAGGACACTGCGAGTGTTCTTAGAACACTTTCAACTTGCCAGAGAACAATACGGACAGCGTCCTCAGGACACCCCCATTGTTTTTATTTATGAACACGTCAGGACACCGCGAATGTTCCTAGACCACATTCAACTTGCCAGCGAACAATACGGACAGCGTCCCCAGGAGACCCCCATTTTGTTTATTTACAAACATTTCAGGACACCACAAGTGTTCTTAGAACACTTTCAACTTGCCAGAGAACAATACAGACAGCGTCCTCAGGACACCCCCATTTTGTTTATTTACAAACATGTCAGGACACCGCAAGTGTTCTTAGAACACATTCAACTTGCCAACGAACAATGCGGACATCGTCCTCAGGACACCCCCATTTTGTTAATTTACAAACATTTAGCGGACACCACGAGTGTTCTTAGAACACTTTCAACTTGCCAGCGAACAATACGGACAGCGTCCTCAGGACACCCCCATTTTGTTTATTTACGAACATTTCAGGACACCGCAAGTGTTCTTAGAACACATTCAACTTGCCATCGAACAATACGGACAGCGTCCTCAGGACACCCCCATTTTGTTTATTTACAAACATTTCATGTCACCGCGAGTGTTCTTAGAACACATTCAACTTGCCAAATAACAATATGGACAGCATGCTCAGGACACCCCCATTTTGTTTATTTACGAACATTTCAGGACACTGCGAGTGTTCTTAGAACACTTTCAACTTGCCAGAGAACAATACGGACAGCGTCCTCAGGACACCTCCATTTTTTTTATTTACGAACATGTCAGGACACCGCGAATGTTCCTAGACCACATTCAACTTGCCAGCGAACAATACGGACAGCGTCCCCAGGAGACCCCCATTTTGTTTATTTACGAACATTTCAGGACACCAAAAGTGTTCTTAGAACACATTCAACTTGCCAGCGAACAATACGGACAGCGTCCTCAGGACACCCCCATTTTGTTTATTTACGAACATTTCAGGACACCGCAAGTGTTCTTAGAACACTTTCAACTTGCCAGAGAACAATACCGACAGCATCTTCTGGACACCCCCATTTTGTTTATTTACAAACATGTCAGGACACCGCGAGTGTTCTTAGAACACATTCAACTTGCCAGCGAACAATGCGGACAGCGTCCTCAGGACACCCCCATTTTGTTAATTTACAAACATTTAGCGGACACCACGAGTGTTCTTAGAACACTTTCAACTTGCCAGCGAACAATACGGTCAGCGTCCTCAGGACACCCCCATTTTGTTTATTTACGAACATTTCAGGACACCGCAAGTGTTCTTAGAACACATTCAACTTGCCATCGAACAATACGGACAGTGTCCTCAGGACACCCCCATTTTGTTTATTTACGAACATTTCATGACACCGCGAGTGTTCTTAGAACACATTCAACTTGCCAAAGAACAATATGGACAGCATGCTCAGGACACCCCCATTTTGTTTATTTACGAACATTTCAGGACACTGCGAGTGTTCTTAGAACACATTCAACTTGCCAGCGAACAATACGGACAGCGTCCTCAGGAGACCCCCATTTTGTTTATTTACGAACATTTCAGGACACCACAAGTGTTCTTAGAACACATTCAACTTGCCAGCGAACAATACAGCAGCGTCCTCAGGAGACCCCCATTTTGTTTATTTACGAACATTTCAGGACACCACAAGTGTTCTTAGAACACATTCAACTTGCCAGTGAACAATACGGACAGCGTCCTCAGGACACCCCCATTTTGTTTATTTACAAACATGTCAGGACACCGCGAGTGTTCTTAGAACACATTCAACTTGCCAACGAACAATGCGGACATCGTCCTCAGGACACCCCCATTTTGTTAATTTACAAACATTTAGCGGACACCACGAGTGTTCTTAGAACACTTTCAACTTGCCAGCGAACAATACGGACAGCGTCCTCAGGACACCCCCATTTTGTTTATTTACTAACATTTCAGGACACCGCAAGTGTTCTTAGAACACATTCAACTTGCCATCGAACAATACGGACAGCGTCCTCAGGACACCCCCATTTTGTTTATTTACGAACATTTCATGACACCGCGAGTGTTCTTAGAACACATTCAACTTGCCAAATAACAATATGGACAGCATGCTCAGGACACCCCCATTTTGTTTATTTACGAACATTTCAGGACACTGCGAGTGTTCTTAGAACACTTTCAACTTGCCAGAGAACAATACGGACAGCGTCCTCAGGACACCCCCATTGTTTTTATTTATGAACACGTCAGGACACCGCGAATGTTCCTAGACCACATTCAACTTGCCAGCGAACAATACGGACAGCGTCCCCAGGAGACCCCCATTTTGTTTATTTACAAACATTTCAGCACACCACAAGTGTTCTTAGAACACTTTCAACTTGCCAGAGAACAATACAGACAGCGTCCTCAGGACACCCCCATTTTGTTTATTTACAAACATGTCAGGACACCGCGAGTGTTCTTAGAACACATTCAACTTGCCAACGAACAATGCGGACATCGTCCTCAGGACACCCCCATTTTGTTAATTTACAAACATTTAGCGGACACCACGAGTGTTCTTAGAACACTTTCAACTTGCCAGCGAACAATACGGACAGCGTCCTCAGGACACCCCCATTTTGTTTATTTACGAACATTTCAGGACACCGCAAGTGTTCTTAGAACACATTCAACTTGCCATCGAACAATACGGACAGCGTCCTCAGGACACCCCCATTTTGTTTATTTACAAACATTTCATGTCACCGCGAGTGTTCTTAGAACACATTCAACTTGCCAAATAACAATATGGACAGCATGCTCAGGACACCCCCATTTTGTTTATTTACGAACATTTCAGGACACTGCGAGTGTTCTTAGAACACTTTCAACTTGCCAGAGAACAATACGGACAGCGTCCTCAGGACACCTCCATTTTTTTTATTTACGAACATGTCAGGACACCGCGAATGTTCCTAGACCACATTCAACTTGCCAGCGAACAATACGGACAGCGTCCCCAGGAGACCCCCATTTTGTTTATTTACAAACATTTCAGGACACCACAAGTGTTCTTAGAACACTTTCAACTTGCCAGAGAACAATACAGACAGCGTCCTCAGGAAACCCCCATTTTGTTTATTTACAAACATGTCAGGACACCGCGAGTGTTCTTAGAACACATTCAACTTGCCAACGAACAATGCGGACATCGTCCTCAGGACACCCCCATTTTGTTAATTTACAAACATTTCAGGACACCAAAAGTGTTCTTAGAACACATTCAACTTGCCAGCGAACAATACGGACAGCGTCCTCAGGACACCCCCATTTTGTTTATTTACGAACATTTCAGGACACCGCAAGTGTTCTTAGAACACTTTCAACTTGCCAGAGAACAATACCGACAGCATCTTCTGGACACCCCCATTTTGTTTATTTACAAACATGTCAGGACACCGCGAGTGTTCTTAGAACACATTCAACTTGCCAGCGAACAATGCGGACAGCGTCCTCAGGACACCCCCATTTTGTTAATTTACAAACATTTAGCGGACACCACGAGTGTTCTTAGAACACTTTCAACTTGCCAGCGAACAATACGGTCAGCGTCCTCAGGACACCCCCATTTTGTTTATTTACGAACATTTCAGGACACCGCAAGTGTTCTTAGAACACATTCAACTTGCCATCGAACAATACGGACAGTGTCCTCAGGACACCCCCATTTTGTTTATTTACGAACATTTCATGACACCGCGAGTGTTCTTAGAACACATTCAACTTGCCAAAGAACAATATGGACAGCATGCTCAGGACACCCCCATTTTGTTTATTTACGAACATTTCAGGACACTGCGAGTGTTCTTAGAACACATTCAACTTGCCAGCGAACAATACGGACAGCGTCCTCAGGAGACCCCCATTTTGTTTATTTACGAACATTTCAGGACACCACAAGTGTTCTTAGAACACATTCAACTTGCCAGCGAACAATACAGCAGCGTCCTCAGGAGACCCCCATTTTGTTTATTTACGAACATTTCAGGACACCACAAGTGTTCTTAGAACACATTCAACTTGCCAGTGAACAATACGGACAGCGTCCTCAGGACACCCCCATTTTGTTTATTTACAAACATGTCAGGACACCGCGAGTGTTCTTAGAACACATTCAACTTGCCAACGAACAATGCGGACATCGTCCTCAGGACACCCCCATTTTGTTAATTTACAAACATTTAGCGGACACCACGAGTGTTCTTAGAACACTTTCAACTTGCCAGCGAACAATACGGACAGCGTCCTCAGGACACCCCCATTTTGTTTATTTACTAACATTTCAGGACACCGCAAGTGTTCTTAGAACACATTCAACTTGCCATCGAACAATACGGACAGCGTCCTCAGGACACCCCCATTTTGTTTATTTACGAACATTTCATGACACCGCGAGTGTTCTTAGAACACATTCAACTTGCCAAATAACAATATGGACAGCATGCTCAGGACACCCCCATTTTGTTTATTTACGAACATTTCAGGACACTACGAGTGTTCTTAGAACACTTTCAACTTGCCAGAGAACAATACGGACAGCGTCCTCAGGACACCCCCATTGTTTTTATTTATGAACACGTCAGGACACCGCGAATGTTCCTAGACCACATTCAACTTGCCAGCGAACAATACGGACAGCGTCCCCAGGAGACCCCCATTTTGTTTATTTACGAACATTTCAGGACACCACAAGTGTTCTTAGAACACTTTCAACTTGCCAGAGAACAATACAGACAGCGTCCTCAGGACACCCCCATTTTGTTTATTTACAAACATGTCAGGACACCGCGAGTGTTCTTAGAACACATTCAACTTGCCAACGAACAATGCGGACATCGTCCTCAGGACACCCCCATTTTGTTAATTTACAAACATTTAGCGGACACCACGAGTGTTCTTAGAACACTTTCAACTTGCCAGCGAACAATACGGACAGCGTCCTCAGGACACCCCCATTTTGTTTATTTACGAACATTTCAGGACACCGCAAGTGTTCTTAGAACACATTCAACTTGCCATCGAACAATACGGACAGCGTCCTCAGGACACCCCCATTTTGTTTATTTACAAACATTTCATGTCACCGCGAGTGTTCTTAGAACACATTCAACTTGCCAAATAACAATATGGACAGCATGCTCAGGACACCCCCATTTTGTTTATTTACGAACATTTCAGGACACTGCGAGTGTTCTTAGAACACTTTCAACTTGCCAGAGAACAATACGGACAGCGTCCTCAGGACACCTCCATTTTTTTTATTTACGAACATGTCAGGACACCGCGAATGTTCCTAGACCACATTCAACTTGCCAGCGAACAATACGGACAGCGTCCCCAGGAGACCCCCATTTTGTTTATTTACAAACATTTCAGGACACCACAAGTGTTCTTAGAACACTTTCAACTTGCCAGAGAACAATACAGACAGCGTCCTCAGGAAACCCCCATTTTGTTTATTTACAAACATGTCAGGACACCGCGAGTGTTCTTAGAACACATTCAACTTGCCAACGAACAATGCGGACATCGTCCTCAGGACACCCCCATTTTGTTAATTTACAAACATTTAGCGGACACCACAAGTGTTCTTAGAACACTTTCAACTTGCCAGCGAACAATACGGACAGCGTCCTCAGGACACCCCCATTTTGTTTATTTACGTACATTTCAGGACACGACGAGTGTTCTTAGAACAGTTTCAGCTTGCCTGCGAAACAAAACGGACACATATTGTGTCCTCAGAACACTCCCCCATTTAGTTTATTTAGAACATTTCAGAACAGCCGTAATGTCCGCAGACAAATCGAACATACCAAGAGGGTCTACCACATAAACAAAAATACAACATTTAACCTATCCCATACTCTCCCCACCCTCCCCAAACACTCTTATACACAACACACTCTACTAAATACCAACTTTAAACAAGTTTCACTGCGCTGTCCGCAGACGTCCGCGAATCCAAGATGGCGGGCGCTACCGAAAATCAGACGCATTTCACGCTCTAGGCCGTCCAATCAGCGAACACGCCGCATGTCCGCGGACATTACACAAGCCGATTGGCCAATCAGGACACTGTCCGCGGAGCGAACAGGGAAGTGTGTCCGCGGACCGAACACAGATATCACTAATTTTTTATGACCTACCTTTTGGTCATTTTAAAAAAAAATATTGTCCGGATTTTCACCAAATCTGCAAAAGGACGCTTTTGGGACAAAGCCACTACTCCTGGTCCAAATTTGGTGAAAAGTCGTCCAGCGGTTTGGGCTGTAGGCACGAGCAAAGTTTTTTCCCCATTCAGTCTATGGGAAAAAAAGAAGTTTTGGGACCCCACCTAAGCGTATGCAGATTTTTTGGGATAGTTAGGTACTTGTTGGTGGATTCTAACTGTATATTTCTTGTTTGATTTTAGTAGTATTTGTTGATCTGTTTGCTTGTTGCAGATTTTTTGGGGCAGATATATACCTGTTGGTGTACGTATTTTAACTGTATATTCCTTGTTTGATTTTAGTGGTATTTATTTATGAGTTTGCTTGTTGCAGAATCTTGGGGCAGTTAGATATGTTGGTGTACTCTAACAGTGCACAGTTTTGAAGTTGAAGTTTTGCTTATGTTCATACACAGATTACATATTAAATTTTGGTTTTAAGAATATTAAGTAAGCGTATACATGCAGTGTAGTGACCTGAATGGGTTGTGGCTCCTGCATGGTAGATTATACCTATTGTTGTGAAGGCTTTCTTACCAAGTGATACTTGACCATGTGTGAATCCAGTCAGCTTACAGTTTGGTACCATCTACTTTGTAACGTAAAAGCATTACTATTACATACTATGTTTCTGTATTTGTAAGGTGGAGCGATTATCTGAATTGCAGATAGTACATAATCTGCCATGGTTTGCATTTTGTACAAGTTGCTGAAATGGAAAGGATTCACAGTTAGGTATGGATACATACACAAAGCGTTCATTAGGGACTTCTTCCTGTGCCACATGGTTGCAGAGAGTGCATGCATGTTTCCACATGTATGAAATCAGAAATATTTCATTTATAGGTATGTTTTTGTTTTCCAGTACATTAGAAATTCTTGTGGATCTTCTTGTGAGTTTATAGTGAATTTGTCATGTCCAGCACAGTAGTCCAATTCTTGTTTTATTCCATGAACACTGTAACTGTTGTCAGGATTGTTGGTTGCATTTCTATAAAGGACTAACATTTGCAAACACAATTGGTCTGTACTGTGTAAGTAAATGTTCTCAATAATTGGTGGCAATTGGAATAGAATATGTATTGCTGCATTTGCATAGCAATTTACAGCAGTTACATTTGAAAATTTGAATGGACCTGGTAGTTCTGTGTGGAAGTCATTTGTTTGGAGTTTGTGTTGCTTCTTTGAAGAAGTATTTGAGTTACTTTGACCATTAGATTCTTGTTTGTGGTACTTGATGAAGTATTAGTTTCTTTTTTTTTTTTCTTTGGAGGAATTGTAGTGATATCCTGTATCGTTTTAGTTTGAAATAGTTTTCTTTTACAACGTTTTGCTTGTTGTGGAACAGGATAGGTTTTCAGATGGGGGTGTGGAGTGAACGTAGCCTGTTGTATTCTAGAATGCAAGGTATATCAGCATTTACTTTACTTGGATCAAAGTTGATTAGAAATAGCCCTTCAAGTGTATATAAGCGTGATAGTGCTACGTAGCTCATGCCTTCTTTAAATACTGTGCTACCAATATCTATTAATGCTTTATCTAGGGTAAGACCTTGTGATTTGTGAATGGTCACTGCGTATGCTAGAGTTAGTGAAAATTGTTCTCTGTGTACATACATGTCTTTGAAAAGAAGGAAGTGGGCTGTTGAGCGTCCTATCTTTTTAACTTCTGATAGTTTGTCAAAGAGAATATTGACAAATTGAATGTTGTTGTCACGTGGGTATGTTTGAAAGCCAACAACTGTACCAAGTGCTCGTTTAACTAGTCCTTGCTCCATGTCAAGGTTACGTTTAATCATTACTCTACAGTTTAAAGATAATTTTTATATTTTCGGCAAACCAGGTGTGTTTTCTAGGGTATTTAGTCTTGTTGTGGCTTGTTGACACATGGGTAATGTCATACCATGTACGTCCAGTTTAACTGTGGAGCAAGTTTCAATTATTGGTTGCATTTCTTTTTTCAACATTGTTTCATTGAATTTGGAACAGCTTGCAAGAGTTGGCATCGGGGAGATCAAATTGATATTTTTTCTGTGCTAATTGTTGCATGACATCAGTCGCACATGGGCCATAGAGTGTATGGATGTGCCTGGTTTTTAATATTGATTGTGTTTCTTGAGCTATTACAGCAACTCTAATACTTTTTAAAATGTTGGGGTATGTGAGGTTCATTCTCTGTATTGGAAATGTTGTCAAAGGTTGACATGTCCTATGCTGCCAGGAGTTTTATGGCACAGTCGGTTCCTAATTTCTAAAAAATAGGTTCATCTTTCACTGGTGTCAATTGAAGATCTCCGAAAACAATAATGTGTTTTCCTCCAAATAGCTGGTCGTAGTCTGTTTTCAGGACCTCTTGTAATCTGAGGTGAATCAAAGCCAACATTAGGTTGGAGACCATGCTCACCTCATCTATTAGCAGCATTTTCATTTCATTGCAACTTCTGTGGAAAGTTTGCAATAGTCTAATTTGTTTTGGTGTTCTACTGGAAGGAGTAGTAATCGGTGTAAAGTGGCACCACCTATGTTGTAGGTAGCTAAGCCTGTGGGGGCAGTTACAACAGCTGACAGTTTGTTGTTTGTCAATTGTTGAAGGAACTTGCTGATGATTTTGATTAAGAATATTTTGCCTGAACAAGCTTCACCACTCATGTATTGCAGTATAGGTTTGTAGTCTTGGCAGGTACAGTGTTTATTTTCATATTCCACACCATGTTCAATTTGTTATGTTATTTTTTGGAAAATGCTACGCTGCTCATTGTTCAGTTGTGATTTCAGTACAGCAAAGTCTTCTGTAGCTTGTTCATACTGCCACATGGTGCCTCATTACGGGTCGGGCGGTCCAGAAATAACAGTGGCGGTAAACCCACCGCCACTGTTAATACAAGACCGCCCGATCTCGAGTCCTGCAGGCGGGAGGTGGCGCTCCCGCCAGGTCTACAGGTGGACGTGGAAACACCACCTCCATCACGAGATGGTGCCGGTGTTTCCACTTCCCCATTCCCATTGAGTCCTATGGGACTCAATGGGAATGGGGATTTACCGAATTCCACCTCCAGAATTCCTGGAACACCAGGGTCGTAATGCCCTTGTAATTCCGGGAGTCACGGAGGCGGAATGGTAATACGAGTCCTGCGGTAACCGAGCTAGAAAAACTGTCTGGTTGCCGCCGGACTCGTAATGAGGCCCATGGTGTTTTCTACTTCTGTCATGACTAATTCTGCCTCATTTGCTATTACTGGCTGTCCAAGTGGTTCTTGGCGTCCTATTAGATATGGTTGACTACTGTCGGGAGTGTCCACTTGTAGTTGGGCCTGGAGTTCTTCTTCATGTTGCTGTTCATTGTGCAACATTGTTTGGTACTGTGTAAAGTTGATGTCTGTTATAGTACTTTCATTTGCTTTGAAAGTGTCTTCATAGGAGTCATATGTATCCGTTAACTCTTCTTCTTTTCTCCATGGTTTAAAAAGTTGCAGCAGGGACATGTAATACAGTTCTTTATGTTGAGGAGTTTTCAATGACAATTTTATATAATTAATTAAGTTGCATTTGGTAAGTTTCACTAAACTGCCTTCACAATTTACCACTCTGGATCTACCTTTATTTTCATCTGGTTTAACATTATTTTTGTATGTGAAGTATGGGCTACGTGGTAGAGACACATGGTTTCCAAAGTGGTACTCCTGTTTGGGTAGTATGTGTCTGGTAAATTGTTTTTCAAAATGTCTTGGCTGTTGGGATCATTTTTGGCTATTGTTTCTATGTCCTTATATGATTTGAGAACTATTTTTGTAGATTTAGCAGGACCAAGACTTAGCCATACTATACTGTCAGATTTTCCATACAAGGCAGTATGAGTTAAACGGTCTGCAGCTTCATAGCTGACACATTCTCTATGAGAATGTACAATTTCTGTGATAGTGTTTTGTTTTGTCAGATGATATATCATCCCAGAGGTCCTAAAGCTCTGTTTTCTCTGCTTTGGTTAAGTAGGCTGTGACATATTGTGCAACTGCAGTGGATTTGTATGCAATGTACTGCACATCTATGTTTGCATTCCATAGGAGGGAAATGATTGCATTGCAATCATTGATGCATTTTGATTCTTCTGTTCTTTTTATGTAATATGTGTTCTTAGGTGATTTACCTTTGACACTATGTCTGACTGAAGACATGAAGCTGTTTACTTGACCTGTTGCTGAAACTGGTCTAGGGAAACCAAAGCGGCCTTTGGTGTAGTATTTGCCTTTTTTTTATATTTGTGACAGCAATATTTCCAACATTTGTGTGTTTGAAATTGTAAAATGTGTGCATGAAGGTCACTATGTGTTGTTTGTGAAGGGATTTCAGAAGTGACATATTTTTGGATGAAATGCAAAACAGTGGCATCACTGTCCTGACCAAATTTAGGAGCATGTTTAATCCATAATAGCATGTGATTGTGTGGTGCTCCTCTGGCTTGGTATTCTTTTCTCCATAAGAAGTGTTGAACTTCTCAGAGGGGAGGAACAGTCTTATTACAAATAAAGTGTAGCATAGTAATGAAGCAATGATGGAAATATCTTGATACTTTTACAGGATCAAGAGAGTAGAGTTCTCCTAATGTTTTTATATCTATGTTTGTTTTTTTTTTTTGCTATTCGTAGGAAATTGTGTAAATCTTCTCATGCATATTCTGCACAACTTAATGTTACAAACCAAGTGTGTGGGCCAAGGTTTCTTTTCATACAGCGTACATCTCTGTGATTTTGGAACCAGTATTCTTTTGTACCATGCATATTTGCTAAAAGATTTGCAATACTTGACTGTAAAACCTCATCTTTTTCTTGCACTTTGTGTAATAATTGCATAGCTGTCATATTTTGAAAATGGGTACCTGATTTTAAAGTGTGTGCAACTGTGTTGCATAGAGTTGCTAGCTCACTTTCAAAGAGAAGGTGGAATATGTATTCCACATTTTGTCTGAATCTGGGGTCGTCAGAATACATAGAAAGCGATATTCTGATGCTGTTATCTGTGTGGGTCTGCCATCGTACCTTCCTCCTTTTCCAGTAGAAAAGAGTAGCGGAAAGGCCTCTGCTTCTCTACTTATTTCCCATTGGGCTTGTTGCATTTGGTACATTTCAAGTGCACCATCTATAGCGTCCTTAGAGTGCAAAGGATGAATTGTATAATGGTCTAAAATATTGGATTCTGTAGTAGGATTTAGAAGTTCAAATTGACCAGTTTCTGGTGACTCTTGAATTATTTCAATGGTTTCTCTGAGGTTTTCTTCAATATTCATTTCTTTGTAGTATTCATTGTTGTTTATTAGATATTGCAGGGCCTGTCTAACTTTATGTAAATCCACGAGTTGTTGCCAAATTATTGTGTCTTTTTTACGTATGCCATTTACTAAGACAATTAAAGTTTGATCTATTGGCCGTTGCACTCCTAGAGTGTGTACATTTTCTGTGAGATATAATGGTATATAAACTACTTTGCCACAAATGCCTTTGACTAATTCAGAGGGATGTTATTTTGCTGTTTTTGGTTGGAGCGCTAGTATTGCTTGAAATGGGTGCACTGTTTGAATTATGATGCTTTCATATAAATGTAGCTGTTGCAGGGGTTTTGGTAGTAGGAATAATTCCAAGTTATTTGTGATTGCACGTGAAGGCGTTTAGTTGTCAAATTTTGTAGTGCAGTAATTGCAAAGTATTAAGGGGTCAGTAATGTCGTATTTGTTTTCTGCTATAAGGTAGAGAGCTAATTGGATCAATATTGAATCTTCATTGTCTTCTATTTTGTACGTTATGTCTATACTTTTTGTGGTACTTTTATAAGAGGTCCTGCGGCAACACACTCACACATGGTTTGGTACTTCAGCGGAGGTACTTTTAAACTTTAGTATTTCTTTTTTGTATGTGTTTAATAGAAGGTTGCTATTTGTACAGTAGTTGCTACTTTGTTGTACATCTATTTCATTTCGTAAGTGGCTTTCAATTCCAAATATGTTCTCTGTATATGGTCTATTTCTTCGAGTAGTTGTTTGGCTGTACCATGTAGAAGATTGTTATTTAAGTTGGCTAGTGCTAAAGAAGGACTTTTAGCATAGTTGAGTTTTTGGACTAGATTTCTTATAGTTGAATGATGTGTGGATATCATTTTTATATGATGAAAGGTGTTTTTGCAAATAGGTTGTGAAATGCAGGCTAATGAATGTCCTTGTAGTCCTTTGTATTTGCGCACTGGACAGGCATCCATATTTTGTAGTAGTTTCATTTTGAATTTGTCTCTGCTTTTTACATACTGATTGAGGAACTGGCGTAAAGATTTGAAAGATTTTTTGGCAATGTTACACAATGATGTGCGTGGCCATTTGTAGACTGGAAGTTTTGGTTCAGTAGATTGGGGAAGTGATACTGAGTTTTCAGGGGATATTTTTGTGAGCAGAGTTTCTTGTTCCATAATGGTATTATTAAGTTTCTCATACCCTTGTCCACTGCTATATATGGCAATGGGGTTTGTTTGCTTTTGTTAATATGCTTCTTCATTAAAATATGGTCATGTGGTCATGGTGTGACTCCATTCACCTCCACAGATGTTTAAGAAGCAATTTTTGGTGATATTCCGTTTATTGAGAAGTCTTTTTTATAGTTTAGTAGTGGTTTCATTCTGTTTAAAACTAAAATAAATAACCTCCTTTTGGGAAGGATTGCACTGTCTACGAGAGCTTCTAGGATTAATTTTCTACAGTAGGATTTAATTGTTGTGCATGATTTCTCTCCTGTTTTTAAACGGTTCTGAAGGACTCTGTGGCGGAACATTTTTTGTAAATCTTTTTTTTGCTATGCATACTTGCCACTGCATCAAGATTTATAGGTCCAGTGTTAGCAGTAGTGGTAGTTGAAGTCTTGTTAATTACTTTCTGTTTGTTTTTACATTTTGATAGACTAAGTTTGTGAACTGGAAACTTGTTTTGTTTCGCTTAATGAGTGTATTAGCTGTTTTGTTTGAACTTTTTGTACAACATCTGTTAGAGATGGATGCTTATTTTTGTCACTTTTATTTTGATTTGCTCTACTTCTGCGTTGCATTCTATAGAGTTGCTTTTTGGTAGGTATTATTTAGGGTCTGTTGGAGAAAAGAAAGTGTGGGTTGAGCTGTTGTGCAGTGTATGCGTGCTTTGTGCATGAGTGTCTAAATATGATGGTAAGTATGATTGTGGAGGTGTGTGATTGTGCAATGGGCAGGTAAATCAAGTTGGGAAGGCTATTCTTGTATGTGTGTGTTACTCGGCTTCAGATGACAAAATAAAGTATGTAGCTGGCAAGGGGTTGTTCACATGTAGTTGTCCTACACTGTGGTGCTGTGCATTTGGGCTATGTTAGTGGCCCTACTTTGTTGCAAGATCTGCAAAATTTGGTTCAGGCAATCATGAAAGTCCTTCCAAAGGCCAAGGTTATTTTGTTCTGGGTTGACACCTAGGGCAATATGGGACAATAGTTCTGTTTTTGTCCTTAGCAAAATGTTGCTAGGTCCTTAGTCAACTGAGGCATGTTTGGTTTTATGACTAGATCGGGCATGTTGTTTTGCAACAATGACAACATTGAGTCTGGTAATGTTGATTACTTTAAGGAAGACGGCATTTCTTTATCTTTTATGGGAAATGCCATGCTGTTTTCGAATATAAGGGTTGCTTTGGAGAAGCTAATGTGAAGCTTTTTGGAGGAAAATAAGAAATCCCCTCCCCAAAAAATAGAAAATAAAAGGTGTTTATGAACCATCTGCAAAAACCCCCAAAAAAAGGCTCTTTTCAGTGCCAACCTCAAAGGGAAAATGGGGCACACTATTCAAATTTTCATCCCCCACGCTCAGATTTTTTGATTTGTCCGCAGACAGCGCGGTTGTTCGTGGGCAGTGCGTATTACATACAGGGATTTTGGGGTTGTGATGCATGCAAATGAGACTGAGCAGGGAAGGGATTGGTCAATAAGGTTTACTGGGTGTGTTGTGTAAGGAGAGAGTTTGTCAGTAGGTCTTTTTCCTGATTGAAGAGCAGATTGCTATGGCTTTGTGTTTCAGAAAGCAGATTGTTTTGATTTTGGGAGATTTGTGGATAAATTGGTTGGAGGTGCATGCAGATCGCTGAGGAGTGGCTGCACATCTTGGATTCTCTCATGTGGAAGTGCACTGGCATGGAGTGTGTGGAATGAAGGGGGTGGATTTGGTACCTCTCTGTGCTTCTTTGGTGACAAGCGTCATCCAGACATTATTATTATTTATCGTGGAGGGAACAGTTTAGGACATGTGTCTGGAATCTCTTTGCAATTTGCAATGAATAAAGGATTTCGGAAAGTCATGTGCATGTATCCAAACTCCAGAGTAATTTTTTTCCGTATTGCACAGAGTTAAATGTGGCTGCGTCCTTTTTCATTTGGTCCACAAATGGAGAAAGCAAGGCACTATGTCAACAAGGCTGTTTTTGCCTTTTTGAGAGATGTTGGTATATCCTCTTTTCTGAATTAAAACATTATGTTTTGTAGCTCAGACATTGTTCGCAGAGATGGAGTATATCTTACTTATGCTGGCAATCAGATTTTTCTGCAAAATATACAAAATGCATTGCAACCTTTTGGGCAATCCATTTTTACAGTAGGTGGTGACCATTAGAAGTTTTAGAATCAAACAAAAAAAAAAAAAGGCTTTTTTCAGAGCCACCACTTCCTCCCAAAGAAAAGTCCAATGGTTGTGACAGGGCAGCACTGCACAGTTTTTAGATGGCCGCAGACTTCTAAAAAATACACAGGGCCCTGCACTATTTATTTGTCACTTCTGTTTTTAAACTGTGAAAGGTGGCTCTGTAAAAGAGCCTATGTTTTTGTTGTTTTTGTTGTTTTTGTTGTTTTTGTTGTTTTACATTTTTTGTTTTTGTTAAACATGACACACAAGGAAAGGAGGGGAAAGGAAGGTAAGGAAGGGACACCAACCACGGGGATAAGAAAGGGCAGGTGGATAGAGGAAGATTTAGGGTGGGCCTTATTCAGGTAGGTTGCAGACCTTCTGATGCTTCTTGATCGCAATCTCGAAAGCAGTCCGAAGTTTCTCCCCCCTGAAGAGCACTGCATCGCAGTACATGCACAATATTGTGACCCTTGAAAGGTAAGGGTCAACAGCATCATGAATGGCCTGTGAGGCAGCTGGAGGGATGCACTGTCACACAGGAGTGTCTTTTGTGGTGCCAGGAGTGGAAATGGAGGATGCTGTAGAGGAACTCAACCTACTACGTTTATCGCCAGGTACAACCTTACAAATAGCCCCACCATGGAATGACTTTAGGTGTTGCTTCATTGCTGTAGTACCAAAGCTATACGAACCAGCCTTGCTACCACTCAGCACCATGTGGCACTGAGTGCAGATCACCTTGTTTGCTTGAGCTTTTGACTTTCCATCAATGGTGGTAAATAGCTGCCCCACCCTAGACTCACTATGAGTGCTAATAGTAGGGACTTCCACTACCTCATCCTCTTCATCCTCATCATCCGTCTCCTCTGCATCCTCATTCCTGTTCTCCTCTGCAAGCCCTTGGGGACGTGGTGGTGGTGGAGGGGGTGGGGGTGCTGATGCTGAGGCTGATGCTGAGGCAGTAGTAGCAGAAGCAATTTGGGATGCCATCTGGAAGCTTAATAACCAGGAACTGGGAACGAGGAACCAAGAACAGCAACCTCCACAATTCTCCTGTTGTAAATCTTGGAAATTGAAAAGCAGAATGAGGATCAGTTCTGAGGTGTGGCCTTTTATAGGGGTGCTTGGGCGCGCTTTGGCACACCCGTGCCTTCCCCGAACACTTCGAACACCAAGAACAGGCTCAAAAAGTTACAAAAAGTATGTAGATCAGCAGGGACATTGTCTGGGACATGTGCAATGGTGATCTTTTACTGTAAAATACCCTGGATTGCTCAAAAAAGCAGTTTTTAAATGTTTGTGGGCCCGTACAGTGTCTGCAAATAAGGACACAGGCCCAGCGTGGGAGCGGACACATGATGACGTTGTGGACAAGTTTCCAAATGGTACGGCTATCTGAAGGACACCAAATGCACAGTGACGGGTGTGCGCATGCACTCTGGTGTTCTATGGACAGTGTTTGGGTCCCTGATCTACGCACATGTGGCGGACAGTTGTGGAGAGGCGCAAGTGTGTGATGCGCATTTGCGTGGGTGTTCTACAAACAATGTTGAATTCCTCAAATAAAATAAATGTGCATCAAAACTTTGCGGACAGACGGACGGGATATGTGTTCTATGGATATATTCATTCTGGTTGCGGACATTACATTACATTAATGTGTTTTTTAAGGACATCTCCATTTTAATTGAGAACAGTACGAACAGGTATGTTGTCCTTAGGACACCCTCATTTGGGTTAATTGCGGGCAAGCAGACATCTTGTGTGTTCTGAGGACATCAGCATTTCAATTAGGAACAATACGAAAAGGTATATTGTCCTTAGGACTCCCCCAAGTTGGTTAATTGAGAACACTCCGGACAGCCGCGCTGTCCGTGGACACCCTGATCGCCTTTTTAAAAAAAATAAGATACAGGCATATACTAAGAACACATTTACAGGCCGATTCATGGAATTAATGTGCGCTGAAATTTTCAGCGCAAGCGTGCGAAAGTGTGCGAATCGCAGTGCTAATGCGAAAATCGCAGCAAAACCCGCACACAGCGATTCATGGAAGTCCGTGCGTGTGTAAATTCCAGGATGTGCGCCAAAATTCTGCGTGGCGCAAACGTCTCCAAACAGTGTGCGCTAAGCGCACAGCGAAAGCGCACATAGCGCAGCACACACACCAAAAGTAGGTGTAACAGGGGGCGTAACACGCGGAATGGGGAATAACGCGTGAAAAAGAAGGCGTAATGGGGGAAGTACTGCTAGGAAGTACACGGAACGCCCACACGCATGCGAACCACATGTATTCATGGAATCGAAGAGGGCAAACCCCCGCACGGGCAAAGACACGCACAGGCCTAAACACGTCCGCAACACGAAGGCAGGCGGTAGCGCCCCTGCGCATTACAAAAGTGTGCACAAATAAAAAGCACTTATGTACTGATTGGGGTACGTGTATTCCTGGAGTGCCCGGGAAGTTTTACACGCGAAAGGGCCCTGTGCGAGTGGGGACATGTATTACTGGGGTTCGCGTGAAGTTTCACACGCGATTGGCCCTGTGCGAGTGGGGTACGTGTATTCCTGGGGTGCCTGGGAAGTTTTACACGCGAAAGATCCTTGTGCGAGTGGGCTACGTGTATTCCTGGGGTTCGCGTGACGTTTTACACGCAAAAGGGCCCTGTGCGAGTGGGGTACGTGTATTCCTGGGATGCGCAGGAAGTTTTACACGCGAAAGATCCTTGTGCGAGTGGGCTACGTGTATTCCTGGGGTTCGCGTGACGTTTTACACGCAAAAGGGCCCTGTGCGAGTGGGGTACGTGTATTCCTGGGGTGAGCAGGAAGTTTTACATGCGAAAGGGCTGTGTGCGAGTGGGGTACGTGTATTCCTGGGGTTCGCATGAAGTTTCACACGCGATTGGCCCTGTGCGAGTGGGGTACATGTATTCCTGGGGTTCGCGTGAAGTTTTACACGCAAAAGGGCCCTGTGCGAGTGGGGTACGTGTATTCCTGGGGTGAGCAGGAAGTTTTACATGCGAAAGGGCCCTGTGCGAGTGGGGTACGTGTATTCCTGGGGTACGCGGGAAGTTTTACATGCGAAAGGGCCCTGTGCGAGTGGGGTACGTGTATTCCTGGGGTACGCGGGAAGTTTTACACACGAAAGGGCCCTGTGCGAGTGGGGTATGTGTATTACTGGGGTACGCGGGAAGTTTTAAATGCGAAAGGGCCCTGTGCGAGTGGGGTACGTGTATTCCTGGGGTACGCGGGAAGTTTTACACACGAAAGGGCCCTGTGCGAGTGGGGTATGTGTATTACTGGGGTTCGCGTGAAGTTTTACACGCGAAAGGGCCCTGTGCAAGTGGGGTACGTGTATTCCTGGGGTACGCGGGAAGTTTTACACACGAAAGGGCCCTGTGCGAGTGGGGTATGTGTATTACTGGGGTTCGCGTGAAGTTTTACACGCGAAAGGGCCCTGTGCAAGTGGGGTACGTGTATTCCTGGGGTTCGCGTGAAGTTTTACACGCGAAAGGGCCCTGTGCAAGTGCGGTACGTGTATTCCTGGGGTTCGTGTGAAGTTTCACACGCGAAAGGGCAATGCCCGTGCACGATACGTCACAGACGCGCTTACGCGGTAAGGGCCTTTCAACGAATTACACGCTGACGTGCAATTTTTTGATTGATGCCAAATCACTCCGTATCAAGCTGGCCACGCGTACACACACGGAAGACCACGCTCCTGCCCTGAAGGCCATTTCCCTGCCCCCCAGAGCCCGGAGCACGCTCCCACCTGCCATCTGCTGCTGCCTGACTGTCTGCTGCCCACGTGCTCTGCTATTTGGTGCCTGCACATCAGCCAACCCCAGGACCCAGTTGCCCATCCACTCCTGCCTCTGGGGTTGCCATGTCAGGCACATCTCCATATGGCACCACTGGCAACCCCCAGCCAGAGAGGCAGAGGGCCACCAGCTTCACTGCCACCGAAGTTGGTCTCCTGGTGGAGAATGTCCTGGGGCATTATGATGCCCTCTTCGGAACATCACACGCCAACAAGGAAGGATGGGAGAGGATCTGGTACGACGTAGTGGTTGCCATCCACGCGGAGAGGGTGGCAACCCACGACATCAAGCACGTCAAGAAGCGCTGGGAGGACCTCAGGTCCAGGACCCTCCACAAGGCCCGGTGCCTCGCGGAGGGGGGCCGGGCACGCATGAGTAACATCCAGATGAGGGTCCTGGAACGCGTAGGCCCAGTGCTCCATGCCCAGATCGTTCGGAGGCAGACCCGTCTGGAGTTGAGCGGTAAGTGGCCAAGCATTGCTGTGTGAGACAGGGCATGTTGCAGTGTGCTGGTAGTCTGATGCTTGCCTGTATGTGTGACATAGGTCATGTATGGATGTGTGTGTGCACATCATGGTCATGCATGTGAGACCAATTATGTGTGAACCACATGGTTGGTGCATGTGTTTTACTGCAACATGAGGAGCTCAATGCGGAATGCACACATGAAAGCATGGCTGTCTCTGTTCCTGGACATGGAGGGGTAGTGAGGAATGGGTGCTGATGTCATGTACATGTATGGTGCACATGTGTGTGTGTGTGTGTGCCTGAGAAGTGTGTGTGTGTGTGACTTTGAAATGCCATGGATGCATGTGACTTTGAAGGAAACATCTTTGTTTCCAGGGGCCCTTCTATATGGATGTTGATGTTGATTGCAGGCGCCGGGACTGTTTCTGCATGTGTGTTGTGTGCATTCACCCATGTGTTGTGGAATGACAGGATGGAAGTGACATTTGACAGTGCCACTCATGTGTTATTGCTTCCTGTCTAGGGTATTTTGTACTGTACCCTGATGCTTGTGTTCTATGTCTCCCTCTATGCAGCGTCAAGTGAAGAAGAGGGTGGAGACGGCGCTGTGGAGCCAAGCGGCGGGGATGCCTCCACTGGGTGGCTTGGCAAGGCCCAGCCACCCTCCAAGGAATTACCATCATCCGGGAGCGAGGGGGCTGGTGCTGCGTCTGCCACAACGGCTGTGGTGGAAGGGCTGGGTGAGCCCCCACAGGGGCTTCCAATGGCGGAAGACGGTGTGGAGACATCCAGGTTGGTGGTCTACACAGAGGAGGAGGAGCCCGCTACTGAGCCGCACATGGGGCCTGGTGGGGGTAGTACCACTGGTGCCTGTGGTGCAGTCCAGGTTCAGGATCAGGAGGCAGCACAGGTCACCGCAGAGGGGCCTGTGCATGTCGCTGTCCCTGACCCTGTGACTCCACTACCTGCGGACGAGGGGTCCCACGAACAAATGGGCTCCGTCCTGGTTGGTGTCGCGTTGCGCACGCGTGTCATTCATGATGACGTGTGTTCTTCCTGGGTGGAGAAAGCACGCCATCACGTAGAGCAGCATCGTGACGTGGCACTGCTGGGGGGGCCCTGGTTGGTGGGTTCCTACATGTGTCGCGCACTCTTGCAGACCTCTCCTCCTCTGTGGAGACTATGCGCCAGTCGTTCTCCACACCGTCTTCCGGCCCAGATTCCACCAGGGTCCCCTGTGGACCTGGCCCGACCAACACAGCCAGCTTGGTGGAGCTCACATCCCTGCCACAGTCGGGAGTCGGCGGCCCAGCAGGGGTGGACACCACAACTGGAGACCAGCTGATGGAGGATGTGCAGGCACCATCAGACACGGCACATGGACAGCAGCAGCAGGAGCAGGCTCTAGGTGGGAGCAATGATGGCTCGGGGCCATCAACATCGGAGGGGCAGGCATCAGCCAGAGGGCAGGAGGACCCAGGAATGGGAGTGTCTTCCGTGTGGCACCGGTTGGGCCAGCAGATAGGTGCAGAGCGGCGGCGGGCGGAAGAGGCGTGGCTCACCATGGTCAGGGCGGAGTTCTCCATGCGTCGGGCTTTGAGGCGGGCAGAGTGCCTCGAGGCAACTCGCACTGAGTTGGAACAGGCCATGAGTGCCTCCCTGCGAGACCTCGGGGCCAGGACAGAGGCCCGCCTCCAGCAAATAGACATGGAGTTCGATGATGCCCTGGCCCGGGACACCACATAGTGAGCCACTGGACTTGCCCGCCGCCATTGTATATAGTTAGATAGTGTTAGGTTTCATTTAGTTTTTTCTTTATTTTGGTTGCGCTTGGACCACGTTTTTGTATATAGTTTTTTATTAGGTAGTATTTTTGACCATTGGATTATTCTTTTTTTTTATTTTCACCATGGAGAAATGGTTTTCACTTTCTTTTTTCCCTTGGATTTGCTTTGTTGGACAGTGACTTTGGACACCATTTCTTTTGGATTTCTTTGGATTATGATTCTTGTTTTTTATTCTTTTACGGACATGCAACTTTTCTTTTATTATTCCCATTGTTGTGTGTTGGATTTTAATTACATTCATGTTGTGTTTAATACATTTTTTTCTTCATACTTCGATGTGTGGTATTATCTCATTGGTTTCATGCATGTCATGATATGGGTTTTCACATTCACTTGCACCCATTGTGTGTGTGTGACGGACATGTGTTCATTTACATACTTGCCATTGGGGTTGTATCATGTAATTGCCTTTTCTATGTGGGTGGATGCAATACTTGGTTGGGTCTTTGGGCTGGGGAGGCTGGCCATAAGGGCCATGATTGAGGATCGTCATGACCTGGGGGCAGGTGGACATGAGTGGGACATGAGTGGGAGCTTGCTGGCAGGTGCCCTGCACTGCTGGGGGGGTGGAGGTGCAGGGGGACATGAGTGGGGGCCTGCTGGCAGGTGCCCTGTACTGCTGGGGGGTGGGGGTGCAACGGGACATGAGTGGAGGCCTGCTGGCAAGTGCCCTGCACTGCTGGGGGGTGGGGGTGCAGGAGGACATGAGTGGGGGCCTGCTGGCAGGTGCCCTGCACTGCTGGGAGGTGGGGGTGCAAGGGGACATGAGTGGGGGCCTGCTGGCAGGTGCCCTGCACTGCTGGGGGGGTGGAGGTGCAGGGGGACATGAGTGGGGGCCTGCTGGCAGGTGCCCTGCACTGCTGGGGGGTGGGGGTGCAACGGGACATGAGTGGAGGCCTGCTGGCAGGTGCCCTGCACTGCTGGGGGGTGGAGGTGCAGGAGGACATGAGTGGGGGCCTTCTGGCAGGTGCCCTGCACTACTGGGGGGTAGGGGTGCAAGGGGACATGAGTGGGGGCCTGCTGGCAGGTGCCCTGCACTGCTGGGGGTGGGGGTGCAGGGGGACATGAGTTGGTGATCAGTAGTGCAAGCTGACATGTGTCTTGGCTGGGGGGCATGCCCATGGTGGATGGGCTGCCTGCGGGACATGACCAGGGGTGCAGGGTAGTCGCCTGTGGTGTGGGCTGCCTGCAGGGGCCGTGGAGGGTGTAGAGGGAACACCTGGGAGGACCCACACTGCCAATTCACGTGTAGGACTCCCCGCGCACCCCCGAAATACACGTACCCTGCTGAAATCACGTGTGAGACTTCCCGCGAACCCCAGTAATACACGTACCCCGCTCGCACAGGGCCTATCGCATGTGAAACTTCCCGCGAACCCCAGTAATACACCTCGCACAGGCCCTTTCGCTTGTGAAACTTCACGCGCACCCCCGAAATACACATACCCTGCTGAAATCGCATGTGAAACTTCCCGCGAACCCCAGTAATACATGTACCCCACTCGCACAGGGCCTATCGCGTGTGAAACTTCCCACGAACCCCAGTAATACACGTACCCCACTCGCACAGGCCCTTTCCCGTGTGAAACTTCCCGCGCACCCCAGTAATACACGTATCCCGCTCGCACAGGGCCTATCGCATGTGAAACTTCCCGCGAACCCCAGTAATACACCTCGCACAGTCCCTTTCACGTGTGAAACTTCCTGCACACCCCCGAAATACACGTACCCTGCTGAAATCGCATGTGAAACTTCCCGCGTACCCCAGTAATACACGTACCCAACTCGCACAGGGCCTATCGCATGTGAAACTTCCCATGAACCCCAGTAATACACGTACCGCACTCGCACAGGCCCTTTCGCGTGTGAAACTTCCCGCGCACCCCCGAAATACACGTACCCTGCTGAAATCGTGTGTGAAACTTCCCGCGAACCCCAGTAATACACGTACCCCGCTCACACAGGGCCTATCGCATGTGAAACTTCCCGCGCACCCCCGAAATACACGTACCCTGCTGAAATTGCGTGTGAAACTTCCTGCGAACCCCAGTAATACACGTACCCCGCTCGCACAGGGACTATCACGTGTGAAACTTCCCGCGAACCCCAGTAATACACATACCCACTCGCACAGGCCCTTACGCGTGTGAAACTTCCCGTGCACCCCCGAAATACACATACCCTGCTGAAATCGTGTGTGAAACTTCCCGCGAACCCCAGTAATACATGTACCCCACTCGCACAGGGCCTATCATGTGTGAAACTTACCGCGAACCCCAGTAATACACATACCCCACTCGCACAGGGCCTATCGCGTGTGAAACTTCCCACGAACCCCATTAATACACGTACCCCACTCGCACAGGACCTATCGCGTGTGAAACTTCCCGCGAACCCCAGTAATACGCATACCCCACTCGCACAGGCCCTTACGCGTGTGAAACTTCCCGCGCACCCCCGAAATACACGTACCCAGCTGAAATCGTGTGTGAAACTTCCCGCGAACCCCTGTAATACACGTACCCCACTCGCACAGGGCCTATCGCGTGTGAAACTTCCCACAAACCCCAGTAATACACATACCCCACTCGCACAGGGCCTATCGCGTGTCAAACGTCCCGCGAACCCCAGTAATACACGTACCCCACTCGCACAAGGCCTATCGCGTGTGAAACTTCCTGCGCACCCCTGAAATACACGTACCCTGCTGAAATCGCGTGTGAGACTTCCTGTGAACCCCAGTAATACACGTACGCCACTCGCACAGGGCCTATCGCATGTGAAACTTCCCGAGAACCCCAGTAATACACGTACCCCACTCGCACAGGGCCTATCGCGTGTGAAACTTCCCGCAAACCCCAGTAATACACGTTCCCCACTTGCCGTGCTGGTACAGGGTTAGCGCAGCCCTTTGCGCTGGATTGGGGATTTTGATGGCTTTTCCCTGCGCAAGGGGCGTTCTTGGGGGCATAACTGGTGCTGCTGCAGGGTCGCTGCGCCACTGTGCGCCACGGCTGGTTTTGGTAGCTAAAATCCATGAATACGCTGTGCGCGGAAATGGATGTTAGCGCACGCGGCTGGCACAGAGATTCGCACGCGCACACTGTGCATCAGCCGCGTGCGCCACTTGTGCGCTCAATTCTATGAATTACCCCCTTAAAATGTTATTATTGTTTAACAGTATAAAGATTAGGAAAGAGAGGGGGAAGCATAAACTGAAACAAATACAGGGGAATTAGGGATTTGGACATGATGTATGGGAGAGGAGGAAGGGATGGAAGTTTCATCGTACCGTTTTTCTTGGTGGTGAGGGTTTGCGGATAGTTGGCTGGGACATGGAGATCAGGAACAGGTACATGTGGGACAGTGGTATTTAATGTTTTCTTTAATGTGGTCTGCAATACACTCTTTTGGTTGATTGAAGTATTGTAACAATAAATCCATTTTCAGTTCCATTTGTTTGAGAGGATCTTCTATTATCTCTTTTGGTATATTAGTTTCATTGGTTGTCTGGTCTGTTAAAAAATGTGTTAAGTACATATAAAGTAATAGTTATTAATTGTCTTATAAAGATAATTGTTGTGTCTACCATTATTATCACTCTCTTCACTCATTTCAGGTCGTGGGAAATTCTCTTCCAGCCATTCCAAAGTACTGGACATTTCTGTGTAACAAAAAAGTAAATATTAGTTTTAGTGTACATAATACAGAAAATGTGTAAGTATGTGAAATAAATGTAGTGTACTTACTATTTTTTTACAAACTTTTGCTGTTACTGGTGTGTAAGTATGCTCTTGCTTCTTGCTGTGCAGTTTCTGTGAGGTAATTCAGTTGGAGGCATATTTATTTTGTGATTTACATATACAATTTTCACTTCTTATTAATTATTAAATGTAATGTATTTATGTGGTTCTTTTTGAATATGTTTGTGTATTTTCAATGTACGATACAATGATGGAAGATACCCTCTAAGTTTTTGGATAGTGCTGATAGTGACCGCGTGCGCCTGCAGACATGCGCACGGTCCGCAGACATCAAAATCGCTAGCGGAGCAGGGGGTTTAGTATTTTCTATGTTATATAAATGTAAGGTAAGGGAGTCTTAGTAAACATTTGTCACATTTCCATTATCTATATTTATATTCAGTGAAAAAAACTTTGTTAAAGGGACGTAATGGTTAAGTTGCACTACTAAAAACCCATGAAATTCAGTGAAAAAAACGTTGTTAAAGGGACGTTATGGGTAAGTTGCACTACTAAAAACCTATGAAATTCAGTGAAAAAAAAACTTTGTTTAAGGGACGTTATGGTTAAGTTGTGCTACCAAAAACCTATGAAAATCAGTAAAAAAAACTAGGTTAAAGGGACGTTATGGTTCGAAGTAAAACCGAAAACCCCCTGAAATTCGAAGGTTATGGTAAGCTAAGAAACTATATCTCGTGCCACCAACGTGCACTGCTAAAACTAACACCCAGGACATCAAAGATGACATCATTGATGACCTCACATGTCTGGCTCCCTCTTTTTTCCTTTACTGATATATATAGGCCACATGGTTTTCTTCAGTAACAGTCAGGAACTAAAAAATCAAAAGGTACTATATTTGTAGACCTATCCTTCAAGTATGTTCTTACAGTAATTCCCTTGGGGTCCAGTCACATCATATGAAACATATACATAGAGGAAGACACAGGCGTGAAAGACAGCAATCCTGTCTGTGCATGAAGATAATCAGTAGGATTATCAGCACTTTCTGATAGTTTTGTTGTTTTTGTATTGCTCTATTTTCCCTGTAGATGCTCATATTTGTATACATTGTACTCACACTACTTTCCTTAGGGTCCAGTCACATCATGTGATGCATATACATAGGGGAAGTAGCAGCTTTGAAACAGAGTAATCATTTCTCTGCATAAAGAAATGTGTCGAAAACATGCTGATAGGAGTTCAAGTGCCACTTTAATGAAGTAATTCAAGGGCCAGGAGAACATGCTTCTAATAATTTGTATAAGGATGATAATTACATCAGAATAACTGCACCTCGGAATATGATGATCAAAAATGCCTGGGCCTCTGCTTACTATTCACATTACATTCTCCTGTGGAGAGTTATAACACCAGCCTACAGCTAAGAGACATATGCACCATCAATTAGAAACAATGAACATATTGTTGTTTCAACCCACAAAGCTCCACTGATATTTTTCCAAATTAGTGACCAGTAAAGCACCTGCATATGAAGGAAAGCACCTGCATCGGAAGGAAATCTAATATTAATGCCCAATCTCAAGAGGAATTTTAAGGGGAAGAACATATTTTAATAAATAGAAAGTATCCCTATTGGCAAAGCTAATTACTTTTTTACTCCCTGAAAAATCATTTGATTCTAAGTAGGGAGCAACATCTGATTAGACCCCTGACATAGGAAGAGAAATAACAGGGCACATAATAAAGTCTATAGTTTTGCCCACCCTTTTGCACCACAGTCTAGACAAAATTAAACAAGAGCCTTACTGAGGTTTATTATGTAGCCCTGCTAAAGCAAATAACATGTATATGCCTTTTAAGTTAATAGCATCAATTCATCAGAGATACAACTAATAGAGTGCCTTCTTCCGTAACTATGGATGCCTCTTCTGTAATTCTTTGTTATCAGTTAAATAAGATTGAGGGGGATGCTAGAAATGATACACACAGAAAACATGGATATATTGAAAAGCCCTCAGCAGTTGAGCATAGAAAGAAAAAGGAGGTGCTGTTTTCTAGATGGGTACTAGACTTTCCTATCATTTATCAAACAAGCAACACATTTCCTTCAGTGTACTGCTGAAACATATGACTTTTTTTTTATTTGCTGCTTTGCTCATCACCCACAATGAGAAGACCTGTGCTCTTCCACGCATACCCTTCCCTGGACCCTTTGCTATCATCCAATACTAGTCAATAGGGCACTGTAAAAAATGAGGGTTTGTAGCAGTAAACACTTGCTGGGATATTTGCAGACCCACAATACTTTGTAGGCAAGGCATATTTAATGCCTCAACATATTGTCATGATTCCAGAAAGCCAACACAGCCCCCATTTAGGTACACAGGGGAAGCAAGGTCCACAATCTCAGTCAGCATGTCTAAGATAGCTTCAAACCTGGCCAGAAAAAAGCACTTGTATCATTCATTGTTCATGCTTTCATAGACTTTCATAGCACCTCAGTGGTTTCTATACTTCAAACAAGGCTGCCGCTAGATCCGAGGAGAAAACTCGCTGCACGCTCCATGCTTATAGCGGAGGGTTGCTTCTTAAGTCCCACCTCGTGCAATCACTTTGCCTCTTCACCACTGAGAGCAAGTAACGCTGCTGGCGCCGCTCTCCACAGAACCCTGTCAAGAAAAAGATCAGTGACATTCATTTTCAGAGAGTAACAACATGAATTCATAGTTATCGGAAAAACTTCCCGAACCGAAGCATTTTCCGCAGAATTTCCTCAGTCAGAAGAGATTTTTTTTTGTCCCTGCAGTAATTCCTGTCAGGAGCTCCCTCACAGCTGCGGCACTTCAAAGGGAACGCTCACTGTTCGCAGCTGCAGCGCCTCACCCAGAGGTACCTCAGCATTCTCTGCAACGTCCAAAGGAATTTGCATGCATTCCAGAACCCTGCAGACAAAAGGTATTTGATTAGCCAATGAACTTAGTTGAATCTCATAAAATAGAAGTTTAAATAAGTTAACTTACCTGAAGTTTCTTCACATTTTCATCTCTCCATTACAATTGTGCTTTTCTAAATGACTACAGTCTCTCTGCGAGATGAATTTACGCGTTCCTTCATCCCTAGTTAGCGCCACAGTCATCCACAGCCATTAACCTCTTGGGATTGAAAGAATCTGCAACAGAATAGGGCCAAGGTATTAGAAAGAGAGATCTCTCCAACATAGGGACTATTACAATCTTAAGAGACTAAAGACTTACTTCAAATATTTAACCCAGATAAGTGTTGGAGCAGCAAGGACATAGCTTAAACAAGGAAGGCTCAGTCTCCTCAGCCTTCCACGTTAAGTTCCTTCATTTTTTCAACACACCCCTGTTGAATTCAGGACAGGGAGCTCCCCAAAACAAGGGCACGGGTGAGAAGGGGGGAATCACCAGGGTAATACAGTTTCACCTCATAACGTTAGAAGGGAATTATAGATGTTCTATTGTTGGCATTGTTGTCACACAGGAAAGGAATCCCAAAGATGCTCCAACAAGGGGTCCACAGGCAAGGAAGGCATTACGCTCCTGAGGAGTCCAGGTAAGCGTTACACATATTATGTGCATTTTAAGAATGTCATGACTCTGCATGCAGGCAATTATTTTGCAGTGCATACAACATTGTTTGCACCATACCCCACCCTTATATCATTGTGTGGGATTATGCAGTGCTCAGTGAAACCGTTTTTGTATAGCAGCGAGTTACCCTATAATGTAAGAAGGTCTATGCCCAAAGGAACTCTAAGCACTTGGAAATGATGCAGATTGTGTGAAAAACATTCTCCTGTCTGAATATATGGTGCCGTGATACTATGGACGAGTAATCCCAGGCATAGTCCATACCCATTATCCATTGTAGGCAAAGTAAATGATATTCCAATGTTGCTCTCCACTTAGGGTAATGTTAGTGATGCTAAAGTAGGAGACGCTGAACATCACATTTGTCTTCTCAGAATCCTTAGAGGGCAAATTAATATTTGAGTTTTATAATATGTTAACTTGCTAGAGGGCCACTTCAAAGCACTTGTGTGACATATGTACAAAGAAGTAGCCTGCTTACTTACAGTCATTATCCAATAGTTGAGCTAGTAGTTCAATTGTATAGTGTGAGTGACGTTTTTGGTAAGGCACGATGAGTAACAGAAATTCTGGCGTGTGAATGTTATTCATATTACACAAACATAAAACAAGTGGATGTAGGTACACATCTGCTAACCTTTTGCAGAGCCAAGAGAGGAAGAGTCAAGGTTGACTGGAAGTATCTTAATGTGTTCTTGGGTTAGTCATAAGGTAAAAGTTTGGTAGAGTCAAGTTCAGGAGTTATGGGTGGCGAAGGAACATTATTTGGTTAATGTTTGCAGGCATATCTTGGTTAGATTCTTCTATTCTTGGAGCCAGTTTTTCATATGAGTTTGTAACCTCTTGTGTGTGTATTTTGCTGTTAGGGATTTTAGGTGTTTACGGTCACTCTTGCATAGTAGTGTAATGCAAATGAGCAGAATATCAGAACTGGTTGCCTATTTTAAGAGAAAGAACATTTTATATAATTACTGTGGCTTATGCCTCATTAAATCATTTTGAATAGGTGAGAATTGTCTGTGTGCGCTGCTAAAAACCTTCTGAGTGTCACCCAGAAGGAAGCTGGGCTAGCACACATGTGCACAGCTTAGAGGCAACATTGGTTGTAGGAGAACACTGATAACATCACAAATTGCATCACTGATGACATCACTGGTTACAATACTAATTAAATTGTATATAACAGATTACATCAATAATGGCATTAAACGTAACATCATTAATAGGTTAGCCCATTAAACCTTTGATTTTCTTAATAACAATTTAGGCTATGGACTTGGATGTGACGAAGGATGTAGTCACTGGCCATCACCAAAGACCATAGCTAGTGGTCAATTAGTGTTGCAAAATAGTATTGTGGATGGTTAAAAGCCATGCCTAGTGGCCCATCACTGTTTTTAAAAATACAGTGTGCAATGGTGAAAGCTGTATTCAGTGGCCATAGCTAAAGGCCATAGCTATTGTCCATTAACATGTTAGAATATGCAGTCGGCACGGCTAAAGACCATAGCCAGTGGCTAGTATTGTGTTGAAGACCAGGGCTAGTGGCTGGTTAGTATATATAATATACAGTGAGCATGGCCGAAGGACATCGATAGGGGCTGGTTACTGTTGTATAATACACAGTGTGCACGTCTGAAGTCCATCGCTTATGGTATGTTAGTATTTTAAAATATACAGTGGACATGCCATGAAGATGTACACACTGCTCATGGTCAAAGGCCTTGGCTAGTGAAGCCCATTTATATCTTAGAATATATAGTGAGCAACCAAAGATTGTGGGCACTGGACAGTATTGTGCTAAAGCCCATGGTTAGTGGCTGATTAGCATATATAACATACAGTGTACACAACTGAAAGCTGTAACCACTGGTGAAGGCCAAATTCTATAGTTGGTGGCCTGTTAGTGTTTTAAAATATACAGTGCACATGGGTGAAGACTGTGGCCAGCGTCCATGACTAAAGGCCATGATTAGTTCCCATTAATATGTTAAAATATATTTAGCTATGCACACTGACCATGGCTGAAGGCCATCCTTAATACCGGTTACTGTTGTTATGTAATTAGTGATGTGGTCAGTGATGTGATCAGTGATGTTATCATTGTAGTCATACGCTGTGTTATCACATTATCATCCATCTAAATTAACTTCTCATGTCTCACTAGATAACTGTTACATCCATGTACTTTAAACCATACTTTTTCACAGTTTGCTTCAATATTTCAATATGAGTAGCATTCTGCTAATTCATATAACCAAAGATTCGCCAACTCTACAGATTGATTTGGATTGTATGTATCAATCAATGTCTCTTTGTACGGAAAACTATGTGTCATCCGGTGAGTCCTATACTGCGTAAAATAGGTAGAGACATTATTCAAATTCAAAACAAGAAAAAACGTAATCTTTATGATTTAAGATGCATTGAAATCTTCTCCGAACTAATTTGGGCAATAGATCGCTCTCGATGTGGTAGTTTTAAAGGCATTAAAATGGCCTTTAAGAACAAACTCCGTAAGTATTAATGGGTTAAAAATGTTGAACATATGAGTTCTCTCCACAAAATGAAATACATTGAAGGGATAATTTATACCTACCTTAAACCTCAGTTATACTTGGTTCAATGTCCCAGTCGGTTATATGCAAGTTTAGACTCATGATGAGATCCAACCAATTACCAGTTAGAGCTACTTTTGGTACACAGTGGAAACTTCATGACAATCAACATCAATGTAGGATATGTAAGATACAAGACAGTCTGAAACTGTGCGACATATTCTTACAGAATGTCCTAACCTTGAAACAGTGTATCAATGTCTGTATGATCACTATGTATATTGTCACTCTACAATAAGAAAAGTTCATTTTAGGCAATTCTGCTTGAACTCACCCTCTAACTCCTTACATATTGCATGACATAGGGGATGGTCGGTTGCCGAACTTAGGTGGAATACTACAATTTAAAAGGGGTCATTTGACTTTTGACATATATGTGATATATCGTCCTACCAAATTCTAAGTAATATGTTAGCAAGTTATGGGCCTTGGCTATGTAATTTTGAGCTTGGAATGATGTACTAAGATATTGTGAAACCTGGAAGCCTTACCCTGGACCTATATAATGTTTTGAGAATGAAAGTATCATCAAATGAATTCAATCAACTGGTGATCCTAAGAATGAATGTAAATGTTTATACTTGTAGATATGAATGCATGTAACTCATATCTTTCTTACCCATTGTAATGTGTTGTGTTGTAATTTACTATTATTATAGTAATGTATTTAAACATTTTAGAAAATGTTAAAGTTGTTAAAGTTCTGTGAATTATAAACAGCTTTAATAAATAAATAAATAAGTACATAAATAAATAAAGTTGGTTTTCACAATCTCTGCACTGTTAGGTACGGTTTCAGCTAACTGTTGAATTTCACTCAAGTGTCTCACGTGGGTCAAATTGTTCTACTACAAACAAATACAGATAAAGTTATTTGCACACATCTTCTATACACAATTCTCTCCTCAATGTACACTAATTGCACTTCAGACTTATAAAACATGTGTCGACAAGATAGGCAAACAATGTCAGGTCTTTCAGCAGTAGGCAACTCAAATATTGCAAATCTTTATTATTGTTTTTATACTGTTGAAATATCAGATACTTTGAAAGCATAAGATCATCATTTCCACTTCTTGTGTTTCATTATCTTTTAAATGCATTATATTAATGATTTGCATTGTAGAACATGCATGTTCTACAGTCCCAGTCAAAAGTGTTTGATTTAAAAGTGCGAGAGACATACTTGGTGTTTTTGCACTCATATAGTGTAACTAGCAGGTATATCATTTTAGTATGATGTGCTGCCAGCATCGGTATATGATGAAACTGACTGTTGCATCTAGTTTTATCAAAACAAGCTAGAGAGTGACCCAGAAATCCTGTTTTTTCACAAACTTCACAGTCATCCTTTCTCTGTAGCATCATGATCTTTCTTTGAACATTATTCTTTTTTTACAAAACATGCAAAAATCTCTTTAAGACTTTACAAGAAAACATATCAATATTGCATCAAAAATTACACACCCATACCTCACTTTGCTTTTTATGTTTTATTCTAGACTGACCTAGACTTTCAATTTCTGTATTATCAGAATTTAGCATTTCTTCTCCTTTAGAAATCACACCGTTTTGGATTTTATAGCTATGCATACTCTCATCAATAGCAAGAGGCACATTCTTTCCTTGAAGGCAACTCTCCTCGTTAAACAATCTTTCTGTATGAGAAGTGTGTTTCCACTCTTCTCCAAACACGTCACAAAAGTTGTCACATGTAAGTACAATAACTGTTTGAAGATTTCTACGGAATGGTGTAGGCACTATAAGTAATTTCTTAAGTTTATTCAATACAAAAATGAACAATATTCTTTTCATATGAAAAGTTTTTTTTAATTATTACTTCTTTTTTCTTTTGCAAAAAACACTACAACATATCTAGATTTTGGTCTCACACTTCTCCAAAGATTTGTAAAAACTCGAGAGTGGCACATTGTCCTATATATTCAGCAAAAGCCACCTTAACTTTGCGCCCCCTGTAGTGCAACCTATGGCCACAATGATGACATCACAGATCACATCACTGATAATATCCCTAATTACATTACAACAGTAACCAGCATTAAGGATGGCCTTCAGCCATGGTCAGTGTGCTTGAACAATTACATTTTAACACATGAATGGGCACTAATCATGGTCTTCAGTCATGGACACTGCCACAGTCTTCATCCATGTGCACTGTATATTGTTAACACTAACAGGCCACCAACCATAGATTTTGTCCTTCACCAGTTGCTACAGCTTTCAGTTGGCTCCACTGTATATTATACGCACTAATCAGCCGCTAGCCATGGGCTTTAGCGCAATACTGACCAGTGGCCACAATCTTTGAGCAGTTTGTACAACTTTTGGCCATGTCCACTGTACATTTTAAAGTATTAAGATGCCTTAAGCGATGAACTTCAGATGTGCCCACTGTGTATTATAGAACACTAACCAGCCCCTATCCATTGCCTTTAGCCGTGTCCACTGTATATTATATATACTAACCAGCCACTAGTGATGGTCTTCAACAAAATACTACCCAGTGGCTATGGCCTTTGGCCATGTCTACTGTATGTTCTAACATATTAATGGTCACTAGCTTTGGCCTTTAGCTATGGTCACTGACTACAGCTTTCAACGTTGCACCCTGAATATACTAAAACAGTGATGGACACCTAGGCATGGCTTTTAACCATGCACATTAGTATGTTTAAACGCTAACTAATCACTAGCTATTGTGTTTGGTGATGTCCAGTGACCACAGCCTGTGTCGTGGCCAAGTCCATGGCCTAAATTCAGAAAATCTAAGTGTTCATGTTCTATCTTATAAATGATGTTATATCTAATTCTATTATTGATGTAATCAGTTATATACAATGTAATTAGTGTTGTTTCCAGTGATGGCATCAGTGATGTGATTTGCAATGTCATCAGTGTTCTCATACAACATGTAATTAGTGATGTCATCAGTGATGTGATCTGTGATATCATCATTGTGGTCATAGGCGGCGCAACAGTGGACGTGAAGTTGAGGTGACTTTAGCAGAATTTCAGGGGTTTTGCGAGTTCTCACCTTAAAGTCACTGAAGTTTTGTTTGAATTTCAATGGTTTTGTTAAAATGTATTGTTTATCTTAATATCCCTGCAACTAAAGTTTTTTTCCTTGAATTTTCAATGGGTGTGTTATTACATAGTTTTCTTCCACACATGGCCAGTGGCCATGGCCTACGGCCGCCCACTGTATATTTTAGAACATTACCAGACCACTAATTATGGCCTTCAGCCATGTCCGGTGGGCATAGCCACTCAATATTTTAAAACACTTACAACCCATTATTCAAAGATTTTCATCAATCACAAACTAATGTTTACCTGTTTTGACAGTGTTATTGTTAAATATAATATATTGCAGACTTTGAGAAATCACAATGTTTTTAGGCAATGCGCAGTGAGATTAAATTAATTGCTGAGGATCTCTCACTTTTGGTAAATATTGTGCTACAATGCCCTTATTTTATGGCTGTTTCTTGGTGACTATTGTGCTACACTGTACAACCCCAACTAATCACATTTAAGCAGCACTGAAAAAGTAGAAAAATGACCAACTGCAAGAATAACCTATGCCCATGTAATTTGGACCCAATAGTGAAAATCAAAAGCTGACACCCACGAATATATGCACAGATAAGGAAAATAGAGGTAGGAATTGGGAAGGGAAAAACACTAGAATTCATAAACATACAAAAGGTTAAAAAATATGTATTTGTCTTCAGATTTTATATTTTGTACATTGTTTTGTATTTGTTTTCGAAAGTATGGGGTACACAAATGTGACACTTCAAAATATTCCTGGCATTTGCAATTGGCTACATGTTCTAAAAGAGCATTGCCCAAAGCCTCTAGGATGCCACATCCCACCTCGATCAAGCTGTGACCGGTTTTGCATATCACCACTACATTTGAAAGATAGGGTGCAGGTAGGATGGACTGAGGTTGGGTGTTAGTTGGTGGAAAATAACTAGTAATCGTATTGGAACTATATGCCTTCCTATTCCATTCATCCACTTCAACCCAAGATACGTGGACAAGATGTTGAATTAACATTGAGAAAACAGACTTGTGGGTGTAGGCTGTCTTCCTGTGCCACCTATCTCTCAACTCCTGCAATAATTGCCCGTTGCTCATTTAGAGTACCATAAATTATACCCTCTACTTAAGTTAAAGTTTTGTCTTGAGGTAAGTACTCGAATCGTGCGCCAGACATCACAATAAGTAATAGAAATGTATTTGTTTATTAAATAATTTTATTTGGTTGGAAGGAGCATCATCAATTACAAAGGTATGCTCGTCTATGTTGACATATGTTTCTGCCTGCAAAAGCCTGTTTACAAACGGGCCACTATTCTTCTTGAATCCTTATACCCTATATAAATTTCCTTCCATTATTAACAACAGGGATAGTTCCCTTGAGCCTTCTCCAAGCAGAAGATAACACGATGCGTCCTGCATGTGTTTAATCCCACATGACCCTTCCTATACGATTCATCAAACCCAATGAACGCGGACAAGATGTTGAAATAACATTGAGGTTCCCAAACTTTGTGACGGCTTATTTGAAGGTCCCCTCAGTAAAACCTTATGAGAAATATTGCACAAGACCTATTTCTGTTTTAAATGGCGGCCATCGAAAGAGTGAGCGGAATTCGCATCCAATTACATGGTGGACATCTTTTTCAGTTGTGAATTGCTGGTGGGTCTTGCAACTGAACAAAAAGAATATTAGTACCCTGGTCGAATGGGCCACAGTCCTAATACCAATACGCCCGCAGCCAAGGGGGAATTACCACATCAGGTAATGCCCCTGGGTCTTTGTTAAGGCCCTGATTTCAGTTGGGCTTATAACATGGGCCCCGGGTGATTACCTGGCATGGTACTGCCCCAGTGGCTCAGTGCTTATTGTTAAATAATAATGTTCTGCAATACAGATGTGCAATATAATACACACTTAGGGCCCAATTCATGGACAAGTGCGCATTTCTAGTGCCATTGCTGCACGCCGAGATCAACACTGCCCACACTTGTGTGCAGAATAAAGAATTGTGCTCCCCGCCTATTCATGGAATGTACTGCGCAAAGTTACTGTATTCTCAAGTCTCGCCAGGAACCCCCAACACGTCCCCCTTAAAGCAAAAACAGCCAGAAGAGCTACCTTGGCATGCTCCCTTTGGTGCCAATGCATATACCCTTCAAACAGTGCATGGTCCCCCCGTAAGCAGGCTTGCATCTCGGGAACCCTGCCCAGGTTCTCCCATAACTGTTGCCGGCACCCCAACAACTTGCGTATGAAAATTCATAACTCTGCCTAAACACGGAAACTCTGTGTGCGATCCCCTGTAAACCGTTCCTGCACCCCACTACACTGTGTACGCACAATCCTAAGTGAGATCGGAACCCCAGTTGCATCACGCAGCCCTAAATCTGACATGCAAACCCACCTCTGCGCTGTGATTCCTATGCGCAAGTGTCTTTACTCCTGCCTTCGGGTGGTGTAGAGATAGAGGGAATTGTGTGGCGATTTCTATGCCAAGAGGCTGCATGGGTGGTTTCATGAATACGTGACGTTGGGTGCAATTGTGAGCGTGCAAGGTACGGCCTGCGGGCCTCGAAATGCCCACTTTTTTGCATGTTATTCCATATTTTCTGTGTTCTGCCTCCTTCCTAGCCATCTGCGCAAGCCACGCCCACGCTCTGTCTAGTGTTTTGCGCAAGGCGCTCTATGGCTTGCAGAGACGCGCCGAGCCTGTGCGAATTGCAGGCAAGTCCTGGAAAAGTCCCAAACATTTGATTCCATGAATAGACCAATAGGATTATGCACACAGTTTGGCGAGCAAGTTTCCTATTTCCCGCGACAAATAACTTCATGAATCGGGCCCTTAGGCTGAAAAGACACTAATTCCCCAAACCCTTGTGTAAAATGATGTCTTCACATGTTCTTCTTTTTTATTTAAATGTAATATGCTTAGAAAAAAAGAAAGAGTTAAAAATATAGATCTTCTTGAATATGCAAATAGAAATCTGTAAGAGGGTGAATCATAGAGCAAGCTCTAAATAACACAACACATGCACTTTCAGAGTTTCCACTGCAAGTAGATATTTACTGACACTTACTATCTGCTTATACAAAAGAACCACATATGTTTACATCAGCAACAGAGTCAGCATGTGAACAGTGTGACTTGTGCAATCATAGCCAACAGTGTATTAAGAAATTTGAAGTTTTCATAAGCAGACTTATAAATAATATTATGTCTAATGCCATAATTGTTTCATTTACACACACATATTCTTTTTGTTTTCCTAAATAAGGTGGCAAGCAATTGCCACATAAAAAAACTAAGGATGACAATCTGGCTTTCAGCTATTAACTTTTCAATATCCTTAGTTGCGTCACCTCTCATGGCTACCCATTTGTGTCATAGATCACACACGACTCTCATAACTTATACATTGGGAGCCGGTAAAATTGGAACATGTGGAATTGACACTGCTGCCAAAGTCGAGGATTCATTCAGTGTTGTGGCGTTGCACTGATGGAATCACGTGGTGCCAATTTCCATGCACATAATGCATGACCCCATGCATTTTCATTTTCTGGTGTTGGTGCGATTTACGATATGTGCCATCCACATCATCACCAGATGACTGATCATCACAAATATTGCAAAGCTTTGCATTGGCACATTTGATGGTCCACATCTTAGAGTCTTCATGCACAATGTAAACTGAACAGCCTCCATCTCCCTTTTAGAGCACTGTTCTTTGACCTTGAAATATCTCCAACTGTCTACAGGGGGTTTTATTCCTGTGGCTTACTTCCTGGGTGGTGATGGATTGGGGTCCCAGATGGTATCACCATTGGTGCTGCTGCTGCTGTTCTCATGGTTATACATGCTGGAATGTCCAACATGTGAGGAAAATGTAAATTAACAAAAATGGCAAATCTAAAAATCTAAAAATCAATGCCACAAACAATGATGCCTCCTCTCTGAACCTCTCCAGCATTTCTGATGACTCTATGTGCTACACGTGTTTCAAGACTCTGGCTGTTTCTGGAAGCACCTTTAATGGGTGGAAGTTCATTCTGCACAACCACCACTCACAGGTAAAGTGAACAGGTAAGACAACATGTAAGCCATAAAAGCCTGCAGCCCTTTATGGGGCAGACCATCCACAAGATGTTAGGTGCTAGTTTGAAACACAGTTCAGAGCATCTCTCCCTTGTGCAGAATTGTTTAAAGTTCTCTGAAGGCATGCAAGATCAGAAGTACAGGCGGCTATGAAAGAGAAAAAAGGTGAAGATAGCACATGATGGCCACACACCACAGAATTAGAAACGTGGCAAGAGAAAAGCACTGAGAACGAGGATAACAGAAAGCACATGGTAGAAAATATCCTAACCTAGCCTAGTCGAGTAAAACAGCTGCTGGCAGGAGCAGCAAGTGAAGAAGAGGAGGAACGCTGTCATCTTCCAGTGAAGTAAAGACAAAAGAGCTCTCAAGAAAAGAAAGACAGAGTAAAATCAGAAGGAGAATGCACACAACTTTGACCCAGACAGTCTCATTCATCCCTGGTCATAGAATGGGAGCCAACAACAAAAATAGCGGCTTACCTGATGAGGAGGTTGAGAACACAACTAGCCAAAGAATCCAGAAACAAATGATAAAATAAGTGTCCCAGACCACATCTGCCAAAAGGAACAGCTGAAACACATAAAAAATACAAAAGAATGCTCACCTGCATGGGCAAGTAAACTAAACACATCAAGAAACAGCTTGATGCATCTTGGAAATCGTACCAAGATAAATTACCTGATGTGTTGGCACCAATTCCAAAGATACTCCACTTGGCTGATAAAGTAAAAGAGAAAAGGGGGGAGCACAGACCCTACAGTTTTGACAAAATGGGCCTGGAAAGCCATATGCCTACTGCATAATACCAACAGTAAAATCACAACAGAAAGAAAAATGGCCATTATAGTATAAATTGATCCTATCTTTAGTGAGTTAGCAACATAGAAGGCAGCAGCAGCCAAGGGAAAATTAATTGGCAAATCGTTCATCAAAGAAAACCCTAGCAAAAATGTTTTAATTTATTTTTATTCCTTATTTTAGACTTTGTCTGTCCCCTATTTAAGAAACAACAGTTTGGTGAAAAATAAACATGCGTTATTTGTTCTGTTTTGTTTGATTTTTATATAAATCACTAGCTTAATAATCTTCAATTACATATCCTGCTGACATATTTCAACATATACATAGAGTAAACACCAGTGATATGTCTAAGTTTTATTGAAAATTGTCACTTTCTTGGAGCATTTGCAAATTACTTGCTCAAACCTTACAGGAAATCTATTCAGCACAAAGAGGAAAACGCAATGAAAGAAACACCTGGAGACTTGTATTGGTATGGTAAATAGTCACCTTAACTCCATGGAAGAATCATTGTGCCCAGAAAACTGTCACTGACAGCTGGCAGTATTTATGTGTCAAGTAGCATTGGAGTAAGAAGGACTGTAAAAAAGTTCAGAGTATATCTTATTGTGAGCTATTGCAGATGGAAGCTTTCCATACACAATCCCAAACGTTTGTGACCTCTTATTTGATTAAGCACCTCATCCAGTCCATTACAACAATATAGAGGAACCCTATCCAATGGCTAATTTAGGTCAAAATGCACAAACCCATGACCTACAATCTACACACAGGTATCTGCTCAAGGAAAGCATGTCTGTGTCACTCTCTTCCACTTCTATTGCTTCCTCTGTTCCAGCCACCTCCACCCAATTTATTGCTATCCTACCTATACACAATCTGCACAACTGCAATAAACAAAGTAATGAAGATGTGCATGGGTATGCAAATATTCACCTTAACTCCATGGAAGAACCAGTGTGCCAAGAAAACTATCATTGTCAGCTGCCAGTATTTGTGTCAAGTATCAAGTAGCATTAGAGTTACACAAACATTAAAGAAATTTAGTGCATTAATCTGGTGGAGATGGAAGCTTCCAATAAACAATCCCAAACTTTCGCAACGTCTAATTTCATTAAGCACCTCACCTGATTCATTTACAAACATGGGGAGAAACCCTGTAAGAAAGCAATTTTCCATCAACATCTACAATCCCATAGTTTATAATCTGCGCACAGGTATCTGCTCAGAAAAGAACATCTGTATCACTCTCTCCCACTTTGGTTGATTCCTCTGTTCCAGCCACCTCATTGTTCAGTGGCAATTTTTTGAAACTACTTATTTTAAAAACAGAAAGAAAACTCATAAACAGAGAAGACTAAACAAACCCATACTTCAAATGTTAATTGTGGACAGAAATTGCATTGCTGAAGCCCATAGTGCGCCTGTATTTATTGGGGAAATTTGCACTGGAAAAAAAACATTATTCTTCTTTTTTACATAATGATAGTTTGCTAACTAACCCAATTCCTATATTCTTCATGAATGTATATTTAAAAATAAAACCAATCAAGCATAGTTTTCATGAAATTAAAAACTAGTTATCACAAAACAACACACAACAAATAATGTGTTTTCTCTTCTAGATAACGGCACTACGACACACTCCAACAAAAAAAATCTTTATGAAGCGCACCCATTTTCAGATCACCCCAAAGCACTTTAATAAACACCATAAGTTTCTACTACTCTGTGATCATTCTTTTATTTTGAGTGCAGATAGTATACTTAGTGATTCTATATCATGCACCTCACTGAAATACATTATTTTTTTTCCTGATACACAACTTCCAACAACTGTTCCTACCCATTTTCCACATATACAGCAGGACCACTCCCTTTTTTTTTACAAATCACAGAGCCCCATTATCAACATATTATCAAATATAACCTTCAACACAACAGTGACAGACAACTCATGAATGCCAAAAATATTTTGTCACAGGTAACAACAACTGCACCATGAGCACAATATGAGTTCTGCAGCCAAAATTAGAAAAGTAGACCAAATGGTTGGTGTTATTCTTTCCAAAATTAAAAGCAGAAAAACAGTACTATATTATAAGAAAACTAATAAAATGGCTGACACATATTCACTGCAACCTATCACAAACAATTACATGTTTACAACATTAACACCAGCCAATTAGAAACACCAAAACAAATACAAAACCCTGCCCTGCATCTCTAGTAGCCGTGGCTATTCAACACGGCTACAAATCTTTCTTGTAGCACTGGCTGAATGTACATTTTCTACAAACTGAAAAACAGATTAAACCAACCTTCAAAACTTCAAATAAGACAAGGGAACACATAAACACACAAAGGCCCTCATTATGAGTTTGGAGCTATTAGCTCCATGGCTGCCACCAAACCGGGCTCATTTACCGGGTTCCTGCAATGAGGAATAACTGGGTTATTCCAACATTGGGGGACCCGGTCATTCCTCCTTGCAGGAACCATTCCCAATTCCCATTTGAGCCCCCATAGGGCTCAATGGGAATGGGGATGGAGGTAACAATGGGCAGATTACAACTGGCCTGTTGTTACCTTCTTCTTCCCCTCACGGGACCCAGAAAGCATGCCTGGTTTTACCAGGCGTGCGATCCGGGTCCCACGATGGGAAGCTTGTAATCAGCCCTGTTGGAATGAAGGGGGCCAGTCCTGTACCGGCTCCCTTCATTACGACACCGCACAGGTCATAATGAGGCCAAAATAACACACACAGACAAAATTCTGACCTGTATCATCTACATAAAAATATGATTATTGAACAGAAAATATATGGTCCAATAGACACGGCTATAACAGTAACGGTGTCTATCGGAACAACCAACTAAAAGGCGGAAAAGCGCTAATGCGCTGACCCATGTGCTTCTTATAGCTGCGATTATACTGAAGCCTCACACGTTTGACTGTTATTGCCTTTGGCTAAAACACGTCCACGAACACTCAAAGTGCCATTTTCTGGTATATAGCCACGGCTGCACCGGGTACCATGTTTAACCACGGATAGCAATGCTGCGCACCAGTTGGGTACAGGACAATTGCGGTTAAACACACCCATCTGTTGCGGTGGCTATGCATGATCCCCAAAAGACCATTGACTCCCTTTTTTTGTATACCCACTGTTCTCTCAAAATAAAGCCCTATCATAGCTGTGGATATTGCACATACATGAAAACCTGATGTGTCATTTTCTGGTTTACAGACGCAGCTGCACAGGGTGCCACTTTTAACTGCAGGTAGCAACACTGCACAATGGGTGGGTGCTGGGTAGCCGTGCTTATTAGATTAAATATATATATATATCTGAGTCTGGAATATGAATGACAAAAGAGACAGTAGTGAAACAATGGTAGTTAAAATGAGTTATGTAAGATACATGATATGAAAGATAGCACGTCAAATGTGCTAAAATACTAAACTCAGTGTACTCCAAAACAGTCTTTTTAAAGACCAATTATCACATATGAATATATAAATACAATTAAATAACACCCATAACATATAAATACACAAATACAAAGAAATTACATTGAAATACCTTTTCTAAAATGACTCATCACTCATAGCCGTGGCTAGAGTTCATTGACTTTTTCATAGCCCCGTTACAGTTTGAAACTTTGGGGAAGTAGGTCACATGGATTTTCATACATATATGCACAATAGATAATTCTTAGAAATGACTCTTGTTGTACATTGAGGCCTACAGCCACAGGTGTAGTTCTACTAACCAGCGTCTACGATCCTTCCCAGTCATTGCTGCGGTTAACCGTGCCTTCGAAATTCAAAACGCCATTTAGCAACATCGTAGCCATGGTTATTCATCTATGTTTATAAAATAACATCCATCTATCTGAAAAAATAAAGTATAATTAGTTAAAGAACACACACACTTTGAGAAACACAATTTAATACACACGTTGTATGACACTCATATTTTGTACCCAGTACATCACATGACCTATATAAGATACAACTTGTGTGCATACACCACTGTTGTTCTCGTTGCACATACTAATCATTGGGTCATTGGGAGAAAAACTATCGAACTTGGATAAAAAACATACAAAAATATAAAAAAGTATAAAAACTACCACTATAAAAAACAAACAGGGATATATAAACTGGGTGAGAATAAACAATGGACATTATACTGGGTGGTTGCAGGACAAAGGATGGAGAAGGTTAAGTAAACTTGGAGAACAGGAGTGAATAGGGTGGGATAAGTAAACTTGGAGAACAGTGGATACAAAACAATCACACAGGTAGAAACACGAGTACTATCATTTTTTTTGCAGTCTTTTTCAACCGATAGAAAAAACAACCTCCAAGAAGACCACTGCAGAATGTTAAAAAAAAGAACACTGTTTTCAAAAAAGGGGAAAATCCTATGCATATTTTGCAAAAAAGACACTGAGACATGGACCTTTACATGTTCCTTTTCAAAGCTTGCAAACATACAGTTTCAGTGGAACACCAACAGTGAATAAACCCTCAACCTATGCAACATTGTCAATTCCACCTATTCCAATTTTACTGCTCCCAATGTTTCAGTTATGAAAGTAATGTGTTGCCTACACCACAATTGGCTACTCCCGGAAGATGAAACACTAGCCCATTGAGAAATCACTCCCTCCAAACATAATGTACATTGCCATTACTAATTCACTAACACAATAAAGATACAATAACAGTATAATAAACAGTTCCTTCAATTAATGAACATACATATATAAACTGGGTGAGAACAAAAAGGGACATTATGCTAAGGAATTACAATAGAGTAAATGAGATACGTTAAGTAAACATAGAAAACAAGAGAGAAAGGGGTAGGTTAAGTGAACAAGCAGAAGATAAAAGAATGGAGTAGGTCAAGTTAACTTGAAGAACATGGGAAACACTTTGAATATAGATTGAACTTTCACTGGAGTTAACTGAACAATTCTTCAGTAGCCAGAGCACCTCAAGTACTTGAATCCTATCACCACCTTCCCACCATAAAACCAATAAAGAACCAAACAGAAAATACATGCAAAGAATCCAACTTTCTTTCAACAGATACTAAAATAAGCAGTCACAAGAAATTACAAAAATAAATAAATGACTAAAATGAACTTGCAAAACACCATCAATTGTACACCATCTCACAGAAAATTCAAAACAACATAGCTGAAACTGCATTAAAATCACAACAAATACAATCAAATAAACGTTCAACCACAATAACATGAATACAAAAACTAAATGCCTGCATGCATGTACATGCCATTGATTGATGAATCTAATTTTGTAGGACCATGTTAGTGAAAGTAAAAAAAAAAATACATATAAAAATAGTTGCTACACAATCAGAGCAGATGAACACAATGATAATGAACACCATCTCATAGCACTGGTCAATATAGCTAGTACACACAACACTGCAAATAAACCTTTTAATATGTAAATATTTATTAACACTTACTTTCACATGAGGCATACTCTTGCCATGTGGTGCACACTGTGAGTTCTGGACTCAAAAGGATAACATTGCAGAAAATGGTGGCTTTTATACTTTCAAAAATGAATACCACAAAAAGAGGAATATATTCTAAAATGTTCACCACAACCTATACACAAATAACAACTAACAACTAAGAATCAGACACACTGAAATCCTTGTTACCCCTGGCCAGTGTCTCTTGTAGCCGTGGCTACCACACCTCCAGAATCACACGGCATGACATTTGCCGGAATATAGCAGCGCAGGGTGCCACTTTTACCCACTGGCAGCAAGGCCGCAAATGAGGCGCGTGCTTAATAGCCACGGGTAAACACCTCAGTCGTTGCTATTTCTATACACGAGCCTCAATAGACCATTCACTCGGCTTTATCATATCCGAAGCTATAAGGATTCTTTAAAAAAAAAAATCTGAGTATGTAATATGAATGACAAAAGAGACAGTAGTGACACAGTGGTACTTAAAAGTGTCAATACAATAAATGACTGCTCTTGGAGTTATTTAAAGTGGATGATGATAAAATAGTTTCAGCATTCATGAGCGACAAGGGGCGATGTAAAGTCAGCTGACACATAACACGCCCACTGATTGGCTAGCGGGAAACGTGCATCATATTTTTTTCAGAACGCCCATCATGTTATATCTCGAATACCTGTGGACAACGCAATGGGGAACAGTGCTGAAAACCATGTTTTGGGGTATTTGGTGTTGGAAGAGGTGATGGGAAGGATGGGGGAGTGAAAGATGGTTTATATGATGTATTAGTTTAGGTGGAAGAAGACTAGTGTTTGGTGGGCAGTTGGAGAAATATGTTTGGGCTTAATTGGTGACTGCAAGAGGGCTTCTTAGTATAGGGGAATGGAGTCACTGAATTGGTGATATTGTCATTGGTGAACAATACGGTTGGCAGTGTACTTTGATATTTGTAGACGTCTTTGAATTGGGAAGTTAATCTCAAATTGTTGTATGGCTAGATTCTTGGGTGCATAGCTGTATTGTGCTGTGATGATTGTGGCCTGCTCCTAGACTTTTGTGGCATTGTGGGTGCATGGGTGGAGGCGATGGACCCAATAGTATGTGCACAGGCTGCAAGTAGTATAATAGTATGTTTACAGAATTGCACAGGGCTTTGGTTTATGTGTGTAGGTTGTGGGCACTGGCCAGATTCTTGGGTGCATGTCTGTATTATGCTGTGGTGGTTGTGGCCAGCCATAAAACTCTTGGGTGCATGGCTGGAGGCCATAGGCCATAGGCCATGCACCCAAGCGTCTAGGTGTTGACCACAACACCACAGCATAATGCGGCCATGCACCAAAGATTGTGGACACTGGCATAAGCATTGTACAAACATGTGCATTGAAATGCAATTTGTCCATTATAAAGAAGCATGACAGCAACAATTGTATACTTACTGTAGATATTGTTGAGGCTCTGCATACTTTTTTGGAAGAAAGAGACAGAATATCGTTGAAGTGGAAATAGCAAATGTGAATCTTATGCCACTGCTGCCAACAGTTTGTTTGCTGAATTTGGAAATGCAGGGGAAATCTTTGTTTCATTGTCTGTGATAAAAAAATAACATATTAGGGAAGGTACTTTATAATATTTTAACATGCATAATGTAGACATTCATGTACTTTGTCAACCCTCATAATTAGTACATTACAAGTACTATGCTTCAAACAAGTATACTGTGCAATGTGCTCAGTTCTTGTGTTTGGTTGCATAATCATTGGATCTGTGGGAAAAACAATCCATGCAGGGTAAATAAAATCCTAGTTGCAGTAGGAGGAATTGAAATGGTGTATGTGTTTTGCTTTTTGGAAGTGATGGTAGTATGGTTGCAGTTAGGTACCAGTTGGCGTATTCTAACTGTTTATCCGTTTCCACTTTTTAACTCTATCCGTTTATGGAGTTTCATTCCTGTTGGTGTACTGTAAGTACTGTACTATTGAAAAGTAATATTGCAGTGTTGTGGGGGCAGTTAGATACCTGTTGGTGTATTTTAACTGTTGCTAGTTTCACAGTTATTAAGGGTATATTTTGAAGCAATTTCATTGTTGAATGTGGATGTTAGCAGGTGGACTGCTGGAAGTAACATTGTAGTATTGCGGGTGTACTGAGATAGTAGTTGGTGTATTCTGGATGTTGATAGTTTACGAGTCTTGAAGGGCATCTTCAGCAGCACTTTTATTTTTGCAGGTGGATTTTAACTTAAGTAGTCATGGGAATTAATATTGTAGTCTTATGGTTGCAGTTAGATACCAGTTGGCTGGTAACTGTCTACAGTTTCACAGTTTTGCAGGGTGTGTTTTGAAGCAACTTCATTCCTGTTGGTGGATTTAGGTTTTGCACTATTGTCAGGTGACATTGTAGTATTATGGGTGCAGTTAGATAGCAGTTCCCATATTTATTGCAGTGGTATTGGCACTGTTAGTGAGCAGTTGGCTTATTGAAACAGCTGGTAGTGTTACAGGTTAGTGAGGATAGTTTGTAGACTCAGTAATTTTTAAGTACTATGGGTGAAACAATATTAGTGTGTGTTTTCCACAGTTGTTGTTTCTGTGTGTACAATCATTGGGTCATAGGGCAAACATTGTACAGCAGCGCAACTGATGTATTCACAAGCCAGTTTTTGTATCCTAAATTGTTACACTTTCACAGGCAAGAAGGGTTTTTTGTTTGCGGTTACATATCTGTTGGTGGTAATTGGGCAGTAGGTTATTGTACTTTTGTATATTAGTGAGTACATTTCGGTTTCAGGATATCAAGTAGGCATTTGCCAGATTTTCTGGTAATCTCTACTTCAGAGTAATGGAAGAATCATTGCATTCAAACCAACCACATTTCTTTTGTATGTATGCAGTATAGTGACCTGCAGTGGTTGTGGCACCCATGTGGTAGATTATGTCAACTGTTGTGAAAGTTTTCTTGCCAAGTGATACTTGCCCGTGTGTGAAGCTAGTAAGCTTGCAGTTGTTTTAAGTACCATCTGCATTGTATCGTAAAATCATTACTATTACTTGTTAGCCATGGATGTGTATGTGTAACGATTGTCTGAATTGCAACATGATTTGCATTATTTACCAGCTGCTGAAATTGAATGGATTCACAGTTATGTATAGATACATACACACAGTGCTCATTAGGGACTTGCTCCTGTGCCACATGGCTGCAGAGAGTGCATGCATGTTTCCACATATATGAAATCTGGAAGTTTTCATTTATTGGTAAAGTGTTGCTCACCAGTACTTGCAGTAAGTACATTAGACATTCTTGTGGATCTTCTTGTGTGTTTATAGAGAATCGCACCATTCCTGCACAGTAGTCCAATTCCTGCCTTATTCCTGAGACACTGTAAGTGTTTTCAGGATTGTTTGTTGCATTTCTATGAAGGAGTAGCATTTGCAAACACAACTGGTCTGCGCCATTCAAGTAAATGTTTCCAACAATTGGTGGCAATTGGAATAGAACATTGACTGCTGCATTTGCATAGCAATTTACACCAGTTGTGTTGGAACATTTGAATGGACCTGACAGTTCTGTGTCTGAGTCCTTTGCTGGAACTCCACTTGTTTTTTTTTTTAAGAAGTTCCTCTCTTTGCTTGTGCAGTTGGATATGCATTTGCCTTTTCACTCCATCCTTATGTGGTTGTGCCAATTGATGGAGTAGCACCTGCTTTCAATTTCTTTGGTGGTACTGTTGGGAGATCACTTAGAAGTTGTGTTTACACTAGTTTTCTTTTACTCATTTTCCTTTTTGAGGAACAGGTTGCATTTAGAGATGTGGTGGGTAGGGTTCACATAGTCTGTTGTACTCTATGATACAAGGAATGTAAGCCTTGGCTTTGATTGCATCAAAATTGAATAGAAATAATCCTTCAAGTGTACATAGGCATGAAAGTGCTACATAACTAATGCCTTCTTTAAAGACTGTGCCGCCAATGTCAATCAATGCTTGATCTAGGGTTTGACCTTGGATTTTTGAATAGTGACTGCATATGCAAGAAACAGAGAAAACTGTTCTCTGAGTACATACATGTCTCTGAAAAGAAAGAAATGGCTGTTGAGCGTCCTATCCTTTCAACTTCTGCAAGTTTGTCAAAGTGGATGTTGACAAATTGAATGTTGTTGTCGCATGGGTATGTTTGGAGGCCAAAAACTGTACCAAGTGCTCCATTAACTGAACCTTGCTCCATGTCAAGGTTAAGCGTTAGCATTACTCTACAGTTTAAACACAATGTTAACATTTTCTCAAAACCAGCTATGTTGGAAATAGAGTTCTAAGCTATTTAGTCGTGCTGTGGCTTGTTGACAAAAAGGCACTGTCAAACCGTGCATGTCCAGTGTGTCAGTGGAGTAAATTTGCACTATTGGTTGCATTTATTTTTTCAACATTGTCTCATTGAATTGTGCACAGCTTGCTAGGGTTGGCATTAAGAATATATATTTTACATTTGTCTCTGCTAATTGTTCCATGACATCAGTAGCAGATGTGTTATGCCCATATAGCTCATGGATGAGTCTGCTATTTAAGATAGATTGCACTTACTTAGAAAGCACACCAATCCCCATGTTTTTCATAATGTTAGCATAGGTGAGGTCTGCAGACAGATGCATATTTTCAGTTAGTTCTCTTTATTGGAAATGTTGCCAGAGATTTACATTTCTTATGCTGCCAAATGTCTTATGGCACAGTTTGTCCCCTAAGGTTTTAAAAATATGTTCATTTTTCACCGGTGCTAATTGGAGAAGATCTCTGAAAACAATAACGTGTTTCCCTCCACAGAGTTCTTCGCAGTTTGTTTTCTTGCAATCTGAGGTGAATCAAAGCCAACATTAGGTTGGAGACCATGCTCACCTCATCTTTAGGATAATTTTCATTTGTTTCAACATACTGCGTAGTGCCATAGCAGCTTCAGCTGGGAGTTTATAGTTATCTAATTTGTTTTGGTGTTCTACTAGAAGGAGTAGAGATCAGTGCAAATTCACACCAACTATGTTGTAGGCAGCTAAACCTGTAGGGCAGTTACAACAGCTGAATGCTTGTTGTTTGTAAATTGTTGGAGGAACTTGCTGATGATTTTTATTAAGAATGTTTTGCCTAAACCAGCTTCACCACTTACATACAGGAGTATAGGTGTATGGTTTTGACAGGTACAGGGTTACATTTGCTGCACACCATGTTCAATTTCTTTAGTTACTTCTAGGACAATGCTACGCTGTTCATCACTCAGTTGTGATTTCAGTAGAGCAAAGTTTTCTTCAGATTCTACTTCAGTCATGGCTAATTCTGCCTCATTTACTATGAGTGGCTCTCCAAGTGGTTCTTGGCATCCTGTAGCAGAAGGTTGGCTGTTCTCAGGAGTGTCTACATTTAGTTGTGCTTGAAGTTCTTCCTCTTGTTGGTGTTCATTGTCCAACATGTTTTTGTACTGTTTGAAATGTTTATCTGTTATATTTCTTTCACTCGCATTGAAAGCATCTTCATAGGAGGCATGGGTGTTTAATATATCTTCTTCTTTTCTCCATGGTTTAAAAAGTTGCAGCAGGGACATGTAGTACAGTTCTCTATGTTGAGAAGCTTTAAATGATAGCTTCATATGATTAATCAGGTTGCATTTGGTAAGTTTAACCAGGCTGCCCTCACTACCTTTGACTATATATTTACCTTTGTTCTCATCTGGTTTAATATTATTTTTGTATGCAACGTTTTGGGCTATGTGGTATAGACACATGGTTTCTAAAGCAGTGCTCCTGTTTGGGTAGTATGTGCCCAATACATTATTTTTCAAAATGTCCTGACTGTTGGATAATTTCTAGCTATTGTTTCTATGTCTTGGTATGATTTGAGAACTGTTTTTCTGGATACAGCAGGACCAAGGCGTAGCCAGACTATGTTTTCAGATTTCCCATTTAAGGCTTTTCCCAGTTAAATGGTCTGTGGCTTCGTAGCAACCACATTCTATATGGGAAAGCATTTTTATGCCAAAGCTGTATCATTTTTGTGACAGTGTTTAGTCAGATGATACATCATCCCAGAGGTCTTTCAGGTCTCTTTGCTCAACTTTGGTTACGCAGGCTGTGACATATTGTGTAACTACAGTGCAATTGTCTGCAATGTAGTGCACATCTATGTTTGCATCTCACAGGAGGGCAATGATTGCATTTTAATCATTCATGTACGTTGATGCTTTGCTTCTTTTAATGCAGTATGTGTTCTTAGATGATTTGCCTTTCACACTGTGTCTAACAGAAGACATGAAGATATGTACTTGTCCTTATTCTGAAACCGGTCTAGGGAAACCAAAGCAGTATTTGTTGTAGTATCTGCCTTTGTTTTTATATGTGCATTGACAATACTTGCCACATTATGCTTTTGAAACCGCAAAATGTGTGAATGTAGCTTACTATGTGTGATTTCGAAAGGGATTTTGCAAGTGACATATTTGTGAAGGAACTGCAACACATTGGCATCATTGTCTGTCCAGACCAAATTTAGGAGCATCTTTAATCCACAAAAGCATGTGGATTTTTGGTGCTCCTCTGGATTGATATTCTTTTCTCCAAAAGAAGTGTTGCACTTCTCTGAGGGGAGGAATTGTTTTATTCCAGATGAAGTGCAACATGGCAATAAAGCGGTGATGGAAGTACCTTGTCACATTTACAGGGTCAATAGATCAGAGTTCTCCTGGTGATTTCATGTCTATCTCTGCTTTGTTTTCATATGCTTTGCGTAGGAAATCATGCAAGTCTTCCCATGCATACTCTGCACAACTTAAAGTAACAAACCATGTAGGTGGGCCAAGATTGTGTTGCATGCACCGTATATCTGTGTGATGTCGGAACCAGTATTTGTTAATTCCACGCATGTTTGTCAAGAGATTTGTGATACTAGACAGCAAAACTTCATCTGTGTCTTGCACCTTTTGAAGTAGCTGAGTGGCAGACATGTTTAAAAAATTGGAACCTGTTTTCAATGTGTGTGCAATGCCATGACATAGAGTTGCTAGTTCACTTCCAAACAGGAGGTGCAATATGTATTCAACGTTTTGCCTGAATCTGGGGTTTTCAGAATACATTCGTAAAGAGCATTATTCTGATGCTGTTATTTGTGGGCATCTTTCATCATACCTTCCACCTTTTCCTGTAAGAAAGAGTAGAGGAAAGGCTTATGCTTCTATACTTTTTTTCCAACATGCTGATGGGTGTTCCTTTGGCGTGCCACATTTGATATGTTTCAAGTGCATCATCTATGCTGTCTTTGGAGTGCAGTTGGTGAATTGTATACTGGTATAAAATATTGGATGCTGCAGTAGGATCTACAAGTTCAAATTGTCCAGTTGATGAGGAATCTTGGATTATTTTGGTGGTTTCTCACAGGTTTTCTTCAATGTTTATTTCATTGTACTATTATTTGTTCTTTTTAACATATTGTTGGGCTTCTCTAACTTTGTTTAAGTCTACTAGTTGCTGCCAATTATTGTCGTCTTTTTTAGGTACACCATTTACTAAGATAATCAAAGATTGATCTAATGGCCATATACTCCCAGAGTGTCTACATTTTCTTTAAGATCCAATGGCAAATAGACTACTTTGCCACAAATGTCTTTCAGCAATAATTCAGAAGGAGGCAACTTGGCTGTTTTTGGTTGAAGGCGTATTATTGCTTGAAATCGGTGTACAGTTTCGATTACAATGCTCTCATACAAATTGAGCTGTTGGAATGATTTTGGAAGTGGGAATATTTCCAAGTTGTTAGTGATAGCCTGTGAAGGCATTTGGTTATTATCAAGCTTTGCAGTGCAGTATGTGCAGAGTATTGTGGGATTAGCAATTTCATATTTGTTTTCTGCTATAAGGTAGAAAGCTAATTGGAACCATTGGGATTCCTCATTGTCTTCTATTTTGTAAGCTGCATCGACAGTTTTGGTGCTCTTTGTATAACAAGTTCTGAGACATACTTGATTTGGTATTTCTTTTTTGTACGCGTGTAATAGAATGTTGGCATTTACAAGGTTGTCGCTACTCTGTTCTACAGTTACTAGATTTTCTAAGTGCTGCCTGCTCACTTCCAAAATATTTGCTTTGGATATGGTCTATTTCTTCTAGGGGTTCTTTGGCTGTGCCATGTAGGAAAATGTGATTTAAATGCTCCACTGCTAAAGCAGGACTTTTTGCATGGTACAGTCTCTGAACGCGATTTCATACAGTATGGTGTGTTGTTAACATTTTAATGTAGCTGAAGGCGCTTCTGCAAGCAGGCCTGGAAATGCAGGTTAAAGAATGTCCTCGTAGTCCTTTGGCTTACAAAATTTTTACAAATATTGTACCCTTTGAATTTTCAGTTTCTGACTGTCAGTGAACAGAACCACCTGCCCTACATATGTCAGTGAACATAAACAAGGGGGCACACATGTGATGTCCTCTTTGATGTCCTGGGTATTAGAGCAGTGCACAGTGGTGGCATAGTTATGTTTGCTTAGTTGACCATAATTGGGCGATTTTCTGGGGTTTTTCAATTTTACTTGTAACCATAATATCCCTTAAACAAAGTTTTCCCACTGAATTTCATAGGTTTTTATTAGTGTAATTTAACTATAACATTCCTTTAGCAAAGTGTTTTCTCTGAATATTTATATACATATTTACGAAATGACACAAGATATAATAGCATGGGTGAGAATACTCAGGATATAATACAGTGGATGGGGAATCTAACACTAGAGTAGGGTGGCTCCTTTTTCTATTGACCTTTTAAAGCAATGTTCTTCTTTTTTTCTCCACAGTCTCACAAGAAAGACGGAACACATACAATCAAAATAGACAAGACTTCCAAATAACGTATGTGTCACTGACCATGGCCTTTGGTCATAGCCAGTGATTTTCCACCCCTGATGTCAATATACCTATAAAAATAAATTTAAAAAGAAATAAAACATAAACACCCTAAAATCTGTAGTACTGTATAGCCTTGAATATTTCCGTGAAAAATGGAAAAATGGGAAAAGAAAATGTTTTCCTGCACCCCAAGGCCTTCACCAAGTGCCCCCTCATCTGTGCCAGCTCCCCCCAATCGCCAGGTGGTCTCCTCACCTCACCTACCCTCCCTTTCACTCCACAATACATGCTGTTTCTGTGATTCAGTTTGTTTTGAGATATTGGCTATTCAAGGCTATAGCCGCTGTTACAGAAAGCTTTGCGTTGCAAACCCAGTCACTGGACCTCCTAATACTCCCACATTTCACTTGGTTTCCTCCAGCAACCTCCCCACCTCTAGAATAAAGACATTTGCAATTATGTTAAACTGCAAATAGCTTTTTAACTACTTTTAATTTACTGTTATCCTCGGCTATAGATGCAGTTATCTATCGCATCAAGAGAAAAACAAGATGGTGGCCGTTTCATTTCTAAAAAAAAACACATTTTGGGTTAAATCCCTGAGATATAGCTATCTTTTTTTGAGAAGGGACACCCCCTTCTCCATCAATTTTTTTAATAACTGCTGCACAGAATAACTCCAAACCAGGCATGAATCATTAGTCAACACTTTATGTCCAAGTTATTTCGGACCTTGTCCAAATCCGTCCAGCGGTTTGGGCTATGTCCATTGACAAAAATGTACCTTGTTTGTCTGTGGTAAAATGACTGAGAAGTAGGCCATACTTTTGGAGAAACAAAATGCTTTGCAGTCTGGGGGTTTGAGTCCTCAATCACTTTTGAAATTTCAATCAAATCTATTATTCACACCTAAGGTAATTAACAGTATTATTTTGAGGGGTTTCTATGGGAGCCCGACTCACCCCAACTATAGGGCGGTGACCGCCACCCTATAATACACTATTAGGATGTCTGTACATGGGCACAACTGACCTTACCCTGCAAACCAGTTAGAACTGTGTAGTGGTAGGCCGGACGGCCGGGTTACTCCAACAGAGGGGTCTATTTGGCAGCCATTGTAGCTTTACATTCAAATTCTTTGGATTCTGGCTCATACTTATGCATCAATGTTATAAACATTTTAATGTTAGAGTGAGTGTTCTGAACAATTAAAATAGGCATCAATCCTCATGTGCACTGTGATCCAAACACAAAACTATTTATCACACATATTTGTCAAATATTAAGATGCGGTCATTCATATGTTAGCAAAATGCTCTTTGATTTTATGCAAAGCATGATGGACACCTCACTGGTGCAATATGTCCCGTTACCTTTCATCTAGGGGGTATTTAAAACAAGTACAAAACTAGTGCACCCTGGTGCACATCTTGCAATGATAACATGGTTGTATGTAAGAAGTGTGAATCACATTTTTGGGACGCCCTTAAAAATGTGTTTGTCTTTCCTTTGTTCATTACTTTTTCAATGTTTTCCTATCCGGGGTTACACCCACCGTAAAACACTTTGCTTACCACTGCCCTCCTTCTTTTCCTTCTCTGTTTTAATTAACCTTTTATTTTCCTTTTTTCCCTTTTTCACACTGTTCCTTTCCTTTCTAAGCAAAGTATATATATACATATATTCAGTGAAAAAACGTTGTTAAAGGGATGTTACAGTTACTTTTCACTAACAACAACCTATCCATATTATGGTTACAAGTAAAATCAAAAAACCCCAGAAATTCGCCAGTTATGGTAATCTAAGCAACCATAACTCGCACCACCACTGTGCACTGCTAAGGCTAACACCCAGGACATCAAAGATGACATCACAAATGTCATTGAAAAGGAGTCCAAAAATAGAATTGCCAATAAAAGGATGCAGGCCGCCGCGCAGCCTATATGTTCCACGGACAGTGCAGTAAATAACGCGAGGGGTGCCTCCATCAAAAACATTGCACTCATTTCTGGGAGTGCTAGCTCAGAAAAGAGCTTTTTTTGTTGTTTGTTTATTTTTGGAAGGGTTCAAATGGCCAACACCTACTAGAAAAATGCTTGAGGTGCTTGCAAAAAAGGATGCAATGTATTTTGGATATTGGACACCATCTATAGAGAAAATGTTCATGCGACGAAACGTAATATTTTCAGTGTGGAAGGAGGACATGCCAACATCTGTCAAAAAGGCACAAACAACCTTGTTGATTTTGCACCTCGCTTTCTCCATTAGCATACCAAATGAAGAAGAATGCAGTCACATCTGTGCGCAATGCGAGAAAAAAGTACTTGGAAACATGTCAATGACTTGCCCAAGTGCCTCATTAATCACAAACTGCAGAGAAATTCCGGTAACATGTCCTAAACTGTTTCCGCTTCAATGATTAATAAGGTCTGGATGATGGAGCATCACCAAAGTGGCACTCCATATCAGTTGGCATCCACATAATAGAATCCAAGATGTCCACCCACTCCACAGTGTTCTGCATGCACTTCCAACCAATGTATTCAGGAGTCCCCCAAAATCCATGCACTCTGCCTGCTGAATGACAGAGCCATAACCATTGGCATCTGCACTCCTCTAGGCAAACACACCTTCTGCCACAGTCTCTCTCTACACACCACACCCAGAAACCTTATTGACCAATCCCTTAGCCTCCACAGCTCCATTTCCATGCCTGCCATCCTTAAAAGGCCAGGATCTGGCACATGTCACCCTCGAACTACTGCAGTGTCCGTGAACTACTGCAGTGTCCGTGATCCGTATTGTGCTTTGTACAGGGGTGGGGGGAACACATTTCAACCAGGGTAGGGGATTTACACTTTAGTGGTGGCTCTGAAAAGAGCCTTTTTTGTAGGTGCTTGTAAACAAACACCTTTACTTTTGGGGTTTCTCTTTTCATCTCCTCCTTACATTCTTACATGAACCTCTTTAAAGCATACTTCAGATTGTAAAACAAAATAGCATTTTCAATAGTGGACAAAGAAATGCCGTCTGTACTGAAAAAGTGCACGTTACAAGAATTAAGGATGTCATTGTCACAGGAGAACATCCCAGCAGTGTACAAAAACTGAGACATGCCTCTATTTAAAAGACACCTTCCGACCTCTGGCTGGGAGCAAAGTACATTGGGATTGTTCCATACTCTTCTAGGTGGTATGCATGGGAAAACCACCTTGGCAGTGGGAAAACTCTGCATCATTGCTATTACCAAGTTCTTCAGTTCATGGTACAAACATCGACAAGTGATGTACCCAACATGCAGGGATCCATAGTGCACCACTACAACATCAACAGTAGTGCCAGTGGCCACATGTCTGCAAAGAGCAACTACAGTGTGGAAACTCTGCACAGGCACACTGCACAACAAAGCCTCCACTCCTTCAAAATCAAAATTGCCAGAAATGCCTCTTCCCTGGGCATATCTCTGCAGATCATCCAAAAGGGAATCACCCACGATCAACACAGTGACTTTCTCCATCCCTGCCATCCTCACTACACAGAGCAATGAAAAAAGTATTACCACCCCTTCCTGTTAAGCACACCCTCAACACCTGATGGGATAATCCCACAGTGCCTTTTCCATGCCAGGCATCCTGAGAAGGGCAGGATGTGTCACGTGCACTTCCCCAACTACCGCAATGGCCCCGCCCCAGTAAAGCAGGAGCAGTCCTTCTTCCCTTTCCACTCCAATTTTTTCAGCACTCCTTCATTGGGTACTGTTAAACAGTCACACACACATCAACCAATCACATCCAAGACATCTGCATCTAACACTGTCATCTTTGTGCAACACTCCATAGGTGCCGTTAAGCACTCAGAGTACAAGTCTCCTGTCAATCAAAAGCAGCTCCACTAGAAAGTACTCTAAAACTATCCAAGATTTCTGCATCCAGATTCATCCACATTGCCACCCATCACCACAAACTGCAGGTATCAATATATTTTATACACTACTTGTGCAACTCTGTTATACGTGCCTCTGAACAGGGTACTTGCCGCTAAACCTCGGTAACGTTTTTAAAAAGCATACTGTAATTTCTCCCATCACCTACCATCAAATGCCACCTGCAATTTTATGTGGTGTCAAAATTTTAGTTTGCATATATCAGCCATTGCAATATCCAAACAGTTACTCTCTTCTTTCCTTCTGTCAATTGTACAACCTTTTCCCGCACTAATGCAACTGCTATAAAATTCATAAAATTGTCACAGAAAAGGATCAATAAATGTATCATACCAACCTAAACCAAGTACATACATTGCATGCATGACAACAGGGTGCCGGCCACTTATTTTGCACACTTCACAGAATGCACCATTAATTAAAAAGGCAAAAGCATGTATGTGTGCATTGACATAGTACCATACCATTGATAATTGTGGATAAAGAAATCCAACAGCTTAAATGATTATTCTACTCATTCAGGAAGCATATAACTGCAGAAAAGTTAATGGAATTGCATACTTGAAAACATTTTCTTTTCCAAGCTGTACATCTTTCCAAATGTTTTTCTCACCTTTCTACATGTAGGACTAATCCATTTGTAAACTAAATAGTCCTACACCAATGCACACACTTGCTAAAGTGCACGTCATACGGCACACTTACAAATAAACCATGTACCCCCTTACCAACAATGCTGATCCTTCCAAGTCCACATTCATGTACAAAGCTATCCAATTACACACACACACTAAGTCTTCCTGCCAACACATCCACTTACCCTTTTAAGTAATGTATTGTTCAAATGCAATCAGTATGCCATTAACAAACACATTTCCTTACTATCTTCTTTCACAGTTGCAATAACCACCTCTGTCCTGAAAGCCAGTGGCGTGTCAACTTGAAAATACAACCTAGAATAAGCCTACTCTTGACAGCCAACAAAGTAAGTGAAATACTATCGTGGAGTTCCGCCTCTTACTGAGACAGTGCAGTTCATTCTTTCTCATTGCACCTCATTGCACCTCAACAGTTGCTCACTTTCTGTTATCATCTCGCTGCCATTATAGTAACTCTCAGATAGCAATACAGTGCTCCCACCCAACAGTAACAGACCATTACACAATCACACACCGCTATCTATATTCCTACCCTCATATTCATCCATTCATGCACAGCTGCAGACATATACATCACAAAATCTGCACATCCACACTTTCCTGTTTTCTCCAACAGCTACTACAAAATGCCTACCAAAAAAGCAACTCTGTAGAAAACAATGCAGAAATACAGCAGCTCAACCTAAAAGCATAGAAATTAGCCACCCCCCCTAGCAGATGTTCTACAGATAGTTGAAAGACAACAGCATATACAGTCACTAACGAAAACGAAATTGCCTACCAGTAAGGACAATTTTATTCTGCTGTCAAAATGTAGAAATGAAAATAAAGGTAGTAGAAAGAGTGCAACTCTCACTACTGGTAATAGAGCATGTACAAATGCTAATGTCACCACAAAGAAGCATTCTAAAAAAGTAATTTTACAAAATATGTTCCACCACAGAGTCCTTCAGAACCTTCTAAGAGGATTGAAATCAAGCTGAACCCTTAACACTTACTGCAGAAAAGTAATCCTGGAAGCTCTTGTAGACAATGCAATGCTCCTGAAACAAACATTCTTTGTATTAATTTTAAACAGAATGAAAACACTAACAAAATGAATTTGTAAACTGCAACCACTACTTTGAAAAACATGCACTGTCAGCATTTGGCAACATCTGTACAGGTGATTGGACTCACTCCACCAACACAGAGCCATACATCACTTAAGAAGCATACAAACAAGAGCAAACAAACGAAATTCCCATACATACCTCTGGACGAGGTTATGAAAAGGTAGACAATACCATAATGGAAGACGACGAACAGCTTTCACAAATATCCCCATCAAACTTAGATTCCACTCTTCATTTCACGAACCAATACACCCCATCTACAAATCTCCTTGCACAGCAGTGTGTAACGTTCGCCAAAACTCTATCAAATCTTGGCAGAAGTTCCTCAATCACTGTGTGAAAGGCAAAGACAAAGGAAACATATAAATACTACAAACTATGAACTCCTGTCCATTGCGCAAATACACAGGACTACGAGGACATTCCTTAGCCTACATTTTTGGACCTGCTTGCAAAAGCACCTCCACCATAGAAAAATGTTAGCAACACACCATTGTACTGTAAGAAATGTTGTTTACTAACTGTACTATTCAAAAACTCCAGCTTCAGCACCAGAACATTTAAATGATATTCTCCTACATGGTACAGCCAAACAGCTGCTCAAACAAACAGAGCACATCCAAAGGAAATATTTTGGAACTGAAGAGCACTTTCAAACTCTAGTACTTTCAGAAAACATTAGCAACAACCTTGCAGATGACAACTTTCTGTTTCACACATACAAAAAAGAAATACAAACGTTTGAAAACACATCTGCTAAAGTACCAAACCAAGTATATGTCTGTTGTCACAGAACTTTCTATACAAAAAGCATGACAACTGTAGATGTAATGAGGAAAATAGAAGACAATGACGAATCCCAATGGTTTCAAATAGCTCTCTATCTTATAGCTGAAAACAAATACGAAATTACTAACACCTCCATACTGTGCACATAGTGCACTACAAAACTTGACAATAACCAAATGCCTTCACGGGCTATCTGGAAAAATGTGTAAATATTCCCACTGCCAAACCCACTCCAACAGTTTAATTTGTATGAAAGGATTTGTTGGAATCCAAAAAGTACACCCATTGCAAGCAATAATGCAACTTTAACCAAAAACTGCAAAATTGCCTCCCACCGAATTACTAAGAGGCATTTGAGGGAAAACAGATCATTTACCATTAGATCTCAAAGAAAATGTAGATACTCTATGAGTGCAAACGGCAATAGAACAATCTTTGATTATCCTGGTAAATTGTGTATCTACAAAAGACAAAAGAAATTGGCAGTAACGAGTGGGCTTAATCAAGGATAGGGAAGCCTTGCAGTATCTTAAAGAGAACAATAAATACTACAAAAAAATAAATGTTGAAGAGAACCTGAGAGAAACCACCGACATAATTCAGGACTCCTCAACAACTGGCCAATTTGAACTTCTAGATCTGACTGCAGCCTCCAATGTTTTAGATCACTATACAATTCACCCAATGGACTCCAAAGACACCATAGAGGATGCTCTGGAAACATATCAAATGCGGCAAAACGCAAAGGATCGCCAATCAGTATATGGGAAAAAAAAGTAGAAGCACAAGCCTTTCCTCTACTCTTCCCGACTGGGAAAGTTGGAAGATACGATGAAAAATGCACACAAATAACAGCATCAGAATACTGCTCTTTACAAATGTATTCTGAAGACCCTAGATTTAGACAGAGGGCCTCATTACGACCCAGGCACTGGACCATGGTGCTATTAGCCGGTCTGGATTTTAACGCCTGCAAAGCCTCCAACCCGCTAAGGGACCTTGTAATCAGGCGCTAATGGTTTAACGGCGCCAACGCTCTTTACGGCGCTGTTAAACCATTAGCGCCAGGGTCGTAATAGAGGCCCAGAATGTGGAATACATATTCCACCTTCTCTTTCAAAGTGAACTAGCAACGCTATGTTATGAAGTTGCACACACATTGAAAACAGGTTCCCATTTTCTAAACATGTGCGCTAGACAGCTTCTTTAAAAGGTGTAAGACAAAGATGAAGTTTTACAGTCAAGTATTACAAATCTCTTGGCAAACATGCGTGGTACTAAAGAATACTGGTTTCAATGGCAAGCAATTGTACGGAGTATGCTATGCAACCTTGGCCCACCCACATAGTTTGTCACTTTATGTGTTGCAGGGCATGCATAGGAAGACTTGAACACTTTCCTATGCATAGCAAATAAAAAAAACAGGTATAGACATTAAAACACCAGGAAAACTGTGCTCTCTTGATCCTGTAAATGTATCAAGGAACTTCCATCAGCACTCCATTGTCATGCTGCACTTTATTTGCAGTAAAGCACTTCCTCTGCTCGGTGAGGTGGAACACTTCTTTTGGAGAAAAGAATATCAAGCCAGAGGAGCACCACACATCCACATGATTTTGTGGATTGCAAATGCTCCTAACTGTGGTCAGGACAGTGATGCAACTGTTTTGCAGTTCATTCACAAATATGTCACTTGCAAAATCCCTTCAGAAAGTACACATAGTGACTTACATGCACACATTTTGCAGTTTCAAAGACACAAGTACGGCAAGTATTGTCGGCAGAAATATAAAAACAAAGGCAAATACGACACTAAATGCCGCTTTGGCTTCCCGAAATCAGTTTGAGCAAGAGGGCAAGTGAACAGCTTCATCTCTTCAGTTAGACACAGTGTGAAATGGAAGTTTCCTAAGAACACATACTGCATAAAAAGAACAGCAGCATCAAAGTACATCAATGATTACAATGCTATATGGAATGCAAATGTAGATGTGCAGTACATTGCAAACAATTCCACTGCAGTCGCACAATATGTAACAGCCTATTTAACCAAAGCAGAGAAAACCAAGCTCAAACACCTGTGGGTTGACATATCATCAGACAAAACACTGTCAAAGAAATTGTACAACTTTTGCACAAAAATGATGTCCCATAGACAATCTGGCTGCTACCAAGCTGCAGACCGTTTAAACGGCACCACCTTGTATGGGAAATCTGAAAACATAGTGTGGCTAAGCCCTGGTCCTGCTGCATCCAGAAGAAGAGGTCTGAAATCATATGAACACATAGAAACAATAGCCAAAAACGATCCCAAGAACCAAGTCATTTTGAAAAACAACATATTGGACACATACTACCCAAACAGGTGTACTGCTTTAGAAACCATGTACCTATACCACATAGCCCAAAACATCTCATACAAAAATAACATTAAGCTAGATGAAAAAAATGTAAATACGGAGTTGAACGTTGTGAAAGGCAGCCTGATGACATTTACCAAACACAGCCTGATTAATCATATGAAGCTGTCATTAAAAACTCCTCAACACAAAGAACCATACTATATGGCCCTACTGCAACTTTTTACACCATGGAGAAAAGAAGAAGATGTATTAGACACCCATGCCTCCTATGAAGAAATTTTCAAAGCAAGTGAAAGTACTGTATAATAGATATAAAGTTTACACGGTACAAAACCTTATTGGACAATGAACGCCAACAAGAAGAAGAACTTCAAGAACAACTAAATGTAGACAGTCCTGAGAGCAGTAATCCTTCTGTCACAGTAAGCCAATAACCACTTCGAAAGCCACTCATAGCAAATGAGGCAGAATTAGCCATGACAGAAGTAGAGAACAACATGTGTCAGTACGAGCAATCTGCAGACAACTTTGCTGTACTAAAATCCCAACTAAACAATGAGTAGGGTCCAAGAAGTAGGTAAAGAAATTGAGCATGGTATACAGCACAAAACTAAAACTTCTTCATGTGAACATTATAAATCGGTAACGCTATACGTAAGTGATCAAGCTGGTTCGGGCAAAACATTGTTAATAAAAACCATCAGTAAATTCCTCCAACAATTAACAAACAACAAGCTTTCAGCTGTGGTAGCCGCCCCAGCAGGTTTAGCTGCCTACAAAATAGGTGTTGTCACTTTACACCAATTGCTACTCCTTCCAGTGGAATACCAAAACAAATAAGACTACTATAAACTGCCAACAGAATATGCTATGGAGCTACGTAGAGTGTCGAAACAATTGAAAATGCTCCTAATAGATGAAATGAGCATGATCTGCGAAGTAATGTTAGCTTTGATTCACCTCAGATTGCAAGAGTCCATCAAAGCAGACTATGAAGAACTCTTGGAGGAAAACATGTTATTGGTTTTGGAGATCTCCTTCAATTAACACCAATTAAAGGAGAACCCATCTTTAAAATCTTAGGACACAAACTGTGCCGTAACACTCTTGGTAGCATAGAGTATGCAAATCTCTGGCAACATGTCCAATACAGAGAAGTAACTGAAAGCATGCATCAGTCTGCAGACCTCACCTACGCCAACATTTTGAAAAACATTTGGATTGGTGTACTACCTAAGGAAGTGCAGTCTACCCTAAATACCAGACACATCCATGAGCTGAACGGTCATAACACATCTGCTACTGATGTCATGGAACAAATAGCACCCAAAATGTCAACTTTATGGCCTTAATGCCAACTCTAGCAAGCTGTACAGCATTCAATGAAACTATGCTGAAAAAAGAAATGCAACCACTGATTCAAATGTACTCCAGAGACAAACTGGACGTACACAAGATGACAATACCTATGTGTCAACAAGTCATAGCACAACTAAATACCTTCGAAAACTCTTTATCTAACACAGCTGGTTTGGAGAAAATGTTAACCATGTGTTTAAACTGTAGAGTAATGCTTAAACCCAACCTTGATGTAGAGCAAGGTTTAGATAATGCAGCACTTTGTACAGGTGTTGGGTTCCATACATACCCACGTGACAACAGCATTAAGTTACTCAACATCCACTATGGCAATCTTTCAGAAGTTAAACAGATAGGATTCACAACAGCCTGATTCCTTCTTTTCAAAGACATATATGTATGCAGAGAACAGTGTTCTCTATCGCTAGCATATGCAGTCACTATTTATAAATCGCAAGGTCTAACCTTAGAGAAAGCATTAATTGATATTGGTAGCACAGTCTTCAAAGAAGGCAGTGTTACGTAGCAATGTTATGTCTACGTACAATGGAAGAACTATATCTAGTCAATTTTGAAGCAAGGGCAGTCAGGACAGAAATTCCTTGCATCGTAGAGTACAATAGACTATGTGCACTCAAAATGTACTGTGTTCCTCAAAAACACAAAGGTTGTAAAAGAAAAGTAATGCAATCAGAAGTTCTAAATGATCTCCCAACAGTATCTTCAAAGAAATAGAAATCAACTCATACTCCATCAACTACCAAAAACACAAAAGAATGGACTGAAAAGAAGAATGCATACCCAACTGCACACACAACGAGAACTTCCTCTTTGAAGAAACCATGTGCACTTCCATCAAAGTACTCAGACATAAATCTGGCTGGTCCACTCAAATTTTCCAATACAAGTGGTGTAAATTGCTGTGCAAATTTAGCAATCAATGTTCTATTGCAAATACCAGCAATTGTTGGAAACATTTATTTAAAAAGCTCAGACCAGATGTGTTTACAAATGGTCATCCTTCACAGAAATGCTGGAAACAGTCCTGAAAACAGTTACGTTGTCTCAGGAATAAGAAAAAAATTGGACTACGATGCGGGAATGGTGAAATTCATGTTAAACAGACAACAAGATCCACAGGAATTTCTAATGTACTTTAGTGGAAAGCAAAAACATACCCATGAATGAAATATTTCAGATTTCCTACATGTGGAAACATACGTGCACTCTCTGTAATCCTATCAATCAGGAAGAAGTCTCTAACAAGCTTTCATTATGTGTCTATACCTAACTGTGATTCCATTCCTTTTCAGCAACTGGTACACAATGCAAACCATACCCTATTGTGTAGCTCTTGCACTTCCGATAATTGTTCTACCTCACATATACAATCACATAGTCAATAGGTAATAGTAAAGCTTTTAAGATACAACACAGATGGAAACAAAAATAACTGCGAGCTTACTACCTTCACACACGGACAGGTATCACTTGGCAAAAAGACCTCCACAACAGTAGCCATTATGTACCACACAGGCGGCACAACCAGTTCAGGTCACTATACTGCATACATTAGAAACCAATACTGTTCAATGTTCTGGAAAAACAGCATTTTCCTGCAATCGGAGTGGTCCCCTAGGAGGATATTTTTTGTCGTATGTTTGGGCACACGCACAGAGAATGTGCCCTGGGTCTGATGACACTCGCCGGCACTGACATCTTTCATAAAAAGGTAACACAAGAAAGGAGGGTCTGTTGGCAACATTTGAAAGACAAATCGCTTTTGTGTAGCTGTGGTAGGAGAGTGGCACCTTCAAAACAGACAAGAAATCTGTGGGTGAACATCCAACGGTACTCAATAACACACGTTAGCTCACCCCATGGTCCACGACCCAGCCATCTAGGGCCCTTTGTGACATTCCTCCCTCAGAGCCCTTGACCTTAACGCTGCCACTGATAATGGCTACTTAAATGTATTGTTATTCCTTTTTGTTCGCAGACACCTGATACCTTACTGCCTGCGTCACTCCTTCCACTGCCAACAGATGGATTGTAGAACAATCATTACAAGATTAGCAGAAGTGGTGTGTTTTTGCTCATCGTTATCTTGGACTGTCGTTATATCCCTGGATGTCCATTTGCGTTTCTGGCAATAGGAAGCAACATGCAAATATTTATGATATAACACATCACAGAGACAGCAACTGTCACCTTTCCTAACTTAAAAAGAAAGTGTGTTCTTCCACATGAACCACCAAGGACCATCAATTAATCCTTTTGCTAGTTCGGCAGACATCAAAAGAAGTACACAAAAGCACACACAGCATTCTGCGCTGGAAGTTACCTGCAAAATGAAAGAAGTTGCCTTTCAGTCAGCCTATACTTTCTTGTGGATATTTTATGAAAAATAAAACCACTGGTGACAGTACACAGTGCTTTGCGTAAATTAGTCAAATATTTTCTGACCAACTACTGTGTATAACAAGACTGGGTACGCTGTGTGGCAGCATGTCTGTTTAAACGTGTGTTTATTTTCCTGTTATCTGGATCTAGGTCCTGATATGGCACGTTGGACTATGCTGGGCACAGACATTATGAAAATAGTAGTAGTACACAGTTTGCGAAACTACTGGCAGCAAGTAATGTCACCTATGGGGGCGAGTGTTGAGATGTAGGGCTGCATCATCACTTAAAGGTAGTAGAAGCTATGAACACATAACATTAGCACAAAATGGCAAAGCCGAGCACATTCTTTGCATATCTCAAAATGTACACAAAACAAAGGTAATAGTAAGAGGGACAACTGTCCCCTATTTTGTGGGACATACCTGCATTGATGGTTTTGGCTGGTGATTTGGTGGTACTCTGTGAGGACATCTAAACATCCCGAATTTGCCTTGACCCGCTGCCAGATGAAAGCCTTTTGTGCCCTGAGCGCACACTTTTGTGTGCTAATTGAATGCCAGGGCCGAAAGGCGGTAGAGGAGCTCTCCCTAGATGTGTGCATGCAGCTCTCCGAGGATTTGCAGCATTTCAAGATGTTGCTCTGTGTAAACAGAGCATTGCAATGGCAGCAGATAAACATCTATAGGGGCTGGGGGGATATTAGCAATGACTATTGTCACTAATGAAATGTGAACTCAGAGTGATTAGAAGCAGCAGTGCAGCATGTTGTCTTTCAAGTAAGACTGTAATTGTCAGAGTGGAGTGGGTTTTTTTTGTTGCGCAGTAGTGTGTGTAGTACTAATGTACCTTCCATGGTGGATGGGGGAGAAAAGAATAATAGCATACGCATGTAGCTGGACATATTTCTGTGACCAATTATGTAGTGCAACGGTAGGTCATTATGAAATGCTCCTTTTGCTGTAATGGGATATGTTTTTTTCCAAATCATTTCTATAAACAAAACATTTCTAAAGTACGTATGTGAAGTACACCTTCAATTATTTGTGGGTAACTGCATGCATTGTCCATGTTTTAAATGTGTGATTCTAAGGAAATCCTTCCATGTTGCAATATCTTACTGCACTCACTGAGAAAAGGATCTGATCAGGGGAAAACCATAGCAAACACAAATGGTGTCATTGCACTCCCTATTGTGCAACAAGTGCAATGAACTACACCATATGCAAGTGTGCACATGTCACCTCACTTGTGGTGCTCGACCAAGCCTGTAATTTCCTCCCCAACCAATCTGTGTGACCACCCTAGGAGAGATGCACAGGAAAAAAGTGTGTACGATGCAGCAACTTATGTTTATAACAAGTTACCCAAGGGATTGAGGCAAAAAAGAAAAATCACTCCGTAAACATATTTGCTGCATCCATATACCAGTATCACAGTGTTCGCATGCATGGCTGCATTATGTTGGCGTGGGTGCGGCAAAGTCCTAACCTCTTGGGTGCATGGCCGGAGGCTAGGCCTTGGCCGCACCCACCACAAGTAATGCAGCCATGCATGCAAACATGTGGCCAGGTACCACAACCTACAAACATAACAGAGCCACCGGCGCCCCTACCCAACCCGGCCACATAATACAGCCATGCATGCAAACATCAAGCCAGTTAGAAGAATCCACAAACATAACGCAGCCACCAGCACCCCGACCCACTTCCGTTCACATAGTATTGTACTACTTCCAAGCAAACGACAAAATCTTCAGAACATTGCCCCTGCACCCAACACTCTATTAACTACTTACAACCAATACATCATAATACAGTATAGTACTCAGTACTCTAGGCAATGGCCACAACTCAAACACATAAAGATTGCACTTGAACCCTATGCACTTTTATACACACAGTATTCCAACACTTCACCCAGTGGACACACTCCAGGACTGTTGACTCCATCACGTCCAGCCATGCACTCAAAGCTATAGGACATGCTAACAATCACCACACCCATGCAACCAACAATGTGTACACTGCTCACAAAGCACACACAAGCCAACAGTGTGAAAACTACTTACAACCACTCAACAAACTCTTTGGTGCAAGGCCTCCGCCCATGCACCCTAGGTGCTAGGGGCTTACCACACACAACACAGCATAGTACACCAGATGCAAATGTCATTATGTCATCTGCAATCCACTCCACCTCCCTAATTGAGCCTGCCTGCAGTCACCGCAAAAGCTACTCGCCTGAGGACCTACCCACGAATTGCCGGAGTACTCGCAGACACCGCGTACACAGCACCGTCTTCTTCCACCTAAACAAATATATCATACGAAACACTTTTCATTACCCCGCCCTTTCCATCCCCTCTTCCGACCACCAGATGCCCCAAAGCATGTTTTGCAGCCCGTTTCGGTGCTGCACTATCCTCTGATACTACATGGCAGCGTTACACAAAATTATGACGCACACCACGCTTCCTTCCAGCCAACCACTGGGCGCGACCAATGTCCATCAGGCCAAACTGCAGGCCTATCAGAGATTTGACCGCGGAGCGAACAGGGAAATGGGACAGCAGAGCAGAGCCAGATATCACTCATTTTTTTAGACCATCATTTTACCAGTTTTTATAGAAAGTAGTGGACAGATTTGCTCCAAATTTACAAAAGCATACTTTCAAGACCAAGCCACCACTCCTGCCGCAAATTTGGTGAAAATCCATCCAACAGTTTGGGCTGTACGCGTGTGGCAACTTTTTGTCCATTGAGTCTATAGAGGAAGAAAAAAATGTGGGACCCCCCATTATAACTTTGCTCCCCCTGAATGAAACCTCACCAAACTTCCCAGAAGAATTCAGAGGGGGCGTATATTTTTGCAAAGTTTGATGCATATTGGTCCAGGTGAAGCAAAGTTGTAAGCCTCCCAAAAAGTGGTCTTTCTATGGGTTGAGCAACTTCACCATAACTACACGGCCGCTACTGTGGGCCATGTAATAGATGTTATAGGACAGCGATTGTTAAGGTGAGTCGGACTCCCAATGGAACCCCTCAAAATTCCATTGTTAATAACTTTTGATTCGAGTAACGGATTTGATCAACATTTCAAAAAGTGATGAAGCACTTGCACCAGCCTGCATGGTTTCAGAATAATTTAATAACAAATACAAATGTTATTAAGAAGACTTTTTTTTTTTATAAGTGCGGCCTACTTACCATCATTTGTTATACATTTTTGCCAAAGCGCACAGCCTAAACTGATGAAAGGATTTGTACCAAGTCTGAAAACAACTTGGCACAAAGCGTTGACTCGCAATACATGCATGCTTTTGGGTTATTCCCTGCAGTAGTTATTTAAATATTTGGCCCTTCTCAAAAATAGATAGCTATATCTCAGGGATTAACCCAAAACCAGGTTTTTTTTTAAATGAAACGACTGTCATCTTGTTTTTCTCTCGATGCTAAAAATATTAGAGTTTATAGCCAAGGATTTGAGAAAATGAAATACAGGAAGAAAGCTATTTGAAGTTTAAAACCATGCAAATTCCATCAGGCTAGAGGTGAGGGGTGGATAGAGGGCTCCAAGTGAAATTTGGGAGTTGGAGGGGGTCTAGGGGCTGAGTTTGCAACACAAAGCTTTCTGTAGCCTTGGCTATAGCCTCGAATAGCAAACATCACAAAGCAAACTGCATCACAGAAACAGTATCTGCAGTGGGGGGAAAGGGAGAGAGCTTGGGAGGTGGGGAGGCCCTCTGGGGAGTTGGCACAGATAAGGGGGGCACTTGGTGAGGGCCCTTGGGGGCAGGAAGGAATTTATTTAGAGCCCTTTTGCCAATATTTGCGTATATATCGGACTACGGATAGCCAAGGGTATGTGAAGTTCAGTACCAGCAGTTGTAGCTTTTTAAAAGAAATATATGTTTACAGCTATTCTGACAATGGCAGTGAAAAATCAGTGGCTATGGTCAAAGAACACTGACACGATTGCCATCCAGATCCCCATCCGTGCAGTAACCAGGAAAGACTCTGCTTAGCTTCAAAGTGTGGAAGGGGCCAACCTCTTCAGGCCATGTTGCCCCACAAATGATCCCACCTTACAAGATCACTTAGAGAAATGGGCCAGCCCTTTCCTTGCTTTGAAGCTAAGTAGGATCAGTCCTGCTTTGAAGCTAAGCAGGGTTAGTTCCGGTTAATGCATGGATGGGTGACCGAATGGGCATCCAAATTATTTTTAGTTTTTAAACCGTGCACTGGCAGTCCTTGAATGTTTTTCACTCAGAGACCATTTTTGCCTTTAGCTGAATTACATTCTGATATTTGTAGTCTCCCAGTCAATAATTTAAATAAAATTGATATTTTTACAGCAACAGTGAGTTTCACATCTCAGCAGTAACTGAGATGAACCCTGCTTAGCTTCAAAATGAGGAAGGAGACAGACCTCTACGGCCATGCTGCTTAATGATTAAGCCCACCTTACAAGACAACTTATAGAGCTGGATCCTTCCTCGCTTTGAAACTAAGCAGAATCAGTCCTGGTTACTGCATGGATGTGAGACAGATCACAGTCCCGAATGCCGTATGTTTTCTTCATTTTATTTATCTCATAACACATGGCATCCGTATTACTATTTTTGAAACCATGCTATTGTCATACTTTGAATGTTTTGCACTCACAGAGAATTTGTTTGCAGTTTGCTGAATTCCATTCTGCCAGTTGTAGTGTCACAGTCAACATGGGGGGAATAATGCCACAATTGTACACTTTTTGCCTAACATAGTTCTATAAGGAATTATATATTGGATTGACACTATGATATGTTTACTTTTCAAGTTAGCTTTCTAAAACAGAGTATTGTTGAAAGCTAGACATGGGGTTGAGGAGAGGAAATCGTGCAAGGGCAACAGTATAGGACAACTATGGGTGGACAGCATAACTTTGTTTCAGAAGGCGGATACAACCCCTTGGGTTTTATTGAGGTTGGCAAGCTTGCTCAAGTATTTGGCTACCAGGGTTTTATTCAGGTTGTCATGTTCCCAGTGCAGACGCTTACTCACAAGACCATAGGCACTTGTTTCATATTGGGATTTTGTTTTCCATGGAATATTTCACTACAGATTGCTGGGTTTAAATGGTGAACACCTTGTATACGTTGCCAGCATATTTATTGTAACATTTCCTCTCTTAGGTTATTTTTCTGGTGCTCATTACTTTTTTAAAATTCCAATGCTATTCTGTCTCGCACAATTTTGTCTAAGGAGTAGGTCTAGCGAGCTACATTTGTTTATTTCACTTTAAGATATATGTTATTTTATTGTGCATACATATATGGGTGCCAGATTTAGTTTTTCGCTATGAGGGCAAAAGTACCTGGGCATATGTTATTTTTGCTGCTGGTCATTGTTTTCTCTTTTACGTGCTGCTTAAATGCGGTTTATTGAGGTTGTGTGATGTTTGACAGCAGTCACCAAGAGACCGGTCATAAAACAAGGGACTTGTAGCACGCTGCTTAACCAAAGTCATACAGGGCATTAACTAAAAACATTGGGAGTTCATATAGCCTGCAATCTTTTTTACATAATAAAAAAATAGATATTTTTACAGCAACATCGGGCGTGAATATTCACTGGTGACCTGAGTTTCCCATCCATGCAGTAACCAGGACCAACCCTGCTTTGCTTCAAAGTAAGGGAACAGCCATCAAACTCAGGCTATGGTGCCTAACAAGGGAGGCTAAATTACAAGACCACTTGGAGCAACATGGCCTGAGGTGGCCGGCACCTTCCTCACTTTGAAGCTAAGCAGTAATGTGCCCATATTCATGGGTGCCAGTATTTTACTTTCGCTATGGGTGCAGAATGTACCTGGGCATATGTTAATCTTACAGACAGTCATTTTTTTCCAATTTCCGTGCTGCTTGAATGTGGTTAGTTGGGGTTATGCAATGTATCACAACAGTCACTAAGAGACCAGCCATAAAACAAGGGGCTTGGAGCACGGGGCAGGACATTATGGCACGGCCAGTTAGGCGCAGGCTGTTATGGCACGACCATTTTACTGCAGATCCCGTTTGGGGGCACCCAGTGAAACACAGCCGTTGGGCACAGGGACCTCTTGTGGCAAGGATGTTTTGGCACAAGAGGTCGCAATTTGCACGGCATGAACCTGCAGACACTTTGCATTTTCTACCTCTCAGCGCAAGGATGTTTTGGCATGAGAGGTCACAATTGGCATGAACCTGCAGGCACTTTGCATTTTGTAATATGATTTAAACGTGAAAAACATTTATTTAATGCAACATTATAAAACAGGACGGGATATGCATTACAGCGTCGCTGCAGAATTGAACACATATTAAACATGAAATATATTTATTGATTGCAATATTATGAAACAGAATGGAACATGTACTACACCGTCCCTGGTCAACATTATAAAACTGAAAAAACACAGCTGTGCTGAATACTGCCTTCAAGAACTGAAACCTGCAGCAGTCTAAGACACAACACTTAACCATTATGCTACAATGATGTTATTGTTTGGATTCTCACAAGTTTCATACTTAGCCTTTTACAATTTGACATATTAAATTGTACGCTAAGTATGAAATGTATGCAGCCTGAAGCACTAAGTCATCGTGGAGTAATGTTTGAATGCTGGTCTTTGAACTCAACCAAAAAACATGAACAAACTCCAACTGCTACAAAACAACGCACTCAGAGTAGTCTAGGGCCTGAAACACTTCAATCATATCTCACAAATCCGACGTTAGGTACATAGGCTCCCCATCAAAGCACGTATCGAATTCAAACTCCTTACTATCACCTACTGCTGGTAAGCAACACTGCCCCCACTACCTCTTGAATCATATCACCAAGAAACACAACACTCGCAATCTCTGTTCCTCCTCCACATCGGCCTTGTTCACACCCAGATTCGCCAGAAAGAGAGCGGGGGTTCCTGCTTTACTACCATCGCTCCCTCCCTCTGGAACACTCACCTCCAGAATATCGCAGAGGAACTAGCCTACCCGCTGTTCCAAAGGGAAGTACAAACTTCACGGTTCAACAAATATGTGTCTATCTATGATGAACCTGTCGATCTATTTTTATGGAAGAATGTTATAACCATATCGTTTTCAATCATCATGTGTAACCCTTTTGTACTGCTCGCTTAGCGCCGTGATACCTCCGGGTCTGGCGGCTCCACAAATACAATAAATAAAATTACCACTAGTTTTTCCGACACCACCAAACTTGTATTGAGGCCCATTTGTCTCCTACTTCTCCTCTACAAATACAAAAGGATGAGAAAATGAAATCATTGGCCTCACTCTCTCGCTCTCCACATCATTCCTCTGCGCCTTCTTTTCCCTATCACACTTCTCTACCAACTACCCTGCAAAGCTGAAACCAATTTGCTTGCCCCCATTGCACCAAGTGCCTGCTCTCACCTCTCCTCCATTTCTGACATCTCTGTTTCAAGTTGCAAATAACCAGCCAGCTACAAGGTGACCACATAGACATCTTGATGAAACGTACACTTCACCCTAACCATCCTTTTTTTTCTGCTCACCCTCTCCTTTTTGATTCAGTTTTCAAAAATCCTCACATGTTTTGTCTTCAAACACTTCTTGAACTCCCGGGAGATCAATGCTTTGTTCAACCCCCTCCATTCTGAGTGCCACATTCACACTCCACTGGGACAGCCCTCACTACTATTATAACAACATTCATCCAAACCTCTATGCCACCATTAACATGTTAGACCTTCTCTCCCATCACCTGTTTCCTCCCTTGACTTCACGGACACTTATCTCACTGACTACTCCTTCCCCATCTTCCCGAAACTCTAACACTTCCTCCCTTATTCCCCTCCCGAAGGATCAGCAGTGGGCCCACTCTGTGCATACCCCCATTGGGCAAGCTCATCTCCTCCTTTGGCTTCTAATACCATCTCTTTTCTGATGATACCCATGTCTTCTCTGCCCTTCATTCCTACACCCCTGACATGTATGAGCTCCTGTTTCGCTGACTTCTCTACTCTTTTGTTGCCATGATTTCAATAATCAGTGCTGCCACAATCACATCCACAGCCTTCCTAGATGTAGACCTTCTTCCACCTTGATGTCCAGTCCCCATGGCACGATGCAGAATTGCTTCCTTTTCCTGGTTCTGCTGATTATATTCACATCTATACACGCCCATGGCATCTACTACCTAGCCGACCCCAATTCTCCCTGTCCTACAGTCTGTGGAGGTACTTAAGACCAGGTGGAAGCTCCATACAAGTTACACCTTCTACTCTCATTTCCTCCCCTTCCTTCAGAATGCTTTGCCACATCAAAACATGATGCAAATGTGTAACTTTGGAATGTCTGGATTAATGACTAATGTATAGTGTATGTGTGCATTCCACATTGTTGTCTCACGTCCCACGTTCATGCCTCCACACCGTGTCTTTCCAACACCGGGCCTATCCCTACCAACATATTTGCAGTTTCTCAAAGACACCCCGAAATAGCAGTGCCTCAGCTGCCTGTTTGTTGCAATGAACAGTGCTTCTGGTCTACGCGCCAACCCCATCAACAAAATCCATGCAAATGCAAAACGTGTACAGGAAAAGAGGAAAATACACCTAAGAATCGTCGATGCAATGCATTTAGCTTTGATTTAATGTCAAGCAATTAACAAGCTGTGGACATGTCTAAAGAAACACTGTTTATGTCTTCATAAAACTTTCTAATTTCTGGCCTTACCCGCCAAGAACACACCAGATAAAAAGCGAAGGCACATTGTTACAAACGCCAGTTTTTAAGCAGTAAGCCAACTTCGCACACAAGAAGAGGTGTCTGCCCATGGCTCCCACATCATTTTTCAAATGCCACATCAAGTCTTTTAAGAGGATGCCCATCCATCATTCTTGGCAGAGAGCATCCATCACTGTAGAAACCCAATCATTGAAGGCCTGTCAGGGTGCGGAGACAAAGACAGAAAGCAGGCACCCACCGCAGTGCAGAAAAAAAGAAGCAGGCCACTTTGGAAATATGTGCACTTCCCCAGCTCACATGCCTAGGTGAAGGATTATTTTTCAGGAATTAAAACAAAGGGACGAAGGTTGCATAATCGTGGTTTGCACCGCTTATTTCTGCGAAAAATGGGCGATCTTCTGGAGTTTTGCTACAATGTTTTATATTCCAAAACATTTGGAATTCTGTATTCTTGCCTTTTTAAATCAAACTGAGGTGTTTGTTCGGAAATGCCGTTTCAGCCACATCGTGATAATTCTTTAAAGAAAAGGGGTGTATGGCTTTCAAATTCCCACTATCACTGTTAAAGTGGCAGCCAGCAAACTGAGCAAACTGACCCCTAACTCTCCTGTTGGCAAACCTGCTAGCAGTAGTTGGCAACATGCATGCAGTTGCAAATCAATGCCTAGACCGCCTACAAACAACGCATTTCGTGAACAAGTGAAAGCACATAAGGTTAATGTACCTGCTGCAGAATTCCGTATGTTATAAGAGAGGCAAGTCACAGGTTCATATCTAACAATCAGTAACACACGGATTTAGACCGAGAGGGAACCAACAGCCTCAACAACGCATTGGGGAAACTAGAGACAAGTCTACACCAGCAAGTATGTTAACTGCAAGATGGTAGGAGTGACTGTCAACTAATGGATTATTTTATTTATATAGTATTGTATAGTTTTATATAGTGTGGACCAGGCCCATCTGGTTGTCAGAGCAACACACAGAAAAGTCAGAAAAATACAGTTAATATCTGGTGAAAAAGTCAGCATAAAAAGGACATTAATATCTATAGGTGACAAATCAGATCCAATAGTGAGCTTAGGTATTAAATATCATTGGAAAACAATGTCCCTAGAACAAGGTAAGAGGGTGAACAAGCGGGGGGTGTCCTAAAGGTTAGGGGGAAGGAAAGATGCAGGTCATTCAGGTGTGTGGGGTCGTTCCAGAGACCATGGGTAAGTAGACCTGAAGAGCTACCATGAGGAGATAGGTGGCAAAAAGTCATGATACACGCATGCTGTGGGCTGGCATATGGATGAGAGCAAACCTACCATGAGAATGGAAGAGAAATAGCTGGTGGTCAAGGGAGTGCAAGGACAGTTGCTCTACTCTGGTGCTCAAAGGTTGCCAAAAGATATTAGTAACTTGAAATCCATTGATGAGGAAAGATGCCCCGTGCATGCAAGCTCAGTTAGCAATTTCGAGGCCAAAGGATGGCGTTGAGCAGAAAGGGGGTGCAGATGCAATCACAGCTGACATTGTTACTGTGGGTGATAGTGGGTTATGCAGAGGGGTGAATGCTTGGAAAAGGTGGAAGAATCTTGCATTCAAGGGTTGTGAGGGGCAACCCACTTGGACTATTCTCAGGTGGATAGCTCAGGGGCAACGTGCTCGCCTTGGAAACAAGATGACACAAAGCCACATAGGTTTGATCCCCGGGTCCGCATTAAGCACGTTATAAATAACCTATCATATCATGGGAGGCAGCCCAGTGGGGCTTTCTGAGGATAGGAATGCAGATCTCTGAGAAGCCCCTTAGCTGGTAGTTAAACCTTATGCCATAGATGTGGCCAGGGCCGTGTTTGGGGGGTCTTCTGTTGTTTCTGATGACTATCCATTAAGTCGAAGTGCTATTGGTGCTGATGGAGGCTGATATGGAAGGAGAGCATGGGGAGTTTGTGTGAGAAGGCAGTCGGACGTTTCATAGTTATGTGTCCTAAGGAAGCAATGTTTTTTCAAAGCATACTTTTACTCAATAAAGGATTTAAAACGTTATTAACAAATTTAAATTAAAAGTTTAAAATTATCATATAAATGAACAACATGTAAAGGATTTGGTGTATGTAAACATGTATGAAACTTGAAGGTGGACGTGTTATGTGCCACAGAACAATTGAAAAAAGAGTTAAAAGTGTAGCACCTAAAATCTGACGTTTTATTTTGGAATAAAATCCACAGCATTAAATTAAGTAAAGAACTGTATGGCACAGTGGGATTATATCACAGTGTCACAGATTCTTTGAAATCTAATGGGTTTCAAACAACAAAGATACCACTCGTGATGACCCCGCGGAAAGTCCATAACATAACATCTAAGCCTGAGTAAAACTATTCAGGCATTGACTGAGACGCCTGAATGTTGCAGATCTGTGAGGGACTAGGCTTTAGATGAGAGAGCAGTAGTCAATGAATAGTATGCAGTTGTCGAGACGTAAAACTGGTGAATTGGCTAAAATGTAGGTTTTCTAAGAACATTAAAATAGAATTTAGCCCGTGGACATATAGATCACTGAAATAGGATTTAGTGAGGGACATTGAAATAGGACAGGTCATCTTTTTGACACTACTGAATCTTCGAGATCCCAGTGACAACCTGGCATGAAATAAACACATGAAATGTCAGTGGAAAGAGAAGAACACCACAGTATGTGTTTGAGGGCGGGCTTTCCATTAGATCACAATCAGTGCCTCCAAGTTCCTATACCATAACTTGGTGGAGAATAACGAATCGTAAAATATATTTTGAGTTACCAAATTGCAATCATTGTCTGAAGCTGAGTGTGCTGTTTTTAGTGGACATCCCAAACACTAGTTGTAGAAAAAAAGGCTTGTATTTATTGGTAGACAGGATACGAATTCAGTGCATTGTCTCTTGGTGGCTATACGAAAGGCTAGTTGCAGAAAAAAGAAATCACATTTCTTGGCAGGTAAGAAGAGATTACCTCCGCTGTCTAAAACTTGAGTTCTCCAAATGCCATCTTCTTGTGGCTACAGAAGACCTAGAAGTGGCAGAGGAGCACGGAGGCATGCAGGGGAGTTGTATTACAACACCAGCGGTAACCAATGGCGCTATTAGCATCATGGTTGCTGCCGGTATTGTAACGAGTCCGCCATGGTGCAATGGGGAATTACCACCCCATTCCAAGGTTGGCGTGGCGGTAATTCCCCATGCACCATTGGCCCTTCCCCATTCCCATTTTTGCCCCGTAGGGCTCAATGGGAATGGGGAAGGCGGTAATTACGGTACCGCAAATTGCGGTACCATAATTACCTCCATGGTCCCTTTGCGGGTCCCTACTTTAACAGCTGGTCCAGACCAGCCGTTAAGGTCAGGAGCCGCAAAGGGACCTCGTAATTAGGCGCTAAGGGGTTAACGGTGCCGTTAACCCCTTAGCGCCAGGGTCGTAATGAGGCCACTGTCACAGGGACAGAAGAAGAGTCGAACCGCAAAGTGTATCTACATGCAAGCTGGGCTGTGCAGAACATGTGCAGAACGGTAGGTCATAGGAAGTTTCCGGTCTCCTGCAGCACCTCACTGATGGTGAGTCTGAGGATAATGATGACATCCTCATGTACACGGGTAAGGCTTCGGGCTCTGTGACATGATTGCGATGTTATGTGCTGCCTGCACTATGTATGTGGCGCCTCCTTTTAGTACAGCACAGGTTTATATTTCAGGTGCTTCGGCAACCTCGCTTCTGAATGCATCTCCACTAGCAATCAATCTCTTCTTCTATAGCAAGTGCTGCAGTTTGTTGTGTGATGGCTTGAGCTCTACTAGAATCTCTGCACTACCTGCCCTTATGTTGGCACTCTGTTGGTGTCTCACCTCTGTGCGACACCTGCTCCCTTGCACCTTTTGAAGAGCGGGACTGCTCATTACTAAGTTTATCACTGCGAAGAGCAAATCCGGATGATTAAGTCACCTCACTTAGTCACACAGTGTAGATCTAGGATCTGTGTGGCTGCTTAATATTAAGGTCAGTACACCATGTGTTCTTAAAAGTATGCAATTAAGAAAGAAAACACGGAGTACTCCATGCTGTAGATCTATATAAAAAGAGATAAGTAAAATTATTGATATATCTTAGTTGATTGTTTGCTGATAATGTATTGAAATAATTGAACGCCAGGATTAACTTCCTTATTACTCTAATGGATTCTGGAAGATGAATAGATAATGTATATGCTAATACGCGGCATGACGTTTGCTCAGAGCTGTCAGTGGTGATGTATCCAGGGGTCAAGTCCTAAAAATTAAAGTGGGGGGACTCATCAACAAACGCACTGGGATGCGACGTCGCCCGAAGTTATCATACCAAGGTGAAATATGCACATTTCATTAAATTGGCTTTGCATAACCACCCAAATTGCACAGGACAAATGGCATTTGCCTTTCATAAAATCGGCACACACACAAAAGCAAGAGAGGATATTTTCTTCTAATAGTGTTTTTGAAAATGTTAATAGCAGTCCCTGCTTTTAACTCCAAGAACCAATACAAATGTTTTTCCTGGGACTTGCAGTACCCAAATGCGACATTTCATCTTTAGTTGTTTGATATTTTTCTTCAGGTTGTATAATGCAGTGGTGAAGTGTCCAGCCTACAAACTTAACCACTGTGGTTTGATCCCCGAGGTCGTCTTTAATTCATAAATTCAAAGAGGAAATACAATGTTTCTCATTTTAGCTGGGGGGGACTGAGTCCACCCTCTGAATAAAGTGCGGGGACTCCGCCCCCCCCCCCCGCATGTACCCTCGACTTGAACCCTGGATGTATCTTAAAATCGTGCCCTTCCAGGTTTCTGGCCATCTGGTGCCAGGGGAGAAAGATGCCAAGTGACAGGACTCTTGATGACACTGGGGATTGTCTCTGTAACGATCTCCCAACTTATTTCAGAGAGAAATAAAACCACCTATGTTTTACAAAAAGCCCCCAAACACTCCTTAAAAAGACTCTCACCTCTTGGAATGGCCTCCGGATGGCCTCCACGAACAACAGACTGACACCAATGAATGCTTTATTTGTAATTATAATTTGTATTGATGTCATAAAAAATAAAAAGTATTCTCCTCTTAATTCTTCATAATATCACAATGTGTAGCACGACGTCAGGTATTATTTGTTCCAGTTCATGTATACACTTCATTGGATTACACGTAATTAAAAGTACACCAGTGCATTGGATTGAACATTCCACCATGTTATTTAAACTACAATCTCTTACAGCCTCATGTGGCCTAATTCATGCCCTCCCCCACAGCTGTAACCTGTGTTAATTCCTACAATCTGATGTTCTTTATCTAACCTATCAAACAATTGAACAATAAGGCAACACAACATTGTTACAACTCATGCCCCTTCGAGTGTCACTAGATTAGATCAACATTCACACCTTAGATCATCATGAGGATGCCCTTTGCAAGCATGTCCCCACAATACCCAAACTTCTATTCCCTTTCTCCTGAAGAAGTGTTGCAACGCACTTATGGGTGCCCGCCCACTCATGATTATCTGTACGCTATCTCTGGTTCCACTTGTCTTGATTTACCTCTAGGAAACTTCCCCATGCAAATTCCCTCCTGCAAATTCCCTCTCTCTGTCCAGTGATCTATATATTATTTCTTCATAGCTTGCCTTTCCGTGTCATATCTTCCTCCAATTCTCTAGCTTTTAGTACCGATGATGAGCCCCATAATCTTAGAAACCCCAACTTTGCAACCAACAGTGCTGTGTCCACACATCTTACACCTTTGTTATCTCGGCCTATTAAGGTGAAACTGTGCTGAAGTATGCAGGTCTTCGGATCTTCCAACCCGTTGTCGCTCGTATTTTGTTTAAGATGCCTTACCAATACTTCTCAAGTATTGTGCATGCCCAAACAAATGTGAAGGATGTCGCAAGGCCAGTTCCGGCACCTCCAACATTTAGCGCTCTGTGTTAACCCTGCGTGGTGCATTTCTTAGGGATCCAATACAAGCAGTGCACAATTGTGAAGTACAGTAGGTTAAGTCTAGCTTTTCTAGCTCCCTGCGAGGATATTCTTCATACAGTCCTCAGTTAGATGTTCCTCCAGGAGTGCCTACCATCTGCCTCTAATCCCTCCTTTGTTGGATCTTTACACAGCAATACTATTAAGGCAGCATATAGCTTCCCGATTAGCCCACTGCTATCCACCCATGTTTGTTTTGCCTTGCTTAGCCGGGAGATAATACATTGCATCCTAGGCTTGTGCTGTACCACGCACATGTTGTGTGTTAACTCCTTATGCTTCCAAATGTCTTTGGGGCCTATCCTATATCTTGCTCTCACGTCCTCATAGTTTAATATTGCTCCCCCTTCTTGCGTGTCTCTAATGTTCCTAATTCCTGCCTCCTCCCACTTTTTCCAGAAAATTGCCTTACCAATGTCCTGCACTGCACAATGTTTCAAAGAGGTATCCCTAGGTGCCAATAGGCATCTATTTGGAGAAGCACATGAACCCTTGTCCATGTCCTTATATTAGTTCCTACAATGTGATGCTCCCGGCCTGTTTTGCTGTCATTATAAATTATTGCGACCTCTTTCGTCCTTGTCTATCTTTGCTCCAAATGCATCTATGTAGGCTTACTCTCAGAGTCCATGAAGAGTCTTGCTAACTGTGCAAGCTATTGTGCTAGGCAGTGCATTTCCACATTGGGGAGACTAATGGCCACTGTGGATTTTTTTATTTTATTTTTTATTGTATTGGACATTCGTATGGCACCTATACACATGTGTTTCCAGGTGTCAGAAGACAAGATGAGAGGGGAGGGGCATCGGAATCAAAAAGTGGAACAACAGAAACTGTTATATTGGCCTTGTGACAATCCTACCGTGGAAGTGCATGAAAAGGTGGTAAGTGCAAGGGGGAGGGGGTAGAGGGAGAAGTGCAGGAGTGGGGTAGCCCCAAGGGTGGGGGTGGGCAAGTGCTGGGCGGGCCAAGGTGGCAATTGCCTGGGTTAGAGGTGGGGAAGGGAGGATGAGTGCAGTGGACTGGGAGGACCAAGTCGAACTAGTCTGGGAAAGGGATCCCGAGGGCAAGTTCTGGGAAAGGATGCTGGGGGGACTGATAGGGGGTGGTCTGGCCCCTTTAAGACTCTGAAGGGACCAGTCCCCAGTTGCAGCTGGAGATGGAGAGTTAGCACGGGAGGGGGAGAAGGAAGGAAGAGGCGAAAACGGCATTCTTTAGAAGTTTCCAGAACGTAAGAAGATCTGGCTAAAGTGTGAGAGGGGGGCGTTCCAGAAAGAGGAGGAGCCAGCCGAGGAAAGGGATCTACCTCAAACTCCATGTTTGGAGAACTGTTTGACCTGTATAGAGTTGGGGCCAAAAGACAACGGACTCTGGCCGGGAGGTATTTAGGGAGCTTCTCTGTTCTAACCCTTGGGTGCTTGATGCCCCATACAAAGTCCTTTATTCCTTTGCAAATTTTCTTCATAAGCATTGTTGAAACCTGCACAGGAAGCACGCACAATATATAATGTATTCATGGTATTACCACCATTTTAATACTCTCAACTTTTTCCCAGCATGATAAGTTTAACAAAGCCTATTTTTCAAGTACGTTTTGTGTCTTTGTCCATACATTGTCTAGGTTATCTTTCAGCATCTTTGTTAGGCCTTGCTTAAAAGGATTCCTAAAACATTGTGTGTGCTTTGTGACACAGCAGAACTGCATGTCTGCTATGCTGGATTTATGGGTTTTCTTGTGTAACGGCAGCACCTCACACATTTCCAAATGTATTACATACACCGAAAAAGAGGAGAATGTTTTGACCACCCTTATCAACTCCTTTATGGACTAGGTCGTCTGTTCTAATGTAAGTTTTATTTCATCTGCATATAGCAGTGCTTTTAGCTCCCCCATGGCCATTGAGATAGGTTCTAGGGCCAGGATAAAGAGCAGGGACAATAATGGGCAGCCCTGTCTTGTACCTCTGTATATGGGGAATGCTTCTGTGATGAGGGTGTTCCAGATTCTGGTGGCATTGATGGCAAATCCCCCCAACCTGTCAGAAGAAAGTTGGAACCTTGGAGGTTGCCGTAGCAGATGATCTAAACGTTTTAGTACACATGGGGTGGAGGAGCAAAGAAGTCTGTTCTTCACATAGAAGTACTGTTTGGCTGTTGGCAGAACGCTGGGATAAGGTTTCAGTAACATACAGTGATACCAAGGGATATCGAGCTTGTCTGAAATTGAAGCAGAGACCTTGAGGCTATTTGCGGGATAGGCCATATACTGCTTTGCCTGTGAACCTCGGCTCGACTCAGCTTCGGCACCTCACACTGCATTCAAAAAGCTCCTAGCGACAAGTAGCACGCACAGCAAGTGTGGGCCAAGTGTCATTTCTGTTTGGCTTTTTCACTGGAGGAATGAGGTGAGTGGCTACGCGATTTTTAAAATCCGCTATTAAATGTGCTATTTGAGAAGTGATACAAAATTAAAAAAAAAAAACATTACCATAGCAGACATGGCAACCAACTCGAAGAGGCAGCATATCTGTCTCTTCCGCCACCACTGGCTATGGAACATAATGTTGTGAGGGGCCGAAAAACTGATTTGAAGCGCAATGATTCAAATAAGCATTTCACAAAAATAACAGCTTTTTTTGTTAACCGGTCCATAAATCAAACAAGTCATTCACACAGTCAAATATTAGGATTGAGCCACCAAAGACCAACTGTGATGAACAAAATGTGATAGAATCTGCAGAGGTTAATATTAGTATGATTGAAGATTTTATGAATATAGTCTAATGGATACACCTCCGATTTTTTAAGAAATTGACATCATTTTCTGAGAGTGAGGACTCAGATATGAGTCTTCCTCATGAAAGAAAAGTCTTATGAGTTTATTAAGACCCACAAAAAATTGTGATAAAAACACAACTGCTATTATAGCAGTGAATAATGTATTAACAGAGTTTGTATATTTATATGAAAAAATAGCAGACAATGTTAAATAAACATGGGTAAACTTGAAAAACTACAAACGAAAATAGATCGTTTTTATTCTACTGTACATACAACTCAAGAGTTGCTGACACAGTTCAATCAAAAATGGGAAGAGCAATACGTTGATGACTATTAAGAAGATGTTGTTCGCCGATGATTGGAGAAGAACCATTGAAAATATGCACAGTAATAGCTCTTTGAAACATCTCCAGTATCAACATACGAAAGTTGGAATTGTACCGGCCTATTTGCGACTTTTTCCACATCATAAGGGGAAATATGATTTTTTATGATTTTGACTTAATATTCTCTCTACTCAGGAAGTGTTAGCTAGAAGGAAAATAATTGTAAGAGAAATTAGTTTTTGTAGATTTTTTAAGGATGAATATAGTATTGAAACCCTGAAGCATCTTTTAACTATATGTCCTTTTTCAGTTTTAAAAGATTATTGATTTTAAGGAAATTTGTTTATATGCTAGATTTTATTGACATTGATGTGTGTTGGTCTTATTTATTGAATGAGTCATCTTACTGTGTAATATTTGCGATTTAAAATTGTACAAAAATTGTATAAAATTACTAACATTTGAAATGTGATGATCGGTAATGCTATGAGATGAAGTGTACAATTAAGGTGATGTATTTTATGTGATGAAGTGTATTTATCTGACGAATTTGATGAATTGTATGTGAAGAAATGTAAGTTGAATGTTGTAAAGGTAATTATTTACGTTACACAATAAATAAAAATAAATTAAAAACATAGAAAGTGCTAACTTATCAAGGTAATTGGAAGTGGCATCAGCCTATTTTAAGAGTACTCTGTCAACCACCATCATGCAATAACGAGAACATTTAGCCTCAGATATATGGTTACACACGGACAACCAGGAGGCAGAATGAACGGCTCAATTTTGGAGTTTCTCCAAATAGGAGGAATGGAAGCTCCAATACAGTTGTTTTCAATAGCCAAGCCATGCTGCAGCGAGAGTAGAGGAATTACTTTTTTCTAGCACTTAAGTTGGGAAAAGCTGCTGCTTATCACTGAATTAACTTGCGACGAGAGAATTGTTAGGCCTTCTAAGGTCACTCCCTTTTTTTCAACTTTGTTCTTCAGAGGAAGACAATGTCCACACAAGGTCGGGACTGAAATCTATTGTGGGTGTTTCCTACTGTGGGCACTAAAAAATATTATTGCAAGCAGTGGAGCAAAATGGGAACATGCACACTTGTGGGTCTTATCTTTATGCAAGAAAAAGAGTCCTATTTTTGTTTATCTGGGGAGTGCATAAATGATGGGTGTGGTATTGGACAGCATGGTCTACTATGTAACATACTGCGATTAGGTCAAGTGTTACCAGTAAATACCTGAGCAACATCATGAATCAATCATTGCCAATGAAACTATTGGCTAGGCCATTCCTCACGACACAACATTTCAACAGTATACAAATGTTGTAGACCATTCCTCACTATCAGATGTCTGACCAAATACTCTACAATCATATTAATCTAACTCCACTTGAGCATTGCCTAATCTTCATGTCAAATGATATGCAAATAACACCTTTTCCATTCTGTTAGGTGCAAATCCCACATCTTCACACAATCAACATCAGAGCCAAAAATAATTCTCTCCACTTGCTTGCCATAACTGAAACATGTCTCCCTGATGGAGAAGTGCCCACTTTTACAGACATGCTTCACTCCATGCCCTGTTCATGAATCTCAACTGTGTCAGAGGTGGTGGTTTGGCATATACCCACTTGAAACATATGACTTACAAAAAGGTTGCCAGTCCTTGCTAAAATTATTTGGAACTTATACCTGTAATGTGTTCCAGTGGCCCTATTGCCTCTATTGTGATTACAGTTTTGTACTATTGAACCAAAAGTCCTGCCATGCTCCAATCAGATTGACATTTTCTGGCCCAACATATACTATCAATGTCTTACAACTCCTGGTGATTTCTATAAATGGGCCGATGGCCTTGCATGCAAGCTTGGCCATTCATTTATTTCTGACTTAGACAGGCTTGTTTTGACCCTCAACCTTCCCAACCAGAAATTATTTGATGATGTTTATAACACTGTGGACCATATTTGTACCCCAAGGATTGCTATTAACATCTTTGGTGTCATACCACTCTCATGGCTAGACAACTGTTTGTCTTCAACGAGGTTGATGCACTATTCACTCACCTGCTCATGTAGGCCCTCATTTCAAAAAGGGAACCTCAACAAAGTATCATCAGATTCATTTGCCCAATATCTTCCCAAAATGTGCACCTACTTGGGATTTCCAACTACCGTGTTTCTAGATTGCCTTGAAAATATACTTACCTAATCATTCAAAGAAACCCAAAACAAATAAAGCAAAATCAAGCATATTTATCAACAAGAGATTCACCTATCAAAACGTTGTAACGCTCTGTAAGGATAATTGAGGAAAAAACTACTTGTTTTTCAAATCTGACAGATTGTAGCACAGATTACAGTTGATTAAAAAGTCAAACCATTGAACCAAAACGTTCCCTTTCCTATTTAGGATAAATGGTACGTTCAGCTCTTCACAGGAGCTGTTTAACATCTTCAATTAATTAAAACCCTCTCACCTATTATCTGCCATCCTCGTTCTTAGTAAATCTGTGATAACTTAATGACGTTCTTTCAGGCTAAAACCATAGATCTAGAATGTGGGTCAGAGGCACTTGTTAACACAGCAGCTCCACTGCCATCCACAGCCTACTCCCCATGAGATTGCTCCAGTACCTGCTGACATGCTCAACATGGTTTTAAAACCATGAATCTTCTGCTTAATTCTTGAAATTTCCAAAACAAATGTGGTCAAATGGGCATACGTTAAATTTCCCTGACGTTTGCTGACCTAATTAATGCTTTTCAGTTAGGAGTGAAGAATCTCAACGTTTGCTGATCCAATCAATGGGCCTCATTACGAGGTGGGAGGTAAGGGATTACTGGCACCGGGAAGGGCACTGGTGCCGGTAATCCCTTACCTCCCTACTACGAATTCCCTTTGCGGGTCGTTCCTTAACGCCTGGTTTTTGCAGACGTTATGGACGGGACCCGCAAAGGGACTCTAGAGCTAATTTGCGGTACTGTTATTAGCACCTTCCCCATTCCCATTGAGCCCTATGGGGGCTCAAACGGGAATGGGGAATGGCCCTGGTGAATGGGGAATTACCGGTCCCTCCGACCTCGGAATGGAACGGTAATTGCTCCATTCACCAGGGCGGAGTCGGAAGAGTTTTGGAGGTAGCCATGGAGCTAATAGCTCCATGGCTACCTCCAACCTCGTAATGAGGCCCAATGTGTCTTAAGTAGGAGTGAATAACACAAAAAAATGCAGTCATCATCCTATTTATTTCTCTTTATTTTTCTTGGTTTTTAAACAAATCCCTTCCACAAATACAATATAAAAAGGATACAACATTGCAATTATACATCACCAATAAAATAAGCATGTTAAAGCACCCTTGACAATCTCTTAATAAGTTATCTTACATTAAATAACGCTAGTATGTATGGCTCAATTCTAGATATGATACACATCTTATTAGCATAACTGATAGAGTAATTGAATTAACTCAAAAATTCATAAGACCAAAAATGTTCATGTTCAATGTGTGCAGGGTTATATGCACAAATCTGCTAAAAACAATGTATTGAGACCCTGAACGGTTGGACAAAAGATGAGAAGGTGGTACGAAGATTCTACCAAAGGGGAACTCAGACAGAATCAACAGATGGGGGATGGCGTTATTTCCTTATTCCTAGAATGTACAATCTCATTAGTTAAACTTTAATTGAACCAACATATTATATATCGAGCACTCCATTTAGAATTTAGAAATGTAATAGGTTTGGAGGCAAGAAACCCAATATTTTATTGTCCAAAGAGAGCTGTTTATGTAACTTGTACTTCGTAACTGCTTCGGAGGTCATCTCCCAATCGATGTCCCACAATCTTTTTTCTCAATCTCTGGAGACAAAATTAGATGTTCAGATGTAACATCCATACCACTTAGCATATTAAGGCATTTAGTTTTCCACTTCTTTCAACAGTCACAGTTGACTTTGCTATAACGTTCATGCAATCCTGTAAACAGCCAATCCTGAAGTGGCACCAACAATTTCCTAAACAGTAACAGTTGGTGCCATTCAACACTTGATTTCAATGATAATAAACCTGATTTAAATCATAGAACAGCTACAGGGAGACCATTTGTTAGCCGCAGAACATTGCACCAAAATCTAGTTTTCACCAAACTCAATTCTTTGTGGTCAAAAGTATGCATAATGTCGAGTCCATAGGTGTTCTTGGGAACAAACTTTACGTTATAGTACTTTATAATGGGAAACATTGAAAATCGGCCATATTTGGTATTGCACTTGCACATCCGATTGCTCAAAAAACAAAGCTGACATGACATCTACCTTTGTCTTTGTGTGTGTCACTAAAACCTTGAAAAGGAACTTACCAACCAGTTATCGACCCACATCGTGAAACACGGTCTAATGAGTGATTTGCAACTTGTATACTGCCCCAACGAATACATGGTCTCAAGAATATTTCCCCAAAAACTCTCAGATGGGTTTAGTTAGGGAGCAGTTCTGAGCCACTGAATCATTTTTTGGGTCTGCTGGTCCAAAGAAGTACAAGTAGGTTGCATCAGAGCTGCAATTTAGGATTTTGCATTTCACACATTGATTCATTTTATTGTGTATATATTTTTAATTATGGAAAGGATGACAAGTACACACGTTAGTAGATGTAGTACAACTCAATTAAATATGTTTTAAAGACAATACAAACAATTAATGCCCCACGTACAATCCACCATTGCCTGAACCTCTTAAAAAAATCTAGGGTGGTGCTTGAAAGTTTTTGGGTGCTTTTACCTTGCTTCTGAGATTACCCGAACATCTCCAATTGGTTGAACCCCGTCTCAAACAGAGAGGTGGGCTTAGAGTGCTGCTTTGCAATTGGGAAGCTAAAAACCTAAAAAGGGAATTTGTCCAGCCAATAAGAGTCTTCCAACTATCTACAGAGGTTTTGGGTGTCGTTTAAAAACCCAGCTGACATCCTGGTTCTTTGAGGGTGTTGTTGGGCTGTAGAGTGCAGCAGACATTACTTTTTGGAGGAGTTTGTTCCATTTTTGGAGACATTTTGTGTGTTCAAGGAGTTTGCTGGTGTCTTGTGCTGTTTGTGGTGTATGTTGATGCCTGAACAAACACCTTTTATCTGTTTGTGTGTGTTCGTATCTTCCCTTTTATGCCCTTATTACCCTATATTCTTTTAACAAAAATATTTCTCCTGTTATTTCAAATCTAATTTTTCCATTTGAGCGATCCAAAAAACAATACATAAATGTATTCCGGTCATTCTTCCATTCCATTTGGCCCATTGCTTCACCCAAAAACAGTTTAAGAAATAAACAATTTTTTATCCACGCTGTGAAACCTTTTAGTCAACACAAGAATTCTTTCTGCGTGCATTTCTTGGTACCATGAACATTTCAATTGTATACGAATCCATATGTTTGTCATATGGTTGTCATATGCCCCGATTCGGAGGTCCATTTAAAAACAGCTAAGTGTCTTTCCATGTTGATCCAACACTTTTTGCAAAAGTTCCATAATATATGATTAAACACATGAGGAGGGTGGACATAAAAGCATCCATTCTTGCAAGCCCAAACTTTACGGATTGACAACATCCCCAGTAACTGCGAGAACATAAGTACTGACACTTCAAGGGGATTGTCCTTTTGCAGAGGCACTTCGACTATCATAAAAAAAAAAGGAAATGTAAAATTACAAGAGTCTTTGAGGTGTCGTTGAAGGGGAAAGAGGCATACTTCATTTTGGGATCATGAGTGCCAAATTTGGAAACAGCAGGCACATTATCAGGGACAGGTGTGAAGGGTTATGATCATGGGAAAGGTTGTGCACTCCAAATACATGCAAGGGCTGTGAGAACCCAAAACGTAGATTTTTGCTATCACAAAAATAGATTGTAAAGTTACAGTTGATTTCTGACAAGCACATGAAATAGTAAAGTGGCTTCATCGATTCGCATAAAGTTTATTTGCCTCTGAAGTCTTGTGACTCACTCTGATATTAGAAAAGTGGCCGGCATGCATTGACTCTGTATCTGTGAACGTTTTGCACCAATTTGTCACACAATGAAAGAATTGCTCATCTCTTACACACAGCAAGCATAAATACTCTCGAAAACGACTTCTGTCCACCGCAGAACGGCGGTCCACAAAGTCACTGGAAGCAATGTCGACTTTTCAAGTGACTTTTCATCCCACCTCAGAATGGGGCCCTAAGTTGCTTGTCTTATTTAAAATGGTCAACACATCATTTTCCCAAGAAAGTGAGGTGGATGGACTAAACGGATCTGGACTGATGCTCATTGCCAGAAGACAAAGTAGCTGTGAGCCACAACTGTGAGAAGTAGGAGACTGAACCTGAGGAGTGGGCGGTGGAAGTGGCAGGCCTGTTACATGGTGTCATGTTGGGAGGGCAGTTCTCCTTGGGTCAGAGCCAGTGGAATAAGCAGATGAGGTGCATTAGGAGATTGTGGCAACCTTTGCAAATCAGAGGAGAATTCAGTGCCTACATGCACCCTCCAACAGAGTCTGCAGAACATCCACTAATGTACTGCCCATGGAATATTTGGGGATGTAGTGGTACTGTGGGAAACATCAAAAAGACCCCTAACTAAAAGAGCCACAATTATATGTAGAATGCTGTATAAATTGCTCTCTTGTCCTTTCTTGTAAGGCTGCCCTTGTGCTTTCTTGTAGTTCATCGTGAGCGTGCAAAGCCTCCTATCTCTGAGACCTTCTCAAAATGCTAAGGCAAAGGCAGGGGTGTTGGTTTGTTAGCGACCTTATAACCAGTGTTTAGTTTGTAAAACGATACGTGTCAGGGCCCTAATATTTTCCAGTGCACCTGGGACACATCAGGCGGCCAACTCCCAGCCCACTCCAGCCAACAGCCATGATTGTTCCTCTGCAACACCTGCATAATGAGGGTTCACACTGCACCTCTCACTGGTTATTTTGGGTGATGGATGCACAGGACATGGCAGATGTGCAATGTACAGATGTCAAACAACATAAAATACCATAACAGACTTGTTTAAGACAAATGTTTAAGTGCTTCTTCAAATGCATCATCATTGTTAACACTTTTCTCGGATTGTATGGGCGGCAATTGGAACATCTTGACCATCAATCCACAGACAATGAGCAAACCTGCTTTCCTGCTAAGTTTAATTGATTGACAAATGCAAGAAAAAATATTATTGAACTGTTAAACTTGTCTGTCAAACATTGCAGTAAAACCTTTGGGTATAGGTTGACATTCATGAACATCACTCCTCTTAGGCAGTGGCTTTTTCCCTGGCTTTTCCCCTGCTGCTGCTGTCTGGTGACTGTCCTCTTGTCTCACGTATTGCAGTATTGGAGGAGCTCCAATGTTATGCAGGAGGACTGGAGAACGGGTGTGGCCAGCACAAACACACAGCAACATCACCTTCCAACTCATTGTTATCAACTAAAAGAGATAACTACTGCTCTGCTGTCTACATGGGTCATCAAGTTCATGAATAACAATGCTCCAACATAGGGTGAAGAGAATGTGTCCAGTGCACACTGTTGTTGCTTGTTGTGGGTCAACTGCTGAATGAGATTAAATAATAAAGTTGCTAAAATACAACATCACAATCAGAATGAGTCTGAGAAAATAAGTGTCGGAGCTCAGAAATAAGTCCAGGGGCTGAGCCCTGTCAAAACCGCCCCACAAATTAGGCACTGCTTACAACCAGATAAACAGATTTAGGGCAGGGAACTTTGACTATGCATCCTCCCTTGTCTGTTGTCTGTTCATGGTCACTTTTATCTAGGCGGTTGATCCATCCCACCTCCCCTCTCCCCTTTCATACACCCTTCCCCCCCACACCGCACTCCTAATCATAAACTCTGACTTGCTTTGTCCACTTGTGGCTTACTTTATTTCCCACAGGCCACTGCAGATTGCGTCCCCTTTCTACCAGCCTTTTATGGCTGCCCACCCGGGCAGTGACATCTCCCCCGCCCACCCTCCTTTCGGATGCACTGACCTTGCATGCTCCACTTGGCTACACTGTACGGCAGGTCCCATGATCTGCCCACCCAGCCCTGCTCCCACGACCTCCCTCTACGGTCCCGGGGAGCTGCCATAGCAGAGAGCCACTGCTCTCTTGAGCCTGCGCAGTTACGCTGACCCAACGCCGACGAACAAATCCTTCTAGTGCATGCGCATCAGTGCCTCGGACCACAATGCACATATGCAGCTCGTTTCCACAGAGTCAGCACAGGCGCCATTTCCAGATGCCGGTCCTGCTCCAGTTTGCCTATACTTTTGCGGGTACTCCTTGTACTGTCTCTTGAATGCCAGATGGCATCCATTTCTTTACACCTTCTTAACAACGCTCGTGTTGGCAATCAGGGTCCTCACCCACGTTACCTTTTTCTCCCCCCTCCCCTTTTTGTCTTGTCCCTCTATTTTTTCCTCCCAGGGCGAACCAGACGGAAAATATTTACGAGCCATCCAGTTTAGATAACTTCACTTCTGGCTCTTTTGGCTCCAGCCCCCCGCCTATACCGGGCCAACCTCTCCAGTTACCTTCAGGTACTTTCAATACCCCCACCTTGGGTATTTTTCTTGCAGAATTTGCCTGCTTACCCTGCCCCCATGGTCACCACATGACCATAGCATTCTCCCCCCTTTATCTGTGCACCCCAGGTTCGTCACTTATTTAATCCCGCCGGACCTTGCACTGACTACCAGGGGACACTTGCACGATCCCCACGGGCCGCCCGCCCACATGCCGGACGCCCTCACAACCAACGCCCAATGTGGCATCTCCTCTGCCCTACGATGAAACCTCTTGGGCTCATCTGCTCCCAGTCGAAGCACGACCAGTGGTGAGTGGAGTATTTTTCTGGAACCTTCTAGGACTTGTTCTTCATTTATTAGATATACCTTGTTAACCCGCTCCAGCACCCTGCTGCTGTTTTAACACTGTTCTCTTATTCTTCTACCATTTTTTGTTTTTCTAAACACAGAGTTTCCTGACTTTTTTTGGCCCCAGAAGAAGGCTTCCATCTATTTCTGCCGAAACGTCTTCAGCACATAGACCTATAATTTTCATGGGTTGTATTTAGTGCTGCACTCTTACTCCTAACATCTTACTCAGACGTAGACCAAATATAAGGTCAGACTTTAGCAAGGCACAGGAGGCCTAATATCAACGTCTCCTCCATTCACACTTTCATCCTGTGTTTCCTGTACCCACTCACATGGGATATTTTATTCACAAGCAAGTTGACTGTTAAAATGTGTAAATGGATGTTTTACACCTTATGTCACTTGTAAATATGCTACACTGAATTTTCAACAGAAGTATGTGTTTGTTCACCACAACGGTCATTATGTACTGTTATGTATATACAAAAACTTAAAATACTTTGTAAAAAAAGAAAAAGCATCAGCTAAAACTAATAAAAGCTGATATTTGTATACTGGTTTGAGATATGTGTTTGTCAGCAGCAAGCATGTTTTTTTCAATAACGGCGGCCCCAGTTGCATGGGCACCCAAAAGGGTTTAAAAACTAGTGTGCACTTGATGAATTGTGTGCACTCCTTTGATTCATAGAGGGTAGGACAACCCCCTTGTTATAGTTACATGGTCACTTAGCAGGCACAGAAATCTGTGTAACTATGCTTCTGGCTTTATATGCTGTCTGTTCAAGATGACCTGGCCAATATTAACTATAGGAGAAACAGGGTTACTCATAACTAGAATTAGGTTTTGGTGTTCATTATTCAGAAAGTGCCTACACAGAATTTAGTTCTGAAGTGGAAGGTGGTACCTGATGCTGTTTGTTTATCATCTTTTGCATAGTAATGCTTCTACAGTGCCACTTGTACTTCATGGATGATGCATGGTGTACTCTTGCTGCCTCACAGTTTCTGTTCTCCTGTTGTAGGTAGCACCGCGGTGATACACATGGTAACAAGGTTGAGCTGGGTCAACGACCACGCTGGCGATTGCTCCCCAGGCTGCCAGGCTGTGCATGTGACTGGGTGGTTGTGGCAGCAGCAGGCACAGCAAAGTGACGAAAGTAAAAAAAGTCAAGCCGTCTGCCGCAAAGTAGGAGCCAAGGCCGGCTGGGCTGGGGGGGGGGATCAGAGCCGTGCATGGAATTTCACATTTCTTTTTGAAGAAGTGTGGGAACGAGCATTGACAACCTCATAGAAGAAGCTGGCAAACTGGCTTCTACAGCCCAATATGGAAGAGCATGCATGCGGAGAGAAAAGCACATGTCTGCAAATCAGTGTATAATTCCTAATTTTCTAATTCCCCTCTCTGCTTTTAGTGGGAGTGCTCCAGAAAGTGGGGAGAAGAATCTGGTGGCACTGTGAGCTGTGGAATCTGGTGACATTGACAGTGAGAGGTAGACACGAGGTAGGAAGCGAGAGCGCCTCCTGTATTGGACCTCGACGCTGGGGTGAAAACCCCTTATGGTAGTTTGCACGTAGAGAGTGGATACATGCCAAAAAAACACAATCTTCTTTAATTGTTCTTACTTCTTCTAGGCCTCTTTCATGCTCAGCCTTATTCTGTAATCCTGTTTATGATGCTGTTACTCTGCACTCTGACGCTGCCTGTGGGACCCTTTTGCGACATAGAGACCGATACACGTATATCAATGAATGTGAGAAACGGTTGTTTCTAATTCATTCAGCAGATTAGGGGGATTTGGGGCATGATTTCATGTTTTGTTCGCAATTGTATGTTCATTTCCCTGATGACAATTCTAGCTGATAAATTACAAGTAGTTTCTATTGGATCCAGGTTTTGATGTAACTGCTATGGGGAAAACGACTATTGATTTCTTATGTAAAAGCACATTTTTAAACTTTGAAAATGCGAAAGCACATTCAACATAATGTATACTATCAAACTTTAGCCATATGCTTTTTTCCATTTTCATTGGGCTAATCAGTAGCTGCCCGTGCTTACAATCAGAATCACATTGATTGGCTTTCTGTGAAGTGAAGTGTGCAGTGACTAACTTGCACCTGCTTGGGTTTGGCAGAGGTCAGTCTGTAATTCACCTCTGGGCCAGTATTATTGACCCGTGTGTGATTCACTTTGACCCTCGGTTGACCTGAGCTCAGTTGTTTTGTGTAATATATAGTTTTTTTCTGATAATGGAATAGGAGGCCCCTTATGGCCAGTTCGCTCACAGAATCCACAGCAACACAATGTTATGATCTCCCAGGGGGCTGTGCTACACCCTTTCTTTCACTCATATGTTAAATGTTAAATATTAAAGGTATTTGTACCACGCACCGTCACCAACGGTGAGGTACACATACACATTCTGGAGCTATATGCCAGAATGTGTATGTTTTGTACACCTGTCCATGCTCGCACACTACCTCTTGCCCTCCCCCTCTAACTCACTCACTCCCACCAATCTTATTGTAAAAGCACCCTGCCTGTGCCCTGTGATACTGGTTGCTATCTGGGCCATTTTGTGTTGAAATAACATCCTGTTGCTCCAATAAATACCAGTACAATTGAAGGCAGGCCCGTGCACGCCCAGACCAGAAAAAATACAGTCCGCTAGGGAAAAACGTCCATTACACTCTTGGAAGGATAACAAGTATTTATTTCTACAAAAAATGTAATGCATCACCAAAGATCTCTGCGGCCGCCGTTGGCATGTGCAGTACATTATAAGCACAAACAGCATCACTAATGACGTAATCATATAAAGTACAATTCTACAATACAGATTGGAGGAGGCCAATAGATGTTGGGCCTGCTCCATATGGGATGCCAGGCCATTGGCCCATCTTCATCTGTCCATCTTTGTTCCCGTGGGTGCTGCTGGAATAGTTATCCAGGTGAGATGACCTAACAATTTATTAGCTACTCTGGCACACAATGTTATTCTTATGAGTGTAACAATGTACTTGGCAGATACAGGGATGGGCTCGGGGGAGAACGGAGGCCACACTTACTCACACACACTTCACATGCTCCCAGACAGATCAGCAACTCCTGAGGTCCTCCACCTTAGTTTTGAACTATAATTTGTATGCTACTCTGCACCTCAATGCACACATCTTGTGACCCAATCATAAGGGCGCAGTAGTCTTGCCTTCTGATCTTTGTGATCAAATGAGGGTTTTAAAAGTTTTATAGTGGTGGTCTGGGTTTGGATGGTGCTGTGGCATGGGGGGCATGGCATGAAAATATGGCAACACTGTATTTCTCATGTGGGGATCGTTGGGGCAGTAGGGCATTGCTATATGCTCTGTGGGATGGTACTGCCAAGAAGCGCTCTGCTCCCGTCTCATGACCTTGCAGGGCGCATTCTTCCCAGGACACAAGGGCCTGTCATTTTTTGAAAAATGGAGTAGGTTGTGGTTATCTCAGACCTGGCTAGGTTGGGGGTGCTGTTAGCGCTCATGCAAGGGGCCTAATATTAGCACACAAAATACTGTTTGCCACGCTTGGGCCTAACTTCTAATATGGCTGTCTCTTGCCAATGTGGAGTTTACACCGGCATCTACCATGTAGTTTTTAATGCATGCACAAAAGTGATTGTGATCCCCCCTTTTTGTGCACCCCCTTCCCCTGCTCCCTATATATGCTTTATTAGCCTTTAGTTCTTGTTCGGTATTACCTATGGGGGTGGTAAAACCCTCTCTCCTTCCCAACATTATACAAGGCAATATCAGATTGCCCCACTCACCATCAGCAGAACAGAAGCCCGAATGATGGCACAGTAGTCAACCCACGTGAAGCAAATCCAGACACTACCCCTGGTCCTCTGCTTTGTTTTATTCATCTATATCGGCTTCCCCCTATACCTCATTGCATATATCAGAATGTTTGACTCCCTGCTTTTGATTATGCAATGATGCTGCTGGGGTGACTGTGTAATGTGCACCACCCAGGCTGGGCAGACTTGATCGAATAATGCACCAAAGTCACTGCACAGTCAATGCTAACTCGTCAATTCCAGCAATGCAGCGTGCATGTTTGTAAGCAAACAGATTTTATTTGAATGTTTTCATGCATTCTTCTTTTTATTAAGCACACTACGGTTCTTAAGTATGCAAGCTGCCTACATTCTCACAGAGGACATTATGTCTAGAGAGTTGCATTCTAATGCACAGGAATAACACTAAGCCATATAAGAAAATTAAACACAGCATGCCTTCTGCCTCGACTTAAGGATATTTTCAAGTAATGTTCAATCTCTAAAGACCAAAGCTTTAAATAATTGAATATTTGTGATGTTGCGTCCCCGTCAAATGGATGCATTTTATGTGCTTCAGGACTCTTATGGGGTTTACCTCTGAGATGATTCAGGATCTTAGAGCTTAATTTATATGTTTAACCTATAGTTTAAGAATATCTAGCATACCCAATAGACAGCAGGACCTTACAGTGTCATGCTTAAAATAAGACCTCACTACGTGCCTATTGAAGACTTCAATCATTCTTCAGATAGCACACAACCCTAGTCAGATGAATCACTCAATTAGAATTTCTTTGAAAGCATTGAGCATCAAATGATACTGTTTTGGGTGCTCTCTCGGAAGCCAAGATGGCCTCCAAAAAGGAAAAAAAACTCTTAATCAGAAGTAACACTGGCTCAACAAATGTATTCATGAGTGTTTCATGTTACATTCACAGAAACTTTCAAATCGAGCATAATACATGCAGTGCATGTTTATGGCTTCTGCTAGTGTCTCATGGTTCCAGACAATTCTGTAGTGCGACTGCCAAAGATGAAACATGTACTTCAAGTTCAATAAATGCACAGAGGTTACTATTTAGGCATTGTTGTCGGGGCCTTTGTATGTGAACCTGTGAGTTGAGGGCTCATAAAGAAGGATATGCAATCAAGGGATCCCTTAATGACGCGCAGATGCGGCGAAATAACGCCATTTACACCCACCCCCCAGACTAAGTGCTTAGCATGCTTCTCATCTCATTGTGGGAAAGAACGAAAATATGTTTTTTTAACGTTTTTTTTTAAAGATGGCTACTTAGCAACCGACACTCCATGGTCTGCAGAGCGCCTTCTTTAATTTCATTTTTGTTGGCACCCACTGATTGAGGTGAAGACAGTAGGTACAGCAATGGGTGCCCTGAGAGGCTGATGCATGAGCCCCAACCAAGGGCGGGACTCAACAGACACTGTAAGCAGGGGATTGGTGAGATGGAGGGAAGGGGCCAAGAATAATGGAGCAAGATTGTGGTGACAATGTCAGGCACCCACCATATGTCAGGAATCCTGTCAGCCACCAGGATCCAGGGCTACACGACCAATTATTGCCCAAAATCCTTGGATCCTGATTGGCTGCAAGGAGTCCAATAGTCTACTCCAGGTGCTAATGGATCTTGTGCTTTTCTGCTGACAATAGGCTAATGGTATGGGAACAATGTCAACATATTACTGTATTGAACAACATATATTGTTATACAGTACTTCAATTATAAACCATTACAACATCGAGTTATAGTATTAAGCAATATGTAACTAAGTTCGGACGCGATGGCACATCCTCAGGTAGAGTCTGTGTCTATAATATATTGTCTCTGCTATAGTAAAACTAGGCTAAGTAGCAGGAGTAGAGGACCTTGCCCGGAGGAAGTTGCTGCATTATAGTCTTAATTTCAAGTTCCCTCAAATATCTCAGATCACATCTACTTCTGTTATAAATCAATTTCACTGTGGGCACTTTCAGATCTCGACAGAGTGTCGGCAAGATGGCGCCTCAGCTGATGGCCCATACTTGCTTCCCATTCTTAGGAAGAGACTTTTGCTTGCACTGTCAAGATGGAATGTAGTGAAGGGTACTTAGTGGTTGTCATCACAAGCAGCTCTGTTCCATAGTTCATGTATAACCAATACAACCACATGTAAATTAACAATGATATAACATTGTACATTAATTAATCTTATTTGTTATAATGTGCTCAGTTCCAGAGACCACTCTCTAAGCGCTGGGCCAGGATGTACTATATGGCAATATATCACATGAATAATCCTTGGTGGTGTCTGAGATGCTTGACTGGATTTGTCCTTTAGCACCAAGCCCTGGTGCATATGGGTTAAACATGCGGGGGATAGGGGGTGTTGCTTGACAGTAGTGAATGCGGTTGTGCCCAAGCACTATTTTATAACACAAAGACAATCATCTCAAAAAGGTCAAGAAGAGTCCAAATGAATAGACAATCTAGGAAGTTACATTTGTCTTTCAGATACTTGAAAGGACGGCACCAGTTTCCTTTTCTCTTCTTCACCTTTCTGAGACATCATAAATCACAGGAGCACTACCCATGCTCAGTTGAGCGAATCATTTTTGGGTTTGGCTGCCCCATTTGTATTCGTGTTATAGCATTTGTATGTATGGGTTCACATACAGAGCGCATACATAGGACAGTGACGTGGTTCTTTAACAGCAACCACATCCCTGAAGAAACATTGCCCCTGATATTAGAAGTCTTTTCTTATTCTCACCACTGTATATAATTTGGTCTCAGCAAACTTCGGCCCGAATGATAAAAGCTTAAGCAGAAGGGCATGCATATTTAGAGATTGTTTTTAAATGAAGCCATGCTATTTGTTCCCCTTTTCTTCATCTTTGGGACTAGATTCTCCTACAATAATGTGTTATTGGAGAACATGATGTATACAAGTAATTATAGTTTATTTAAATGTGTTGGTGTTTGAACCTATGGTTGATATCTTTCTTTTTTTCTCTTTTCCAGGCTTACTATCATCCTCTGTTAGCCTTTCAGTATTCTATGTAGAGTGTTGGAGTGTAGATGGTTGAATTGTTCCAATGTAGGACCTTATTAAATACACCTTTCTCCAGTGCAAGAGCAATTAGTACTAGCACAACAATGAGCACATTCCAAAACATATTATTTCAATGCATTGTGCACCACTGTAGATTTCCCACTTGTGTTAGGGCTACAACAAACATTGCTCTGATGCAGAAACGCACTGAAAGAATATCATGTATGTTATGTTTACACTAGTGCTAATTGCACGTGTACTTCTGGACAGTCTCTGTAATACTGCCCTTAATGTTTCTGTTCATGTCTTTGTGTATAAACATTTTTCCTTTATGTTTTTTGTAAAGCTGTTTCTTCCTCAAAGATATCCAGCTCAGTGCACTTAGATAAGGGGTACATGGACCAATGCAAGTAGTTGTGCATGGGGCTAAAGACAATTGGTGATGACTCCTTCGATTGTCCGTGTTAGAACAAGAGCAAGCTGGCTGAGCTATATTACATAAACTTTGCACCAGTGAACGTGCAATTAGAACTATGGCAAAAATGTGCCTAGTGCAAAAATCGTATCCTTTCAAAAGATTTTTTCACCAGAGGAAAGGACTGGCGCACACATTGCCCTAGAGTAAAAATACATTGAAGTCATTTGTGCCTGATTCACAAAGTGTTTTCAATTGGATGTTCCCATTGAAAAACACTTTTTATGAATCTGGACCAAATTTGCACTATTGGTAATTGCACTTATTCTTGTGCAATCTTTCTGTAATACCGCCCAAAGTGTTCCTACAATGGGGTGGTCATTTTCGAATGGTTTGGAGCATTACATGAAAGCATACAAGCAAGCCATTATGATTCTATGCCTTCATGTTATGCTGAAACCAATTGAACTGCTGAAACGTAGTGGAGGAATGGCACGGAGCAGAGATAACATCTCTGTTATGCTTTCTTCCTCCATCTTCTGGAAGCACTTAATATTATACCTGCACGAGGACTGTCAAAACAAACATAAAACTATGCTTCACAAATAATACATAACTACTATATACAAATTCTAACACTGATAGACTAGGTGATCAGGTGATGAGACTGTGTGTCATCTTTTCTGGTTTTTGGCATCACTTTCTGTCTGTAACTTCACTTTAAGCTGCCATCTTGCATTGCTGGCATCACTTCATGCGGCCATTTTGAATCAGCCCAATCTTCAGCCGAAGGCCAGAAGAGATTCCTTTGGGAACACCAATCAGGAAGAAGTTGCCTCATCCCAGCAACAACAGGGACAAAATCAGAGAGCACAACCACTGAAGGACTAGGAGATCAGGTGACAAGAGCGTGTGTCATGTCCCTTATGAACTCCCTAGTGGCATCCAACCAAGGACGTCCTAGAAAAACAGTCACTGAAAAGCCTCTTTGCCTCTTAGGCTATGAGCCTTTGCTTTGCTGTGTCCTGCTTGTCTCTAAGTACCCGTTATTTTATTTTTTTATTTTTATTTTATTTCATCCAATTTAGTTACATTTTTGAAATAACTAAATCAACAACTACAAAATTACTGCTTCCATAAAACCTCGTATAACATTACAAAAGTATCATTTATAAAATAACAGTATTAAAATAAAAGGAGAACGAAACACAGCGAATCGAACATTGGACTATCAGTGTAGATTCTCAATAATTTCTCAGGAGGCACTCTTCTCCATTTCCAGCTTCATTTGTAACTTTTCTAGAAACCTCATGAGAGCAAGAGTTCGTTTTTTGCAGTCGCTGTTATGCATTTGAGACCACCAGACTTCACTATTGTAGGTCGTGCATTCGTCCATTGCTTTCCCCTGGAAGAGGTTTCTCATATTTCTTAGGGACAGACAGAAAAGGATTAGGTGTTTTAGGTTCTCCTCATTTTGGTTACAAAATCAACAGCTTGTGTTTTCAGATTGAATTAATCTTCGTTGGATAAAGATTTCCTTGGTTTCAAATAAATTCAGTCTGAATTTTAAGTACAACCATCTCAAGTGCTTGCATGGCCAGATAACCATGTATGTGGCAATTGTGTTGACTCCTTTCGCTTCGATCAGTGAATTGGCCATACATTTGTGTCTCATCTTTTTTCGGCCGTCTCGATCCAGTCAATCTGGAGCAGTTTTTTATTTTTTTACTGCATTCGGGTTGCCCCATACGTTTTTTTCATCTGTGAGCAGTTGTGCCAAGATCTCTTTACATTGTTGTTTCCATATAGTTATTGCTGTCTTGCCTTCTTGTGGAATGTTTGGCTCCATTAGGGCTTCCAAAGGTGCAAGTTCTGCTTCCATGTGGGTCTTCCTATACAGGGCTAGTTTATTCCACATTATTCTTGCGTTTAGTGAGGTTAACCCCACCTCGTAGAGCACACAAGCAGTTGGGAAGCTCTGAGGTATTTGTAGAATTTGTTTCCAAAATTTACTTTCGCACCTAGAACAGATCTCGGACGAGCATCCAAACATACTTTCGGCTCCAAAGGTCAAAATTGGGGACACCTTACTCTTGTAAAATTCTATTATCGGAAGATATGAATATTTTCCATATTTTTTGTGGAAGATCAAGCCTTGCGTTGTTAACTGTTTGCAGTTGCTAGCGATTTTCTTCATCATAGGTTCGTCATTGATGGATGAATTAACCAGCGTTCCTAGCTATCTTGTGTGTGATACTTTGGTCAGAGCTTCGATCCCCAATGTCCACCACTGGTTCTTTGTCTTCGGATGGGCACCTTTTCTGTTTTCAAGTATGAGTATCTCTGATTTGGATACGTTGATCGCGAGACCTAATTCTTCAATGAACTGCTTCAAGGCGTTTAGTTTCCTTTGGAGACCGATAGGTGTTAGGTCCAAGATGATCATGTCGTCAGCGTAAAGGATCCAGCTGGTATGGTTCCCATTCAGTTTCAGAGGGCAAGACACAACTTCCCCAAGTCTGGTTCCTACTTCTGAGATGTACAATTTGAAGAGGGTTGCTCCGAGAGGGCATCCTTGCTTTACACCTCGTTCTGTTTTTATGGGTTTAGATAAGTGGCCATCTTTGCCAAGTCGGATCTGTATTTGGGTCTCTGAATAAAGTTCTTTAATTGCTTGAATGAGGTGATGAGGACAGCCTCTCAATTTTAGTTTTACCCACAGAATTTCACGGTTGACTCCATCGAATGCATTGGCTAGGTCTATGAATGCCAGGTAGATTTTTTTGCCTGATTTAATGGCATCTATTTTCAGCAGATTCAGGATCAATAGATTTAGGCCACAACCCACGCCTTTGATGAAACCTGTCTGTCGTTTGTGAAAGAGCTTATTTATCTTTATCCAGTGTGATAGCTGTTTTATTAGTAGACTGGCAAATACTTTCCCGATCACATCCAAAAGGGCTATGGGCCAGTAATTCGTTGGATTTGAGCGGCACCTTTTTTGAAGTACCCATTATTGCTTCTTCTCTGCTTCACTTTCACCATTAACGTCTCATGCTATCTCTTACTTTCCATTTTACTACTTTCTTCACTAACCTCGGCTCAGAATCATCTCAACTCTCTTCCCATCCCCATCATCTCTTCTGCTCGATGCTACCTCTTGACTCACTCCATTACACTCTTCAATGACTGCCTCCTATTGTATACATATAATCTATCACTACCGGCTGCCTGATTTGGTAGGTCAATTCTTTGACCACATCTCGCAACTTACTGACTCTCTCCTTCCCGATCACCACCTCATTGTCATTGTGACTTCACCTGACCACTATCTCTGCTGCTCTGTCCATTGACTTTAGCCCTCCTCTACTCAGCCGCTCACTCTCTTCTGTCCACTCTTTGCTCACCCATTCAAATAGAAACTCCCTTGAGCTTATGCACACTCCTCCCAACTCTTTGCCTCCGATATCTCCACTGCCCCTTCTCCCTTTGATCACTCTATCATCTTTGCCTCAATCTCCACTCCTGATTCTCCCTCACTCTCTTCATCTACTACAACTATAACTAAGTGCAGGTTTCCCTCCTCCAAACTCCCTGACTACCTCTCTGACCTACACCACTCCCTCTCCTTCCACACTGAACTCACCTTTCCATCCACTGAAGAAGTCTTCACTGGCTTTAACAATGCTCTTTATGCTCCCTTCTATCATATCACAACCCTTGTACTACACTCACTCCTAAATCCTCCGCTCCAAAGCCCTGAATTACACCTTTCATCCGCACCCTGAAACAGCAACGCAGAAAAAGCTTATAACTTGGCAAAGTCCAAGACACACCTCAGGTCTCCACCTCTATCTCACAGCTTTTCAAAACTACTCCTCTGCTTGACTGTGCCAAATGTGACTTCTATCACACTCTCATTGCATCTCAATCCCCTCAACCTAGGAACCTCCAAAAACCTCTCAACGCAATTTTCTCACCTCCAAAACCCACCTCTATCTCCTCTACTCTTTCTAAAGATGTTCTTGCTCTCTACTTTGCTTCAAAAACATCTACCATTCTCAATACCATTGCGACTAACCTTCTATCCCCCTGCTGCTTATTTTTTTCAACCATTCCGATCCTGCTCTCTCGCTACTATGCCTTCCTTTTCCCCACCAACACTGATGAGATTCTTTCACTACTCTTCAAGGCGAACACTTCCTGTGCACCCACTGACCCGCTGCCCCCACACATTGCGAACCACAACTCCCAGTGTTGCGCCACATCTTGATTCCCTCTTCAACACCTCTCTTCGCAATATCATGTTTCCCTCATCCTATAAAACAGCTACTGTCATTCTACTCCTTACAAAACCTGGTCTAGATCCTAACTGGCCTGTCAACTTTCACCATGTCTCTCTTCTACCACACGATTCCAAAATCCTAGAGTGAACAGTATTCAATTGACTCGCTGTATTCCTTGACACTCAGAACCCCCGAGACCCTCTTCAATCTGGCTTCTGTCCTCTGCATTCGAATGAGAGTGCTATCCTCAATGTCAGCAACTTCATTCCTTCCGCTCATCTTGCACACCTTTTGTCTCTTCTCATTCTTCTCAACTGCTCTGCTGCCTTTGATACTGTCAACCATTCTGCCCTTCTCTCTACGTTGTCTCTGCTGCTTGGCATCAGTGATAAGGCCCTTTCTTGGTTTGCTTCATGCCTTGCCTACAGACACCTTCAGGTATACTGAAACAGCATCACCTCCCCACTCACTGCCCCCCTTACTGATGCAGTTCCCCAAGGGTCTGTCCTCGCTCGACATCTCTACATGCTCATACTTTAGCTCTTGGTGCCCTGATCTCCTCTTACGGCTTCTCCTTTCAACTTTTCGCTGACGACACTCAGAGCTTCTTCCCCTTTCACTCTTTATCTTACCAGCTATTGTCAAAGATTTCAAACTGTCTTTCGGCCACCAAATATTGGATGGTTTCTCACTCGATCCTGATCAACACCACAAAGACTGAAGTTCTCTAGCTTTGGGCAAACAGGTTATGTCTTCCTCTTCACTTCTTCTTTTCTTCTCTCCTGACTACCATCCTTACTCTGCGTCTGCTCATAGTTTTGATGTCATCTTTGATCAATAACACAACTCTTCACTCTTCATCTCCATATATGCCACTGCAGCCAGACGCAACCTCCTCAAAATCGGAAAAATCTGTCATAAGACCTTTCAATACTGCTGAACAGTTAATCTACTTCTTAGTCATTTCTAGATCTAACTACTGTGCTAGTCTCCACTATGGCATTCCCAGCTATACGTTTTCACCTCTGGATAAAATCCACAACTTTGTTTTACACACTTTTTTCAACCTTTCTCACTTTACCTCTACCTCCTGTGCGAGTTGCCAGATTGTCTGGCTATCATGAAACAAAGGGCTAAGATTAAACTTCTTTCTGTCATATTCAAAACTATCCATGGTCTTGCCCCACCCTACCTATCTGGTCATCTCACTCCGTACTCACCTCATTGCTTGTTCTGATCATCCACAGGTCACCCCTTTACCACTACTTGAGCCCCCTGTGCTTCCTCTCGTTTCTGCTCTCTCGCTTCTCGCACCCCTAATCTGGAATGCTCTTCATCTCCCTCTCCATACTACTTCAACTCTACCACTATTTAAATGCAACCTCAAAGCCCTCCTTCTTTCTGAAGAACCTGTTTCCTAGCAACCTACTGTACTGCATCACCATGTTTTCTTTCTTTCTCCTTACCCTTCAGGGATGACCCTACAGCACTATTCCATCATCCCTCCATACTTCCTCCACCATCCCGTTCCTATTTTATTATGTCCTCTCCTCATCCCTGGTTTACATTTCCACCTTCCCCGGCAACATCTGGTCTTCAAGTTACATTCTCTCACCCCATTGTAAAGGACTCCTTTCCTCTACGCTCTGTTATCAATGGCAACTTTTGCAAGTGTGTTTGTGCCAAAATGTATTGCTTTCTAAGTGATTCTTATAAATAAATAAACATAAAGTAATAAATAAATAATGAATTGTTCTCCTCCAGTTCAGCTAATGCCTGGACCAGGGCCAACTCCACCTGCACATTGGCCTCCCTGACATGCCCATCCCCTTCGATATGGAGGATCTCTAGGTCCTGTTTCATCCTTGCCCCAATGTCTTGGGCAGCCATGAGAGACTACTCAGCATTTTAAAGTTGAAGCATGGGCCATATGTCCTCCACCTCAGCCCCACCCCTGACAATGGCAGCCCCAAGTGCTGCAGACTGGGCTGCCCATCTCTCGCCCTGCTGCTGCCTCATTTGTTCACACACAGTTGCCACCTTTGTGTGCCCCTTTTGCCTGGCCTCCTGGCTTGCATGGATGATGGTACAGATCTCTTGGGCGCCCCTATCAGCCTTTATTCTCACCTTATCTGATGCAACAACTCCTGCTGCCTGGCAAATGCATTGCAGCCGCTGGTTCTCGATTTGGACAGATGATCAGCTGCGTAGAGAGAAACACATCCTGCCAATGTCTTTGATTATCTGTTAGGCTACCTCAGCCGGTCCTCAATTGGGCCCCATTGGAGTGCCAGATGTCTGCACCTCCTTCTTCAGTTCATCCCTGGGTGGCACCTTGACTTCCTCTGTATGGCCTCCACGTCCACCCGTTACCAAGGCACATCAATACAGGCCGATGGTGGGACAGCAACAGACGGGTCAGAGCAGATGTCAGGCACAGAGGCCCCAACTGAGGTAGTCTGTGGCGCAGATGTGAAGGTGAGGAGGGGCCCGTTGAAGTGGCCTGTCTGATGAGAGCATTCCTCTTCAGTGCTGCCATCAAGTGGGTGAAGAGCATGACCATCTCTCTGTGATGCTGTGCAGCCTGCTGTTGAGTGGGAAGCAAAGCATCATGAAGATCATTGGTCCGCTTCAATCTACCTACCAGCATATACCACGGTGGCCTGGATGGTCTCTTTTGCCAAAGAACCAGACATTGTCAGTGTAGAGGCATCCGAGAAGGTATGTAGGCTTCAAGCTGATGAACAGGAGAATGTGCTGACATCTCCACTGTGTCCTTTCAAGCCTATTTCTGCAGCATGCACACCCCCTCATATCCTCCACCAGATACAGAGGCAGGCACTCAATGTCTTCTAATCACCCTCTGCACCCAACCCTGACAACACAATTGAGGTATCCAGTCTCAGATGCACCTCTGTCTCCTGGGAAACACTTTGCCGTCCATTTGCTGCTGGGGTGTGTACAAAAATGATCTTACCGAAGTCCTCACCACCAACAGCTTTACCATCGGAGGAGTCCAGAACCCCAAGGACATGCCCTTTTGTGGAGCTGGATGTCTTGGAGAGTGCCTACAGTCTATGTCCCCTTCCCTGTCTTGTCACTGGCCTGTAGCTCCTCCTCGTGGGTACATCCCTCTTCAGCTTTTTGAGACACCACCAAAAAAGGAAAAGAGAAAAACATCACTGTAAGAACATGTATACACATATCTATAGAAAACTGTGACATGTAGTCTTTCAGACAGTATTGCAAACAACATGTGCACATTTATATGGACACAAATGCATGTCTGAAATGCATGTCTACATAGAATGTGTAATGGGGAGGGCAAATTGACACGTGGTCACTTGACCTACAATTCACAGTCATGACTGTCCATCTTGCTATGCGAATCCCAGACACTTTGAAATGTATGTAGTTCACATGTATATGCCAAGTGTCACTGCTGGGTGATGGAGTTACACTAAATGTCATCATGTTCCTGACACCCTGTAAACATGTTGTGCTTTTTCTGCTTTATGACAAACCCATGATCACAGGAAAGCAGAATGGAAAGTATTGCTGGCATGAACACCTCAAATAACAGATGGGCATCCATGCAACGTTTTTACTTGTGGGTCAATCTACACTCCTGTCATATTCAGCTCACATAGCCCCAATGGCCATCATCCCTCACATGCAGGCATCATGCAGCGCCAGATGGATGTAGTCTGACAAGCGAATGAAATGACATGTCCTTCCACACTTCACTTTTGAAATCATCACACAGCCTCATGTGAAAATCGGTGACAAACCGGACATGGGCACAGGTGTAAAGAATGACATGATATGATATGATATGATATGGCATTTATAACGGACCTATACACAAGTGCTTCAAGGCGCGATGAGGCAAGGGAGGGGAACCAAAGGGAAGACAGACAGACAACGATCTTACTAGGCCAGGTGTCATTCAGATTGTGCAAGTGCATGGGAAGGGGGAATGGGGAAAGTGTGAGGGGGAAGGGAGAGAGGAAAGTGCAGTACATGGGATAGTAGAATAATAAGATACATAAAACGGCCAGCTGGTGGCAAGTGCAAGGTAATGCAGAACATAAGTGCTGGTAGGGGGACTGTAGGGATACATAAAACAGTTCCCAAGTGCAGAAGTTGCCAGGGAGGCAGTGCAGGTGTGCAACTGACAGGCCTGGGCCCGAGAACAGAAAAGGTGACCAGGTAACCAGTGCAGTTCAGCCAGGAATTCAGCAGGGGAGAGAGGGAGAGAAAGCAGCAGCAAAGAGGACAGTGTTGAGGTGATTCTGGAACTGGAGGTGGTTCTCCTCAAGTTTCAGGGAGGCAGGAAGGCTGTTCCAGAGGGAGGCCCCTGCCGAAGAGAGAGATCTACTACCAACTCATTATTTGGAGAAGCACCTGACTCTGAGGGAGTTGGAGGCGGATGAGCAAAGAGCTTGAGAAGGAAGATATTTAGGAAGAGAGAGTTGAAGGTATTTCAGCTCCAGGCCCCAGAAAGCCTTGTGGACAATGCAGAAGGTTTTGAACTTAATCATTGCAGCCACTGGGAGCCAGTGCAGAGATTTCAATCCTGGAGAGATAGGATCCCTGGGCTTGAGGCCTAGGACAAGTCTCGCAGTCCTGTTCTGGATAAGTTGCAGACAACAGGGAGTAGAGGCAGGCAGATTTAGATAGAGGCTGTTACAATAGTCTAGCCTAGAGAGAACCAGGGCTCTGGAGACAGTGAGCTTCTGGGTGAAGGAGAGGAAAGGAAGAATACCTCTGAGGAGGTGCAGCTGGTAGTGAGACTTCTTAGAGACGTCAGAGATGTGAGAAGAAAAGGAGAGTGTGGAGTCGAAGGTGACCCCAAGGTTTTTTGCCTTGCAGGTGGGAGCAGGAAGGGGGCCAAGAGAGGCAAGCCAGAGAGCTGCAGGGAAGGAGGGAGTGGGTGTGCCGATGAGTAGAATCTCAGTCTTACTGGCATTAAGGCATAGGTCATTGGCGGCGCACCTCTCCTGGATAGCAGACAGACAGTCAGAGATGAGGGAAGGAGAGGAGGAGGCCAAGGGTAGCCTGAAAATTAACATAGTATCATCCGCATAGCAATGGAAATAGGGGCAGAGAGCGGCGATGCAGTGGGCAAGGAGTGCCAGGTATTGGTTGAACCGCCAGGGAGAGAGGTTAGATCCCTGGGGGACACCACAGGTAGAGAGAAAGATATTGGAGAGGAAGGACCCAAGTTGGATCTGGGATGGTCGGTCGGAGAGGAAAGAAGTCAGCCTCGCCAGAGCCTGACCAGTGATACCCAGGTTATCACGGAGACGGTGGAGCAGGATGGCATGGTTGACAGTGTCAAAGGCAGAAGAGAGATCAAGCAAGATGAGGATGCAAGGGGTGTTAGAGTCAAGGTTGGAGAGCAGGTCTTCATTGATGTTCAGGAGAGCAGTTTTGGTGCTTCTGGCAGATCTGAAGCCAGACTAATGGTCATGAAGACAATGAACAGATTCAGTGTGGCGATTAAGCTGGGGGATGGGCAGTTTCTCCAGGAGCTTGCCCAGGAAGGGAGTGATGGAGATTGGGTGATAATTAGCCAGGCAGGAGCAGTCGGCAGAGGGTTTCTTAAGAAGAGGGTGCACAAGGGAGTGCTGTTGGGGGGATGGAAAGACTCCAGTGCCAATGGAGTGGTTGCAGAAATCAGCCAGGGCAGGAGCCGGGGAGTCAATGTGGTCCTTGATAGTTTTGGATGAACAGGGGTGAACCTGTTTCGACAAGACTTTCATAGATCAGACTTGTCTAGAAACCTCATCTGCAGAGAAAAGGGGAAAGACAGAGAAGGATGGAGGGGGAGGCTGCAGAAGGACCAGAGGAAGAGCAGGGAATAGTGGGAGGGAGGCGATAAGAGGAGAGTGAGGACAGGATGTCCTTAGTTTTTTAAATGAATTGAGAAGCCTCTGCCGTGCAGAGGGTCTGGGAAGGGACAGGAGAGGTAGAGACTGCAGCAGGATTGTCCAGTTCCTTGCAGATTTTAAAGAGTTCAGCCGAGTTGTTAGATGACGCAGAGATGCGGGCTTGGATATGAGCTCTCTTCTTGGTGAGGACAGAGAGCCGGTATTGCCTTTGCAGCAGGCGGCAGGCCAGTTTGTCAGAGGATCAACGTGAAGCATGCCATTTCCTCTTGCCCACCCTGCACTTGTGTTTTAGGGTGACGAGATCCGAGTCATACCAGGAGTTACAATTGATATCAAGAGTATCAGATATAGAAGAGTGGAGCGTGGAGAGGGATGAGTCAGGGTGAGAGTCAGCCAAAGGGGGAGGAGGGGCTGAGAAGGTGGTGGTGAAAGCCTCAAGTGACATGTGCTTCATGGGTCAGATGACCGAGAAGGTGGGTGGCAGTGATGGGGGTGGCTTGGTCTGAGGGGTAGGGAGGATGAGGTGGTAGGATAGGAGAAAGTGATCACTCCAGAAGAGAAGAGTGGAGAGAGGAATAGAGAGGGGAAGCTCAGAGGAGTCAGAACATCGAGAGTGTGCCCTGCAGAATGCATCGGGCCAGAGGGGAGAATGGTGAGTGAGAGAGAGTCGCAGAGGTCACGAAAGAGTCTAGAGGGGGGCAGGAGGCATCCAGGTGATGTTGAAATCTCCAAGAAGGTGGAGTTGAGTGGTTAAGGCCAGAAGTGAGGAGGAGAGTTCTGGCCACTCAGAGAGGAAGGAAGAAATCTGACCAGGTGGCCGACAGATAGTAGCCACAGTGAGGGAATGGCTAGGGGAGAGAGAGAGCCTACAGACGAGGCATTGAAAAGAGGAGTAGGTCTGCGTACAAGTGACATAGGCAGGGATCCACTCAGGAAAGATAAGAGCTACACCCCCGCCAGAGCAGTTGGGGCTGGGCATGAAGAGGATCTGGTAGCCGTCAGGTAGGACCGTGTCAAAGCTGGTGATAGAGCTGGCAGTGAACCATGTCTCAGTGAGACCGAGGACATTGAGGTCAAGTTCTTCAAGAAGGCGGCAGATAGCAGAGGAATGTTTGACAGCAGAGCGAGAGTTAAGAGTGGCAATGTGGAGAAGGTTGCCATACTTGAAGGACTTCCGGGGAGGGGTACAGATCAGAGCTACGCCCTGCAGAGGTGTAGGAAGAGCCCGGGAGGGGGCAGCGAGGGAAGGAGAAGGCAAGGTAGCCAAGGAAAGGGGAGGGAGGACAGCAGGAGAAGAAAGGAAGTTGATGAGGCGCGGGAAGCGTCTACCAAAGAGGTGAAGGTTGACCTAAGGGCCTTGGACCAAGACGGTCCCATTAGAGTAAACATTAATGATTACCTTAGAGGAATGGAAGGAGGGCAGGAGGGCGTCCCAACGGGTGCCACCATTAATGGGAGAGGAGGAGAAAGGAGAGAGCACAGAGACCATATGAAGGGTCCATAAGTCAGGTGAAGGCACAACAAAGAGGATGACGGTGAGAGTTTCCTTGGAGGCGGCAACGGTGTAAGGTGTCAGCGATAGGGAGGCCTGGGTTGACCAGCTTGTCCATTTTAAACTTCTTCCTACCAGATTTGGTGAGGAGAGCGGGTAGTCAATAGAGAAGCAGCTGGAGAAGATAGGAGAGACAGAGAGCACAATAGAGTAGACAGAGTGAGGAGGCGGGGTGGAAGGAGAGGGGGAAACACTGATGAGAGTAGGTAGACTAGGTAGCAAGCTGCAATCAAGTTGCACAATAGGACAGACTCTCAGGGTTAAAGAGCATACAAATGTACAGCTTTAGAACCGGTGAGAAGCCACTCCTAAGTTTGAGAATCCTGAAAGGGGCGAGAAAGGCCTAGTTTTCACAATGCAAAATTTTAAATACTGATACAGTGCGTTTTACAACAACATGTGAAGTGACCACCTAAGTTTGAGAATCCTGAAAGGGGAGAGAAAGGCCTAGTTTTCACAATGCAAAATTGTACACATGACTTTGATATTTTGCAGAGTGTTCATCCACTACTTGACCAGATATATGTAAGCTCATTGTGGCCCACTAGGCTTATATGTCCATTACCATTCTTTCAGTGTGCCATTGAGCCACCATGCAACAAACGCTTTGGATAACTCCCAGTTAGTGGTAGGCATATTTGCTCCCTCCCCACTTCATGCCATCTCATCTGTGCCCTAGTGACAACACAGGAGCTTGTTCCCTTTGTGTACTTACTAGCAACTTGGATTTGGGCCCAGTGGACAAGGACCTGGGCATGAAGTGTTGGGGTAACCTTCTTGAGGATCTGGACCTGTAGCAGTGTCAAACAATGGGGGCCACGAGAATGGACCTCCACACTTTTCCCAGATTCAGTGGTCACCCTACACTTCACCAGCCACTGGATCCTCATATCATCCAAGTGCTTATTTACATTGCCCACAGTACAGACTGCCACCTCTCCACATTGATGGCAGCCGTAATATCTTCCCAGATTTCTTAATGGGTATAGGTATCAAACTGCTTATCACAGATGAAGAAGGATTTATAATATTCAGGATAATACCTCAGGACCTGGTCACCGATGATGTCAACTTCATTGGCGGAGACAGTGATAGCCCTCAGCTTCACTACCTTGGTAGGTTCTGATGATGTGCAAGCCATTGCAGTGTTGAGGCTGGTAGATGTGAGAGTAGGTCCCGGTAGTTCCTGGACTGAGGATCTATTATGGTCCAATGAAGGCTTATGGTGCCAGAAGAGTCACAAGAGGTGGGAAGTGTGAGTAGATTTTGTTATGGTGAACAGTGCTCAAGCAGAAGGTGGCAGACTATGGTGGTCAAACAGTCATTCCAGGACAGTGCAAGTGGACAGCCACCAATGGCAGACTATCAGGCATCATGAATTGGCATGCAGAGTAGTCAGGAAGAAGCAACAGATCAGGCAAGGAAAGAGGACATGCAAAGTGCAGGTGGCATCACATAGCACTATGGATGTTGATGGAGGAAAGCAGAGGAAATGTCATCAGCATGAAAATTCCACAAAGCACACTCAATGCGCTTTGTGGTTGGAATGCCCTTGGTGACCGCGTTCAATGTGTAGGAGGTTCTACGAGTTTAGATTAAAAGATGCTTGTGTGCATTTTCGCCAGTTTAGGATTTAGGGGCCGGCTAGGCTCCATTAAGCAGGCCAGAGGTCACGCACGGTGGGCGCTCTTGGTGGTTTAGGATAGAGTGCTATTGCTGAAAATTCTGTGTGTACCCACTCATAACAAATCTTATTTTTGTTGGTATTTCTCTGTGTGCTAGTGGCAGAGGTGTTGAGGTACATCAGGGGTTTCAGTGGGGACAGGTATGTGTGCTTCTAGACCGGAATGGCATAGCCAGAGTTGCATTTATGGTTCGTGGATGGATGGCCATGTCTGAGGCCTGTGCCAACAGACATGGTGCAAGTTATACGTACCGTATGCTTTGATGTAGGTCAGCTTTTTCTTTGTCTAATGTGGACGGCATGGTCTCATTATTCGTAGTCTCTCTGGAGTGACTGTCTGAGCAGAAGGGTGAGTCCCGGAGGGCATGGCGGATGAGGAGGACAATAGGGGGAGAGGGAGGACAACTGTGAAGTCGAAGGTTTGGTGTGGAGTGCCTTTGAGAAAACTGCCTGCATTTGTGAGATATTTAGTAGGTAGAAGTGTTGTTTTTCTTCAGAGGGGTGAGGTTTATTGCTGGGTAGAAGTGTTGTAGTGCATGGGAGCCAATATTATTTCATGGTGTGCAGCTGTGAATGCAGCCGGCATGCGTGCTGTATTTGGTGCATAGGAATGTTGTTGTGTTGAATGACAGCTGACCCGCAAGGGTAGTTTATTAAGGGCTTCCAAACAGTCGGGTTGCACGCGAGGGCCGTCAGAACAAACCACAAGCAGACTCGTACATGGTCCCATATTCCGGTGCTTGCGACTGAACGAGCGAGCGCCCTGCGGCATAGAGGCACTTTTCTACCGTGAACAAGCTGGCAGCTATCTAGCTGGTGGAAGCAAGATTGAATTCTTCTCTTCTATGAAGTGAATTTCACTCCATCAAGACATCATAATACCCCATCACTTAGGGGTCCACTCTTTCCTGTGCTGGCACCCAGGAGGAGTTGGGATTTTCTCCATTTCCAAAAGTGAAGAACTGGATAAAGAAGGAACGCAACGACCATACATATACATATAAGAAGAATCTGCTCATGGGAGGACACAAGTACTAACTTTAAGACGCCTTTCCGTTGACCATATAAATCAATTGCTGTTCCTTTATTTCACAACCATTTTCGCCCTGTCCTGAGGAAGACGGCTGCTAAGCCATCCCTCTCTCTTTTTTCCAAAAGGAGACGGATGCCTTAGACAAATTTCTGAGGTTGTCAAAACTACCCAATCGTGACACCAGTGTGACACATGAGAATGGTGGAAGTCGCACTAGGTGCCGGTGGTTGACTGTTTAGGTCGAAATGGTGACAAGCGTTTCAGGTGGCACCCCTTACATATCTTGCACTGCAAGCTTGTCCATCAAGTTGTATAAATAATTTTTGTCAATTTAGAATATGATACTGGAGAGGTGTCATAATTTTGTAATTTTTGCATTTCCCTAATTTCTCTTATTGTCTATTCTTAATTGTTGGAATAGTTGCAGCTAGATGCAGAATTAATTTTTTGGACTGTGCATGCATTTCGAGACTGGGGTCAGTATTAGGACTGCCCCTTTTCAAATTGCTCTGATCCTCCCCGGTAGATTGGTCTTCCCTTTCCTTTCCCCCTGGGGGACTATTGCACATTGCACTTTGTATTCATCCTGCATTGCAAGGAGCCTAAGTGGTTGTCATGCACTTTATCTGTATATATTCTACATTGATTGTCTGTTTTTATGCTGTTTTATGATGGATTCAGTACCATATGTTACGTGATTTGATATGTAAACAATAAAGATTAATTGATTTTATTATCCTTGACCTGGCCTATCCCCTCATTTGGGCTCCCATACAATGGTTACTTATTTTGCTTGACTGTCTTAGCAATTTGTCCCGCGTTACCCACATCTCCTTGTCTATTTGCTCTAGTTACTCCCCAGGGTTTACGCGGTAGGGGATGCCTATCCTTGTTCAAACACATATACATGTATGGCACCAACATCAGGTCTGATACTGCTAGTGGCAATTTCTACAATGTACAAACACTTATATGTTGGCATGGTGATACTCTTCTAACTGCCCTGATTCAGGCCCACTAGAGTGTACACACAAGAATGTCTAGTGTACTGTTCAATGCATGGGGTGCAGCACAGTTACACCATTGATTTCAGAGTCTATCATATGATTGCCATTTCATGCACCCATGGGCACTCCTTACATGCCAATATAGAAGTGCATCCCATCACATTGTGTTATGGACCACCAGTGCTTGCTGTTCACCCAGCTTCTTTCTGGCATGTGTTCATCCTGCTGTTCATACATACATTGGAAAGGGGTCAGCGTAGAGACAGTACAGAATGGCTGCTGAGTGGCTGTTTATTTGAAATGGGTGCAGGGAACACGTGTGCCCTGTCACATGACTAAGCATGGGTGGATTTGAGGGACAGGGCCTGCCAGAGGTATTTTTCTGTATTTTTGGGGAACTTATTGGATTATTTTGTGGTATATTGGTGAACGCTAAATATGCAGGACTGCCTGATATTGTTCTTATACCAGGACCATGAACAGTAAGCCAACACCAGACTTGGTATGCTTTAAATCATAATTTTATCATCCTGTGGTATTTTATCTACGATATCACTTGGGTTGCAAACCAGCATACAGTTACTAGTATACCTGAATACAGTTGTTCATCTAAACAGCCTCTGAGATATACCCAATTCACAGTGACCAATTTTGGCAAGCGGTAAAATACAATTACCACCAGCTGTAATATGCAATTACCATCTGGTTCACAGCTGTCTGTGTTTTACCACAAGAGATCAGGACACATAATAAGCAGTCTGAGACGGATTCACCTTGCATTTTCTTTCTTTAATAAAGATTAGAATTCACAGAATATACAATAAAACATGTAATGCACTAAGTTCTTCTCATTACCACCGCTTGCGATTCAAATTTAAAATAAACAAAACACACATTTCATTAGCAAAGTTCCCCCACGGTAATTAGCTTTTGCTCATAATAGGCTGCAACACTCTATCTTGCGATATATGTCAAGTGCTCTGCTAAAACTGACCTTGGAATACACTACTAATCTTGGCAGCCTTATAACCTTCTGTTACATCTGAATTTCATTACATGTGTGGTCAAAAACACATGGAAAATAGCTCTCTGCAATTAAGAATGTGGAGGCGCTTTTCTAAGCAGCAACCATTAGTTAAAACCCTGTACTGTACTGTCAGTTTTAGTTAAAACCCTGTACTGTCATACTGTAAATGCCTGTAAATTATTCTTGTAAAGATATTTATTCATTCATTCATTCATCTTGCGCTCCTCAATTTACTGGAACTCACCAAAAGCACACCTGATTCTGTGTGCCCCTGGCCTATTGGCCTATTCATACGTGTGATCTTGGGCACACAAAAAAATCATACTTTTTTGATTTTCAGAGATTTTTTGGTAGATGCCATTCTTTTTTTTAAATTTCTTTTAAATATTATTTTTTGTATTGTTTTTAATTTTTTGTATAAATAAATCATTACAAAGTAAATAACATTAATATTGCCATCCAAAATGAAGAATGTCCATAACACCTATTCCATGTGGCGGCATCAGTGGCAGGTGACTGCATCAGTCCAATCATGGAAATCAGTCCAGTAAAGTCAATGTTCATAAAATGTATTGAAATAAGAATACAATATGATGCATAATATTAATTACAAGATACTTCAAATTCTCTTTAATCAATGGTGGCCATCATGAGCCTACCTCTGGACTTTCAATCAGGCTCTTGTTCATGAAATCATTTCTAAAGTGAAGTAGGCTTCCTTCCTCTGCAAGTGGGGTTTCCATCTGGGATCACCGTTTTCTCCCCCCTTCTTCAGTCTACGGGTTTTTCCCGGGGACTTCAGTTCAACCAGTGGCCTCCTCTCGATCCGGCCACCTCCATCTACTGAAGAACTTGTGGGGATATGGTTTAAGATTCTAAAGCAATATGGAAATAGACTGATTAAGAATCAAGTACAATAACTCATTCACTTTTCACTTTTCTGTGAACTTCCCTGAAATCAAAATGTGGACTTTACACATTAGACACACAATACACACAACAATGTTCAAGGATACTTTCTCAGGACCTGGTAATAATACATGAGTTGAGTATAACTGTAAAAAATGTAGGTTCACATATAATGCTTTAAAGTAGTATTTCCCAATTTAAACAAAATAAACTAGTCATTGCCTATAGACACTTCCTTAAGTCATTGTACTAATACATCGACCTAGGATACTTATCAATTAAAATAAAAGTCACGTGGACACCTGTATCTTTTTATTCTGTTTCCTAAATACATTTAATATATTTTTTTATACCCATTGCTCTATTTTTTTTCATTTATATACTCACCTGTTTCATTCCCCCCTTTTTCACATTGATTTTTTAAATGTACACACAGTTACTCACCTGGTGTATTTCCCCTTTCAACCCTTTACACTTCAAGTTGGTGTTTTTATATTATTCACACCTAGTCACGTGCTATGGTGAATCTCTTTGAGATGTGAGCGCCTCATTTTCAGGATACAATTACACTTTTCACTCCCTATTAGTTTCTCCAATTTGAGCTAACCTCCTTATTTCGTGCTTTGGGTGGAATGGTTTAATTTGGTTAATGCTTCCTCCTTTATGGCTATTCTGTATACTACAGGTGAATTTTCAACTATTGACTGATTGCACCATTCCCCACTTCATAAGAGGAGGGCTGGTATGAAATGTGCAATTTTCTTTTCAAAGCCAAGATTTTCCACATCTTGTCATTACTGCACTGTTAAAATGACTTCCACGGTCTCAGTCTATTCTCTGAGGTAAAACAAATCTTGAAAAAATATGATTGACTAGCAAAGTGGCCACCATTGGCGCAATGTAATCTGAGGCTGGAATGCACTCTACCCATTTGGACATTAAACAAACGACTGCCAACAAATACATGTTTCCCAGTGCTGACCTTTACAATGGCCCGATGACATCTATTTGATCATGGGAGTGCCAGACCTATTTTCATTGATGGTGCCCTGTGTGTTGGAAGTAGGCTGAATTTGTGCACAGAGCAGACATCCTCTTGTATAGAGTTATGCATCCTATGACATGTGGGGCAATAGGCAACATCTTTTAAAATGTGCAAAGTGTTCTGGGAAACTCTGTGGCCTGCAGTTATAGTATCATGGGCATGATGCAACATCAACCACCAAAATAACAAAGGTGCAACCATTGGTTTTGGCATGGTACTGATTCCCGAATCATCAGCCCATCTTGTAAACCAATTCTCTTTTTGTTTTTCAATAGAACTCTCAACTCTTCTTTCCCTTTACCGTCCTCCTCAGTCAAAGGATTTTGCTCTGCATCTAGGAAGTGGTTATAAAATGGGCCTAACATAAGATCTTCCTTTTGTGCTTCAATCAAGTGTTGATTTTAATTTCCAGCCGGGTGAATATTCCACAAAACTATTTCGTGCATAATCATCGGTGACTAAAACTATTTCTTTAAGTTTATTTTTTACTGCTCTAGATATTGCCTTAAAAATAGCGGGCAAATCTGCAAGTTGACTGCTTTTGGGTCCTAACCTCATGCTTACTCACGGAATGCCATCGCCTTTAATCCACACATTTCCTATTCCTGCCACTAGTTCTTTTTCAGAATCACCTTCCACGTGGTATGCACATCCATCTACATACACGGTTGGGAGGTCCCTCAACATTTTGTCATTGAAAGCCTTGTGTGAGGATTGCTCAAATTCATTAACAATTGCTTCTAGCTCTGTGTCCTCAGGCAAACAGATATCTGCACAATCCTGTAACTCTGCTAGCCCTTGAGCAACTGCACTCTTTTTGTTTTGTATATATCTCACTTATACTGGGAATCCCTGTAAAGCTAACGTCCATGAAGTAATTTTTGACAGCGCCAAATTCCCTGATCTGATCCGTTTACTTTGCAAGAATTGTAAAGGCTGGTGATTTGAATTATGGGGTAGAAATGTCTCTACCTGTGACAATGCCTTGCTGGCATTTGCGATGGTGTTGTTATTGGCATCATGTTTTTGGTTTAGTACTGCTGACATACACTTATCTGTGAATTAAAGAGGTCTTGGTTTTTCATTGCATATGCTAAACATGGCGCTTTTATTAAACAGTTTTTTAAAGTGGCCACTGCCTTACTTTGTTCCTTTTCCCAATTCCAGTGTACACCAAGTTACAATAATTTAGTCAAAGGCTGCGTAATCTCTGCATAATTTTTAATACATTTCCTGTTGTAACCTGTAATTCCTAGCAAACTCCTTAAACCTTTCAGATTGGTGGGATCATTTAATTGTTTTTTTTGTTTTTTTGTTGCAGGTTTAACCCATGTTCTGTCACTTCATGGCCTAGAAAGTTTACCCTTTTTCTACATCACTGTGCTTTCTGTAAAGATACTTTTGCCCAAGCCTTTTGTAATTCATTGAAGTGACTTTTCAAATACTAATTTTTAATTAACACATCATCCACATAAACAATGGTTCCTGTCTCAGCTGCATCTCTGGAGTGCCTTACTCAGGAATATTCCAAATTCACTCCCGCTATTGACATACCCAAAAGGGGTCGCAACCATGCATAATGTCATTTGTCAAAGGACAATGAAAAATAAATGTATATCTTCAGCTAGTGGTACACACCAGTACCCAGCTGTGAGGTCCAAGGTGGTAAACACCTTTGATCTCTGAACTTGTGCAAGGCCTTGATCAATAAATCGAAGTGGCCATTGTGAAACAGGTTCCCTCTTGTTCAATTCGCTTAAGTCTGCACACAAGTGCCGTTGGCCATTGGGCTTTCACACACCTACTATGGGAGTATTTGAAGCACTGTGAATGGGCCTAATGATGCCTCTAGATTCCACATTTTTCATTATTTCCGGCAGTGACTCCAGATAGGCCTGGGGTAACCTAGATTGTCGCACAAATAATGGCTCCCTATCATATCCTTTTGGCAGTGTTGCAACATTTAAATCATTCAGCCCACAATCATATGCATCTTTGGCAAAAGCCGCTTGAACTTCATAAATATTTTCCTCAATTGATCTCACTCTTCTTCCATTGTGCAAGCATCTGCAGCTTAAATCTGATCCTCTACCATTTCAGAACATTCTAGGAAAGCCTCCAATGGAAGAACTTCTGTGCTTTGCTCTAATTGTGTGGCAGTGTCTCTTTGGAGAGCTGATACCCTAAAATATTTTGGAATATTAACCACCTCAATATACTGCGTTTTACCTTACTGTTTTTCTCTTTTGGATTCAGCCAATTCAAATAAAACACAATTATCCTGATGACAGGATATCACTTCATTTGGTTCATAAGGGTAGACAGATTGAATGCTAAAAATTCCCTTTGGTTTAGAATCAAATGACTAACGTAATTCACCCTGTCAAGTCTCATTGCTTTCAGGGATATTCCCAATCACTGGGTTTCTGAAATCAGCAGTGTGTTATGATTCCTACACTGCCATACCATACACTATATTTTATTCCAAATTAATGCCCTGACACCCTTTGTTGTCCACCAGTATTCAAATGGGGCCATCCCCAATCTCTACAAGTGGTGTATTTTCGAATTCTAAATCTTGCTGTTTCATGGATTCATTTAGGCACCCAAATTAATACTAACCTTTCATCTGTTGCCCCTTTCTGTAGGTTAATGCTACTGTAACTTGTCAATAAATGCAGCAATAGTGACATACTTCTTCACTTGAAGCTCAGTTGCATATGGCATCATTTGGGCACCATGCTAAGCTTGTCTTCTGTTTTCAAATTCAGGTGCAGCTCCACTGAGTCTAGACCAGGCCCTTTGGTTTAAGAAGTCTAACACCCTACACACTTTGTGCATGATGTATTTTCCCAAATAGAATGTATGTTGGGTTCCACTTGCAATCAAAACATTGTGATGAATGCTTTTAGAGCCAGCTGTAATCTTTTGCATACATCCTCCCACTATTCGTTGCCCTAATTGGGGGTCATCCAGCCCAAAAATGTGAATTTCCTCTCTGTCAAGTATTTGTTTAGACACCTTTTTGGTAATGAAACTTCTTTCCTGCTCTAGCCCCAAAGTAGCTTAAATCATTTCAGGATGTCCATTCACATGGATAGGGATCCATAGCCACCCTTCTTCCATGTGTATTTCTGCAATTGTTGAAATGTATTTTTCCTGGCCTGACTCTACATCAATGTCTGGTTTGCAGTTTTCCTCATCTACGTAAAAATACAAGGGGCCTCATTACGACTTTGGAGGTAACCATGGCGCTATTGGCACCATGGCTGCCTCCAAAACTGTGTCCGAGTCCGGGTTCCCTGAATGGGGAAACACCAGGCCATTCCGAGTATGGAGGGCCCGGTATTTCCCCATTCAGGGAACCTGGACCCGGACCTTCCCCATTCCCATTCGAGCCCCCATAGGGCTCAATGGTAATGGGGAGGGAGCTAACAAAGGGCCCATTACAAGAGGGCCCATTGTTAGCTCACTGGTTCCCTTGTGGGACCCGCTATGGACGTCTGGATAAACCAGACGTCCACATCGGGTCCCGTGAGGGAACCTCGTAATATTGCAGAATGCGTTTAATGGCGCCAGCACCATTACCGGCGCCGTTAAACGCTTTCCGCACAACTTGTAATGAGGCCCAAGGTGTTTTCATGTATCTCTGACAGTTTTTCATGGGGTCAAAATAAATCTCTGACGATAGTTTCTCTTTTTCTTCATCCTGAAACATGAGCATGACTGTGACGCTAGTATAACTATGACATAGCCATTCTGAAAATATACTTTCACTGCACTTTCTGACTTAGCAATATTGTGACATTATTTTACGCTTTTGCTCTGAGTCATTATTTACTTAGGTTTCAGTGTTTTTTGGCTAAGCACAGCAACACTTCATTTACCCCATCAATGAGGGGTGACAGCCTCCTCAGGCAATTTGTCTCTAAGGGGAATGATATTTCATTAATGGGTTGACCAACACTTCCTGTCTCATCCTATGTTTCCCTATCCTTATGTCAACCTGAGTGTCACCTTTGACCGGTATTTCATCCCCATTGAAACTGTGCACAGGGCAATCACCCTGCCTCAACTTTCAGTTTTGTGGGGATCTCTCCTCACTGATGCTTTGCATTATTTCCCTGGACATTCTCCTGTCATTATTTCCCTTGACATTATTGTTGTTTGGGCACCTGTGGTAGTCATGGCAACTGTATTACATTTCTCTTCAATAGTGATAGGAGCATGATATCTGTACTGGCATTCTTCTAGTGAGCATAGACAGTGTGAATTGTTACGGATCTCAGGGCTTACCTTTCTCAGACCAGCCTGGCTTTTTGCTAGGCAAAGGGGCCAATGAAATTTCATTTACAAAATATTCCTCAGGTGACTGATCTGCATCTGCCTTTTGGGGAATTCTCATATCTGTGAAGATATAAACGGTATGAGAAAATTGTTGTTGGAATCCCGCAATATTGAGCTGCGTACACAGTTTGTCAAAGTTCTGTTGTTGATGAGTAATGCTTGGTCACAAGTCATGAGAAAAGAGCTCTCTTGTTCTAGGGTTTTGCCAATGGGTCTTTATTGTTATGTTATTGTTACTATGGGCACCCATTCTCAATTAATCTATCCACATACCTTGGTCTTTCTTGATGGCCATACACCATTGTGTTAGAATCAAAACTACTCTGGGTGCCTAATGTCTGTTATGGACCGTTGAACATCTGATTCTGGTTGTTGTTTAGTCCTGGCATATCATGGATAAACCCCACCTAAGGAGCATACCAAGATAGCTAGGACTTATATAAGAACGTCTCTCGCTAGGATCAATGGATTGGAATGCAGGAGCTTGGGATGGTGTTCTCTGTGGAGTCACACCCTTTTGACTGTGCTGTGTCATTCCTCGCCTGAGTGTGGGCTGATACTAGTGGCATCTTTATAGACTTTAACTTTAGAATTTCTGGATGCTTTATTCTTTGATTTTGTTTCTTTATTTTTAGTTCCCTCTTCTTTCTCATTAAATATTACCTCATAGATCTTGGTTGCCTGTTCAATGATCCATTCTAGTGATTTTTTCCCTGTAAAATTCATGCATTAACTGAGACACAATATCTCTTTGAAGCCCATAAAGGTATGCAGTTTTGAATTCTACTGAGTGAGGGTTAAAGTTCACATCAAAACATGAGAATGCCTTTTTTAAGTTTTGAAAGAATGGGTGAGGGGATTCATTTGTCTGTGCAGACATGCTATAAGCAGCCGTTTTTGATATAGACTGATAGGGTGAGAATTGGTGTCTAACTTCTTACTCAAAATCCACCCATGAAAAAAATGTCTGTTCATTCAGGCCACGGATAACACTGGCAGAAGAAGCATCTAAAGTGAGGTGAAAACACTGTCCATATTCTACCCTAGAAATCTGAAGGGTCTTAAATATATGATATTCCATCTCAGGATGATCTTTGATATAGCTATTCTGTCCCTTTTTGAATGGTTCAATTAAAGCCTTTATCAGTTTCATTAAGGTGCTTCATGGCACATTATGGGGTGTGTCATTTTGTCCCCACTCCTTTTATCTTGTGGGTGAGCATGTGCGTGAGCAATTGTGGGTGATTCAGAGCCTCAAATACTGGATCATAGCCAGGTCTTGTCAAGTAGACAAATGCTGGCAGGTTTCCCTGGCTAAGGCTGTGATTAAATTCAGCTTCAGTGTACATGGTGTACATTCCTGACTTTAGTGATTATTACTTGCAACTCATTGATTTGTACCTGACAATTGTCAACTCTTTTATTTTTTCTTCATTCTCATCCAACCATTTAAATATTTAGCTTTCTGTTTAATGGAATTCCTTAGCTTTTTCACCACTATGCTTCCGAAGAGTTTGAATGCCTGAAATTGCAACAACTCTAACGTTTCATACACTGTCGAACACAGTTTTTAAATAAATTAATTCTTGCTTACTTTCAGCAAATTGCTTGTACCACTGAGCCAACTGTGCACTGAGGTCGCTACAATTGGCCAGCAGCTATGTGTCCAGCTCCCATGTGTTTCTATCTTTAGTGATCCTTCCCATTCTGCATCTAAACTATACTGTAACTTGCTAATGACCACAATATCTTTCTCCTCTTTACGTTCTTTAGCTTGAAATGATTCAACGAGACACATTTGTATAATGCTTCCTTCATCAACAATCTTTTCAGAGACCTCTGTCTCGACTTCAGTACTAATCCTGTATTTCCATTGTATCTGGTTTTCAGATGACCAGATTGCAAAAGCAAACAGTTATTTTTTTGAGATAAGCTGATAGTTCAGAAAACCCAGCTTCTATCTCAGACATAGTGGGACTAGTGCCAATAACAGAATAACAAAGTTCAGTGGGTACACAGCACAATTGTTGCCACTTCCCTCACAATGCACTTTAGGTAAGGGAATGAGCGCACAATATGGCATTGCCATATTATGCAAGGATACGGCCAGTAATTACTTTATACAGTTTTTCCCGGCCAAAGCACCATAAATCTGTCAGAGGTGTTTTGCAGTATTTTTTGGGAGCTTGTTGGGTATTTCATGGTATATTAGTGAGCTCTAAATACACAAGAATGCCTAATATTGTTCTGATACCGGGACCATAAACAGTAAGCCAAAACCAGACTTGGTATACTCTAAATCATAAATTCATCATCCTGTGGTTTTTTATCTACAAATCCACTTTGGCAGTAACCTGCATAAACTTACAAGGATACCTGAATGCAGTTGTTCATCTCAACAGTCCCAATTCACAGTGACCGATTTTGTTATGTGTTTTACCACAAGTGGTAAAATACAATTACCACCTGCAGTAACATGCTATTACCACCTGGTTCACAGCTGTCTGTGTTTTACCACAAATGACCAGGACATATAATAAGTAGTCTGAAACTGATTGGCCTTGCTTTTTCTTTGCTTTATAAAAGATTTCAATTCATAGAATATACAATAAAACATGTAATGCACTAAGTACTTATCATTACCTCCCCATGCAATTCAAAATTAAAATAAACAAAAATACACATTTCATTAGCACAGTTCCCCCACAGTAAATAGCTTTTTTCTCATAATAGGCTTCAGCACTGTCGCTTGTGATAGATGTCAAGTGCGCTGCTAAAACTGACCTTGGAATTTGCTACTAATCTTGGCAGCCTTGTAACCTTCTGTTACATCTGAACACATAGAAAATAGCTCTCTACAATTAAGAATGTGGATGAATTTTTCTAAGCAGCCACCATTTGTAACATGCATCAAAACCCTTGTAATGTAGCAGTACTTTGAATAGCACATGAAAATGAACTACCCACATTTGTTAATTTAGCCAAAACTCTTCATACTGTAAATGCTTGTGAATTATTCTTATAAAGATATTCATTGATTTATCTCGCTCCAAATTTATTGGAATTCACTAAAAACACACTTGGTTCTGTGTGCCCCGCCCACGGTACACCAATGCCAGGAGCTCTTTCTGTCTGTCTGGAAGGAGCCGGCACTGAAGAATTCCTTTATCTGATTTTCTCCCACTCATCAAGGGAAGATATCAGCCTATGCACTGTCAGCAATTGCAGCACATCGACCCACGGTCAGAGAGAGAGAGGGAGCACAGAGAGAGATAGACCACTCCTTTTATATCCTCTGTCTGACATCTCCCATGAATGTATGTTTGCCTAGATACAATTAAAGAAAATTCTGCCCTTAAAGTGATGTCATGTGCTAATCAGAACCACCTCCCATTAACAAACCAACTCACTAGAATGTTCTAGAAACACAGGATCAGCCATGATTTTGGAATTCAGCAACGGATGAAAAGTGTTACATTACTCTGCTCTGTTTTCCTGTTCTGAAAATGAACAAAGGGGCATCTTTGAACAACGTGGCTCTCCACATTCCACAACTGCAACTTTTCATGTCTTCCTTGCAAGAAGACAACTTTCCTTCTGCACATTTATACACTTTTAAAATGAGCCACCTCTTACCATAGTTCTGTACCAATATTTTGCACCAAAGAGCTGTGGACTGAATTGCCTTTAATATTAGTGTGGGAATATATTAGTAGTTTAGGATGTTAGTGAATAAGTACATAGTTAGTTTGGAATTCACTCCATATTGACTCCCATAGTATAGTGTCCAAATGAAAATACCAGTTTATATGTAATGGCAAACTCAAACCCCATTTTACCTTTTATGTTTTCCATGCACTCACAATACTGAGTTACAGCAGGTTCATGTCAGAGCCTCACAACTTGGATCAGTTTTCATTTTTGCTAAAATTCAAATCCTTTTCTCCTAGAGGCATTAGAGGCCAATCAGACCAGACTGCTTCTCATGGTATTTTCTTACAATGGTCCAATCAGGGAGTATCAGGTGAAAGGCTTCAGATTAAGAACCGTGACTTTTCTAACCTCTGCATGTGCGTGATTGACACAGCATGGCATTTGTAAGGGGGTAATGTATTGGCCTGTGGAATGGGGAGCAGGGTCTCTAATGCCTTTCTATTGAGCCATGGCCAGGAAATGGGGTTCAGACTGCGAGAGTGTAGAGTGGGAAGGTGGATCATGCATACTATGTCACTGGTGTTGGGGACAGTGCCTTTGGCCAGTGTGCATTTCATGTGTCATGGCATGAACTTGCAGCACTCAGCATATGTCCACTGAAAGTTGCAGGTATGGCTCCATGACATGGGCCTTGCATGGTGTAAACAGTGAGGGGAAGCTTTTAGTGGTGATATTCATTGTTTTTGGTGTGTTATTCATGGCAACCATTTCCAAGTCCGAGAAAAACAGATGTGTCAGTGTGCATGACATTGTGTGGAGGGAGGATTCCACGTAGCATGCTTTTTTGCTTTTCCAGCATGTGATGTGTGATGTGTGGGTATAGAGGGCCACTAACCTATTAGGATGCATATGATGCACTGTTATTTTGCCACTTTTTAGAAATGTTGAGGCATATATGTATACATGGTAATGTGTATAATTTCTGTGGTTTGTTATTTCCCAGGTGAGGATTCCCCAATTGAATGTCAGCCTGCACCACCAACAGACACATGCCAGCTAGCAGTGTCAGCTGAACATCCCCAATACTTGCAGGCAATAGTGAGCAGGCCGGGTGACTCTTCTTCTTCAGAGAATGTGGATACTGATGCGGATGAGATATCTGGTGAGCTCATCCAAAAACCAGGGCATACTAGCTCCTCCTGTTCATCTTAGAGGTTGGGTCAGAGGGACAGACCAATGCCAGCTTGTCCTCATCTGGTATGACATTCTCACAACAGGTTACGTCTGTCTATGGTGGCAGGGAGACTGGGACACATGTGGGGCAGGACACAGATGTGGTGTGCTTTTGTGTGTCCACAGCTACAGTGGCTGAATTTGGGGTAATATCATTGCCACCAGCATCAGTGGAGTTCTCAGTGCTGTGGGCCTGGGCTGAGCAGGTACAGTAAATCATCCACAGACTGTTTGCTAATTATGACAGGGCAGGCCATGTTCATCATGCCTGATCAGGCCATGCACAGGTGGTGTATGCTTGCTGCCAGCCAATCTGATTGGGAGGAGGAGTTGCTGCCTGAAAGCAGCAGACACAGACAGATCATTGTCATATTGTCTGGAAATGTCACCAAGATGGGCAGCATGCATTGAGGGAGCACATGAACCAGGACATTGTGTCATTGAAGCCAACCATGAACCAGGACATAGTGGCATTGGTGGAGAATATGCAGAAGTGCATGGTTGCTATTGGTGGGTTGTTGCATGCCACTCTGTCATGCATTTCTGTGGCAACATAGGATTATTATTTGGCATTGCATGGTTTGAGGGGACTCCTAGTCTAGAATGCCCCAAATGTGGGTAGGGCCCCCTGACTGGGGACATTTTTCTTCTCCTGATTTGGTTTACATGTAGTATGAATGCTATTAGTTGGGCCTTGCCCTGTTATTGGGTTGACCCTGACTGTGGTGTTTGCAATGTCTGCTGGTATAATTTATTTTGTTGGCAATACAGTTCATCTACAAAAGCTGCATATGTGATGTGGTTTGCATTTTTGGTGGGGACAATATTTTGTTTTGCAGTTATGGCCCTCGTCGTGGGATAAGTCATCTGCAGTCTCCTATCCTGTCACAGAGTCATTTGAGAGGCCACCCATACATGTGTGCAAGTTGTCCTTTTGCAACTCTGTGCGCTATGGGATCCCCCAATCATGAATAACATGTTCTGTCTGTATGATGTGTGGTTATACATTGTCTTTTTCATGTTAACGGGCTGTGTTTCTTGGTTTCTTGGTGGGTGATCCTTCAAGTGTTGATTGCACTGTGTTTTCTCCTGCTTTTCTCCTGGTGTAAGTGGGTTTGAGGGTTTGAATTATGTAATGATGGCACATAATGTAGTCCATAGGTTGTGAATGGGTAGTGATTGTACGTGTCATGTGTTATGGATGTCCTGTGTGTATTTGTTTATGTTTATTGCACATAGAGGCAGATGAGCTTGAAGTGTGTTGTTTCTGGCATTGTGCACACACTCACTGCAAGACATGCAATCTCAGGGTGTTATGTTGGTCGGACAGTTCTTGCAATTTTTCATCCTTAGACTCCATCTGTGATTGGGGTTTTAAATTTGTTTACAACACAGTGTGTGGTTAATGCAAAATATTTTTGGACCACATAGTTGGTTATTGGTGGCAGATGTGGATTTGCTAGCAAACCCGCCTACACCTCTGCATGTATGCCATGGCATGTTGCTATGCTGTGCAGAACACAAATCACCAATATGATTTTGCACTCCAGTGATAGTGGGTATAGCAAACCACCACACAAGTAATCAAAGCAGCAAAAACATGATTTGAGCACCACAAAGGTGAGCTCATCTATGCCTCCAGTAGCAATGTCAGCAATACTGTAGCTGTTCTCAAGGAATGGTGAGAGCAGGTGTGCACTGTCCCCTGCAAATGGGAAAGTGATACCGATTGGTTCGTGTGGTTGGTGAATGTTTTGTATGTCCTTGTTTTTGTGTTTGGTTTGATTTGTTTGATCAGTCACACTCTACAAGAAGCCACATTTTGCCAAAGCTTCCAGATGTCGACCATGATGGATAGGTGAATGGCAGAGGATTTAGCTATCGCAGGTTCCTCCGGGAAAATTGGCATTTAGGTGCATTATGTGTCCATTTGCATCACAGATCACCTTCACATTTGCAGGAATGCCAATTTTTGTGATTCATGTATATGTGTTCCCTTTCTTTGGAGGGTTGCAGCACTAGATGCGTGCAGTCAATGGCTCCAAGGACCTGAGGGAACTGTGACATTGCCTAGAACTCCTGGGCCACTATTTGCATGGCTTGCATGTTGCCGCGTACATGTGCGTACATGTGCGTAGGACATGGTGGCTAGGGGGGGGCAAATCCCTCTACAAATTCAGGTGCGGGGATATAATGGCTTTTATCCCCCCTCCCCCAGAATTTGGTTTGGAATTGCCTCTCTGCAGAATTCAGGCAGCGACGCATGCTCCAGTGACTCACAGAAACTCAACAATTTGAGGAGGTAAATTCACAGCGAGTCAGAGGCAGTCATTAGGCATTTAGACATAGAAACCTTAACAGAATCAGGGTAGGTCTGGATTTCGACGAGGACTGTAACCTGTTTAATCACAGATATGCACGAGGTGTACACAAATCGTGCAGAAACACTTTCACTCACTCTTATCCCAATCCGCAATCAATACTATTCAGGAAACTGCTCAAATCCTGGCTCTTCACTTTGTAACTAGAAAACCACCCACAGGGACGAACACACAATCAGAACAATGATGAATGAAGAGACAGGCCCAGATTCCCACCAAACAATCAACTAAAACTGAGATCTGAGAGAGACACTCCATGACATATAGAATGACTAACTGTTACGCTCACCTGGTATCCACAGGGACGCCACCCAGCTGGGTTACTCGCTGGTATGCTTCTCAGCTTTGCCCTGATGTGGTCTGCGGGGAAGGTTCTTGTGGTAGAATTAGGCGTGCTCTCCATCCTGCCTTCTTTGCAGGGGCGCATTGTCTTTCATGGGCAAGTGCGGTCCAGTTACTTCACTGATGCCGGCCCGTTTGATATTGTTGAGGTAGATCTTATTGCTGTTCTTTAGTTTTGTTGCTATCCTGCATGCCTTTCTTTGTTTAAAATGTCTCTTTTTTCTCCCTTAGGTATGCGGAGCTTCAGCCCGGCGAACTGGCTTGGTTGAGCCACGCTGGTAAATGATGGCGCATATGATGCGGTAAGTAAGCGCTATGCGCAGCTCTGCAAAGTCTTGCCTTTGCTAACATGTGTTTTCCTTCCTTGTAGGTCGCAGTGTTCTTCAGCACGAGTGGAATGTCCGGAGTGGTGCAGGCCGAGAGGCGACCAGCCAGGTAAGCCTTTTGAGCAGTTCGTAATTTGTAAATGTCTCTACAGCTTTCTTTAATGTTGCCTCTGTCTTCCTCTTTCAGGTCGTTCTGTCCGGGAGGCGTGCAGATTCGAGGAAGCTGTTCTCAGTAGCTGCGAGTGGTTAAAGATGAAGACTGCAGGTAAGATGCTGCTGCTAATAATGTTCCTTTTGTCTCCTTGCAGGTCCTGCTTCTCCGTCCGAGGTTCGAGGGAATAGCTGGACACGGTGAGCGTCATGTTGCAAGCTCCAAAGTAACACAAAGCATGTTCTGCAATCAGGGTGTGGTTTATATAGCCCAGGTAAAGTAGTACCAGGGAAAGTAGTTCCAGGCCTGCCACACCCAAAACACTAGACCGCATAGCTTGGTTCTCAGGAAACAAGCTATGTGGATGCCTCCATGTTGGCCGACAATAAAGTAGTTCCCAAGCACATTGGTGTTCATGGTGTATGAGCCTGGCGCCATAGGCGCCACGACTGGCCCTATTAGGGCTTTTGAAGAGGATGCCAGGCTCTAGAGGCCCGAGTCCTGACTGCACCTGGCCAATGGGTTTGCCAGTGGGGGTTTTGTGCGAGGGTCATGACACTAACTGAGAGATAGCCATGATAGGACAACACTAAAGACTGATTAAATAGGCAGACTAAGATGGAAGGAGTAGGACGATTCATCAACAGCACCCAAGTCATAAACCACAACCAAGTTCCAACAGACCTATGCCACAATAGATAGCAAGGGAATAGGGAGCACCCAATACTCAGCTCCAAAAACAGAAGGAGAGAAATAGACATACCCAATCACATTATACAAAGTTCATTAGAATACAGCTGGGAGTGTGCTGCGCCACCACACACAATAGATGGCCAAATCATGAATATCCCCACCCGTTGGAATACAATCTATATGTAACAAGATGTACTAAAATGAGGATACAAACCCCTCTAACCCAATTTTCAAATCTCTGCATACCTAACACACCCGAAAATCCACACAACCATCTCTCGCCCAGCAAACCGCACTCACTTTACCATACTGCATCAACAACAAACAAACAGCACATAAACAGCACCAACAGCACAGGAGGTCTTGCCCGGTCGTATGCTCACAACCAGGCTCAGATCAACTGAAGCCGCCAACAGTATACCACTTCTCCCACTCTTCTACTCCCCCTCCACCCGTCTAACCCTACCCACCCTCCTACTTGCTTACAGATCCACCACAGCGCCTGGGGACCAACTCCGTTGGTGACGGTGCACTATATAAATACCTTTAACATTAACGTCATGAACACTATATAACTGTTGCACAAGTTTAGCAAAGAAAAGTCCCATTCTATGAAATACTATAGTAAAGAAGAGACAGAATGAAATAATTAGGCAATACTTCATAAGTAAGCATGCTGTACCAGATGGCAATGGGCCGCAGCCCAATTTAGCCGTCCATGGATGTTTAACCTGGAGTATGTACCACCGTTATTTTATGGTACACCCTGCCGCTCGGAGTGTGGTTCTGTTTGTGAAAGGGACCAGTAGGGCCGTGCTGTCTTGTGCATTTTGTATTCATTAAAATATCCTCCAAAGTGTTTCAATTATACAAAGAAATACGATCCAAAAAGGCTGCTGAGGGAAGGGAGGTAAAGAAAACGATCCACCTTTGTATGCCTGTGTTCAACGAGGAGTTGTGGTGGATTAGCGACGTCGTGGAATGGAGAGGGAGGTACAAGAAAGAAACAGGTAAGAATATAACGGCAAGCAGAGCCTTTATTTAAAAAAATCAATGGGCAAGTCAGCGGCGGAGCGGGAGGGTGGTGGCAACTGCACGAGTGAAATACGGACTTGATGGAACTATATTTAAAGTGAGTGTTGTGAAGTAGTGCTGTACTATGAGTAATGGCTTAATTTGCAATGCAATAGATGTTTTTTTTATTAGGGAAACCCTTAATTTAAAACAGTGTTTCTACCTTAACATTTCCATTCCCACATTAGTTGATTTTAGTTTTTTATAGGTGGTGACCTTACATTTTATTTTATTTTTTAAATATGTTTTTCTTTTCAATTCCTTATTTTTTGTTTGTTAGTGGTGTTTGTATGAGACTATAACCGGGGTAGGTTTAAGTGGGCACTGCTTTATCACTTCAAGCTATTTGTTTGGTATGCCTGACTTTTCGTAGCAAAGCATCCACTGGCCTCCTTCCTTTTTATTCGTAAATGAGCCTGAAATATTTCCATGCGTATCTTCTTACTTCAAGTCTCCTTTAGGATTCTGTCCCAGGTCATCTGTCTTTCATCTAGTGAATCAGGTCAATCATGCACCGGGCATGATACATCTGCCTGGAATTTAGTTTACACGGGTATCTTGTGATAAATGGGCGGGTCGTGAATGTTAGGGACAGATGCGTAGGACATGTCCGGGTGATGCCACTACAGGTTTACTCACATTAATAGGGTTATGAAGTGGGGGTGCTTAACTCCAGAAGACACACCACCTGTTCCTGTAGGAATCAGAAATGTCTGGCCATGCATTCCAGCCCCTTGTCTCTTGCTCTTGTCAGATGTTTGCCACACCCTCTCTCCAACTCCAGTGGGGATTCTGTGCCTTACTTTTCTCTAAAACCTGCTTCCACCTCAACTCACCTTCCAGACAATGGGTGGAGTGATCTGGCTTGTGCTGCACCTGGACCACCAACTGATGTTCGCTGAACCTGATAACTATACGATCACTTACGTTTTTTATTTTTTTATTTATTGAGTATTTATAAAACCCCTCTACAGCAAATGGTGTTTTAAGGTGCCACAAGATAAAAAAGGGAGTGCAGGGTGGCAGGGAAGAAAAATAACAATAAGGGTACTACTAGGCCTTGTGTGGTTACCAGTCATTTGGTCGAAAAACAAATGGTCGAATGAACATTTGATCGAAGTAAAATGGTCGGAATAAAAAGGTCGCATTTTTTATTTTGTATTTTATTTTAAGGGGGGGGTTCCCCCATTTTTCTTTATTAAACATATTTTTAAGCAGCCAAAACTTTAAAAAAATATATATAAAAAAATAAATAAAAAATCAAGTTTTTTTTTTCTGACCATTTTGATTCGATAAATGGTCATTCGACCATTTGTTTTCGACCATTTGACCGGACACCGCCTTGTGTCATTTGGATCGTGCAAGTGCTGTAACAAGAAGTGCACAGGGATGGGAGAGGGGAGGGGGGACGTACCTGTTGGGCAGAAGGGATAATGCTAGGGTTGGAAGAGAAGTGTGGGTAGAGGGGAGGCATACAAGTGCAAGGGGTTTGGGGGGAGGGGAAGAAAGGTCCCAGGGGCTATGAGAGAGTTAAGGGGAGACCAGGTGGGCAAGTGTCATCAGATGCAGGGAGTGCAAGGAGTGAGGTCCACATGCTAAGTGGGAAGACAGAGGTCAACCAGACTCGGTAGGGACACCCCACTATGCTAGTCAGGGGAAGGGGGACCAAAAGGCAAGTGCAGGCTTGGGGGGTAAGGAGACCGGGGTGCTGAGATGGGCGAGGAGGGCCTGCGTCCCTGTAGGGCTCAGAAGGGACCAGGCAGCCAGTCAATGCAGCAGAGGTGGGCATTAGCATGGGATGGGGAGAAGGAAAAGAAGAAGAGAAAGGGAGGGTCTTGAGAAGCTTATGGAACTTAATGAGATCCAGCTGAAGCCTTAGAGGGCAGGGAGGCCATTCCAGAGGGTGGCTCTTGCGGAAGAGAGAGATCTACCTCATACTCTCTGCTTGGAGAAGCGTCTGATCTGAAGAGAGCTAGAAGACCGAAGGGCTCAAGCAGGGAGGTATTTAGGGAGAGAGTTTTGGATGTAGCAGGGTACCAGGCCCCAGATTGCCTTGTGGATGATGCAGAGGGCCTTGAACTTGATCCTCACAGCCCCTGTGAGCCAGTGGAGAGATTTTAGGGCTGGAGAGATGAAGGCCCTGATCATGAGGCCAAGGATAAGCCTTGCAGTCCTATTATGGATTAGTTAAAGGGGCGAAGGGAGAATAACGGCAGATTAAGGAAGAGGTTGTTGCAGTAGTTCAGCCTAGAAAAGACCCTAGCTCTGGAGACATCAAGTTTCTGGGAGAAGGTGAGGAAAGGGAGAATGCATCTGAGGAGGTGCAGCTGAAAGTTGCCCTTCTAGGCAAGGTCTGTGATGTGAGGAGAGAAGAAGAGAGATTACTCCAAGGTTTTTTAGCCTCAAAAGAGGATGAGGGGGGCGGCTAGAGAGGAGGAGGAAAGGAGGGAGCAGGGGTCTCAATGAGAAGGATCTTCATCTGACTGGCATTAAGGCAAAGATCTTTAGCAGTGCACCCTGTCTGAATAGCAGAGTGTCAGGAATGAGAGAGGAATAATAGGATGCAATGGAGGGAATCTTGAAGGAGAGCTGTGTGTTGTCTGCATAATATTGGAAGTGACCAGAGAAGGTGGAGATCAAGTGAGCCACAGGGACAAGGTAGATGTTGAAGAGCCACAGTAAGAGGATAGTGCCCTGGTGGATGCCGCAGGTGGAGAGTTTGGTGGATGAGAGAAAAGGGTCCAGTTGAACCTGGCATGGTCGGTCAGAGAGGAAGGAGGTCAACCAGTCCAGTGCCAGGTCATTGATGCCAAGGGTATCACAGAGTCGATTTATAAGGATGGCATGAATGACTGTATCAATGGCAGAGGAAAGATCAAGAACTGAGGATGGAAGGATAGTTACAATTGAGCTTTGAGAATAAGTCTTCAGATGTGTTCAGGAGATCAGTTTCCATGTCTCTGACTGCTCTGAAGCGAGACTGGTGGTTGTGGAGGCAACCAAAAGATTCAGTGTGGTGGATCAGTTGGGCGATGACCAGCTTCTCCAAGAGTTTGCCCAGGAATGGGGTAATGGAGATTGGGTGGTAGGTAGCCAGGCAGGAAGGGTCAGCAGAAGGATTTTTGAGGAGACGTTGCACAAGGTAGTGCGTGAGGGGTATGTGGGAATGAGCCAGTGGCAAAGGAGTGATTGCAGAAATCAACCAGGGCTGGAACAAGGGAGGCAATATTGTCCTTGATAGTTCTGAAGGAGAAGAGGAGCTGCTGTTTGGAGGAGACTTTCATAGAGAGGATTTGCTTAGAGACCTCATCCGGTGCTATGGGTGAGAAGGAGGAGAGTAGGGGGAAGAGGAGAGGGGACCAAGGGAAGCCTGAGAGCAGGTGAGGAAGGAAGGAGGGGAGTGGAGGAGAATGAGGACAGGATTTCCTGCAGTTTGGTTGTGACGTGGGAGACCTGTGCAGTGCAGAGGGCCAGGGATTGCAGAGGAGAAGTAGAGACTACAGTGGGATTGGTGAGATCCTTGCAGATTTTTAACAGTTCAGCCATGTTATTGGTGGTTCCAAAGATGCATGTTTGGATATAAGCCCTCTTCTTCGAATGGATGGTGAGTCTGTTTTGCCTTTTGAGCCGGAAGAAGGCCAGTCTGTCAGTGGATGCGCTTGAATCCTGCCACTTCCGTTCAGCACTCTGCACTTGTGTTTCCAAGAGGCTAGATCAGAGTCATAACAGGTGTAATGCTTGGAGGCAGGCTTCATGCGCATCCTCATGACAGGGACGAGGATATCCAGGTTGTTGGAGATGGAAAGGTGAAGGTTACTAAGGGCTGTGTCCATGTGAGAGTCGGTGGTTGGAGTGGGGGGGGGATGAAAGTGGTGGCAAACGGAACAACTGACACTCGCTTTATCAACTGAATGGCTGAGAAGGAGACTGGCAGTGCGGGCAGAGGCTTAGACAGGGGACCCAAGAGATCCAGGTAAGAGGACAGTAGAGCATGGTCAGACCAGGAGAGAGCTGTGGTGAGTGGGTTCTAGATGGGGAAGTCAGCTGAGATGAGAGAATCCCAGGTGTGTCTGCCTGATTGCATCAAACCTGAGGGAAGAAATGTGAGTGAAAGAGAGTCACAGAGTCTGTGGAAGAGTCCATTGGCCACATCAGGTGAGTCAAGGTGAAGATTGAAGTCTCAGTGGAAGAGAAGCTTGGAGGTAGAGGCCAGGAGAGAAGACGTGAGGTCAGACAAATGAAAGGGAGACTGGACCAGGGGTGGATAGAGTCAGTGAGAGGATAAGAGAGACACCAAGCCTGCAGATAAGGCATTCAAAGGAAGAGTAGGACTGTTACGCTCACCTGACTCCCACGGAGGCGCTGGCCAGGATCATGCTGCTGTGACCTCTTCTAAGGTGTTGCGCGGGGCTCAGAAGATGGACTGGACCGGACTCCCAACTCCTGCTTGTCCGGCTTGCAAAAGTATCCTTCTGTAGGCGAGAATAAGGGATTAACTGTCTGCGGGGAATGCTACCAGCCTCCCCCTTTTCCCTCTCACCCTCCTCGAAACCCTTCTGTGCTTCCCGTGGCGTCTCACCTTAGGGTCTTGAAGGGCGAGCTCTCCTTCCTGCTTCTGATGCAGGGGCGCGTTGGTATCCAGTTACTTCACTGGATTCTTGGTTTTATGAGAACCAAACTTGCTTGGCTTCCAGGTAAGTTCCTTGAAAGGTTCCCCTTTTGTCCTTGCATCAATATGCTAATGTCAATGTCTTTTTCCCCATAGGAGCCGGGGTACGGAATGCCGGGGAAAAGGCACCGACCCGAGATGCGAGGTGCAATCCCTGTAGAAATCAGGTAAGTCTTGATGAGCGTTTTTTGGGTAATGTCTTTTCATTCGCTCATTGACGCTAATGTCTTTTTCCCCATAGGGGCCGGGGTCCGGAAACGCCTGGATGCGGCGCGGACCCAAAATGAAAAGGGAATGACCCAACAGGTAAGTCTTAACATGGAGGTTTAGGTTTCCTCATTCCCTTCTCTCTCTCACCTTTGCTCTTGTCTTTTTCTCCCTAGGCGTGGAAGCGTGGCTGCGAATCCGGGTGATCGCTGCTGAACATGGAGGCGCCCTGTGAAGGTGAGTGGAATGCGGCGCTGCGGCGGTCGATGCGATGTGCTTTTAAATTAAGTGTCTTCCTTTGCAGGATCGTCGGCGAGCTGACTCTGGAATGCGGATCTTGCAGGTAAAGTCTTTTCCTTCTCCTATTCTCTCTTTCTCTTCCTTTGTAGGTGATCAGGATGCTGGCAGGCGTGGCAGAAGTCCGAATGCAGGAGCAAACACGGTGAGCGTCCAGCTGCTAGATGCAGAACAACGCGAAGCATGTGCTGCTCTTCGGGTGTGGTTTAAATAGCCTGTAAAGTAGTTCCAGGTATGTATCCTTCCACTCAGATATGTATTCTTCCTCAGACCACACCCGAGTGATAAAGTAGTCCAAAAGATAAAGTAGTCCCATTCAGTCCTCAAGAGGGCCTGGATGTAGCAGCACGGTCTGCTTCAGGTAAGTGCACATTAAAACACTTACATACATGTCTTGCTTTATGAGCCTGGCGCCTAAGGCGCCAGGACTGGGGTCCAGAATGAGCCTGGCGCCAAAGGCGCCAGGACTGCGTCCAAAAGGCCCCAACTTGGGCCTGCTGAGACGTCCTTGGGGAAAATGATGTCTGCCTCTGGGGTTGCTGGGCTGGGCCTGGCTCCTTGGAGGTAGGCATCATGACAAGGACTTAGTGGGTATTATAGAAGCAGGGACCTACTCAGGGAAAATCAGAGCCACTCCACCTCCAGACCCATTGGATCTGTGTGATTTTTCTGCAGCTCAATTACCCACGACAGAAATGTCTGCATGGGAAATGTATGCAATACAAAAATGTTTGTACATTTCCCAGGCGGACATCCATTCAAAAACAACCCCAGATCCATACAATCACAGACCCCGACCCATACCACCAACACAACCCCACCATCAACAAACCCCCACCCCCCTACTTACCTTTCATCCCGATGCGCTGTGTCCCTGCAGCGCCGGTTCCCTTTCAATTCCGTGATCGGGAACCGGCGCAACAGGGTTCTTTTCTTTATTTCTTTTTTTTTGTTTTACTTTTAGTCAGGTCAGCTGCAGGGGTGTCCCCCCTGCAATCCCTGCTCACTATACTGTAAAGTATAGTGAATGGGACGTTGCAGGGGACAGCCCCCCAAGCTCCCATCTTTTTCTTTTTGTTTTTCTTTCTTTTCGGTCAGTGAGCTGTATAGTATAGTATTGTGACAGGGTTGTTGCGGGGGACACACCTGCAGCCTTTTTTTTGTTTGTTTTTTGACTGACCCCACCAAAAGACCTAAACATATACCACAAAAATTTGAACTTTTGGTAGTTTGAAACTATTTTTGGTATATGTTTTAGGTCTTTTGGTGGGGTCAGTAATTTATTTTCAGTAATTTCAAACTATTCTGACCGATTAGGCCTGGGCTTAGAAAGGATCTTGTACGCATCAGTGAGGATTGTGTCAAAAACAGTGAAGGAGCTGGCAGTGAACCATGTCTCAGAGAGCGCGAGGAAGTTGAGGTCAAAATCTTCAAGGAGGTGAGAGATGTCAGAGGAGTGTTTAAGGGCAAGCGAGAGTTGAGGATGGTAGGCAGATATTGATATTGATGTTGATATTTTATTTCTATCGCTCTCATACAAAAGTGTTTCAGAGCGTGACAAGACAAGGGAGGGGAACAGGGGAGAACAAAACAGTGATCTTACTAGGCCCAGTGACATTGAGAACGCGCAAGTGCAGGGGAGAGGGGGAGGGGAAAAGTGCATGGAAGGGGAAGAAGTGGAGAGTGCGAAGCAGAGAAGAAACAGATAAATAACAATAAATAAATAGTAAAGGCAACAAACAGTGGTAGTGCAGCCAGCAATCTGCAAGTGCTAGGGTTAAGGCAGCACACAGGGTAGGTCTGATACATGCAGGAAGAAAAGGGGGGACTGTATGGGTACAGATACAGACCCCAGTGCAAGGGGTGGCCCGGAGGCAGTGCGGGAGGGTGGCAGGGTGAGCAGGTACCTGGGCCCGGAGGACAGAGGGTGGCGAGGTGCATGGTGCAAGAGAGAACAGATCAGCAGGGGAGCGGGGGAGCGAAGGCAGAAGAAAAGAGGAAGGTCTTGGGGTGCTTCCGGAACCATAGATGGTTCTCCTCAAGTTTTCGAGTGGCAGGGAGACTGTTCCAGAGGGAGGCCCCAGCCGAAGACAGAGATCTACCCCCAGCTTGTTTCTTTGAAAAACGACTGACCCTGAGGGAGTTGGAGGTAGAGGAGCGAAGAGGGGAGGTATTTGCGGAGGGATAGCTGAAAGCGAGAGTTGAGGGTGGTAGGCAGAATCATATGCAGTACCCTTTGGGAACACCACACACAATTAAGACTACAAGAGTAAGTACAAATTCACCTTTGGTATAAGCCTGTACTACACAGTAACGTGGTAGCGATGGCTGAGCAGCCAGACTTATCTCAAGAGTAAAGTGAGCAGTATCAGAGGTTACACAAAGGATAGCAATTACTATGGTTCAAACAAACACTGATTCAACGTTTCTGAGTAAAAGAATATGCATTTATTTACACCATCAGTAATAAAACAGTTCACTAATAAAAAGCAACAGAAAATCACAATCTCAATACACTACACCACATCCAATAGATTCTGGACAAGTTAAGCTCAAAAGGAAGTGCGAGCAAAATGGCACTCCAGCAATATAAAAAGGGAGGGAAAGAGCAAGGTTATCAAACATCAAAAACACCAACAAGTGATAGGCAGGGCAATCTAGAAAAGGCTTACTACAACTAGGATTCAAATGAATTGGCCTTGGCCAATGTTCATGGTTCAGAGTCTTTGCAGAGGATCACACAGTTCAGAGTAGTTTGTGGTTAAGTCTTTGCCAAGAGTTCAAAACGAAGTTGGTCGGAGGAAAAGTTATTCAAAAGAGTAGAGAAGGAAAAGCCTTCGAAAGAGGCAAAAGATTTAAAACACTAACCGCGGTAGGACGGAACAAACAACTGTATTTGAATAGTACCTTAGATGAAGAATAATGCTGTAGCTGAGGCGGTAGTTCCTGGCAGTTCCTGCAGGCACACGGTTCCTGAAGCGACTGTCGGACTGACAAGAAGGAGGAAGACTAAAGGGTCCTGCGCTGCCCAGGGAAGAAGCCAGCAGCAGAGCAAAGTGTGAAATAAAAGGTGCGCTCCTTAAAAGCACAAAGGCACTCTCTCGCACTGGCTATCCGGTTTCCTATAGCACAGGAAATTCGACCAGTCTGAAGAGAAGGTCCATGGGCTTTGTGAGCTGGTTTGTCCCACCAGGCTCAAGGGGAGAAGACGCCTTGCAGATCTTCACTGTCGTTGAGGTTTCAGGCGATTCGGACCTGCAGCAGGGCTTCTTCGGTATGTCCAATAGTTGCAGCAGTCGTCTTCCTTCAGCTCCTCATTGGTTCTCTCCTTCCAGTGGTGACTCTGCCTTCCAAGTCCCAGAGACCTGCTTTTAAGCAGTTTTCCCCCATTCACACAGCCTGGCTGTCAATCACACGGCAGGGTGGCTTTCCTGGCAGGACAGTCACCTAACCAATCAAAATAGAGTGTGACTTGGGTCTCCAAGGAGCCCCTGTGCAGGGATTCTCAAACCACTCCCTCACATCCTGTCCACCCAGACACTCAGGCGCCTAATGAGGGCTTCTGTGCAGAAGCCCGCCAAAGGACAGCGAACAAAGGAACTATATCTGGTTTGGTGCGCAGAGTAAAACACGAGAAAGACCTTTACAAAAAGAAATGGCAAATAAACCCAACCAGAACCAAATAAAATTAATAGGGGTCCAGTGGATTAAAATTCGAGGCTCTCTACCACCATAGCCTCTAACAGTACCAATGCTATTTTCATAGGTCGCCGTAAAATAAAAATGGTAGATACCACTGCCACCAGCCAAATCTTAGAGAAAGGGGAACGAAATAATGTTCCATGAGCAACAGACAAAAAAGGATAACTATTAACCCTTCAAGTACTCTATGGAAGATAGTTTGTACTGGGTCAGTAAATTTAAAAGGACTAGTAAAGTCAATGGCAACTTTACATGTTCTGGGAGACAGTAGTCCGTCCCGGAAAAATGAGATTAAAGTGGGACGTCTAAAAAGACAAACCTGTGTCACTGCACTAAAGGTGCTGTGTGACACACAGTAAAACGATGATGCCTATGGAGTAGGTGAGACTCCATAGTCCATGAGCACAAAATGTACAACACATAGCCAAAAATACATGTAAGAGTGGGAAAAAAGGCTCACACTCTTACCAGGTGAAATATTAAATCCTAGAAATCCAGCAAAACTGCTGAGGGACTCAGTAGTTAAGGGAAATTAGCCATTCTGGAGAATAATCCCTAACAGAGGGTAGCTAAATAAAGCTGGTTGCCACCTTTGAAGGTCTTCTGAGGATGGGTAGAGGAATGTGGCAAACCCGTCTCTGGTGTCAAAGGAGCCAGGGGTGAAGCAGAAGGAGGAGTGGCAGGAGTAGGGAGGAAGCTGATGAGAGATGGAAAACGCCAATCAAGAAGGAGGCGGTTGGGCTGAGAACACAGGGCCATGACGGTGCCATTCAGGTAGAATTATGGATGCACCTAGAGGATGGGAATTGTGCCAAGAGTTCTTCCCATCTAGGTCCACCATTAATGGACAAAGAAGAGAAAGGGGGGAGGATTGAGACCATATGGGGAGTCCATAGGTCTGGAGAGGGAGCAACAAAGAGTATGTCAGTGACAGTCTGCCTGGAAGAAGTGTTGACGTAGGTGTCAGTGATGGGCATGCCTGGGTTGGAGACCAGGAGATATTTCTTAAACCTTCTCCTTCAAGGCTTCGAAATAGAGATAGGATAGGTGATAGAGTAGCATTTACAGTAAACAGGGGAGATGGAAGAGAGATTCAAGGGAGAGAGAGGGACAGAGAAACAGCACAAAGCATGATGAACTCACCAGGCAGCCTAGCAGCGAGACAGACACAGATGAGTCAAGTGCACACCATCCATCAGGTCGCCAAAAACTGGGTATTGTGCTACTCCAGCAGCAGAGGAGGAAGGAAGATGAGCTCAGAGAAGTTCAATCTCTGTTCTCTGGATGTGAAGGTGGGCACGCCAATGAACCAAAATAATGATAACACACTCCATCAGGGAATGAGAACAAGAAATAAATTGCAAGGATAACAAGCATTATTAAAATAAAGTTACCAAGCAAAGAACTGTGCTGCCCAAGAGCGCTTTGCCAAACAATACACAGGCAGCACATTTTAAGGGATATTGTCGTCATCCATGCGGTCATGCTATACAGTCCAATGTAACAGCGCGGATTGGTGGGCCCATATGGTGCAGCCTGCTCTATAGGGAATGCCAGATTGTAATTGGTGGCCACCTCCCAGTCCATCTTGCGACACATGGGTCTGCTGGGCTCATCTCCACAGTGAAGGTTAGGTCAAAACTGAACAAACTCCTAACTGTCTAAGCTAAACAACAGGAACTGATAATATGAGAATAATGGCAGACATAAAATCATTGCTTCAAGGGGGTATTTAGAAAAGATGGGCTAATATATGGGCATTACGACTTCTACATGCATAACTTTATTGGTACTGGGGTCCTGCTCCCAGGTGTCTCCCCTGGGGGTTTGATTTACTATTTATGTTCCCTGGTGCCTCATGATACAGACATAAATGTGCTGGGATTGGGACTAATATGGCAAGGGATAAAGTTTACGGTGGGTGTTCTGGAATGGTCAATGCAAGGGTGTCAGATGGGTATCGCCCTGAAAGAGAGTGTGGGGTCGAGGACTGGTGGGCCCAGGCCTGACTGGGTGGGGGGTGAGAGGGCACGGGCAGTTTAGTGGAGATTAATGGGCACTTGTCCTGGGGCCTGCTCTGGTCTCACCAACTGCAGAGAGCACATTCTGTGGACGTGATACTAAACAATTGCAACAATAAATGGCTGGACTTTCGTGAGGACAAGGCTCGATCAGAGCTGGCAGGAGGAGGCAATGTTGGGGGCCCTCTGTGCGAGGTGCTGGGGAAGGGAGTGCCAAGTTTGCAGAGGGGTCATTCTTGGGCCTCGTAAAAGATGGCATCTGCTCTAATACAAAATGGTATCTGGCAGCGGGGCTGTGGGTGCAATTTACGTGTGTAAACCTCTATGTTATATCATAAGACAATGTGCCATGAGGTAGGGGTCTCTCCCCCCTTGGCCTACACGTAATCTATTCACCATGGGAATAGTGAGGGGGTGGGATAGGACCACCTCCTCCCCAACATTCTCCCCTTTCGTTACTCCTACAGTAACAAATACTCTCCCCAAGTATGTCTACGTTCCTCTGCCCTTTTTACTGCTTCCTCACAGCCAGCGGTACCTTTTATGGGCATCCATACTCTACACACACTTCTTAGAGACTCCCCACGACATACGTATCCTTCAGGAGTACATGTCATGTAAATACATCCCCCATCCCCAGCCAGGTCAACCCACACCTCTTTGTAATTTTCAAGATCTTCGGGCTGTTTGATACTCGTGTGGTAGTAGTTATCTACCTCATCCCCTGGATGGTTTATTGCAACCATGCAGTATTTAGGCTCATCATTTTCACCAATTTGTACCTGAGTTTTCCTAGTATCATGAGGCACCTAGTTATTAATATTTCTATTGGCAATGGTGACCAGAATCATTGCATTACCAGGAACAGTTGTGCACAGCATCAAACCCCTAACTAGCACACACAGAAGATAAGCTGGACGAATACAATGATGGGGACCAGCAGTGTCTTGAACGCCTCCTTCTTTTTCATTTTTACACCAGGTTCATGCACTGCTGCAATCGTATGTGATAGTGTCCCATTGTCAGCATCAGAAGAAGGTACAAATGTGCAACACATAATGATTCTGCATCGTCATGAGTCGGACGGCATGCAATTCCACTTTGATCATGTTGAACCCCTCTTTAGTGTTGTTAGCCAGTTGGATCAGCTCCCACGGGATGATCTGGAGCCATTTTGCGTTTGCTCTTGTCTGGATAATGGGCACAAGTGATGCAAAAAACGTCTCTGATGAGTTGAAAAGTTTCTATTGGTCAGGGATCTGTGCAAGGAGATCAGATGATTCTTGAAACAGGTAGTTTGATGCTCGTTTCTGGATACCTGATCTTGTTGCCCTTCTTCAGACAGTTTGCAGAAGATGCGCGGTGATGCTTCGGTTGGCTACGATGCCAGTTGCTGGCTGGTAGGCATCACTTCCACCTTAACAGGCTCTTCAAGTATTACCAGCAGTGCGGAATACAGCATCGCCAGAGCACAGAAGCCTTCCAGGATGGTCGGAGGTGCAAGTATGCCTGTTTGCCGCACACCCAGTAGTAATCCATTAGTGCTGCAGTGCCTTTTCGTAGATCAGGAATGATGAGGGTTTTGTTGCAATGCGTGTTCGAAGTCAATTACACTTTTCCTTCTCCATGGAAACAAAGTTCGTAATTCTCTTCATGCTGGACCTTGATTGGTTTTTCAAGAGCGGTGACCCATGTGAGTTTTGTGATATGTTCAGTCCATATTTGTGCACATGTGCTGTCCATCCATTCTAGTCTTTCATCTGACAATCCACGCAGACCTTCAGCTTTGCACATGAATGTCGATTCTCGCCATTTATTTTCTGCAAATATCATTCCCTCTATAGCCAGGAACAGTTCTTTGAAACATTTTGCACCTTGTGATCCCGTTTTGCAAATCTTCTCATCTGGCGGAAGTAGCTTCATTCTTACTGTGTGTGCCTGGAAGGTGCTCTTTATTCTACATAGTGTGAGATGAAGGAGGCATTGTGCTTCCACTAAAGGGGCTTCTTGGTCACTAGGACCTTGGGCGTCCCAGATGTGTGCGGTATCAAGGAACACAAGTAGCAACTACCATTTGTTGGCTGTCTCTGTGAGGCACTCATATCCGAGTACCACTTGTTGGACTGCCCAGGATGATGGGGGCCCTCTACTTTGTCTGACTCTAAACCATGATAGGCATCATATTTGTACTGAGGTGTCTGCCTTTTCCTTCTACTGTTACACAAGAGAGATTAAGAGATTGCTGTTTCCCTTTTGATCTTTTACACAGTCTACTTGGGGTGCATCATGATTTCTGAACATTCATGGGTTTTAAATGGTACATTGAAAAAATGCCAGCATCTATCTTTACATCTGTATCTGTATTCAACTGCCTGTATGTCATAGTGGGGAAAGAACGTGGTATTATATGAGGGACGAAAGTACTGAACATAGTATACACTTCATTAAGCTGTGATGTAGATATTATGTTAGGTTGTGAGGTAGCTTGAAGAACTATAAACATGGTAGGGGCGGCATCATGACAATTTCTGCATTGGATACATTCTCAGTTTTATTATTTACAAATACTCCAGGCTCTGGGGTCACTTTCGTTATATATTTTTGTGCAGAATCATGATGTTCTAAAGTGTTTTGTTATCCCATGTTAGTTTTACCCGCTCCCCCTTCTTTTATATGGGTCCCCCAGATAAAAGATGTGGACCAATATATTCCTAAAACAATTATTAATATGGAAAGCACAATTGCAACAAAATGAATTCTGCAGTCATAACTATATGCTATAGTAGCTCTAATCCTATTCCTACTCGTACCTGAATTATAATGTATGTTATTTAGTGGTGTGAGCTCCAGCATTGTTGCGCCTATAGAGAAAGGATACATCAGGGCAGTCATTAATAAAGTTTTGCACAGGATTACCCATAACTATGAAAAGAGGAGCGTGAGATACAAGAAAGTGAGAGAAAGTGAGATGTAGAGGGAGAGAGAGAGATAGAGAAAGAGAGAGAGAGAGAGAGAGAGAGAGCGAGAGAGAGAGAGAGCGAGCAAGAGCGAGAGAAAGATAGAAAGAGCATGTATTATATATAATGCATATTTTAGCACTTCATGTTACTCTTTTATATTTACATAGTCTTACTTGTATTTCATATACCCAGTAATCCTTGGTACTGCAGCATTTCTCTCATCATTATTCAGTGTTTCTGGTGCTACACTGTTGTGTGCCTTTCTGACATCCGAGAGGTGGATCCTGTACCTTAATCACTTTACTATGGGGGAATAATAGATCACCTTGTAGGGTCCATAGAATCTCAGTGAGTTCCTTTTTCGCACAAACCTTCGTACATACACTAGCACTCCGGGCATCAGTGGTTGAGCTGTGCTGTCGGATGTTGCCGTTGTCATATCTGTCTCACTGTCTCTTGTGAAAGGTGGGGCAATTTGTTTGGCAATACATCTTACTGCGCGTGTGATCTGGGTCAAGTATAAATTCTTCTCCTAATAGTGTTGCTGTTTTGTGCGCATCAAATACTCTTCTTACTGGTGACAAGGGCGTTTGGATGCTTCTGCCAGTTACTATCCCCTGGGGTGACTGGTGGTGGTTCTTGCTGGGCTGGGTATGGAGCTGGAAAAGGGCTAAGGGCAGGCAATGTACCCAATACTTTTTTAGTGTGTGACATAGTTTACACAATCTACTTTTTAGGAGGCTGTTGATTTTCTCAACTGTCCTGTTTGCTTGTGGGTGGTAAATAAAACACGTTTTGTGTTTTATTCCTAGTAATGTTGTCACTCCTTTGAATAGGTCATTGACAAAGTGTGTTCCATTGTTAGATCGTATGACATCACATATCCCCCAATGAGGAAACACCTCTCTGAAAAGTGACTTGGCAGCACATTTCGCGTCTGGGTGGGCGCGAAATGGGACCTGCCTCCACCCATCGCGAGAAGGGACAAACCCCTTCTCGCTCGCGATTTGGGATAAACCAATCTTCTTGGAGACCAGCCGCTACGTGCTGCTTTGAAGTATGTGCCAGGAAATGCAATTGTTCAAACGCCACAGATAATAGTTCTACAGGCGTGACAACTTTCCCTGCTGTGTCCTGTCTCCACGTTACATCAGTGGGCGACTATTTGCATCCACGTTTTGTGGTGGGGCTCTCTTCTGTAATTAAATTATCTTTGCAAAGGGTAGTGCGTTGTAACTGTACAACTTTTGCTCTTCTTGTTTGCTCACCAATATGCATTCAATACTCATGTGCACAAGGAGGTATGCTGCTTCTTTGGCTGCTCTGTCTGCTGCTGCATTTCCTAAAGATATTTTGTCATCATTATGTGTATGGGCCTGGCACTTTACTAGAGCCACTACAGAGAGTTCTGCCAGGGTTTCAATCAATGTATTCAGTAATTCAGCATGTTGCACTGGGGACCCATCTGCTCTTCTGAATCCTCTCCTCCTCCACCTGGGCAGACCAGCATGTACCGTAGTGGTTACATATGCTGAATCAGAAAATATTGTTACTGCAAACCCTTTTGCTGCATGGAGCGCTTAAATCACTGCAACCAGCTCTGCTGCTTGGGAGAAATAGTGCATAGTTATGCGCTTCTTCATTAGTACCTCATATTCCCCATCTTCCAGTCTTACTGCTGCTGCACCCACATGTTTTACACCTGTTTCTGGACAAATGGATGCTAGTCCATCCATGAAATACACTTCCCCTTCCTGTATTGCATTTTCCCTTGCTTTGGGAGTTTATCTCCTTCCCCTTCATAAGTAAAACAATCATGTTCTTGCATGTCCTGCATGGTGCATTGCTCTGTGAGGAATGTGGCCGGATTTAATGATTTACAATGTACCACGTGAATGTTTTGGCTCGAGAGTATAATCTCAAATGCTGACGCTCTCTGTGTGGTGAGAGTGGATTTTGATTTCTCGAGGATGGTGAATAGCAAGTGTTCAATTTACAGGGTGACTGACCAACTCATGACAATCATTTAACTATTTTAAATAGCAAAGCCGGCAGCTGCAAGGGCCTGTTTGCAAGCGAAGTGACTCTGCATTACTGAGTTGATTGTGCCACTGTAATATGCCAGTGGTCTGTGGCCCATAGTCATTTTTTGTGTTAATACAGCGGTCATTAGTGTCCCATTGGAATGCGAGAACAGGTAAAATTCCCACACGTAATCAAGTATGGCTAGGACTGGGGCTGTGTTGATCAATTCTTTTGGGTTCTCAATGCTGTTTGCATTTCGGCTGTCGACTTTCTGTGTGTCTTTTCTTTCTGTGCTTCCTTTAGACCTTGAAAAAGGGGCCTTGTGTATGCTGCATAGTCTAGTATCCAGACTCAACATTAATGCAAATCCCTAGGCCTTTCTGCATATCCATTACAGTGTGTGGTCTGGCTGAGGCATGCACTGGTGCTGACCTGTCAAGTATTATTCTTTTACCATCTTTTGAAATCAATTGGCCCAAGTACAGGACCTCAGTCAGACAGTACTCTAGTTTGTTCCTGTCTTACTGTTCCTGCCTACCTTATATCTCTTTTCGGCAAGTAATTGGAGGAGAACAATATAGTCTCTTCGACAACTTTCTTCCCTTTCACTGCAGACCAGAAGGTAATCTACGTACTGAATAATGGTACTTGGAACTTGAATCCTGTTGAATATACTGGGGCTCTAGCAGTACCCTCCGGACAGTCGACGGTATTCATACTATCTCCCACAGAGTGTAAATACTGTGAGGTATTGGTAGTCTGGATCAAGGGGTACTGAAAAGAACGCATTTTTCAAATCGATCACGGTAAAGTGAGTGGCCTGTTTTGGAATGCTACACAAAATAGAAGCGGGGTTCCAGACAAGAGGGAACTACTTTTGGACTATATAATTAAGTGGGCAAAGGGCTGTATCATATGCCACAACCCCCCTGTTGCCTTTCTTAATGGGGTACACGGCCATGTTGCATGGTGAATTTGAGGGGACAATTATACCTTGCTGAAGTAGTGCACTCAGTGTTTCTTGAATCCCTTCTTCTGCTTCCCTGGACAACAGGTACTGCTTGACCCTGAGCAATATTGCTCCTGGTTTAAGGGTAATCTTTACAGGGGTCACTTCCCTCAATAGCCCTACATCATAAGGGGTTTGTGGTCCACAGGTGAGGGGGAACTTGTTGCATATCTGTGTCATGGTAGGAATGTGGTGCACTAACGACAGCTATGAGGGGGCTTGGTACGTTTCTGTACTGTACCATCACTTCACAGGGGATGCTTATTTCCAAAAGAATTAACCCATCATTGTCATCATCAGTGAACAGTTCCTCATCACTCCTCATCAGCTCATGTGATGGTATGTTTGGGTCAATGCAGAACACTGTGTGCCATTCACATCCATGTATGTCCATCCCTATTGCCACTATTCTTCTTGCAGATACCTGTACTTCTTCTAAATCTAGTGACAGTATTGTGAGAGCAACCATTTTGGGGACAGCCACATGGTGGAACACAAAATCAGAGGGCACCCTTCATTCTTTTCTAGTGAGCTCAGGTACTGCTCGTGCCAGCACTCTGATCCCGTGCACAAACATGTCCAAAATTTACTGGTACCCCCTCACCTTAGGTTCATTGGCCAGTGTATGTATTACCAGCATTGCTCTGAGGGAACACATCTCTGGGGTGAGCAAACAATCCCGCAATCAGTGAATGATATGGTCATGTTCAATTTGCTAAGCAAATACTGCCCTAGTAAATTGATGGGGGATCTTTCATAATAGAGTAGGGGGGCTTGTACATTTCCCCCCCTATCTTGACATCCAAATCTTTTCTAAAATAACTGTGACTACAGCCCCAGAGAACCCCTGCATCTTGAGATTTTTGGCAGATAACGGAAAATCACCTTCACTTATACATCATTTTTTGGCCCTCGAATCCACGATGAAGATGAACTGTGTATTCCCTATCTCTGTCCCTACCAGTGGTTCCTCTTCTGTATGTAAGGTAGTGAATAGGAATGAACGTGCACGTGCCCTCTCTGGGCTGTCCTAGTCAGGGTGAGTGTCTGTCCCCAGGCAAGAGAAAATATATCTTCACTGAGCACACACGCCCCTTGATAGGTTGCTGGTGTGCCATTTGTGGTGGTGGCAAAGGAGTTGTTGTGCCTTTGGGCCATTTGGTTGGGATGGTTTTGCTGTGATTGCATATCCTGCGGCGTGTGACGGAGTGTATTGTACCCAGGTGGTGGAGGGGGTTGCTGTTCGTACTGTTGATTCAGTTCATACTCTCCCTGTGGCAGTCCGTGTGGACTCCCAAGATGGGGGTGTCCACACTGGTGTTGATTGTAATAAGGTTGGTTGAACTGATAGTTCCCTCCAGGCCTGCTGAGGCATTCTCGTGAAAAGTAACCCCACCACTTGCACGACCAGTATTGCCCCGGGCTCCCCCCTCTGGGCCCTTGTCCCCCATAGCCCCCTCCCCTTTATCCTTGAAACCCACCTTGTGTTCTTGCAGGTCTTCCTTGCCACTGGGGTCTTGTGTACTGTTGTTCTCCTCCCCAATGCTCCTGCCCGTTGCCTGCTCAAATCGCAGACATTCTTGCCTGTGTTGCTACAGAAACACCTCCCTTCTCCCTTGGCTGCTCTTAGGGCAGAGCTGCTGTGACTGCCACAACCTTCACCAATTTCGTCTGTACCAGTTTTGCTTCTTCAGCTAATCTCCTCTGAATTGTCTCCTTCTCCCTCTCTTTGATCCTCCTACAGTGGTGCACTATGATACTCTGAATCTCAGACCAGCCTTTGGCTTTGATCCTGCTATTTTAGCAAGGGCCTTCTGTACTTACTTTGGGAGACCTTGCTTAATGATGAAGTAAAATAGGGAGGTAGACTGGTCCCACACGGTGCCTGTCTCTGCGCTCCACATCACCTGCACTCGAAGAATGAACTGCACAGCTTCTTCCTCATCCCCCATAGTGCACTGCATTAAGGAATGTAAATCAGGGGTATCTGGGAAGGTCCTACGCAGGGCATCGCTTACCTGTGCTCTAACGTGATTGAATGATGACCCATCATGAGTGTCGTTACTTATTGTCACACCCTGGAAAGCTGCTTTCACCCACATTGTGTCTGCTAGATCTCCTACCGCAGACACCAAGAGACTTTTAATATCTCCTATCACCAGGGGCACACCTGCAGTGTTTTTCTCAAAGGCATACATCCATTTTCCTGCGCCTGCCGTGAGTGGGCGGGGGGGCTTAAAGAGGTTGTTTTTATCCATCTGCCCCCAGGGTACATAATGGGACCTCCTGCTCCCTAATGGATAAGGGGCATCTGTAATTTTGATTTTACCTTCCCGCTGCTCACTTTCTTTATTTTCTTCTTTGCCAAAGCCATCCTTCCCATTCTGTTTTGGAGCCTCCCCTCCCATATCTCTTCCACCCTTGGAGTGGCCACCTTTGCCTGCTGTATTCCTACCACAGCACCCTCTTCTGATTCATCAAAATCACTCCAGCACGCTTTGTCCCTCACAGTGGCCACAGTGTTGTATCCCAAACTGTCAATTTCACCTTCCCCTTCTACTCGTACTGCCCTTATATGCGCACTGTCAATCCTAAAGAGGAAGTTTCCTGATTTCCAGTCATCTTCAGTGATGGGAAGGGTGCCTCGTGGGTGTTGGGGCCCTCCCTCAGAACCTTGCGCTGCTTCACACACAGCTCGTAATCGAGCCAATTAGGTTCTGGTAGTGGTTAATGCCACTTTGAGGTCCTGGGTACTTTCTCCAGGGTGTGTGGGGGTGATAGTAGAGGGGTCATACGGAGGGGGTGGAGCTGTACCTGAGGTAGTGGGCGTGGTGCCTTCCGATACATATGTTGGGTCATGAGCGATGGGTATATTTTCTTGGGCTCCTGCTCTCCCGTCTCTGTCTTTTTCCCCTCCCACCCATTGTCGGTGTTTCCATCTCTTTCCCCTTTTCAATGTAGTAGGAGTTTCTTCAAACATTCTCCATAAATCTAATACTTCCCTTCGGTTTTGGAGCGGTTTCCCCTTATATTTTTCTGTCAAGTAAGTGGCCAGGTGTTCTAACATGCCCTTATCGAAAGACCCACCCTCTGGCCAAGCATAGGATAGTCCCTCTGCCTGGGTTTCAGTTACCCACTGATTATGGTATTTTTTTATTCACTCACTATACAGGGGGAGATACTTACAAATATGGGATAGTGGAGTTTCCATTCCCATGGCCCAAGATCATTTCTCTTTAGGATATGGGGTCCCCGGTATTCGTAGGGCCTTATATTTCCCTTACCCCCCTCTGCTATTACTAATGCCTACTTTCTGGACCAGTCACTAATATCTTAAACCCTTTGTCTTAACATCACAATACACTGTACAATAACATAAGAAAAACATCGAACATCTTTAGAAGCAACATAAACAAACCAAGAACAATGAACGAAAAACATATAGCCCAAAAATATATACCGCATGCCCCTTTCTTAGAGCATATTCATTTCCACACTCACTCGACATTCACATCAACTCTGTCCCTCCTGGGCCTTCCTCCACATATGAAAAAAAAACACTGAAAACAATAGACTAAAATAACACAACGTATTCCTGAGCCCTCTAATTATATGGGGCTCCTACTTTTGACTGATTATTTATTCTCCGCACTGGTCCAGACAGTGCATCGCAGCTCCACCTTCTACCCCCTTTCAGAGCTAGGTTCCTGTATCTCCTCTGCATTTTCACTGTATCTCTCTTTATAGAAAACAAATGGCCATAAAAAGAAAAAGCTCTTCACTTCAAACAGTCACACTATTCATTTACGTTCAACCCTTGTGTGCTCCCTTCAATCATACCGCTCTAAATTCCCCACATCCCAAAATGTGTTTTTCTTTGCAATTTATACTCAGGTGCCCATGTCCATCCAAGAGCCTCTATTCACGGTCTATCCACAATGTCTGGGCCTCTCCCTTGGGCTGCACCCGACTCAGGCAAGCAGCAGAGTATTCGCAAAGCAGGAACCCACAAGAACCTTTTTCTTCTGCGTACGCATTTTTTGGAGACTGGTCAGCCAGCGTTGGAGGTGGCCTTGACGGAGAATCCCTGGATCTTGGCGCAAGTACATTGGTCTCAAGGAAATCATGCTAAGGGGTCACCAAAAGAAGGTGGGCACCCAAACACACAACTCCCCAATAGACCAAAATAATCATAAAACACGACATCAGGGAATGAGACCAAGAGATAAATTGCAAGGATAACAAACTTTATAAAATAAAGTTAGCAAGCAAAGGACTCTTCTGCCCGAGAGTGCTATGCTAAACAGGGTATGGTCGTCATCCGTGAGGTCATGCTATGCAGTACAAAGTAACAGCACGGAATGGTGGGCCTGTATGGCACAGCCTGCTCTATAGGGGATGCCAGGGTGCAATTGACTGCTGTGGGTCAGCTGGGCTCGTCTCTGTGGTGAAGGTTAGGTCAAAATGTAACAAACTCCTGTCTAAGTAAAACAACAGGAACAGATAATATGAGAATAATGGCAGACATGACATCATTGCTTCACGGTGGTATTTACAAAAGGTGGGCTAATATATGGGCATTCCGACCTCTACATTCAGAACTGTATTTAAGCAATTTGACCCGAGTGGCGGGGGCATTACCGACTCAGGTAATGCCCTGGGGCCCATAGGTATAGGCCCAGAGAGAAGCGAGGGCCTTACCGAAGGCACCGGTGCATTACCTGAGTCGGTAATGCCCCCGCTGCGAGGGTCATATTGATATTAGTACCCCGGGCCGCATTATGGGCGTGACCGGGGCACTAAAAGCATTTTTGTCTGTCCCAAAACGCTGCAGCTTTTCGGGACAGAAAAAAAAGAAACAACCAAGAAAATGTCGTCATGGAAAGGAAAAATGGAGTCTGTTTTCCCTTTCCATGGCGGCCATCGGGAGCAGACGCGCTGGGAACACAAGTGTTCCCAGCGCCTCCGCTCCCGAAAAAGGATCAAAAACAAGGTAAGTGGGGTTGGGAGGGCGTGAGTGGGACAGGGAAGAGGAAAAAAGAAAACGTACCTGCGTCCCCGGCGGGGGACGAGGGAAGCCCCCAGCCGTGTGGAGGCTCAGAGCGGGGATGGCCCTGCTTCGAGCCTCCTCATTGGCTGAGGGGCTGCCACGCCCCCTGCCGGGGACAAAGGCCGTGGAATCCCGACTGAGGGATTGCCGGCCTGGTAATGACTCGGTGAGGGCCAATCAGAATGGCTCTTTCTTTCTGATAGCACCCTCGCCGGGTACTAATTGTAGAAATATCTCCTATCACATCTCTTTCTCTATCTCTCTCTCTCTCTCTCTCTCTCTCTCTCTCTCTCTCTCTCTCTCTCTCTCTCTCTCTCTCTCTCTCTGTTATATCATCTCTGGGTTCTTGACCATACCCTGCACGCATCATCCTGTTGCACAGACCTTGAGCACCAGCAGATTTTCAGTATGGCCAAACTGTCACTAGGATCCTAATCTTTACCCCATTAAGGGAGCATCCAACCAACTGTCCCAGTTGGCAGTAATTATTGTGGTACATATCAGTGCTTATTCCATGTGTCTGTCACTCCCTACAAAATAGTGCAGTGCTCCCGAGCTGTATCAGGAGCAAGACCACCAGACTAATGCAAAGATTGTCCAGAATTTCTCCCTTGATGCATCCTTCAGGGGGAAACAAATTCAGCTTAATAGCTTGACAATGAACATATTCGTTACAAAGATGCTCTGGACAACAGGTAAGTCTTCAGGGTAAGTGTTTATTAGGATAACAGGAGAGAAAGACCCCCTGCGACAACAGAGGACCCCTCTTCACCAACAAGTAGCTTCAACTGACAAACCATAGAACTTTAAGAGAAACATAAACACATGCAGGCTCTGTGACCTCACCAGAACCTGAGGCGAGAAGCATTCCATGGCATAGAATCCCTATACAGCAATGCCTCCTAGTGAGGAACATCATAACACATCTTCATCCTTTTTCAAAACCCGCACACACCAAAAACTAATTGTCACACATGACCTCTTTTCACAGTGGAAACTCTACCTTTATTCCAAACCTGTCCACCTTCCACACGCACCACATCCTTCATAACGGCAACAACTCTGACAGGATCTGAATATAGTAACTCTCCCTTTTTCTTCACCACACCCTCTTTGATTCTCACCCAGTCACCAAGCTCCACACGCAATTCCTTTCTGCCTCTTCTTTCATTTTCTCGCATGACCCACTCACTCTTCTTCTTCTTAAGAACATTCCTCACCTCATCAATAATGACATCTGACTCCCTGCACCTCCCTAACCACGGATGACACACCATCGGGAAAGGTTTCCCAACCCTCATAAATTCGAATGGGCACAAACCAGTGGTCGCGTGAGGCGCCATGCGCAATGCTCACATCCTATTTTGAATGGCCACCAGTTTATCAAAACCACATTGCTCTCCCATGCGGATGCTTTCCATCACACATCTATTTAGTCTTTCCACTACCTCGTTAGTTTCGGGATGATAATGAGCTGCCCTCTTATGGTTTACACCACACTTTTTCAAGTACGCAGGAAAATATCCCCCAGTGAACTGGGTTCCATTGTCAGTAAGAACACTTTCAGGCAGACCCTCACTCGCAAACATTTCTTATAACGCCTTCACCATATTTTCTCCCGATGTTTCACGCACAACCTTGAAATCCACCCACCTGGAAAATAAATCAACCACCAGAACCATGTACCTTCCTCGGCCATACCCAAGATCAACAGGACCCAGGATGTCCATGGCTATGTCACTCCAGATTCTTGTTGGAACACCAACATCAATCAGAGGTTGCTTCCTAGCTTCAATCCTCTTCCCACTCTTGATACAGAAATGGCACTCAGCTAAATGATTCTCAACCTCCTTATCGAATCCCGGCCACCAATAATCTGACCTTAACACTGCTATGGTCTTGGTAACGCCAATATGGCCACTTTGAGCTAAGTCGATAATCTTTTTACGAATACCCACTGGGGCAACAGCTCTCTCCCACATGAACAGTATGTCATCCACAACGGACAGCTCATCTTTGACTTCCCAGTAAGGCTTCTCACCCTCAGTCAATTCAGATTTATTGGGCCAAACTGAAGTCGCCACATATGTGATCACCTTCTTAATTATCTCATCCCTTCCTACCTTCACCAACCACACTTGTCTGGAGACAATACCCTCTGTGTTCACAAACACCATTTCCATTTCCTTCTCCTCATCTTCTAACCCTTCCTGAGATGCCACCTTTAGTTTTGAAAGGTTGTCGACAAGCATGTTCTCCTTCCCAGGTATGACCTCCATTGTAAAATTATGAGCCTGCATCCTAGTAACCCGCCCGGTTACTATGAGTGACATTTTGTCTAAACCTTTAGTTTCAAAAATCACTTTCAATGGCTTGTGATCCGTCCGCAGAACAAATTCCATGCCCCACACAAAGTGTCTAAATTGCTCAACAGCCCAGTAACATGCCAGAGCTTCCTTTTCAAGGACGGAGTATCTCACCTCTGCACCTTTCAGGCCACGTGATGCATGTGCTATCACCTCTTCCGACCCATCATCCTGTTTCTGTGAAAGGACTGCACCCAGCCCACCTTCGCTGGCATCAACAGTGATAATAGATAGTTTCCTTCTGTCAAAACATCCTAATGGGTAAGCCATATCTATCTCTTGCTTAATTCTTGTAAATTCCAAATCACACTCTCGACTCCAAATGAACTCTGTGCCTTTCCTTAGAATTTTCCTAATTTCCAACAACTTGGTTGCATAGTTCATTACAAACCTTTGATAAAATTCAGTCATACCTAAAAATTAACGTAATTCACTCTTATTAGTTGGCCTTTCGATTTCTTTCGGGGAATTCACAATGCTCTCTTTAGGTTTCACCCCCTCAGATGACACCTTATGGCCTAAATAATCTACCTTGGAAACAGCACATTTACACTTTTCTTGCTTCAACATGATCCCCCCTCTTTCAAAAATGTTCAGCAATTCACATAAGCTCCTGTCATGTTCTTCAAGGGTTCCCCACAAATCAACACATCGCCTTGGAAAGAAAACACCCCCTTCACACACTTGAGTAACCCAAAAGGCATCCTTCTGAATTGAAACACACCCTCATGAGTGATGAATGCTGTAAGCTTTCTGCACCCTTCCTCCAACTCAACCTGGTGATAAGCAGATGCCATATCAAGTTTCGAAAAGACCTTGCTTCGCCCAACCATGGTTAACATTTCACACATGTTAGGCAGTGGATGCCTACCAACCATCACGCATTTATTGAGCTCTCGAATGTCTATGAATAGTCTTAGATCTCTAGAATTCTTTTTGGCAACTACCACTGGGGATACCCACTCAACACCGCCCGCCTTCTCAATGACACCTAACTATAACAGCTTCATCAACTCTTTCTTGATGCCTTATCTTAAAGAAAGAGGTATCAGCCTAAGTTTCGCACCCACTGGCACGCTATTTCTTTTCAATATGATCTGGTGCAGAAAACCCTTCACCTTCCCCATACTTCCATCGAACACTCCACTGTGTTCTACCACATACTTGCACGAGCTTGCAGGCGTTGATGACACCTGATATACCTGTTCCTCTTGGTTGGGATCTAATCGAATGGCAAGATGTTTCTGCTTCCTCCATCCCAGTAGGGATTGACCCTTCTTGGTTACACTTCCGGCCCTTAAATTCAAATTTGCTCCACGCATACCCCAATAGTTCAATTCTATCCTGGCTGTATCACCTGGACTTATATCGGGTTTTGACAGGTCATACACTTTGCCATACATGTCCTTCTCAAACACACTCCTAGACGCCAAGGTAATTTTTGAACCAGAATCCGCCATCATGGAAACCTTATGCCCATTCACTTTCACAACTGCATAGGGACGCTCACAATCATCTATACTTTCACCCTCCATAACAACATTAACAGTATTGATGACGACATTCTGCATTGGAAGCGTTATTTCCTCCTCCGACGATCTTCCATCTTCTTCTTCATTCACATAGAGAACCTTCCTTTGTCCGAATTGCCCAAATTGAAAGTTTTTGCAACAGTTCGCTTAGTGTCCCTTCCTTTTACACTACGCACATGTTGCTCTGATACATGGGCACACAGATGCAAAGTGCGTATTGCTCGCGCAACGAAAACAAAGTCTCTCCTCCTTTTCTCTGCCCTCTGTGGTGGATCTTGACTTCTCTTTTCCTCTACAACCACACAATTTGATTGCCTGTTTTTGGCCCTTCTCTTGTTCTTCCCATCCGTCACATTTAATACTTCGGACTTTCTCTCCTGGGGCTCTCCCAATTAGTTTCTGGATAACTTGGCCAACCATGCTAATGAATGTTCCATTCGCCTTGCAATATCTAGTACTTCATCTAGATTCGGCTCATCCCTTACCCATAGTTCTTCACGGATTTTATTTGACTTACAGTGTGTCATAAATTGGTCGCGTATGTGTTCGTCGAATGCCTCTTGAAATTTGCAAGACAATGCGAGGTGTCTCAGCGCCGTCACATACTCTTCCACTGACTCTCCAGACGCTTGCACCCGCATGCGGAAATTGTAGCGTTCTAATATAGTACTGGCTTTGGGATTGAAATGCTTGTCTAGCTTCATCAAAGCCAAATCAGATTCATTCACAGCATCCCCACTGCCATCCCCGACAGGTTGAGGAAGTGTTTTGTATATCCTTTGGCCCTCATATCCTAGGAAATGCAGTAATAGAGCTGATTACTTTCACTGGAATAGGAGGTTCTGCCGGCTGCCTTCATGTAGTGTAGGAACCCCTTGCGCCATTGGGCCCACATGATCTTTGCTGGACCGGGAACTGGCATGAAAATCGGTGGTCCAGCTATGCCAGGTAAGCCCGTCATTGTCCAAGGTTGAAAGATCTTCTGTTCTTCTAGCTTTCCAGAGTAATACAAATACGGCTTGGATGCCACTTGCTTTTGCTACTTGTTTCATATAGAATGTGACAATTAAACGTGCTTTGATATGGGCAGATGCACAGTTAATGAATGAACGAGAAGAACTTTAACTCAAACTGCTCACCGCATTGACTCCTCATGTAACTTTTCTTTCAGCCGCTATAGTTCATTTATCCCTTGATCAGCACTGGTGCTGGATTAGCGCCACAAAAATGCCTCAAAAAGAATATGTGGGCTGGTAGGCAGATGAGTGCGCTGGGCTATCCTGGTGCGGGGAGACTGTGTACGCCGGTTGCCATGGCGCGGACTGAAATACAGTGAGTCTTCTGAGCTGCGCGCCTCCTACCGAATATATGGTAATGCGCTCTGGTCCCTGTCTCTTGCCCGCTCACCGCTCCTACAGGATATGCGTTAGTGCGCTCTGCTCTTGGCCGCGCACCCCTCCCCTTCTGAGGCTCGTTATCGGTCGTCCTCTGGCACCTTCCTTCCATGACATGAGGAGGGTACATGACGGCTTCATGTCTCCAGCAGCCGCGGTGGACGATTCGCAGCAGGGCTACACGGCGGGCCAACAGAAAGCAAGTAACCGTTCGATGGGGCTTGCAGGCAGTGCGCACTCTTACTTGTAATGGAGCCCGAAAGCAGGCTCAACGGGGCGGCGTTTACTGGATGCCAGGGCAGCCGCCGCTGCAACGCTAGGATAAGCGGAGCAGCCAGGGCACAAAGCAGCTCACAAATGTGGTCTCTCTCCCTCGTCGGCCGCTACTACGCTTATGGGAAGCGGAGCGGCTTGCGGCTAAAGTCGTTGCTGGGGGTCTCCTGTCATCCCATCCTCGTCGCCATTGTTACGAAGATGCTCTGGACAACAGGTAAGTCTTCAGGGTAAGTGTTTATTAGTGTAACAGGAGAGAAAGACCCCCTGCGACAACAGAGGACCCTTCTTCACCAACAAGTAGCTTCAACTGACAAACCATAGAACTTTAAGAGAAACATAAACACATGCAGGCTCTGTGACCTCACCAGAACCTGAGGCGAGAAGCATTCCATGGCATAGCTTCCCTATACAGCAATGCCTCCTAGTGAGGAACATCATAACAATATTCAAACTTTTGATGTTGATACGCTGAAATAAAAGGACTTTTTAAAACAGAAGAGTTTAAATTCTGACAGTTAAAAACTGAAATTATGATTGAAAAATATTAAGCTTTAAATGTAAATATATATGTTGTGATCTGAATCTTAGATTGATCAGCAAGGGATCTCACTTTAGGTTGTTTCTGTGAGTTTGCATGCAAGACAAGTGTTCTTAGTGTCTGACACCACCCCTCCAATGCAATTCCTCTCCTAGAAAGTATTCAGAGTTGTATATAGTACTAGCAAAACGTTCCAGTACTCGGCATGGGTTCTGTAGGCAGACATGATAACACTCTCATTATTATTTTGAAAATCAATGATCCTGTAGGTTGCTGCTCTGAATCGCTTATCACTTGATGTGCTTTGTACTCTGAAGTAAACTGCACTGCGAATGTGCTTTTGTGGCTGGTTTACATACCCTGGAGCAGAAATTGAGGTGAGAGGAGAGTTGGCATGCTGCAGCATACTGGGACCTACTGTGCTTTTTCCCCACTTTTCATTGTGTGCTCTCCCCACTTGCTGTCTCACCCTGGTGCGTTGCTGTGTGTCACAGTGCGTTGCAGTGCAAATATCTCAGAAATGGTGCATACTACGGCCATGAAACGTTTTGAGTCCTTTGAGATTTGTTTCTCGTGTCGAGACGCTCCCCCGCCTGTCACAACACTCTGGCACGGTGCTGTGTCTTGTGGTGCGGCACAGTTCAAAAATCTCAGAAACAGTGCATCCTAGAGGCTTGAAATGTGTTTGTTTCTCGTGTTAACACACTTAAAATGAGCGTTGTCCGGTACTTCTATGACCACATTGATGTTTTGCTGATTTCAGGTAACCGTGTCATGTATGTAGTTGATGAATTCCAGGAAAATGGGGTGAGGCATGCAAATGTTATGCAGCCAGTAGACAGACATGATTACACTGTCATGAATTGTTGAAAATCAATGTTCATGTCGGTTACATACCCTGGAGGAGACATGAAGGGAGGCGAGAGTTGGTGTGCTGCGGTATACTCACACCTTTTGTTGCCTCACCCTGGTACGGTGCAGTGCATTGTTGTGCAAATATCTTAGTAATGGTGCATTCTAGTGCCCTAAATGTGTTTTTTGTCCCCTAATGACCTCACAGTTTTGTTCCTGGCATTGAGGTGCTTAACATTAGCTTTGTCTGGTCCTTCCACAGCCACATTGATGTTTTACCGATTTTGTGCATCACAATGAAAATATTTCAGAAACAGTGTGTCCTAGCTCATTGAAATTAATTCAGTTTTAAAGGTCCCATGGGGACCTGAAGTTTTGTTCCTTGCATCCAGATGCTAAAAATGATGCCCACCTTAATGTTTCACTCCTTCCAGGCAGCCGATTCAGTGTGCAGGGGCTGAAATATGGTGAACGGGATGGGGTATCCACATGTAATGTAGTCAGTGACGTCCCGTGGGGGCCTCATATGTAACTATGTAAAACGGTTGGCGATTGGTGCAGTAGTGTGGAATTGTATAAGGAACAATAAACAAACTAACCGATTTTCAGTTTTATATATAGAGATTGCAATAAGCCACCATTGTGCATCTTATTTGGCTAAAATAATGAGGAGCAGCTGACTCTGAAAAAAGATTAGTGCTCCATGAAAGGCACCTCTAGGATGGCCATGAGAATGGGGTTGTGCATTCAATAACTGCTAGGATAGGGTGACCAGACATCTCGTTTTTCCCAGGGCAGTCCCTTTAAATCACCCTCCATCCCGGGGTGCCGAGTGTTTTTCAATTTAATAAATCCCATCCCTGGTTTGGATGGTTGGGTGGTTAGGGTCCTGGTTTTTGCTGGGAACCGATTCAGAAATCCCAATATCAGGCCTGGCAGGACTCTTCCTGCATGTGAATGTTTTTCTTACACCCCCATTTCCTCTCCCCTCCCCTCCCTGGCCCTCTCCTCCAATGAGAGTAGTGTGCCTGTGAACACACACCCCCAAAAGGCCAGCTACATAGAAGTAGGACTACAGTTTTGTCAGAGTCCTGTTTGTGTTTACTGTAGTCCTACATTTATGTCTATGGCCTGTCCTGTTTGTTGTTTTTTTTTATCTGGTCACCCTATGCTAGTATGACAGTTTATTAACAAGCATGGCTAAACTCATTTAAGTAATTACAAAAGCATTTAAAGATGTGTCAACACTTTGCCTTGGAAGATTGAGTATTACAGTTTGATTGATTATTGTAAATCCATAGGTTAAAGTCACAGTTCTCTGAACCACCTAAAAGTGTGGATTTGGGGATTGTATAATTTCATAATTATAGGGAAATAACACTATGCTCTATGTCATTCTTGGGAAATGTAGACCTTAAGTAAAGACACTGCCCGAGTAGGACAATCTGTAGTTACAGAAAGGTGACTAGACTATGCCTGCTTGGTCAGGGGTGTCAGTTAGGATGGCTACGATACTGCCATTGAATCAGGAGGTGCGATGACATTTTTCGAGAAACTCTCAACTGCTATTATGCACACACATCACTCTCCTTCTCTGATGGGCTGACTGTTCTGCCAGTTATCAGGTGAGATGGTCAGTTGGCTTCTGACAGGTTTTTAGTAGTTCATCTGAAGTATGCATGTGGAGAGGGGCTGATTTCAGTCTAGCACGTGAAGTATTGTAGAACTATTCTCACTGAAGATACACAGTGGCTGGAGTTGCTGGAAGAGCACGTTCATGTCCTATCTTATAAAATGAGCTCCCTGCCATTCAGCATGGCTCCATGTGAGAGAAAGGCAGACTTCCTTATTCTCAGAGTCAGTGCTGTTGATAGAAGGTGGCCAGGTCCGGCATGTGACTGCAGCCCTCAGTTGATGTCAAGCCTGAACTAGAAATGTTGAGGCAGTAGTTTCTGACCACACTAGACACCATTGCTGAGGGGGGCAGACCACCCACTGTGGCTGTGGAAGTAATCCAAGCCTTAGGAGCCAAGGGGAGGATGTACAAACAAGTTGAGTGGTAGCCCCAAAGCCACTTATAGGTTGTTAACCTGCTTGTGTTGTGTTGCTAAACAAGTGAAAATGTTACTGCATATATTAAGAACTGTTATATTGTGTTAAGGTTGATTGAGGGCCAATTGGACATGCCATACCTAGGGGGTCCTGGTATATTAAGAACTGGCTGAATTAAAAGGAGCACACTATCAAGATCAGCCCCCAGCCCTCCTTATTCGAATGAATGGTGGACATTTTTCAGAAACAACTGAGCTGGCACACTTTAATGAAAAAGATGACTACAGGGCCAACAGGGAAATGGGTTCCTCTAGGTTTACAATTCTGAAGGGTAAAAAGCATCCCACGATTATCACAAGAGGAATACTCTGACGCTGCCACTCTTCACACAGCACTGACTGATGGTGGCAGGGTGCTGACAAGATCCAGATCGCAGTGCTACTCCCTATCCCAGAAACATATCCTGATCATCTATATGCAGTAGGTGTGTGCTTTTAGGACCTGATGCATTATTACATTCAGATGGACAGACACAAGTTTCAGAATCAAAGGGATCAGATCTAACTAGCAAAGTAAGCTGCAGCTTCCCAGTAGAAGTACACTGTTGTGACTGTCCTCTATCCTGTCGCCACCCGCTGTCATTCACTGCACGGGCCACACATAACAACCTTTTTTTATAATAAACTAGTATATTTCAGCATAACCCACCATATCTGACATCATAGATTATTTCTAAAGACTAAAATTGGGGCAAGACAAATATGCCTATGGCCTGCCTGAAGGCACAGATGTCCTCTGACTCTGCCATCCAGTAAACAGCACTGGAGGACCAAGTCACCATGCCGGTCACAACTACCTCAAGTACCATACTGATACCGAAGGGACTAATGAGCCCATGACAATTCCCTTGAGTGCCAGCTGATGCCAACACCTCAGAAAGATAATAACCAAGGCACAAAACGGGTCCCAATTCTCTCAAGTGCCCTACTATCTTAAAGTCCCTTGTCCATACCACTTGTGACCCCGCAAAGACATTACATAGAATCTGCTCTACTTATTCTTGCCCCTTTGTAAATGCCATAAACATTGAAAATCCAGATGTGTATGCCCCTCTTGGTTGTGAATCCTGCCAGGGCCATGGGTTTCACAACATATCTGTCACTAGCCCTAAAAGAATATATTTTTACCCGCATTGCGTCTTATTAGTATTTAGTATTAGTATTTATTTATTTATAATGCGCACCTAACCCGGGGGTAGCCAGGCGCAGAGGCATCAAGAGGATTGCAAAGCTTAGTTACATACAAAGGAATGAGGTCCAGCTGTGGTTACCGTGCTGGGAACGTCAAAAAGAAACACATCACTGCGAAGAGGCATAAGCTAAGGAAATATACAGTATAAGCAATACTATTTTCAGATGCCAGTTGTCTCATGAAAGGTATCTACGCCGAACAGTAGACAACCTAAGTGTACATATTTACAGTCGTTGTGGTGTGGAGCATAAGGGCAGCAAGTGGTCGTTATATATTGTGCGCCTTGAGCCAATGGATGGTCTTAGCTCTAAATTGGCGGTAGGGGAGGTCCTCCCTGCAAGGAGATGGAAGGGAGTTCCAGAATTGTGCTGCTTGTACAGGAAAGCTGTTCCCTCCCGACATTGTACGTTTAAACCTGGGCACCAGGAGGAGATTGGAATTGGCCGTTCCAGAGGGGCGAGAAGAAGTAGGCTTGGTGAATCTAGTGAGGAGGTATTGAGGCGCTGCTTGGTGGAGGCATTTGTGAGTCAGAGAAACCGATTTGAGGAATATTTTGTCTTTAGTAGATAGCCAGTTGACAGACCTTCTGGAGTCAGAAACATGGGCTTTCTTCAGGATACTGAGGGATTATTTCACCCCATTCCCAACCTGCCCGATATCAGTGTATTATGCGTTGGGATAACAGCTTAATTACGGCACCACTCATCTCAGACTTCGGTTGCTTTGTCTTTCCCAGTATTCATAGTTTTGTTTTTTCTCTATTGAGAGTCAGATCTAATTGCATATAAAAGTAAACGACATGGGTCTCATTCAGAGTTTGATGGTGTGGTAAAAAGTGGCAGTAATTCAGTCAGCAGCTTTTCCATTGACACATGCAGACAACAGTGCCTTTGTGGCAAATTGCCAATCTTCCAGAATGTGGGAGAAACAGGATTTCTCTTCCTTCATGAATTTACATCACACTGCCTATTCCAAAACAACTTAGCAATGTGACACAGTTTTAGTTCCCTAATGACTCCCCAAGAATAGGTTTAAAACCTCAGTTAAGCATACCAATGACCACATTATTTTATTTTATTGTTTAAAACACTCACATAGCTCGAGAGCAGCTGTGCGCTGCACAGCATAGACAGTGTTTGGTTTGGAAGATTTTAACATTAGCGCAGTACTGGGAATGTAGTTCTTTGTGTCGTTATGTGCATACATTGGGATTAGTCCTTGGTCAGGTGTTGTTGAAAAAGCCATGTTTTGAGCGATTTTGCAAAATTGGAGAATTGTGGAGGCATTCCTGGCTGAAACCGGGATTTAGTTCCAGAGGGTGTGTGCATGCGTGACAAGATAAAAATTGTTTGTGGGTCCTCTGTTTGTGGACAAATTATAATTCAAGCCAGTTGGTCGATTTGCTGTGTGAGGAGTGTGTTGCACCATATATGTGGAGTTTAAGCACCTGGTGACTGCTTTGTAGATGATCCATGTGGTCTTGAACAGATCCTGTATTGGGGGGAAGTCAATGTTGTTTGTCTAGGATGGGGTGATAAGACGTGCCGCAGCATGGTGGACTGCTTTTATTGGAGCCAAGTATGCAGCTAGAAGATGCATCAGGAGGGCATTTCCCCATCGATGTGGAAAACCACAAGGACCTACACAACATCCGGATTCCGGCGGTGGGATGAAGGGTTTGATTTGCTGAGGGTGGACATTTGACTGTGAGGGCCCTCCTCTGTGGTTGGAGATGTTTACCACACTGTCCCAGTTAGGTGTGTATTGTGTACATCGATTCCTGACATGCCTAATCTGTCATTCTTTTACAGGCACTGTAAATAAATGGCTGCCAAATTAAACGTTTTTCTTGCAGGCACCCTTTATACCCATTTAGTGCTTGATTTGCCTTTTTGTGTGAGTTTGACAGGTGCCTGTAATACCATACATCTACCCTGCAAGTTAACACCCCTATCCTCACTGTACTATTTCTTAAAATGTAGGCTCCTCAGGAAAGGCACACTAACCCACAACCACCATACACCAGGGTGGAGATTTCTATTCAAACTCCCCTGTAATCAGAAGAATGTATACATCCTTCCTCGTCTTAACCCAGGTGACCTTACCCTATAAGGATCCATAATCTACCAGACAGTGGCTGAGCCAAGGGCTGCTGGGGGGGGAGGGGCGACCGCCTGCTGCCATAGAGTGTGATGAGTGGTTCCGGTATACAATCAGAAAGCCTTAGGGTGCCAGTTACCAATAAGACAAGACAAGTACATATTCTGAAGTCACATGCAACTAGCACCCTGCATTACTTTTCATAATGAGTTATGAAGAGCAGGTGAGCGTAGTTCACAAAGCTATTAATGCGTTCCTTACTCTGCAGCTCTGGGCCAGAATCATTAAATAGCAAAGGCGAGCTTGCACCAACACTGCATATTCCCTGCTCCTATCTGAAAAACACAGATTTGGTTTGTAAACTAACCATTTGTGAATACCACCTGTTTGTATGAGAAGATATTTCATACTGTTCCAAATACAAATCATTCTTGCCTCATTATGGTCCACATCTCTCATATGATGATGTTTTGATTCGGATCTGAAAGCATTCACTCAACTTTGTTGCTTAGCATTTTGGGGTTTAATGTATGTGATGTACATTTATTCAAATAATGTACTTATTTAAATGTGTGCTCTCACTATTTTACATCAAATCGCACATCCCAATATACAGAAATGTATAAGATCATGATTAATTATCAGTATGTACAGGATCAGACGAATGCATGTGCAGGAAGTCCCACCCCCATCCTGCCTACACGTGGAAGCCATAAATTGCGACATCTGCAACGTCAGTGATGGTGCCTATTCCACGAAGAGCATTTGAGGCAAGATATACGTTGAGAAGACCTTATGTGATGTACCCTCACAGAGATGACAATCTCTTGGAGGAGGTCCCCGTAGGAATATGAACATGAGAAGAGGCTGGTGACATCACAAGAAATAAGTGTCACACACTGAGAAGAATGGTCGAAGAAGAAGATGCATATACCTTATAGAATCTGACGACGAATAAAGAATCGAAAAGACTTTCATATGCTAAATGAAGATGCACGTATGAAGAACACTGCAGAAAATGCAAGACATTTTATAACTGTACAGATGCTGTAATGCAAGCAGATTAAGTAATCATAAAGGCTGGCTATACATAGTGAATAGATTGCAGGCAGTGCTGCCATTATATAAAATTCTCGACATCAGTGTCACATATTTAGTAAGCTCAGACCCGTGAAGGAAGAAGGATCAGAGGGCTGTGTCGCAGCAAGAAAACAGCTGAAGATGGAGGAAAGGCATGGAATAGCTGTCTGGCCTGTTGTCAAAGGATGGAGCGGCCATGAACCGGTAATCTAACCTTGAAGAACAGTGGAAGTGAGAAACTGAATAAGCCCATGTTAAGGTGAGTGGAAAAAAACACCATGAGTGCCACGTTTATTGATTCAAGACAATCACATGATGCAGAAAAGGCTGAAATATGGTCTCCTGTCACATGAGTCGAAGATGGAAATAGAAGTGGATGTGCGGACCTGAACTATGAAAAGGATGTGCCTATACTCCCTTTTATTCTCAGGGGCAGTGATGATTTGCAAGTCCAAAGACAATTAAATGGCAGAAGGCATGAGCAATGAGAGATGTAGGGCTAATTGGGTGTGGCGACATGGTCAAGTCCACCCACCAGCACCTGGGATGCCATCTTATATGTGCTGCTTGTGAGCTGAAGGTTCCAGAAGGGCATGAGCATGCCACCCAATTCTAGAAGGCCATATAATGAAGGGCCTTATAGTTTGAGAGCCATTGTTGTATCATGTATTTAATAACTGATGAGGATGACTTGCACTAGGGGTGGGTATACATTGTCCACCTGACTGTAGAGACCCAATCACAATCCATTCCCTTAAAGAAAGTATACTTAGATGTTCCCCTTGAACCTATCACAATCCCAGGTAGGTTTTCTTAGTTTGCCACGTAGTATGACATAACCTATGACGAATTGTTAATACCTAAGTGTGTTTTTTATGCAAAATGATTGAGAGCACGATTGAATGCCCGTTGATGTCTGTTGTAACTCCCTGTTTTAGACAATTGAAAATAAAATAGGCAGAGGAGACATTTTGCCAAACTTCTGCGTCAGTCTTATTATTTGGTGTAAGAGTTATTCTGCATCCCCATCCTTGTATGACGTGTTACTGATTTAAAAGGGCCCATTTGTGGTTTCGAGTATTACCAGTGTAAAGATATAGCCAATGCACTGATACATGCATCACTTAGTTCTTCTAGTGAATGTCGCCTTTTATTCAGACTTCTGGGGTCATACCACAGAAACGGTACTAGTGTCCAAGTTCAATTAGCACTGTGGCACGCATTGCCCTGGATCAAAAAATATGCTTTGAATGCATGTATGCATCAGGGCAAAGTTTGCTAATACCGTTCCATTTATCACTAGGACAACCATTTTTGTAATCTTTGCCCAGGTGGGTAAGAACTGGAAATCTTTATTTCCCAAGCTGTTTCTTTCAGTATAACATCCTTCAGTTACACCTGTTCAAAATCACCTTTCGTACGTAGTCTGGCACCATGCTGGTACAACAAAGAAGTTCGCCCTATGCCCAGGGACGGCACCCTGGTGCCCAGATTTGATGTTTTAAGTGACTACATTTTACGGACAATGCTTATTTACTGGGGTGCCCCCAGCAGTTGCCTAGAATCGGCATTAGCCCTGACTGTGCCATCATGCAATCATGAGATATGCGACACAGCAGCTGCTAAAAGACACAAGGAACCTTACACTTTTTCTTGGAAGACAAGAACTGTATGTTGTATTGTTTTCCTTGGACTCTATCATCAAACAATAGTTATTTGCATATTCCGTCAAACATTACAATTCTAAACTTCTCAAAAATCCAGGGAACACTTATGCCAGCAGAAGTGTGGTTAAACGCCGCCCCCTTTTATACATGTTGATGTTATGAAAGAGGTATTATATCGATGAGAAGTAGGGACCCCGGTGACGAGTATGTCGCCCATGTTTGCAGCTTTGTACTTTTTGCTATTTTTTGAATAGTTCCTTCACAGGCATGATGATTGAATTCTGAGAAAATAATGAAGCCCCAAAGAGGAATTTCAAGCAGCTCCTATCGAGGTGTATCTGGAATCGCACGAAAGAGGTGGCCCACTGTGCCAAGGCGCACAGGAGTGCGGTTTAATATGTAGCCCAGAACTAAAAGCTCTTTTGTGAGAGAAAGGGAATCCATGGGAGCCTTTGGAGCGAAGTCATTTTTGAGTGCAAAAAAAGAATGCTAATATTATAAACTACAGCCAGAGGAAAAAAAAAAACACAAGAAGCCTTCACACGGCTCTTGTGCCGCCCTCAATAAATACCTCTTGAGTGTCGACTTCTTGAATCTATTTGCAGTTGCTGTTTTGCTTGAAATGAACAGACCACACAGAGAGTGTTGATCCACTTCTACAGCAGACTAAGAAAATCCTTGTGATAATGGATTTCTACCATGATATATGTTAGGTTGTTTGTTTATATGCCGTTTAGTACATTAGGGTCTCATTACAGCCTTGGAGTTAATGCTTAAAGACACACACTATTTGAAAGATAATGCATGTTTCCGCAGGCATGGAGGTTTTTTTTTTTTTTTTTACCTCCAGTTGTGTGCATTTACACTGGTAGGGAATACCACTGTATTGCAAGGTGGTATGTCAGCACGAAAATCTGCCAATTTTTACCTAAGAATTTAATTTTAAAAAGCCCCCAGAATTGTGTTGAACTTTTTTTTTTTTCCTGCACAGGAGAGACATGCAAATACTTTTCAAATGTTGATATCGGAAGGGGAAGATCGAGTGGGAATCTGATACCCACCCCAATCACCTCTTCCATGTAATACATGAAAGGTTCAGAAGTGACAGTTTTGTGTGTCACAAAAATGTACTTTGTTGGTATGTGCCACTATGGTACACCATACCATTCCATCCTATTAGGGTGAACATGGATAAAAAAAAAATCCCAAACAGAATCTTTGGAATATCACAGTTGGTATTCTAGGAAAACCACTCTCCTACCCAGTGTACTACTGGTAATGCTGCATTTGGTCTGACTGCTCGGATCAGCAATGGTGACTTACAGAATTGTCTTTAGTGAATATCACTGAAACTGTAATTAGGCAGGATTTGTACAAACAAAATATCCAAATGTTGTTGATTGCATACCCAGCAATTAGCCTGGAAGGTGAATTGGGTGCTTTTGGCACACCGTTTACCTGATTGCTGAATTACAGGTCAATCTCATTGTGTCAAAAATATAATTCTGATAAAAAGGTCACTTTTGTTTAAAAATGCAATCAATATGTTGAAATAGAGAAAAACTTGCAAGCATTATTTTTATGATGAAAGACACATCTATTAATGAAATGTACGTTTCTAAAAAACAAAAACAGACTTATTTGTTAAAAAAGAAGCAATTCAGTTTCCCCAAATGTAGATCTTTGTTTGACAACTACACCCGATCCTTATGTTTTTGGGAAATAGCAGCATGTATGTTAACTTATGTTTATTAATCACAATGTATGCCCCAAAGGACACACACGGCTGTACAGTAATGCACAGGACGATAGACTATCGTTTACAGATTTTTCCCAAAATCAAGTTCATTCAAGTGGTGCCTTAGCTCATGGGGATCCGAGCTCCAAAAGGCAGCTGCCTGGACAGAAAAACGATATGGCAACGTATGTTGCAAACACGTTTTTGAGAGAGAAAATAGATTTAGACTGTTCGAGCTGAGATATCATCTAGGGATACATCTCTATGTGGATAAAGCAAATATAATGCTTTTCTGAAATATGGCTCGGTTCACTAATCAAAGTGCCTGGGATTAGATGTATTCCAAGACCAGAATCTTGCAGTTGTTTTAGGCTGGAGTAGTATTGGATGTATTAGGTAATTTCAGGAGGACTCCTGCAAGAGAGGTTTGTGTTATTTGTGATCTAGAAGTGAGGATTTGGGGAAAACCTAAGTACTTTGAAATCAGAAATAAATATGTGACGATACCAAGGCATTTGCCAATTGAAAATGGTGACTAAAAGAAAACAGGAAAGGAACTTTGTTTAATTGTGAATCTGTGAAAGGTACAGTGAGCAAAAAGCAATGGCTGCAAACTCTCAAAGTCGGTAAAAACCACAGAACAGGTTATAATGGCATGTTCTTTCTGGAAAGGGACGCCTGCTAGCCTTTTTGAAAAACTTTTGCAAGGAACTTGGGGTTGGGTACCCTGAGTTACCTGGTGGAACCCAGACGTGGACTCCCTGCTCACTGAGCTCAGTGAGGCACAGCTCCACCTCACTGATGAGGCCCAACAAGGCTGAAACACTTGTATGGGGTTGCTGTTGGTACTCTTGTTTAGAAGGGAATTGTCATAGGATTTGGGTGCTGGACTGCCCATATGGGCGGGACAAAGACTGATATGCAAATGGATATTTCCCAGCTGTGAAAGGTACAGTGAGCAAAAGGTGATGGCTGCAAACTCTCAAAGTGGGGAAAAAGCACAGAACTTATGATGCCATGTTCTTTCTGGAGAGGGGCGCCTGCTACCTTTTTTTAAAAATGTTTTCAAGGAACTTGGGTTTGGTCACCCTGAGTTACCAGGGGGAACCCAGACGTGGACTCCCTGCTCACTGTGCTCAAAGAGGCACAGCTCCACCTCACTGATGAGGTCCAACAAGGCTGAAACACGTGTATGGGGTTGCTTGTTGGTACTCTTGTGCAGAAGGGAATTGCCATAACATTTCGGTGCTGGACTGCCAATGTGGGCGGAACAAAGACTGATATGCAAATGTATAGTTCCCTTCTGTGAAAGGTACAGTGAGCAAAAAGTGATGGCTGCAAACTCTCAAAGTGGGTAAAGACAACAGAAAAGGTTATCATGCCATGTTCTTTCTGGAGAGGGGCGCCAGCTACCTTTTTTGAAAAAGGAAAGGAACTTTGTTTAATTGTTCCATTTGGGCAAACAAAATCCCATTATTTGTTAATCTGAGGGACCTGTGAGCTTTTAGTGACAAGTATGATTCCTAGTTAGGTGCAACAGACACGCAGCACCCGGGATAAAGCCTGTATCATTGTTGAGGAAGGAACGGATCAATCCGTTAGAAGCCGGATTTTTTGGGAAGGAGCTGCCAGCATTAAGGACAGTAAGCTGTATAAAGATATCGATAGAAGCCTCAATACATTATTGTGGAAAACTTCACATTAAGCAAGGATAGCGTGCACATAACAGGATTTAAGGGATAAGAAATCTTTAAATCGGTTGGCCTTGAAAACGACTCAATGTCGAAACACGTGTCGGCTGGAACTTGATAATACATTCTGAACAAGTGTATCACCTCATTATATATATGCTAATGATGGATTTATGCTGTACACAAACCTTTTGCAACTAAAGACATAAATATACTAAAAGTGTGAATTTAGAGGTATAGTGTGACTTTCCAGCACAAACCAACATTTATTTATTCCTAGTTTGGAAACTTTGTCAGATGGAAGTTCAGAGTAAGTTAGACAGCCAGCCAGAATGATGAGGACCAATTAATCAAGTGATGACTGCAAGGCAACCATTTCCTCTTGCCTGCATTGAATTCAGGTGGTTATTCTCCATAGACTTCACCTCATATAGGTGAAAAAGGATTTCAGTGTCATCATCATAGGCGTAAAAACACAGTCCAAACAAATGGAGAAGTTGTGCCAGCATTTCGTATTTCGTATTTCTTTATTTGTATAGCGCGCCGGGCCCAAAGGCATCTAGGCGGTTATCTTATGTTTGCAGAGACACATAATACAGTTTACAGTACAAGGAAGGACAAATATAATACCAGGTACAGTTAAACATAAAATATGCAGTGAAAGTTAATGAGAAAAATATACAGAAACATATACAAAGACGATCCAAAGCTATACACAATATATACAAAGCAGGATGTCATAATAGCAGTGTCATAGGATGGTGAAGTCTCAAGCAGTCCGAGGATTGTCTGATGTAGCTAGCCACAATTTGGTTTTGAGTTTAAAGGAGTGGAATGAGGGTTCCGATCTAAGCAGATTGGGCAGAGTATTCCAAAGTTTGGAGGCTAATATAGGGAAGCTAGACCCACCCACTTTCTGCAATTTGAACCTGGGTAAGACAAGGCAGTTGGCCTGAGCGTATCTAAGAGGTCAGATAGGTGTATGGGGTGTGAAACGCCTGGAAAGGTAAGTGGGAGCCTGGTTGATTAGGCATTTATGGGTGAGGGGCAGCATTTTAAAGGAAATTCTTTGAGCTACTGAGAGCCAGCGTAAGTTGCTTCTGGTATCTGAGATGCGCTGACCCCTGGGACGTTTAGGGCAGCCGTGATGGCATTGTTCTGTGCGACCTGAAGTTTATTTAGGTTTTGTTGGCTCATCCCTAGGTAGAGGGCATTACAATAGTCAATCTTGGACATGATGAGTGTTCTGGCTAGGATGGTGCAGTTGGCTGTGGTGAGGAAGGGGCAGCAGGTGGTGATGAGTTTGCACATGTAGGCGGATGCTGAGCTAACAACATTAGTTTGCCTAGTGAGAGTTAGAGTGGAGTCGAGGTAGATAACTAGTGTTTTAGTGTCATTTGAAACCTTGATGGTGCTGCCATCGATGGTGAAGGTCTTGAATGCTGGGTCACGTTTCTTGAGTAGATAATGAGAGCCCAGGATGAGGAGCTCAGTCTTATCATCATTGAGGCACAACTCATTTTGAGCCATCCAGGCCTGAATGACTACATAGATGTTGTTCAGTGATTTGGTATCCAGTCTCCTGTGATCGGGATCGGGATGAGTATATGGGTGTCATTGGTGTAATTGGTGTAGGTGACACCTAGATAGTCAAGAATATCGAACAGTGGTTTGGTGAACACATTGTATAATGTCGGGGAAACACAGGATACTTGAGGGACACCACATAGGACAGGTGAAGGTTTGGCAGAAGCTGATGGGGAGAAAACCCTCATCGATCTATTATTAAGGAAGGATTTGATCCAAGAAGTAGCCAAATCTGAGAAGTGGGCGGCTGATTTAAGAGGCTGGCATAGGATTTTGTGGTTGACCAAGTTGAAGGCAGCTGATAATAGTAAAAGTGCAGGTTTCCCTTGGTCTCTCAGGTCTTCAATTTGTGTTTTCAAATCGATAAGGGACGTTTCAGTACAGTGCTTGGGGCGGAAACAGGATTCCCTAAGGCCAAGGAGTTTGTTGGATTCTAAGTATTCCTGGATCTGTAAGTAGCCAGCCCGGTCCAGTATTTTAAGCAAAAATGCTACCGTTGTGATAGGCCTGTAGTTGGTGGGTATGCTTGGGTTTATGGTCGATTTTTTGAGGAGGGGTATGACCCAGGTGTCGTTGAGGTTATCTGGAACAGTGCCTGTTTTGAAAGATGAATTTATGAAGGCAGTGATAAACGGGGCTAGTTTGTGAGTGGCCTCCTTAATGATAGGGGCTGGGCAAGAGTCACCTTGGCAGTTAGAAGGTTTGAGTTTGCTGATGATATTTTCGACTTTGGTGATAGATAGTGGTGAGAACGTGAAGGGTGTGTACGTGTGGGGCGTGGGAATGGTTGTACGTGTGAGAGGGTTAGGCAAGAGGTCGGATTGAAGGCTACTTTGTTTAGCGTTAATTTTAGTTTGAAGTGTAGTGATTTTACTGAGAAACGCATTTAGAATTTTGGAACACCAATTGCTGTCCTTGATGCAGGTGTTCGGAGGAGTAACTGGGGTCTCAAGTTCCATCAGAATCTTGAAGAGCTCTTTGGTGTTTGACTCGGCTTGTAAGATATGCTTGTTGAATGTGTCTTTTTTTGCTTGGAAGATGGCTTCTTTGTAGTTGAGGGAAGCTAGAGTGAGTCTAGCCTTATTGGAATCAGAAGGGAGACTTTTCCAGCGAGCTTCTGCGGTTCGCTTTTCTTTATGCAGTGATCTCAGCTGTGGTGTGAACCACGAGTTGAGGTGAGTGCGCGGTTTAGGTTTTCTTAGCTTGAGGGAGGCAATAGTATTCAGGGCTTGGAGCATAGCCTGGTTGTAGGTATTGACTAGCGTTGTGGGATCTGTGCAACAGGATGACACGTTGTTCAAGATAGGTAGGATAAGTGGTAGAAGCCTATCAATTGTTATGTCCCTTTTAATGTCTTGTTTGAGGCAATGCACATTGGCTTTAATGTTGAATGTGATCAGATGGTGGTCTGACCATAAGCAAGGTAGGTTAGATTGTACGTTGATGTTGCAGTTTGTCGACTAACCAGTCAAGGCTTCTCCCCTTGATGTGCGTAGGTTCCTGTATATGATGGGAGAAGCCCAAGTCAGATAAGGTGCTAGCAATGATTTTTTAGCCCACCTTGGAACACAACAAAGCATTGGGAGTCAACATTATTTGAATGAATTTATTGCTAATGATTGGGTTCTGGCTGAAAAAAAGTTGACTATCCAAGCCAGTTCCAATAGCCAGAGGAACATACACAAGAAGCCTTGAAACGGTTCTTGTGCTGTCCTCAATAAATACCAGTTAAGTTTCGACTTCTTGCACGTGAAACTATTTGCAGTAGCTGTTTTACTTTAAGTGAACCGACCACAAAGAAAAAGTTAATCACTTCTACAGCAGACTAAGAATATATGCTTCTGCAGGCATGTAGGGGTTTTACCTCCAGTCATGTTCATTGACACTGTTAGAGTCATGATAAATCAGGTGGTCACACTCAACACAGGGAGTTCCTTTCCCCCCAAGCAAGGTAGCGCGCACCTTAAATGTGTATACATATTTAACTTTAGTGAGGCCTCCCACTTATCTTGCACCGACCCCTACAAATAACCTATGCCACCAATGGACTAGGAACCAGGCCGGTGTACAGTAAGAATATATATGTTCATTTAAAGTTTTGTGGCACTACACAAGATAACAACTTCAAATTATTTTCCGTTATTAACATTTTGGAATAGGTAGTCATAATGTACGTCAAATTTACTTGCAAATTAACCAATAGAAAACATTCACAATACATTGGAAAACTCGTTTTTCAACACACATTCAATGGACAGGCAGTGCTTTGGCAAGGGAATCAATGGGAAATGTTGTTTTGCACCCTCTACGTTCACTGGAATAGGAGCGTTTTAGGGTTACTTATTTTGGGATTAGGGACACCCCCCTTCGGGACAGGAGTCATGGGTTTCAGAAGGACAGTCACCCAATACTTTATTGTCTATACTGGTTGTAACACACTGGGCAGGAACTTGATTAGTGTTGAATTCTAACAACACTCACCCCGTAATTTTCTATATGGGAAATAATTGATTTAACTTCAATTCAATGCAGTAATGTGGTAAGGATCTACACAACCTACCCCCTCTCCACAATTTAATGAAAAAGATTAAGGCGTGCCGTTCCCATCACAATTCAATTTAAATGGATAGGGTAATGTTCTATAGTGGAATTAATTTGAATTAGATTTTAGATTTAATGCAATGTACCAAAGGCCTTCCCAGTACCACCAACCACCCACTATGCGAGATGGAGATTAAAGCTGGCAGTTTCCCCCTCACACTTTTGATGGCATTTAGGATATCTCTGCTAACATGGGAGGCTTTAGTCAGGGACAAACAGCAGGGCTCCTCTGAGGACAGCAGAGATCTGGTCACAGGCTTCAGTCAAGGATTTTCTCCTGCACCCAGACTCCCGCTGGCTCCTCTGATTGGGACCCAGCTAGCTTCTAGATCTCCCTGTCACTGTCTCCAATGCCAGGATTGAGGCCTCTCAGCTAGTGGTTCCCTGCAAGAGTCTGGCAGCATGCTACCTCTCAGAATCCAGTAGTAAAGCCCTGTTCAGATGCAAAATAGACCTCTTATAGGGCTGATGACACTCCTACATGTTCATAATTCCCACAGTAAGGATTGGCTAGCGCTCTCCCTTCACTTCCCACCAAGACGCCCACTGGCTGCTGATAGGACCAGGAGTTGGAGGGATGTATGATGTAGGTTGAGTGAGGAGAAATATTTGTCATCCAAAAATGACATGTGGGATTTACCTTTTTGTGTTCTGAAAATCGAACAACCTAGCAGCTATGCTAATGTTTCTGATAACTACATGGATCTATATATTTTCTAATTCTACATTTTTTGGTGAGTCAGAAAATACAATTTTAGTGCTTTGTCGCTGACAGTACATATTTCCAACATAAATATTTTCCAACAGTAATTTCACTGCCTATCACCATATCAATATTTTCAATTCCTCAGATTTATGAAAATACCAGAATCATAATTTTGATCATAACTTAAGTTATGCACATCACAAAAATTCAATTTTTACATGGGCCCAACTGGCTTTCTATCCCCTTTAAAATGAACTTGGGGTGGGCTCGATAGGACACCCGATGCACTTATTATTCGAAACCATGTATTCAATATGTCAACAATAGCACTGTATCATAGGTACACCCAGTTTCACTCTTACAATGGCCCCCACCAATTCTTAGGTTTCTATTTCTCCTTAAACATGTGACCAGACATCTGCTCGGGACAATGTTTATTCTGCTTGGGACCATGTTTATTCTACCCTCTTCTCCTGAGCTTCAAAGGGCTTTGCTCAGGTCTAATGCATCATTAATGGGGAACCTGACCTTAATGGTCATTTCTGTTGGTTGTGTTATCTGTAAATCCGATAATATCAATCTACTTCTTTGTATATCTTACCATTTAAATTGACATCCAGACCTTCTCCTCCTAGCGGTCCTCAGCCAAAGGTCTTGTGTTCAAATTTTCAAAGGCACAGACCTAGAAAACTACTATCAATTTCACCCATGTTCCACCCAGGCATCCTCAATTGACTCAATAGTTGCTGCTTTCAGTGCTACTGGCATATAGCACTTCCTGTGGGTGACAATGCCAGCTACTGAGACCTGCGTTGCTGTGGATGGTCCAACACTAGAGTGGATGGTCCAACACTAAAGTGACAAAGGCGACACTGGATGAAGTCAATGGGAGCAGTGAAAACGATGGCACTGATGATGATGTACTGCTTTCTCTGCATCCTGCAATGGTGCAGGTCCGGTGGTAGGTTATAGTGCATTAAAAACAAGGTGGATTGGTTGTTGCCAGAACCTGCTCCTAAAATGCTTATACACTTGCCTCCAGTGGTAAAGTATCAGGAGGTTCACAGGCGTTTGGGTGTCAAGGCCTTGTGCAGGAAGCATCAGAGAATCTGCTCCTTTGCACCTCGCCAATAAATGTGCACTGTCCCTTTTAATCTTGAGGCACCTTGATATAACTCCAGCACAGGGAAGGTGTGAAGCTTCTGCAGCGGAGGTTCTTGGGCGTAGCTGGTTGCTCTTTCCACTCAATGGGCCTCATTCCGAGATTGTAGGTAGTCATGGTGCTATTTGTGCCATGACTGCCTCCAATAACGGGTCCGGCAACGGTATGATTCAATGGGGACTTACCAGTGTAGTCCAACCTTTGCGGGACCGATAAGTCCCCATTGAAAAAGCCATTCCCCATTCCCATTTGAGCCCCCATAGGGCTCAATGGGAAGGCGATAATAACGGAACCGCAAATTGCGGTACCGTTATTGGCTCTGAATTCCCTTAACGGGTTCCGTCCATAACACCTGGCAAAACCAGACGTTAAAGGAGGGACCCGCTAAGGGAACTTGTATTAGGGCGGTCAGGTATTACCGGCAACGGTCTCCTTACCGGTGCCCGGTATCCCTTACCGCCCCACTCGGAATGAGGCCCAATGTCTTCCAGGTCTTTAGAGACTTTGATGAGGTCTACCTCTTCATTGCTGGAGGGTGCCTTTGGATGTTGTGTTGCCATCTCCAGAAAATAATCAAAAAGAAAAATCAAAAGGGAAAAAACAGCAATTAAAAGAACAAGGATTAGAAAATCGTTAAATAGGAAATCAAAAACTCAAAAATTAAAATAAATCAAACAAACCGAAAACAAGGTACAACAAAGAGAAAACGCAAAGGGAAAACGTTTGGATAGGAAATAGTGGCAATTGAGCAAATTGAGCAAATTTGATAGACAAAGTGTTCACTGTGTCTGCCTGAATATGTCTGCAGTATTACACAGATTTAGAAATCTGGGCTCTTGGTGAGGACCATATACTGCCCAGGAAGGCTGCTTATTAAACAAGGATACACTTGAATGGGTCAAAGAATTCACTCATGCACTCTCCTCTTCCCTAATATCATAGAATTTAAGAAAAAACACTCAATCTGTTACACCCAAAAGTGGTAAATACTTGGTTTTTTTTAAATATAAAGTCGCTTGAATCAGCGTTGGAAAAGTAACAATATCAAACATCACAAGGTTTTTATCATATAGGCAGGAAAAAACACAAGGGTATGAACAATAGGTAATCCAGTTACTTGTGCATCAAACAAGGAGTGAATCGTTAACTGTCATGATCTGGTGGACAGTATTGTGCAGAGAACAAGTGAACATTTTCAACAACAACAAAACAACGAGTAACAAGTAATTCTTCCGGGGACAGAGACAGTAAAATGCGGTTAAAAGGTGCGTCTACACCGTGGTGTTTCAGCCATCTAAAAGGGCTAAATGTGCCTCATATCTGACACCGCCTTCTTCAGGACAGGGAACTGTATGGGATAGATGTTCGTTGAGGGCTATGGAAGTAAATAGCCCCAGGTCCTCTGATGGGGACACAATCTCATCTGTGAAGGTCCCAAATGGACTCCCATAAGGGCCCCTATGGGAGTAAATAGCCACAGGCCATAAGACAAATTAGTGATATTTATGTCCGCTCCGCGGACAGGACACCGATTGGCTGATCAGCTTGCATCATGTCCGTGGACACGCAACGTGTTCTCCGATTGGTTGGGGTGAGGCGTGAGGTACGTCACATTGTTTCGATGCACCCACCATCTTGGATCCGCCGACAGCATGCCGGCGAACAGAGGCAAAATGCAATTTTGGGGAGTGTGTTGGTGTGCAAAGTGTATTTGTTTAGGTGGCAGGTGCTCCTGATATGTTCGCCATGTCCACGGTCAATATCCCCTATAAGCAGCCCACATACCACAGTCAAAATGTTTGGTATTATAGGTGTGTTATGATGCAATGGTTGTGGCCAGGGCATAGAGTCTTGTGTGCGTGGCTGAAGGCTGTAGTCCGTAGAATCAAAAGTTTGTGTACTGTTTCATTTGTACAGTTTAAATGTGAAGTTTTGGCTAGGCTATGCAGTTAAGATTGTAGAGTTGGTAATCGGACTGCATTATGAGATACCTTTGGATGTAAATATTTTGGATTGTGGTGTATAGTTGTGTACATTTTCTTTGAGATCTAATCGTAAACAAACTACTTTGCCACAAATGCCTTTCACTAATTTGCTGTTTTTGTTGAAGGTGTATTGACAGCGTGGCGGTGAACAGAGGCAAAATGCAATTTTGAGGAGTGTGTTGGTGTGCAAAAGTGCTTGGGGGGTTGGGGAGTAGGAGATAGGTAAAATACTGTATTTGTTTAGGTGGCAGGTGCCCCTGATGTGTTCGCCATGTCCGCGGTTGTAGTGGTTGTCTGTGGATATAATCAATGCACTACTGGCTGTTTCACTTTAGTATGATGTTGGTTTTGAGTTGCTGTGTGAACAGGAGATGGGCTAAGCTGTCAGGTGGTGTGGCGTGACTTTGGGTCACCCGCATTGGTGAATGGTACCAAGCAATTCATATGTTTTTCAAAAATATTTGCAATGCCTCTGTGCTGTGAAGCACTATCTGCTCCCATTCTGAGTGAAGGTGAGCACCGTAGAATTTTTGTTTCCTAGGTGAACAGACCCACGGAAGGTACACAGTATAAGGTTCAATTGTTTTTTGACCTTGAAAGGGAGGATTGCGAACGAAATGCATGAAGGGAGGGATGTAAGACTTTCAAATATGATAATGTTCACCATTCAAAAATTGGAGAAAGGAACATGTAATTTCATTTTATGAACATTTGTTGAAGTGGACGGAGTGCTTGTTTTATGCCGATACAATGGAAATGCTGAATATTATGTAAGTTTTACTTTGGACAATTTTGTATACGAACTAGTCAAATTATAATTCGGTGACAAAAATGGTGGGGTAAATTGTTTTGTGTGATGTGTGTGGTATATTGCAATGACACGCAATTAGAACTTGTGTGTGTATTTTTTTTTTTTGTCGTGGGGATATAGGCAGTGCAGCATCGAGATGAGTTTAGTGCAGTCGTGGGGTCCCCCAGGTTCACAAATGCGTATCTGTTCTTTTTGGTTTTATTTAGCTCTCTTATTGCAGCGTCAGCGTTAGATTCCGTTTTGAGCTCACCATACTTCGTAGCAGTAACGTGTACAGCAAACTGAAGAGTAATTTGCATGTTCTTTTGTTTGAGTTATCATTGTTTGACGTCCATGTTTATCAATAGTTGTAACAGGGGCCCAAATTGATGGTTAAAATGATAAACTGTAATAAGATTGGTTACTGAGACACATTTTTGTTATCTTTTTTTTTAACAGCTACATCTTAGGTTTCTGCGATTGCATTGGATTCCAGATACCAACTGATGGTGTTTTTAACCGTCATCTACAGATACAGAACATTTGGTATTTCAAAGAAGGGGCTAGACATGTGATGTTATCAGTGATGTCATCAATGATATTTGTGATGTAATCTTTGATGTTCTGGGTGTTAATCTTAGCAGTGCATGGTGGTGGCGCAAGTTATGGTTGCTTAGCTTACCATAACTTGAACATTTCTGGGGTTTTTAGGTTTTACTTCGAACAATAACGTCACTTTAACAACATTTTTTTTCACTGAATATATATATATATATATATATATATGTATATATATGTAATTCATGGTCTGTGTGTCTATGAATCAATCAGCTCTCAAATATCATACCATGCATGTGTCCTTAGTCCAATCCATTTGCAAATTTTGTGTACCTTTGAATTGTGATTTGCAAGGAAAAGAGTCTGTTTTTATTAGTTATATATGAAGGATTTTGAATATGTTAAGTGCCTATTTAGCTGTTCTTTCGATCAGGTGTGGAAAATACTTACTTCTACGAATATTGTGTATGTTTCTCTTTCTATGAATATTCTTATGAATCACAATTTGAGAATCAAATATCGAATTTTAGTTCTGCTCACATTGCAGTATGAATCACAAAGTTAAGGAACATAGTGCTTTTTTCCTGTTTTTATTGAAGTGACATAACACGATCTTTGACCTCAGATGACATCGCAGGAAGTGATGTCATTTGACCCACCCCAAAGTGACATCACACAACCCTTGACCTCAGATGACATCACATGATGTGGTTTCATTTGATCCCACCCCAAAGTATTCACAAAAAATTGGGCTCCTGGAGGGAGCCTATTCTACCCAGGAGGGTTCGTAGAAAACAAAAATTACAATTGAATAGGTCCACAAAACACAAGTACTCTTAGTATGCTCCTACCTATAGTCCCCTTTGCCTAAATAACTTATTCAGACTCAGTATGAACTCAATCTTGTTTCTTTATAAATATCCTAGGCATTGAATTTTAACATAAAATGGAATCTCCAGAATGGACATCAACAAGGAAAAACAGAGTAATTCCGGAGTACAGAAGATATTTTCACCACACTAGACCAAATAATATCTTAGTATAACACCCAAATTAGTGTGCGTGAGATCATATCAATTTGAATAACATTGATCATAGAGTTCACATAAAAGTAGCAAACATGTAGACATTTGGACATATTTAACATCACATAAACATTTTCAAAAAAAACATAAATCATTTTTTCTGCGTAAAGCAGCATTTCTAAGCTGCAGTTGCAAAAAATCCATCGACATCACAGTGTTTCAGCCTTTTCTAGGTACTGTCAGTGTGCCACGTATGATGTACAGCCTTCGTCAGGACGGGGGTCTGTACTTTATGATGTCAGATCTATAAGTGACAAGGGAGACTATAGTCAGTGGAGTTTTTGAGCATTAGTAATTTAATTTGAAATAAATCATGCAATGTGTGGAATGTCACACTGCTTACCTGTGGGATTAATTCCACAGGTCTAGTAACTTAGGAGACACGAGCCACAACGGCTAGTTTCTACATAATCCTGTTGTAAAAAACAGAAGAAATGGGAATTTCTATTAGATGTGGGAGTAAACTTGTCAAGCGGTTCACGCTACTTTTCACAGGGTGCAATATATGCAATTGTTTACAATTATTGTGCTCTTACCTCTCAGCCGGAGGTGAGACTCTAATGTTGAGTGCATCTGGTGACTGGGTTTTCAAATGATTCAGCAGGGGGCGCTTGTATCGGGTAAAGGCTTCTAATTATTAATCAATAGATCAATCACGGCACGTCAACAGCTCTAAAAAGTTTTGTAGAGGGGCAGCGTTACCTGTCACTGTGCAGGGCCTATTCGCTGACTGTTGCTGGGACGTGCTGAACGCTGAGTCACTGTATTGTGCAGGAAGACCTGGCTATGCCGTTGGTAACGCTGTTGCTAGGTCTCCGTGGTAATTTATATGGCGGCCATTTTATGTGGGGCTCGATGTCAAACCGTGTTACAAATAGCTAAAAAATCACACGTATGATGCTCAGAATGATTGGGTAATTAATTGTAGTGGATCCCGTGTGTGACAGGTTTCAAATAGGTAATTTAAAACTATTTATTAATATCAGTTGCCATGGCGACCGTTCTTCATTTTTTGAAGAAAAAGCGGGAAACCGAGTGAGGGTTCAATTCGACTCATAGGGTGCTCTGAGTTGGAAAAAGTGATGAGCAAATCAGAAGGTGACACCGCGTTCTTTAAATGGTGTGTGTATCACGCCTAAATGTCATCGCTGAGACAAAAAAATGCAGAAAACCACATATTTTTGACAGGAATGCATCAAAACCAACAATTGCATTTGTCCAAAATCAGTCACAATTTTGCGTACAGTACATTGGTTCGTCAGTTTGTTGGCAAAAAATGGTACATATGATGTCCTTATTACATCTCTATGAAAACACACAATTTCTGAAAGTCGACAAATGCTTTTTGCTGAACCTAAGTCACTTGTACGTGTACAATACATTGTATACATTGATGATTATTAGTGTAGAGATTCACAAAAAAGACTTCCACTCCACTTATATGTTGAGTCCAGCATGTACAGTGTTCAATCTATGGACCCAGCGCTGCTCAAGTTGTGTGAGTGTTTTGTTCAAATCTCCCCCACGCATCGCTGGTTTGATCTTTTGGATGACAAACCATCTCAGATCAATGTCTTTGTGGTTTTTTTGAGTAAAATGCTCAACTAGGGGCTTGTCAGCTACCTTGTTCCTAATGCAGGAACGATGTTCCGAAATGCGCATTTTTATAGCATGTATTGTTTTTCCTACATAAAGGAGGCCGCAGGGGCATTGTATGATATATATCACCCCCTTCGTGTTGCAATTGGTGAAATCTTGCATCTCCCATTTGACCTTGCCATGTTCAAATGTTCTTTTTTGCAGGGTAAGGGGGCAAGCCACACAGTGTCCACATTTATGATGTCCAACTATAGGCGGTAGATCCCATAGGGTGTTCAGTGTCCTTGGCGATGGTTCAATGAATGTATGTAACAAAGTGTCCTTGAGATTTTTATTCTTTTTGAAAGCAAAACATGGTACTTTATTTAGGGTGCCTGGATGTTTGACCAGGTGCCAGTTCTTTTTGATGGTCTTCTGGATCAATTTGCTAAGGGGTCCGAACGTGGTGACACAGACCATCCGTCCATTTCTTTTTTTGGTTTATTCTCTAGACATATTTCTCTTCTTGTATGTCTGGCTCTTTTTTTTGCTTGGCTAATAGATTTTTTTGGGTACCCTTTCTCCATGAGACGCTTGGTCAATCCATCAGCGTGTTGTTGGAATTTCTCCAGATCTATGCAATTTCGGCGTATACGGAGAAACTGCCCGTAGGGTAAATTGTACTTTAAACCGTTCGGATGATAGCTCTGAAAGTGTAATAAACTATTAGGATCAGTGGGTTTTTGAAACAACTCTGTTTTTAATTGGTTGCCTGTTCTGTAAATATGAAGGCCGTACATCATACGTGGCACACTAACTCCACCTAGAAACGGCTGAAACACCGTGGTGTCGACGCATTTTTTCCAACTGCAGCTTAGAAATGCTGCTTTACGCAGAAAAAATGATTTATTTTTTTTGAAAATGTTTATGTGATGTTAAATATGTCCAAATGTCTACATGTTTGCTACTTTTATGTGAACTCTATGATCAATGTTATTTAATTGATATGATCTCACTCACACTAATTTGTTTGTTATACTAAGATATTCTTTGGTCTAGTGTGGTGAAAATATCTTCTGTACTCCAGAATTACTCCGTTTTTCCTTGTTGATGTCCATTCTGGAGATTCCATTTTATGTTAAAATTCAATGCCTCAGATATTTATAAAGAAGCAAGATTGATTTCATACTGAGTCTGAATAAGTTATTTAGGCAAAGGGGACTATAGATAGGAGCATCCTAAGAGCACTTGTGTTTTGTGGACCTATTCAATTGTAATTTTTGTTTTCTATCCACCCCAAAGTGACATCACAGGAAGCAACCTTTCACCCCTGACAAAACAGGAAGTGGCCCCACATAGCATTGTTCCTAAGTACACTACGAAAAATATGGATACAATATCACTGTAATGTGATATACATTTCATACAAGAATGGATCACCATATGTATTTATTTATTTATTTCTGTATTTTGTCATTTGTAAAGCGCACCAAACCTGAAGGCATCCAGGCACTGTTTGCAGCAAGTGCATCTTAGGAGAATGGATAAACAAGGAACATGCATGCAACACAGCAAAGGGCATTGGAGCAGTTAAGACACACAATAGATCATATGTATCATTATTTTCAGTGTGTATAGGCCAACATTACCAAATTACTGTGAATGCAAGCAGATGTCCAAGGCCAAATGTTAATGATATGTTGTTATATAGCACATACCCGTAAGTGCTTTATATAGAACAAATATACATATAATATGCAACCAGCAGATCACACATAGATCACAACAGCGAGCGCTCAACCCACTGAACTATCTTACGGGCTATAGCTATCTTACCAGCTATAGTAAAATTAGCAATTACATGTCTGAATGTTCTCAAATTCAGAAAGCAAATTACACTCTGTGTCGTGGATACCATTAAACTGGTTACTGAAATTTAAAAGCAGGCCATTTCATCTGCAGGTCTGGTGCAAAGTTGGACATATGTCAATTGTGTGTGGATCGACTTTTCAGGTTTGAGAGGTTGGCAAAATATATACCATTGGAAGGGTTCATAACTGTATATTAAAGAATTTAGAGTAGCACAGGAAAAGCAGCGCACTCGCCCGGCATCCCGTACTCTGGGCACTCGTTACCTCACACATGCAAACAAACATCCGGAACAGCATGACATGGAGATAGGAGAGATAGACACATTGTGACAAACATTAATTGTGGCACAATGAAATAATGTGCTAAGCTTACATATTTCTACAGTGTACACAAGCTTTTAGGCACAAGGATTTTGTCAAGTGTCCGAGGACACTGAGATGGAATGTCTTGTGATGATCGTAAAAATCACTCTATAACTGCAACTTGTGAGAAGCAAAATACATATGGATGCATATTCTACTTTAAATGCTTTTGGGAGGTTTTTGTCTGCATTGTGAATTTGAGGTGTTTAAGAACAGACTAAATCAGTGACTCACCCCCTGAAGTGTGCCTGAAATAAAACTTGAATGAGTCTAGCAATTATTGTATAGTATTCCAGAAAGATTTAATTATTTGTTATTCCTATTCTTTCTTATTTCGGGTCACTGGTCAAAGTGTTACACTTGTGGAACCCCTGTTTTTCTTTAAGAGACCTGAACAAGAAAGCCAGCCACTCCAGAAACAAAGAGCCACAAGGCACTGGCCACAGCCTAGGAGCTTCAATTAAAACAAATATATATTTTTAGGGGGAGCAAGGTTCGACTCCTGGTGACCCCCAAATGACAGCCCCGGTGAAATTAATAATGTTTTTATTTTTGTAGTGTTCATATTCTCCCTGCGCATACAATAGAGGCGTTGGAAGAGTAAGATGCTGTTTTTATTTCGTTGGATGTATACATGGTTCTCAATCTGCATTGTTGCTCAGTGTACTCTTCCTCACCTCAGTATCATCTAAAAATGTCACAACATTATGACTTGTCGTTCACATACTGTCTTCATATCTTTCCTTTTTTGTTAATACTCGATCTCAACACTAAAAGACATGGATATTGTAAATGGATCTAGATCTTATATCAGCACGTCCCTCTTCCTCATGCCAGTACTTTAGTAAATCTCAATCTAAGTATTATTTTCGAAAAAATGCTTAATATTTATAGGAAGTCCTCAAAAGAGTTCTGTGTTTATAATGTGTATGGTATATTTGTGCCCCAACTCAGTCTTCCTTGTTACATTGACCCACTAATCATATCTCACTATTCCTTGTCACAGCCCCCAACTACCCAACTGCACTCTTCCTTTTCATGGGTCCCACTACCCAACTCTCTTTTCTTTGTCACAGTGCCGAACTAGACAGTCGTCATTATTACAGTTTTCTGTGAGGAGTCAGAAATTTGAGGTGGATAACTTGGTAATGGTTTTTCACAAGATGACATTTTGTTAACTCAAAAGGGTTGAATAAATGCCTCAATATCCCGAACCTATTAAGGATTCCCTACCTATCAAAATAAACTAAAGGAAACACTCTAGTAAAAGCAATCTGTCCCTCACACGTATACATACATCCAGCACATAAAGGAAATATATGGCAATTCCAATATAACAGAACTAACAGTTAAGTTCAACACAGACTTAATAACGTTATACCCTTATAACCTGAGTTGGATTCCCTTCCCCAGATTGAAAGCATAATTTCCAATCAAAAGTTCTAAATAAAAAGAGTTCCACTTTGTAACCAAGTTCTAAATATGTAGTAAAGAGTTCAACACAAATTCTTCTCCTTGGGAATCAAAACACTTCCACAATTCATCTGTAACCACAGCAATGTTTTTATCAGGAAGATTCCACAGTGTATCAACAACACTGGTTTTGTTTTTCACAACAGTGGACTTGCAACTTCTTCTTCCACAACAGTTCACAAAATGCTTTTAGTGGATTTGCCACTTCTTCTTCTTCCAGTCTTTAACCACACCACAGTACTTAAATTACTTCTTCCTGATCTACTAACCTGCCAGGACTACTAATACAAAGTCCCTGCCCTGGTATACTCGCCTGTTAAGACTAAAAGCTCCTAACAGTACTAAAAGTACTTCTGTGGTAAAGTTGGCTTCAAACAGTTTTAGAAAAGTCTTTGACTTTCAACAACATCAAAAGTTACTAATTCTTCTGGAAAGCCATGATGCACATTGGTGCTATTCCTACCACACTGGTGATTGCCATATGCAATGCAACATATGCTCCTCTCCTCCTGAATACTTCGTATCAAAAGGGCTTCTCTCCTGCCACTGTTGTTTTCCACTTTTATATCAACCATATGCTGACAATGGCTCTCAAGCACACTTGCTTTTCTTTGGCTTAGGCAATTTTTGTCGGGGTCTTTTCCAACTGTTGCCTCTTGCTCACAATAAAGGTTATAATTAGTTTGCTTCAACCTTACCCTCTCTTGGCTTTGGAAATGCAGGTCATTGTGAACTTGTTTTACTATTGCCCTATCTTTACTTGACAATGATGATTATTGTTAGTTTGTCTTAATATTCCCATCTCTTGGCTTTGGCAATGATGGTTATTGTTAACTGGCTTTAAAATGGCCCTTTCTTGGTTTTGGCAATAACATTGGCTTTCAGGGTAACAATCATAACCTTTCCTTTGTTGTCTGCTCAAAAAGTTCTTCTTGCTCCACTTAAACTTCTCTACAACAGTTTGGTATCCAAAATAAGCATTAGTGGCCAGCGGATGATTACGGAACGAGCAGAGGTTATCTAATATTGGTAAACTCACCGGTTGAGCGATACACATCTGTTCGATCTGCTGCCCCATTGCCTTCTGCTTCCTTCACTGCTGCCTGCACGGCAAACTCCTCCGGTTCACTTCCTGTGGCCCGCACCGACTGGGAAAGGAGTGTTGCTTTATACAGGAGCACTCAGGTGAACTCCTGCTACCCGAGCATACTTCTTTAGGGGCAAAGCTTCTCACTACAACACTTCCTGCCATGCAACCTCTGCATACAAGGTCATCAAAGATAGTGACACTCTCGGAACAGACATCCGCTCTACAGATAGCGGCGGATCTGGCATCTCTGCTTCCTTTCCTCTCCTGCTGCCACTGCAACTTGGAGTCACAACAACCTCCCCACCTCCTGCTTTTCCTTGTATTACTTTTAATGGCCTGCACCCAGGGGTCCCATATGCTCAAAGGTCCCACTCAGGTGTGGGTCTATAGTACATCTAGACTGCACCTTACAGTCTAGTGCCTTAGGCTCGCTTCCTCGTCGCAGTACTTTGGGCATTGTGGGACCAAAGTATCACCCAATGTGCAAATTACCTCTTATGTTCTTAATCTTATCTTCAACTATATTCACTTTACTCTTATCATTAATTACATTTTTATAAAGAGTTTTAAAAGGACTGAAAAGTTGGTTCAGTTTTAAAGGTGAATTAGCTTCATCAGATTTTAAGATGTAAATGTTCCGATGTCTGCATCCATCATTTTCCTGTTGATTTCAAGAGGTTTTATCACTCTAAATGTGGGCAAATTTATGAAGGGAAGTCTTCCCCTTAATAAGTGATGGATTCAACTTTAAGGGAGAATAAAATTAAGAGGACAAATATTAATGGTCTGCTTACTATGTTAAGTATGACAGTTTTCAGAAGCAATATGATGGATAGGTTTGAGAGAGGGAACTTCACTCTGAAAACAAACCATTACATATTCGGGTATTACGCAAATCCTCCCTCTGAGGAAGACAAATACTATGTCCCTCCCAACAGAGTCCTCCTATTGCCTTGGTGCCTTTCTCCTCTCAGGTGATCCTCCCAGCCTATACCACCCCCAGGGTTAGGATCAGGTAGCAGGTGCCTTCTCCTGGCCCCCTGGGAGGAGACTTTAGGAAAGATCTTTGTGAGGAATCCACAGGATTAATAACACTCCCAATAACCCTACTTCACTTTTTCTTGTTACAGTACACCATTACTAACCCCTTCCTATCTCGTAGACACAAAAAAGAAGAAACACTTGAAAAGCCTGATTTTGTGTACCTCAAGAATAGATACTGTTAACAAATTATATGGTGTCAAATATGTTATCAATAAATAAAGACGGATTTACAGTTGGTGGGTGGAATAACATAACAAAAAACTTAGATAAGGGACAGTTAAGGTGGATAGGGTCAGTGCAACACAATTCTTCACATTCAGTCATTAGTTGAGGCAATGTTAAGTGGAAACAACCTGATGCAACAAAACCCTTAAAACATGGTGAAAATATTTTTATTAACGTGACCTTAAGGTGCCAATTTAACGCAACAAACCCCCCAGAAATTTGGTAGGTCCTGAATCTGCAACCCTTTAACTATGATGCCCCATTGCACAGCCCCTACGCACATAGATGACATCACAAATTACATGACCGATGATATCACATATGCCATCACTTACGGCATCATGGGGGATATAACTGGTACAACAGATCACGGGTGCAAGAAAGAGAAATGCAACATTTAAATAGTGTTTTTTTCTGCCTATAAAGGCGTGTTCTGCTTTCCTGGTATTCATCAATCTACGTCTGTGTCTTGATTTATAGTTGTGCTTAGAGAGGCATGAATTAGATGTTGCACCACTTCCCACTCCCACATTCCAATGTTCCAAGTCTGAATGGTACACTGTGTTAAGTGGGGCACGGGGCAGGGACTAGCAGAACTGAAGAGAAGGTAAAGAAAGAAGATGAATGGAAAGAAAACACAGCCCAACCTGTTAGAGTGCTCTCAGGAAGGAAGGAGGGGATAGTGTCAGTCATGGTAAGTGCAGTCCAGTTAAATAAAGTTAGGTATATCAGAGTGGCCCATTTCCAAGACCAGTGTTGGCACAATCATCCACATATCAGGTGTGTTCCTCCAGAAGGCCAAAACAGAGGAGACATAATCAGTCATGTGCTAGGTCTTTGACTCTTAGAGCCCAGTGTGGTGTTTGTGCCAAATACCACATTGGTATTGTGTTACATCACAGTCATGAAGACAAGGTGGGTTTTGGCTTGCGACAGGCCCTGACGAGTATCTGGGAAGGACAAATGCATTAAACACTCTAGAAAGGAAGGCTATTTAAGCTGTGATGTGGCATTTTTTTTTTAAATGCTCCATTTCTCTCTTGCCAGAGGAAGTGGTGAAATATGCAAATGTGCAACTTTGTTAGCCTAACTAATGCATCCGCTTGTTTTCTTTGAATCAACACTCTATTCGGCCATTTGCAAATGTATATATATGTCTGTGTGTGTGGACTGTGCATTAATGCGCAGACATTCATACTATGACTCCCAGCATCCTTTCTCTCCTCTTCCTCTTTTAAAGTGATGGCTGGCATGATACCCACGTGGAAGGGCAGATTTCACAGATCTAAGCTGTCCATATGAGTAGTTATGGTTCATGGTTACACCTACTTTAAGTTAGGGTGTGCATTGCAAGAAAGGAAATGTGCACCAAGCCCAGTTTACATTGTGCACCTGCTGATTTAAGCATACAACCCTTTTTACAACAGATATATTTGTCAAAAATAATGATTTCTGGTCTTCTTACATATATTTTTAAAATGCACTTTGATTTTATGCAAAGCAGTCAGGAACCCCCATTGGTGATGTTTGTCCCCTCACCCTTTCTCATAGGGCTATTTTTTTAAAGTTTAATAGGAAATAAAGTGTATGGTTATTCTTGGCTTTGGTGATGTCTGTTGCTCAGTAAGACAAGTTTCACATTCTTATTATGACTTCAATATAAACTGGAAGTGATCATTAGAAATACTCATTCCGAAATGTTCAAAAGACCCAGAACCCTTTTAGCGCAATTAAATAATGTCCTTTTTCAAATTAGCTTCAGTTGATGAGAAATCATCCCATCTTCTCTATCAAAAGATCCTTCCTTCTTGAAAAGGGCCATACCCCAACTATGGTCAATGATCTGTTTCTTCTGTGAGAACCAAAGCAATGTTTAATTTTGCAAATAAAAAAATAACAAAAACAGTTGTAGACCATGTATTCTCTGGTCCCTTACAAGGTCTGTCAGAGCCCCAGGACTCACTGCAGAGACTGTCCCCCATACATTGTACAGACAATGAGCCTTCAGTATGAAGGTATCATTCCTGCAGGTCACATGCTAATGTTAATACTTGTGTCCAAACACCAGGCCAGTAAGGGGATGCCTCCAACACTGCTGACTGCTTTAAATCACACACAAAAAAAATCTGCTTTAAAATAAATGTTCCCTCTGGTCACACTGAAGTTCCCAAGCCTCTAAGAAATTCAGTTAAACACATTTGGCAGGCAGATTTGGCAGGCAGATTTACCTTCCTATGTGTAAAACTTCTTCCTGGAGCTCTCCAGCAGTCACTGGCAATCTTTCAATAATGGGGGTGGTGCGGCTGGTGTCTATTTACTTTTCTTTTCTAGGGAATGATTTTGTTTTGGGCTTGTAAACTCAACATCATTGCCTGTTGTGTCTTTAATAATTTACAGGGAGAGAGAAATAACGAATATTTAAAAGGAAAAGAAGCTTTAGGTATCTTTTGCTGTTGCTGTTGGAGAGCTGGGACAATTTGAATTAATTTTTAGGTAGGTCTTTTTGGACTTTTAAACAAAACATCATTGCATAGTGTGCATTTCATATTGTAGGTGAAAACTTGAATAGGGTGATTCAACATAATATCATTTAATTTATTTTATTTTTCTATACAGACTATAATCAATATTGTTTGAAAGATGTCACTTTCTGTGCCACACACTATTTAACGTGATATATATGCACTGTGGAAGCTTACCTGAACACGTTCTCACACACACGTAGTACACATTTGGGGGAGCAGAAAAACATTTGGGGGCATTGGAAAGATTATTGGGTTTGGTAGTCGTAGGTGGGGGCATTAGAGGCAGGTTGATTGGCTGTGTGCCATAACACACCAGCTCCTCGATTAGTAAAACAGACCAGGAATGTGATGTTTGAACAGGCACACTCACATACAACACTAGGAGTTGGATTGCTTTGGGGGAGCAAACAAATAATAATTAGGGGTGCTGGAAAAAACTGTTGAATTTGGTGATCTGAAGCATTGGGCATTATTGGCTGTGTGATGCAACACACTGCCTGCTTGAGCAGTAAGATGGAGGATACATTGGTGTTCGGCCACCTTGTTTGAATGTGTGCACTCACATTCAACACAAACAGTTGAATTCCTTTGAGGGAACAGAGACCCATTGGGGGAACAGTCGTACGGTTGCAGTTGTCACAGGTGGTAGCCATTAGTATCAGGTTAAATGGATGTGTGGTCCAACACTCCACCTGTTTGAGCAGTAGATCAAGGGAAACATTTGAACAGCTTGAGCTAGCTCCACTTTGTGTAAACCAAAGCTCTGTGTCACTGATTCAGGTGCGTAAATTCATCCACCTGTTCAAAAAGGTTTTGTCCAAAAAAACATTGGCACGCAGCTGAGTTAAGCATTGTGCAGTAGAACTGCTTGAAATCACATGGAATGGCCTATATATAAAAAAACACATGAAAGAAAGAATTGGGTATCTTTTGGTGTTATTTGTTTAACCCTAAGGTTAAAGTGGCTGTATTCCAGGTTGTGGGTAGCAGGATGACATAGAAAGAAGACATAGGGCCTCATTACGAGTCCGGCGTTAACCGAGGCGGTAAAACCGCCTGGTTAACGCCGGACTCGTATTACCATTCCGCCTCCGTGATTCCCGGAATTACCGGGGCATCACAACCCCGGTTTTCCGGGAATCACGGAGGCGGAATGGTGTAAATCCCCATTCCCATTGAGTCCTATGGGACTCAATGGGAATCGGGATCATGGAAACACCGGCAGCATCTTGTAATGCTGCCGGTGTTTCCTCGTCCGCCTGCAGGCGGGCGGTGTTAAACCCGCCAGGTCAGACCTGGCGGGAACATCACCTCCCGCCTGCAGAGGTCGGGATCAGGCGGTCCGGAAACAACGGTGGCGGCGGGTTTACCGCCACCGTTATTTCCGGACCGCCAGGGTCGTCATGAGGCCCATAGTTGGAATATGCAAGATTGAAATCAAAAGGTGTTACAGTATCACTAGCTTGCAGAGAGAGCAGAGGGTTGAAGTATAGGCATCAACAAGAACAGACTGTAAGAATTATGTGTTTACTGGGAGTGCCCTCTCCACTGCAATTGTGTAAGGCGCATGAGCACTTCATGCAGGGTACGCAACTCTCAAACATACACCTATTTGGTATTAATTTCAAAATTCTGCACTCTTCAATGTAACTGGGCCTGGGAGAACAACAAGCAGTGGTACTGGTCCTACAGGTATGCATATAGTGCATGTGTATTTGAGTGACACATGCCAACTTGACAAGGACAGCAGCTGTTCTCCATGCAGGGATTGAAAAAAATAAGCTATTACCCAGTTATTGCACAGTCAAAACATTTGTGTTGTGCTGTCAGTGCTACTGTCCCTCTCTCTGTCTCAGTAGAAGCCTTTCTTTATATCACGTACTGCCAGAGTGTTATGTACCAAGTGTGCAGCATTTTGTGTGTTTACTATCGGAACAGAGCACAGGTGTGCATGATCAATTTACCCTTGATGTTCTAATGATTGAACAGAGTCACATTCTGAATTGTTAGGCCTCTCCTTGCTTTCAGGAGTGGGGCACACACTGAATCCTTACTTCTTCACTCTCTCGCAGGAGTGGGGTCACAGACTGAACTGGAGAACCAACGATGTTAATCAAAATGGATAAACACCACACCCCAGTCACATATGGCAAGATACTCTTGCATTCACAAGCATAAGGTCAGAATCCTCAAAGTAAGCAACAGAGCATAGTTGAGTCAGAGAATGATCTGTGTCCTAGTGGATAGTTCAGCATGGCCTGTAAGGGGAGGTGGCTAGTGGGTTTCAGTTAATGTTATTAGTACATGCTCTGGAGATTAAATTGCATTGTGGTGGTGATGGACCGTCATGGATGGTGACTGAGATGATGATGAACAACAATGTTGATGATGTCCACAATGTACCAAGTGTGCTGCTTTTTGTTTGTATACTATCAGAACGTAATACAGGTGTGCATGATAAATTTACCCTAGATGTTCCAATGATTGAACTGAGTCACACATTGAATGTGTATGCCTCTCCTTGATTGCAGTAATGTGGCACACACTAAATCGTTATGGCTGCTTCACTCTCTCAAAACAGAGGGGCCACAGACGAACTGTGACATCCCTACTGAATAGCAGGGATGTGGACACAATTTGATGTTTCATGTCTCTCCTTTCTCCCAAGAGTGGGTGCACAAACTCAAATGTTACATCTCTCCTCTCTTGCAGATTTGAGAGAACACACTGATTTTTTATATCTCGTATTTCACAGAGGTGGGGGTACATTCTGAAATTCTTTGTCTCCTCTTTGTTCAGGTATCAAGAAACACATTGAATTTGTTTGTCTCTCCTCTCTTGCAGGAGTGGGGACACAGACTGAATGGTAGAACAATTTACGATTATCAAAATGAATGAGTACCATATGCCAGTCAAGAATGGCAAGACACTGTTGCATTCACAAGCACACCAGATTCCTGAAAGTCAGACACAGATTATAGTTAAATCAGAGAAAGATCTGTGTCCCAGTGGATAGGTCAGCCTGTGCCGTAAGGGGTGGTAGCTTCTGGGGTTTCTATTGATGTTATTAGCTCATGTTCTGGAGATTAAATTGTATTGTGGAGGTAATGGCTGGCGACTGAAATGATGATGAATAAAAATGTTGATCATGCCCCCACCCAGAGTATTATATACCAAGTATGCTGTATTTTTTTTTCGTCAATCTGAACATAGCACATACTGATTTTCTTTGAAGTCCCTCTCTTGCAGGTGCATGTCTCTCCTCTCTCTCAGGAGAGGGGACACATACTATATTTTACCTCTTTATACTCTTGCAGGATTGGAGACACACACTGAATTGTGTTCTTCTCTCCTCTCTCTCAGAAGTGGAGTAAACCCCACATTTGTATGTCTCTCCTTTCTTGCAGGAGAGGGGGCATATTCTGATATGTTAAGTCTCTACTGTCTTGAAAGGGCGGATGGTGTCATGCATGGCATGAATATTTCCACCAATTCGGAAAACAGTTCAATGTTTTTATTTATGATCTATCAAACTGTAGGGCGATCTGATTGAGTAAGGTCACTAAATCATCCCTCAACCTTCCATAGACTACATCCACCCTATTCTCCAGGTTCTCATATTCCCCAATGATGCAATGCAACTGGTGATTGGTAACTTTTACTGTCTAATTTACCCTGCTTTATTGATGAGGGCCTAACATCCACAGCCTTCTTTACCTCACTCCCTCTGGGACTTTCCAAAGGCTCCCTATTTTAGTGCCTCACAGTATGATAAGTGAAGTTCAACAGGTTGCCTGGCCCTCACACTGTTTCTCACTCTTTCTCTCACACCTGTCCCTGCACTTGTCCTTACTCTCTCTGGCTTATTCTTCTCTCATGTTCTTCCCCAATTCTGGGCTTCCTAGTTTATAACTCTATATCCTGTCACTCTCCTATGTCCTTCTCTCTCTCTCTCTCTCTCATTCTCTCTCTCCCTTTCTTTCTCTCTCCCTCCCCTTCAGTCCCGCCATGCCTCTCTTTTCTCTCTCTCTATCTCTCTAAATTCCCCCCTGCTCCCTTTACTACTACTCGCAACTGACTACCATCTCTCCCTCTGCACCTATCTCCTCAATTTTCACGCACACTTCCTCTCTCCCTTCCACCACCTTTCTCTCTCTACCTTTCACTATCAACTCTCACTCATTCCTATGCACTGCACCCTCTCCCTAGAAGAACTCACTCTAACATATATTCTCGCAATTACACCTTTAACCTTTTGAACGTGGTGCCTCTCTCTCACATCCAATACCTTACCTGCACTTGTATTTAACCACTCCACAAATTCATAGCACTCTGATCCACCATCTTTTTTCCTCCTAGTCTCTTGGCCCTCCACCAAATCCCCCAAACTAACGTGAACATATTTCACTCAGTTTTATGAGTTAGGGCCTTTTATACCCATGACCTTTCTGTTTCTCCATTTCTCTACTTTCCAGTTGTTTCTCTGCTTCACCTGACCGTTCAGGCCAATCTAGTCCAAGGTTTTCCCTCCAGGCCTGGGTCTTCACGATACACATTTCAATAACTATATTTTGGACACACTCTCTTTTCATTTTCAAGGGGTTGTGCAGACTAAGTGCTTGAAGCAGGTTGGTGATCACTGGTCGCCTCACCTTCACTCTGCTTTGGATTTCCACAGGTTTAGCCAGTAAGAAGGTAGTTGTGTCATTCCCCTTAACTGCTCCTGCCAGATGGGTGACAGGGTGCCCTACTGGCAACTTAACACATGCTGGCGATGGCATTGATCCTGCGCTGTATGATTGCTGGCTGCCATTCTGAATGATCTGCTCATGAGTGGGTGTCCGTGTATGGCAGCTGGCTTCCCACGCTCTATTTAGGTTGCCCTAAAATGCTAGCCATTGCATCTCTAGAATGGTTCTGGTATTCTACCTGAGGTCTTTCATTTCCTTCATTGGCTACCCTTCTTGTCTCTCCTGGAGGTTCCAGCTCTCTGCTTGGAGCCTCTTCTCCTTTTCTGTGGCATTATTTGCTGTGCCTGTTTTTCTTTCTTCCTTGTTTTCCCTTTATTCTGGATTGTCTGCCTGGTGTGCTTGGTGTGGTCCCTGCCTACTGCAGGTGCATACTGGTGCAGTCCCAGTTCCAGCGACAGCATCAGTCACAGGCCCTTCCAGAGTGACCTGCACTGGCTCCGGCCCCTGAGCCTGGACTACACCAGTCACACCTACCTCATCACCCCTGCTGGGCCCCATGTGCTGGGCTGATGTGGCCTCCTCCTCCACCACCACCAACCTGGATGACCCCCCCCACACTGTCTTCCGCATAAGATTGCCTCTGTGTGGGCGCACCTGTCCCTCCCACTGCCGAGTAGCTTACGACCAACTTCACCCTCTTTGGCCTCCCCTCAGCAGCTGTGGCCGGTGACCCAGACGCGGCACCAGTCTCCTCACTACCAGAAGATGAAAGTGCCTGGAAGGATGACTGGGCCTTGCATCTATGCCTGGTGGAGACATCCCTGCCACTGTGCTCCACAGCGCCATCTTCGCCCTCTTCCTCCATCGTCACTGTGGATATGGAAACATAGAACACATAAATCAGGGTACTGGGCATATGTGTGTTTGTCACAATGCAAAAGTACAGAATTGCCACTGTCAAAGGTCACAACCATCATCACCGTCCACTACACACAGGGAAGTGCCATTCACACACATGTACAATCATGTCCATCATTCACACCAGACATACACATCCTTGGACAAGGCAATGCCAGCACACCAAATTGTGCATGCACATCACACGCATCATGGCACATAAACATCTCACTCACACACATCACCTGACAGTCATGAAGCAGGCCATGGATCCATCATGTCAGAGAGCACTTGAGGTGAAATTGGCAGCAAGAGGCAATCACACATGCAAAAGTGATGAGTCACAGAAATCCTGGAGTGTTCGCCACTCACACACTCGCTTCTCATACACATGCACATGTACACCATGCATGTCCATGATGTTGCCGAATGCACACATGTGTCACACCTCTGGAATGACACAATACACACACAGGGATGCAAACATGTGCACTTTGTGACATACATGCAGGCATCACGCATTTCCACACAGACACCATTGATGTCACATGTGCATCAATGAACTCACATGCAGCTGTGCCTGGGACATGCACACGTACAGAAGGCATGCCAAACATAAGAGCAGGAGACCTACACCAACCACACGTCTACATGCACATGAACTACAGTGGAAAAGAACACATGGACACTTACCAGTCGACTCTGGACAGAGCTCCAACTCCAAGACCTGGGTGTGCAGCGCTGGGTCGATGTGCTCGAGGATCCTCTTTTCATCAGTGGTCAACAGGCACCGTGCCCCACTCGGACAGCCCCAGGCTTGAGGAGGCTCCAGGCCTTGTTGAGATTCCTGGACCTTTAGTTCTCCCAGCGCTTATGGACATGTTGGTAGTGGCGGGGTGCCATCCCCTTCACGTTGGTGGCACCCACGATGTCCACCCAGATCTCCCTCCGTCATTCCTTGCTGACTCACGATGGTCCATGGAAGAGGGCATCATAATACCCCAGGACTTGCTCCACCAGGATGTCAACTTCTTTGGCACTGAAGCTGACAGCCCTCTGCCTCGCTGCCGGGGGGTTGCCACTTGCTTCAGGTAGTGTGGTGTCAGACATGGCAACCCCCGAGGCAGGTGTGGGTGGGCAAGGTGGTCCTGGATCTGGGCTGTGGAGCAGTGGTATGGCAGTCGGGAGTCTTCAGGATCAGCAGAGGTGGTCACAACAACAGGATCACTGGCAATGGCTTCAGAACAGACACCAACATGCAGGACACTTGGGCAGCAGGCACACAGAGTGGCTGCTAGCAGCAGATGGCTCTAGGGGAAGCTCGAGGCAGTTGGAGGCAGGTAAATGGCCTTGTAGGCAGGATCATGGGTCTTCTGTGTCCTTTTGCGTTTCCAGCCAGTAACAGAGTGACTCCGCACATGTGGAAACAGAGTGTTTGTGTGTAATTGGAGGAAAGGTTGTAAGCACATAAGTTACATGACGCGCACTGAACATTGGGCATTGCCGTTCAGTATCGGGTTAAAGGTCTGCAAAGGACAACAGTGCACTGTACGTGCTTTTCATGGGGATGGATGTGTGAACTTTACTTCTTTGTGGGTTTGCACACCAATAGTACACTACTGTGGCAGTGCGTACTTCTTGTTTTGGCGGGGGAGTTGCCTACACACACACGTGTGTGTGTTTTTTTTCTTTGTACCAGGCAGACGGTGAGTCGCGCACGCATTTTTCATTCTGTGGTTGCCCCTGTGTGTCGCGTACCCCATTTTTGGGCTCATAGTAGCCTGCATGTTACTCGCGTATGCATTTTTTGAGTTGCTGGGTGACAATGCGTCCTGTGGGACATTTTTTCATCACACGTGGGCTACCAAGGGGTCGCATACATGTTGTTTTTTTTTTTTTGTTGGGGTGCCTGAGCTTTGTGCGACCTGTCCATTTTCCACCAAGGGTCACACTGAAACTTGCGGGGCACGCATGTACGTTTAACATCACGTACCCTGCCGACTCACTCCAATTGCCCAGATCAATTGTCTGCTGCACCCCCCATTGCACCATTCCATCTGTGCCATGACTGGGAGGGGAAAAAGTGGGAAGGGAGGCAAAGGTGGCCGAGGGGGCCGAGGTGCTGGAGCTGGCAGAGGTAGCCAAGGGGGCCTAGGTGCTGGAGCTGCCAGAGGTAGCCAAGGGGACCGCGGTGCTGAAGCTGGCAGGGGTGGACGAGGGATCTGGGTTTCCCAGCTCCATGCAGGGAGGGAATGCCCCCCTCTCAACACGATCCGGTAGCTGCAGGGGCAGCTGCTGCGCCGGCCACTCAGGCTTAGTGTCCTCCTGCCATGCCTGTTGTGGTCCCGGCCCAGGGAGACCAAGGGGCACATTTCATTGTTACCAAGGCCAAGAGGAGTGTGCTGCAGGGACCTGCCGCCAGCGCCAGCAATTGCATCTGCTGGCCTTACCAGCCTGGGTCTGGTAGCTGCAGGGGCAGCTGCAGCACCGTCCACCCAGGCTCAGGGTCCTCCTGACATACTTGTTGTGGTCCCGGCCCCAGCTCAGGGTCACCAAGGGGCACATGTCCATGTTACCAAGGCCAAGAGGTGTGTGTTGCAGGGACCTGCCATCAGCACACAGGCACACATGCCTGCAGGGCCACCTCCAAGCACTGCATCAGTGGCTGATACCTCCGCCCTGGCCACCAGTTATCCAGCCCCTACTGACCCAAGTGGTCCCAGCCACACAGGGATTGTACAACCCTGCAGGAAGGGTAAGCGGGCAGTAGGCAAACAGACTCAGTCCAGTGGTACAGCACAGGGGACTTGTATGGTGAGGAAGAGGAGCTTCATTGATGTGGAGAACCAGATCCTCTTGGACTAAATGCGGGAACATGAGGCTGACATGCTTGTGCGGGCAGGTAGCACACATACACACGCCCAGCGTATGACCCACTGGAAGTGTGTCGCCGATAGCATCAACACCCTGGGCATTGAGCGGCGCACAGCTTCTGAGGCAGTCAAGTGCTGGAATGACCTTCGGAACTGAGCCAAAGTTAAACTGGGTGCCAACTACTCTTCCTGTCTAGTGACTGGAGGTGGACCAGCAGTGGAGGAAGAAGTACTCACTCCACATGAGGACATCGCTAGTCAGATGATTGATGCAGAGCTGATTTAGGGTGTGGGGGACCTTCCAAATTATGAGGCAATGTCTGGTGAGTGGTGATGTGTGTGTGTGTCAAGGACATGTGTATGTTTCGTCATGACCATGTGTTGATTGTCTGGCAGTTCTGCATGCATTCACATGACTACCATGGGTGTAACATGTCATGGTGGTCTGACACGTACTTGTTGTCCTGCAGCCTACACATACACAATGTGCTGCACTCCCTGACAATGCACATCTGCACACCTGCTCAATCCTCCAGTTACACTCTCTGTCTGGGAGCTCTTGGCCCTCTTCCTGATCAAACTTGTGATGTCCGATGGGCTTTGACCATATACCACTCAACATTGTCCCTCTTTCTTCTCATCCCTGACATCTCTGAATGTTCACCCTGCCAGCGGAACCTCCGCTGGGGTGGCCTCCCTTTCTCCACCTCCCCACGGCAGCCCGCAGTCTCCAGGGGACTGGTCATACATGTGGTGTGGTACTGCAAAGTCCTCTAGCAAAATATATGTGCTCCTACTCACTGTGCTCGGCAACTCATCCTGAGCTGAACTGTGTAGGTTGTTCTTTTGTCTTGGGGGCAGGTGTTGTATCTCCATAGGACTGTGATACTGGCATTGGGTTACAGATGGTACGGCTATTGATTTCCTTCACGGTGCAATGTCTACAGGGATATTTGGGAGCTGTGGGCACAGTTACTTCGAATCCATCTTCCTCATTGGCTTACCCATCATGGACTGTGATCAGGCCTTCAGTGTTCCCTCAGGGTCAATCACTTCTCACATTGCAATCAGTTGGTGGTGAGGGTCTCTCTTTGGCAGTGGCCTCCCTCTGGTATGGGCCCTGTGCATGATTTGGACTTGAGGTGATCCTTATCCAGGTCAGGTGCCACTTATGGTGATTGGACATGTGTTATGCTTTCACTACTCCTCACCCCTTCTGATGCCCACAATAAATGATGGAATGCACTAGTCACCTGCCCAAACTTTGTCCTCAGGCACAGGCCTCTGAGCTGACAATGTTACATGTGCACTGCATGCACGCCATATACCACACTCGGGGGAGGTTGGATGTACACCTACAACCCTCTTCATACTATTGACACATGTTGTATGCACTTCCACTTCCACCTGGCTGCTACATTCCCATCGGTTGTCAGTGTGTTGTGTTTGATTTGTGTGATGTTCACCTGTGGTGCACGGCCCACTCCCACTTACATCCACTGGGATCACCTCCAGCGTGCATTTTGACTTGACTGGTGTCGATGTGACATGGACTCATGGAATGCGTGTGTCCACATTCAACATTTCACTACAGCCTTGCATCTTGCCACCTTGTGAGACTTGTGTGTCATATCCCTCATTCATGGCTCTGTGAAAGTGGTATGTATGTTACTTCTGATGCCTTTAGCAGATGAAGGCAAGGCTATGCCACACGGCATAGGTGTGTTTACATCATGGATGTTGGTGTATGGACTATGCCATTCAGGTGCTCCATGGTTGGAGCAAGTGCTGGGCACCATGCACAAATGTGTTTTTGCCCTTCCCACACATGTCCATATCTTCTTTCATGTTGTCCATCATTTGCATTGACACTGCATACGTGTGTGAGATTGTGGCAGGGCAGGTTGATGTCTTGCATGTCGACATTGTGGTGGCTATGTGTATGTTCTACGCTGTTTCCATGACTAATCATGTGTTTTTCTGTCTATGTGCAGGTGATGAGGCACTGGAGGCAGAGGAGGAGGTGGAGGAGGTACAGGATAGTGAGCCACAACCAAACACCAGTGGAGGATGTGGGGTGGTAGCCCAGGACAATCACTGGTTTTGCAAGCCATCCTGGACGTGACTCAGTCTGAGTCAGCCTATGAAGAAGCCTATGGATCCAGCGGTGAAACAGGCATGGATGCCTCTGTGATGTTGCAGTGAGTGCATGGAATGTGGATCCTGTTGCATCCCAAGCATCTGAAGGGGGGAAAACCCCTCACAGGGCCAGTCAGTGTTGGTGCATCCGTCTGTGGTGGTTACAGCTGCAGGGCCATGCTCCACAGTCTTAACTCCTGGGCCTGGGACAGCTGATCAGGGGAGGGATGCAGTCCAGCAGCAACAGGCAGCACCATCACATGAAGGCCCAGGTTCCTTGGGCCAGGGTGGGCATGGGATATGCCAACACGGTGACCGTGCATTGATTGGCTTTACTTTGTGGGAGCAGTCCATGTATGCTGTTGCATGACAACAGGCTGCTTCACAGGAAATGTTGAACTCAGAGCATGGATAGGGTGGCCAATTTCATGATCCCCCTGGCTAGATAGTGGAGCACCAGCAGCAGACACTGCGGTCCACATGCCCCTCACACAGGCTGAACATGCTGGCCAGCAACAGGAGCCGACAGGCGGACCTGAAGGATCTGCGCACATCTTTAGCTGCAGAGGGTCAGGCCCACAGGAAAGCCTTGAGGTTGGAGTATAGGTCCCTCAGGACAACACTGGCTGCACTCAAGGCATCCAGTAGTAGGCGGACTGAAGAGCATTTGCAATTGATGACTCATGCCATCACAGAGGAACTGCGTGCATCCCATGAGGTATTGAATGGAGACCTCCGAGCCATCAGGTTGCAGCTGCAGGCATATCAGTCCTACATGGCCACTGCCATCAAAGACCAGACCAGGGCCATACGTGGTGTACCTCCCTCGTCACTTCCACATGCAGATGCACCACCAGAGTATGACGACAGCAGCGACAAGTCTCCTGATCCCTGATAGCCGTGTGGCCCATTAACCCATGGAGGTTTTTTTCCACACACATCCACACATGTGGGTGTTGGTGTGCACCCTGCACATCCTCCCTCCTGGGTGCCCCTCCTAACCCCACAAGTCCCACATGGGCAATTTTGATGTTTATCTTTTTTTTTTATTATTTGTTTGTCTATTGTGCATTTATGTGACAGTGTGTTGCTTTGTGTGGCATCCAAAAGCATCCACTGTGGTTTCCAGCTGTACACTTGCAGGCTTGTCTCTTGTCCCGTGTTGGTACCCTCCTTGTTTGTGCCTTGGTGTCTAGACATACATGCGCCTCCTGCTTCCCCTTTCCATGGGCTTGCAAGGAGTGCATCGTGTGAAAGTAACTCACACATTGGCAATGGGCTTCCATGATATCTGTGGGCAGTCTCAAGTCCAACACGTGTATACAGCCCTAGTGAGAAACATGATTGTTTGTCCCTTTTCGTTTGTGCATTTAGTCCCATACTTTGTTGGTGTGGTAACTTCATTTATTTGCTTGTCTGTTTTCATTAGTGTTGGCCTTACGGCTGTATAAAATGTGATGATCCCTTTGGTTGTCAGGGACACAGGTATGTCCAAGGGTGATATGCGCAAGTTGCCGCAAATTGTAGCACGAGTTCAGTTGTGTCTGGTCACGGGAGGAGGGCTTCACTGTTGGGTGCTGTGCGTCTGGTATGTTGTACTGGCCAATTGTTGTTCCTGTGTACATTGTTGGGTTTAGTTGACATGGTGGGTTGATTCATGGACTTGGTCCGTTGATTGTTGATCACTTTGTGACAGTGGTGTTATGTGTTGGCCATTTGTTTCTCTGCTTGGGAACTGCATGCCATGGAATGTTTTGTGGGACAGGTGACATGAATTGAGTGGGGATTTGGGTGACATACCAGCATTTATATGGTTGCTTTGGCATGGTGGTGGTTGGAAGGTCCTACTTCCATGAGTCTCTTTTGTACATGCCAGATTGTGTTGCTTTTAGTGCTAGGGAATGCACACAATGTGGTACTTCTGAGGCCACATTCTCAGGGTGGTAAGGCTTGGACAGATGTTTGCCCCTTTTTCATCATCATTTGTGGCCTGACATGTGCCAGGGCTGTGTTCACTCCGCAGGGGTTGGATTTTAGGTGAAGAATTGTGCCACAAGCTGGGTACGGGCAACCTCGCCATGTGCCCTTTCCCCTCCTATGCGCAGTGGCCATGCATGTGGTTGGGGATGTGGGGGCACCACCATGTCTACCGGTACACCACGCTGTGTTGCAACATTGAGCAGGACGCATGCTGCCACAATTATCCTGCACACTACTGGTGGTGCATACAGTAGCTGTCCACCAGAGTGGTCAAGTTAGCGGAAGCGTGACTTTAGCACTCCAAATGTGCGCTCCACTATGGCCCTAGTTGCAATATGGGCTGCGTTGTATCTTACCTGGGGTGGTGGGGTGGGGTTCCGTATTGGTGCCATCATGTAGGTGCTCAGAGGGTAGGCACTGTCCAATGTGGAGGTGAGATGGGTTGTCAGTGATGTGGTTTAGTCTGCATGAGACATGCATGCAATTGGTGGGCCATTTGTACTCACCAATGATCCATGTGTTGCCATGCCTCCCAGCTTCCGGGGCCCGGTGTAGGGGTGACATTCTGTAGATGAAACTATCGTGGGTGGACCCTGGATAGTTAGCATAGACAGAGGTGATGATTCCCTTGGCATCACATACAACCTGCACATTGATGGAATGCCAGTTCTTGCGATTGCAATAGATGTGCTCTGTGGCCCTAGGTGGACGTAGGGCCACATGGGTGAAATCAATGACACCAAGCACTTTGGGGAAGTGTGCCACACCATAAAAGTCCTGGACCACGGCCTGCCTTTCTGCGGGTGTTCTGGGCATGAATATGTTTCTGCGGACTGAGGGGCATGCAGTCATGATTGCCAACATCTGGTGTAGGCAGTGTGACTGCATGGCCTGTGAAACACCCCCAACTCTGGCAGTTGTCTGCTGAAATGACCCAGTGGCCAAAAAATGCAGTACATTGAGCATCTTTTCCAAGGGGCTCAGTGCTTGGGAGCACAGGGTGGGTGATGTGAGGTCATCCTCCCACTCAGTGACCAGGTCTAGGATGATATGAGGTGGAAACATATACCTGCCATAGACCTGGTCATCAGGCATCCCAAAACGGCTGGTTCTGGGTAAAAAAATGCTGGGCCTGGCTATCCTCCTCCTCCAGTGGTGTCCCACGATCACTGCTGCAAGGAATGGTACATTCATCGTAGCTGTATACGGTGTTATGCTTTTTATGCATTGTTTTAGGTGCACGGTGAAGCTTACGCCTTCTTTCGCTTGGCGGACGTGTTTCAGGATTAGCACATCTTTTCCAGCGCGCAGGAGAGCCCTGTTCAATTCTATGAATACATGTTGTTAGCACGCGTGTGGGCGTTGCAAGTATTCTACTGTGGTACTTCTCACGTAATGCCCATATTTACTCTTGTTGTTCCCCATTCCACGTGTTCCGCCCCCTTTTTATGTGTCTGTGCTGGATGATGTGCGCCTTCACTGAGCGTCTTGCGCAAGGTGTTCGTGGTGTTGCAGTTTCGTGTTGGACCCGCGTGGATTCAATGCAGGTCTCAGGTAAGCCACGCGCAATGTATTACATGAATCGGAAAACCCGCACTTGTACACATTTTGCATGCATGCGCCCCATTTTCGGCGCAAATTTATTCCATGAATCGGGCCCAGTATGTGTCCCGAAAAAATACATCTAAATCCTGCATGCCCCCTATTACACATGTAGGTGCAACACATTTCCTTCCACAGTTCAGTGCAATGGCCACTTTGAAGCGGATTACAATGTCTGACTATGGAGGGCAGCACAAATCAACTCAGAGGCTAACTATGTTAGCACTGTTTACATAGTAGTAGTAGTGTAAGAGTGGCTGAGTCTCGAGGAGCACAGTAATGGTTCTGCTTTGCGTCCAGATCACCTTAAGATGGCTAGTTTTAGGGCATGGCAATGTTCAACACATATGAGCTATGGTACGGAACACAATGGCTAACTACTATGGCACACAATGCTGTTATATCTTGGAGCACAGCAGGGGTGTATAACAAGTCTATGCCAACAGTTTGGGTGTGAAGTATGGCTACCGTACGTAATTAAAGGAACAGCATACATTTCTTCAGCCATCCTCCAGTTTCTAAAAAGTCAAGTAAACAGCTACCACTGACATCGCTGAGGACTAACTGCTCACTTTTATTCTAGACTCTACACTGCATCAAAGATAGGTGATGGAGATCTGGGGGATTTCTTTGGACATGAAAACCTAGCCTATCCTCTAGCACTGTCGAAGTTAGGGAGTCTAAGAACCAGAACAAAGACTGATTTATTGATTGCATGGATGACCTCATACCTAGAAAAAACACTACTTCCAAACCAACAGTCCAAATGACCATCCTTGACAGCGCAGCAACTGTCAACATGCTGCAACCATGCTTTGCAAAAACATTCGATTATTATGCCAGTACTGTCTTCATACCCTGCATCAAATCTCAGCTTCAATATGATGCATAGAGTCCTTCCTCTCCGCTACCTTTTCCTGTACCTGTGGTGTCCCCCAGGGGTCTAACCTCTCTCCCTGGCTGTTCAACCAATACCTGGCACTCCTTGCCCACTGCATCGCTGCTCTCTGCTCCAACTTTCAGTGCTATGCGGGTGACACCCAGCTCATTTTCAGGCTACCCTCTACCTTCTCCTCTCCTTCCCTCATCTCTGACTCACTGCTATCCAGGAGTAGTGTGCCACCAATGACATCTGCCTTAATGCCATTACGACTGAGATTCTCCTCATCGGCACACCCGCTCCGTCTTTTCTTGTTGCTCTCTGGCCGGCCGGCCTCTCTTGGTCCTCTTCCTGTTCCCACCTGCAAAGCCAAAAACCTCGGGGTCATCTTCGATGCCACACTCTCTTTCTCTCCTCACATCTCTGACATGTCCAAAAAGTTACAATACCAGCTGCACCTCAGAGGTATTCTGCCTTTCCTCTCCTTCCCCAGATGCTCACTGTCTCCAGAGCCCTGGTTCTCTCTAGACTGGACTATTGCAACAGCCTCTTTCAATATCTGCCTGCTTCTACTCTCCGCCCTCTGCAACTCATCCTGAACAGGACTGCGAGACTTGACTTTGGCCTCAAACCCAGGGATCGTATATCTCCAGGACTGAAATCTCTCCATTGGCTCCCAGTGGCTGCGAGGATTAAGTTCAAAACCCTCTGCATCATCCAAAAGGCCTTCTGGAGTCGGGGGCCTCAACTCCTCCAACTCGCTCTTCCTAAATATCTTCCTTCTCAAGCTCTTCGTTCATCTGCCTCCAACTCCCTCAGAGTCAGTCACTTCCTCAAGCAACGAGTTGGTGGTAGATCTCTCTCCTCGGCTGGTGCTTCCATCTGGGATAGCCTCCCTTAAATTTGAGGAGAACCATCTCCGGTTCCGGAAACACCTCAAAACCTTTCTCTTTGCTTCTGCCTTCTCTCCTCCCTCTCCTCTGCTGACCCCTGACTGAAACCGGTACTGCACTGGCTACCTGGACACCCTTCTGATCCTGGGCCAAGTCCCTCTCCTGCCAGCGTCACACTCCTGCACTGCTCACCTGGCAACTCCCACAATCGGGGACTGTTCTGTATCCCTTCAGTTCCACCACCAGACCTCGATAGCTGATCCCTTGCACTTGCCACTTATGGCCGCTATTTTATTTATTGTCTTTATTTATTCCCATGTACTGCACTTTCCTTCCTCCCTTTCCACACACTTGCACGATCTGAATGACACCTGGCCTAGTAGGATCTTTGTATATCCCCTTGTTTCCCTCCCTTGCCTCGTCGCGCCTTGAAAAACTTGTCTAAAAGCATGTTATAAATGCCATATCATATCATATCAGTATACAGGCATGACTGAAGAGGGATACATGCAGTAAAGGGGGAAAAGTTGCTCGTAAATGTGTTGAACTAAGAAATGCAGTTCTTAATAATTGGCATGATTTTCTCTGAGTTGATGGAAATAAGACTGCATTGTTCTCTTTTTGGCAAAAATCATAACAGCAAGTAATTACCACAAATAGTACCAATGTTCTTTCTAAAAATCATCAAGATATCTTGGGACTGGCTCCATGTCTACACAAAGAAGCAGACACTTGCATCCTACTTGCATCCTACTCCATTTATGTGATGCTGTGGAGCATGGATATAACAAAGCCGAAATACGCACTGTGCACACCGACGTTGTAGTTCTCGCCATCACATCTGCACAACATCTGAACATTGAGGAACTATGGGTGGCATTTGGAGTTGGGAAGAACTTTGCCGCTCAGGAGTTAGCAAGAGCTGTGGGTCCTGATCAGTGTACTGCCTTACTTATGTTTCACACAATAACTGGGTGTGACACTGTGTCCTTTTTTGGAGGAAGAGGCAAGAGGACTGCCTGGGATGAAGGTAGATGGGAAATATCCTGGACATCCCTACCAGAGGCTACACAAGCTTTCAGGGAACTCTTATGTTGGAGCTGCAATAAAAGCTGCACACTACAGTGCACATGTTAGAAAACTGCCCGACCGTGTACTGCTCTTTGTACTTGCGGCGCTCTTTGTACTGACTGAAATAAGGAGGGGCTTCATTACCAATAATCCATTTGAGGAATTGCATCAATATACATTCGATAATGATCAATAACATAAAAATCAGTATGTGTACATCTTTCCAATCTAACAAGGGTAATTTCAAACATTAAATTTGTATGTTTCACTTGTCTTGCCGAGTGGGGCAAAGGCCAAACACGTTACAGCTCTACTGTCATGCTGGCATGGAATCACACACTAAATTCAATGTCTCTCCTGCCCCACTAGAGACGGCGCACACACTAAATTGTATGGCGCTCTGTCTCCCAGGGGGTGGGTACACACACATTTCTCCTCTTTCACAGGGGTGAATGCATATACTAATTTTTCACTTTTCTCCCGTCTCGCAGGAGTGCAGGCATGAACTAAAATGTTACATCTATCCTCTCAAGCAGTGGTGAGGCAACAGTCTGAATTTTTACGTTTCTGCTGTCTCGAAAAGGTTGGAGGACACACTGATTGTTTTCCTGTCTCCTCTCTTGCAGGAGTGGTGGCACACACTAACATTTTACATCTCTCCTTTCTTGCAGAAGGGAGAAAACAGACTACACTTTTAGGTGTCTCCTCTCTCATATGGGTGAGGAAACACACTGAATTTTTAAGTCTGTCCTGTCTCGCTGGCGTGGGCAAAAACAATAAGTGTTTACACCTGTGCTCCCTCACAGAGGTGTAAGCACACACTGAATTATTTATGTCTCTGGTCACTCGCAGGAGTGCAGTCACAGACTGAATTTTTACATCTCCCTTATCACATAAGAGTTGAGGCACAGAATGCATTATTGCATCTCTCCTCTCTCATGGGATTGGGCACACACATTGGGCCTCAATACACGGTAGGAGGTAACCATGGCGTTAATAGCGCCATGGCTGCTTCCAAAACCTTACCGACTCCGCCCTGGTGAATGGAGCAATTACCGGTCCATTCCAAGGTTGGCGGGACCGGTAATTCCCCATTCACCAGGCCTTTCCCCATTCCCATTTGAGCCCCCATAGGGCTCAATGTGAATGGGGAAGGCGCTAATAACGGTACCGCAAATTGCGGTACCGTTATTAGCTCTAAAGTCCCTTTGCAGGTCCTGTCCTTAACGCCTGGAAAAACCAGGCATTAAGGGAGGACCCACAAAGGGAACTCGTAGTAGGGCGATAGGGGATTACCGGCACCAGTGCCCTTACCGGTGCCGGTAATCCCCTACCGCCTACCATGTAATGAGGCCCATTGTATTTTAGATCTGTTCTGTGTTGCAGTCGTGGACACACACACTGAATTTTTACATCTCTCCCGTCTCGCAGGGTTGGGTGCCCACACTACATTTCTACATGTCTTCTCTCTGCGAGAGATGGGTGCACATTGAATGATTATGGGCCTCATTACACGGAAGGCGGTGAGCCATGGCGCTATTAGCGCCATGGCTCATGCCGGTAAAATACCGGCACCGCCTTAGCGGAAAGGGGATTTACCGCCCCATTCCAAGGTTGGAGGGGCGGTAAATCCCCCTTCCGCCATTTCCCTTCCCCATTCCCATTTCTGCCCCATAGGGATCTATGGGAATGGGGAAGGCGCTAATTACGGCACCGCAATTTTGCGGTGCCGTAATTAGCTCCGAGGTCCCTTAGCGGGTTGGTTTTTAACGCCTGCAAAAAGCAGGCGTTAAAGCACCAACCCGCTAAGGGACCTCGTAGTAAGGCGGTAATGGTTAACGGTCACCGTTACCATTAACGGTGGCCGTTAACCATTACCGCCTTCCGCGTAATGAGGCCCTATGTCTCTCTTCTCTGGGAGAGATGGGTGCACACATTGAAATTTACATTTCTCCTCTCTCGAATTGGTGGGTACCCACTCTGATTTTGTATGTCTCTTAGGAATGGGTACACACAATCACATTTGCACAGCTCTCCTCTCTCACTGGCATGTGGGCACACATTGAATTTTGTCGTCTTTTGTATCTCCCATGAGTGGGTACACAGATTGCATTATTATGTCTCACCAGTCTTGCAGGGTTGGGAGCACAAACTATGGTTTTACGTCTCTGCCAGGGGTGTGTGTAAACACTGAAATCCTATGTCTCTCCTGTCTCACAAAAGTGGGCAAACACACTGATTTTGTATATCTCTCCTCTCATTCCTGGGTGAGGGTACATCTCTCCAGTCTTGCAGAATTTGTGAAACACACTGCATGTTAATGCTTCCACTATCGCTTAGGGGCTGGGTAAACAAACTCCATTTACATGTCCCATCTCTCTCACAGAGATGATGACATACACTGATGTGTATGTCTCCCCTGACTTGCACAAGTGGGGGGCAAACAGTACATATGTATGTCTTTCGAGTCACACATAAGTGGGTGCACACACTGAATTTGAATGTCTCTCCTGTCTTGCAGGGGTGGGCACAGACACACTGAATTGTTACTTCTCGCTCAGGAGACATGAGCCCAAATAGAGAGTAGTTGCTCAATAAACCACTCTCAAGTCTACGTCGAGTATCTTCACATAGTGGCAATTGTCGCAAAATATCATTATCAAATATCAGCAAGGAATACTACACTGTTGCCACGAGGTAGACTCTTAAGTGTTCTTTCCTATTAGTGTTGGCTGTGTTAGGAAAGATAACCGTCCCCATTTACTGACTCTCTCCTTAGATTAATGAAAAGTGCACCACCTGTCTAAAAGAGGATAGACTGTGCAAAGTCTCTATGAGAACCATGTTTTTCAATTTCTCTCCAAATGAATGCCATTCCCTCAAGTAGGACTCCTGGTCATTAATTTACCCTCACTTCAATGTTTATTCTTCAACAATATATTATAACATTCTTAATTGAACAAAGTTTAATCTCTAGTAATGTTTTATTACATGTATTAATGGTGGAAATGACACAAGGAAACAACATAAACAGTCCACCTCCAGAAACACACAAAATATATCTACACAGTTCCCGCCTTTCCATGCCACTACAGAAAAACTCACAGCATTTTCAAATGCTCTTAGGTGGTGCTCTTTAAATTATTCTGTGCACTTTCTCCCCGGCTGAAAGCATGCCTTATCACGAGGCATAACATACTGATCTGCCATGCAATGTTCTCTGTGGCCCTGCTAATTTATTGTCTCCAACACACACTGGAATGACACTTCGGATTGGCTTGGCACTATTGTGAGTAGGCAAAACCCATCACTGTGTGAGCAGGATTTTCTCAGTGCATGGACAGATCTATGCTTCCTAGCATCGCCATTCCCCTGTGCCCTGCTGACAGGTCCCTGCTGCAGTTCCGTTATCATCACTGGTAGTGGTTTAGGATGACTGGATCTTTTCATACATATCCTGATGCCATCTCGGCATGGGGTTAAGGAGGACCATTGTAACCAATAAACGATTTGGAGCAATGTTCCCACTCCTAACAGACTTTTACACTGGGCACAATGTGTAATCCATGGATTCAGGCTCTGCTGTTGAAACCCCATAAGGCAATTGAAAGTAATCCCATGCCAAAAGCATGATGGCAAAAGGGCTATATTTCTGCCCATCCTGTTCTTTTGATGGTAGTTTTCGCCTTCCTTGAACCCATATGGGATGTGTGCCTCCACTTGATGCCTGTGGTACTGACTCTCCACCTGCTGACCCCTGCAGTGCTGAGTGTGCCATTGGCTCAGACTCCTCTACTGCCGCTATGTCACCAATGTTCCAGCATCTTCTGCAGCATCACCATCATCAGATTGCACGTGAGCCTTAGCCCAAGAATATTCATAAACTTTGCCTCCCCCACCAAGTATGAGCTTAGGAGATCCATACCTACATGTGGAACGAGATCACTATAATCTCCTGCACGGACATCACGGACGTCATTTAGGTGTCGCCAGGGGTCACAACTGCGACTCCTGTGATCTCACTTGCTACCCCTGTGGTCTCCTTTGCTACCCCTAAAAAATAAATAAAATAAAAAATATTTTTGTTTTTTTGTTTTTTACAAACAGAAGCTCCTGGGCTGTGGCCAGCACCATGTGGCTCTTTGTTTCTGGAGTGGCTGGCTTTCTTGCTCAGGCCGCTTAAAAAAAAGAAAGGGTTGCACAAATGTAACAGTGACCCTAAATAAGAAAGAATAGGAATAGTAAATCATTTGTCTTTCTGGAATTCTATGCAATACTTGCTAGACTCATTAAAGATTTATTTTAGGCACACTTCAGGGCTTAAATCACTGATTCACAAGCCGATTCATGGAATTAATGGGCACCGCGCAAGCATGGGAAAGCGTGCGAATCACAGCGCAAGCGCGAAAATCACAGCGCAAGCATGCGAAAGCCGCGCACATCGATTCATGGAAGTCCGTGCACGTGTAAATCCTGGGATGTGCGCTAAAATCCTGCGTGTGCTGCACGAGGACGCACATGTCATCAAACGGCGTGCGCTACGTGCACAGCGAAAGCGCACAAAGCGCGGCGCACACAACAAAAGTGGGCGGAACATGGGGCGTAACACGCGGAATGGGGAACAAAGCGTGAAAATGTGGGCGTTATGGGGGAAGTACAGGAGGTAAATGCGCGGAACGCCCACACACGTGCCTACAACACGTATTCATGGAATCGAACAGGGGAAACGCGTGTGCCAAAAAAGACGCGCTAATCCGGAAACACGTTTGCCAGCAGGAAGCAGGCGTACACGGCCCCGTGCAGCATAAAAGTGCGCGCAAACAACAAACAAGCTCAGACGCCCCGATGAATATACCATTCCTCGCAGCAGTGGTCATGGGACACCGCAGGAGGAGGAGGATAGCCAGGCCCAGAATGTTTACACCCAGGACCAGCCTTTTTGGGATGCCTGATGACCAGGTGTATGGGAGGTACAGGTTCCCACCACACATAATGCTCGACCTGGTGAGTGAGTGGGAGGATGACCTCACATCACCCACCCTGTGCTCCCAAGCACTGAGCCCGTTGGAAAAGGTGCTCAATGTACTGCACTTCTTGGCCACTTGTTCATTTCAGCGGACAAGTGCCATAGTGGGGGGGGTGTCACAGGCCACGCAGTCACTCTGCCTACACCAGGTGTTGGCCATCATGACTGCACGCTCTTCAGTCCGCAGGCACATATACATGCCCAGAACACCTGCAGAAAGTCAGGCTGCCGTCCAGGAATTTTACGAGGTGGCATATTTCCCCAAAGTGCTAGGTGCCATTGATTGCACCAATGTGGCTCTACGTCCTCCCAGGGCAACTGAGCATATCTATAGAAACCGCAAGCACTGGCATTCCATCAACGTGCAGGTAGTATGTGATGCAAGGGAATCATCACCTCAGTATATGCCAACTATCCAGGGTCCACCCGCCCAGTTTCATTTTCAGAATGTCACCCCTAAACCGGGACCTAGAATCTGGGCGGCATGGCGATACATGGCTGCTTGGTGAGTATAAATGCCTCTGCACATGCATGCATGTCAGACACTGAGTAATGTCACAACCCCACTAATGATACCCATCATCACCTCCCCAGGGGATAGTGCCTACCCTCTGAGCACCCATATGATGACGCCAATTCGGAACCCCACCACACCAGCCGAGGTAAGATACAACACAGCCCATATTGCAACCCGGGGCAGAGTGGAGCGCACATTCGGAGTGCTCAAGTCACGCTTTCGCTCCCTTCACCGCTCTGGTGGGCAGCTGCTATATGCGCCCCCAGTAGTGTGCAGGATCATAGTGGCAACACGTGTCCTGCACAACATTGCAACCCGATGGGGCCTGCGGGTGGTCATGGTGGTGCCCCCACATCCCCAACCACATGCACGGCCGCTGTGCATGGGAGGGGAAAGGGCACGTGGTGAGGCAGCCCGTATGCAGCTGGTGGCTAATTACTTCACCTAAAATCACACCGCTGTGGAGTGCACACAGCCCTGGCACATACCAGCTGACAATCAATGATAATGACATAAGGGACAGTCAACTGTCACAACCATACCAGCTTGAGATTGGTCACCTGGAAGTGTTACATTGTGTGCATCCCTACCTACTGAAAGACAACCAATGCTGTGTCACAAAAAGGCACATGTTTATGCTGCATGAATGACTACCCCCTTGCAAAATACAACATGAAAATAGCGCCATGTCACCCAGCTCCTCCCCAGCTCCGCCACCCAACACACCATGGCATGTCATGCAATGTGAAAGCAAACAAATGAATGCACAACACATGACACAAGTGTCACAAAGTGCACTGTCCCAAATGGAAACAGGCCACAGACAATATGCTCCCAGTAATCAATACAAACAGCACACATGAACAAATACTTACCAGCAACACAATACCGCAACACAGGACGAAACAGTGGCAAAATATGACAGTACAAAATCGAAGTAGTGCAAGTCTTACAACCTGAATAAGCCAGCACATCGACCCCTTCCAACTGCAGAGGGTTGCTGTCAGGCAAATGTGTCAGTGTACTGCATACAACATGAACTGCATCTGCAAAGGAGACGGCCTTGTGAAGACATGAAGAAGGGACCTGTGAATAAGGAGGAAGACATGGATGCACAAGCACATATCAATACACCATGCAGTGTTCAATACAACAACAATCCCCACTAGGGATGTCTGCACAGTTTTGACCACAGACTGCCCACACAGCTCATGGGAGCCCAATGTCACTATGTAAGTCACTGTCACTTGGTCACTGTAAAGACTGGTATGGGGTGTCTGTACTTCCGCTCTCTATATGGTAGAGGAGAGGCACAGAGGACCCCAGCCAAGATTCTCTATTATTGGTACGTGGTCGAGCAATCAAGGCCTAGCTTCTCAGGAGGTGATGCAGGCTGGTTCTTAAGTACAGTGTAGTCCCCGAACCCCCACAAAGGAATATCCACACGCTGTATTACTGAAAACACAGTCTTTATATAATTAATATTCAAAGGTATGTACACGATCACAATAACGCACTTGTGTACTTGGAAGTCATAATGATAAATATATACAATTCTAAAGTGGTACCACTAGTGTTATCGAATCTCATTAAAGTGCATCAACTGTATGGTTAAAATGTCACACAGATTAATAACGAGGAAACCAGCAAAAGAGATAGGCAGGAACGTAAGATGGTTGGAACAATAGGCAGAACATTGACCCCTACCGCTAGCACAGTTCTGAGTGGAGATCCCCCCACCAGGGCAACCTGTAAATAAAGTTGTATAGCACAAGCACAGTCCATATAATGTTCGATAGTCTTACTTCTTCCTATTAAGGTTTTACCCCCCCAATGTACCTAGTGGAGTACAGTTCACCGACGATGCGCCGACCGATCCTTCTTCAGTGCCATCCTTTCAGGCGGGAGCCACGGATCGTCGAGAGGTGTCGGGGAACTTGGCGTTCGGTGTCGGGGAATCGACAGCTCTTCTTGAGTGCCCTCCCTTTAAGGCAGGAGTCACGGGTCGTCGAACGTCCGACGTTGAACAGGGTGAACTACGGCAGGGAAATGGCAGCTTCGTTCCTAGCGGTGCTCGTCGACAACAGAGCGTTGGCGTCCTGCAAGGAAGAGGCGTGCGGGGCACCTCGATGATGATAGTTCTGAACCGCAAAGAGATGATGAAGAACTGTGGCCCAGCAAGGGTGTCAAGTCGTCGGCGTCTCTGTGGTCTTTAGGTGGCGGGAAACCCACCGGTGGATGCTCCTCGGCGCGTCGAAGGTCGGGCCTTCTCCAGCGGGAGAAAAGCGGGTGACGATGCAGATTAGCGCGTCCGATGATGAATTGAAGTTCTTAGGCAAACGGGAGCATGGCGGCTCCGGTCGGCGACGGCGGCCGTCGACAGTGGCAGACAACAGTCCGGGTGCTTCTCCTTGGAGTTCTGCAGCAGTCCCCATATCGGGTCGGCAGCCTGTCGAAGGTCTGTCTACCAGGGAGCGTTGGCAAAGATCAGCTGTGCACGATGGTCCCTCGTAGCCCGGGAAGAGGGCGCCTTACCAGGTCCTCTCTGGGTCAGTCCTTGGAAACACAGCGGCCTTCAGATTGCGAGGGAGAGCCACAGTACTCCTTCTCGTCCAGCGGGGGTTTCAAGGCAAGCGTCAGTTACTCCAGTTACTCGTCGTAGTGGACTTCAGCTTCTGAACACGATTCCTAGCAGTGAGAGGTCCCGAGATGTACTGTTGATCTCCCATTCATTCCGCTGGGTCACACTCAAGCATCCAATCACGACTACGGGCATTTATGCAGGCAGGCAGCCAATCAGGCACACAAGGTATTCAGGCCATTCAATTCTCTCCAGACACTCACAACAAGTTATGTGTATTGGGACAAGTACCGAGCCATTCAACACTCCAAGCCGCATTCATACCGGTTTCGGGTGGGGTTGTCTCAGTCATTGTGTCAACCACCAGATACTAGACACCCACAACACAGAATGCATATTCATCACACACTCTATTCACCCGGGTCCCACCCACAGGAGGTACCCACAACATACATCACCGAGAAGGCTCCAGCTAGTCTGGCCGGGCCTTCACAACAACACCATATATGGCATTTCCACCCAACAGCCAGTCAGGGGGAAGGGACAGAGTCAGGGCTTCCCAGAACTTTGGGAAAACAAGGTAATGGGTAATAGAAAGCAAGAGGCCACCGGGGCCATCTTGTTTTCCATCAGGAATCAACTGATCCCAATGGCAGGGCCAGGGTATGCCAAAATAGAGGATACTCCGCGCACCAGTCAAATTCAGCATGGAGCTGCCACCAGCCCATACCCTGCTCTGTGGGCCACCCACAGGTGCCCAAAAACATACACTAGGGGCACAAGGTTGTACCCCCACCCATGGGTGCCATAAGGGTACTCCACGGGTCCGTTCATCAAACCAAAAGAAAGAGAGCTGCACCACCAGGAGTCCCACATGAACTCCTGCGCAGAAAACACGACAGAACACACGATAAAGAGCAGTAAAGGACAAGGATATGGAGGCCCTGTCCCTCCGATGCATTTCCAGCATCACAGTCGCACCCCCCAGACTGAGGTGGAGGGTGCCTAATCTCCCACGGGATAGACACCCTCATCCAGACGGTCAACATACCTTCTGGAAAGGCCATCTGCATTATCGTGACTCTTCCCTGGTCTGTGCTCTATGGTGAAGCCTAGCCCTTGCAGGCTAATGGACCACCTTAGCAGTTCCGGGTTCTCACCCTTCATCTGATTAAGCCACTTCAGAGGCTTATGATCCGTTTGGACCTTGAAGGTAGACCCCGTAAGGTAGGGCCTAAAACGCCTAAGGCTCCAAACTATACTAAAACATTTCTTTTCAACAGTAGCCCACCTAAGTTCTCTACCCTTGAGTTGTCTACTGATGAATATGATAGGATGTTCTCTCCCTTTGTCATCTAACTGGGACAAGACAGCTCCAATTCCGGTGTCGCAGGCATCCGTCTGGACGATAAAGGGTCGGCTGTAGTCAGGCGCACACAACACAGGGGCCCGACACAGACTTTCTTTCAAGCCATCAAAGGCCCTCTGACAGTCTTCAGTCCAATTGACCTTCCTAGGCTGCTTGGGTGAAGTCAGAGCTGTCAGTGGTGCAGCTATGGTTCCATAGTCCACCATGAAATTGCGATAGTACCCAGTGAGGCCCAAAAAGGCTCTCACCTGGATTTGAGTAGTGGGAGTCTCCCAGTTCTGTACATCCTGTACCTTACTGGGGAGAGGTTGGATTCGACCCCCTCCTACCTCATGACCAAAATACGTGACTTCCCCTGAGCTATCTGGCACTTGGTGGCCTTGATAGTGAGGTTAGCCCTTTTTAAGGCCTGCAACACTCTACCCAGATGTGTCAAGTGCTCTTCCCAAGTGGAACTGTAGACGGCAATGTCGTCTAAATAAGCCACACAAAAGGCTTCCAGCCCACTGAGAGCATGATTGACCAATCTCTGGAAGGTGGCAGGGGCATTCTTCAACCCAAAAGGCATGACCCTAAACTGGTAGAGTCCCTCAGGTGTTGAGAACGCCGTCTTTTCCTTGGCATGGTCCGTCAGAGCTATTTGCTAATAGCCTGAGGTGAGGTCAAAGGTGCTCACAAATTTGGCAGCACCTATGGTGTCCACGAGCTCATCAGCCCTGGGCAATGCGTGCGCGTCAGTTTTGGTGACGGCATTGACTCCTCAGTAGTCCACACAGAACCTCCAAACCTTGGTACCAGCCTGGGAACTTGCTTTGGGGACAAGGACAACTGGACTGGACCAGGGACTGGTTGAGGGTTCAATAACACCCAGATCCAACATCTTGGCAACCTCAGCCTGGATGTGGTTCTTAACCGTATCTGACATTCGGTAGCTCCTGCTCTTGACAGGCACGCTGTCACCAGTGTCAATCTCGTGCTTACACCATGGTGTAAGGCCTGGCGTCAGCGGAAACAGAGAGGCATACTGCTTGAGCAAAGTCCGGCAGGCCCTCTGCTGCTGGGTTGTCAAATCTGGAGAGAGCTGCACTCCCTCCACTGAGCCATCCTGAGGGTTGCTATGCAGCAAATCAGGAAGGGGCTCACTCTCATCCTCTTCTTGCTCTGAAGCCAGCAAGAGACAAGAGACTTCGGCTCGCCTGTAGAAAGGCTTGAGCCTATTAACATGGAATACCTGAGGGGCTACCCCTGGGATTCCCATGTCAACCAGATAATTGACATCGCCCATTTTGGAGATTATCCGGAAGGGTCCAGTCAATTTATCTGCCAATGCCCGAGGCTTGGTAGGCTCCATCATGAGGACCTCCTGTCCCGGAGTCAAATCCACTTGCGATGCTTTAAGGTCATGCCAGTATTTGTTAAATTCCTGGCTGGCTTTGAGATTCGTCGTTGCTTGACCCATCATCTGTGTCATCCTCCGTCTGAGGCCTAACACATAGTCCCCCACTTGCTTGGCGGGACCGGGAGGGGTGGCTTCCAAGCCTTCTCTGATCAAGGCGAGGGCCCCCCTCACGGCATGTCCAAAGAGCAACTCAAAGGGGCTGAAACCAACACCCTCTTGAGGTACCTCTCTGTAAGCAAACAGCAGGCATGGCAGGAGGAGATCCCATTTCCTCCTTAGGGGCTCTTCCAAAGCACCTAGCATGCCCTAGAGAGTTTTATTAAATCTCTCATCCTGATCATTGGTCTGGGGGTAGTAAGAAGTGGAGAACTTGTAGATTACCCCGCACTCTTTCCACATGGTTTTCATGTAACTAGACATGAAGATGGATCCTCGGTCAGAGACAACCTCCTTGGGGAATCCAACACGAGTGAAAATGCCCAGGAGGGCCCGGGCAACCACCTTGGCAGTAACAGTCCGAAGGGGTATAGCCTCAGGGTACCTGGTTGCATGATCTACCAAAACCAGGATGAACCGATGTCCACCTGACGTGGGAGGGTCAAGGGGACCGACGATGTTGATGCCCACCCTCTCAAACGGTGTGCCAAACGCTGGCAATGGCTGCAGTGGGGAAATGACACTCCCTCCAGTCTTGCCGGGCAACTGACAAGTTGGGCAGGTCCTGCAGTGGGACTCCACTTCTACTCCCATCCGAGGCCAGTAGAAATGGGCAGAGAGCCTCTGCTTAGTCTTCTTGGTACCAAGATGACCAGCCAAGGGCACCTCATGTGCCAACTGCAGTAGGAAGGGCCTGTAAACCTGGGGTACCACCAACCTCTTGAGGGCACCAGGTCCAGGCTTAGTGAGCTCACTAACAAGGAGCTCACTCTCCCAATAAATCCGGAAAGTCCTTGGCACTTCTCCTCGTGCCTGGTACAGCGCCTGTTTCCTCAGACCCTCGATAGAGGGACACTCTCTCGGTCCTTTACAGAAGTCTGCCCGGGAGGGTCCCCCTTCAGCTAACAAGCATTGAAGATCGGGATGATCCGCCGGGTTGAGAACCTCTCCCACAGGAGAGTCTTCTGGCTCTTCTCCCACAGGAGTTGAGACAGGGTTTACCACTGGATCCAGCCCGTCCGGAGCATGGATCCCAATGGGTGCTGTAGGAACAGCAGGAAGAGAAGGAGCTCCCTCCAAAGAGGTGGCCTTCTTGCTCTTCCTTCGTCGTGCCTTAGGCCGCGCCTTCGGCTCGGTTACCTGACTCACAGCCAGACCCGGTGTCACCTGTGACCTAGTGACCACAGCAGCAGTCATGGGAAGACCATCTGTGATCAATCCCAACTCGACTGGATCGTTACCTAACAGAATGTTAGCAGGGACGTTGTCCTGAACCAGGACAGGAAGCTTTGCTCTCTTGTCTCCAATTACGAGTGTGACTCAGGCTACAGGCGCTAATTTGGGAGGTCCACCAGCTAACCTGGTGGTTCTCAGAGGAGCATCTACATAGTCCTCTGGCTTGAGCAGGGTCCTGTCCACCACTGTCATGCTTGCCCCAGTGTCTCTCAAACCAGTAGAAGGCTGGCCATTCAGGAGGACACTTCTCAAAAATCTATTGGAGTTCTGTGGGATAGTTGCCAGTACTTCCACATACTGGTCCCAGGCCCCAAGGGACACTAAGGAAATCACTAGGGGAGCACCAAAAGTGATTCCGGTAGAGGAGGGGAGGACAGTGGCCTCCACCTCAGACATGGGGTAAGGGTAGGTCAGGCTGACAGCCTGTACTCCGAGTGCCTTACCTTTACACTCCTACTCACCCCTTTTGCGATCCAGAGCCCTACAGTCCCAACAAGTGCCGAGAGTGCGTGGTACGGTACTGGAACCACCGGCAGCCTGCTTTGCAGCAGGTGGACCACTACTCTTATTCCCACCCACAGATGACTTATCCCCATTAGATATTTGGGTCTTAGGAGAGGAGGGTTTAGGTTTATTCGACTGTGACTGCTTTTGGGACTCCTCAGCTTTCTGAGAGGCCCCCTTTTCTTTGTCCTTGTCCTTCCCACTGGAGTCCTTAGGGGACACCCGGTGGGAGACCCACTTGTCAGCCAACCTAGCCAGCTTAAAGGGATCCAAAATGTTCTGGTCAGCAACATACTGACGCAGCTCTGGTGAACAGGCTTTAGAAAAATGCTCAAAAAACAACAGGTGGGACAATTCAACAAACGTTTTCACCTTGTAACCATCAATCCACCCCATCATATTCATGTGCGCAGCACTTACCCAGTCAACCCAAGACACATTCTCTCTTTTCTTAAAATCCCTGAACCTTTTAAGGTATTGGGTAGGCATCTTGCCAAACTTGGCAATCAAAGCAGATTTCATAAACTCAAACTGACCCCTTTCTTCCACACTCAGCTTCAGAATACAGTCATATCTGAGGCACTCTGCTTAGCAAACACTTAGCCCAATCTCTTTTGTCAACATCATGAATTGCACAAGCCATTTCAAACACTTCAATCCATTGGAGGATATCAGAACCCTCCGAAAACACACCAACCAAATCCTTCATAAATTTAGTTGCTGGGGACCTGACACTCTCCCTGGGTTTCGCTGAAGTCTCCACTCAAGCTTTCTCTATCTGGATTCTCTGACATTCAGTGTCCTTGTCTTTGAGTTCAAGATCCCTATTCTTGAGCTCCACTTTTTGAGCCAACTCCTCCTTCTTCAGCTCAGCATCTATTTCCAACTTGCGATATTCAAAGGCCAATTTCATCCTTAATAACTCAAGCTCCAAGGTATTGCTGGGGTTCGGAACAGAGGCAGCAGGAATGGCGGCATTCCCAGAAACAGATTCAGTAGAAACCCCAGGGGCAGAGTCCTCATTGGTTGCATTCCCCCCCTTATCAAGAGTTTCACCATCGGTCTGGTAGTCCACCAGGGCAGCTATCAGCTCAGCCCTAGACTTATCCACAAAGTCTAACACCTTGGCTTCACAAGCACTGTGGAGAGCCTCTAAGCTCATCCGAGTCAATTTACCATTCGCAATAGACTCCATTGCTTGTAATGCAGTTATTTTGTACACACCCAAACCTTAATCGAATAAAGTGCAGATATTTTGTAAGTGGCATGGTTATATACTGATTCTTAAAACCATAAGCATCCCACCGCTGCCACCAGTGTAAAGACTGGTAGGGGGTGTCTGTACTTTCGCTCTCTATATGGTAGAGGAGAGGCACAGAGGACCCCAGCCAAGATTCTCTATTATTGGTACGTGGTCGAGCAATCAAGGCCTAGCTTCTCAGGAGGTGATGCAGGCTGGTTCTTCTGATGCTGGAAATGCATCGGAGGGACAGGGCCTCCGTATCCTTGTCCTTTACTGCTTTTCATTGTGTATTCTGTCGTGTTCTCCGCGCAGGAGTTCATGTGGGATTCCTGGCGGTGCAGCTCTCTTTCTTTTGGTTTGGTGAACGGACCTGTGGGATACCCTTATGGTCCCATGGGTGGGGATACAACCCTGTGCCCCGAGTGTTTGTTTTTGGGCACCTGTGGGTGGCCCACAGAGCAGGGTATGGGCTGGTGGCAGCTCCATGCTGAATTTGACTGGTGCGCAGAGTATCCTCCATATTGGGATACCCCGGCCCTGCCATTGGGATCAGTTGATTCCTGATGGAAAACAAGATGTCCCCGGTGGCCTCTTGCTTTCTATTACCCATTACCTTGTTTTCCCAAAGTCCTGGGAAGCCCTGACTCTGTCCCTTCCCCCTGACTGGAAGATTCTCTATTATTGGTACGTGGTCGAGCAATCAAGGCCTAGCTTCTCAGGAGGTGATGCAGGCTGGTTCTTGTGATGCTGGAAATGCATCGGAGGGACAGGGCATCCGTATCCTTGTCCTTTACTGCTTTTCATTGTGTATTCTGTCGTGTTCTCCGCGCAGGAGTTCATGTGGGACTCCTGGCGGTGCAGCTCTATTTCTTTTGGTTTGGTGAACGGACCTGTGGGATACCCTTATGGTACCCATGGGTGGGGATACAACCCTGTGCCCCGAGTGTTTGTTTTTGGGCACCTGTGGGTGGCCCACAGAGCAGGGTATGGGCTGGTGGCAGCTCCATGCTGAATTTGACTGGTGCGCAGAGTATCCTCCATATTGGGATACCCCGGCCCTGCCATTGGGATCAGTTGATTCCTGATGGAAAACAAGATGTCACCGGTGGCCTCTTGCTTTCTATTACCCATTACCTTGTTTTCCCAAAGTCCTGGGAAGCCCTGACTCTGTCCCTTCCCCCTGACTGGCTGTTGGGTGGAAATGCCATATATGGTGTTGTTGTGAAGGCCTGGCCAGACTAGCTGGAGCCTTCCCGGTGATGTATGTTGTGGGTACCTTCTGTGGGTGGGACCTGGGTGAATAGAGTGTGTGACGAATATGCATTCTGTGCTGTGGGTGTCTAGTATCTGGTGGTTGACACAATGACTGAGACAACCCTGCCCGAAACCAGTATGAATGCAGCTTGGAGTGTTGAATGGCTCGGTACTTGTCCCAATACACATAACTTGTTGTGAGTGTCTGGAGAGAAGTGAATGACCTGAATACCTTGTGTGCCTGATTGGCTGCCTGCCTGCATGAATGCCCGTAGTCGTGATTGGATCCTTGAGTGTGACCCAGCAGAATGAATGGGCGATCAACAGTTTATCTGGGGACCTCTCACTGCTGGCGATCGTGTTCAGAAGCTGAAGTCCACTACGACGAGTAGCTGGATTAACTGACGCTTGACCTTGGCATTTCCACCCAACAGCCAGTCAGGGGGAAGGGACAGAGTCAGGGCTTCCCAGGACTTTGGGAAAACAAGGTAATGGGTAATAGAAAGCAAGAGGCCACCAGGGCCATCTTGTTTTCCATCAGGAATCAACTGAACCCAATGGCAGGGCCGGGGTATCCCAAAATGGAGGATACTCTGCGCACCAGTGAAATTCAGCATGGAGCTGCCACCAGCCCATACCCTGCTCTGTGGGCCACCCACAGGTGCCCAAAAACATACACTAGGGGCACAGGGTTGTACCCCCACCCATGGTTGCCATAAGGGTATCCCACAGGTCCATTCACCAAACCAAAAGAAAGAGAGCTGCACCACCAGGAGTCCAACATGAACTCCTGCATGGAAAACACGACAGAACACGTGATAAAGAGCAGTAAAGGACAAGGATACGGAGGCCCTGTCCCTCCGATGCATTTCCAGTATCACAGTCACACCCTTTGCAAGCCCATGGAAAGGGGAAGCAGGAGGGGTCTGTGTGTCAGGAACCCAAGCATCTAACCCAAACACAGGACAAGCCTGCATGTGCCCAGCTGGAATACACAGTGGATGCCCATGGGAGCCACACAAGGCAACACACTGTAAAAAAAAAAATGGCCATGTGTGGGCCGGGGGGGGAGGCCACCCAGGAGGTTCGAGGACAGGGTGCACACCAACACCCATCTGCGTGGATGTTGCGGAACAAAATATACCTCCATGGGCTCATGGCCTGCACGGCTACGCCAATGTGGGAGAACTGCTGTTGCTCTCTTCACCCACTACTGCTACATCAGGATGTGGCTGTGTTATGGGAGGCAGCCCACGCAAAGTCTGGTATGGTCCTCCATGGCAGCAAGCATGCGGGTGTGGAAGGTCTGGTTCTGGAGGATGATAGTACGGAGATCGCCATGCAGTACCTCACGGGTTCCCTGCATTTCTGCACGCATGGCCTCTCGTGATACCAGAATCTCCTCACGAGTTGCCTGCAGATCAGCTGAGAATGAACGTGTGAGCTGTTGTAACGCTCACCTGGTTCCCACGGAGGTGCGGCGTCGAAGGCGCAGAACTCTGAAGATAGACAGGAAGGGCCCTTCTATTCTGGCTTCCCTGGCTCGTTGGATACCCTCCTGTGCGTGAAAAGGGAGTATTACCAACTGTGGAACAATGCTCAAGCCTCCCACTCCCTTCCAACCCTCCACGATACCTCCTCCACGATTCCCCGTGAAGCCTCACCTTAGGGTTTGGAAGGATGAGCTCTCCATCCTGCTTCTGATGCAGGGGCGCGTTGAAACCCAGTTACTTCACTGGATTGAGGATTGATGGGAGTTCAGGTAAGCTTGACTGTTCAGGTAAGGCGCTGTAAAAGTTCTGTTCAAAAGTTCAAGCTTAATAATAATGTTCGTTGTCTAATTGCAGCAAGCGCTAATGCTTATGTCTTTTTCCCCTTAGGGGCCGGGGTTCGGAGTGCCGGAGATATGGCGCCGACCCGAAGTGAAACAGTTCTGGATGAGCGCTCAGGTAATGTCTTTGCATTCGCTCATTCAATGTCTTTGTCTTTTTTCCCCATAGGGGCCGGGGTCCGGAGATGCCAGGAAGCGGCAGGACCCGAAATGCAGTGGGAATGATCCAACAGGTAAGACTTAAAAGGAAACTGAGCTTTCCTTATTCCTTTTCTCCCTCTCACCTTTGTTCTTGTCTTTTTTCCTCTAGGCGCCGGGGCGTAGCTGAATCCGGAAGATCGCTGCTGAAGATGGAAGCGCCTTGCAAAGGTGAGTAAAATGCAGCGCTGCAGCGATCGAAACGAAATGCCTTTAAAATGATGTCTTCCTTTTCAGGGCCGTTGGAGAAATGACTCCGGGATGCAGATTTAGCAGGTAAGGGCTTTTCTTCTCCTATTCTCTTCCTTTCTCCCCTTGCAGGTGTTCCAGGGTGCTGGCAGGCGTGGCTGAAGTCAGGATGCAGGAGCTGACACGGTGAGCGTCCAGCTGCTAGGTGCAGAACAACGCGAAGCATGTGTGGCTGTTCGGGTGGGGTTTAAATAGCCTTGGAAGAAGTTCCTGGTATGTATCCTTCCACCAATCAGATATGTATCCTTCCCCGACCACACCCGGGTGGTGAAGTAGTCCTACAGGTTAAGTAGTCCCATTCAGGCCTCAAGAGGGCCTGGATGAAGCAGCAAGGTCTGCATCAGGTAAGTGTGCACCCAAGCACTTAAACACATATCCTCTTCTATGAGCCTGGCGCCCGCTATGAGCCTGGCGCCTAAGGCGCCAGGACTGAGTCCAAAGGGCCCCGTTTGGGCCCGCTGAGACTTCCCTGGGGAAAATGATGTCTGCCTCTGGGGTTGCTGGGCCCAGCCTGGCTCCTTAGACGTAGGCATCATGATAGTACCCCCCTCAAGGCCCCTCCCAAGGTCTTTTCCTCCGGGGGTTTTGGTTTGTGCGGGAATCTTCGATGGAATCTTTGAATTAATCGTGGTGCGTGAACATAGATACTGGGTTCCCAAGATCTTTCCTGAGGTCCATATCCTTTCCAATAAACAAGATAGAAGAGTTTCGACTTAACTATCTTGGAATCTAAAATGTCTTTCACTTCAAATTCTAATTTTCCATCAATTTGGACAGGGCCTGGGGGCTCAGACAGTCTGGTTCCAGGTTGTACTGGTTTTAGAAGAGATGCGTGAAAAACGGGATGAATCCGCATGTTGGATGGTAAATCGAGTTTAAAGGCCACTGGGTTGATAATAGCTTTGATGGGGTAAGGCCCAATGAATCTGGGATTAAAAGTTCGCTGACCCTTGAGGGGTAGATGTTTAGTTGCTAGCCATACCTGATCTCCTACTTGGTAAGGAGGAGTTTTACTTCGGTGCAAATCAGCGTTTTCTTTATACTTTTTCTTGGCTTGCTGTAAGTGGGTTGTAGCTTCTTTGAAGGCTTGGGTTATTGTGGAATGTAGGTGATTTACTGCAGGCATCTCCAGGGTCAGAGGTGGATCTAGGTCAGAGGTCCGAGGATGGTGACCATACAGGGTATAAAAAGGAGTCTGTCCGGTTCCAGAATGCACTGAATTGTTGTATGCATATTCTGCAATCCAAAGGATGTCCTTCCAATTCAACTCGGATTGGTGTAACATGCACCGCAGATATTGCTCGAGAGTCTGATTGGTTCTCTCGGTTTGTCCGTCGGTCTGGGGGTGGTGGCTGGTGGATAACCGCACGTCTATTTGTGCTAGTTGGCAACATTTCTTCCAAAAGTGGGAGATAAATTGACTTCCACGGTCTGAGACTAATATGGAAGGGAAACCATGTAACCGCACTATATTTTCCATAAATTCCTTGGCCAAGGTGGAAGCTGATGGCAATCCTTTTAAAGGGATAAAATGGGCCATTTTGGAGAATAGATCCACTATTACGAGAATCGTGTTGTAACCACCACAAGGAGGCAGGTCAGTTATAAAGTCCATTGACAAGGTGTGCCAAGGTGCTGGTGGAATGTCCAAAGGTTGAAGTAGGCCGGCTGGCCTTTTCTTTTGACTCTTATTTTGGGCACAGATTCCGCAAGACAACACAAATGACTTTATGTCTTTTCTCCAAGAAGGCCACCAGAAGTGGCGTTTGATCTTTTCTTCTGTTTTCGCGATACCGGGGTGTCCTTCCATTAATGATTCATGATGACGGGTAATGACAAGTTCCTGCAATTCTTTACTTGGCAGAAATAACCGCTCTTGGAAGTAGGGTAAATCATCCTTAACAGTGTAGTGAGGACCCTTTTGACTCCAGTCCAGTAAGGCAGAAGAGTCAAAAAGCTGTTTTACTTGAGCTTGGATGTCCTCAATGGTTTGCAATGAAGTCAAGCCCAGAATTCTTTGTTCCGGTATGATTGGCACAGGTTCTAAACTCGAATTGGGTTCTTCCATGCCTATCCGGGATAAGGCATCTGCCTTACCATTCTTGCAGCCAGGGCGATAGGTAATTACAAAATCAAATTCCGCAAAGAATAAAGCCCATCGGAGTTGTCGCGAAGATTGAGCTTTGGCCGTCTTTAAATACTGCAAATTTCTGTGGTCCGTAATTACGGTGATGGTGTGTCTTGCACCGAGAAGATAGTGACGCCAAGCGTTGAAAGCTGATTTAATAGCCAGTAGTTCTTTGTCGGTAATTGCGTAATTGAGTTCAGGTGGAGAGAATTTTCTGGACCAAAAGGCTACAGGGTGTAGTTGGTTAGTTTCTGGGTCTCTTTGCGACAGGACAGCTCCCATGGCCGAACTGGATGCATCGGTTTCCACGATGTAAAGGAGATCTGGGCGCGGGTGCTTCAATACAGGTGCAGAGGTGAATTTGGTTTTCAGGTCCTGAAAGGCTTGTTCAGCCTCAAGAGTCCATTCAAAGCGTTTGTTTTTCTTTAGGAGAGCTGTGATGGGTTGAACAGTTCGAGAAAATTCCGGGATGAACCTTCGATAGAAATTGGCAAAGCCAAGCATGCTTTGCACTCCCTTCACAGAGCTAGGAGATGGCCATTTGAGAATGGCGTCCACTTTCCGCGAGTCCATTCGGATTCCTTGAGGTGTCAGGATGAATCCGAGAAACTCCACTTCTGTGGTATGAAAAACGCATTTTTCGAGCTTGGCAAATAATTTGTGCTGGCGCAATTTCTCAAGAACTGCCCTAACATGGTTTCTGTGATCAGATTCTGAGGAGGAATACACCAGGATGTCGTCAATATAAACGATGACACAAACATCGATAAGTTCCCGAAGAACATCATTCACGAAGTACTGAAAGGCGGCAGGTGCGTTGCACAAACCGAAGGGCATTACTTGATATTCGAAGAGCCCAAATTTGGTGCGGAATGCAGTCTTCCACTCGTCGCCCTCTTTTATACGTACCAGGTGGTAAGCTCCTCGGAGATCTAGCTTGGTGTACACACAAGCATCTTTTACTTGGTCGATAAGCTCAGGTATCAGGGGCAAAGGGTAACGATTCTTAATCGTTATCTGATTTAGGGCGCGGTAGTCAATACAGGCCCTAAGGTCTCCTTCCTTTTTAGGTACGAAGAACAAAGCGGAAGAGACTGGTGACTTTGATGGGCGAATGAAACCATTGGCCAGGTATTGATCCAAATACTGGCGCAAATGCAGGTTCTCAGGTTCAGTAAGAGCATAAATCCTACTACAAGGTAGTTGTGCATTGGGTACCAAGTCGATTTGGCAATCGTAAGATCGATGGGGAGGTAAGGTGTTAGCCTGCTCTTTCTGAAAAACGTCTTGGAATTCTTGGTATTCAAATGGTAGCTGTACAGGGGTGGAAGTTACAGAGGCTAGACCCATAGCTGGATTCCTTGGGTAACAGGTAAAGTTATCTTCTTTGCTCGCCAGTCTATTCTCGGATTATGTGTTTCTAACCAAGGGATTCCAAGAAGTACTTGAAATTGTGGGGCCTTGATCACATCAAACACGATTGCTTCCCGATGTCCGTCCTGACCCACCAGAGTGATTTCAACTGTGGAATGCGTTACAGGCCCTGAGGCTATTTCGGTTCCATCAACTGTAGTAATTACATCTTGAGCTACTTTCGGGCGGAGAGGAAGCTTAATCCTGGAAGCCAATTCACGGTCTATGTAATTTCCAATAGCTCCACTGTCTATGTATGCTTTTATAGCATGCAACTGCTGAGGCTGTTTTGGGTTCACAAGCACCATTGGCATGACAAAATGCGAGGTCAAAGAGTTTGTTTTCAAGCTCGGCAAGCGGACCCCTACGCTTGTCGGGCTAGGTCGTTTCCCGAACCAGGTGTCAATAACTCGTTATCAGTGGCTCCAACCACCCCAAAAAAAAAAAAGTGAAAAATTTGACCATTTGTCTTTCGACCAAATTGCGTCGACCATTTGTCCTGTCGACCATTTATTTTCGACCAAATGACCTGTAACCGATGCCAACATGTCCTCCCTGTGTGATTGGAAAATGGACTCTGTTGCCTGCTGTTGGAGCTCCATCTGCCTTGAATGGAATGGAAGTGGCCACCCTCTCCATTGCCTGAGCCGTCATTTCAACCGATGCTCCCTGTTGTGCTGCTATACCGTACATGGAGTTTTCCCATACAGTATTGCCTCGTGGTACACAGCCACCACGTCGGCGGGCACTACACCTGTTTGGGGCAAGGTGATCTGCACCTTGCTCTGCTGGCACTGCCTGAGGCTGCGGAACTGCATTCCCCCTCTGATCTGCTGGCCCAGGAACAGGATCAGATGTTGTGGAGTGTGACCCTGTATCCGTAACCGCCAGAAGCGGAGTTACCAACACTGACATCCCCATAGAGGGGTCTACCCCTGGTGCAGGTGGGTTGGACAGAATAGCATCCCTGCCAGAAACACTCACCTGCGACAGCACATAAGTCTCATCATCCGATTCAGCACCTGAATCATAGAGGTCTGGGGAGGTGCACCCAGAGACACGTCTGGACAGTATGGTCTACAGGAGGATTGGGTTTTCACCCACCACCACACCACGTCCTCCACTGGTGCCCGGTCGTGGCTGAGATTCCTCCTGGGTCTGCACTATCTCCTCCACCTCTACAGCATCAAGTGCATCATCACCTGCAAAAACATGAACGACAACAAATGGAAACAGGCATGAGCACCACAGCACACACATAGGCCTGACAAGCCAGAGATCCAGTACATTAATTACACATGCCCCACATGACCATAACCCTGGCATGCATGCACTGTCAATGAGTTGGAAGGGGAGGCAAAAAGCAGACACTGAGGACACCAAGATGGAAAAGCAACACATTTGCTGCATGCTGGATAGCACTGGCATCACACAGGGGGTGGCAACCCACGACACACAGGGGGTGGCAACCCGCGACATCAAGCACGTCCGGAAGTGCTGGGAGGACTTCAGGTCCAGGACCCTCTACAAGGCCTGGCGACTCACAGAGGGGGGCCGGGTCAGCATGAGCAACATCCAGATGAGGGTCCTGGAACACGAAGGCCCAGCGCTCCATGCCCAGATCCTTCGGAGGAAGACCCGTCTGGAGTTGAGCGGTAAGTGGCCAAGCATTGCTGTGTGAGACAGGGCATGTTGCAGTGTGCTGGTAGTCTGATACTTGCCTGTATGTGTGACATAGGCCATGTATGGATGTGTGTGTGCAGGGACATCATGGTCATGCATGTGAGACCAGTAATGTGTGAACCACATGGATGGTGCATGTGTTCCAATGCAACATGGGGAGCTGTATGCGGAATGCACACATGAATGTTCTTGGACATGGAGGGGGGTGAGGGATGGGTGCTGCTCTCATGTACATGCATGGTGCACATGTGTGTGTGTCTGAGAAGTGTGTGTTTGACTTTGAAACACCATGGATGCATTACACATGTCTGTGATGATGTGTAGATTCTCTCATGCAGTGCGGTCACCGTTGTATCCACTGTGTCTATCCACTGTTTCTGTGCTGTACAAGCCATGATGCATGACCCACCATTGATGTGTGTGCATGGGATCAGTGTGAGCCATGATGCATGTGAGTTTGAAGGCAACATTTTGGTTAAAAGAGGCCCTTGTACATGGATGCTGATGTTGATTGCAGGCGCCGTGCCTGTTTCTGCATGTGTGTTGCATGCATTCACCCATGTATTGTGGAGGGACAGGATGGAAGTGACATTTGACAGACCACTCATGTGTTATTGCTTCCTGTCTAGGGGAATATTGTACTGTACCCTGATGCTTGTGTTCTATGTCTCCCTCTATGCAGAGTCAAGTGAAGAAGAGGGCGGAGACGGCGCTGTGGAGCCAAGCGGCGGGGATTCCTCCACCGGGCGGCGACGCAAGGCCCAGCCACCCTCCCAGGAATTGCCATCATCCGGGAGCGAGGGGACCGGTGCCGCGTCTGTCACTATGGCTGTAGCGGAAGGGCCGAGTGAGCCCCCACAGAGGCTTGCAATGGCGGAAAACGGGTTGGAGACATCCAGGTTGGTGGTCTCCACAGAGGAGGAGGAGCCTCCTACTGAGCCGCACATGGGGCCTGGTGGGGGTAGTACCACTGGTACAAGCGGTGCAGTCCAGGGCCAGGGTCAGGAGGCAGCACAGGTCACCACAGAGGGGCCTGTGCATGTCGCTGTCCTTGACCCTGTGACGGCACCACCATGCACCAGCAGGGATGCCCCGTCCCAGGCCTGTCCGCAGGTAGGGGGGAGTGCCATGTCATCTGCCTCTCCACTACCTGCGGACGAGGGGTCCCAGGACCGTATGGGCTCCGTCCTGGTAGGCTTCACGTTGCACACACGTGACATTCGTGATGACGTGCATGCTTCCTGGGCAGAGCACACACGCCATCACGAAGAGCAGCGTCATGACGTGGCACTGTTGGGAGGGGCCCTGGTTGGTGGGTTCCTACATGTGTCACGCACTCTGGCGGACCTCTCCTCCTCTGTGGAGACTATGTGCCAGTCATTCTCCCTGCTGTCTTCCGGCCCAGATTCCACCAGGGCCCCCTGTGGACGTGGCCGGACCAACACAGCCAGCTTGGTGGAGATCCCATCCCTGCCACAGAATGGAGTCAGCGGTCAAGCAGGGGTGGACACCACAACAACTGGAGACCAGCTGATGGAGGATGTGCAGGCATCAACGGACAGGGCACATGGACAGCAGCAGGCTCTAGGTGGGAGCAATGATGTCTCGGGGCCATCGACATCAGAGGGGCAGGCATCGGCCAGAGGGCAGGAGAACCCTGGAATGGGTGTGTCCTCCGTGTGGCTGTGGTTGGGCCAGCGTATAGATGCGGAGCGGCGGCGGGCAGAAGAGGCACAGCTTACAATGGTCTGGGCGGAGAACTCCATGCGGAGGGCACTGAGGCGGGCCAAGTGCCTCGAGGCTATTCTCAGGGAGTTGGAGTCCAACATGGCATCGTCCCTGCGAACCCTCAGGGCCATGGAAGAGGACCACTTCCAGGACATCGAGCAGGAGTTCGATAATGCCTTGGCCCGGGAAATCGGGAAGTGAGCCGTCGGACTAGCCCGCCGCCATTGTATATAGTTTGTAGTTTTAGATTTCCTTTATCTTTTTAATTCATTTAATTTTGGGGTGCTTGGACTATGTCCCGCCTTTTTGTATATAGTTCTTTATTAGGTCGTTTTTTTCCTAGGTTTCATTTCATTCGTTGGGCTCATGGTCCCTGGATTACTTCTTTGTACATAGTTAAACAGTGGATTTATCTATTATTATTTTTCTCACCATGGAGCAATGGATTTTACTGTTTCTGTTTCCTTTGGATTAGATTTGGTGGCCGGAGACTTTGGGCACATTTTCATTTCGATTTATTTGGATTCAGACTTCATGTTTTTCTTTTTGTGTTTTGGACATGCTGCATTTCATCTTTTTTTCAAACATTTTTTTCATGTTTTCATTTGATGACATTCTTTTTGTGTTCAATACATTTTGTTTTATTACTTTGATGTGTGGTATTCTCTCATTGGTTTCATGCATGTCACGGTGTAGGTTTTCACAATCAACAACACCCATTGTGTATGTGTGACAGACATGCGTTGATGTACATTCTTGCCATTTGGGTTGTATCATGTAATGGGCATTTCATTGTGGGGTGGATGGGATACTTGGTTGGGGCTTTGCACAGGTGTGGAGTGCGGTGGGATTTGGGAGGCCATGAGGCCCATGATTGTGGATCATGATGACGTGTTGGGGGGACATGAGTCTGGGCCTGCTTACAGGTGCCCCTCACTGCTGGGGTTTGGGGGTGCTGGGGGACATGAGTCAGGGCCTGAGCCTCACTGCTGGGTGGGTGGGGGTGCTGGGGGACATGAGTCAGGGTCTGCTTGCAGGTGCCCCTCACTGCTGGGTGGGTGGGGGTGCTGGGGGACATGAGTCGGGGCCTGCTTGCAGGTGTCCCTCACTTTTGGGGGGGTGGGGGTGCTGGGGGACATGAGTCAGGGCCTGAGCCTCACTGCTGGGTGGTGGGGGTGCTGGGGGACATGAGTCGGGGCCTGCTGGCAGGTGCCATCAATGCTGGGTGGGTAGGGGTGCTGGGGGACATGAGTCAGGGCCTGAGCCTCACTGCTGGGGTGTCGTGGTGCTGGGGGACATGAGTCAGGGCCTGAGCCTCACTGCTGGGGGGTGGGGGTGCTTGGGGACATGAGTCAGGCCTGCTTGCAGGTGCCCCTCACTGATGGGGGCTGGGGGTGCTGAGGGACATGAGTCGGGGCCTGAACCTCACTGTTGGGGGTTGGTGGTGCTGGGGGACATGAGTCAGGGCCTCAGCCTCACTGCTAGGGGGTGGCGGTGCTGGGGGACATGAGTCAGGGCCTGAGCCTCACTGCTGGGGTGTGGAGGTGCTGGGGGACATGAGTCGGGGCCTGCTTGCAGGTGCCCCTCACTGCTGGGGGGTGGGGGCCCAGGGGGACATGATTCGGGGCCTGCTGGCAGGTGCCCATCAATGCTGGGTGGGTGGGGGTGCTGGAGGACATGAGTCGGGGCCTGCTGGCAAGTGCCTGTCAATGCTGGGTGGGTGGGGGTGCTAGGGGACATGAGTCGGAGTCTGCTGGCAGGTGCCTGTCAATGCTGGGTGGGTGGGGGTGCTGGGGGACATGAGTTAGGGCCTGAGCCTCACTGCTGGGGGGTGGGGGTGCTGGGGGACATGAGTCAGGGCCTGAGCTTCACTGCTGGGGGGTGGGGGTGCTGGGGGACATGAGTCAGGCCTGAGCCTCACTGCTGGGGGGTGGGGGTGATGGGGGACATGAGTCGGGGCCTGCTGGCAGGTGCCCGTCAATGGTGGGTGGGTGGGGGTGCTGGGGACATGAGTCGGGGCCTGCTGGCAGGTGCCTGTCAATGCTGAGCGGGTGGGGGTCCTGGGGGACATGAGTCAGGGCCTGAGCTTCACTGCTGGGGGGTGGGGGTGCTGGGGGACATGAGTCAGGCCTGAGCCTTACTGCTGGGGGGTGGGGGTGATGCGGGACATGAGTCGGGGCCTGCTGGCAGGTGCCCGTCAATGGTGGGTGGGTGGGGGTGCTGAGGACATGAGTCAGGGCCTGTTGGCAGGTGCCCGTCAATGCTGGGTGGGTGGGGGTGCTGGGGGACATGAGTCGGGGCCTGCTGGCAGGTGCCTGTCAATGCTGAGTGGGTGAGGGTGCTGGGGGACATGAGTCAGGGCCTGAGCCTCACTGCTGGGGGCTGGGGGTGCTGGGGGACATGAGTCGGGGCCTGCTGGCAGGTGCCCGTCAATGCTGGGTGGGTGGGGGTGCTGGGGGACATGAGTCGGGGCCTGCTGGCAGGTGCCTGTCAATGATGGGTGGGTGGGGGTGCTGGGGGACATGAGTCAGGGGCTGAGCCTCACTGCTGGGGGGTGGGGGTGCTGGGGGACATGAGTCGGGGCCTGAGCCTCACTGCTGGGGTGTGGGGGTGCTGGGGGAAATGAGTCAGGGCCTGAGCCTCACTGCTGGGGGGTGGGGGTGCTGGGCGACATGAGGCGGGCCTGCTTGCAGGTGCCCCTCACTGCTGGGTGGGTGGAGGTGCTGGGGGACATGAGTCAGGGCCTGAGCCTCACTGCTGGGGGGTGGGGGTGCTGGGGGACATGAGTCAGGCCTGAGCCTCACTGCTGGGGGGTGGGGGTGATGCGGGACATGAGTCGGGGCCTGCTGGCAGGTGCCCGTCAATGGTGGGTGGGTGGGGGTGCTGGGGACATGAGTCAGGGCCTGCTGGCAGGTGCCCGTCAATGCTGGGTGGGTGGGGGTGCTGGGGGACATGAGTCGGGGCCTGCTGGCAGGTGCCTGTCAATGCTGAGTGGGTGGGGGTGCTGGGGGACATGAGTCAGGGCCTGAGCCTCACTGCTGGGGGCTGGGGGTGCTGGGGGACATGAGTCGGGGCCTGCTGGCAGGTGCCCGTCAATGCTGGGTGGGTGGGGGTGCTGGGGGACATGAGTCGGGGCCTGCTGGCAGGTGCCTGTCAATGATGGGTGGGTGGGGGTGCTGGGGGACATGAGTCGGGGCCTGAGCCTCACTGCTGGGGTGTGGGGGTGCTGGGGGAAATGAGTCAGGGCCTGAGCCTCACTGCTGGGGGGTGGGGGTGCTGGGGTACATGAGGCGGGCCTGCTTGCAGGTGCCCCTCACTGCTGGGTGGGTGGAGGTGCTGGGGGACATGAGTCAGGGCCTGAGCCTCACTGCTGGGGGGTGGGGGTGCTGGGGGACATGAGTCGGGCCTGCTTGCGCGCCTCACTGGACACAAGTACCCCGCTCTGACAGCGAAATTACATGTGAAACTCCCCGCAAACCCCAGTAATACACGTACCCCGCTCGCACAGGGCCAATCGCGTGTGAAACTTCCTGCGAACCCCCGAAATACATGCACCCCGCTCACACAGGGCCAATCGCGTGTGAAACTTCCCGCGCACCCCTGAAATACACGTACCCTGCTCGCACAGGGCCATTCGCGTGTGAAACTTCCCACGAACTCCCGTAAAACACATACCCCGCTCGCACAGGGCCAATCGCGTGTGAAACTCCCCAGGAACCCCAGTGATGCACGGAACCTGCTCGCACAGGGCCAATCGCGTGCAAAACTTCCCACGAACCCCTGAAATACACATACCCCGCTCGCACAGGGCCAATCGCGTGTGAAACTTCCCGCGCACCCCAGTAATACACGTACCCCACTTGCACAGGGCCAATCGCGTATGAAACTTCCCGTGAACCCCCGAAATACATGAACCCTGCTCGCACAGGGCCAATCGCATGTGAAACTTCCCGCACACCCCCGAAATACACGTACCCCGCTAGCACAGGGCCAATCGCGTGTGAAACTTTCCACGCACCCCCGAAATACACATACCCAGCTCGCACAGGGCCATTTGCGTGTGAAACTTCCTGCAAACCCCCGAAATACACGTACCCCGCTCGCACAGGGCCAATTGTGTGTGAAACTTCCCGCGAACCCAGTAATACACATACCCCGCTCGCACATGTGAAACTTCCCGCGAACCCCCGAAATACATGTACCGCGCTCGCACAGGGCCAATCGCGTGTGAAACTTCCCGCGCACCCCCGAAATACATGTACCCTGCTCGCACAGGGCCAATCGCGTGTGAAACTTCCCGCGCACCTCCGAAATACACATACCCCGATCGCACAGGGCCAATCGCGTGTGAAACTTCCTGCGAACCACCATAATACATGTACCCCGCTCGCACAGGGCCAATCGCATGTGAAACTTCCCATGAACCCCCGAAATACATGTACCCCGCTCGCACAGGGCCAATCGCGTGTGAAACTTCCCGCGCACCCCAGTAATACACATACACCACTCGCACAGGGCCAATCACGTGTGAAACTTCCTGCGAACCCCCGAAATACACGTACCCTGCTCGCACAGGGCCAATCGCGTGTGAAACTTCCCACGCACCCCCGAAATACACATACCCCGCTCGCACAGGGCCAATCGCGTGTGAAACTTCCCGCGAACCCCCGTAATACACGTACTCCGCTCGCAGAGGGCCAATCGCATGTGAAACTCCCCGCAAACCCCAGCAATACACGTACCCCGCTAGCACAGAGCCAATTGCCTGTGAAACTTCCCGCGAACCCCCGAAATACACGTACCCCACTCGCACAGGGCCAATCGCGTGTGAAACTTCCCGCGCACCCCAGTAATACACGTACCCCGCTCGCACAGGGCCAATCGTGTGTGAAACTTCCCGCGCACCCCTTAAATACACGTACTCCGCTCGCACAGGGCCAATCGCGTGTGAAACTTCCCGCAAACCCCAGTAATACACATACCCCGCTCGCACAGGGCCAATTGTGTGTGAAACTTCCCGCGAACTCAGTAATACACATACCCCGCTCGCACAGGGCCAATCGCGTGTGAAACTTCCCGCGAACCCCCGAAATACATGTACCGCGCTCGCACGGGGCCAATCACGTGTGAAACTTCCCGCGCACCCCCGAAATACATGTACCCGATCGCACAGGGCCAATCGCGTGTGAAACTTCCCGCGAACCCCCGTAATACATGTACCCCGCTCGCACAGGGCCAATCGAGTGTGAAACTTCCCGCGAACCCCCGAAATACATGTACCACGCTCGCACAGGGCCAATCGCGTGTGAAACTTCCCGCGCACCCCAGTAATACACATACCCCACTCGCACAGGGCCAATCGCTTGTGAAACTTCCTGCGAACCCCCGAAATACACGTACCCCACTCCCAAAGGCCAATCGTGTGTGAAACTTCCCACGCACCCCCAAAATACACATACCCGCTCGCACAGGTCCAATCGCGTGTGAAACTTCCCGCGAACCCCCGTAATACACGCACCCCGCTCGCAGAGGGCCAATCGCATGTGAAACTCCCCGCAAACCCCAGCAATACACGTATCCCGCTCGCACAGGGCCAATCGCGTGTGAAACTTCCCGCGCACCCCAATAATACACGTACCCCGCTCGCACAGGGCCAATCGTGTGTGAAACTTCCAGCGAACCCCCGTAATACACATACCCCGTTCGCACAGGGCCAATCACGTGTGAAACTTCCCGCGAACCCCCGAAATACATGTACCTCACTCGCACAGGGCCAATCGCGTGTGAAACTTCCTGCAAACCCCCGAAATACACGTACCCCGCTCGCACAGGGCCAATCGCGTGTGAAACTTCCCACGCACCCCCGAAATACACATACCCCGCTCGCACAGGGCCAATCGCGTGTGAAACTTCCCGCGAACCCCCGTAATACACATACTCCGCTCGCAGAGGGCCAATTGCATGTGAAACTCCCCGCAAACCCCAGCAATACACGTACCCCGCTCGCACAGGGCGAATCGCCTGTGAAACTTCCCGCGAACCCCCGAAATACACGTACCCCACTCGCACAGGGCCAATCGCGTGTGAAACTTCCCGCGCACCCCAGTAATACACGTACCCCGCTCGCACAGGGTCAATCGTGTTTGAAACTTCCCGTGCACCCCTGAAATACACGTACTCTGCTCGCACAGGGCCAATCGAGTGTGAAACTTCCCGCGAACCCCAGTAATACACATACCCCGCTCGCACAGGGCCAATTGTGTGTGAAACTTCCTGCGAACCCAGTAATACACATACCCCGCTCGCACAGGGCCAATCGCGTGTGAAACTTCCCGCGAACCCCCGAAATACATGTACCGCGCTCGCACAGGGCCAATCGCGTGTGAAACTTCCCGCGCACCCCCAAAATACATGTACCCCGCTCGCACAGGGCCAATCGCGTGTGAAACTTCCCGCGCACCTCCGAAATACACATACCCCGATCGCACAGGGCCAATCGCGTGTGAAACTTCCCGCAAACCCCCGTAATACACCTACCCCGCTCGCACAGGGCCAATCGCATGTGAAACTCCCCGCAAACCCCAGTAATACACGTACCCCGCTCGCACAGGGCCAATCGCGTGTGAAACTTCCCGCAAACCCCCGAAATACACGTACCCCACTCGCACAGGGCCATTTACGTGTGAAACTTCCCACCACCCCCCGTAATACACGTACCCGGCTCGAACAGGGCCAACGCTTGTGAAACTCCCCGCGAACCCCAGTAATACATGTACCCCGCTCGCACAGGGCCAATCGCGTGTGAAAGTTCCCGCGAACCCCCGAAATACATGTACCCCGCTCGCACAGGGCCAATCGCGTGTGAAACTTCCCGCGCCCCCCAGTAATACACATACCCCACTCGCACAGGGCCAATCGCGTGTGAAACTTCCTGCGAACCTCCGAAATACACGTACCCCACTCGCACAGGGCCAATCGTGTGTGAAACTTCCCACGCACCCCCGAAATACACATACCCCGCTCGCACAGGTCCAATCGCGTGTGAAACTTCCCGCGAACCCCCGTTATACACGCACCCCGCTCGCAGAGGGCCAATCGCATGTGAAACTCCCCGCAAACCCCAGCAATACACGTACCCCGCTCGCACAGGGCCAATCGCGTGTGAAACTTCCCGTGCACCCCAGTAATACACGTACCCCGCTCGCACAGGGCCAATCGTGTGTGAAACTTCCAGCGAACCCCCGTAATACACATACCCCGCTCGCATAGGGCCAATCACGTGTGAAACTTCCCGTGAACCCCCGAAATACACGTACCCCGCTCGCACAGGGCCAATCGCGTGTGAAACTTCCCGCGCACCCCCGAAATACATGTACCCCGCTCGCACAGGGCCAATCGCGTGTGAAACTTCCCGCGCACCTCCGAAATACACATACCCCGCTCGCACAGGGCCATTCGCATGTGAAACTCCCCACAAATCCCAGTAATACACGTACCCCGCTCGCACAGGGCCAATCGCGTGTTAAACTTCCCGCGAACCCCTGAAATACATGTACCGCGCTCGCACAGGGCCAATCGCGTGTGAAACTTCCCGCGCACCCCCGAAATACATGTACCCCTCTCGCAAAGGGCCAATCGCGTGTGAAACTTCCCGCGCACCTCCGAAATACACATACCCCGATCGCACAGGGCCAATCGCGTGTGAAACTTCCCGCGAACCCCCGTAATACATGTACCCCGCTCGCACAGGGCCAATCGCGTGTGAGACTTCCCGTGAACCCCCGAAATACATGTACCCCACTCGCACAGGGCCAATCGCGTGTGAAACTTCCCGCGCACCCCAGTAATACACATACCCCACTCGCACAGGGCCAATCGCGTGTGAAACTTCCCGCGCACCTCCGAAATACACATAACCCACTCGCACAGGGCCATTCGCGTGTGAAACTTCCCGCGAACCACCGTAATACACGTACCCCGCTCGCACAGGGCCAATCGCATGTGAAACTCCCCACAAACCCCAGTAATACACGTACCCCGCTCGCACAGGGCCAATCGCGTGTGAAACTTCCCGCAAACCCCAGTAATACACATACCCCGCTCGTACAGGGCCAATTGTGTGTGAAACTTCCCACAAACCAAGTAATACACATACCCCGCTCGCACAGGGCCAATCGCGTGTGAAACTTCCCGCGAACCCCCGAAATACATGTACCGCGCTCGCACAGGGCCAATCGCGTGTGAAACTTCCTGCGCACCCCCGAAATACATGTACCCCGCTCGCACAGGGCCAATCGCGTGTGAAACTTCCCGCGCACCTCCGAAATACACATACCCCGATCGCACAGGGCCAATCGCATGTGAAACTTCCCACGAACCCCCGTAATACATGTACCCCGCTCGCACAGGGCCAATCGCGTGTGAAACTTCCCGTGAACCCCCAAAATACATGCACCCCGCTCGCACAGGGCCAATCGCGTGTGAAACTTCCCACGCACCCCCGAAATACACATACCCCGCTCGCACAGGGCCAATCGCGTGTGAAACTCCCCGCAAACCCCATCAATACACGTACCCCGCTCGCACAGGGCCAATCGCCTGTGAAACTTCCCGCGAACCCCCGAAATACACGTACCCCACTCGCACAGGGCCAATCGCGTGTGAAACTTCCCGCGCACCCCAGTAATACACGTACCCCGCTCGCACAGGGCCAATCGTGTGTGAAACTTCCCGCGCACCCCTGAAATACACGTACTCCGCTCGCACAGGGCCAATCGCGTGTGAAACTTCCCGCAAACCCCAGTAATACACATACCCCGCTCGCACAGGGCCAATTGTGTGTGAAACTTCCCGCGAACCCAGTAATACACATACCCCGCTCGCAGAGGGCCAATCGCGTGTGAAACTTCCCGCGAACCCCCGAAATACATGTACCGCGCTCGCACAGGGCCAATCGCGTGTGAAACTTCCCGTGCACCCCCGAAATACATGTACCCCGCTCGCACAGGGCCAATCGCGTGTGAAACTTCCCGCGCACCTCCGAAATACACATACCCCGCTCGCACAGGGCCATTCGCGTGTGAAACTTCACACGAACCACCGTAATAGACGTACCCCGCTCGCACAGGGCCAATCGCATGTGAAACTCCCCACAAACCCCAGTAATACACGTACCCCGCTCGCACAGGGCCAATCGCGTGTGAAACTTCCCGCAAACCCCAGTAATACACATACCCCGCTCGCACAGGGCCAATTGTGTGTGAAACTTCCCGCGAACCCAGTAATACACATACCCCGCTCGCACAGGGCCAATCGCGTGTGAAACTTCCCGCGAACCCCCGAAATACATGTACCGCGCTCGCACAGGGCCAATCGCGTGTGAAACTTCCCGCGCACCCCCGAAATACATGTACCCCGCTCGCACAGGGCCAATCGCGTGTGAAACTTCCCGCGCACCTCCGAAATACACATACCCCGATCGCACAGGGCCAATCGCGTGTGAAACTTCCCGCGAACCCCCGTAATACATGTACCCCGCTCGCACAGGGCCAATCGCGTGTGAAACTTCCCGTGAACCCCCGAAATACATGTACCCCGCTCGCACAGGGCCAATCGCGTGTGAAACTTCCCGCGCACCCCAGTAATACACATACCCCACACGCACAGGGCCAATCGCGTGTGAAACTTCCTGCGAACCCCCGAAATACACGTACCCCGCTCGCACAGGGCCAATCGCGTGTGAAACTTCCCACGCACCCCCGAAATACACATACCCCGCTCGCACAGGGCCAATCGCGTGTGAAACTTCCCGCGAACCCCCGTAATACACGTACTCCGCTCGCAGAGGGCCAATCACATGTGAAACTCCCCGCAAACCCCAGCAATACACGTACCCCGCTCGCACAGGGCCAATCGCCTGTGAAACCTCCCGCGAACCCCCGAAATACACGTACCCCACTCGCACAGGGCCAATCGCGTGTGAAACTTCCCGCGCACCCCAGTAATACACGTACCCCGCTCGCACAGGGCCAATCGTGTGTGAAACTTCCAGCGCACCCCTGAAATACACGTACTCCACTCGCTCAGGGCCAATCGCGTCTGAAACTTCCCGCGAACCCCCGTAATACATGTACCCCGCTCGCACAGGGCCAATCGCGTGTGAAACTTCCCGCGCACCCCAGTAACACACATACCCCACACGCACAGGGCCAATCGCGTGTGAAACTTCCTGCGAACCCCCGAAATACACGTACCCCGCTCGCACAGGGCCAATCGCGTGTGAAACTTCCCACGCACCCCCGAAATACACATACCCCGCTCGCACAGGGCCAATCGCGTGTGAAACTTCCCGCAAACCCCAGTAATACACATACCTCGCTCGCACAGGGCCAATTGTGTGTGAAACTTCCCGCGAACCCAGTAATACACATACCCCGCTCGCACAGGGCCAATCGCGTGTGAAACTTCCCGCGAACCCCCGAAATACATGTACCGCGCTCGCACAGGGCCAATCGCGTGTGAAACTTCCCGCGCACCCCCGAAATACATGTACCCCGCTCGCACAGGGCCAATCGCGTGTGAAACTTCCCGCGCACCTCCGAAATACACATACCCCGATCGCACAGGGCCAATCGCGTCTGAAACTTCCCGCAAACCCCCGTAATACATGTACCCCGCTCGCACAGGGCCAATCGCGTGTGAAACTTCCCGCGAACCCCCAAAATACACGTACCCCACTCGCACAGGGCCAATCGCGTGTGAAACTTCCCACACACCCCAGTAATACACGTACCCCGCTCGCACAGGGCCAATCGTGTGTGAAACTTCCAGCGAACCCCCGAAATACACGTATCCCGCTCGCACAGGGCCAATCGTGTGTGAAACTTCCCGCGCACCCCTGAAATACACGTACCCCGCTCGCACAGGGCCAATCGCGTGTGAAACTTCCCACGAACCCCAGTAATACACATACCCCGCTCGCACAGGGCCAATCATGTGTGAAACTTCCCGCGAACCCCAGTTATACACATAGCCCGCTCGCACAGGGCCAATCGCGTGTGAAACTTCCCGCGAACCCCAGTAATACACGTACCCCGCTCGCACAGGGCCAATCGCGTGTGAAACTTCCTGCGAACCCCCGAAATACACGTACCCGCTCGCATAGGGCCAATTGCATGTGAAACTTCCCGCGAACGCCCGAAATACACGTACCCCGCTCGCACAGAGCCAATCGCGTGTGAAACTTCCCACGCACCTACCGAAATACACGTACCCCGCTCGCACAGGGCCAATCGCATGTGATTCTCCCCGCGCAGCGAGGTATGTGTATTCGGAGGGGTGCGTGGGGAGTTTTACAGGCGTTTTCATGGTTGTGGGCCTGTATGCTGGTCCACTGGCCTTTGCGCCATGTACAGGATTTGTGCGCTGTACATGGCGCACGGGGAGGGGTTGGGGGCGTAACTGGCACTGCTGCAGGGTCGCTGCACCACTCTGCACCACGGCTGGTAATGGATGTTATAATCCATGAATACGCTGTGCGGGGAAATGGATTTTGCCGCACGCGGCTGGCGCAGATTGTCTCACGCGCACACTGTGCGCCAGTCGCGTGCGCCACTTGTGCGCTGAATTCTATGAATTACCCTGTCAGTCTGTTCTTAAACACCTCGAATTCACAATGCAGACAAAAACTTCCAAAAAGCATTTAGAGTAAAATAAGCATCCATTTCGGGCTATGTATTTTGCTTTTCACAGGTTACAGTTATAAACTGTATTTTTTTGCCGTTGTCTCTGTTATGATCATCACAAGACATTCCATCTCGGTGTCCTCTGTTACTGGTTAAAATCCTTGTGCCTAAAAGCTTGTATACAGTGTAGAAATGTTTGTTCATAGCACATAAAGTGGCCCTTGATTTCATTGTGCCACAATAAATGCTTTTTTGTAATGTGTCTATCTTTCCTATCTCCATGGCATGCTGTTCAGGATGTTTGCATGGTTGAGGTAACGAGTGCCCAGAGTACGAAATTCCGTGCGAGTGCGCTGTTTTCCCTGTGCTACTCTGAATTCCTTTATACACAGTTATGAACCCTCCCAATGGTATGTATTGTATCAACCTATGAAGCCTGAAACATGTCACCAAGTTTGCACCGGACCTGCAGATGAACTGACCTGCTGTTCAGTTACCAGTTTAATTATATCCACTACAGAGTGTAATATGCTTTCTGACTTTGAGAAAATTCAGGCATGTAATTGCTACTGTTAATATAGCTGGTAAAATAGCTCAGTGGGTTGAGCGCTCAATGCTGCAATGTTTGTTTGATCTGCAGGTTGCAGGTTCGAATCCTAGAAAGGCCGACTCAGCCTTTCATCCTTCTGAGGTTGATACATGAGTAGCAACACAGGTTGGGTGATATTGCATGTACATTTGTTCTATATAAAGTGCTTAAGCGTAAGTGCTATACAATAACGCATCATTATCATTTGACCTTGGATGTCTGCTTGCATTCACAGTAATATGGGCCTATACACAATGATATTAATTCACTCTCCACTCTTTATGATTGCTTACTCTCTGTTCTCTCCTCCGCTCCCCTCTCCCTTTTCCTATCTCCTCCCCTCCTCCCCTTACTTTCTTCTATGCACTTACTCTATCAGAATTGTCCCTGGACCTTGTATGATAGCAACCTCATCTGTCGATCCCCCATCCCCTTACTGTTCCCCCACTCCCTCCAGCACTATCTGAAACGTTGTCAGGCCTAGTACGATAGTCACTTGTTTTGTTCCTCCCCTCCCTTTCTGCACCCCACTCCCTCACCTTTTGTTTTTCTCCGGCTCTACCAGAAATGTCATCAGGCCTAGTACGGTAGTTGCCTGTCTGTTTCCATTTCCTTCCCACTCTCCCCCGACCTTCCTTATCTATTTCTTAGCTCTTGCACTATCTGAAATGTCGTCAGGCCGAGTACGATAGTTAATTTCACATCCTTACTGTTCATGGCTTGTAAGAATGTCATTGTATTTTCCTTTGTTGTTCCCTCCCTTGCCTCGAAGCGCTTTGAAACACATTGTGTATAGGCGCTATATAAATAAACTATGATATTATAACATATGGTGATCCATTCTTGTATGAAATATATATCACATTACAGTGATATCGTAACCATATTTTTGGTAGTGTACTTAGGAACAATGCTATGTGATGCCAGTTCCTGTTTTGTCAAGGGGTGAAAGGTTATGTGCCATTGCATCCTGTGATGTCAACAGAGGTCAATGGTCATATGATGTCACTTCCGCTACCCCTGGCATTTTGGTGAAATGACGTCCCGGATGGACAGCGCCACATCAGATTCCTCACCCTGCATCCCAGCCATTTTCTGAGCAAAAAAACAGGTTCTCTGAAACAAAATAGAAATGCTACTTAATTTCAAGGGTTTCCCTAAAGAGAGAAAAAAAAAACTGGCTTCCACTGTCTCGAAATGTAAGGCAAACAGAAAGGATTCCCAACTTAAATATGAAAGGCGTCAAATAAAAATCACAAGACAAAAGAAAAGGGTTCTCAAGCAAGCAGAACATGAAAATAAATATTTTTCAGATAAAAACAAAGGTTTTCAAATCCAGAACACCACACGCAGTCCTCAAAGGGAAACGAGTTTCTGTATTAAGCCTCAACAATCTCTCATTTTACACATCTCAAACAACAAAGGAAAGTGGAACTTGCACTTTTTTTTAATATACGTTTATGCAGTCGTTTTCTGCCTAGGAACTAACACAATTCATTGTAAGAATACCTGAATCTGACCTCACTATTAGGCTCACCCACATCCTTGTGTGCTGCGCAAATCCATGTACGGTAATCCGGATCTTGTTCGAATTTTGGGAATAAATCACGCGGATCCTCCAACTGAGCCCACAGGAATTTGCAGAGCTATTTGAGATTTGCCCAGGATTACAAATGGGGAGCAAGTTAATTGCTAGGAAAGGACTGTTGGAGAAGATGGTGTGCAAGGCATCTACAGAAACCACCCCTGCCCCATATGGAACCCTGATAAAAACGGACACTTTGGATTACTACTCTGTTTGTCGCCCCTGCATGACGATCTCTCTAAATGACAGGGTGAAACTCTCTCATTTGAAATTCAATTTAATGGAATATCACATTAATGGCATGACTTATGGTTGGGCAAATAATGTTTTATTTTATTCAAAAGACCTTGGCTAGCATTACAATGTATGCAACCCATGCCAACGTTGTTACATTATAAACTAGAGAATAACCTATGTCTGATCCCCCTTTGCGCTGCTGATGTGCAGTCCTACTTTTGTGTTGGCAGCCACTGTGAAACTGAAGTCCTGCTGATATATGTGTGGGCTGTTCACAATTTTTGAAAATCTGGCCTATGTACTACCCCTGCTATCCCTTGCACACTCTTGCTTTTTTCATCCCATCACATAAATTCTTACTAATATACAGCAAGCCTGTCTGAACAGCTATAGTGACATAAAGAGAGGGAAAGAAATTGATAGTGGGAGAGTGAAAGAGAGATTGCTCGAGTAAGAAAGGAACAGAGATAGAGAGAGTGAACGATAGAGGGTACAAGAAGGGAGAGAGAGAAAGACTGAACGAGAGATGGGGATAGTAATAGAAAAAAACAAAAAACATTCGGACAGAGAGGGCATGCGTGTGCCAGCCTGGAACGACACAGGAAGACAGTGAGGACAGACCCTGCCAGATCAAACTAAGAGAGGGAGAGATGTAGAGAGTGAGAGAGAGTGAGAGAGAGAGAGAGAGAGTTAGAGATAGACAAAGAGAGAGAGAGAGAGAGAGAGAGAGAGAGAGAGAGAGAGAGAGAGAGACGAACAGAGAGATAAATTGGCTGGCAGATAAAGAGAGAGAATCAGAAACTACTGACAATGAGTCGGTCAGCAAGAGTTTACCAGACTGTTCAGAGAAGAAGCAGAGTGTGTGCACCTGATAATTCGACTCAATACGAGTTCAGCGATGTGGGAAAAATCGACAGTAATGCAGTGGTAACTCTGTTACCTACACATTACTCACAGCCGAATTACAGGTTTTGTCGCATTACCACCAAAATGTACCCGCTACAACAGTATTACTGCCAGTGGGAACAACACTCAAATCCTCATGGAGTCCTATGGACTCCATCAATGGGGACTAACACCACCAAACCCAGCCAGTAGTATCTGTAAATTGTGGAATATAAATTCGTAAACTATATTTACAATTTAGGATGGACATTTCTTGTGGTGAACATGAAGTATATTAAGTACACTTTATGTGAACTCCTGGAACTGAAACAAATTGGACATGACGGAGGGGTACCCTACTCCATTCTTGTTGCTCTGGTGTGTCTTCTAAAGCACTTAAGCAGGCTATCATGGTGCCTCTTTTAAAGAAGCCATCCCTGGATGCCTCTGTTCTGTCTAACGTCTGCCCTATCTCTCTGCTGCCCTTCTTTATGAAGGTTCTCGATGCCTTGATATCGCCACTTCTTTCTGGGTTTCTTGAGTCCTCTACTGTGCTTTATCCCTTTCAGTGGGGTTTACGCCCTAGGCGAGGCACCAAAAGCATTCTAGTTTCAGTAATTGATGATATGGCCAGGCTGCTCACTGGAGGTGGTGTGGGGGCCCTAATTTTGCTCGATCTATCAGCGGCATTCGACACGGCTGACCACCCCATACTCCTAACCCGCTTGGCCTCCATCAGCATCTCGGGTCGTGTTCTAGCGTGGTTCACCTCTTTTCTGACTGATAGGGGCCAATCATTATCTCTTCCTCCTTTTCTCTCTTCTCTTTAATCCCTCACAGGTGGCGTCCCACAGTGCTCTGCCTTGTCACTGATGTTATTTAACATCTAGGTGCAGCCTTTGGTTGACCTCATCCGCTCTGACTGCTTCAGGTGCTACTCATATGCGGTTGACATTTAGATCCAGTTCCGTTTATATCTGGAACGGGAGGTTGTGTTGTCCCACCTGTGTCACTGCCTGGCGGCCGTGGGGGAGTGGATGAGTGCAAATTGGCTCAAACTCAACTGGGACAAGACTGATGTCCTGGTGGTGGGCGCCTCTTCTGAATCCTGTTCTTGGTCCTTGGCCTTCTGGCCATCCTCACAGGGTGACTTTCCTATTGCAGTGATGGTAGTGAAAAATCTTGGGGTCTATATTTCTACTTCGCTGTCCATGGCATCACAAGTAAGTGCAGTCTTCCAGACTTGTCACTTCTTACTGACGGTCCTTCAGAAGATCCTCTGCTTTCATCTTCCTTCTCTTCACCCTCCAGTTGTGGCTTCTCTTATTTCTAGCAGGCTGGACTATTGTAATGCTCTTTACTTGGCCCCCAAACCTCGGGCCTAATCCATCTCCAGCAACTGCTGCAAAACCTGGCTGCTCGGAGAGCCACAGCCACCCCTTATGGTTCCCACATCAGCCCAGGGCTACGTTCTTTGCACTGACTTCCGGTGAAACAAATAGTAGTCTTTAAATCTCTCTGTCTTGTTCACCGGGATTACTATCAGGCTGGTGACAATTTTTTGTGGGATAAATTCACACCCTTACGTTCCCTGCCCCCATCTTCTGTCCAGCAGGGACTGTCTGGTCATGGTCCCCACTTCCTTCTTCAAAGAGTGGGCCATGAAGTCTTTTCGGTGGCCACTAGTAAGTTCTGGAATGGTCTCCCTTTATGGTTGACCCTGAACCACCTGCACTTCCGTCGCCTACTAAAAACTCTGCTCTTTCATTATTTTTTTATTTTTTACATTTATAAAGTGCACAAAGCAGCCCTCAGGCATCATGGCACTGTTGCATGAAAGGTTTCCTTAGTTACATGTGAATGACACATGAATGAGAACATGTCTGTGGTTCGTGGGTTACAGCGAACCTAGTACCAGACCAATTGCGGTTACAAGGTATAATGTTACAGAGGATAGGGAGACTCTACGGTTCAGATGGATACAGGTGAACCGGCTAAAACTATTACATTCGTGAACACAGGCAGTGAAGGGGAGAGCCTAAGGGCGATGTGTGGACTAGTTGAAGAGCCTCGTTTTAAGGTCTTTGCAGAAGGCAAGGTGCGAGGTCTCATTCCTTAGGGTAGTTGGGAGGGCATTCCATTGTCTTTGAGCTATGAATGGGAAACTGATGCCGCCAGCTTTGGCACATTTGACGGTGGGGATGTTCAGTTGCTTGGAATAGTGTGATCTTTTAGTCCTGGAGTAGCTGGCTATAACTAATTTCTCTGAGAGATAAGAGGGGGCTGTGAAGGAGATGCATTTGTGGGTGATGGCTAGGGTCTTGAAGAGGATGCGTTCTTTGACGGGGAGCCAGTGTGCAGAGCGCCTAGCAATGGCGATGTGCTCCCTCTTGGGGATGTTGAGGGCTGCTCAGAGCACATTATTTTGAATTATTTGCAGTCTGTTTACATTTTTTTGCAGAGGAGCCAGCAAAGAGAAAATTGCAGTAGTCTAGTTTTGCACCTATTGTGGCTCTGGCTATTGAGAGACAGTTCTGGGTAGATAGGTAGGGTTTGACTGCATTGATCAGCTTAGTGGTGTATGAGGCTGAGGAGGCAATGGTGCTAACTTGGCGTGACATGGAGAGTGTGGCATCCATGTACAACCACAGTGTCCCTGGATGCCACAAACTTATTAGTCCCCAAGATTGTTGTTGTACCACTCTGTACATACGTGCGTCTCATAAATCTGAGTAACATAACATAAAATAACATAACTACAACAAAAAAAAACTCTCATTGCTCATCATATACTTTGAGCCAAAAAAAACTTTCACTGGACGAACATACACAACATCACTGTCCTCAAAGTGCAAAATGCAAAAAGTACATAAAATACATAAAGGGGGTTAGTATACATGTGCAAATCAACATCTGTTTACGTTTTCTAGTTTGATATTTGGAGAAACCACACAGCGCCACATATTACCACTGCTCATACATTTGTAAATTCTTTTCATGAACAATATTTATAAACCACTTGGTGGCTTAGAACAATGAACAACCACATTTAGTACATAGTTGTTCTAATGGTTATCGCTAATGAGTCAAATGTGTCCCACAACCCAGGATGTTTTTTTTTTTTAACACATTGTTGACCCATCGTAGTTTGGCCAGCAATGCGGACGATCCGCCCATGCCATGTGTCCTCCTCAATTGTGCTTAAACAGCCTTCATGAGGACAAGACATTTATTAAAAATCTGGTTGTAGTCTTCTTTCGACTACTCCTATGGTTTCGAGTTGTACTCCTGTTCACAAATTTTAGTTTCCTGATGAGGAGTATTTTGTTCATTCACATCCATCACATTCACTTGCAAAATGTGTCTGCAAGTGTTAATTTCCAGGTGTGAAGCATTCATTTATTCTCAGACAAAAACACAGTCAGTTATTTCTTGCCGTTTCCCGTGAAGGGTGCCGGTTCGTTAGTCAGAGTGAGCGCTGTGGCAAACAACACAAGGTCATTATTTGCTAGTGGCTGTGACGGATCTCTATGTTAGAAGAAACATGAAATTACTGATGGTGGGAGGATGAATGGGATGGGATGATCCATGCATGGGTTGGGTCATATGTGCGAAGAAGGAGGAGATGGGCTCAACAAATTCAATGTGGGTCAAAAAACCCTGTAACATGAGTTACATGTACTTCAGGCGCAAGAAGGTTTAAAGTCTGTATTCCCCTTGTTGGTTAAGACACCTGCCTATGTATGTACGCTATATAGACAATGGGCCTCATTACGAGGCCGGCGGTAAGGGGTTAATGGCACTGGTAAGGGTGCCGTTGCCGTTAACCCCCTACCGCCGCATTCCGAGGTCCCTTAGCGGATCCCACTAAGGCTGGCTGGTTTTACCAGCCGCCCTTAGCGGGAGCCGCTAAGGGACCAGGGAGCTAATAACGGGCCCGCTATTTGCGGGCCCGTTAATAACTCCTTCCCCATTCCCATTGAGCCCTATGGGGGCTCGAATGGGAATGGGGAATGGTTTTCAGAATGGGGACATACCAGGTCCTCCAAGGTTGGAATGACCCGGTAAGTCCCCTTTCTTACTACCCAGACCTGGACATGGGTTTGGAGGCAGCCATGGTGCTAATAGCACAATCCAGTAGTTAGGAACATACCCAATGGGGAATTTGTTAGAGCTTGCAGAAACTGTACAGAACAAGGGGATTTTGAAAATGAATGCAAACTACTCACCAGCAGGTTCAAAACAAGAGGATATGGCAAGAAAACCATAGCCAAAGTGCTGGAGAAAGCAAACAAATTGAACTGAGACAACATTTTGGCCCTCATTACGACCCAGGCGGTAAGTTACCGCCTGGGTCGTACCCTTACCACCATGGCGTAAACTATGTTTACGCCATGGTGGTTGGCGGATTTACCGCCCCATTCCAAGGTGAGTGGGGCGGTAAATCCCCATTTCCCATTTTACCCTTCCCCATTCCCATTTTCGCCCCATAGGGCATAATGGGAATGGGGAAAGGCAATAATTATGGCACCGTAAATTACGGTGCCGTAATTAGCACCAAGGTCCCTTTGCGGCATGGGTTTTAACGCCTGCAAAAAGCAGGCGTTAAAATCACCATCCCCCAAAGGGACCTTGGAATCAGGCGTTAAGGGTCGGCGCCGTTTACGGCGCCGTAAACCCCTTAACGCCTGGGTCCTAATGAGGGCCCATAAGTTCAAACAAAGTGGGGACCAATGAAAGGGAGAAAATTAGTATTTAATTACCACTTGTGCTGACAATGCGATTTTGAGAAGAATCATGAAGAAGAATTGGCACTTATTACAATTGGATCCACATGTGAGGAGATACATAGAGGACAGGCCATCTATGATCTACAAACCTGCAAGAACCATTAAGAACATTTTGGCGGTCATTACAACCTTGGTGCAAAGTGCACCAACTTTACCACCATGGTGTAAACTGCGTTTACACCATGGTGGATGGCGGATTTACCGCCCCATTCCAAGGTGAGTGGGGCGGTAAATCCCCATTTCCCATTTTCCCTTCCCCATTCCCATTTTTGTCCCATAGGGCATAGTGGGAGTGGGGAAGGCGCTAATTACGCCGCCGTAAATTACGGCGGAGTAATTAGCACCATGGCGGGTTAGCACCATGGATTTTAACGCCTGCTAAAAGCAGGCGTTAAAATCAGAATCAGGCGTTAAGAATTAACAGTGGCGTTAACCCTTAACGCCTGAGTTGTAATGAGGGCCTTTGAGTCCTTCTTTTCTTCCAGAAATTAAAACTACTAACCCTACAACATGGTTACCAGCTTTACAAAAAGGGTTTCGAAAATGTGGCACATGTTCGATGTGCAAACATGCATCAGACAACACATCAACCTTTAAGGACAAATACGGGATCCAACATACGATTGAGGATCAAATTAATTGAAAGACAAAATATGTCATCTATGCCATCATCTGTTACTGTGAAGAGATTTACATAGGCAGCACCATTCGTGAGTTAAGGATAAGAATACGAGAACACCCATCAGCTATAGGCAGCCAAGATATTAATTTACCATTAGCCCAGCACAAGCAGAAGAACCACCAGTGTAGCGACAAGAGACTGCTGAGATTTGTGGGTCTCAAAAAGGTGACACAAGGACCAAGAGGGGGAGACCAGGAACTGAGACTAAGGCAAGAAGAAGCCAAACTCATCTGGAAATTTCGTTCTGTGTAGAGGGGACTAAATTCAGACAATGAAATGGCCTCATTTTTGTAATCAGTGATATAGAAATATATGTAATAAATAAGTGTCGATTGAAAAACAGATCTTCTTGAAAAAATGGGAATGTATGGTATTCAGTGATATTTTACCACAATTTGGCAAGAGTGATTACTGTCCTCAGTTCACTCTGGCACCAATAATAATGAGGCGATGGCGCCCAGCGCTATAACCAGTGAATGTCAAATTATATGGAATGGTTTCACTTTTTAACAAGAAGGCTTTTCACGAAGGGAACTCGGGGTTAACCCCAGAGTACACATGGGATGTAGAAATGTGCAAGTTATGGAAGCCCTAGTTCAACCATTTAATTAGACAGAGTACTATGCACGGATTATAATGGAGGCATTATTTTATGGGAAGGGTGTCAATTACAAATGACATTCATTAATTCAGAATTTGAATAGCATACGATTTGTGGTCACAAAATAACGTAACTTCCATTACATAATACTCGAAAGAGCCCAAAACATGGCCGACGGAATAGAAAATGTGGTAGGACTACACGATAGCACTCACGTTGCTAAAATACATGAACAACAACACAATGGAGTCTTGCCGAGATCCGCGGTGCATGAGGACAGTTTAGCACGGAGCAAAAGCACAGAGGTAAGCGTGACCAGTGATTCCCCTTAAGGAGACACTCAGAGCACGGACACACATGTCTACACGTGGTGCTATGCCCACATTTAAACTTTTGATGACGATTGGGGGAAGAATAGTGTTTCTTTAGGAAACAAAACCATTGGGTTAAAAACAATGTATTATCACCGAATCCTTGTGTGTATTTTAACATTATAGAAAGTATGAGCCGGATAACAGAGGGGCCATTTAATTACGCATACTTGTGAGGCAAAACAGAAGCTTAAATTACACACGGGCTAGACAACGTGCCATTTAACAGTATGGCAACCCACAAGGCTAAAGAGAAAATGAGGTATTTTCACACATTTGATAACTTTAAAAGCGGATTCAAATAGGATTTATGGATTAGAAGTTTAGGATTATCTTTGAGGGGGTCGCAATATACATTTGTATAATGCATAGATATGGATTGTATTCTCATTTCCTAGCACAAATATTTGTGTTTTCCTTTTTAACTAGGCTGGGATTTAACCCGAGACTCGACAACAAAGACTATAAAACATATATACAAACAACCACCATTTAGTTAAGCAGAATCAGAACATGTAAGAATACCATGCAGACCACATTTAGCAAGAACCTGATTCTGAATCTCAAGAAACACACTAATGCAAAGTTTTTTGTTTTTTTGTTTTTTGTCTTTTTTTGAAAACATATTTTCTCTTATCTTTTACTTTTGATGTTTTTTCACTACCCTCAAACACTCCTACCCTTTACCCCTCCCTTAACGGCCAATCTCTTTACATTATGCTTTTCCAGAATTCATTGGGGTTTTGTAATGAATGACACAATTATGAAACGTTTTGAAAATGGCTGTTTTCTAAAATTGTTATTTGAAATAGTTTTTCACTCAATATACGATTGAAATGTTCTAATATCACATAAATGTTTTTTGTTTTATAAAAAATGGGTAATATCACGTTTAACACAACCAGCCCTGATTTGAAAAAGACGGGAGTCTGTTGAAACACGTGTAATCACAGAGGGCACTGTCAACACATATTAAAGAAACCTATTGTAACACTGATAAAGAGGTCACATGTCTTCTTTTTTGGTAAAACGTGGGCGCATGGGTAATCTGACAGTGTAACTGCATTTCTTGTTTTCACCTAAACGGAGTAGAGGAGCCAAAGACTCCGTTGTTACCCTCTCATGCGACCCTGAAAAGGAGCTATTCTTTAGTACAAATAAGGGCGATGAGGTCCACAATCAGGTGCCCCTTCCCCAAAAAATGGTTCGTCAACTCTTTTCAACAGGTACAGATATACTTTGATTAATTTTGAAATTTGAACTGTATATAATTTGTGATGCAACATTAGCTGTACAGCTCAAGCATCTAATCTGATATGAGATTTATACATGCATGTTCTGTTAATATGCAACACTGCTAAATTATTATCTATTTTTTAAACTATATAGATACATATTGATTATGAAAATGTTAATATTGTGAATAGCTAGGATAACACTCACTAAATAAACATTTTGTTATTTGTGGGGATTGCCCTGACGAAGGACAACTTGTCTGAAAGGCATTGGTCACTATATCTGCCATCCAAACACTTATGATTGAGACAAACTAATAAAGACGATGCAAACAGACATGAGGATTGAAAGACATTGTTTTATGAACTTATATGTGAAAATGCAGACATATTCACTGCATTACAGGTTTTGGTTTACTCCTAATATAGTTTTGGGATCAATTAAGGAATTGTGAAGAATTGTTTTTGGGTGGTGCCCTCTTCACTCAGTATAATTTATAAAAAAACAAGCATAACATCACTATGGTGAAGTTCAAGAGATCTGACATCCAAATTAGTGTTGTCAGTACTGGACAACAACACCCAATAAAGTGTATTATGCATCAGTCAAGAGAGGTAATTAGGTAACCAAATTCAAGACATCAGAACCAAAGTGTAGGTGGTCCACTGACCCCAGATGATACTGTGATCCTATCTCACTGTGTATTAACGTGATGTCTCAGTGAAAGGGTATAATTTCTCACATTGTGGTGTCATTGTTTTGTCCAGTAACAGATTTTTTTTTTCATATTGACCATCTGAGTGGTAGGATCACAAGGTGGGACTTGAAAGAAATGTCACAAGCTTCTGCTAAGCCTATTTCAAGTCTACTTGTTTTCTACAGTTTGTTGAAAAATTCAATTTAGATAGAGAAGGTGAATCTACAATCATTATCCTTTTGCAAAACCTGTTTTTACAATGATTTATTTTTTAAACACAGTCAAGCTGGTGTAAAATGTTATTTTTGTACTTTCAAAATCTGCTCTACAAAGTAGGGTATCATTTTCGTTCTTGAAAGACAAATATTGTTATGTTATGTTATTAGCATTTATAAAGTGCACTTTCGCCCAAAGGCATCGTGGCGCTGGAAAGGAAGCTACCCAATCGGAGAAGACCAGTGGAGAGGACAGGCTTAAAACAAATTAGTGTTCAGCGCTCTTCTGAATCCAAGATGGTTAGCCGTAGCCCTGAGAGATGCAAGGAGGCTGTTCCAGAGAATGGCCGCGGTGACAGAAAAGGCTCTACCTCCGAGCCTTGCCCGGTTAAACCTAGGAACAGTAAGCAGGTTAGAGGTGGCAGAGCGTAGGTCCCAGACCGGACAATATCGGGTGAATTTGAGCTGCAGAAATTTAGCTCCCTGGCCATGAATTGCCCGGTGAACAATACACAGAGATTTAAAATGAATTTGCTCGTTAACAGGGAGCCAGTCCAATTGGCGGAGCACTGGTGTGATGTGGGCACCGTAAGGGGAGCCGGTGGCCAGCCTAGCAGCAAGGTTCTGCGTACGCTGAAGGCGGTGTACAAGGCCACTCGGTTGAGACAGATAAAGCGAATTGCAATAGTCCAGTCGTGTAAGGACTAACGCAGCCACCACAGAGGGGCGGAGGGCTTCCGGGATCAGGGGCATGACCCTCTTGAGGATTTGAATCTGGTGATGGGTGGACTGGCACACGTCCGTGACCTGGTTGGACATCGACAGGGAGGCGGACAGAATAACTCCAAGATTCTTTACTTTGCTAACTGGATTGGGTAGCGGGCCCAAGGTAGAAAGCCAGAAAGCAGAGGTCCACAGGGAGGGGTTAGGGGGCAGCCTACCACCAGTACCTCCGTCTTGTCCCCATTTAACTTTAGCCAGTTCTGATCCATCCAAATCCCAACTGCCTTAAGGCAGTCGTGGAGGCTCACTGAGGCCTCCGACTGATCCTGATCTAAATGGATCAGGATTTGTGTATCATTCGCATATGAGTAACAATTAAGCCCATAAGAGCGGATGAGACAGATCAGGGCCCAGATGTAAATGTTAAACAAAATAGGCGATAAGGAAGATCCCCATATTCACAAAAACACATTGATTACCTCGTCTGGACTGGGGTCTGCCCAGCTCTGTACCCAACCCTTTCTCAGTGACGTAAGCTTCTCTTGATTTGACCCTGTTTTTGATGAGGTTATACTGTTGGCTTTGTGCAAACTTAAATCATCCTTGCCTGCCGATTATATCCCACTGAGCCTGCTGCAATTATTGCCTGTAGATGTTATTTCACTTTTTACTGTGGTACTTGGAGACTCCTTTCAGAGTGGGGTCAGCTCCTTTGAAACATGCCATAGTGGTCCCACTCTTGAAGAAGCCCTCTTTGGATCCCCTGACCCCTGCATGCTATTGCCCAATTTCTCTGCTTCCAGCAATGATGAAACTGCTGGAAGCTATTGTGACCCTCCAGCTCTCTAGGCTCTTAGAGACCAATGAGAGGCTGCACCCTTTTTAGTCTGGTTTCAGGCTTCTTATGGGTACGGATTTGGTCATGCTCTCTATCCTGGACGATTTGGCTCTGGCCCAGGACCGCAGGGAGGTGGGCGATTTGATTCTCCTTGACCTCTCTGCAGCATTCAACACCATTGAGCATTCCATCCTTCTCCATCGCCTGGAACAGGCGGGATTGTCAGGCTCAGTCCCGCACTGGTTCTCCTCTATTCTGAAGGATCGTATGCAGACTGTGTCTCGGTCAGGTGTCTCTGCACAGCTAACTGTAATTTGGTGTGGGGTGCCTCAGGGCTCCTCCTTATTGCCTCTGCTTTTTAATCTTTATCTCCGTCCGCTGGCTAAATTGATTGAGTCCTTCAGCATACGTTTCTATACCTACGCCGATGATACTTAATTTTTTTAAAAACGTAATGCTTTGGCCTCTGCTCCACCTACTAAGCTTAAATCTTGTCTTTTTGAAATTAACAGTTGGATGTCTCAGAATTGGCTGAGACTCAATAGCGACAAAACAGAGATCGTGGTAGTGGAGCCACCTGTGTCGCACAATTTGTGCTACTGTGATATTTGGCTGGTCTCTTTGGGTCCCTGTCCCGCTCCCAGTCTCTCAGTGAAGAGCTTAGGGGTGAAGTTGCTGCCCTCAGGCTGAAAAGAAGGGCAGATTGCGGCAGTCTGCAGGCCAGGTTTTTGAAACTTCGACTGCTTAGAAAAATTCTCCATTTTGTGCCTCTGCAGCTTCGGCCATCACACCTCTATTATGGGCACTTTATACTACTGCAATGGTCTAGGTCCACCTGACTTCTTCATCCATCATCTTCAAGTCCTCGAAAACACTGCTGTGTGCTTAGTGCTTAATGCACCTTTTTGGTCTGTTAAATGACTCCAATAAAGCAGTCCCACTAAGTCAGTGCCTTGTCTGGGATTGCTCAAGGGAAGCCCTTATTTATATATTTTTATGTCCAGTTCGTGTACTCTGGGTGACAACCCTTATATAACACCCCTCTCTTAGAATCCCCTTGACCCCACTGAGCCAAGAAGTAAGTTTGTTTTGCAAATTTAAAAGGTTTATTTGGGAATTAAACAATATATATATATAATATATATATATATATATATATATATCGCACTTTTATAATAAATTAGTAATTGATATCACACTTGTGAATATGAGCAGTAATCAGCAATGGATGAGGTGATACTAGCACGCTGGTTTAATTACTTTGGAGTAGTATATAGGATAAGGTAGCTGAGAATGCTTTATATGGTACAAGGAAATGCAAGGTGGAAAAGAAGCAACACAGGAATAAAACTTGATATGATTTCAGCGAAAGGTAATATAATCACCTTTCCCCTTTTGGATTCACCCCCCCCCTCTATGCAATGTAAGGAGGTGGAAGTGACACACACAGTCTTCAGGAATACAATCACAGTACAATCCCAATTCAGTTCCCCCCTAGCAAGCTTAGATCAACAGGGATGATTTTAAACACAGGCAAAGTACTTTAAAGGTGGTATGCAAAGAAGTGAAAAATATGCTAAAATGATTTTAATTCCCTCTGGAGGTTCAGGGTGGATGACAGCTACTTTGTATTAGTTCAGGATCACTTTAGCAATGCTCTATGAATGATTGTCAGGTGGCAAACGAATTTCACAAAGGAAAGCAAGGAGCTGCTATTTTGCCAAGTGAAGAAATTGAGCCAAATCGCAATTCGCGGCAATTTTTCCGAGTGCGTTGAGAGCGATTACGGAAAAAGTATAATGAATAGAAGGTCTGGGTTCGTTGGAAAGCCCAGAATCTTAGCTTTAAGATGAAATTTCGTTCCTAGGATAAACGGTTCCGGAGATACGGACGATTTCGTGAAGGTAGATTCTCAAAAGAAAAGTCAAGCTCAGAATGACAGATGATAGTTTTCAGGTTTGAGATCACAGAAGGAACACAAGATTTCTAGGATGCAGTTCTCAATAGGTTAAAATAGTTTGAATTAGATTATTTTAAACTAAGAGATTGGGTTTTGCACAGTTCTGGCGGTACTCACACTATATTTTGGACAGGAATGCGACTTCGCCACGGATCGGGTGGGTCAGGATTGGACTGCGGTTCCCTCGCCACAGACGGTCTCTGCCTGGTTCTGTTCACAGCGATCTGGGTCAGCTCTGCTAGCGGCACTGCACAGTGGTCTGGATCTCTGGTTCTGGCAAAAGTTCTTGGTACTGCACGGCGGTCTGGTCTCTGGTTCCGGGTACAGCTCTGCTTTCTGGGTGTTTCTGGCACAGGGTTTTAGGCCAGAATCAAACAGCTCAGCCCGGCTGTTTTACTCTGATGTGCCCCTTGGAAGTCTGAGGTGAATCAGTTTGCAAAAGATTTTGAGGCCTGCTGACAAATTCTGAAGTCTGAATTCAAAGTTCTGGTCTCTGTCTGGATTTGAAGTCTAAGTGCTGGATCTGGTGTCTTCTGGCAAAACGCTCCGCAAGAAGTCAGCTTGAAGTGGGAAGTGAATGTCCCTACCTGTCCTGCACAGTCTCCTTTTATGTGTTTAGAAAGTGGGAGCGTCGGCTCATCTTCTGCATGCCCAACCCTCTCAACTTATCATTGGCCAGTCCCTCCTCTCTCCCTTGATTGGGGGAACTGGGTTGTGAGTCAGAGTGATGAGGTAGGTTTATGGTCAGAGGATCCTCCCCTTGTCAAATTGCACACAAATCTATTTCTGATCCAAATACATATTTATCTATGTACCATTTTTCTAATATTATATGTCCAGTTAACATATTTTCTGTAGCACCAAACCATCCAATCCCTGTCTTTGTAAGATGTCGTGTCCACTTATGACAGAATTCTCCCCTTTTCATCCAGATAACGACCTCTAAACCTTTCGAGATTTTATACAAATGTGCACCAGGGATATGGCTTTCAGATGATAAAGTGTCAGATTTTTAACATGCATACATTTGGAGTAGCAACCTTTTTTTCCGCTACTATCCCCAAGAACATACCACAGGGTCCTAACACCTCTTAAAATGTGCACAGAAAAATCACAAGAATGATGATGTTATTTATATAATTTTTACAAGTCCGCACTATGAATTATCCATCTTTTTAAAATTATGCTCTGGCCCCAAAGGGGTGTGGTTTTCCAAAGCACATGGTGGAATTTCTGGTTTATCCACTTCCCCCAAGCTCAGCTTGCTCACATGCAGTGCCCCTCCCCGTTTCCTTCCAAGAGGAAGCCATTTACGACCCCCCTAATTTAACATTTGCCTGGGCCAAGGACAGTGCTTTGTTTAGTCTCCTGAGGTCCCCAGGTGCTCCTCCCCTGATTCAATCAGGGAGGTGTCATCTCCTTTTGGTGGGGGCAGCAGAATGCAGCCAGGCCTGGGAAAAGTGACTGAGCAGGTTTCACTCCTGTTGGGGGTAGTTGCCGGGCAGAATTCACTCTCTTCAAGCCAGGCTTCAGCTAAATGTCACTTTAGTTCCCAGTTTTCTACATTCAAATCAAACTGACAATTTTTACACATGCAGCTAGAACGCTGATTCTAAGTTCAAAAGTATGACATTTCAACAGTTGCAAACTATGTGACACTCAACAGTAGGTCACTCATTTATTTTAAACATTTAGATTTTAGTGTCGTTCAGTCCAATTTCACTTCAGCTGCTGACATCCACAGCTCAGCCAGTTTTGTTATGAACATTGTTTTGGGCTCTTTCTCTTCCCAGATTTTGTATGCACACAAGTCTACCTTCTGCCAAATGTCTGCTGGTGTTCATTGAGATTTTTGAATATCTTGCAATGTTTAAAATAGCCATTTTTAGCTTGCATTTCAGAGAAACAAAAGTGATTTCAAAGTGCTTTTTTTTTTAGCCACCGGCACTGCTGTTTTTCCTTTGGCACACATTTCACTCATGGCACTCCTGGCCCCTCATGCTCGCACTGGTGGGTGGCAGGTCAGGGGACCATTTTGCTGTGCGCAAAACTGCACGGTTCTCCAGGATTCTGGCACAAATGTGGGCTTTTCCGCCCTCTTGGATTTCCTAAACCCACAACACCAAGTGTTGCAGCATAATAACTTGAACGTGGGCCAAGACACCCAACAGGTCCTCGGCCTCACACTTGCTGGCTAAGCCGCATTGGCCGCCGGTGAGGAGCCGGATTAAATTTGAGACACTTTGTATTTTTCATCGGGCTTCTTTCCATATAGCTATAGAACTTAAGTGTTAAACATGTGGGACATTGCACTCTCCTAAATTGTATTATTCCTTATGTGAAACTGTTTCAAAGAGCATGTATCCACTACAGCTGGAATGGTCCGGTGGCTCGAACACTCAAACCAAACTATGTTTAAACCAATAAGTGAAAAAAATGACCGGACACCCTTGCGTTGTGGATTAATTTTTATAAAAAGGTAGTATTGTATTCATGATATACACCCACTGTATAACAACCTTGTAGTAATGCCAATTGTGATGTACATTTATCCTAAAGCAATAATCAAAATCCATTCATTGACATAACACAAAAAAAAACGTGACTGGGAAGATAAACCAAGGGGACCAAAGGAATCTTTTCAGAATAAATTAATCTGAGCAGAGCAACCCCAATGAGAGCCCACGATTGAAAACCTGTAATTCAGTGTCATCAAATATACGATCAGACCAATTTAAAACCAAATTAGCATCCACTCTCATTTCGGTGGTATTCTGTCCTTCCTCGCCTCTGACCTGGTCTGTACACTCACTTTGTCTCCTTTAGCTCATGAGCTTCAATGCACAAACACGAGGTTGGGGGTAAGGGGTTAACGGCAACGGTAAGGGTGCTGTTGACATTAACCCCTTACCACCGCACTACGAGGTCCCTTAGCGGGTCCCGCTAAGGGCGCCTGGTTTTACCAGGGACCAGGGAGCTAATAACGGGCCCGCTATTAGCGGGCCCATTATTAGCTCCATCCCCATTCCCATTGAGTCCTATCGGGGCTCGAATGGGAATGGGGAATGTTTCTCAGAATGGATACTTACCGGGTGTTCCAAGGTTGGAATGACCCGGTAAGTCCCTATTCCGAGAACCAGGAACCGGAATGCGGTAAGGGGGTAGCCATGGTGCTAATGGCACCATGGCTGCCCCCAACCTCGTAATGAGGTCCATTGTTTCACCAAAGGTGCCATTTGAAGATCCACTGGGCCAGAGGGAGGTCACACAAGACTTTGCACTCAATAATCTGCACCATTGACTTTCAAATCCCATTTAGACAGAAATTATTCATCAGAAAGTTCTGACTCCCCCCTTTGTAGGGGGTTAACACATGATTCCATGCCAGTGAGATCACCAGTTAGAAGTAGAACAGCATGAAAGAAAGCCATCATGGGAATCAAGAAAAAAGGAAAAAAAAAGATCTCAACTATGCCCATATGATCTGTGGACCCCCATGGATGTATTCATGGACATTTTTGCTTAAACCTTTCCTTTAAAGTTAGAGTGGCATTTGGGGAACAAACAACACGTATGTGGCCCTCTCAATTACTAATCTACAACCAATAGCTGGGGGCACCAATTTGGGGTGGAGCAACATGTATGTGGTCTTCTTGAATACTAATAGCCAACCGATAGTTTAGGGTACAAATTGGCTGCCAATGGCCCTGCAAAGAGAGGTCTGGCAGAGTCCATGGTAATCCTGAACTTTCTGAACAAGGCCCCGTGCCATCCGACTCGCTGGAATCCACCCACCCCTCTCCTCCCTGCCACCCTGTACAGCTGTAGCCCTCCTCTGTGTCCATCTGCATCCTACACCCACTGTTTATCTGTTCTGTTGTTACCTCTGAAAATCACTCCGTTATACATCTGTACTGTTGTATAACTCTGTTATGTGCTCTGTTGTTTATTTTTATTGTTGTATACCTCTGTAAAGCACTCTGTTGCTTCTCAAAGCTAGGTTTGTGCCCAATAAATACAATAATAATAATAATAATAATAATAATAATAATAATAATAATAATAATACAAAATAATACGTATAACTGTACATGGATAGGAGCCAGCAATACGTGTTGAGCTCAGAATCAAGTGCAAGACCACAGTGTGACTGGATTAAGGCTGCAGGCAATGACTAGGGCACATGGCCTTGAAGGAATGCCTGGGGTCCAGGCCCAAAATATACTGAAGGTGGGTTTCACCAATGGATGTTATTCAAGGGTCCCCAAGGGGCAGCTGTGTCCCCTGGTTCCCTCTTTGGCACCCAAGGTTCTGTTTTTGTGACCCCTAGTTCTGATAATGGTTAAAGGGTTGTGCCAAGGAGCGAGGGAAACACATGGCTCATGAGCCTTGCTTACTCTGTCGATTGGTTAGAGGTCTCCACAGCAGAGAAGTGTAGTCACAGAGAAAAGCCGTATGTCTTTTGCAGTTAATCTATGTATGGGCTGGGTTTATTTACTTCTTGTGACATGTTTTGTTTTCATTCATCTGTTGCTTGGCTAAAGTGTTGCTGGAAAGAACTTGCCCAGGTATTGAAGGAAAAATTAGATCAACTATCTCCACTGAATGATCCCATGATCACATTTTTAATCACTTTTGAATTTCACCACAGTAGTATTCGTATGAACCATTCCCATTTTCGTACGAACCATTCCCATTTCCGTAGGACCCATTCCCATTTTTGCAATGATAATAAAGATGTTTCTGATATATTTTAAAACATAATTTACACAGACTATATCACATGTTACATTTAAAACAGTCCTGACTTATATTTTAAGCATCTAAAATGTGTGCTGGGGGAAGCATGTTCTGACTAGCTAGGCTCTGATTGAGTGGTTGCATATTCATTTGCAAGTAATTATTTGCTATTGCCTGTATACACCTTGTAATTCAGCAATAGTTGAATGTAGTCCTGGGACTTCAAGTCCTTCATTTATAAAGAAAAAGGAAAATGCTACAAGCCCCAAAATGTGAAAACATTGGGAGAGAAAGGGCATTTCCAAAACTAAATGCATAAAGAAAACTCACAAAATCCACTATGACAGCTCCACAATGTCCTGTCACATAATTCTGTAAATTAGTATAATTAGTGTAAAAGGAGTGCACAGCATGCAACACCAGAATAGGTGTATGCAAATGACAACTTTCTAAGTACTTTAATGTAGTCATATAACATAGAGTGATATCTGCAAGCTTGCATGCTGAACTTAAATGTTGCCCAGAACTTTGAAATTGCACTGTTTCCCCAGTATTGCAAGAGGTAGAAAATGCCCCATTTGCTAAGTGCTTTTTCTGGCAGCACATATATAGCACTGTAGATGCACTTTGACATAAGAGAAGCGGTAGGGGCAGAGAGATCATGATGTGGACAAGTAGAAATAGTTGTTGTTTTTACCTATTTATTGTTTTGGCTCCCCCAGGTGTGGTATTCCAGTCTCACATTCCTATGTATTAAATTCAACTCCACAATTCTAGACAAGGAATAAACAGTGTGGTATTCAGAAATCAAAATCCATTTAAAAGAATAATGTGACTTCAACCAACGTGGTGTCCAGCTTTTAACCATGGAGATCAATACAATATATGTACAGAAAATCCAAAAATCAAATAATCTATCAAACACATATCCCTATCTGTAGGAATCTCACTATTATAAGGCCATAAAGGCATCCACTTTCAATTCAAACAGTCTTTGTATCATAACACTGTATGGTAAAAGATACTAGACATTCTAACCATTTCTACTCTACATTGGCTTCTCTATGAACATCACTAGTTTCTCAATGATAATATTTCAACATGAGGCAAATGCCCTTCAAACATTTGATTTTCTCCAGTATCAAGACAAGTAGGTTTAAATTCAAGGTAATACTGTCAGGGGTCTGATGACTCTATTCTGAACCCACAAGCATACTGTATTCTCAAAATATGTGGATGCAGCTTCCACAAATCAGGCATTTGTGACTTTCACTGAATATGAATGTTTTATTTGCAGTTTGTTCTTGTGTGTGTAACTGTGAACACAGCAATATGTTCAGTTTTAAATTAACTTGTGTGTGTGCGTGCATTGCTTACCAGCTACTTGCGTGTGCATCTTTCAATCTATGTATGTTTGCACAATGTTAATGCATCCATGTATTGCTTTCAACCTGAATGAATTTTCGGGCTGAAGATATACTATTCCTGCAACATGTACAATGTTCAAGGACCCCCCTTTACCTTTCAAATTACACCTGAGGTTACCCTTGCATTCAATGAAAAGGGACTGCAGAGGTTTGCATTTTGCACAATTTCCATTGAGCCACACTAATTCCCCTTATTCGATTCTTCTGCACAAACACTTAATCTATGGATATGGCCTACCCTGGCTACAATAAATGCATGATATCTCCCCAGGCGATAGTATTTTGCAAAGACACTCTAGCCCAACATTACTCTATACCTGCTTAAGCCGGTATCATTTTGAATTCAGTTTAAAATTGTGTTTTTCAATACAAAATCCATTGAACTTTAAATAAATAACATTCTTTTTGAATTCTATGTCCATTGAAGAACACAGGGTATATACATATCAAAACATGTGTTGTTGTTCTCACATTCAATTCCACTGAGATCCCAGTTCCTTTTTTCCCCAGATTTATAGTGGTCAATCTATAGGGACAATTTGGGATTGGTTGGGGTTTTAATTTACCTTTTAAGATGTAACGTCTGATTTTGAAGAGCGAGAAGTGGACTCTGTCAGCCTGAAATCCTTACTTGAGCAAACTCCCTAAGCACAGACGTGTTTTCCTTCTACGGGCTGGTGTCCCATCTGCATCGAGGTCAGCACTTCCAATGGTATCTGCTCCTCATGAGCATTTGGTTCCTCACTGCTCATCTCCCAATTATCCCTAATCATCATCCTTACGCCTTCCTTATTAATCCTCTCTTTATGTCCTGTGTGCCTGCAATATATATATTTATGACTCGGCTTCTGCCTCCTGACAAAGGTATGGCTTTCCTGTCCCAAAGGTGGGACGGAACACATCTACTATTGCAGAAAATACTAATTTGCTTTTGTACTCTAGTTTCTGAATAAAATATGCAAGATTGATAAGACTAATATTTTCAGATTCTGCAAGTAGGTGTGCATATTCAGAGACTTTAAATGATTACACTATGGTGGCATTTGGCACTGCTATGCATTTTTGCCAATTTTAGTCTATTCAAGATGTGACACAGTGCATATCTTTTTAAACTTTATGATAGATATGACTTCTATCTACAAACTGCAATTTCAAGTCAGTCAGAGCTTACATTGAGACGTAGCACTCACTTTAGTGATTACACATTAAATGTGAGATTAGCCTCATGTAAATGAATGATGTTCTTCACTGCGAAGCTGCAGACGTCTTCCTAAAGGTGGTACCTAAATACTCCCTTTGTATGCTATTCAAGTGTATCTAGAGATGGTACTTTTGTTTGCCAGACATAAAGTCCATGAACTTCCCATTAACTGTGTTCAGATCAGATGCCTGTTTGCTATGCATAGTTCAGGGACCTTTCTTTTTTCCTGGGTTAATGGAGTTCTTTCTGGCATGCCTTGGACTTTGATGGACAATGACAAATATTTTACTGCTGAGGACTTGATTCCATTAGTGTAACATCTGGAATGGCCATTCTAGATATAATCTTCCGAACAGACACAAACTGGACTGAAGAAACCCTTTATGTGTGTTATACATGTGAATTCCTAGACTGTGTCAGGCCTGGAATTGTAAATATGTGAAGTGTTTTTAATTTCCCTTTTAGCAGTTTCAAGACTCCCCCCCTTCCAACATGCATGGCAATGCAGAAAAGAAACATCCAATGTTAGTTCCTATATGATTCTACGTTTCACAGTAATGTGGGTAAAATTAATCATCTGCAGGTCAATCAGCAAAATTATCATATTTGAACTGCACATACCCCTTTTTCCTTACTGGGCATATGCACAACTATAAGGTGATATTCGGGAATCCAGCTCTTTGAGACTTTTATTCTGTAACTTGCTGTATTCCTTGGGAAATAAATGCACTCTAACAGATTAAACATAGTTATTGTTTGGTTCTCGGCCTTGTCCCTTGGGTGTGCACAAATTTCTTTGTGCTTTTCAGTGGCATCCTATTAGAACATGGAAACGATTAAAGTGTGTAATCCTTTTAATTGTGACGCAAGCAAGAGGCAGAAATCTCCAACAAATGACAGAATCTATTGAACGGCACACCTCTTGATCTGCCAGGAAGGCCTTACACTTCGTATTTTATTTTAGTCATCATGTTTGCTGTAAATGGTTTTACAGGCATATGAAAATGTAAGGCCATACCTTACACATCCTGACTATACACTTGAGCGTTAGCAGCACATAGACATGTGAGGTTTTCTCTTAAACACAGTGACTATACTGGGTATATCAGATATTAACTGTCATTATAAGGAATTACAAGGTTATTATGAGTGCACCTATCATATGTTGGCATCACCTGGACATATGAGGTTTTCCTTTTCATATTATGTTTATACGTGGCCTGTGATGCTATAACTAGAAGACGTTGACAGTTTCTGCATATAAGACTACACTGAGGGTATTGTGGCCTCACAGCAGCATGTGATCATTTTGGAATAGGACAAAAATGACTGAGGGCAAAAAGTCTGACCCCCAAAAGTTTGACCCCCATTTATCCGCAGATATATATGTGTGGGGTAAAGTTAATACAAATGTATAGGGGTAAGGTGGGGGGGCTATGTGGGTCTCCCCCCACATATATATTTGTGGAAAAATTAAAGAAAAAAAAAGGTCGGACTTCTGGTAATCAGACTTATGCATTTGGTCATTTCACGATTAGATCATTATACTTGGTGTGTGACGCCATAACTGAAATAGGATAGCAGTAAGAGAGCATACTATGTTTTCCTCTCAAATAAAGGTAGTGCCCCTGGCCTTTTACTGTGTGTACCGCTGGCCACGAGTAAGTCCCACCCTAGTTGTAAAATGGTTTGTACTTAGTTGTTTGTCATTTGTTAATATCAAAGTTCTTTTTTTACCTACTATGCTACTTTCTATGATGTCACCAGGGTCAAATATTGTTTTATGTAACATCCTGTGATGTCATTGTTTGAGTGATGTCATGGCCGCTAACCTGGCATTTTGTTGAATTGAGTCCTGCTTGCACTGTATGTGGAAGCACTGCAAATGAATAATGGTCAAAGGACATGTCTTGCAGGCAATGAAAGCAGGCCAATTATGCCGTGATCATGGGCTTGGTCCGTGCCCTATAGCCACTGTAATTAAGGCAACCAGCAGTGAGCATGGCAAGGCCATGCCCTGTAGCTCCTGATGGTGGGTCACTGCGCCCAGTGTCTCTGGGAAGGCTCACCGTACGAGGGGCATGACACCGGTCATTCCAACTGTCCTATCAAGGTAAAGATACCATGTTCATTAAAAAGTCTATGCGCTGATCACAAGCTCTGCAGAGCAGAGGCTACGTCCTTCGGTCAATGGAGGTGGTGTCAATGCCACTGCGACATGACTTGCTGGCAATCCTGGTGGATTCACTGTGCCCATTCATTCTTTTAACATTGCTCCTATGCTATATATTCAGTTTGTCTCGTTAACAATGAAAACGCTGCCAAAACAAAATCGTCACTGCACATATTTTTCTACCGTTACAAAACATGATACATTTTTTTACATTTAATTTTTACATTAACCTTTGATTTGGAGTAAACATGTGCTATATGTCTGCGCGCCAGAATATAGAAGTTGCCAGGCAACATATTTTAATTCCCAATGTTGTGTTATAATTAGGCTGATCAGATGCAATGCTGCAAGCAACATTTTGAAAAGCAACACTATTGAGATCATTTAAATACTACATTATAGGAATTCGAACTTGGTCAAGTAACATTTTGGGCAATGATCGTACAACAAAACAGTACTTGTTTTATTGACCCACAATGGGGCTCATGTTCCAAGAGTGGAAATGTAAATGTAATGCATAAAACTCATGTGTAAGACTTTTAAATAATGTGCATTGCACCTCCTTTTCATTCATTTGTATGGCCGATTGAAGGCACAGAGCAAATGTTATCCGTCTGCCTCCCTATAGCTCTCCGCTATACTGCAGCATTAATGCCAGCATGACATTTTCATGCTGGTGTAAATGCTGTGGATTCTGAAGGAATTTGCCCACTTTTTACAGCAGAAAAAAGCAGGTGTGTTCGATAGGAACCATTTGTAAAAGTTGCCTCCCATCTATAAATGGAAGGCAGTGTTTACTCAGTTTGCATGGCGTTATGCAATAGGGCGGTGTGAAGGCAAGCACACCACCATTTTGCACTTCCCATTTGCACACCAATGTTTGGAAAAGTGAAAGGTTGTGTTTCAAGCCTTTTTAAATCCACCATACCTTTATTGCTCCAACCACAAGGCTATCAAGACTATACTGCACTGATGATACCTAATAAGAGTGAAACCAGGTATTTAGTTGTCCTGTCAAACTTGCAAAATGTCATTCTTGGGTTTATTGAGCTATGTACAAGTTAGCACTGCCCTTTAAGACAAAGACAATTTCCTGGAGAAAAAGGCTAGCATTTGGTCTAATGTGCATACCTACAATGCCTCCCTCATGTGGCTCAGAACTGGAAGTGAGTGTCCAGTGATGGTGTTGTTGATTGTGAGGCATGTGTTATGTGGCAGTTACTGGGGACCACCTGCACCAGGGAGAAGGCCAGGGAGACAGGCCCACTGTTACCAGCTAAGGAATTCCAGCTTGTGCTGGTAGGAACTGACATTCAGAATTAGCAGAGTGGGCTGGAAAACACACCACTGACCACTGTTGTCTGTCTTCCCAAGCAGAGTGTGATAATGTGATCGGCAGACAATAATTGCACTGTAAAGAGTAGTATGGTCTTTTGAAAAAAGATGTGCTTTTTTTATTGAAAGTGTTAATGATGATTATTTTTAGAAAGGTACTGTGAAAGGAAAAGGCAAAGTAAAAATGTGCCATTAGTGAGTCAGAACTGGCAGTGTGAGGGCTGGAGACTCAACCGTGCAGATGAGATAGTTGTTTCTCCAGAACTCTGTTTTTTCTAGCATATGTTCTTCTTTTGAATGTGCAGGTGGAAAGACATGGGAAATGCACTTCTCAGGCACTGCCATAGTGGTATTGACTGACCATTTGGGGTAGCAGCAGCCAATGCTTGTTTTCAACTGGACTTCTCAGAAGGACACGAAAAGTGCTTATAAATCATTGGCTGAAGACAAACTTGGTGAAGACATATTTATTAAACCAGTAGCCATTGCACAGCTACAATTCACTCATTAATTCTCAGAAAACTGTTTTGAAAAAAAAACACTGACTTGCACTTCCAGTGCGAACTTTGATGGTAATGCTTGATTAAAGTGAGTACAGAGAGTTCCCATGAGTAGGTTGTTTGGGCGAGGTTGGGGCAGGAACTTGGGAATGGCAATAGGTAGTAACATGGCCATGGGCAGTCAATGAGTGGGCAAATAACCAAACAATACCTACAGGCTGTGTGTCCATCCTCATATGGCATTCCTCTCTATCTGTACTCTAATGCAATAGTTTTGGCGTATAGGTGGCTTTGAAGCCTAATAGCTGTAAGAGGATTCAATTCAACACTACAGCTAAGTCAATGCCTAGTCTATAATACTGAATGAAAACCCTTATTGATATATCTTTATGTCCAGTTCATGCGTTCTGGATGACTACCCCTATATAACACCCCTCTCTCAGAATCCCCCTGACCCCACTGAGCCAAGAAGTAGTTCTGTTTTGCAAGTTAAAAGGTTTATTTGAGAAGTAAAGCAATATATATCTATCACACTTTTTAATAATTAATAATTGAATATCACACTTAATCTGATATGATAAAGATTAACAACGGAGAATCTGGCACTAGCACACCTCTTTATAATCACTAAGGAGTTGACATGAAATGGATAAGATAGCACACTGGTAAATAGGGACAGAAGAATAATGTGATAGAGAATGCTTCAGAGTTCAAATGGATGCAATGTTGAATGAAATGCAGTACAGAAAATAACTTAATAGGATTTCAGCAAAACAATGTAATCACTTTTCTCTGGCAATCCCATCCCCCCTTTGATGCAATGCAAGGAAATAGAAGGAAAGCACACAGTTCTCAGAAATGCAATCAAATGTGATTCAGTTCATCCAGCAAGCTTAGACTACAGATCAGAGTTTTAAACACAGACCCAAATGCTTTTAAATGTGCTGGCAATGAAGAAAAAAATATGCTAAAATGCTTTTAATTCCCTCTAGGAGGTTCAGGGTGAGTGAAATCAAGTTAATATTAGTCCAGGCTCACTTTAGCAAGGATCTAGGGTGTAACTAGCAGGTTAAACGAATTTTTGGCAACTGAAAGGCAAGCAGCAGCAGATTTTTACACGTGGAGAAATTTGCAAATCGCGGCAAAATTCGCGAGTGCGTTTTTCACGATTGTGGCAAAACTATATGGGGTAGGAATGCGGTTCTAGGTTCGTAGGAAAGCCACGATTCTCAGCTTTCAGTTACTGCAAGTCTCTAGCACAAACGGTCACGGAGATATGAGCGATTAAATAAAGGTCGTTTTTCAGATTTGAAATTTTAAAGTTCAAAAAGACAAGTGCAGCTTGCAACTAGAAAATGACAAGTGACAGCTTTACAAATGACAGGTGACAGTTAGGAGGCAGTTCTACTTAGATTAAAATAGCTTGGATTATATTATTTTAACTAAGAGATTGGTTCTGCACAGTTTTCTAGGTACTCACACTATATTCTTGAGTTAAATGGACCTCGCCACAGATCTGGTCAGGTTTTAAACTGCACTCCGGTTCAGCTCTCTCTGGTTTTGGATACTGCTCTGCCTTCTCTGGGTCTTTCTGCACAGCTTTCTCTGGAGATTGATGGAGGTAAAGTATGGATTTTCCCGGCAGAGCTTCCAGCTGCAAATGGATTTGAAGGTCCCTATCTGTCCTGTCTCCGCTTTTATGTGTTTTTAAAATGGGTGTGTGTGAGCAGCATCACTAGCCAGCCCCTCTACACTTATCATTGGCCAAGCTTTCATTTCTGCCCTGTTTGGGGGAGTTAAGTTGTGTCAGAGTGATGTCATTTTACAGCCTGCAGAAAGTCCACTCCTCCTGTCAACTTACACACAAATCTAGATTTGAACCAAATACATATTTTCAGAGGTACATATTGTTTTAAAATCATCTGCACCCCTCACATATCACAGGAGGTATCTCCTGTTCAAGCTCTGCTCTTCCTGGGAGCTTGCATTCAGAAATGGCAATATTTTGCACTTTTTAACTGGTTTGCAATACCGGACATTACCCCAAATTTACACACATGTGCGCAAGGTGTATGGACATTAGTTGATGAAGTGTCAGATTTTTCACATGCACACATTTTGAGTAATATCCTCTTTTCCGCTAAAACTCCCCTGAATATACCACCGGTTCTAAAAACCTCTTAAAATGTGGGCAGAAAAATCACAAGAATTATGGTATCATTTAAATAATTTTCACAAGTCCGTACTATGAGTTATTCATCTTTTTAGAGTTATGTTCTGGCCCCAAAGGGGTGTGGTTTTCCTCCAGCACAAGGTTGAATTTCTGGTTTTTCCAGTTCTGCCAAGCCAGCTTGCTCTCACAGGCAGTGCCCCTCCCCTTTGCTTCAGGAGGAAGCTACTTTTACGACATCTGCAATAAACCATCTGCCTGGGTCAGGACAGGGCTTTGTTCAGAGCTCCTGTATTCTGTGGGGGCTCCCCTTAATTCAATTATCAGAGAGATGGCATATCCTTAGTGTGGCCAGCAAAAGGCAGATAGGCCTGGGAACACAGCTGTGACTCAAGTTTCACTCCTGATGGGGGTAGTTGCCAGGCAAAATTGGAATCTCTTTAAGCCAGTTTTTAGCTACATGTCATTTCTGTTCCCCAGTTTAAGTCAAGACATTTTTTTACATATGCAGCTAGAATGCTGATTCTAAGTTTAAAACTATGACATTTAAACAATTGCAACCTATGTGACACTCAAAGTAGGTCACTCATTTCTTTTAAACATTTAAATTTTTAATGTCTTTCAGTCCAAATTTACGTAAATTGCTGAAATCCACAGCTCAGCCAGTCTTGTTATAAACCTTCAAGTCACTTCAGAATATAACTTTACATTGGATCCACCTCTCAGTAAGTCTTTCTTTGGCATGCTCTGGGTTCATTTATTCAGTTTTACAAAAAAAAAGTAAAATCTGGTGGTTTTAAAACGCCGGCTTTCTGATAGTGGTGAGTACTGGTACTGCACCCCTTTTTGGGATTTAAGAAAATTAATTCCCAACAGTTATGGGTTTGCTTTTGGCAATCAGCATTGCCATTCCCAATGGTTTCAGACTACTGTGTGGGTAGTCCAATGGTGGTTTTAGGCAGTGTCCTGCTGTGCCCATAACATCGGCAAAAATGAGTGGCAGCCTATTTTTCATGCATTTCCCTGTGCATTTTCTGGGAAGCTCTGGCCATCATGATGTTTTCATGTCAGTACTGCACAGTTTTGAGGTAGGGCTCGGATGCATGGGTAAATACATCCCACAAGCCCCCCTTCTTGCGGTGGCCATCTGATCCTTCACTGGTGGGACCCGCAAGATCTGGGATGTTTCCTCATCTTCTTCCAATAGATGGCACAGTTCAGCATCTTTTCCTCCATCCGGTACTGATCGATCGGTTCTCCTTGCCGGTCCTGATGGGAATATTGGGCGGTACCCCGGGCCCATTGCGTCTCTGCTCCCGGTCTCCGGATCGTCCTCCTTGTCCCGTCTCTAGGTTTTCTTTCTCCTAGGACGACAAAGGAAGAGCGGCAATACCAATTCATAGACATTTTTCCACCACTGTTGAGATAGTGGGGCAGCATATGCATTTCATCATAACGAAACATTACATTCTTATTTTGAAAAAAAAAACAGTATAACGAAGAGACAGTTTCATGCAAATCACAATATTTTAGAGACTAGATGTGGTATGTTTTATGGTTGGAACTGAATTAGTCTGAGACAGTACCCGCTAGGATTCCAGAGGATTCCTCCAGTTGTTGCAGAGTTTGCCTGGGATGGCAACATTTCAACTGGTTTATGTGGACCCACTTGTCTTCCCCCGCTGCCAAAGGACCTTTGGGGATGTGGATTTTGTAGGCCACAGGGGAGATCTTGTCGATGATCTCAAAGGGTCCCTTCCATGTAGGCAAGAATTTCCGCTGTTTTGCCTGGTTTCTTTGGAAGTTGTATAGATAGACCCGGTCCCCCACCTGATATTCCTTCTTGGAAGTCTTCAGGTCATAGTGGGTCTTCATGCTATCAGCCGATCTTTCTAGATTCCGCTGAGCGTAAGCAAAAGCATGTTGGAGGTGTTTCCTTAAATTCTCCACATACTCATGAGTAGTGGAGGCATTTATCAGTGTCTGCTCTTGGGTCCTGTAGAGCAAATGCTGAGGAAGCACCATCTTGCGTCCAGTCATCAACTCAAATGGTGACATTTTGGTTGCAGATGAAGGGGTAGATCTGATGGCCATTAGGACCAGAGGTAATCGGATATCCCAACTTGGCCCAGAATCTGCCACAAACTTTTTTAAGATGCTCACAATTGTCCGGTTATATCTCTCTACTGCCCCAGAAGAAGCTGGTCTATAAGCAATATGCAACTTCCTTTTGACCCCCAGTATCTCCCACATCTTTGTCATTACTTCACTGGTGAAGTGGCTACCTCTGTCTGACTCAATCCTTTGAGGTAGACCAAAACGGGAAAAGATGTGGTTAATCATCAAGGCAGCTGCCGTTTCTGCCTTGCAATTTGGGGATGGGAGACATTCCACCCACTTGGTAAACAAGCATGTCACAGTCAACATGTACTTATTCCCCCTAGCCGAGCGAATCACAGGGCCTACAAAGTCGATTTGTAAATCTGACCATGGCAGTGTCATCCCCCTCTTTTGGAGAGGCGCACGGTGCGTGAGGGATGATGGCTGAAATTGTGCACACACAAGACACCCCTTCAAGTATTGGTCGAGGTCCTGCCCCATGTGTGGCCAGTATGCAACCTCTCTTAAGATTTCCAATGTTGTGTGAAACCCCCTATGACCGGCGGTGGCCGCATCATGGGCGTGACTTAACATCAGGCTTTGGAATGAGGTAGGAACCACCCACTGATCGTGGCCAGCTTTGGATTTCCTTACCAACAAACCGTCTTGGATTCGGAACATTTTTGGACATTTCATCAACACTCTTAGGTCCTCTTTCCCAATGTAATCGGTATCTGTCAGGGGAAAGTTCTCAGGGTCCTCAAGGTGCTGGTAAAATTTACCAATTATTGGATCCCCTTTCTGAGCTGTAATTAAATCAGCATCAGGGGTCTCCTTACTCCATTGTGCAATTGAAAGATCATTGTGAGCATTTGTCTGGGACCTAGTGATAGCAGTGACCTGGATTTCCCCCAACAGGGACTCAATCTCAATTAGATCCCCTTGGATGGCCCCGGTTTTGGCCAGCTGATCAGCTAAGTCATTTCCAGTTTTGTCTGGTCCCTCTACTTTGGAATGACCCTTGATCTTTTTCCAATAGATGGTCATCTCATTCGAGGTGACCAGATCATCAATGTTTTGAATCAACTTCCCATGTTTCAAGGGTTTGTTGTTAGCACATAACATGCCCCTGGTTTTCCAATTAACCAGGTGCTCCACGAACCCGTTCCGTACATAATCCGAATCTGTGATTATGACCAGTTCGTGGAGTTGATGCTGGACAGCAGTGAGGATGGCCTGATGCACAGCCATCAATTCTGCCACCTGACTACTTCGGGGACCAATTTTGTATCCAGCGGAGGATTCTGGGGACTCATTCACCCATGCATTCCCTACGCCAGCCACCAGTTCTTTCTCCCCGTCGTTGTCAACATGGTAAGAGCATCCATCCACATAGACAGTGGGCATTCCCTCACACTTGTCCTCTTCAAAGACTTTGTGTGGGGAATTAAGGTATGCCTCCGTGTTGTCCTTTATTTTTAGACTTTCGTCCTCGAGACAGTTTTCTCTGGCACAATCATGCAAGTCAGCCAGACCTTGCGCGAGGGGACTCTTCTTGTTTTGGCCATATCTGACCTCCACAGGAAAGCCTTGCATTGACAGAATCCAGGAAGTAATTCGGGAATTACTCACATTTCCGGCCCGGATTCTGTCACTTTGGAGATATTGCAGAGGCTGGTGTGGAGTCTCCACTATGATGTGTTCCCCCTGGATAAACGGGCGGTAATTCTTCAATGCCCACACCGTCGCCAGGAGTGCCTTCTCACAATCGGTGAATTTTTTCTCCACAGAGGATAAAGTTTTGCTCGCATAGGAGATTACTTTATTGACCTTGTCATGCTTTTGGTATAATACTGCCGTCAAGCACGTATTAGAGAACCCTGTCTCCAGGAAGAACTCCTTGTTTCTGACAGGGTAAGCTAGGCAGGTCGCTTGTGAGAGGCTTCTTTTGAGTTGTCTTACTGCCTCGGCTTGTTCTGGACCCCATTCCCACTTGACCCCCCCTTCAGGAGATGAATCAGGGGTCTGGTGATCTCTGCGTAGCCCTCAATGAACTTTCTGCTGTAATTGGTCAGTCCAAGGAGGCTCCTTAGTTCCTGCAGAGTTGTGGGGTCTTTCAGTTTCTGAAGTGCTTCCACTTTCTTTTCCTGGGGACAGAGACCCTGAGGAGTAATCTCATGCCCCAAGAAATTAACACGGGTTCTACACCACTGTGCTTTCTGAAAGGAAAGTTTTGCTCCGGCGGCCCTCAACTGCGTCAGAACATAACGGATCTCCGCTATGTGTTCCTCCACAGATGAACTTTTGATGAGGACATCATCTACATAAGCCAGGTTACCCCTCGCACCCAGGTCGGGCATGGCCTTATGTAGAAAAATGTTGAATTCATTGCCGGAGTTGAGGTATCCGAAGGGAGTCCAGGTCCATGTATACTGCTGGCCCCCAAAGGTAAAAGCCAGCTTGTATTGGTCCTCCCTACTGACAGGCACGGTCCAGTATCCATTGGTCAGGTCTATTGCTGTGAATACCTGTGACCCCTGGATCTGGGCCAGCCCTTGGTCAATGTAGGGCAGAGGCCATCGGGAAGTATGGACCCGTTTGTTGAGCTCCCTAAGGTCGGCGCAGAGTCTCCACTGCCCGTTTGGTTTCAATATTCCCAGCACCGGATTATTGAAGGTGCTGTGGATGGGACAGATTATTCCCCTGGACTCAAGGTTCTTAATTATTTCAGTAAGGGACTCCATGGATGCGAGAGGCAAGCGATATTGCTTCACAAACACTGGAGTCATGCCAGGGTCCGTGGGGATTGTTGTTGTGTGGATGTCAGCGCGACCACAGTCATATGAGTCTACCGCAAAGAGATCTTGGAAATCCAAGAAAACTTGTTTCAACTTTTGCTTTTGTTCCGGAGTCACACAGGCATCAGCTAGGTTGACTCTCTCTTCCACCATCTGCCTGAAGCCTGGAAAGACTTCTGGTTTGGCTATTTCAGCGGCCTCCTCCAGCTGGGTGGAGAAGTCCCTGGTCAGAGTGCTGATTTGGACTGGAGGCTTCAGGTGGGAAAGGCAGCCCTCATGGACCTGGAAAATCACCTCATCCCTCCTGAAGTCACAAGTCACATCTTCCTTACCATAAGGGCAAGAAGTGTACACCAGGAAGTTCCCCCCATGCCGGGTAAAAATCCTGTCTGGTGTTGTATTGTCCTCACTGTCACTGTCAAAACAGTCCTTGGGGATTGGTCCTAACAGTTCATTTACTAAGTCAATGGAAAAATGTCGGTCATCAACCGCCATTCCAATAATGGTGCCTGCGGCTAGAGTAATACTCTTTAAGTCGCTGTTATCCACCTCTATTGGAATGGTGTCATGTTCTATGTTGACTAATGGTGTTGGGTTTACCCCTAACCCTTGCTGTTGGAGAGAAGCATTTAGATGTATGTAAGCATCAGGGTTTTGCAAATATTGTCCTCTTTTAACTTTCACTTCCAGGGAGAATTGTCGGGTCCTTTCTGGGATGGTGACTTCCTCTTTGATCTGAATTTCAACTGCATAAGGTAGCAATTGAGCTGACCTAAATGCTTTTTCTGGATCATCAAAGCCCATGGGATTATCCGCTAATCGGGACCAAGCTTTGAAGTTGATTAGGTCCAAACTAATGGCAAAGCGATTGAGAATGTCACTGCCTAAGTAAAAGGCGGCAGTGACGTCTCGCACGACCCAACAATTATGGACTATGCTCTTGTTGCCAATGGAGATTTTGAGCATACACCTGCTTGGCAGGAGATGTTTGGAATTAGGTGCTTCCAGGTCCATTTCCCATTTGTCTATCAGTTTGAATGTGGGAATGGCTGGATCTTTTGGGAGTTGGCGGAACATGGCTTCGCTGATGAAGCTCTTACCATTGTTCACGCACACTCGAGCGAGAACAGACTCCTTCCCATCATTTAACTGAACAGGGATGAACAACTGCTCTCCAATTTGCTGAATATCAGCCAGGCTCTGAGCTGATTTCTCATCTTTCTGGACTATAGGAGTGGGAGTTTCAGATTGTGGATTAGTAAAGAATTTCAGAGTGTTTCCTTCCAGCGTGGAATACCACCTTAAACTGGAAGGAAGGTTGATTTTCAGAAATAGAGAGGACCCCCCATCACCAGTCTGTTGTCCTACTGCTATTACTGTCATGTCTGGAATTTGGCTATTCTGGAAGTGAAATTCTACTTGGTCAGATTTTTGTTCAACCATGTGGCAGGTGCCGTTTAAACTAACATGGTTGACACTCTGTTTTAATTTTATTGGTCGGCTAGTCTGGGTCCAGAGGACCTTGTTTACGCAATCTATTAGGGGTGACAACCTTCTCAGGAGGTCATTCCCTAGTAAACAAGGGGTGCCCTCTGGGGTCACAACTATGACCGGGTGTTTCAACTTGTGTCGCCCAATTTTAATGTCCAAATCTGCCGTCCCCTCGACGGGAATTTCCTTCCCGTCAAAGTTCTGCAGTTGTCCAGGAAGAGAGGTGAGAGGAATTTGGTAATTCTCTCCCCTTCCTGTATTCCGTTCGTCAAAGGCCCTTCTGGACAGAAGGGTAGCTTGAGATCCAGTGTCCACCAGTGCCAAAATTGTACCCTGCCCCTGTACTTGTACCGGGGCATAGTATCTTCCCTCCTTCTCCTCAAGGCGGCACAGATAATGTACATTTTTGGACAACTGGTGGGCTAATTTTCTGGTTTTGGACATTGCAAGAGAAGAAATTTGGGCAGAATTCTGTGAAGAGCCTTGGGAATCTGAAAGAAAAATTTGGCAACTGGAGATCAGAGCCATTGTGGGTTCCCCTGGCTCCGGTTCCGGGCCGCCCCCCCCTTTTTGGAGGCAGCCGCCAGGATGGGTTTGAACCAGGGGATTTTCTTGCTGTTGGTTCTGGGATGAGATGGTGGGCGGCGGTAGCTCAGTCTCCACATCTCCCCAGTCTGGATTTGCATCCCTAGGGACCCATTTTTCTTTGGGAGGAGTTCCCCCCTCTCTGAAGGAGAAGATCATTTTCCCAGGATCCTCTGAGGATCCCTCTCCCTCAAATTGGAAGATCTGTACCTCCTCCTCAAACTGAGTCTGTTTGGGTCTTTTGTTTCTCCTACCCCCCCTCTGCTCCTTAGGAGGCAGACTTTCAGGGGCAAGAGATTTTGTTTCCGGTTCCTGGGTTTCCAGGGGCTGTTTACAAGTGAGGAAGGAAGCTTCCTCCAAGGCTTTACACCCCCCTTCCCTTTGTGCCTCCTCCCTGGGAACCGGTGAGTTATCGGGGTGCTGCCCCCGTCATTGTTCTGGAGCACCAGGCCCCGAGTTGGGTGCGTTCTGCGCCGGCATGCCGATCTGAGGGTTCTGCTGAGCCCTCAGTATGTGACCCAGATCCCGCGCCATGTTTTGAACCTGGCGCTCTAACTGGGAAACCCGCTCAGGCTGATACGGGGCCCTGTTTTCTCCCCTGGGCTGATCCCGGGAAGGGTAGCTATCCCTTCTTTGGTAGTACCCCTGGTTGGGAAGATTTGGATACCCCTCCACCCTTGGCCTCCCTTCTCCCGGATTCAGTGGTCTGGGCTCAGGGAATTGGGGAAAGAAGGATGGATGATTTTGGGGTTGGAAATTGGGTGGATACCTGGGGAAAAAGTTCTGCCCAGGATTTGGAGAATTTCTGCCCTCCTGTGGGAAGTTAGGAGGGAAGTTCCCTGGGTTAGGTGCTTGGCTGGATCCCCCCCCTTGGGCTGGAGGAGTCCACACATAACCCAGGATGGGTCGATTTCCCTTGTAACGGGGACTTACATAATCAGGAAAGCGAGGGACCCCATTTGTGGGGCTGCCTCCCTGGCGCTCTGTCTGTGACTGGCCCGAGGACCTTCTGGGCCTAGCATTATTAGGTGCAGGTAGGTTTTTAGGGCCCCCCATCTCCAAATCCAAAACGGGGGTGACCTTTACCTCTGCCACCTTGGCAGCAGCAGGGGTGCTGTTGGCTTTGGGGTTTTTCTGGGCATTACTTTTGCTATCTACCGGTTTCTGCACCTCATAGATCCGGGTAGCCTGTTCAATGACCCAGTCTAAAGATCTTTTCTCATGAAAATCCCTCACGAGCTGGGTCATTATGTATTTGGGCAAGGCATGAAAAAATGTATTAATGAATTCTCTACTGTCTGTGCGCACCCTTCTGGTGGTCTGCGCAAAAGCACGTTTCAGTTCTTGCACAAATTCTTGTGGGGCCTGATCCTCCCCACATTGCAAATTGTAGGCTGCCTTGCGAGCCTCTTGAGGATTTCTGTGAACAGAAAAATGTTTCAAGATGGCCGCCTTATAGGTGGACCATCTTAAATGATTTTGGTCCTCCAGCCCCGCAGAGAAACTGGAGTATTCCGGGGAGAAGGTCCACTTTACATATTGAATACAGCTTTGGCTGTCCTTCAAATGGAAAGTCTCCATCATTTGCTCAAACAACTCTAAGTGCTCCCAAACAGAATACTTAGCGTTCTTATGGTAAGGCGTGATGACGCTCTTGATCGCCTTAATCTGCTTTAAGGGGTCCTTAAGCAAGGCCCTTTTTGCATTATTGGCCCTTTTGGTCCGGGTAACCCTGGTCCACTCATCTTCTGACTCAGAGGCACTGCTCCCAGAGGTTCCCGTCTGTTCTTCCAGGTTTTCCCGGATTCTGCGAGCCTGGGAATGGCTGGCAGAATGTGGGGACTTGGTCTCCTGTGTCCTGCGCAGTTCAGAGGAGTCTTCAGATTCCTCCTTGCTGCCAGGATTTGATGGGTACCCCCTCCACTGACCTAACTGGGCAGAAGTTTTCAGGATGCCCTTAATGGGCCTACTCTCCTGGGGTTCCCCATTAAGTTGCACTGTGCTTGGGTGCCCATACCCGGATGCCCGCCCCTCCATTCCTGGGTGGTACTGGCCTATGAGCCCCATGCTTCTGGCTGGATAGTAATCTGCCATTCCTGTGGCCCTGTGCTCACGTGCGCCAGGGGACATGGGGGTGGTAGAGTCCAGGGACTGAGAGGTATGAGGGCCTCTGGTACTAGGGCTCCTGAGGTTATGCTCCGGAGTTTCCATTTCCCAGCGAACCTCATCTCTATCCGCCCCTGCTCCCTGTTGCAATGCAAGAGCCTGCATTTGTGCCTTCAGTTCCTCAGTTAAGGCCTTACTAGACTCTATCAGTCTCTCCTGCATCGCTACCTGTTGTTGGAGCCTATCATTGTGTTGACAGAGGGCCTCATTCTCTCTCTGTGTTTCCTGATTGGTCCTGGAGCACTGGGCCAGTCTTTGCTGCAGGAGGGTTACCTCCTGAGCTGTGTCCCTATTGGCCTGCTCCTTTCTTGCTAGAGCATCCTCCACCATCCTGGTGTGCTCTAACAAGTTCTGGTGTTCTTTTTGGAGGTCACCCAGTCCCTGGTGGGCCAGGTGATTTTCTTCCATTTTTCTTTTTAAATGGCAGACTTCCTGGCCTAAGGCGTCTCTTTCCTGACTAAGAGCCTGCATTTGTGCCGCCAGGTCATCCCTCTGCCTTTGAAAGGCACCAGCTTTCTGGCGTTCTTCATCAAACTCTGCCTGGGTATCCAGGTCTTTCAAAATCAGCTTGTTGCTCTGTACCTTCACTCTATCTAGATGACTTTGCAGGGTGGCTACCTGCTCCGTGCATGCCCTGTTAAAGTCTAATTGTTGCTCCAGCTTTTTCTGGCTCTGCAGTAAGGAGTCCAAACTGTCTTGGTGCTCCTTCTGCAGGGCCAGAAATCTAGTATCCTGGTCAGCCTTTTCCTGTTGCAGTATATCCATGTCCTCTTTTATTTTAATGATATACTGCCTACTGTCATTTTCTGACTCCTGGCTCCTGAGCAGCCTCTGCTCAGAAGAGTCCAGCTCAGATTGGGCCTTCTGTAATGCCAGCAGTTGCCTACTCGCCAGATCTTGGCCTTCAGCACATTTGTCCTGCATGGCTCCCATATGTAAATATAAATATGCCGCTACCCTGGCAATCTTGTTGTGCTCATCCTTGGCCTTAGAGGACATATATAGTTCACTCAGGGCCACATGTAAGGGACCCTGGTCTCTCCATATATCTGACCCTGTTTCCGTGATTTGGGGTGTGATGGCCTGCAACCAGACTGTTTGGTCCTGGTGAGTCCACTCACCTCTCACAAATAACTTATGTAAGAAGTGCTCTCTGGCTATTTTCATGTCTACTAAGGTCGTCATTCTAGAGATTGGTCTCTGTCCTGACTTACAGAAGTTTGTATTTTATTTTTGCAAAACAGACCTTTTTCTAGAGCGTTCCTTTGAGAAGTGCTTTACAGCGTAACACAGCGTGTGCTCCGACCGGATATGTGTATCTGGTCAGCTGGCACGCTGTATTAATCTGCACAAGTGATAGATCTAATCCAAACGTCCGGCACGAGCCCCCAATTTGTAAGAGGATTCAATTCAACACTACAGCTAAGTCAACGCCTAGTCTATAATACTGAATGAAAACCCTTATTGATATATCTTTATGTCCAGTTCATGCGTTCTGGATGACTACCCCTATATAACACCCCTCTCTCAGAATCCCCCTGACCCCACTGAGCCAAGAAGTAGTTCTGTTTTGCAAGTTAAAAGGTTTATTTGAGAAGTAAAGCAATATATATCTATCACACTTTTTAATAATTAATAATTGAATATCACACTTAATCTGATATGATAAAGATTAACAACGGAGAATCTGGCACTAGCACACCTCTTTATAATCACTAAGGAGTTGACATGAAATGGATAAGATAGCACACTGGTAAATAGGGACAGACGAATAATGTGATAGAGAATGCTTCAGAGTTCAAATGGATGCAATGTTGAATGAAATGCAGTACAGAAAATAACTTAATAGGATTTCAGCAAAACAATGTAATCACTTTTCTCTGGCAATCCCCTCCCCCCTTTGATGCAATGCAAGGAAATAGAAGGAAAGCACACAGTTCTCAGAAATGCAATCAAATGTGATTCAGTTCATCCAGCAAGCTTAGACTACAGATCAGAGTTTTAAACACAGGCCCAAATGCTTTTAAATGTGCTGGCAATGAAGAAAAAAATATGCTAAAATGCTTTTAATTCCCTCTAGGAGGTTCAGGGTGAGTGAAATCAAGTTAATATTAGTCCAGGCTCACTTTAGCAAGGATCTAGGGTGTAACTAGCAGGTTAAACGAATTTTTGGCAACTGAAAGGCAAGCAGCAGCAGATTTTTACACGTGGAGAAATTTGCAAATCGCGGCAAAATTCGCGAGTGCGTTTTTCACGATTGTGGCAAAACTATATGGGGTAGGAATGCGGTTCTAGGTTCGTAGGAAAGCCACGATTCTCAGCTTTCAGTTACTGCAAGTCTCTAGCACAAACGGTCACGGAGATATGAGCGATTAAATAAAGGTCGTTTTTCAGATTTGAAGTTTTAAAGTTCAAAAAGACAAGTGCAGCTTGCAACTAGAAAATGACAAGTGACAGCTTTACAAATGACAGGTGACAGTTAGGAGGCAGTTCTACTTAGATTAAAATAGCTTGGATTATATTATTTTAACTAAGAGATTGGTTCTGCACAGTTTTCTAGGTACTCACACTATATTCTTGAGTTAAATGGACCTCGCCACCGATCTGGTCAGGTTTTAAACTGCACTCCGGTTCAGCTCTCTCTGGTTTTGGATACTGCTCTGCTTTCTCTGGGTCTTTCTGCACAGCTTTCTCTGGAGATTGATGGAGGTAAAGTATGGATTTTCCCGGCAGAGCTTCCAGCTGCAAATGGATTTGAAGGTCCCTATCTGTCCTGTCTCTCTGCTTTTATGTGTTTTTAAAATGGGTGTGTGTGAGCAGCATCACTAGCCAGCCCCTCTCCACTTATCATTGGCCAAGCTTTCATTTCTCCCCTGATTGGGGGAGCTAAGTTGTGTCAGAGTGATGTCATGTTACAGCCTGCAGAAAGTCCACTCCTCCTGTCAACTTACACACAAATCTAGATTTGAACCAAATACATATTTGCAGAGGTACATATTGTTTTAAAATCATCTGCACCCCTCTCCTGTTCAAACTCTGCTCTTCCTGGGAGCTTGCATTCAGAAATGGCAATATTTTGCACTTTTTAACTGGTTTGCAATACCGGACATTACCCCAAATTTACACACATGTGCGCAAGGAGTATGGACATTAGTTGATGAAGTGTCAGATTTTTCACATGCACACATTTTGAGTAATATCTTCTTTTCCGCTAAAACTCCCCTGAACATACCACCGGTTCTAAAAACCTCTTAAAATGTGGGCAGAAAAATCACAAGAATTATGGTATCATTTAAATAATTTTCACAAGTCCGTACTATGAGTTATTCATCTTTTTAGAGTTATGTTCTGGCCCCAAAGGGGTGTGGTTTTCCTCCAGCACAAGGTTGAATTTCTGGTTTTTCCAGTTCTGCCAAGCCAGCTTGCTCTCACAGGCAGTGCCCCTCCCCTTTGCTTCAGGAGGAAGCTACTTTTACGACATCTGCAATAAACCATCTGCCTGGGTCAGGACAGGGCTTTGTTCAGAGCTCCTGTATTCTGTGGGGGCTCCCCTTAATTCAATTATCAGAGAGATGGCATATCCTTAGTGTGGCCAGCAAAAGGCAGATAGGCCTGGGAACACAGCTGTGACTCAAGTTTCACTCCTGATGGGGGTAGTTGCCAGGCAAAATTGGAATCTCTTTAAGCCAGTTTTTAGCTACATGTCATTTCTGTTCCCCAGTTTAAGTCAAGACATTTTTTTACATATGCAGCTAGAATGCTGATTCTAAGTTTAAAACTATGACATTTAAACAATTGCAACCTATGTGACACTCAAAGTAGGTCACTCATTTATTTTAAACATTTAAATTTTTGATGTCTTTCAGTCCAAATTTACTTAAATTGCTGAAATCCACAGCTCAGCCAATCTTGTTATAAACCTTCAAGTCACTTCAGAATATAACTTTACATTGGATCCACCTCTCAGTAAGTCTTTCTTTGGGATGCTCTGGGTTCATTTATTCAGTTTTACAAAAAAAAAGTAAAATCTGGTGGTTTTAAAACGCCGGCTTTCTGATAGTGGTGAGTACTGGTACTGCACCCCTTTTTGGGATTTAAGAAAATGAATTCCCAACAGTTATGGGTTTGCTTTTGGCAATCAGCATTGCCATTCCCAATGGTTTCAGACTACTGTGTGGGTAGTCCAATGGTGGTTTTAGGCAGTGTCCTTCTGTGCCCATAACATCGGCAAAAATGAGTGGCAGCCTATTTTTCATGCATTTCCCTGTGCATTTTCTGGGAAGCTCTGGCCATCATGATGTTTTCATGTCAGTACTGCACAGTTTTGAGGTAGGGCTCGGATGCATGGGTAAATACATCCCACATAGCCCAAACTAAAAATATACAGTATGCACACTCATAACACGTTTGCAAGGTTTTCTGAAACTCTACCTGTGGGAAGGGGAGATATGATGGGACCTGCTAAGAGGGAGATACCAGAGTGCACATGGCACACACGATTAGTTTAACACCTCTATGGGGTACCTTCAGTGGGTGCATGGTGTAGTCTCTATCAGGGGTAGAGAAGTACACTAAAAAGGCAAAGGTTCTTGGAAAACAGTATCAGGCTGGAGAAGTAAGAACAATTCAGTGAAAAAAGGGGTTTGAATTGGACGACCTAGTTTCCAATGTCCAATCTCTACTCTAGTTTATCTTATGGGGCATGGCCACCAAGTGAAAAGTGAACTTACACCCACGCACAGTCTGAAGATGAGCCCACTCCTTTACTGGGTCTCGGCCAATGATCCTGATGTTGCACAGGTTCCTTGGTCTGTGTAGTGGCACACTTCCTACCAGGGTAAGTCCTAGCAACCCTGCTGGATTTCCTCTTGGGGTCTCTGAAGATTCATTAGTAAGGCAAGCCCTGTTAAGCTCTCATTTGGAACCTAGAGGTACATTTAGTAAGATCTTCTTTCCTCCTAAATGGCTTTTTGCCAGGCTTCACTAATTATAGAACACCAGCCAAGGAAAAATCTCCCAGGTTTGAATCTACTCCAGACTCTGGTCACTTCCCTCAGGTTATTGCTCCTCTTAGGCTCTGGTGGTTTTGCAGCACCTAAAGTTTGACCTAGCGCAAAAAGATCGGGACCATATTCGAATACATTTGCACCATGACACGTGCAATTTTTCGTTATATAAACACTACGGCAAAAATTGCCCTTTCAGTGCATTTTTCCACCATGGTGCAAATATCTTCGAATATGGCCCCAAACCTTTTTGCACTAGGACAAATTGTGTTGTAGTGCAAATTCGGTGCAACTTTGCACTTGCACCAGTGACAAGTTTCTATAATCTGACCCAGGTGGGCATGAAATCTCTCGGTCATTCATGTGCACCGCCATTCTCTCTGCAAGCTTTATCCTGTGGGCTCTACTTTGTCATTCAATGTTGGTCTTGAGTGCCAAAATATGTGTGTCACACAGTAAAACTCGCCAAGTGCATATGTAAAAGGTGTCCTGCTCTGACTGAAATGTTCCACATACATTGTATTAATATTAGACCTTCTGTGGGGGTTATTCTGTGAGAGATATGTCCTCTTATATTGTTCTCCTCATAAAATGGCACTATTGGACACTCTCCCCCTCATGAAATGCATTTAACTTTGGGGAACACTATGCACCGCTTCTTTCCTCTACGTGTAGTGATGGTTCAATTGGAGACAATGGGCATTTTGGTAGGCGAAAGGGAGAGCTGGTGGGATAATAATAATAATAATAATAAAAATCATAATAATAATAATAGTTGCTGTTATACAGTGCTTCATGCCAGACTCCTCCCACGTATAACACCTATAATACCAGTTGTTAATATTAGCAAATTTAATAGTACCCGATTCATCAATAAGTTGTCTCTGCTGGAAGATGTACACTTTGGAAGAACAGACTACAATCATTCCAAGAGACCATCCGTTTGCACCTGAGCACCATATATCCTCAATTTACCATCTCCAGTGCTTGCTTTGCAGAGCTGGTGGCTTCCCCCGGCTGCAGATATCTCCTGCCCCCTCCCCCCTTCTCCGCTTTGAGGTACGTAGCTGGCACTGCCATTAAAATGATATGTTTTGTCCAAACGCCCAGAGTGAATATTTGCTTTTTCTGAGAGCAAAAATAGCTGGATGAGAGATACTGAAAAGGGAACAGCAATAGACATCCGAGATCCCTTTAGCCCTCCACTCTAGGACTCATTGGTGTATGGTGCTGGAGGAGAGGGCTTAGGCGCAGCAGTATTCAAACTGTGGGGCCCGCCCCTCTGGTGGGCCGCAGCCTCATGCCCACGGGGGCGCACATCCACAGTTTTAAAAGAAGAAAAAAAAAAGAGGATAAATGACCAAAGGGTCGGGCTGTTGCTTCATTAACAAGCAGCAGCCCGATCCACGGCCCCTGCCACACATGCTTAGTGCGACAGGGGCCGGGCCTTTGTGAGGTCTCAGGCTCCATTAGGAGCCTATTTATGAAGACAAAAGAAAAAGCGCACACCTTCTTTTGCCTTGATGATGGTCATCGGGGCAAAAGAAGGTGTGTGCTTTTTTTTTGTCTTCATGAATAGGCTCCTAATGGAGCCTGAGGCGGCCCCACAAAGGTCCAGCCGCTGTCGCACTATGGGTGGTGGCAGCAGTAGTGTGGAACTGCCCAAGTGTCACAGAAGTGCTAGAACATATTTGGGCACAGGCACCTACTGTTTTACAAATTAAGCACTTGATATACACATGCAGTTGCAATTAAATGTTGATTAAAAAAGTATGCCCTCAAGAGTATGCTATCACAGAGAAATGGGGACCCCAAAGCCAGTTCAACTACCCAGGTGTGCTACTGAACAGGTAGATGTAAATCGAGAGCCAATCAACCTTTTTCTCCTATCTGTGCTACTGTACCATACAAATGAGGGGGAATTGCTCTACTGCAGCCTCTCTCCCAGTCATCGATTCTTGATGATTTACTGGTGCAGTCACAAAAAAAAAGATTTTTTGGGGGCTCATTTTGTTTACAAAAGTAGCGCATTACTAAAACTGCCAGTTCGTTGTCCTTGGAGCGTCCCAGGCTCCCTACCCCTTGAGAGCCACCAACATTGGGTGCTGTTTTATAACAAATGAAAGACGCAGTCAGAACAATAACTGTGTGAGTCAGCTGAGAGATGAATGCACTCATGCTCCATTCAGAGAGAGGCTTTGAAAATGTAGCTCTGACAAATCAGAGAATCAGAGGGCCAAAGAAGCACTGCACATCTCTGCTTCCTCTTCATGGGTTTACGGTTGCCACCGGAAAGGTTGCCAGCAGCTAACCTGCCAACCTGTCCCAACTCCATGCCTTGTGTGCTATTCCCTGGTCAACCAAACCCTGTGAACTCATAGGCCGCATACGACCCACAGAAGTCTTTTTACCGACCCGTCCTGAACGTCTGTTTCTTGCACTAGTGATATTAACGGGTGCAGCTCCAAGGTATAATATTAACAACCAGTGTTTGTGGGTAAAGGGCCGGCATAAAGTCTCTATTTCAGAGCCAGAGTCAAATGATAAGGTGCTTGTGGCAGTATGGAGTTCCAGGCCTCTGCTTGGACACGGGGTCCAACAACCTTTAGCTCTGCAGATGTGTTGGACTACAATGCTCATCAGCCCCAGCCAGCATAGGCAATGGTGATGGATCATAGGAGTCATAGTCCAAAACATCTGGAGAGCCACATGTTTAAGACCCCTGGCTTTAAGGAACAGAAAGTAAAATAATCCATGAAAGTAACAGGAGTATGACATTCCTGGATCTACATGGGTAGTATAAAAGTAGACTAGAAGAACAGCCTGGGGGCATTAAGTTTATGTAGGATGGAATGGTGGGGGTCTGAGTCACCTGAGGAGACAGGGGTATTTTACAGGTCTGAAACCTGGTAATCAACTTTACAATAAAAGATAACATGGAGAGGGGTGATGTCTCTGTGTGGCCTGTAAATCTACCGAGATACCACCAAACTGTACTACAATTACTGTCACTTGGTCTGGCGGTATTACTGCTGGATTACAGTGTTAGTCCCCATTAATTGGAGTCCATAGGGCTCCATGGTGGATTTCAGCGGTATTACTGCTGGTAGTAATTTTGCTGGCGGTAATACCCCAAATTGTTCTATTTTGGGTGGTAGGGTGGAGGAAATACCTCCAGCTTCTTGTTGAAGGATTTTCCTCCACCTTTGCCCTCAAACTCATAGTTGAGCGGTGCGATGTGGCTCTATACAGTATTACCAGTGTTGCCAGTCAGAACTCATTTACCTCAGCAATGTATTCAGTTCTCTGTTTTTTGTCCTGATGCTTAAAATGTGCGATTTGCATTACAAGCTGTGTGCCGCAGACTGCTTCCACTCGAAGCGGGGAAGAAGTTAGGACTGTGGGGACTGAGACGGCAGGACTTTTCAACCTTTTGACACAAGGGGCCTTCACTGAGTCTTGGGGGGGCACCACCTCCCACGGGATGTGGTACAGTATAATTACCTCATTGCTTTCTAACACTGGTTCCTCTACATCAGCCTCTTGCTGACGTAGAAGGGTTTATAGCTGTTCAGCGGGCATTCAGTGGTTAAGATCTGTGCTGGCCTGCCATCTTGTGATAAACAGCAGCTATTAACCTTAAATTTGTTGCCATTGCAAGTCTCACTTCTCCCACAGCAACAGCAGAGCCCGCTTGCCAGTGCCAATTCTCTGTAATTTTATGCAAAGCTGCATTTTATTTTTACAAGGTTATTTTACTCACTGAATACTGTTCAAGTGTTTTAAGTCTGGACTTTATTAACTGGGTGCTTGTAATTGCAGCACAAGCACTCTTTACAATCTAAACTAGAGGTGTGTTTACAATGTTGATTTTTCCAAAATACATCTCCTAGTGTGCTGCTTTGGGTCAGGTGGCCCCCTTTAAGCTGTACACAATGAAACATTGTCTGGTTGACATACTATGTGATTTGTGTATTTTATAAAGGAAACTAAGACCACTAGAACTCACCACCCCAGAAACTCCCAATCCCACCTTTGGGGGCATTCCTGTGGACATGGGAACACAGAGGAAAGAATGAATAAAAAAGTATTTGCCTTCAAGAGGAAGCTAGACCTTTGCAAAAGAACAGTTAGAGCTGGGCAAGCCACCTAGCAACATTAAGGTCCAGCTTTGATGAATACTTTCCTGAAGAAAATGCTGGCATTAATGACTGGGTGATGCAGACTTTTCTGGCAGAGGAGGTGGTGCATCTTCCATTTGATGCCCAGGAAGAGCTGATTGAGGTTCCGTCAGACACTACTCTGCAATCTGAATTTAGGAACATTGAAGTGGGTGAATTTTGACTGAAGGTTTCTTGGAAGGTAAGACGTCATTAAGCATAAGTGGGGTATACTTTTGTTTTTTACTGACTCCTTCATTTTTTGAATAAGGGTTGTTTCAAATGAATGTTGAAAACCCGGAAAGTGGGAGTTTTTAAAACATGGAGACAACCATGGCTATAACATTTAGACGCGAGTGCTTCCATCAGTCCCAAACATCACCTTGGTGCAGGGTGAGCCTGGGTAACTGCTTTTTAACATTGTACACTACTTTACCAGAATTTCTGGTAAACTACAATGTTAAAAACTCTATCTGATTACCCAGAGGTAACATCTGAGCAAATGTCACTTTCGGCTGGCCAGTCTACAGCAGCACTATTGTAAGTTTGAATTGTTGAATTTTTACTGAACTATGGCACCACACACGTCTTGCTTGGTAGTTTTTAATCGGGAAACGTCTTTACTTCTCGTTTCCCTTGAATTGGGAACTTTTTTTTGGTGGTGGTACTGCACCTTGCAGCTGTACCTTCGGTTTAGCAAGCATTTCATTCTCCCATCCTAGTTGTGTTGCTGAACGATTGTAGAGCGGTGGAGTAGGGGCAGTGATGTCTTACTGGAATGCAACTCGAAGGCTTAAATCTCCTTCTTTCTTGACTTTAGTATATGCAGTGCATGCTAGCCAATGTTTCCACTGTTCTGAGCTGTGCGCGCCAACACCCGCCCCCCTTGCGCGCCGTTGCACCAAGTTGGCGACTACATGCAAATTTGCAGTCATATAACTGCCTGTGATGTCACTTCCTGTATTTGGGCCCCCCCTGGGAAATTCATAAGTCGGCTCCCCTGCTTGGTGGATGCAACACTCAACATTGTGAGTCTGGGAAACTCCTCGGCTCTGTGGACTCCACGCTGCGAAAATAATTTGAAGGCACGTGTTGTTCTTGAGAGAGCTCTTTATATGACCTATTTTTGTCACCCAAAAAGGTAATTACAGCAAAGAAAACAGCAGAACTGTGGTGTCCCTAAGATATTGCAGATACAAGCCATATACACCTCTGCAAGAAACTATAATGTAACCACTAGGTGACCATTGTCATTCAAGGAGCTTTCTTTTTTTTTAACAGGGTCCGCACATGCATGCAGTAATCATGATGCTAGCAAACGTTTTTGGTTAAAAGTAGGTTAATATACACGTAGGCAGAGGTCATTGCCAGATTGTTGGTTGATAAGAATTCTGAACCCCAGCCTTGGTCACGAGCAGCGGGTTATGATATGATAGGTTATTTATAATGCGCTTAATACCCACAAGTTTCTAAGCACAGACCTGGGGATCGAAACTGTGTTGCTCCGTGTTGTCTAGCTTCCAAGGCGAGCACGTTGCCTCTGAGCTATCTTCCCGAGACATCCCCACCAATGATCTCATGGTAGTTATTTTCTACCCCTCCTGTTATTAACTATAATAATTATCCATGTAATGTTAACATAGATTTGGTTCAGTCATCATTTTTCATGAGATATTTGCCCAAATAAAGCCAAAAAGAGCAATAGCATACTACTGCCAAAAAAAATAAAAAAAATTTAAAAAATCGCTATTGACAGAGATGTGTCTTGTACTTTTTTTCAGGGCGCTAAGAAGATGTAAAATAATGGCTCCACTTCAGTGATAACAGATATTTATTCATTAAGTATTCTCACTATATTTACAGTAGATAATTAAAACCTGACGCCAGACTAAGCCAGGGCATCATTAGTATAAGGAGACCTAAATCATATGTCTGCAGTAGCGAATTCAATACCTCCAAAAGAACCAAACCTTGCAGGATAACTGCCAATATCAGGCAAATGCAATAATTCCAGTATTCATGGTAATGCCTTCAGGGGTCAACATGGAAAAACAATGTTATTTTCCTTTACTTTTGTGCAGCTCCACCTCACTACCACTGCCTTGATTTCATTACTGTCCCTACGCCCCCATACTCCAAGCCGCAGAGGATGTCAATGAACTGTGCAGCCAGAAATGGCATTTACACTTTCAAAGTAATGCTGCACACCAGTAAAAGAAACTATATAGAAGGGTCTCACATAATATCTCAACCTCCCCCACGGACTGGGAAGATTGCTGGCAACTTGTGGCCCGGGCCCACAAACCAGCACCTACAAAGAGAACAAGCTGCCTCTCGTCTCATCAGCCATGTGGACATTCTCCTCTTCCGCTGTCAGGACAGGTAGGGGTCAGAGGGGCAAGACGCAAGCAGTGCAGAGCACTTATGCATTCCATCTGGGCCACAGCAGCTGTAACCTTACATAACTCTCCTCTGCCCGTTTTGCGGGGAAAAATGCTATAAGGCTGTAAAAAAGCAATGCCCAGGCACACCAGAACCAAACACTACACATTGGCGGCCATTTTGGGCATGGCATGTCAGCGCGCACGCAAAGCAACACAAGCACAGGGCTTGCACTTGAGCGTCTGACCTAAGCATATGTGTTCTCGAGAGTTCTGCTGCACCTACCCAGCGCAAGGGGCCACGCCCCACCGGACAGACAAACCAACCCCTCGCCCAGATACAGATAAGTGCAGCAACACATTCGGCACCTGGTAGGTACGGGGGATGCTCAAGGGGCCATGCCACATTGGGTAACAACTGGCTCCTGCCCACGAGTCAGCTAAGTACCACTGACCCACGAAAGCGGACCCGGCATTATTCCGCGCAGAGCGGTCCCGGCGACATACCGCATCCCAATGAATCCCATAACAGCCCTCTAAACCAGCCGCTAACAACCCTCACCTTACAGTACCTGATGCAGTTAAAAAGCTGCTTAGTACATGACAGTACCCTGAGCGGTCACAACGCTGCTTAGTGCATGACATACACTAAACGCACTAACTTGCTCACTAATCTTTGCAGCGCCACGTTGGTTCACAGACCACATTCTAATCATCGCCTTTGTTTGCAGCCCTATGACTGGTGCATGTGCAAGGCTGCATGAACAACCCACCTGCTGGAGAAACAAGAGACACTGCATCATGCTACAAATGAGTTCAGTGATTTCCTGGTGTATCTTTTGTTGTGTTTTGTGCACTGCACATTGCCATGTTTCATGTTCTGCCCAAGGGTTCTACAAGAGGGCTGGGTATGGCATTGGAGTATATTGCACTACAGTCATATGTGTTATGTGTGTGTGAGTGCTTACGTCTATGTGCACATTTGTGAAGTACCGAGTTGAACCATTCACAATGGTGCACCAGGAATGCGCGAAACATCAGAGCATTTACCCTAAAAACCATGTACCCATCCACAACCTCTCCCTACCACTCTTTCCGGTTAACTCTGTTTTCCCCCTACCTATCCAACCAACACGACCCTACTGGGGTTGTAGAGCCCTGCCTTTGCTATAATCGCAGGTCCCAAACACAAGGTGGAGGTGGTTGGTTCATGCTACTCCTGTGCAGTGGACAGTGGAGCCACATCATCCTGTGCGCAGCTATGCAGCCCTTCCCTCGCAGGTCCCAAACACAAGGTGGAGGTGGTTGGTTCATGCTACCCCTGTGCAGTGGACAGTGGAGCCACATCATCCTGTGAGCAGCTATGCAGCCCTTCCCTCGCAGGTCCCAAACACAAGGTGGAGGTGGTTGGTTCATGCTACTCCTGTGCAGTGGACAGTGGAGCCACATCATCCTGTGCGCAGCTATGCAGCCCTTCCCTCG